>NC_139983.1:25618884-26891384 GCF_963993115.1 Abramis brama
GACGCGTTTTGGCTGAGGTTTTTATAGGTCATTTTTAGTCGGTTGTGATAATATTTCACTATATAAGTGAGAAAATTTGGTCCTCACAAGTAGAACCAAATCTACACACACATCACACATAAACGCCATTTCGCTCATTTCCTTTCTCTCTCTCTTCTCGTTTTGCCCTTGACCAGCCAAGAATGACATACATTTTTGACATAGCAATTTTTCTGATGGCAGATTCCCCCACTCATTCTCAGTTTCACCCATCTTTCTTTCTCTTTTTCTGTGTCATTCCTTCTGTTGACAGACATCCATATGACCGATTGCATCCAGGTGTAATGGCAATGTGTTGTTTACCATTTCAAAACCCTATGCACGCCTTCCCACGAATGCATTTCCATCCCTCTCTCCTCAGATAAGACTTCTGCAGCCCTATTCTCATTTTCCTCCCCCTCTTTCTCTCTATTGCTGTCTCTCGCTCTTTCAAGTGAGGCGGGTTTTCACAATGCTTTCCATTCACGCCAAACACATTTCAAATACAGCTCAGATTTCCACTACAAACCCACTGCAAGGGCACAGAGCTGTGCATGAGAAAAAGGCGGACCGAGCTCTGCGATGTGTGTGTTTGCAATGTACTTTGGCCACAAAATCTGACGAAACCTTTCATAGGGGTATTTGAAAACATCCTTGTGTGGAATAATATTTGTGAAAATAAATTGTTATTATTATTATAAAAATGCAAAAAGTTTTCTTTTAGGGTTTATATATATATATATATATACAGTGCAATGCATAAGTGAATACACCCATGCTAAAGTTGACTAAAAAGAGGAATAAAAAATCATATTTTGGAAATTGAACTTAATGCCTTAATTTTAAAAATTAGGAAAAATCCAACCTTTAAGGACACCAATTTTCTTTGTGAATGAATAATGTATCGTAAATAAATAAATGTTCTTCCTTAAAATACATGGTGCATAAGTGAGTACACCCCTATGTTAAATTCCCATAGAGGCAGGCAGATTTTTATTTTTAAGTATTTAAAAAAAAAAAAAAATTAGGATACTATGCATCCTGATAAAGTTCCCTTGGCCTTTGGAATTAAAATAGCCCCACATCATCACATAGCCTTCACCATACCTAGAGATTGGCATGGGGTACTTTCCATAAGATCATCTCTCAATGCAAATCAAACTAGCTTTTAGGCTAACTGAAATAAAATCATACCAATCTCTAGGTATGGTGAAGGCTATGTGATGATGTGGGGCTATTTTAATTCCAAAGGCCAAGGGAACTTTATCAGGATGCATAGTATCCTAAAAAAAAATTAAAAAAAATACTTAAAAATAAAAATCTGCCTGCCTCTATGGGAATTTAACATAGGGGTGTACTCACTTATGCACCATGTATTTTAAGGAAGAACATTTATTTATTTACGATACATTATTCATTCACAAAGAAAATTGGTGTCCTTAAAGGTTGGATTTTTCCTAATTTTTTAAATTAAGGCATTAAGTTCAATTTCCAAAATATGATTTTTTATTCCTCTTTTTAGTCAACTTTAGCATGGGTGTATTCACTTATGCATAGCACTGTATATATATATATATATATATATATATATATATATATATATATATATATATATATATATATATATATATATATATATATATATATTATTATTATTTTATTTTTTTTACATGGCTTATATAGGCCTGAAACACAAATATGTATTTTATTATTATTATTATAAATAATTAATAAATGAGAAAAATTTTAGGGGTAAGGTTACTTTTTTATTTTACTATTTTTATTCTATTTTATTTTTACTTATTTTTCAAATTTTCGTGACCTTTTTGTTTTGCCCGTCATTTTGTAGCTGAAATAAAATGAGTTTATACAATCCAGTGTTTTTGTATATTCATGCAATGCAATAAAATATCTCCAATTCATTTATTTATTTTATTTATTTATTTATTTTTGCGATCTTTGAATCTTGACTAGCCCTAAAAATTACTATAATATTAGAGGTTAAAATTAACAGAGCTATTGTTTTCAACTGCTATTTATTTTCAGATATAATAATTACACTCAAATAAAAACTGAAATGTTTGTGTGCCACTCAGTTGCACATAAGATAGTTTTCATATATACTTGTCTTCATGGTAAATTTATTCAAATATACAGTAGATATATGTGTTTATTTGTAGTTAACTAATAACTTTTCTGAGGTAAATGCAATGTTTAGTGACATTTTTCACAAGCTGTTTTTTCTTTATGTCTTTCTGTGAAGAAACAGAATTAAGCGATTACATGAGACATGATTCATTTCATTATGTTGTACTGTATCTTTCAACATACCTTTTGATATTCTTGCATGTTTTTTCAGGCTATAACTTGTGTTAAAGAAAAAATAAGATTTTCTTTACACAGTATGAGTTATAGTCTGAACAAGTTTTTCCACCCCCTTTTGATTGACAGGATATAACCGGCCCTAATCATTGGCTGTTTTTAAACAATCGACCGATAGCCGATGAGTAGTGAAAATCATTGCTTTAATCGGCCGATACCGACTGTTGGCCAATACATCAGTTTATCGGCCAACAATCGGTACCGGCCGATAAAAGCAGAATGAAGTGGCCCTTAGGTAATATGAGTCTGAGACTCCTGGTGTATGGAAATTATAATTGGCTTTATAGAAAAGCAATAAAAATGGTATGTACCAATTTAGATTTAGGAGAACTAATGTGTGATAGAGAGAGAGAGAGAGAGAGAGAGAGAATATACAGGATCTTTAGTCTAGTAAAGGTAGTCAGCTCATAAATGAACTACATTTGGCTGAAGGAGTGTCAGGGAATGATGGAGGTTCAGGTCTTGGGATGTTCGTCGGTAATGAAATTTATAAGATGGAAATGTGTGTGTGTTAGACTTGAGGAGCCCACGCTGGGCAGGCTTCGGTCACCTGTTTGTGAGTCTGTGTGTGATGAATAGCCCCTGCCACCAAATGAATTGCCCGCAGTGGCTGCCGCAACTGATCATTGCATTAAATTGGAACTGGAAGCAAGGAGCGAAGGCCCCTGGGAAATTAGCCAACCACAATTCACCTTGACCTAGTAGGCCACACGTTCACTCTTGCTCACACCGGTTCAAAAGATCATAAGTTAACGCACAGCGCATGAACATGCCAGTTCCCCAGGCAAGGTCCATGCTAACATGTCTCTCTCTCTCTCTCTGTCTTCCAGGTTACCTGACGGACAGGCCGATGGTGGTCCTGGAGCCGTGGGTAAATTACGTAAACTTGAAGAGCAACTGATCAGGGCAAAGGAGAAGATCAACTCTTACCGAAGTCTCCCTGCTGATGGTGTGTAAATACACACGTTTATCTAAATAAATGCACATCACAGAATTTTATAGTTTTTATGTAAAGCTAACAGAACAATAGGATTTTTTTTCTGCTGGTCAGGCCAGTAGTTTACATGTACACTTGCCTACCTACATTTTCACTGGCTGAACCAGTGAAAAAAAATCTCTCTCTTTATGTTAAGAATTATTTATATATAATATGTCATTATATATATATATACATTTATGTCATTATATATACATTATTTTATTTTAAATTATATATTTTTTACTTGCCTGCCATTATTTAAAATGCTGGCCACACCACAAAAAAAAATCATAAAAGTCAAGTCAAGTGTATTTATATAGCGCTTTTCACAATACAGATTGTATCAAAGCAGCTTCACAGTATTAAATTAAAATAATACAACAAGGTTTGTTTCTAGTGGAATTTATTGATTGATAAAATTAAATTAATTATTCCCAAAATATCCCCAACTGAGCAAGCCAAAGGCAACAAAAATAAAAGTGTCTGAGAAGTATTCGTAAAATTATAATTTGGTTAAACGTCAGAAAGTACCTTTTAATTTAATGTCTCAATATCTGAAGCAAATCAACTTATACAAACTAAACCATAACTCTTTTTTTTTTATTTGTTTTTTTTTTATTTAATCTCTGAATATATTTTTGTCAGATTTAGTAAGCTTCTTTAGTAAGCATCCTAAAAAAAGTGTTGAGTAAACACGCATGTGTGTGTGTGTGTGTGTGTGTGTGTGTGTGTGTGTGCGTGCGTGTGTGTGTGTGTGTGTGTGCGCGCGCGTGTGTGTGTGTGTGTGTGTGCTTGTGTGTGTGACGGCTCTTTTTCAGATGTGCAGTAATAGCTTGCTGTTAATACTGAGTGAAGGAAAGATGAAACATGTCAAATTAATAGGAACCTTTTAATATGGATGAAAAGTGTGTGTGTGTATGAGAGTGAGTATTTGCGGTGAAGGACGGTCATATCACTACAGGCGGTCTGTGTAAATCGTCCTCTAGCCACCCTTTGCCTTCTGTCTACAGACACATGCATATATACTGTGGCCTCAAAAAGTAATTAGACTCTCCAGACACATTTAAAAATAAATGTAATTCTAAATATTTTATATAGTGTATATATTTAACTTATATTTAAGACTTTATGTGGACCAGTAGAAGTAATGCGAGTTGTGAAGTAACTCATAAATCGAATGGGGCATCAGTTTACAATCGGGACTTTGTTGTGTCGCGCCACATTCAGTGTAGACAGCATCATTGATTATAATGGGTTCTATTTGCTTTTGTCACGTGGTCCGCTCGCGTCTGATGTAGACACGGTGTTAAGCTTTGAGCCTGTCCTCAGTCCTGTATAATAACCCTACACACATACACACACACGCACACACACACACACACACACACACACACACACACACACACACACACACACACACATCCTCTGTGGCTGGTTTCTGGGTCATCAGCTCTTATAGTATTGCAGTGAATGATCTTTTGAGAGGAAGCACTAGAGAAACACTATACACTGAGGATTACAGCCGTGTTCCGGATTGTTTTACGGCCACTGATACTCTTATTGAATGACACCGCTGTTTAATCCCACACACAACTTTGCGCTGCCTATACATGTACACAGGACACACAGACTACAGTACACACATTCTTGCACATATGGCCAACAGAACGAAACAAACGCTCTACACCTCCATCCACTTATGAACACAAATCCCTGAATGCTATTTGCTGCAACTTCTTTAATGAGTTTTTTTAATGGATGACGTCAGTCAATGTAGATATATCTAGAGAGTGTAGTATATAATGCATAATGTTATTATTTTTGGTTTAATAACAATGAGCAGATTACATATATATTAACTGTTTTAATATATTTTACAATGTAATTTATTCATGTGATTACTCCATTACTCCAGTATTCAGTGTCACCTGATCCATCAGAAATCATTAGAATATGCTGATTTGGTGCTCAAGAAAACATTATAAACAAATGCTCGTTTTTGCATGTGTGCAGGCCCAGGAAAGGACCAGGAGGAGCTAAGGAGGAAGGTGGAGAACGGTGTTAGGGAACTGTGGTATTTCGTACGCAGTGAGGTGAAGAAACTGCCACTGGTGGAGACTGGAGCGCTACAGAAACATGTTGACACACTCCTGCAGGACCTGGGACACCAGCAAAGGTTATACACACAAATATGTATACATCATGAATACACTCGCATATACATTTTGACCAGTAAGGAAGATATGCCTGTATTATAAATCTACACTACCTTTCAAATATTCGGGGTGGGAAGTTTTCTACTTAAGTTTTTTTTTTTTTTTTTCATGTATTTTATCCCTATGATCAAAGCTGAATTTTCAGCATCATTATTCCAGTCTTCAGTGTAACATGATCCTTCAGAAATCATTCTAATATGCTGATTTGCTGCTCAAGAAACCTTTCTTTTTATCAATGTTGAAAACAGCTGTGCCGATTAATATTTTTGTGGAAACTGTGACACTTTTTTCTGGATTTTATTTTTTGATGAATATATAACGTTCAAAAGAACAGCATTTGTTTGAAATAGAAATATTTAGTAACATTATAAATGTCTTTACTGTCACTTTTGATCATTTTGCGGCATCTTTCTGAATAAAAGTTCTTTTTTTAAAGTCTTACGTGCCCCTTTTGAACGGTAGTAAACTAAATATGAGAAAAAATAAATAAATAAATTATATATATATATATATATATATTCGCCCCCTGAAATCAATTTTTAGGATTTTTTTTTCCTGTTTGAGGTCTTATTTTTTTATTTTAATTTAAATAATAGTCTGAACTCTGAACAACCAAATCGACTTCAAATGCAACAGTGGATTATTAAAAATTATTAAGATATCATAACATAAACACTCTGCAAGGATACATTTGAAACGATTGGCCAGTCCCTATACTCTCATTAAATCTGCATTATCTGATGTACAGGCATCAAAACATTTTAGTTTACAATAGAAAAAATGAATAACTCTCTCCATCTCTAATCTCTTTCTAAACAGCTGTAATCTCATGTGGCAGTAATACCATTACTGAGGTTTAATGGGTGTGTATGTTTAGATCAGTGCGTTTTCTCACACTTGAGAAAAAAGGCGACCATGTAATGCCGAACAGACGCAAAAAAAATGTTTTAATCATTACTAGAACAGTCTTAATTGTATTGTGGATGATTAGCAAGGCATAGGCCAGGCTGACTTTAGTTTGTGGCTGTAAAACTAATTTAATATTATTTCTTTACAAAATGTAATTAGCCATAATCAATTGGTTTAATTAGCAGAAACGCTGTGATGTGGCTGTTTGTAGTTTTGAGCTGTGTTTTACAGTGGTGTTTATGTGATCTTTAGGTCCATCATGACAGACCTGTATCATCTGAGCCAGGCAGATGGTGCTGGAGATTGGAGAGAGAAGGAAGCTAAAGAAGTGTCCGACCTAGTACAGAACAGAATCATGTATCTACAGGTACATCACATACTCACCTTAATTGTTTTCCTTTTCCTTTTTTAATTTTTTAGAAAGGCTTTATTATATTTATGATTACATTTTCAGTCATTTGTCCCCTGAGTTCGAGTAGATGACATTTGTGGCTAAGATTTTGATTCAGTTCTGTACAAAATCTTTTGAATCCTGTTCATCAAAAAGATTTGTTCAGATTTGCAAACCAATTCGCTTAGTGTGCCTTTTGTCAGTGCTACAAGTGAGTCTTTTGATATTATTAATGGATCACTGAATCATTTACTTAACCGATTCATTACAAAAACCAAAATCATCTTTTATTAAAAATTGCATGTTAAAAATCTAATAAGAGGCTCTTGAAAGAGTTTTTAAATTTAATATAAGAAGAAGAAGAAGAAGAATTGTATTGTATAAAGTCAGGTCACCTTTTTACAATACAGATTGTTTCAAAGTAGCTTTACAGTGATAAATAATGCAACAAAGTTTGTTTCTAGAAGAAAATATCATCACAGTCCAGCTTAAGTAAGTTCAGTGATTGTTCATTTTTGTTGTAAAAAAGTTATTAATTTAGTTCATTTATATATATATAGTCGCTCTGGAGAAAACCGTGATGTCATCGTCTAGCTCAGTTCAGTTCTCATATAATGGTGTCTGTGCAGGTATAGTGCTACTTAGAGACTCCTTATGTGATTTGCTCACGACTTAGAAGGCAGAAAAGCAGTCAAATGCTTTAAAAGGAAGACACTTCAGTGAACCAAAAATGTGAGTTAGTATCAGTGGTGGCTGAAGTGCACAAACAAGTACTTGAGTAAAAGTGCAGTTTGTAAGGAAGTTAAAATAACAATAAAATATAACATTTAGGCCTGGTTTCACAGACAGGGCTTAGATTAAGCCAGGATTAGGCCTTAGTTTAATTAGGACATTTAAGTAGCTTTTATAAACGTGCCCTAGAAAAAAACACATTACTGATCTGCATTTTGTGGCACTGACATATTTTAAGATATGTCAGTGCAAGACAAGTTGCATTCAGTTAAAACAGCTCAAATTTGCATTTAAGTCTGGGACTAGACTTAAGCCTTGTCTGTGAAGCCAGGAGATAGTATATAAAAATGAGGAAAAACAAAATGTGTGTTAACAAATGGAAACATGCAATATAAAAAAAGACGTCACATAGGGCAAAATGTGTTAACATTTTAAGAAGAATGCTATATAAACTAACATAATAGTTTTATATCATTTGAAACCACTACGGCAGCTTGTGAATTCAGTAAATTGTTAACTGGAGATTCACTCTCAAAAACAGATGCAGTCGGATCGGTCCTATTCACAAATGAATTGTTCAGTGCAATTTGTGAACTGTTTCAATAAGTTCTCATTTAATTAATTGATCAGCACCCATGAACAGTACGATGTACTCAATGGACTTAACATCTGTTCAAATATAACCAAACTTTCAAGGTCTTGTATGATTGAAAAATGTAAAATTTGAATACTTTTCATTGAACAACCCATATTGCTTGGCTCATATGAATATTGAGGTCCCCCTTCGTGTCTATAGTAATTGGCACTGCTTCCATCCCTCACAGCCTCTATTTTGTCTGTATGTTTTGTTTGTTTTTTTTTCAAATTAAACATGGCATCTGTTTCGAATAAAGTCTATTAGCTGAACAAGATCACATACACTTACTCACTCTCCTCCTTCCCTCTCCCCATTTATCAGTGAGAGGGGTGATTATATTTCATTTGGCGGGACAGCAGTATTTTGTCCCTCTCTCTGAGATGGAATGGGGCGGTTGTTTTGCACTGACTCCACGCTGGAGACTAAACTGACATTCAGCTGCAACACAATGCAGTGCCACGCACAAGCACATAGGCTGTAATCAGCAGAGCTCAGCTTGATTCTGATTCTGGGTTGATTCTCTTGCAGAAAGACTTTAAACCGCTGTCACATGGTGAAGTTAAAGATGGAATGTCAACAGCACATTGTGGCTTTTACCTGATAATCATATTTGTAACTGCATATTTGTGATAGATTTATCTTTAAGTTTTATACAGTCAGCAGTGGTATAAACTAAAAATGGGTCTTTGGTCTGCAATGCATATAGAGGCTAAAAATAAATAGGCTTAGTTATTTTATTTTTAGGCTTTCATTCGCTTTAAATTTCAAGGCCATGCGTCCAGTCAAACTCTGTTATTTAAGTGCATACCATAGAGTGTGGTATTCAAGTCATTTAGTAAAAGCAAGCAAAATAAAAAATGACAAATCACATTAAAATGGGTTTATGTGCAATTAGAATACATATGGATTGTGTCTCTTTTTTTCATATACATACAGAACATGTATGCATATACACATTTCAAATAAATGCTGTTTATTGAACTTTCTATTTATCAAAGAATACCACAAAGATATTAAGCAGGGCAACAACTTTAAACTTTAGACTTTAAAAAGTTTCACGAGTACCAAATCAGCCTATCAGATTGATTCCTGTTACAATGAAGCCTGGAGTAATGGCTGCTGAAAATTTAGCTTTGCCATCATAGAAAAACAAAATACATTTTAAAACATATTCAAATAGCATAATTTTGAATAATAATTGTCACAATACATTATATATAATGATTTTTTTATACAATCCATCAATTAAATATTTTGTATCTATTTATAATTTGTATCATATTAAAATATTGAGGCTGAATACAGCAAAACATTACTCACATTTAATGACACATATGTCATTAAATGTGAAGCATTGTTATAATTGATATGAGTTAAAAGTAACACATTCCTGGATTGATGATGATGATGATGGGTAGGCATTGGGTCTTTCTGATGGGTCAGGCAAAGATTGAGAAACAGTGCTTTGTATTATAACCTACTCATTGGGCCCAGGGGAAAACTTTTGTGCTGCTTGTACTACATTAACTTTGGCTAATAACTTTGTTTCAATGCTCTCCATCAGAGAGAGACGGGTTGAAACGGTAATGAGAGCTGGAGTGTGATTAAAGTGATGGAGTGTATTTTACTTTGTGTGTGAGAGAAAGACAGGTTGATAACAAAGAAGCCGTGTCTCTTATGAAGAATGGCGGTCGTCTGTCTGTCTCACTACACTGCTGTCATCCATCTCTTATCTCTCTCTTGCTCCTTCCTTTCTCTTTACTCCAGTCATTCTCCTCTCTATTGTCCCAGTATGAGAGAAACAGCAATAGATGGAGGGACCATTTTTCGTCCTGTTTGTTTCGTTTTCTTTCATCCAGCCAATATCATTCAGACATTATTTTCTTCAGCCATCAGGGCCAAATTTATCATTTCCTCCAGTACATTCTAAAAATATTTTCATGCCAGAGATGATTGGAGAACTTGACAAATCTGGTTCTCTCTGTATTCTATCATGTTTTTTTTCTTACTGGTGGTCTTGAAAGATCTATAATACAAATGTCTTGAACTGCTCGGTGAACAGCACGGTACAGAAGACACACTGTCAGTCTTGCCAAATGCAAATTCATGTGGTGTTTTTGACATCTAGCAGATCAAGGAACCTGTTGGACTGTAAAAATACAGCAGCCTCAAACTGTCTCTCTACTGTAATGCAATGCAATTCAAACATTTTAAGGTACGATTTCAGTATCAAAAACTGTCCTGTATGTGTAGAAACCTTCAAACCTCTCTTTCTCTTCACTGATCTGTAGAACCCTCCGGACTGCAGCAAGGCACGCAAGCTGGTGTGTAACATCAATAAGGGTTGTGGGTACGGCTGCCAGCTGCATCATGTGGTCTACTGCTTCATGATCGCCTATGGCACGCAGCGCACGCTCATACTGGAGTCACAGAACTGGCGCTACGCCACCGGCGGCTGGGAGACCGTCTTTAAACCCGTCAGCGACTCTTGCACTGACCGCACGGGGGCCTCCACTGGACACTGGTCTGGTCAGTAACACACACATACAAGGCTAATAAGTGCAATAACTAAATCACACTTCAAGTATTATTATAATGATCACTTTCAAAAGTTTGGGGTTGGTAAGATTTGTTTATGCTGAATGCAAGGCTGCATTTATTTGTTCAAAATACATTTTATTCATTATAAATGTACTGTTTTTTATTTTAAATATATTTAAAAGTGTAATTTATTCCTGTGATGGTAAAGCTGAATTTTCAGCATCATTACTCCAGTATTTAGTGTCACATGATCCTTCAGAAATCATTCTAATATGCTGATATGCTGCTCAAGAACCATTTCTTATTATTTTCAATGTTGAAAGCAGTTTTACTGCTTAATATTTTTGTAGAAATCATGATGCTTGTTTTTTTCCCCGACTGATGAATAGAAATTTCAAAAGAATAGCATTTATTTAAAAAGGAATTTTTAGAGGGTGTTTCTTATAAATGTCTTTATTTTCACTTTTGCTCAATTTAATGAATACTTGTTGAATAAAAGTATTAATCGTAAAAACAATCATACTGAACCCAAACTTTTCAAATCACCTCAGCTATGATTGGCTGATCTCTTCGAATGTTAAATGAGTAATACTTACTTATTCATTAGAAGTTTGTGCAGACTGTACTATCAGACTGTAGTACAAAGGGGATGCACAGTATTTCGGTTATCGGCAGATAATATCGTTTTGTTTTAATTTGTCTGTTTACATTGCATATAATCAGTCAATACTGGATATGTTATTGTTCATGCTTATTTCCCATATTTGCACATTCAGATTACCTTTATCAACATACATTTTATCATACAAACAATTTTTTTAGCATTTGAAATTATTAATTTGAGTTTTTATAGTAATTTATTTATTTATTCAAGCAACATAGTATATAATTGTAATATTTGCCTGCCATTTATCAGATATCTGCTATCTAAAATAGGCTATCATAACACAAAACAAATTATAAGCTTATTAGTATTGGCAGAATTTTGATATTAGCGCATCCCTATTTAAATTCAGTCCATGCTAAAAATGTGCCAGATGGTTAGGTGAAATTTAGAAGTGATCAGGGACCTTGATAATACACTTGATCTGCTTGTTTCTTGTGTTGAGATTGGGGATGTGCATTTTGTTTATTTTATATACTGCAATTATTTTTTTAATTATTTTTCTCGGTACACATGTTTTTTTGGCACCTCGCTGTTTTAAATTGTCAATTGGAGTGCTGGTTAGTTGATTGTTTTTCATAAATGCAAGAAAATGTATTCAATAATGGATTTTTTTGAAGTGTCCAGTCGGGAAACAGACTAACGGTCATTTTTATATACACTGGTCCTGCGTAAGAGTCTATCTAATAGGCTGAATCCAGTGTTCGGGGAAATCTCTCTACAGCTGGAGTGAACCTGCTGTGCTCTTAAAAGGAAAGCAGAGGGGAAGGAGAAACTGCCTTTAAAACATGAAAGAAATGACCTCAAAACAAAGTAGCGCTTTCCCATCACTCTTTCCTCCCTGAGGACACAGTCTCTCTTAGTTTGCCCTAAAGTCTGAGTTTCTGCACTCCACGGACCAGTGAGATTGACAGAGATGGAGCGAGTGAAATTAAACATGCCATTCCAACTCATTACGTTACATACATTTATGCATTTGGTAGGCATTTTTATCCAAAGCGACTTACAATGTATTCAAGATGGAGCTCGAAGTGGTCCGTTACTCAATGTTTTTTACATTCCCTGGGAACTGAACCCATGACCTTGGTGTTGCTAGTGCCATGCCATCAGTTTTCACACATTAACTTTAACATTTCGGCTTCTCATAATAAACGCCCATACTGACGATACCCAAATCAATTCAGGCTAATTCTAGTGGAGCTTTCGATGGTTCTCAATAATGTGCATAACATAACCCTGTTAATGCCTCTAGTTATAACACGCACGGGGTCGAAGGGCAGACAAAATCCTTAAGGATAATCCTGCTGGCGTTTAGAGAAAATACCCCCAGCAACATGCACACCCAAACACATGCAGCATTTAAAATGAATCAGTGTCGCTTCAGCGGTACATACGCATAGACAGCATGAATTAAAAATAATAAAGAAGCCTCCTCCCCTTAAGCCCCCCCTTCAATTTATTCATCGGGATGCAAGGACAAGATGTAATTTAGATTCTCTTGCTGCTCTAATGAGGATGAGAGAGAGAGAGTTATTTTGTTTATCAGTGCAATGAGGGGTGCTGGGCTGGAAAAACCTCATCCTCATGCAAAGAGCCTAACAGCAAGGTTATATAAGAACGGCTGGGGAGTTTCTCCAACACTTCTTTGTGTAAAAATACTTTTTAACATTTAATGCTGCATAAGGCATAATTTAAACCTGGCACACAGTCTCTTTGAAGATGTTTTTCCCTGATAAAGTTTTTTTTTCCCTGTTACTACATGCCAGTGGTTGAACAATATGGAGTTTTCAATAGTTATTGCCTTTTGTTCCATATATCTTTAGAGTGTCTCAGCCACCATGTAATGCGCATATATATACAGTACTGTGCAAAAGTCTTGGGCACGTTAGTATTTTCACCAGAAAAAAAATGGTTTTAAGACAGTTATTTATATATTTTGCTGTAGTGTGTCAGTAGGAAATATCAGTTTACATTTCGAAACTTTCCTTTTGCCATTAATTGTAATAATCCAGAGAGATTTTTGTATGCACAAGGAATCTGACAACAGCCGGTATGCTGTTTGCAGGAAGGTTTCTTCAAGCGTCTCAGAGATGTTGCCACAGTTCTTCTGGATTTAATCTGTCTCAGTTTTTTCTGTTTCTTCATGTAATCACAGACAGACTCAATGATGGTGAGATCATACCGGCTGTTGTCAGACTCCTTGTGCATACAAAAATCTTACTGGATTATTACAATTAATGGCAAAAGGAATGTTTGGAAATGTAAACTGATATTTCCTACTGACACACTAGAGCAAAATATATAAATAACTGTCTTAAAACCATTTTTTTCTGGTGAGAATTATTATAATTAATGGCAAAAGAAATGTTTGGAAATGTAAACTGATATGTCCTACTGACACACTACAGCAAAAGATAAATAACTGGCTTAAAACCATTTTTTGTGTGTGTGAAAATACTAATGTGCCTAAGACACTTGCACAGTACTGTACATATGCGCATTAAATATATACCGATATGGCTTCCAATATATTCTACATCCCCATGGCCTGAAACACACTCGTTTCGTGTGTGTGTAAGCACATAATAACACATCCAGTGTAATGGCATATACATTTGAAGGGAACTCCATCACCTCACCCCTTGAGGTTTGTTACTGCCACACTAATGCAAGAAGGCATGTGATGTATGTGGCATATACACACTGACAAATTGTGCACCTTGAATGCACTGTAAGTCACTTTGGATAAAACCGGCTGCCAAAGGCGTTAATGTAATGTAATGTAAAGGATGTTCAGCAGGCATTTTAATCTGTTTTTATACCTACGTGTATTATGTTTGTGGCCTAAGGGTGTCTTTTTTTCCTCTCCTGCTCCTGTGTTCCCAGCCCACACACTTTATTCCTTGTGAGCAGCTTCTCCGTCAAGCTTTATTGACTTGCTAATTGTAAATTAATCTCATATTGGAAAAGCATGTTGGGCCAATTTACAGTCCATTCTGCAATATTTCATTTCTCCAGTGCATTCCTTTATCTTTTCCGCTCATTGTCTTGTGCCTTTGTCTGTAGGTGAAGCAAACGATCGGGATGTTCAGGTCATAGAGTTGCCCATCGTGGACAGCCTGCACCCTCGTCCCCCATACCTGCCCCTGGCCATCCCTGAAGACCTTGCGGACCGACTTCAGAGGCTTCACGGAGACCCAGCCGTGTGGTGGGTGTCTCAGTTTGTCAAGTACCTGATCCGCCCTCAGGCCTGGCTGATGAAGGAGATGGAAGAGGCCACCAACAAGCTGGGCTTCAAGCACCCCATTATAGGGTGAGACATTACACATTATCTCATCAAATCCACTCAGACGCTACATATTTCACTGTTTTTTATTAGTGAAGCCAGAACGTACTATGCTTACTATACTTATTAAAATAATTGTGACTCATTGTTTCTTGGGAAATGAAGCAATCAGCTAAAACAAAAGCTTTTTTCAAAATAATTTTTAGTCCAAAATAATAGATTTTCAATAAAAATATGTATAATTTATTTTTATTTTTTTACATAATTATTATTATTATTATCAATAGTAGTCCCACTGTTTAAAGCTATGTGTTTAAAGCTTCCTCAAGCTTAGGAAACACAGGCACTGTAAGGTTTTTAATGTATTTATGAGAGAGGGAAGGAGGAGGAGAGACCCTTTCACACAAACCACCACTGCTCCAACAATCAATCTCCACTTACACCCACTTTGCTCTCTACTGGGAGCGCAACCACTCACAGCCATCTTTCTGTCTCTATCTCTCTCGCACACACTATTCGCACTTTCTCTGTCATCTTTTTATTCAGGCACCCATCCTTACACTCACACATAGACACATAATGGTTGGCATTTTCAGAAAACCGGCACCCCAAAGTGTAAAACCTTTAAATATCCGTTTAAAAAAAAAAAAACACATACAATTTTATTCTGCTGGTCTGTATTTTTTCCTGTTCTTTGGCGACCTTGAATCCCTTTCTCAAACGGACACACACAATCAGCCTGACCCAGGAATTGCTCCTCTCTCCAGGGTACATGTGCGCCGGACAGATAAGGTAGGGACGGAGGCGGCATTCCACCCCATAGAAGAGTACATGGCGCATGTGGAGGACCACTACCAGAGCCTGGCCCAGCGCATGCATGTGGACAAGAAACGGGTTTACCTCGCCACCGACGACCCCTCTCTACTGCAAGAGGCCAAGTCTAAGTGAGTACAATTTATACAGTCTTAGTATCCCATGCAGTGTTTCTTCTCAATTAAATTGATCTTGTCTTAAAGATCTTTAGATATTTTAACTGGAAATAAAGAAGACAGAATAAAATAAAACTGAAATAAAACACTGTAAGGGTATAGCTTGGGTTCTCCCAAGGTTTTTTCTCCATTCTGCTACCTGATGGAGTTTTGGTTCCTTGCCACTGTCGCCTTTTTCCACCTTTGTTGCCATTGGCTTGGCTTGCTTAGTTGGGGACATTAAATTTAACATTTGATTTAATATTCAACAATAATATTGATCTGCCTGCATTGATTATACACTATTATACAAGAACTGAACTGAGCTGGACGATGACATCATGGTTTACTCCAGAGCGGCTATATATACTGTATATAAATGAACTAAATTAATAACTTTTTTAAAACAAAAATGAAACATCACTCAACTGTGACTCTATTTTCTTCTGGAAACAAACTTTTTTTGCATTATTTTTCTGTTGTCTCTGTAAAGCTGAAACAATTTGTATTTTAAAAGAAGCGCTATGTTAATAAATGTGACTTGACTATCAATTTGACTAAGGCCGTGTCCACAAAGCGTTTTTTCCCAAGGCCAGACTATTTTTTCAGTTGTTTTCAATGGGAGTGCCACGAATTTAAAAAACGGCAGCAACGTGACGAAGTGCTGAGCGTCTATTTTTCCAGACGCCAATAGTTGAAAAATGTTCAGATTTGGTTAAAACGCTGTGCTCATCACTATCACTTTTTACCCAGCCATCCAATCACAGTGGAGGAGGGACGAGACAAATACGACATTGACCAACCGTCACATACTGCTTGTACAACGACAGCAGATTACAACAACAAGCACAATAGTGAAACAAAATCATTTAAAACAATGTCTCTGAAAAAAGTGCTGTGTTACCGAAACGCTCTCAAACGCCCGCATCTAGGCATTTTCAGAAGACCACCTGGCATTTTCAGCTGGCTAAAAATGCTTTGGTGGACACACGGCCTAAAGGCTCTTTCACACCATGGTTGATAACTGTAATGATAACTAGAACTAGAAAGATTTAATAATCATTAATAATGTGAAAAGGGAAGTCCTTTTGTGCACAGAGTGCATTCTGGGATTCTTTTATTAGCAAAGGATACATGCAGTGCTGCATTAGAATTTGGCCAAATCTAGGTGTTTAATAATACTTGCTGTTCTCTGTTTGGAACAGCCTTGACGTCATAAGCATGCTTGAAATGATGCCTAAAATTGCTGTACACTCTAGGTAGGCAGCTGACCAGGGTTTGGAGCATAGCCATAGCCGAGGTGGGCCATCAGGAGGGCCTTTTAATCAACATTTGTTTTGTGTTTGTGTGCAGGTACCCTGATTATGAATTTATTAGTGATAATTCTATTTCATGGTCTGCTGGGCTACACAACCGCTACACTGAAAACTCTCTGAGAGGAGTCATCTTGGATATCCACTTCCTTTCCAGGACAAACTTCTTAGTGTGCACCTTCTCCTCACAGGTACAGTCTGACCCACTTCTTAAAAGAAGTTTTTGTTCTGTTTGTCTCCTACATGGTCATGTCCCTTTCTGCTCGCCAAACACCTGTAGCTGTGTGATGACTTTATTGTGCATGTGTTTTCCTGCATGTACTGCCCAAATCTCCCACAGCATTTCTATGGGGTTAAGACTTGACCATTTTATAACTCTCCATTTCCTCTTGTTCTTCTTCCCATTTTCTTTAGTTTTTCTTTTTCTTTTTTGAGCTTCAGCTTTTTTATGGATAAACTCAATTCCTCTCTGGTACAATGCGGACTTTGTGGTTAGCTCTGAAATAGCATGCTGACTTTATGTTTGGTTTGTGATTTTTGTTTTCATGCCAGAAATGGTGTCTGGCAAAAAATAGTCTAGAATTACTATCAACAGAAAGTCTGGTCCATTTATTCTGGCCAGGAATCGCCCACTTAAGACAACTGCCGATATCAATGATATTAACTAATATTTGTATATTACAAATTGCTAGCGTGACATATTTATTGCCAGTTGATTAATTCCCATTATGACATTATGACTTCTGATGAAGTCACAGTCATGCAGTGTGATTGCTCCAACCAGCTATCAATGGGACGAGTGGGAGCAGTCTTTGCTACAATTGTGCACTCTCACATAAAAAAGACCATGGATGTCACAGTGTACCAAGACTTTTAGCCAAGATCTCACTGGAGTCATGGGGGTAGCCAACCCTGCTTCTGTAGACTTCAGTTCCAACACACCTGTCTGTTATTTTCAAGTAACCCTGAACACCTCAACTTCGATAAGTGTTCGATATAATGTTTATGCACTGCAAAAAATTCTGCGCCTGCGTGTTGCAGACCGTCGCAGCTTGTGGCAATAACTGATAAGGCCTGCTATTTCTGTTGCGTGTGAGAAACATAAACGGTGAATGTACCAAAAGCGGAACGATACAGAGCTGCTTGTTTGAACCACTCACCACACAGTACATTTATCAGTTCGGCTCAAAACACACTGAGCTTAGAGTGAATGCATTTACTTGCTGACTGTCTCAATCACGCCACCACTAAACAGCGCTGTGAGATCCTGTGAAAAGCGTTCGAGTTCGGTGCAGAGTTCTCACATACAAACCACAAATCAAATGCCTTGTGATTTCAACTACTTAAAAGCCAGATGAAACAGCGCTGACTTTCTCAACAACACTGATGCAGAAAACAGAAGAAACAGAAACACTGAGCCACAACAATACAGTTAGAAGGCTTTTCGACAAGTTGCCAACATTTACCATGATTTACTGTAGAAACACTAATGAAACCATGGGATTGTGGCAGAAATGTGGAGTATTTTTTGTTATTAAGCTATAGCAGTTTGCATTTGTATTATACTACTGTAAATGTCTTTAGGCTACTGTTTTTAATAACAAATACCATAGAAACAATATAGTTAATATTTTTACCCTGGTAGTGAGGTGCAATGCGTGGTTTTACCTGTGGTTAAAATGCTCTAAACACTAGATCCAAATACAGTACAATGGAAGAACAAATTTTTACCAATTAGGTTGTTTTTTTGTAATAAACATACATTTACATCTGCATCCCAACTCAAGCTACAGTAAAATGTTCACTTGTTTGACAAGTTTTTGTCAAGTTATCTGATGAAAAAAACACAAGGAGCAAAGATCTGCCTTTAAACTTGAAAGAAATAAAGATTTGACATTTATTGTGATATTTATCATTATTAACTGATATGAAAAATTTTAACTTGATAATTTTTTTGCCCATATCGCCCAGCCCTACTCTACAGTATGGTAGCCTTCCAAGAGCAAGACTTTACCAATCAACAATCGTAAAGATCCATAAAAATGGCCACGGCATGTCGAGAATTAGAAAGAAAGCTTTTGGTCCAGTGACTTTTCTTAATCCATCATTATAGCAGTCTGATGCATTTTAAACAAGACTGTTTCCCGACAAACTGATTAAAAACCCCTGCGGAGGCCAGCTAGTCAGATCCTGATGTTTCTGATTTTGAGATCCGAAATCTTGACATTTTTGTGTGCAGTATGCTCCAGACTGTGGGTACTTTGTTCTAATATTCCTTAAGCTTCACTTCATCTCTTCATGAGGAGCACTTAACCATTGTAAAGTCCATTCATCTTTGTCAGGTGCAACTACATATCCCTTTCAACTCCACTCAGAGGATTCCGCTTGAAAGGAGCTTGTGAACATGTGTCTTTGTTTTCCTTTCCACTGTGCACAGGTGTGTCGAGTGGCCTATGAGATCATGCAGACTCTCCACCCAGACGCTTCCTCTTTCTTCTACTCCCTCGATGACATCTACTACTTTGGTGGGCAGAACGCCCACAACCAGATCGCC
This sequence comes from Abramis brama, assembly GCF_963993115.1. Taxonomy (NCBI): domain Eukaryota; kingdom Metazoa; phylum Chordata; class Actinopteri; order Cypriniformes; family Leuciscidae; genus Abramis; species Abramis brama. Next base: position 25,638,475 of record NC_139983.1, read on the forward strand.
ATCTACCCGCACCAACCACGCAACAGCGAAGACATCCCACTAGAGCCCGGAGACTTGATCGGCGTCGCGGGCAATCATTGGGACGGATACTCTAAGGGAATCAACCGCAAAATGGGCCGTACTGGCCTCTACCCCTCCTATAAAGTCAAAGAGAAGATCGAGACAGTGAAGTATCCCACGTACCCAGAGGCGGACAAACTTCTCAAGAAGCCGTAGAGAAAGACAGTACAAATACTCTTGTTTATGAAATGAGGAAACCCTGGACCACCCTAATGGGATGCACTTTGTGTGTGAGTGTGTATGAATGTGTTCGTGTACATGTGTGTGTGTTGTCTAGGGGTTCTTCAAAGGGTTTTGGGACATCTTCCTAACTCTGGTGCTTGGACCTTGAGTCCCCCTGAAATGGGAATCAGGGTCGTGGAAGACAAAAAACAAAGAGCATGAACTCAAGACAACAGAAAAACGGAAGGCACTGTACTGTAGGTACTTTCTAATTAATCTCCGGGTAATGAAGGGGACTAAATACGTTTATTTAAGAACACAACTGGAAGAAGAAACATTGCGACAAACCGATCATGACAAAGGAATCATAAACCCGGGTTACTCTCGTCCTCCTATGCTCTTATACCTCCTTGTGCACAATGATGGCATCCTTTACTCTAGCCTCAGTCTACTTGTTTCTCTCATGCCATCGCTTTGCCAACTGACACTCCTCTTCACACCCATGAGCTATTAATTTCCACTGCCATACTGTGCTTTTAAATGTGACTTATGCTGTTTTTATTTTCACTGTAAGGTTTATAATGTGTTTGTGTGAGTGTGTATGTGCGTTTGTGTGTGAAGTGTGCGGAAACGGTGCCTATGAGGGCGATTGACTTTTATGGAAAGAGTTTTGACTCTGGAGCCTTACGGACCAGCCTTTCCACGCAGAATTACACTCCTCCCCTCCTTTCCATGTAGTGTCTTATCCACAGCCGTGTGTGTCCATCATGTTTTTTAAGAGATCATTTCATTTTATTACATTTTAAAATACAAAACAGATAAGAAAATGACACTTAATATGAAGATAAGGATACTAATATTATTAATGATATGATGATGAGATGAGAAGAGAAGAGAAAGAATAATTATGGTAAGAATGACACTTGCTGTCATTATAAATTTTAGTTAATCATGAAGGAGTTGTTCATTGTTTTATGTTTGCGGGCATTGTCTCTTTGGTAAGCAGGTCAAATAAATTGATCAGCCAAATTTGGTCTATGTCTGTATTTTACTATTGTGTGTGTATGTCTGTATTTTAATATTGCGTGCGTGCGTGTGTGTGTGCGTGTGTATGTTTGGCTATTCTTTAGGGACAATTGACTTAAAGCTGACAAACTACATTTTTTGTTTTATTATTGTGCTGGCACAACACGACATTGTAAGTTTTTTGTTCCAGTTTTATATTTTATATTTAGCCTATATTCACACAGTAGCATAATATGTTTTCAGCGCTATTTTAGTGCACTAAATTCCGCTGTATTCACACAAAGTTTGGTTATAAACAAGAGTATTTTAACCGAACTAGCTTCCTGACACTTTCAGGACTCAAAATCGCTATGTCAATAAATCTGTGTGAACCGAACCTTATTGAACTGCTTGTGTCATATGATCTGTGATATAAAGCTTTCTAATGTTCTAGACGTCGGCATTTTTTATTTTTTCAATGTCAGGCAATATAGCGAGAACTGTTTGAAAGCTGTTGTATGAGCAGGACAGTTTGAGAGTGTGTGGAAAAATATGGTTGTCAATCACTGACACTGACTGTGTGAATGTACCTACAGGTGTTTTCAAACTTTTTGCTTTGACAAACCCAATTGGGAAGAATTCCTTTTCTAAAATACTTATAGTTATGCTGTAAAATTCTGAAATATTATAAATATGTGATAAATGTGTAAAAATATTTAGTTTATTTTTTTATTGTATCTTACCTGTCTATATTGATATATATCTATATATATATTAATTCTGCACTTTTTTGTAATGTTTTGTTCAAAATAAGCTATTCATTTATTAACATACATTTCTGATAATCCCAGGTTGCTATGGTCACACAGGTTAGTCGTGGCCACGAGAATAAGATGTCGTTCCCTTAATATAGGATCTCGAGGCCACAACTTCACATCATGTGGCCATGACATAAGGATGACGTTACAGTAGCTTTTATAAGCATGCCCTAGAAACAAAACAATGGGACTGACATATTTTTTCAGTGCAAGTTGCTTAAAACAACTCAAACATGCATCTATCGTCTGTCTGTCTATCTGATTTTCTATCCATCCATACATCCGTTTGATTTTTTGTATCTTTGTCTATATGTCTGACTGTCTATCTGATTTTCTATCCATTCATGCATCCGTATGTTTTTCTGTCTCTCTGTCTGACTGTCTATTTAATTTTCCATCCATCCAGAAAGGAAGTCGATGTTAACCAAAATTGTTTGGTTATGAACATTCTTCAAAATATCTTCTTTTGGGTTCAGTAGAACAAAGAAAGGCTTCAGGTTTCAATTTCGAATGATGACAGACTTTTCATTTTGGGGTGAACAGTCCCTTTAAGGGATATTAGCGCCAAATATATACAGGAAAAGTCTCAAATCAACGTGTGTGTTCATGTGCCACCTGCTTATGCAATTTTAGTACCATGGAGAGTTGAGATTTTCAGTCGTGTCAATAATTAATTACAAATCCGATGCATGCGTGTGAGTGTGTGCGTCATAGCCCAAATTACATCTCTGAAACCAAGTTCAGTTCCCAGCGGTAGGCTAAACAGAATGAACGTTTCTCCAAGGTGTTCCTGAACACACAGGTCACACACTGCTCTCATTAATTAAACCACAGCACACTCTGAGCAGGTATTTCATTGAAATTGCTATTTACAATTATTTACTGAACTGACCAATGAACCCCATATGCTTATGAAAATATAACAAATAGGAAAATAAGCTCTCTCTCCCAGCAGGATGTCATGTTGTTCTTGGAGGCTCTCAGAAGGAGACTGGATCTGTTTTTCTGGTGCCTCTCGGGTTCCTCAGTTTTATGACCTGATTCCAAAGTCAGATAAATTTGGGCTTTGCTATAAACACTGTAGACGACATGTCTTAAAGGTACACCAATCACCAAAGTTTACCCAGTAACTACAGTTTTGTCCGTGTTTTCTTACCTTCATGCTAGTCCACGCTTTCTTTCTTCTGTGGAAGCCAAAAGAAGATGATTAACAGAATGTTTATGATGTTGTTTTTTATATATTGAAACAGACTTCAAAAATGACAAAAAATACCAGAAAAGTATCATAAATATGACCCATATTACTAAACCATTTGATAACTTTGATTGAGGAACAGACAATCTTCCCGCATAACTCTCAAAAGTCACAATGTAACGGAAGTTTTTTCTGTATTGAAATGAACATCGGGTGAAACAGATCGAAAAGAACAAAATGTAGAGCAGTGACTTGGTTCTATCCATTGGTTGTTGAATGGATGGAGGCACATCTGAATGTGAAATGCTGTAGTTGCGGACTGATTTTTTGGATAAGTCAGGCATACCTCACCAGAGAGGAGTCTGTCAGTTCATTAAAAGATAGAGATTTGGATGGACATTTAGTTTGAGTATTATGATGCCAACAAAAAAAAAAAAAAATCAAACGTACACGGATGAATCATTCACAGTAAGATTTATAGCATGCATTTAGAAAATAGATTAGACTTTAAGAGTTAAAATGCTAATTAACTCCCTTTGTGCCTTAGAAAGAACAGCAGGTTTGTAATGATACATTAAAATGGCAGAATTTCAATTTTGCGTGAACTGTCCCTTTAACTGAACTGAATATTTACAAAACAGCAGCTGTAATTCTTTAGAAGGCAGGAGATGAAGTGCTCTAATCAAGGGCAACAATTTGTAGAAGCAGGAATTGAAGCATTGCCCCTAGAATAGGTTTTCTAGAATGATTAGCGTCCTGTCTGCCTGCAGCCTCAATTAACTGCCAAAGACCCCCACATCACCCTCTATCTCTCTCTTGTTGGCATTAGTTTGCATGTTGGCTGAAACAGCGTGTTTCTGGTCTTCTAGCATCTGGGCTTTTAGCGCTGTTAGCAGCTGGGCTGATCTGATAGCTTGGGTGATTAAGAGGTTGCGTCTCTGCCTCGACACGCCGAGAAATTGCAGCACGGCTCTTATCTCTTCACACGTTAAACGTCTTTACTTTTACAGCCGCTCCTCGCCTCTCCCTCTCTATCTGTCTTTTTCCGCTCTAGATGCAGGACTATAGAATAGAGATTTGAAGGTATGAGGGTACAGTATAATTCCTTCCTAAATCAATCACGACTCAGTTACTGAATGTCAGTGTGTGCTTAAGGTAAGCCTTTCTAGGCACGAAGGCTTAAGATAAAATAAAATAAAATAAAATAAAAAATAAAACCTTTTTTTTTTATTCAAAATAAAAACTTTTTGAATTTGAAGATCAAGGTAAATTGTACTTAATTTGTCTTCCGGGAAACATGTAAGTATCTTCTGTTGCTTCCGAACGGCAGTACTAAATAAAAAATATATATATATTTAAACAAAATGAGAAAAATCCTGTTCAAAAGTTTTCACCCCCGGCTCTGAAAGGGATTGTTCACCTTTTTTAATAGTTGTGTTTGAGTCCCTCAATTGTCCTCAGTGTGAAAAGATGGATCTAAAAACCAGACAGTCACTGCTGGAAAGGGTTCATATGCAAAATATGCTGGAAAACTGAAGAATTTGCCGGACCTGAGGGATTTTTCTCAAGAACATTGGGCAGTTTAACTGCTCGGGACAAACAAGGGACAAAAAAAACAGTCGTGGATCCTCCAGGTAACGACACACAGTATTAAGAATCAAGGGAATGTAATATTTTTATATATAATTCATTTTTATAAATTCAGTTATTATTTTGTCTTGTGGACATGTAAACATCATTAATGTAAACTTTCTTATTCAGGACAGTACTAAATAAATAATAACATGCATTTTGTATGATCCCTCTTATTTTGTTAAAATAATTCACATTTTGCAGATTCTCCAAGGTGTATGTAAACTTATGAGCATGACTGTAAATGTGTGAGTTTGTGTGAGAAATGAATTTCAGGATCGTAACCAGTCAGGAAACAAGAAACTGTGAGTTTGTAACATTTGCTGGACGACGACCTTCAGTCTTGTAGTGTCGGCTTGATCTAATAAGATTAAAGGAACGCCCGGGGTTAAATACAAGGTAAGCTCTGTCATTCACCTGTAACATGCTGTCGGTTACCACTGACATTCATTTCGATTTGTCGCAGAATTCACTATTTTATTTTACGTCGCTCTTTACTCACTGTCTTCTTGCTAAACAAGTACTCTAACTAAACACAACAACATTGGTTTGGTATAGATAGATGGATGGATGGATAGATGGATAGATAGATAAAGGGGTGGGGCTACACAAGGTCTATAATAAATGAAGCAAGAGTGTACAGTTGGTTATCAAAGATGAATTTTAAGGGATACAATTATTGACTACAGGGGGATTTTTAAGTTGAACCCCCACTACATTTGCAATAATTGCATGTATTGAGTAATTGTAATTCAGTCAGTCCTCAAAACAAAACAGCAATGGCTTCTTGCTTCATAGGCCCTCTGATAAGAGGTTTTCATGCATTTTTCAGACACAACCCCTTCTAAACCAGTCCTAAACTGACCTTCATTACAAATATAAAGCAGTTTAGAGATTCTCTGACGTTTCTCGAAATGATGTCAGTGACCCCAGCAGCTTTTAAACGGTGAAACTTCCCCTTACGCTTTCTTTCAGCCAACTGGCGGCGAGTCGTATGGATGCTTTGAAATGACAAATGACTTAGTCAGCTTCGTAAATGAGAAATCACTGAACCACATCAGACAGCAGATGGAATCTGTTACTTTAAAAGCTTTTTGCAGAATTCTGCATTGAAAAGAAGTAATTGTCTGCCATTTGTGCTGTCATTAAATGGACTGTGTACGCTTGTGTGTGCGAGACAATGTGAGGGGAGACACAGATCTATGTTGTTGTTGTTTTTTTTCATTCATTCAAGTGTTCAACCAATATTCAATCTTTATAAGGTCTTTTACCATCATAGCAATACTGCTTTAGTCATCTAAGCATGAGACACATTAATTCAGGAGTTTTCAAATGGGCACTTTGGAGTCGCAACATTTTTTATAGAAAATCAAGGACAAAAAAAGTTAACTTTTTTTATTTTACATTATTACCGTTTAATTTCATATATATAAAAACTGTATATTTCAGGTTTATAAAAACAAATATCCTGTAAAATACATATTTTAGGGATGATTTTTTTTAATAATGTTGAATTTAGTGCAATGGTGGCAGTTATTTAATTGCAAACTCAAAATAATTTACAAAAATAATCACTTCTAAATTAGTTGTTTCCAATTTGATTGGAATATTAAGCAATTAAATTGACGTGTTTAATGATATAATGATTTTTTTTTTCAGCTTTAGGCTGAACATAAAAATAGACCCTATAAAATGCTGAACACTGGCCATAACCTTGTCCAGCAGTTGGTGAGCGAGAGAAGAGGAGAGTGAAAGAATCGCTACTCTCTCTGGGACTGCAGGTCATCTGCTGTAATTAAGGTGTCACTCTCTGACACTTGAATAAATATGTGGTGAAAGCAAAGGACGAAAAGGTGTATGAAGGAACTGTGCTGCTTTTGACAGCAGAGAAAGAATGAGCTGGATAAAGATGTAAACAAAGCTGAAAAGGATGATGAGTGAAAGAAAAGCCCTCTCTGTAGGTGATGCGAGACGGTTTTTATTGGATCCTGAGGGGATTTATTCCACAGTCCTACTGGAACAGGCATTCTGCTGGTTTATTTTTTGTCAGTAATGGTCCAGCTGTACTTTTTCTGGTGAGCTCATATGGTGTCAACTCTTTTAGCACAGTGAAAGAACAAAGGCTTATTTGACTGGTTGCGTGTTGTAGTGGGTAATGATCTGGGCTGGTAAGTGAAAAGGTGTGGGTAAAATCCATGCGAGGGTTTATCTCTGAGCTTTTACCCTTGTGCCCTTGAACAAAGTACTTATCCTCATGTTACACCAGTAGACCTGTCCCAGTATTACATCTGTTAGGCGCTTTGGACATACAGTAAGTGTCTGTTACATAAATACTAATGCTTACTCCATTTGGTGTTCCCCAACCCTATCTCATGGCAATTCGTACGTATTTTCCGAGGTGGCAAATTTGTATGAATTCGTACGACCTCATTCATACAAATTTGTACGTTTTTTGATAAATCGTACATATTTTACGATTTGCCCAATTCGTATATGAATTCATACGAATGACCTACCCCTTACCCCGCCCCTAAACCTACTTTAGACAAATTGTACGAATTCGTATAGAATGGTGCATATAAACAAATTTATACAGAAAAAAACTGTAACTAATAGACCAGTTCCATTGCAGTTTCCAAGTGATTGAGGCCTTAATGCATTCCATTTAAAAACATCGCAAGGTTCCACCAGTAGTGTACACTCGTGCAACGTAAGCATGATGTGCATCCAAGTAAACGAGATGGAGGGTGTAAAAAAATGGACTTAAACACAGCCCTGGTCTGACCTCATCTGATACTACAGATTGCTACTTCCCCGCTTGATGTTCCTGATAACCTTGCTAGCTACCGCTATCTCCAGTCATCTAAGTTGATCTCCAGTCATCATGTCATCCAAGTTATCTTCCAGTCATCCCTCATCTCAGTGTTGTTCCCTCTTGTGTGTGTGTGTGTGTGTGTGTGTGTGTGTGTGTGTGTGTGTGTGTGTGTGTGTGTGTGTGTGCTCAGAGACAAAAACTCAAAGTTAACAATACTATATACTAATACTGATACTAGTCTATACTAATAATCTCATCTGCTAACAATCTCAAGTAACAATCTCAAGTATCATCACTTATCTGTTTATGCATTGTGTTCCTTCCATGTCTGCAAATAAACCTAACTGTTTAAGTTTTACCTCAGTTCTGGTCATTGCGTGTGTATATATATTGCTTAAGTAAGCAATAAGGTACGAGAGGCTGTGCTGTATCGTGAATAAGTAACGGCTGAAGGGCGTTGTTCGCGTACCCAGGTAGCAACATATGTCGGCCCAGATCCAGCCCACATTTGGTACACCCAGATTCCACACGGCCCAGATGTGGGCCGGATCTGGGCCGACACTATGTTGCTGTCTGGGTAGTGCCTGCAACCCCTTCAGCCGTTACTTATTCACGATACAGCACTTGTCTCGAGTACCTTATTGCTTTTATAAAACGGTTACCACACAATACAACTATTAAATCCGAAAAACATGTATCTATGCAACTTTTATGAAGTAATATCACTAAAAGCCTTCCTTCCGCTGGAAAAAATAGTTCCTGACCGTAAACAGCACAAAAGTTACATACATTATTTCGCCAATAGATGGCGGCAAAGACCGTCTTTATGAGTGAGTCAGTCAGTAGAGAAATCTACTGTATCAATGAGATCAAACGTGTTTAAGTTACTAGAGTGTTAAGTTAAGAGTGGTTGCTAGGGGTGTTGTGTAGTGATACATAGAACAGTTGGGTGAAGCGGTCATAGCCGTGTTTTATCGTGAATAAAGCACAGCTATTGACCAATCAGAATCAAGGATTGGAACTAACCGTTTTATAATCTACTTAAGTGTTACTTTTTAAAGCATTTGAAGCAAAATAGCCCATGTTTATGAAGTGAGAACTATCAGATATGTTAGATAAACTACTATCACATTTAACATAAAATATCATATGAAAATACAGATTTTATAAATAAAAACAGGCAGAAGGTTGTACAGGAAGCACTAAAATTGAAAATTATTGGAAAATTAAATGTGTCTGGGCTTTTATCAGATTATCTGTATGCCCATTAATAAGTATTTATTGATTTGCTGATTGTTTATAGTTCATTAGAAAGAAAACACAGTGGAATGTACAGTTTTGCTTGTTGAGATTTACTGTAGCCTTAAAACCGATTTGATTCCACAAGTCCAGGTTCACCAGTGATCTGTTTCCTGGTGGACTGATAAAAAACCTGTACCCTGACTTTGAAAATGCACTGCAATATGCAGACGGTCAGTGAACAGACTGAGGGAAGGCCGCTTGTGTCCGAGAGAATATCTGACATGTTGCACAATGACGCTTGTTTTCCTTTTCCGCATTTTGTCACCTCTCCATCGCCCTCTCAATTAAAGTGGCAAAACAAAAAAACTTTCTGTATTGTCCATTTTGCCAGATTTTAGTCAATTCTCTCTTTCTCCCTTTTAACCTCTCCCTAGTTTATATTCATTTTGAACAATTATCTGCCGTATTTGAAATCATTCACATCTGTGTGTGCGTGTATACAGTAATAAACGCCCGAGAACTGCGAGAAAGCTTTGTCTTTGGATGAAAAGTGAGAATAAGTTGTGTGTGACAGAGAGTGATGCAGCAGTGGAGAGGGAATAGTCCTCTGAAAGCTTGATTTCCCAGGGTCCTCTCTGGTTCAGCTGCTGGAACTGCCGCCTGGTTAGAGCTGAATAATGAGTCTGTTAAAACGAGAGATCCTGTGTGATGGTGTGTGAATGGCTCGGTGGGCAGCTGGGTGTTAGGTGTGCTAAACGAGAGGGTTTTATTATCATTCCATTTCCCATCTCTTTTTGAAGAATCCTTCAGTAGTGTATAACTCATTTTTACTCTCCTCCCCTGAAAGAACATCCCGTTCCTCCTTTTATATCCTCTCCTTAAAATACAAGGAATAATGGAGGAGAATTATACTGCATTTGAATTGTATTTGCATCCTTTTTTAAATATTGATCCAAGAGTCACGATACAGTCAACCTTAATCTAAACCAGTGAGGGATATTATGGCCAAAAATATGGCAAGGGTTCAAGTGGCATCATGCAACAGGTGTATGATGCTAGTTTTGAAGAGTGGTCTATTCAGTGCGCTGTGACTTTAAGAGCCATTAAACAGAGTAGTACTGTTGAACTCAGTCACTGGTGACCACAGCTGGTATCTCAGGAGGACTCTCACCATGGGTTCCCAATGAAGTTTTTAAACTGTAAATCTAGTGTTTTTCTCGGGTTTTTTGGTTGATAAGCAATGTATACTCTGTCTTTGATGTGTGTGCATGTTTGTGCAGGTCTAGGTTAGTAAGGTTAATGAATAAATCAGTAAACATGCTATAGAAAAAAACTGTTTCTCCTAGACAGCAATGAGATAATATGGAGAGCAAATGGAGAATCTTTAGGAATATAATGATAAATGTTTATTTTTTAATATTAAAGTAGAAAAGTTTGGGATATGACAGTTTTTTTTACGTTTTGTCTTTTCTTTTTGGCTGCATTTATTTGAACAAAAATCAAGCACTGTTACAATTACAATAACCGTTTTCATATATTTTAAATATATTCCAGTCTTTGGTGTCGCATGATCCTTCCGAAATCATTTTAATATGCTGATTTGGTGCGCAGGAAACATTTTACATCATGTTTTATATCATGTTTTAAACATTTTATTTTATTTATATTTAAACATAATTATCATTGTTGAAATCAGTTGTGCTGCTATAAAACGTGATACTTTGTTTTGGAAATCCTATGAGGAGAAAGTTTTTTTTTTTTTAAGCATTTATTTGAAATAGAAATGTGTACATTTATTTATTTTTTCCTAAATGTTTATCTAAAGCTACTCAAAAAATAACACAAGCAGAAGTAACTGTTAGTTTGGTATTTATATTTCTGCCAAAATTGATAATTACACAAATTATTTTATTATTAAAAAAGGGACATAATGTATTAATGTGTTCACAAATTCACAAAAACTGACCAGCACAATTAAATATTTTATTTGATGAACAGCCTTATTTTTCGGAGTCTCTTTCAGCACAAGGCAGAGTTTAGCTAAACTGAAGGATCTTTGAGTCAGAATATTTTACAGGAACAGAGAGGCTCACTCCAAAAGGTTTGCTCTGAAGACTGACACACACTTTGATGAAGTGCACAGTGTGTAAGGGGTTATGTGTGAGCTTCTGTGTGTGTAGCAGTGTTGGGGTGTAACTACTGTAAGTAAAAGTAGAGACACTACTAACTTGCTACATTCATCAGTAGTGTGACAGTATTTCAGCTGCGTAATACTGCAGAGTTACAATAGCATGCCACCTTTTCTATCAAGCGAGTTTTGCAGCAACAAAAACACCTTGACGGGATTCATTTTGAATGAAAGCTGGTGACTTCCGACATGAACAATAGCAACTGTTGCTGAATAGATGTGTGCATATCTAGCAATATGATACACTACAGTATATTCACTGGTGTAATTTTTCCTTCCAAAAGAAATCCCGTTGTTTTTACGGAAAAAAAAAACTGGCAGCTGTGGTTACCAGAACAATATTGTAAAAAACACATCAAACCGTAAACATACTTACGGAGTTACATGTAAATTTAACATTTTAAACATGTGAATTCAACATTGGGATTCAATGATATTTACATCACTGCTACACTGTAAAAAAAAAAAAATCTGTTGAAGTATTAATATCTGTTTTGTACCATAGTATTACACTGACAAACCAACAATCACAGCAGTAATGAGAGTCACATGATTAATCAAAGCTCATAACAAGTTAATGAAACAAGTTAATATTAATATATATAGAAGGTGCACAGTGTCATTCACACAAACATTAAACACCATCATGGTAACACACATGACATTTTTTAAATACAATAAACATTAATTTAACAACATTAAATGTAACATAAAACCCTAATGTACATAACTGATTATAAGAAAACTATGACGAAACATAGTTATTTCAACAAAAATACATCAAATGTGAAGTGTCACGCAGGGAATTGTGGGAATGTCAATTTACGTTTTTTCACTGTAAATTATACAATGACTTGTTCGTTTTTTCTTCCAAAAACTGTAAATTTAACGGTATTTTACAGTAAAATTACATTAAATGTACCATTAGATCTATCACAGTTATTTACCGTATATAGTAAGGAAACTTTCTGTTAACCAATTAACAGTTTTTCACTGTAGCATTTTTACAGTCTTTTACTGTTAAAATCACGATCATTTTTTACAGTGATGAAATATGTTTTACAATTTAAAATGATTGTTTTCTATTTTTATATATTTTTATACATTTCATTGTATATGAAATATTAATTGGCTCTTATTAAATTAAATTATATAATAGGATAATTACATATTTAAAACATATTTTGCCCCTTTACTTTGCTTCAATGTCCAAAAGAGGATCTCAACTGTAGTTGAACTTACTTTAAATGAATATTAGCTTGCTAGCAATACTGTTTCAAAGTGCTCATGTGTAGACAGAGGACGTTCAGAACATTCCTCCTTTTCAGACCGTTAAACCAGGTCAGATTCTAGTGTTTCTGGATGGGAAGAGCTTGAAACGACATCTTTCATTTCTGCTATCATGTGTGGAATGAAAGACGTCTTGTTCTTCTCCCTTCTTCTCCTGCTGATCTGAGACCAGAGGGCCTCATTCTGATGAATATTTGATGAGGCTCATGTTCTGACAATCTGCTGGCCCACTATGGACACTGAAACTCGCTCTTTGGGCTCGACTCCTAAAGATGTACTTTGGGACAGTGCCCAGATCTACCCAGCCAAACAGGGAGCCGTAATAGCTCCTGACTGACAGGATGGAGAGCTGCTGTTGCAGAGCTGTCAGCGTCTGCGGTCCTGTTTGATGGGCTTTTTGAAATAGTGATAAAGGAGAAGCGGTCTGCCCTTGTGGTGAAGGCTATGAGATGGGCTGTGCTGACTCTGCAGTGCCGAGACCCCGCGGGATCCACCGGAAGACCCTTTTACTGCATGAGGGAAGTCTCTGCAGACTTTCTGTGTGTTTTATTGATCTTTTAAAACAAATGAGTTTGCACTTGGAAACATACTGTACGTTCCAGAACCCCTCGATCCAAAAAGACTCCTTTTTTTTAAAAACTCAGCTGCAGAAATGGCTTGGTACTTAACAATAAAGATTTTCTTTCTTTTTTCCTTTTTTTTTTTTTTTTCTTTAGTTAAGATTTTCACTTTTTATATTTGCTGGAAGTATTTATATATTTTTTTTACTTCCGCCCACGGACAGTCGGATCGGCAAAGGGTTATTAACAAAACAGTTATTGTAAGAGTAGGTTTATCACTAAATATTGTATAGTACTTTGTCTACAACAGCAATATGATAAAAATGGAGCACTATGGCAATAGCTTTCTTAACTGCACGCAAAATCATTTTGCTTTGGCCGGAACTGATGGAGTTTCTTTCATGTTTTTCCCCTCTGTTTGATAGAAAACACTATGTGTGTGGTCATCCAGTTTTAACTGCTGACAAACATGGAGGTTTTTCCATTGCACCATTCTCTTCGTATTTCCGATTCTTTGCAGCCTTTAGCCACTGACTACAACGCGCTAGATCCTTCACTGACCGAAAGTTACTCACTCCCGCTAAACATTTACTCTTTGAATTCTTGAAGTCGACACCGTTATGAGTGAAAGTTTGCTAAGAAGTATTTCCTACTAAAGCAAGGCGGTATTTGACCCTGGTCGAGCAATGTCGTGCTTCCCTTGACCCTGGTCAAGCGTGACCAGCTTCAGCTCCATACCGGCGGGATGAATCCGATCTTCAAGCAAAAGGAACTGGATGAATATCTGAATGCTACTGATCCCGATCTGAATTCTGACTTATGATGCTGCCTGAATCATAATCACACCCTGTTCGTTTGTTGGCCAGAGGAGAACTGGCTCTCCGACTGAGCCTGGTTTCTCCCAAGGTTTTTTTCTCCATTCTGTCACCTTGATGGAGTTTGGGCTCCTTGACACCGTCTCCTCTGGCTTGCTAAGTTGGGGACACTTAATATACAACAATATTATTGATCTGACTATACTGACGCTGTTGTATGAGAACTGAACTGAGCTGGACGATGCCATCATTTTTTTTTTTTATAGATGAAATGAACTAATTTAATAATTGATGATCTTTACAACAGAACTGAAGCAATTTACTTCAGCTGAACAACAGCCGACATGCATAATTTTCCTGTTATAATGGTATGGCTGCCTTGAAACAATCTTTATTGTATAAAGCACTATATTAATAAAGGTGACTTGACTTGACTATTGCTCTTTGTTAGTTAATTCTAATAAATGCAACTAATGTTAACTAATGGGACCTTATTGTAAGATGTTACCATTTTTTGTTCACTAAAAATATAATTGTAGTGAAAACTTTTGGTACTGGGGCCAAACAAAATCTTACTGAAAGCTAATTTTTTAGCTTTTTGATATAAATAGCTTGTTTAGATTTATGGCTTTGATTTTCTTGCAGTTTTAGAATAAAATGTGTTTTTGAAAATAGATATTTCATATAAAAAAATTTCACTTCAGCAATAATCTCCCAAGTGTCATCTTTGAAAAGAGTCTGTGCTCTAAAGCATTCAAGATTAACGACAGTTTAAGTTGGAAATGTATTTTCCATTTTCAAATTTAATAAATGATTTATAAATACAGCGTAAATATAATTTAGTACCATAAAATCCCCTAAAAATACAAAATCTTACATACAAATAATTATCGAACTAAAATATAGTAAATTCATTTCATTTAAATAATAAAAAATTGTGTCATTTTTGACCGACACGCAAAGAGCACCCGTTTACAAAAAGTACATTTGGAAATTATACAGCTAATGTGATGCAAAAAGCATGCAAAAACAGAGCTTATGCAAAACAGCAAAACAGCCAGTTGGGTCTGAAAGCTTAGAGGGTAAAAACTGGTCATGTCAAAACTAATTTTATATATAATTTTAAATTTTATGGTACAAATAACCTTGACTAATGTTAAAAAGTTGTAGAAAAAAGAAATAATTTGTAAAAAAACAACAAAAAAAACACTACTCTATCTCACAGTGGCAGACTGTGTAATGCAGTGCGGTGTCTTCCAATTAAACTCTGATGTTAGACAAAGCTGTTCAACAAGCACAAAAGCTTCATTTCCCATGATAAAATCATTCGATTTGAGTCTGTTCATTTCTGCTGGGGCAAACGGCCAGAGAAAATGGGGTTATAACTCTAATTAACGGAGCTATACGCTCCTTTTCCAGATTACAGACTTTCATTTGATTAGAATGGATCTAGTAGAGTACATCCACTCTAACAGAACACAAATAGGGTCACATATTAGCCATATTTATATACAGAGACATTCTACGTGTCTTTTCTGAAACTTCCCTCGGATAATGTTCAGTGTTCAGCTTGGGCTGATCATTTGCAGGCTTAAGGGTGGCAGACTGACACGGGGTCATCTGCTAAAGATGATTTATTGTTTTAGTTATGTGGTGCAGTGGCTACAGCTTAAGGCTGATAATCAGAAGGTCGCTGTTGTGTCAATGAGTGAGGCACTTAACTCCAGGATGATTGATTGGGACTGTCCTTGTAATAAGTGTACTGGAAGTCAATTTGGATGAACATGTTAATGATAAAGATCTCCTGCTTTTAAGAGAATGTTTCAAAATATTTCTAGGTAAACTTATAGCCTACAGTATATACACCACATGACATTTTACAACCTGAACTAACCTTGCCTTGTCATAAAAGGTGAAATTATCTGATATTTTTGACTTATTGACCTTAAAGTGTTAGTTTATTCATTATTCATCAAAGTGAGAGTACAAAATTCATCAAAGTGAACTAACCCTTTAAGTCAATACAGTGTCTCTTTGTCTGTGTGGTTTCTGTTGTTGCCTGGCCTCGATTTGGTTTGTTCTATGTTGATGAAGCAGCTTAAATGGACTTGTTTACTCAGCTGACACAAACACCACGATCCATGGCATCCCCAACCGTTAGAGAGAAAGGACAAACAAAGCCTCTCTCGCCTCTGTGGGAGGAACTTCTTCGCCAAGTTGAGACGGAATCCAATCACCAAACCAATGCTGACACTCAGTGTGCAGAAGCTCTCACTTTGATGAATAATTCCTCCGAGCTGACATATGTATGAGGACACACACACACATACTCAATTTCAGCAGCTGTTCCAAGCGTCTCATTCCCGATGTAGTGAACTGAGTTAGTTCTGGTGAACATATGGACAGAGAGACACTGTGAGGAGATGATGAAGCTGTCTATCTCCCTCTGTCTCCATTACACCACACAAAAACACACGCACAGACGGAGCGTTTCCGCTAGCTAAATCTCCAATTGGAATACTAGCGTCGCCAGACGTCCCGTTTGTGGTGTCCTGTTCTCGGATGTCCCTGTTTTGTACTGTGTTCACAGCATCTTAGCAATTGAAATAAAACCTTATGTGCTAAAAACAGTTGCAAGTTGTGGTCAACGTATATGCTTTTTCCTGTGAGCTTCTTGTTTTTCTATGCCTTTTTGTTTTTGTATAGCAAAATAAAACCTGTAGCTGTAGCCAAATCATTTTGTCAGATAAACACCTTAACTAAGTTCAGTGTTTTTTTCATCCTTCATATTTAAAATATTTTCAATATAAAATATTTCCCACATATTTTGATTGTTTAATCGAACTTGTAGGGTCATTAAAAAACAAATATCCCCTTGGACATCACTTTTGAACACTAGTAGTATATATATATATATATATATATATATTTTTTTTTTTTTTACATAATTCAGTTGTGTCAGAAAAAAATACTATATTTTTGGTTTGGTACTAGGCTATATATTTATATTTGATATATATATATAAATATATAGCCTAGTACCAAACCAAAAATATAGTATTTTTTCTAACAAAACTGGATGATCAGGTGAACATTTGAACTAAATCCAGACAGTGTTCAGAAGCTAGACATGAAGCAAATTATTCCAGAGAGTAATAAATATCGTTTGCATTTTAATCAAGTTTTGAGTTACATGTCTGATGAAATACACGGGCCAAGAAGGAAATATTATAATTTAACATTGATATTGCTTCCGGTTCATTCGTCACACTGGAAATTGAAGTTTCAAATAGAGTGCACTGCATTGTGGGACAGTATTTTATGCAGTGTGCTCTGTTTTACACTGGACATTTTGACTAATATAGTAAGTCACACATACAGACTAATGTATATTCCAAGAACATTTGCATACCGTGCACAGCACTGTATAGAAACTGTATAGAATGCAGTGCTGCTATCCATCTATCCGTCTGTCAAAAAGACAGATACAGTCCTTCAAAACAAAGTGACTGATATGTCACAAATACTGTCAGGACACTAGAATGAGAGCATCAAATCAGAGCTATTTAATGCGAAATACAGCCAGAGTAGGAAAAATAACACCTTAGCTTACAACTGAATCGTTGTATTTATATCTTACCCAAAATCCAACATACTCCTTCAGGTGGACACTGGATTGGCCATAAAGTCTTTCCAGTATTAAATTAAGCAGCACCTTTCTGATTCATCCTTCCTCTCTCTATATCTTGATTAACAAGGCCACCATAATGATGCTCACATTGGCATTTATTGGGAATGGATGAGGAGTGATACTCTAAATTGAATCTTTTAAAAATTCCTCAGGCCCATTTCACATAACGCTGCCTCTGTAATGTGACCGTGATGATTAATCAGACGGGGCAGAGATGAGAGGCCGTGCCTGGGAGACTGATGGATGGGACGGCCGGGCGAGCTTTAAATGGAGTAAGTTTCCCCTCCTGTTGCATGTACCTCATTTCCATATTTAACTCCACATCATCGGTGATTAGTTAAGAGGGATTGATGTGGAATGAGAGTGAGAAAAGCAGAGAGTAGGGATGAAAGCAAAGCAAAGAAAAGATAAAGGACAAGGAAAGGGATAGGAGAATTGAGCGCGTGGGAGGGAGGAAATAAGGTGTTAGGATGATGAAATATAGAGATGCAGAGAAGTTAAAAAGAAACCAGAGAGCGACAAATGTAACAAAACTGGGGCGGAGTCCACAGATAGATATAAAAGGACCTTGAGAGTGTGTTTGGGTGGGTCTGTTTGTAGGGAAGAAAAGAAAAAGTGGGACATGAGAATGCAAAAGGGAATAATAGGTTAGGGAGGACAGACGAATACAATGCTGCTTAAAAGAAACAAATCAGATCCCGTCTTATTACGACTATAGATGGCAAAAGAGCACCTGCAACAATGCAGCGGGAAATAGCCTGGGGAAATTCAATGGCTGAATGAATGGGTGGATGGATAAATGAGGGAATAAGAAAGAAAGAAAATCCATATAGTAACAATATATGGTAATAATAAGCTTCTCCGGTGAAACGGATTTAAATACGTGATTAGTGGTGTTGAGAACAGTTTAGGGTTACTCTCAGGATACAATGGCATTTGGGTGTAGTGTGTGTCCTTGTGACATCTACCCATTTTCATTTACTTATACATCTTTCCATTTGATAGATGGGAATAAATCCATGTAATGATCTTCTTTTTTTTTTTTACAGAAAATATTCTTTGTAGCAATATTAATTGTAAATAATGATTTATACTAATGTAGTTAGTTTATTATAGCTATAAATCTTTTTAATATACGTATTTTTTTATAATTATAATTATGATAAATGTTATTATTTTCAGAAGACACACCAAAAATGTGTAATTTAAAATGATTCATACATTAAATATTAATCCTTAAATACATGAATGTTTCGCCAATCATGAATACATATTCGGGTCTTTAGCGGCCTGGATCTACAGTATATCTAACACGGATGGATCTCTACCTGTCGTTATAATATAAAACTCTCCTGATATTAGAGTAACAATTACAGAAGAATGAAATAAAGCATATTTTGTTACCTTTTAGAGCTTGTAAGGGTTCAGTTTAAGCAGATGTTTTATAACATCATCACTGTCCTCGTCAGAGCTCATTTCCCAGTACATTCAAAATCTGGCTCATATTCGCGATCTATCATTTTCAACATCTTTAAAATCAATAGCCTACTTTGATCGCTGACATCTTCTTCACCAGATCCACCATCAAGTGACAGAGACACTAATATCTGATTGTGTTCAGTACTTGCTCTGCAGTAAATCACTGAGCCATTTCAGGTTTTGCTGATGATACTTCCTATTCTTTTGTTTTCTGCCTGCGGCAACTATGAGTGAAGCATCACTTCATTAATCAGGCGTTTCAGACATTAAAGTCTGATAAATAAAGGTGAATTGCACTTATTTAGTCATCAAAGATTCAATTATTGTTATGTAGAAAAAAAATATACTTACAATGATACATGCCTCGGGTCGGTAGCGACCCTATATACAATTTTTACAAGAAATAAAATGGAAAACAGGCAATCTTTTATCTTTTTTTTTCTTGTTATATTGTTTAGAATGAATTGATTGAGGAAAACTAAGAAGATTGATGTATAACTTAAAAAATTTGATTAAGGAGGAGGGTAGTGAATAACGTCACTAAAGACCTGAGGTATGCATTTAAGGGTTAATTTACTTCTCTATTCAAATAGTATTGAAAAGTATATGAATGCCAAACATATTGTGACAGGGTTGGTAATAATCTAGGATTCTTTCTAATAATCTGTGACAGTTTTGGTTTGAAAGAAATTGTGAATTTTATGGAAATATGAAAAATTTTGATATTGAAAATATTTTATTTTATTTGAAATAAAGATGCTGATTACACAAAATGAAAGTGCTTTCACACTTACCTAATTTTTGTGTCTGAAAGTGGTTTGCAGGATTAGTTTAAATGTGAACTCTTCAAAAAAACAAAAAAAAACAATGAGGCCTTCACAACTATAATGGACCAAAAAGAGATCCAAATCCACTTTTGAGCCCCGAAACAGTATGAATTTAAAGTGAACTAGATACTTTTCCCCTTCAAATAAGAGTAAGAGTATAAACCTACACATCCCTACAAACCCACAGCCAATTTTCAAGTAATGTTATATGATTGCAACAATGTCAAACAAGGCCGAATTTCACCTGGGCTGTTTGGAGACATTATTTCCATTTGCACACATTGTGAGGAGGTGCAGCACAGATTCATTAGAAACTCAATGTTCTTTATTTCTCCACTTTATTCCCATCAGCAACCAAGAGAGACGCCACACGCTCACGCACGCCCTCCTCGCGTATCTCCACGGCAACTCGCAGCCAGGTTAAATCAGTTGTGAGTCTCACTGGGAGAACACACATTATCTCAAATAATTCCTCCCAACTAAAAAGCTTTTTTGTTTCAATGTGACGGGGGCAGAATGGGAGGGAAGCGCTCCATTTGCAAGTATCAAATAATGGGAGCAAAATAAAGCATGTCTTTTTTCATTTGTCTCCTCTGATGAACTGATAAATATGGTTTGGCCTCTACCATCTCCATTTGAATGCTTCCTGGCCTTCTCATGTTTGCATATCGACTTGCATGGAAAAATTCCCTGCAACTTGGCCACAGAGTGTCAGAGCTGGGTCGGTTAAATGAGTTTGCCAGGAAATGTGTTAACTGAAAGTAAGTAGGAAAGAGGCTTCAGTGGGCTTGTCTAGAATACTCAAACACCTGGGCTGTCAAGCGTTCTTGTTAATGTTTGATGGTATTAAAAGACCGCTGCATGCCAAGTAGTTGTGTGTCTACATTCCATGTACCTGAGTGGGAGAACGAGAGAGTGGGAATGTGATAAAACAGGGAGCAGAGGGAAAAGAGCCAGGGGGACACCTTATGGGGTGCATTTAAAAAAAAAAGAAAACCTTGGTTTTACTTTGAAGTGTAATTGGCCACTTCGCTACAGATACAAAAACTGAGGGTCCCTTTGCTGTTCTGTAAGCCTGTAGAAGACTGAAGATCAAAGAAGATGTGATGGACATCCTCCCCATGGAGATGTGTGTGTGTTGCATGGTAATATACAGTATCACCATCTGTGAAATATGAAAGTGCTTGTGTGCTAATCTACAGATCAGAGAACTTTACTTCTAAATCATAAATGGATATGATTTGAACACATGCTAATTCATTTACTCCTATTATAGACACATTTGGTTAATTAAAATGTTTTACTTTTTTAATTGATTGTTGGACAGGGAAGAGATGTCAGTAGCTACATTATTCGGGGAACAGGTGGGACCAAAATCAGGAAATGTCACAAGTTCAAACGCTTGCAACCCAAATGAGTGTCGTGGCTCATTGTTGATCCACCCCTAATTGATCACCTACAGTAGAAACGCCTAGCAACTGCAAAACAACATGCTAAAAGTCTCCTTACACCTTAGCAATGCCCAACAGCCACCAAGAACAGCCTAGCAACTGCATAACAATGCACTAAAACTAAAACACTGTAGTGATGCCTTGGCAACCAACAACAACCGTCAAAATGCTAGCAACATCCGAAAACCTTAATAATAATGGCAATAGTGTTAATTTCGTTAAACGAAATCTATGACGAAAAATGTTCGTTGACGACCTTTTTTCCCATGACTTAGATGAGACGATGACGCGACGACACCAACGTCATTAAACGACAACTGTGACTATATAAACATGCAATATCGTTGACATAAAAAGACGAGACTAAAATGTAGTAAATCACTTTTTGTTTTTGTTGGGAAAAAAAGAGGAGACAAAAAATTACAGACTGTTAAGTCTAGCCGCTAAGAGCTATCATCATGCATGCTGTTGCTAGATTTTAAAAAATCTGATCTACACAGTGTTTTACTGTGTAGATTTTAACACCCTGAGCCCTCTAGCAACTACCTATACTCAACTCCCCTTAGTAATGCCCAGGCAACCACCCCGAACACCCTAGTAATCGCGTAGCAACATGCTAAAAACACCCAGAAAACCTTAGAAATTCCCAGCAGCCACCAAGGCCACACTAGCTACCACATTGCAAAATCCAAAAAAAACTGACATTGGCAACCACATAGAAAACATCTTAGCAACGCCTTGGCAACCACATGCTATATTTGAGTGTTTATGTGCTAAAAATATTCAAAACAGCTTAGCAACACACTGTGGCGAGTTGCATGGGCAAGCAGCATATTTTCTTCATCTGCTCTCCCATTCCCGCTGCTCATCCTTCTTATAAGTCTGTGACTCTCATAACTTTAAAGAGTGAGTGAAAGGGAGGCAAAGAAAGAGAGATTACATAATTGGAGTCACACAGAGATAGTGTTCATAATTACAGTGCTTACCTCAGTACAGCAATAAAGATCAGAGTGGTGTTTTCACAGGCCGAGGCTCATCGTGCGTTATGAGACCTGCACTTGTAACCCAACTATATCTCATGACCGGCACAGGAATATTGCGCTTTAAGTTGGGGCGCAGCTATAAATCTGGACATAAGAGCGAGCACTCAGACTAGTGAGGTTAGGCTTTTCACAGCTCACAGATCACAGCATGGCTCTTACTCTTATCTGTCATCCTGTTCACTTCACTAGACTTTCGTTTTCTCCCTCCTCAAGCATATCCTTTACCTCACAAGCACTGTTCCCAGCTAAAACGGTGCAAACCTCCCCCTCTTTTTCCTCTCAAAATTCATTTTCCTGCTAATGTCAGTGTTGCCATCCACGGTTTTCCCACGGCATTGGGCTACTTTTACACTGTTGCCACGTTTTTTTGAGGGGGTTGTTTTTTTAGTCAGCGGGTTGAAGTCTATTTTTACTCCCCGGTGTCACGACAAATCCGGTACTCCTTCAAAATCAGGTTGCTGTCAGCTTATAGTGCATAATAAAACAACTTGAAGGTAATTTCTTTTACTTGATAAACTGTTAATTAATTAAGAATAATAATAATAGCCTTTTGAGTGAATAATTGAACATCATCAGAAATATTTGGACATTTAACACTCAATTTAACATAATTAGCCTACATTAAAGATGATGAATACATGTAGGGTGTGCAAATGCGTGTAAGCTATCAGGCTAATTGGGTATCTGTATGCTATGCTAGTACATAAGCTAACTAATACAGACATTATTGTCATTATAAGGTAGTTTATACAGCATTAATCATAACATGATTCAGTAGGAATTGTAATCAGACGCTAAAGAGAGACCCGATTTCGAAGAGGACCTGATTTGTCACCACGGAACGCGATTGGGCTAGTTTTGATCGTATTTGGGCGGGGTTTTGAACAGCAATTGGACTGGTTTTGTTACGTGAAACCTGGCGACCCTGCAGATGTAGCCCATCTTGAGCTCAACAGGTTTATGGACGTCTGGTATGAAGCACTTGAGATCTGAGCCATAAAGATTTGCATGACCTTAAATGTAGATGGTACTATTTCGACATAAAACCATCAGAGATCTGAATTGATCTTAATGTACTTGAGTTAATCAAGGATGGTTGATTATCTCACTTATAGGCTATTTGGCACTGCTTTTTATCACCACAGTCTGTGAAATAACTAATGCCCCATTTGCCTTTATGAGTGGCTTTTTTGTATTTTCCAGTGCTTTTTTTCATGCAGGTTTCATTTTATGATTGTGGCACCGTTTATGCCAAAATGGTGGCTGAAGCTACACAAATAAGTGTAGATATATAAATGGCTGGTATGAACAGGTATGCTGGAGTCGTAACCTTCCAGGCCCAACACCTTTTATCAACACGCTGCTGCCATCTACTGGCTAATTATATTGTTCATTTCAGTGTGGCACTGCAAAATGAGCCTGCAGGACTGATGGAGAGCACAGCACAATTCAGTGATGTGTGAACCTTCTGTGTAAACAGCATTCCAGTAAACAAATCTTGACTTTTTATTTGTGTGAAAACATTATTTTTTAATCATAATTAATATTCATGAGTTAGGCCTTCAACACACAACTTCTTCTCCAAATAATAAGATGTTGTATCCTATTTAAAAATTAATCTTCTCTCTGCACTTACTTAAATAACACCCTGCCGCCATGTTCCACAGTTGCACCGTTTTATTTTTCTCTGTTGTGACAAGAGTCACTGTCTAAACAGACCTCAACACCATGTTATAAAGCCTCAATTAGTCATGATAATGGGATGACAGTTTTGCATTCTGGAAGGGTAATGGCTCGTTTTAATCGTGCATTTGCATGAGTGCGCTCTGGGTGGAGGTGAGAGGTGGGCCTCATATGAGAAACATTTACTCAGCGCTTGATTACAAAGAATAGACACACTTAATTGTTGAGAATTGAATAATGAGCCTTTATTCTATTTATTGGATTACGGAGCCTTTTAGCTGTCCCCTGCTGATCGTTTCAAAGGGCGCTCAGGTCACACAGTATTGTCAGGTTAGGAGGCGTCGGAGGTGGGCAGGTCACATGGAGACGTGGAATATTAATGAGCTGGATGTCTTCATTGATCAGCCTGCCGCTGTAACCGTATGATCTGTCATATACAGACTCACCAGTTTGCTGGCTGGAAATGGTGATCTCTATGAGGATTAGGATTAGGAAAACGAAATCAAATAAAAATGTATACATATATATATATTAATGAATTAATTTAGCTAAGCTGGAATACATTTTCACAGCTCTAAAACTAACTAATGTAAAATAGAAATAGTCACAAATTATTAAATAAACTGAAATGAAACAATTGGTGGTACATTAAATTGACAATAATAAAAAAGGGATGAATTCATTAATTCTTTTTAAAAAAAAACTATAATAACCCAAGGATAAGTTGTGTATGGTTGTGATATGAAATACAGTTTTGTGGTGGCAACATTTGAGAATCAGAAATGGCCATATTGATCTACTATTAATCTAAATATTTGGGAGGACATGTCCCACTCAGTGTTATTATCGCCCTTGGTCAGATCACAAGCAAAACATGCTTCAAAGCATACAACATAGATTCAGTGCAATTCAAAGGGAATTTTGAAATTAAATGCTATTGAATTGCATTGTGAGGCAGTTATATGAGCACAATGAAAACTAAATTAAATAAACATAAATAAAAAATCTAAACTGAGATACATTTTTATGACTCCAAAAAAAAAATGGCCACAAATTAATTTTAGTTTTTGATATATGGTGTGTAAACCACAAATGAACCAAATTGAAAATGAAAATGCCATTAAATAACACTAGACTGTGTTGAGAAATGTAACGCCAGATAACACATTAACTTTGGCAGCCCTAAAAATACGAAACTACAAATTAAAGCCAAAACTAACAATTACTAATAAACTTACAAAACCTAAACTGAAAAGATACATTGAAAATGAAATAGAAATAAAAAATTCATAACAAAGTCGAGGTATTTTATATTTTCCAGTCAGTGCTCAGTGCCACTCAAACCTTGAACAGGCCTACTCAAGCAACACAAATATAAAACATAGATTCTGTGCAATTCAAAAGGAAATTCAAAGTTAAATACTATTGAATTCCCACGACCCTGTAGACTGTAGAGGATAAGTGGTTTGGATAGATGGATGCTATTGAATTGCGTGGTGAGACATTTATCTATGCATTTTCACTGGGAACTGGTGATGTAGTTATTGAGTTGCATTATCCTTGTGG
Organism: Abramis brama; assembly: GCF_963993115.1. NCBI lineage: Eukaryota > Metazoa > Chordata > Actinopteri > Cypriniformes > Leuciscidae > Abramis > Abramis brama. The sequence continues at coordinate 25,663,997 of NC_139983.1, forward strand.
CTTGAATAAAATTACACTCATTGTGGCAAAGCGTGCACAATATGAAAATGATATGTTGGTACTCCAAGACGTGTGATGATGACAGCCACTGGTTCCATCTAAACCCCTTCCCCTCTTTTATGTTCCCCTGCTCAAACAAATCAATTGGGAATGAATACTGATCAACCTAAAGCTCACTTTTTTTTCTTTTTTTTTTATGCAGTCAGCGCGATGTCCAGCGATGGATGTTTGTCTCGCTGGCTGTAATTCGCCTGAAATCCAATTACAAAGAAACCGACGCTAAGCCGAAACACGCTAAGATGAAAAATGAATCTGGAGAGCGTTTTGCTCGCTAGAGCCGTTTTCGCGTGGCAGGCCGATACTCGAGCACAAACTCGGTTAGGTCATGCTCGCTGGAAACGCACATTACGCTGACATTAGCATAAATGGGTTATCGATTCTCATTGAAGTTAACCTTCAGTTCTGTCCTGTGGAATTATCTGGGGTGGACCGAAGAGCTTGTGTAGGTGTGTGTGCATGCGTGCGCGTGACATGAAGATGTGACCTTTCAGGTCGACCCCTCCTGACCCTTCAACGCGCCGCTCACCTCTACACGCGTGTCACAATGTCATCCGCTCCATTTCCAGACATGTAGTCTTCTTTCACGAGCTGTCAGCGAACACATCTCTAAGCTCGGGTCTTCGCAAGTTCTTGACAGGAATTTTTGCTTAAAGGCATAGGCCCGTGTCCTCCCCATCACGGGGCGATGGGAGAGGGGGGAAAAGTGAGGGATGGGTTTGGGGGGGGGGGGGGCATGCAGTGGAGACTGACCAACGAGAAGAGGAGATCAGTAAATAACAGTCACCCCAGGGGCCTGATCTAGGGTGCCTCCTCATCTGGCCCCCAGTCAATTTAATTTAAATGTAAATTTCAGGGATGCGTGGCGTTAAAAGGCTTATATTAGCAAAAAGGGAAAAGTTAATGAATATATTTCAATCTCTGTAACCACACAGCCATCCTCATTTACCTCCTGGAATATATGAGCAGTGCTGCTAGAAATTGGGACTGTGGTACGTGTTCTCCAACAGCCCACTTAAACCAGCCTTCACAATCCCTTATCCAGTCCATCATCTCTGGTTATGCAGAGGGATTTCGTTTGAGTTTGACTCTATATCAACATCACATTAAAATGATCATGATACTACTGCGGCTTTTTAGAATGAAAGCCGTCAAGAAATATCCAGGTTAAAACCAAATGAAAATATCATTTTACATTATCACCCTTATGTTTTTTTGTTTTTTTTTGCATTGTGACTTTATTTTCGGGACTAATTTAAACACATTTAAATGACATTTTGACTGTTTTTGACTACTTTTGACTGTATATATATATATATATATATATATATATATACATATACATATACTAGTAGTATTTATAGATCATGGTAGCAGTCTGTTTTAATTAATTAATTATTTTTCCAATGTCTGAAAAGACATTGGTGAGGAAGACAGAGAGATTGAGAGGATGGGGGAGGAGAGAGAATGGGCGAGCGGAACGGTCTTGGGAAGAGGGTTCGCAGGCTAGTGCCTACTTGGAATTCAGGTTGGTTAAAATTCTGCCTGCATACAGTATGTGTGAACTGGAGAGCCGTCTCATCTAAGAGTGCTAAGGCTTTCCTCACAGAGTGCCAACAGCTGGAAATGTTCATGTCAGCTCTAGTGAAAGGCCTTCCTGTGTTACTATAGTAATGCACACACGTTCTGTAAAGCAGAGGAGGGTCATACATGAGGACACTGAAACATCCTGAAAGTGATGTCAGAGCCATAAAACATATTTACATGGGTGTTTCTTCAACTTTTGTCACTTGTTTTACATCCAAGGAGTTGCTATTTATTTAAAATTATTATCAATTAGCAGGTTTCATCTTTCTTCACAACATTTTTTTTTTAATCTAAATTTCATCTCTTGCTACTTTTGAAATGCCTCATATATAAATAGTTTTTTGTATTGTTTATCCAGACTTCCAAACTTGAAATATATACAATATTTGTCAATTTTGTCCCTAATAATTTTTTTTTTTTTAATCTAACTGTACTTGTTTAACAAGTCAGTGAAGAGCTTGAGATTAAATTTATGACATCAATCAAGGTAAATATCAATTTCAAGGTAATTAAAATATCTAATTTAACCAAGCTGTGACAGTGTGAAATTGCCCCTATGAAGACAAAAAAAATTTTTTTACTCCAAAAATGTTCAAACTGTAATTTACATCAGTGTCATTTGCACCATAGAATTCTATAGAGCACAATTCGTTTGGGAGTGCGCAACCCCATGTTCAATGCCGTCAAAGGTGTTTGCATATATTTTTGAGATGTGAGGATAGATTGTGATTTCTATGCTGTGTTTTTTTGTGCTCTGCCAGCAGAAAACAGCGGCTCATTTTGTTGGCTTGAGCTTGTTGCCTAATCAGAATGCTTAAATAATGACCTGCAGAGAGCCGTTGTCCTCCTAGGAGGCCTGTGCTGACGTGCTGACTTTTCACTCAACTCCAGTAAAGTCTGACATCCTGGGCTTACATGGTGAGTGCTGATCTAGATTTAGCTGTGCTTGCCTGAATATCTCCCTATGATCCTTGCAACAGCAGAAAATGGTTTCTTCTAATAACACCATTGCAAACATTCATGTCTATTAATGGACAAGACCCAAGCTTCCCCACAGCCTTCGCTATTTTTTCCCCCACAATGCTCTTGTGCACATGTTAATAAAGCTGGAGTGCTTCTTCGGGAGGTTTGCACCTTAGTGCCAGATCTAAGCTTGTGATTCTGTGATGCAATAAAGTGTGTAATTAATTTCTGATACAGGTACCAACTCCCCTGGATCCATCCCGCTCTGCCACTCCAATAATATCATCACTAAACATCAACCCTTAAAGGAATATTCCAGGCTCAGTTCAAGTTAAGCAAAATCAACAGCATTGTGTGAACTAATACTAAATTAATTTAGACTCCCTTCTTTTCTAAAAAGAGAGAGAAGCAAATATTGAAGCTACTGTGAGGCACTTACAATGAAAGTGAATGGGTCAATTTTTCAAGGATTTAAAAGCAGAAATGTGAAGCCTATAATATTATAAAAGCACTTCCATTAATTCTTTTCTTAAAACGTGTGTATTATCTAAGCTGTAAAGCTGTTTAAATCATAATTTGTATAATAATTTAGGGTTTATGGAGTTTCATTGTCATGACAACGAAGGAACTTCACACAGGACAGGTTAGTAAGTGATTTTTTTCACGTGAAAATCACGCATATCGTGATCTTGCATATCGTGATCTTGCATATCGTGATCTTGCATATCGTGAACAGTGAGTTTTTTTACATTTACAAATTGGCCTCATTCACTTCCATTGTAAGTGTGTCTGTGTTTTAAATCTAAAAGGGACCATTTGAAAAAAGTTTTTGTGGGAATCAACAGTATTCTACAAATGTTGTCGATTGTGCTTAACTTATACTGAACCCGAATAATTTTTTTAATAAATGATCTCTAGAGGGATGCTAAAGGTCATTGACCATCATGTCATTATGTGCTGGAAGGAAGAAAGGGGAATGACATACAAACAGTAAAATATTTGGAGATTTTTGAGTGGGATTCATAATGCATAATGTACCAGAGTAACATTTAACCAGAGAAGTTTTAGATTTAAAGGGGTCATGGCATGAAAAATCTAATTTGCCTTGATCTTTTGACATATAAGATCTTTGTTTAAAACATCCTGTAAGTTTCATAGCTTAAAACGCCCGTCCTCATTATAAACAAAACATTTGATTTCACTTTTTTTAACTTTAGTTAGTGTGTAATGTTGCTGTTTGAGCATAAACAAAATCTGCAAAATTATGATGCTCAAAGTTCAAAGCAAAGGGAGATTTTTGCTTTTAAAGAAATCATTTTTTAAGGACTACAACAAACGGCTGGTATGGACTACACAAGCTTCCTATCGGGTTAGTGACATCACTAACAGTAAAATGTACATAAACCCTGCCTCCTGGAACACGCAACAAAGGGAGGGGGGAGGGGGGAGGGGGGTGTCCATGTTGAGAAGAGGTAATAGGATTTGCTAACACACAAGCTCTTGAAGCTCCGCCCTCTGTGCGGGGAGCAGCAGCTCATTTGCATTTAAAGGGACACCCACAAAACGACGCGTTTTTGCTCACCCGCAAAAAAGGACAATTTTAACATGATATAAAATTATCTGTGGGGTATTTTGAGCTAAAACTTCACATACACACTCTGGGGACATCAAAGACTTTTTTTTACATCTTGTAAAAAGATACCACCCCTTTAAAATGGAGAGTTCGCATAGAAACTTTTGTTGAAAGATGAAGCAGTCAGCTCTATTGACAGCAGCTCACAAACCGTAAGTAAATGATTTCATAATGCTTTATAAGGAAAATGTTTTCAAAACACTTACTCATGTGCAATAGTGATACTGTTTCCTATGCAATGATGTTAGCCAATCATAACAGTGGCCATTTACTGACAAGACTTAAAGGGATGGTTCACTCAAAAAATAAAATTCTGTCATGATTTACTCACCCTCAAGTTGTTCAAAATCTGTATGCAGTTCTTTCTTCTGCTGAACGTCGGTTGCCAAATGGCTGATAGGCCCTCTTGACTTCCATAGTGTGGGAAAAAAAAATATTATGGAAGTCAATGGGGCCCATCGACTGGTTACCCATATTCTTATTCTAAATATCTACATTTGTGTTCAGCAGAAGAAATTCATACTGGTTTGGAATAACTTTTGGGTGAACTATCCCTTTAAAGGAGCCACCCCAAAATGAATCTTTTCAGACAGAGAGTCAGAATGAAGGTTGAAAATAATCATTTTTCCCACATAAAAAACATTATAAGTGAACCTCAAGGAACATATTAAAATAATAAATAAATAAAAATCCACGTCATGTTAATGATCCCTTAGTCCTACTCTAAACGTCTGTAGCACTGATCAGATTCTCAGATTTTGCATACAATTTTCAGCATTTCCACACACTAGTTCACTACTACATTCCCATTAGTAGCAGAAAGCTTAATCAAATTAGCCAAATACTCATGTATGACTCAAGTTTATCAGTTCCATGCAAATCTACTTATCTTTCTGTGGAGTTCCATTGGGTCTTTTTATTTAATCATTTGCAGTAATTACATAATTTGTCTATGATAGGATTAATTAATTAATTAATTAAAATTATACATTAATTTTCGTTTGTACCATGTGCTATACATTTCCTCAATTTAAATAGGAAAGGTTAGTTATATTTTTCATGTATTTTAAAGTATTATTGATGTTGTGAATGTGTTTGTCTTGTGGTGGTAAACTTCTACGATGCAGAAAAAATTACCGCTAAGGGGTATAAATAATAAAAGGTTTCTAAACTAAACTAAACTAAACTAAATATGTGAGCTATTACTGAAACTTTCAAATGCCAAAGGCCACAGAACAATGGAGTTGTAAATCTTTGCAACTGACATATTGCTGGGATAGGCCTATACTCCTTATCTTGCCCCTTCAAGCTCAAACAAATAAAATTTAGATAAAAAGGCACAGATGTACTTTTTCCACACATTGTGAAGTGTGAACCCATACAAAAAGCATCCAAAGAATACACACTAATAAATCATTGTATATACAAATCATACATTTAAATCATTTTTAACGAACTATGAAACACATATTTGAAACATGTCAAGCTATTAGGCTTTTTGCCAAATACTGTATTATTGCTGGGTACAAACATTTTCAGGACAACAACAATGAACATTTAAACAATTTTTAAACTAAAGTAGTTTGAGATATATTCATACATTTACGATTCCATTTTATTTCCCGTTTACCATTTTGAATATAAAATGAAATTCATGGGGTGCTAGAGGATGGAATACAATTATTTAGAATTTAAAAGTATGCCAAAATTATATTTATTCACACACACACACACACACACACTACTTGACATCTCTTCTCTGATGACGTGTTTACTGGCGGGAGGGCAGGACAACCTGTCAATCACATGAGAAAGGATGAAGGTCCCACTCTACATTTACTTCTTCAATAAGCCATTTCTCCGTTTCACTCGGATATATAAGTCAATAGGTAAGAAAAGACTATCGCATCTTCTGTTTCTTGCCGACTTTTAAAATAATAGCGTCACGTTATACAAAATCAATTAGGCTACACTCCGGTCTTCATCTCATATTCATGGAGGAGTAGGCTTAAAACGCCAGTTAGCCTATATAGGGCATCAATACCCAGTCATTTCTCTTACATTCTGGAAAAAAAAGCGACTTGAGAGTAAACTGTAGCCTATATTATTGTACACCAACACCAGCAACTTTGCCAAATCTACAGTGTTGTGCTCAGGGTTCGGTTGCTCTCATCTGACTCCTCCCCCCGAGTTCGATGCGCTCGTCTCTCGGCTCTGCTCAGGCTTGTCAGTGCGGGCGAGAGCGCTGCTAAACATGGCGTCGGACGGGATGATTTTAACCAACCACGACCACCAAATCCGAGTTGGAATATTGACAGGTAAATACGAAATGACACTAGCTCCTTTTACGCCTCGTCGCTCGTGCTGGTGTGTCCGTTCACGCTGTTGCCCGCTGTTGATAGTCGTGCTGGTGGTGATTCCTATATCAGCGAGTTCTGCCCATCTATCGCTCGCGTTCCTCGACTCATTTGTAAAAAGCTGTGCGTTTATTTATCTATATATTATCGTATTCATTTATACACATATTCTATAATGTATCCGGCTCTGTGAGATCTGCCTTTGGTCTGTCATGCAGCACAGCTCAGTGTCAAGACAACAGTTTGTGTGATGAATTATTCATAGCTTGTACGCAAGACATCCAAATAACATAAAGCAGATAGCTGGAAAACCCTCCTATATCTGTGAATGAACCTTCCGATCGATGCCATATGTCTGTTTATGGTCATATTAACGTGTGTGGCTGCTGAATAGTGCTGTTATGTAGATACGAGTTGGTATTTGGAGTTGGTCACGCAGTGTGTTTTTTTTTTTCCTTCCTCATGGATTTCTGCACAGCAGCATCTCAGCTTCGGGTTTGCTTCGAGTCTTTATTTGTACACATGCACGGTGATATCTAAATATATACAGCGTCTCGTGCAATAGATAGATCCACTTAGAAATGCACCTGAAACACGACTTTCAGGGTTAACGATAATGGCTTTTACTATGCGCGCGATTAAATAGTAGCCTATTCTCGTGTATGCATGTGAATCGTTTGCATTGATCACCACCCCAATTTTGGCAAAAATCAGGGGAACGAAGCAGCCGCCTTCCTGTTAAATATCGCTGCCGTTGCTTCCCCTCGGGAGCAGGAGGGAATAAGTGATGAGTGATGAATAGCGATGTCCGATTCGTGAACAAATGTTTTTTTTTTTTTTGAGTCAGAGATCTTTATAATGAACTTGTTCACAATCACAATTAGTCGTATAGAACTCGTTCATTAACGAGTCGAATTGATCGATTGTATTAGCGACTCTGACTCATTGATTCGAGAACAGTTTTTCCCACTCTTAAATAATGTGCAGAGTTCCGTAAATAGATTAAAACTTAATTATATGAACTTTTTTGTCAACATGCATGATTAAGCAGTCCCATTAGCGACATTTCTGCGAAATTTTGACGGTGTGATCTATTGTCAATATATAGCCTAGTGTAGCAATCGTTTTTAAACTAAGCAGCTCACTATTGGTCCACACTGCAAACTTGTGTGACCAACTTGAACCCATTGTGAAATCTGTGTGAGGAAATCTGTTGCCCTTGTGGGAAATTCCTGTTTGCACTGATTCCAGTTAAAATAATAGGATTTAGTCCTGAAAATTTGGCGAACAACAATAAATGTGATCGCATTAAGTTAGAGTTATTAAAATCACCCTTATTAATAACACTAACTTAATGGCATTTTTATCAAACTATGTGGCTGCATGGTTCTATTGGAACATTTTAGAGGATGTAATGCCACACAGTTATGTCACGGATCACATGATGATGTAAAAGAATCGCTGAATCATTTTTTTAACTGGTTCTTTGTAACAAACTGCTTAAAGGAACCGATTCATGGAAATGAATTGGACTTGGATCACAAGTGATGAAATGCACACACTGACTGAATGCAAATGTCAATGACTTTGCAGTGTGTCACATGTTCATGACATTCTTTTCGGCGTGCTTTCCGCAAGCCTATTCCGTGAGCACGAGTCTCTGAGCTTGTTGCGAGGGGGAATGGCATAAAACAGTGTGGGAATCCCCCTCCCCCACCACACACACACACACACACACACACACACACACACACACACACGTACCCCTGTATAAGCATGACTGCTGGCTGAGGGTGCTGTCCACTGTTTTTTGGTGCTGAAGTGCTGTCAGCCTCATACTTGTGCTTGTCGCAACGTTTTTCTCAGCTATGTGGAGCCGTAACAGAAATATATTTGAAAAGGTGAGAGGGATTTTCCTGAGGACATTATAAGCACCCCCCTTTTCCCCTTTCTCTTATACTAACATCAGCTGATCTAGTCCATCATTAGTCGCAGTCACGGCAAACCCTTCTAGGAGATTGGTTAGCATGCCTGCACTGTGTAGGGGCATTTCGTGGAAGCGCACGCTTATTGATGAGGAGCTCTGTGTGTGTGTGTGTGTGTAAAGGAGGTAGGAATGGAGCAAGAGCGAGTATGGATGCCTTAGAGTGAGACGAAAATGGGACCAAACACAAAGAAATACGAAACGTGCATACTTGATAGTGAGCGAGTGACACATCGCCATTTCTAGACAGTTGTGCATTGACAGGGCAAAAATCTTTTGACCCCTTGTTTTAGATGTTTTAAATTGGTATAATAGAAACATAACAGGGGCTTCCAAATAATAGGTTTCCAAACTGATGCATTAAAATGGCATTAAAAAAGGATTTTAAATTAGAAACCATTGATTTCGTGCTATTCAAAGTTGATTTGTTTGGGTGTTTTTTTTTGGGGTGGCAGTCGAGACATGTTTTGATATCCGAGTGGTTTCCAGAACGTTATCATTGTTCCGAATGCTGTCTGGTATTATGAATGTTTTAGATATAACATTCATAGCCTGGAACATTTTGGGGGAGAAAGGGAAATAATGAATGCATATAAAGGACAAATGCAGAATTCTCATGAGTCTCAAGGTTTTGGTTGAATGCTGAGCTCAAAGGCTTGAATGTTTGGGAGGCTGTTGCTTTTGGTTTTTATAGAATGGTAAAATATTTGTGTATCTTACAAACCGCCTCCTGAAGGGGATTGTGATTTTGGACCAAATTTAACGTGTTGTAAATGCCATATATTTACTGCATTCATCAGGTTTGCTCAACCAAGCGTTTTTTCATTCTGATTGCTTGAGCTGTAGTTGTGCATGCTATGGAGGGTTAGACACATCTATCGGTAAGTCGTTGGTTGCTTTTTGATATCGGATACATGAAATAACACATAGAGAAAAAGCCCAAGCTTTTAGATCATTTCCTCTCCAGCTCTCATCTTTCAATTCAAAGGTGCCAGCATCAGAGTTACATTCACGGCTGTGGATGCTGTCAGGACTTGTCTCTGAGGTGTTCAGAGTGATCCTCCCGTGTGGGCAGGGCACCTCCTTCTGAACAGCTGTCGTATTTCAGCGAATAAACTGAAGTCAGGTACATGCCTGTCATTGTATAGATACAAAAATAGATATTGTGGCCACAAAATTAAGAATTCTTAAAATTACTATAATAATACCCAATGTGTTACAACAATATAACCACAAGGTGGCACTCTCTAAACCAAACCATCAGCTTAGTCGTTAAATATATGGCCAAGTATGCCAGCCCCACACATGACATGCAGGGAAGAAATACAAGATATCATGGCCAAGAATTTAGAATTCGTAAATTCATTATCTGATTTTAACTAAGCGAAATCGTAGCCACGATTTGTCTAAAACGAAGGAACGAATTAGTACAATGTGGCCACGATTTACCTAAAACGAATGAATAAGATTTCCCCCCTTGTGTTGTGTGTGGGGCTACATAACTTTACTTGGCCAGATATTTTACCATTAAACTGAAGTTTCGATTTAGAGAGCGCCACCTTGGCGTTATATTGATACAACACATTGGGTTTTATAGTGTGCCACAGAAATGAATCCTAAAACCCAGAAATTAGTTAGCATAACTTTTATGTTTTGAAATAAGATCTGTGGTTACCACAAGCTTAAGATATTTTCACGTTTTATTCTATGACAATATAAAATACATCAGGATTACCCTCTTTTGATTTATTTAAGCTTTTAGATGTCTTGAAAAAGGTAGTTGCCAACAAGTGGTGAAATGGGACTACAGAGGCCATTGAGGACATCATCATGCCAAACAGATAAACTCATCTACTCACTAGTCGGCTTTTACAGCCTTCGTACTCTTGCAAACCATTCTAACTCATACTTTCTAACTTGTAGATTTTAAATAAAGACAAAAAGTTGTCAGAAGCTCAGTGGGGGAGTTGAAGTCATGCAATCGTGGAGTAGTTCTTTATAGCCTAACTTTAGATTTTTTACTTCTGGCGATTGCATTAAGGCTTCAAAATTACTAAAAGTTGTATTCATTTGTGAAGAACAAGAAGACATGCAAGTATCATAAACTTTTGTTGGCAGCACAGAGCTTATTTTCTGTAGTTGTCCAAAAGCCAATGGAAAAAATCTGGCTTTATGTCGAGGGAACCAGTCCAGGGTGATGCTAACTTCCAGGTTGGCCTACAAAAATGTTGTCCCTGCAGCACTCCATTATAGTCATAACACTCTGTTATAGCAATCATTTAAGTACCGTAATCGTTGTATTGAATTTTTTATTATCAAATTGTTGCATTTTTTTACATCTCTAGTCTCCAGTAAGCTGCTCCTGTCTTGAGATCCACCTTCAGATGTAGTTCCTCAAGGCCATTGTGGTGTCAGAGCATGTTAGCACCCTTGTGAAGGGTATCTTTGTGCTAACACTCAAACAGCTCTCCAAAAGTTTACACTTCAAGTCCCTTTAACACCTCCAGAAACCCTCCAGTGGTGAGGGAGCAGACACTTGAATAGCAATTGGGAACTCATGTGCCAGACTTAAAGGCAATAGAGGACCTTGTATTTGAAAGATATGGGCCTCTGCCAAGATCTAATCTCAGTTCTACGTCAACAGTTGCCATTAATAAGCCTTAATGAAAGATAGTTCAGATGTCAGTCCCCAGGTATCGTTTCGAAGCTATCAGTATTGAATTACAGGGGCATCATTTCACAGGTGTTAAAAATTCAGACAAGATCAGCCCCGGAGAACACAGATAACAAAGCATTCTGGTCAGTGTTCTCAAAACGGCACGTATGCTTGATATCAAATCAAAGCTAAAGGCAAATGTGCGGCTTTTATGTAGTGGTTTATGCGAATACTCCTTTCCATGGTGACATGGATGACATTTTTGTGGATTTATGCTCCTCGTTTTCTGACTGTAGTTGCCCTTTGGGGATGTAGAGGACAAATGACTTCAGAATGATGTGTATATACATTTATGGTATTCTAGGTTTGTCGTCACTATAGAAGCATATGGGTGCGTATTTTTAAAGATCACTGTCGTTTTTTCAAAGTTAATTAGGACCTACAGTGCACTTTGGCATAAAAAGCACTAAGCTGCATGCTCACGGACAACGTTTTACGTGTATCTGGTGACCAAGCTGTCATACGGCGCAACCAGAGAGACCCATCGAAAGCAGTTCTCTTTCTGGTAACTGCATTATGCTGAAGGTATCTTCAGTTTAGCGGATTATTAATCTATTCCATCGAGGGATTTCTGTCCAGATGTGGGCGAGATGAAATTGCATGCTCATGATAAATCCACTGCAGTTGTTATCTGCATATGTTTAGAGCTCAGATCTCTCAGCATGGGCACAAGAATTTCTTTTTGAAGCGGATTATCTTTGAAGCATCTCTCTGCCGTTTAGAGAGCCATAGCTTGTACTGAGATATTCTTAATGTAAGTCTCGGCTATAGTGTAACCCCATGGCAATGATGTATTCTTTGAAACGCCTAAGGGGCCCACTTAGTCCAACTAGAACAGACAGAATTGAAATGGAAGGTTCTCTATGCAAGTACTACTCACAGATTTACAGTTAAACGTTAGGATGCTCATTTTTAAAGTAAATTATTCTTTATGGCTTTTATTTTACATTAAGACACTCTTTCATGCAAAGTAATTTTGGTTATTATTTTACATGTATGCTTGCTTGCTTGGGTATTACAATATGATTACAAATTATTATTCATTATTTTTGCATTCTGACATGAAAACATATTTTTATTTTGTCTCTTATATTACAAAGACATGCGTGCATATACAATTAATCTTTCTTTTTATTTCACATGATTATGCAAACAAGCTAATTTTTGACAAATAAAAAGCAAAAAGTTATTTTGCATAAAAGCATGTCTTTTTTATTTTACATAAAACATGCTGACGTCAAATTATTTGGCTCTTTTTTTTACATAATTTTGCATTCATGCGTGTTTGTATGTCAAGTAAGCGCTAAAATAAAGAATAATCTTGCATGAAAGCATTTCTTTATTAATAATAATTTTAATCATTTTGCATCAACATACTTAAACATAAACATTCTAACATGAAAATAGTTTATTTTGGCTCTTATTTTGCATAAAACATACTTGCATGCCAAATTATTCTTTATTTGGCTGTGTTTAATGTTAAGAGCCAAAATAAAGAATAATTGTGCATGTGAGCATGCTTTCGCAAAAATACCAATTATTCTTTTTAGGGTTTTTTTTGTTTGCACCTAATTACATACAAAATTAACAGTGTAGCCTATAATTTCCAAAATGGTTTTAACATTGTTTCATTACACATGATTTATTGAAGACTTTTTTTCTCAAGAAGGTCACCTGTCTGAGATCTCGCAATTTCCCGCTCTGCTATTGGTTGATCTATAGTGACTGACAGCTCTCCTGTCCTCTCGCAGTGTGTTCCAGCATGGTTGGCTCAGAGGCCTGCCTCTATTACCACACCACAAGCTTCATTCATAAATGTGTAATGGCTCATGAACGTGTTGGCTCTGTGTCTGTGTCCTGCTGGGGATTTGGAGCAGTGGGAAATATGATCCAGCAGGACATTTATACCATGCCGTCTAGCCTATGCTTCACTTCCCACTTACACTCAGAGTGTGTGGAGAGTGTGTGAACTCATTGCAGATGGTATATTGTGTGTTTTACTCACACAGTGTATATGACCCTCATAGAACCAGACTGGCCTGTTTGCTGATGTCAGGCATCCAAGTTTCATTTCTTTTAAGTACAATCTGAAATCTTTTAATTCTCTTTCTTATATTATTATTTAAAGGATGTATAATGTCCATTAGCAGAAGTGCTAATAGACCTTGATTTATGTCCATGTTCCATAAAGTTTCGTTGGGGCATTTTTCAGAGTAAAGATAAACTTCTTTGTGTGTGTGTGTGTGTGTTTAAATTAAATATAATTCTTAGTGAAGAATGTTTTTTGATTTATTAATTTCTTTACTAATTTTTTTTTTTACTGTATTATTGAATTATAAGGGCTTTTCTCTTTTAATACGAAAGGTCTGAAATATACACACAATATATGTGTTTTTTTGTTTTGTTTTTTGTTTTGTTGGATAATGCTCAGCCCTGATGATAATTCATTATTCATATTTTTTTTTAGTATTTCCTATAGTGAAATATTGAGTGATCCAATTACACGTTTAAGAAAACACTGTAAAGTTGTTTCAATATGAGTGCATCTGCTAAAAATAGTTTGTCTTCTATAAACATCTATGTAAATGAGAAACGGATTTTGCTTATTCATAAGATATTTATATGCTCAAATGCTCCAGAGATCCATTTCAGTATGACAATATATCAGCCTAAGTGCCTAACAAGATATAATTCACTTCCGATTATGACTTTTACTTCAGCAAACTCATGCCTCTTTCAGCTCTTAATGATCAAGAAATGACCTTTGCCCTCCTCTGTCCCATGATGCCCTGAGTGCTGGCCTTGAAATGGTGGATTTTTCACGCTGGCCTCCTGACTGCTGATTAAATGGTCCTCTGAAGGGGTTCATGGCTGGTCATATATTTATCATGCTCCACCATTAGAGTTCAGAGACTAGCCCAGATCACGACACACACACACACACACACACAAACACAAACACAAAGCAGTGTTGCGCACCAATTAAAAATCAATGATTTAAATGTCACAAATAGGAATATGTATAAAACGAATGCATGCGCAAGGATATTCTAGCGCAGTGGCTGAAATACTGCACTGTTTGATAGTTAGCACAGCAGAGGCTGAAAATGAGCATGATAATCCTCATGCAGTTTTAATCGGCCTTTAATCATTACTCTCATTACACCCCTCCACTGTCAACGGCACTCCAAACACACTTCTGTCCAACGCTAGACACATTCAACTCTGAATACATAAGAGAAAGCCTGTGTGTTTGTGGAATAGATTGAAACCATGTTTTGTTATGGCTTTGTGATTGTGTGAGCAAACGTGGTTTAATTGTGTAGTTTTTATCGTTCCTTAATAATTCTGGGTGATTTTTAATTTTTTTATTTTTTGGGGTATTTTCATGTTTGTGAGCATGTTGGTGATGTGAACGTGTACACGTGTTTGTATTCAGGGAGCTATTCTCACCGCACCAGCCCCATGGAGCAATGCCTGACACGGTTCGTATTGTTTTCCGTTTAATCGCCATAAAAAGCGCAGCAAAAATTTTAGCTCCAGCTCTCTAAGCTGTTTATTATGCCTTTCTATTTGCATATCTTATATCACAGCCATACATGCCCATATTATTTGTTAGACTGAAAAAGGCTATCCGTTTATCAGCTTGTTTAGAACCTGTGGCCTGTTGTATAAACTGCATAAGGCTTTCACAAACTAAAAGATTTTTAAAATGTTATCAGATTTTCAAAATGTGAGAGACAGCAAACATGACAATAAAAAATCATAGATGTAACATTTTGTTCCTATAGCAAGTGGAGTGCCAAGACAGCACACCACACACTAACAGATTCCATTCACAAACAACAAGATTCCCAACTGTGAACACGGGAAATCTCGCAAAATCTTGTAGTACATAAACATGGCAGACAACAGGCAAGAAGAAATGATAATAGTGTTTCTGTGCTTTATATAGAAAATTCACAGAAAAAAGTAAAAGGTTTGGGTGATGTCGTGTTATGCTTCCGTCTTCTGTCAGCTCACTTTCTGATTTGGTATAATTTCATTCCACGTGACAACCTACAGAGTGCGTGCATGTTTGTCTTCGGGGTTCCCCTCACGCAACAGGATTTCTGATCGTAAAAATTCAACATGTTGGATATTTACGACTTGAGATCGGTGCGGCCCGACGTTCTTCCGAGCAGATTCAATCACTCTTAACACACATCACACTACAGGAAAATCTGATAAGATAATCCAAGATCATCAAGATTCTTAGGATTGTTGAAGTGGAGAATTGGGTCCAAAATCGGCTCGGCTGTCTTGTAGTGTGTGGGTGCCTTAAGACTAGTCTTACAAGCTAGTCATCTAATTTGTTTTCTTCAAGACTGGTCATAACTTTTTTTAAATCAGTCAGTTGCATGAAAAAGGTAGATTGGTCTAATTTGAACCCGAAAAAGTAAGACTGATTAACCCTAACTTATTTCTTAGACACAGTCTTAACATAGCGGCTATTATGCAACTGGCCCCGCTACCTGGGCTGAGTTTTAGTCTCAGGAAGCACGAAACTGGTTTCATTAGTCAAGAAGTACAGATAAATCTTTCTTGTTTAGCCTTTCTTAAAGGTGAAGTATGTAAGATTTTTCAAGTTAAAATACTTCTTAAAATAATTCTCTTCAGTTTGTTTATTTATTAGTAAGTCATTCATGGGTTTTTCTCCCTTTAAAGTGTTAAAATTAAGCCTCCCAGGCACCATCAAAACATTGAGGGCGGTCCGATCACATCTGTCATGATGAACCAGGTCAACAGGTCATGAACACGCCAAAGTGAACGAGGCATTGCGATGCAACTGTGGTACAATAAATACTTTGATCATCATCATGTACTCGTTCAGAGAGACAAATATTCCAGTTTATAATGTTTGCTCGGATGTGTCCTGTCCAGTGTGCATCAAACAGCTTTTGGCAAAATCTGCGCCCGGTGCAGATATGTTGGATGGGTTTTTTATAAGAGAGACGCTCGTGTTCGCTCTAGTTTTAGCCTACTCAATTGCTTACAACACAGCTAAAAGTGAAAGTTGCCTAATTTTACCTGTTGAGACATGCATAGATTATTGCAGCTCCTCTCTGTATCAAACACCCCGTTTAGTTCCTGTTTCAATGAAGCCCCTCCTTCCGAAATATGAAATATACTCTGATTGGTTAGCTGGCCCAGCGTGTTGTGATTGGCGAACCGCTTAGAGTGTGTTCCGGAAATGTTCCGGCCCTTAACAAAACTGCAAGTTTCATCTGCTCAGGTGTAAATATTAACAATGGCATCAATTTTGCCATACCAATTCGACCCCTATTTAGACCCTGAACAAGCGGATCGTGCAGAACCTTTGCAAACACAGAATTTACAGGATGTTTCAGAGTGGTAAGTTCCTAAGGATTGGTGAACAGACAAAAGCTAAACACTACATCAACACTGTAATGTTAGCTAGCCGGCTAGTGGAGCCAAACAGTTTGCCCTTTGTTTACATCAACAACATAAAACTTACAATTGGAACTGTTAATAGAAAACAACAACAATTAAAAATTGTACAGACAAAATGGGAATTGCTCCGTTTTTCAGGAGAAGCTTTTGTGCGTAGCCGACATTGTACTCTCTTACTGTGCGTTCACACCGCCGCCGGCGAGAGCGGCAAAATTCGTAGAAAGATTCATGGACGCTCTGACGTAGATCGAATGCTTGGTCTTTTTTTTACTTTATTTAAAGTGGCCCCCTTTTTTCCATATTCTGTGGACAGGGAATATTTAAATGAGTGACTTCACGTGATCCGGAAGAAGTGTTGTAGTTCTTGAAAAGTGTTTTCTGCTGAAGTGAATATCTCCCTTTGAAATGGACTTTGAGCTTTGTAACCTTGCAGATATTTTTTGTACTCTAACAGCAACATTACACACTAACTAAAGTTGAAGAAGGGAAAAAGCATAATAGGACCCCTTTAAGATCCTGTAAAATTAAGACTTAATCCAAAGCGACTCGAGTGGAGAGCAATAGAAGCAATCAAACCAACAATAGGGCAACAATATGCAATTGCTGTGACTAGTCCCTGTTAGTCTAGCACAGGACACGTGGCAAGTTTAAAAAAAAAAATAGATATAACATGATATAACATGACATGAATGCATTTGCAATTTATTATTATTATTATTATTTTTTTTTTTAAGTTCATATAAAACTCATTTTAAAATAAATGAATAAAAAAATTAAGTATTATTATTATTTATAGGCTATATTTAAAAAGTTAATGAAATAATATTAAAATAAATAAAAAGTTAATAAAATGTTAATAATAAAAATATAAAAAATAATAAAAAAAATTATTTACTATTTTATTTATTTATTTACTTTTTAAATGTAAATTTTAAATATATATATTTTTGAACGCTTAGTGACAAATCGATTGGGCCAGCAGAAAAAAAAATTAATAATAAAAATATAAAAAATAATAAAATAATTTATTTACTATTTTATTTATTTATTTACTTTTTAAATGTAAATTTTAAATATATATATTTTTGAACGCTTAGTGACAAATCGATTGGGCCAGCAGAAAAAAAATCCTTATTGTTGATGCCTGAACAGCTTGGTTATATTCCAGGAACACTTCTCACAGTGAGGTAGAAACTGTATCAGTAACAGTACAAGAGGCCCATATGGTGGAAACAGACTGTGTGAGAGAGAGAATCTGCCAAAGTGTCTCAGTAATGATCTCTTCTCTTAAACATGCCTTCCCATCTGAATGTGCCTGTGTTCTGTTGGCTCGTGTCTGGATGAATAATTTTAACTCGAGCCTTATCTGGACACAGTGTGACTGCAGCGTCTTAGATAATAGAATACAGACATTAATCACAGACCCCCTTCACCTACGGCTAAAGGAACCCCCGGAATGCACCGCTGATCAAATGGACATGCTGCTCTTTACGTTTTTGTAAACTGTTGGAGTGTGTGTTTCAGAGCATATGTGATGTGTTTCTGTGTCGGCATTACTTCAGAGTTCTGTGAGTGCAGTGCCTGTCCTGAGAAAGGCAAGGTGGGAAGTTTCTTTCTGCGTTCTTTGATGAGTAGAAAGCTCAGATCTTTCCAAAAACCATTCAGTGTGAATAAAGAGTAGGTCACACACCTACTTGGAACTGAAACTGCAAACATTTTGCTACCACCATTATTATTATTAATTATTGGGGTGTGAATCCCAAGGATCCCGCAATACCGTCATAATCTTCATATTTCTCGGGTCATATTGCAGTACAGTTGCAGCCTCTTTAATATGCAGAAATACGGAAAGTATTACAGAACATCAAGACTTATTAAACTGCAATAAGGCTTTCATATGGCATCTCTTAAAAATTGCATTTTTCATATCAGGCTTTTGTTTCTCTTTAATGCTGTTAAAGGTGAAATGAATCCAGGCTCTCGGTGAGTATGCAGAATGAGACGTCTTTAGTTTGCGCAACCGTACTACAATAACTTCAGAATGCTCTCAAATAACTGAAAGCATTTAACAACAAATGCTAATTAAAGCATTGATGCTTGGCTTGCTTCAGAGTGGCGATTCTGTATTATAATGAAAAATTAGTGTAAGATGATAATAATAATAATATATTCTTTTGATTGAATTCTTTCTCTAATAATGAAACTAAATAAAGTCTAACTGGTCTAAAGTGTCAGTTTGTGTCTATTTGTTGAAGTGGACCAACTTTAAAAAAAACTAAAAAAAAATAAAAAAAACTTAGTAGTATAACATAATGATATCTCTGATATGATCTTAGCACTGATGCGTTTTGGTGAGAGGGATTCACAAACTCCCGAGATGAGTCCGCAGACATCTGTCTTAAGAGCTCAACTTCTGTCAACTCTATCTTCTTAATTCATGCTATCTCTCCGTCTCTCTGCTTTGCTTAATTTTGTGTCTTTCTTGTGATTGTAGACGGGCAGCTTTGGATCATTAGTCATGCTTGAGATCTTCCTGTTCATCATGGGTGATCCCAACTACCTGTACATATCAGATGCAATCACACTTTCATTGATTCACAAAACACACCAATCCACAAAGTGAATGAAAAGAGCACCTTTAAGTCAGTGTGGTGTGCGAGACCCGGCGTGTCGTTCTGCAGCAGATTAAGCTTCCGATTCGGATGCAGAGCTGGATTGTGGGATTACAGCTCTCACATTTTGGAGCAGACTGTCTTCATCTGCAGTGTCAGTCTGGTGAAGGACAGTCCTGCTGTCACAGTCCCCAAAAATGATTTTTACAAATTGGTCTGCAACATGAGGCCTATAGGAAGTTCTTTTTGTCTTGGGCTGTGTTTGAAATCAGCCCCTAAAACTTTAATAGGGCACTATTTGAGGGGACAGACATTTGGTGTCTGAAACCATAGTGGACGTTATCGAGTGTACTCATTTAATCCCATAATGCACCACAGTTAGTAAACTAGTTTTTGTTAATACAATAAAGTTAGTAAGTTGGCATGAGCCACTACAGTAATTTAAAAATATACAAAATTACACAGTGAAATTAAAGTGGCATTTTGGGGTTACTGAAACTACAGTTACCATGGTAAATACATAATACTAACATGAACTGTTAATGAAACATATGGCAACTGCTCCTGATGAATTGAATAAACATAGCTGCATCCAAAAGTCTTTCCAGTTTACACATGACGTACCAGTTATGTTATTTATTGGTACTTTTTGGTAATTCCATGACTTAATAATTGACAACATAACTAATTTCTTTTTTACATTTTATTTAGAATGAGTTGATACTATACAGCGCACGACAACGCATTTGGACATGAAAATGAAGAGTGCACGCTATAGAACAGTATAATGTCTGACAGGACAGGAAAATTCGCTTTACTGAGGTGAGAGACTTTTTATGTCGTAACAAGTTACAAAAATAACATTTGAATAATGCACTAGCATATAGCCTGACAACATCTCATATGACCGCAGATACTGAATCGGGACTATGTGTTTTTCACATGCACTCTTTACTTAAATTGCGTCTGACAGAAGTGTCAACATCAAAATAAAAGTCTTGCATCTGAAAAAACTGAATTTTACGTTTGTTTCTTTGACTGCACAGTCCACGACCCACTCAAAACGGTCTTGCTACCCACCAGTTGAGAAACACTAGGCTGGAGAATACCCATAATGCACTGTCAGAGTTGCGCCGAAGGAATTCCCACATCTCGCCAAACGATGGCGCCCGAAGATAATTTTATCTTCCATTTTATAAACTGCTGGTCCAATGTGGGTACAGTGTAATATACAAGTATAAATTCCTTTTTAATTGTTTATTAAATTGTTTAATTAAGGTTTGTACATAGTTTCCATGAAAGAGGGTTGGGGTTTGGTTGGAGCAAAACTCTTGAAGGCCAGAGTTTGAGAACCCCTGGTTTGAAGGGTTGGTTCAACCCATTTACTCACCCTCATGTTGTGCCAAACTTATAAGTCTTCCATTCATCTTTGAAACAGAAATGTAGGTATATTTAATGATTTCTGTCAAAAGTCTATTCACCCAAAACGTTCAACAATTCAAAAAGTTCATAAATATATAGTAAAAGTAATCCTTATGAAATGAATTAAGCAAATCAAGTTATTTCCAAGTCTTCTGAAGAGACATGAATGCTTTATATGATAAACCAATTTAATTTAGGCTTTTAATCAACATGCATACACAGAGCACATCAAACCACTCTGTTAATATGGATTGCTTTTACAATATCTTTATAAACTTGGTGTCAAATTTTTGTTTGCATGGACTTTCCAATCTCTCAGGACCGAAATCTCTCAGGTTTCATTAAAAATATCTTACATTTTATTTTGAAGATGAATAGAAGTCTTATGACTTTGAAACGACATGAGTGTGAGTAAATGATGACAGAATTGAAATTTTTGGGTGAGCTATCCCTTTAATCGAGAAAAGATCGGAGTATGATGTTTTTTATGAGAATTAATGAGAAGCTTTGCACCCCGTCACTCTGAGGGTGATTCAAGGCTGGTGCCTTTTATATTTTTGGGATTTTGCCACTTTTATTTTTAGAAGTAGTCGAGAGTGCATAGGAAGCCATGAAATATCCTGAATTAGCACGTCTGGCTAGGCCACTTCTGCAACACATTTCTCTGTTTTAAAGGCCCTTGTTTCCTATTAAAAAAGGAAGTTGTGTTGAAAGATATTAAAGAACTTTTTTCTGAGTTGCCACTAACTTTTAGTTTGTCAGACTCTTAAACCATGATTTGCTACTTGCTATTGCTATAAGGTAGATGGTAATATGAGGAGGGACGTGTTCATTCTAGAAAGCATGTGATTGGACAAAAAGTTTGACATGGCCATGAGTTCGAGACGAGACTTCACCTAAAATAGTCTGTCAGTTACTCCCCTTCATGTGGTTCCCAAACTGTTTGGTAACCAGACAACAATTTTGTTCCAGAAAAGAAAAACTGTTAATTTTAAAAGTGTGATTGACTTTTTATGAGTACACTAGCATTTAGCTTTAAAGCAAACATGGCCCACAAAAGTTGTTTGATTTTCTTTGGGTCATTTATGTTAAGTTTTAATCTTTCTTTGTGCGTTTTAATGCAAGTTTCAGCAGTATTGGAGCAAAAAGAAGTCACTTTGGTGACTTTTTTTTTTCGACAAACAAAAAAGGTGAGACAGAAATGCTCTTACAATGGAGTTATGTGGGTCAGTTGATGTATTTGTCCCATAGACTTCCATTGCAAGTCCTTTCTGTGCGTTTTATTCTTTGCTTTCACAAAAAGGGAAGGGTTGAGATTTTTTTTTTCTTTCATAATTGATAACAGATGCTGCCCATAGACCTTAACTCATATTAAAGCCATAATATCCCTCCAAAATATTGTTTTCATATGTGTTACAGTGACAGCTCTGCTCTTAATGAATGTCTTGCAGGAGAGTAAACAGTGTGTGTGTGTGTGTGCTTGTATGTGCTGAAATGAGGCAAAAGTGCTAATGAAAGCACAGGGGTCATCAGCAGTGGGCTTTAAGATAATTACCAGTGTTCACAAGGGGAATAGCCGTGTGTGTGTTTGTGTGTTTGTGTGTTTTGGATGTAAGGGTTTGCGTCATACCTCTGTAAATCTAAATCTCTCATTCTTTGATGTCTTTTCTCTATCTTTCTTTCTCGCTCTCTCAGGATGTATGCTTCATCTTGTTCATCATTTATCTACTCTGATGCCTTTTCTTCTCATCCACAGTCTCTCGCTCTCCTCCCTAATCCAACTCTTCCTCAGTCGCTCCTTCTACACCTCCCCCATTCTCTTCTTCAGTCTTCAGATCCCTTCATCATTTCCCATTGTTCTTCCTGACTGACCATCTGTCTCTATCCATCTCTGTTTGTCATTCTGTCTCTCTCTCTCTCTCTGTCTTTATGTTGGTTTTTAGTTTTCCCCCCTTATGTAGCCTACAATATGAACTATCTGTGTCTTTCGATTTTTATGAAATGTAGGCGAGTGTAAGAGCTGAAGATGACAGGAGTGGCAGGATGGAGGGATATAAAGAGACGAGTGCTGAGATTCCTCTCTATGTGTGCAGCGGCTTCCTGAATGAGTCTCGCCTCAATATTTATTAACTTGGAAATGAAATATTAATAATGGTGGACAATCCCATCTCACAGATATAAAAAAAAAAATATTTCACAGGGGGGATTTGGAATTATTTCACAGTAATTAAAATGGAAAAACTCACGGTAAAGACTAATTCATCTCGTTATAAGGGAATTTATCAGAATTTTTATAGTTGTGATTTCCAGATCTGGAAAAGTCACGAAAAGTAATAAAATATTTAATCGGCTAAATATTGCTCCTCCTAAATGTTTTAGAAAACTTCATCCAGAGATCATGAGCAACTAGAAAATAAAAATATATTAATTTATAAAATGTGTAGTTTTGCAGTTTCATTAAAGTGGAGATTTTTTTTTTGTAAGATTTTAAACATTCTATCAGACAAATAATGCATTTACCAAATTGCATTGCTAAGCTGATTAGTTTTAATATACATTGATGAATAATTATCTTTTCAGAAACGTAACAGGGTGGTAAGTTTTAGTTTAAGTTGACGTTATAAACCTCTCAAGGTCATGAAACTAAAAGGTCCTGCTTATAAAGACAATCTGATGCTGATATATCTATACCCTTTTTAAATATAGAATATCATAGTAACAGTGTTGATTTTTTTTAAAAGATCATCCCCTACTGACAGTCATATAACAAGACAAATTGGGGAAAAAAATCTTTTTTAATAACAGTTAACTTTAACAAGGAGAAGTTGGTCAAATTGATGAAAGAAAACAACATGAAATGATTTTTGTTTGTTGGTATGTTAAACAAATGAAAGTTTCCAGCTATTTATAATTAGTTTTTTTTAGTTTTTTTTCAGCTTTATAATCCCCCATTTAGTGGATTCACCCATATCATAATTCACATAATCATTTATTAAGATGCGAGTGTGGTCTTGCCTATACTGTGAATATTTTTTTTTACTTTGATCGTCCCTGTGAACTTGAACATTTTTAAAAGACGGACTGAAAGCACTCTCTTCTTCACAGTATGATTTCTTTTATTTTTGTGTGTGCTTGCTTTGTTATTGTGTGATCTTGCCGTTGTTTGCATGCGTGTGTGTGTGTTCAGTATTGAGAGATGGGCTACATTTTGCTGACTAAGTAAGTTAGCAGTGGAGCTGCTGTGTATGATGTTTTATTAATCTGCTCTGGAAAGAGAGAGACGACGAGGGCAACTTTTAACTGTTTTTTTTTTCTTCTTATTTTTCACTCAGACTTAGATCAGGGTGGTGTTCTTATAAAGTCTGACTTCGCAGAATGTCATGATGGAATGTTTAAAGCGCTTTCTGTTGGTGCAGAAGTCCAGTGAGGTCAGATGATCTGGTTGAAGTGCCTGGTGTTTAGGGAACATTTTTTAAATACAATTACAGAAAATGCTTGACTTATTTACATTAATGTGCTTACTATGGGAAAACCAGAACAATGGGCTTGTAATTTTGTTAAAGCACTTATATACTTTTTTCCACATCGATATTTGTGTTATTTGAGCTGTTGTCTAAATTGTAGTGTCAATATTTTAGCAGCGTGGGACGTATAATAAGGCACTTACAGTGGAAACACAGAGGTCAAGGCAGTAAACATTACAATACAAAAGTGTTTTACTACTGTTCTTCAAACCTCTGGTTTTTTCATCATAATAAAGTATATTTATAATGCAATGCTAATCGACAGACTTTATCACTCTATAGAATACTATACAATAATATATTGTCTGCCATATTCCATGATGAGAAGCCACATCAGCTTACAAAAAGAAGTTATTTCAAACACTCAACTGACGTTATGAAGTGAGTTTGGAGTAAAAACATGTTATTATATGTCTTTTGTAGGACAACAGGTTTATAAATGCTTTGCATTACAAGTTTAGGAAGATGTTTGACGCCTGTTGCTCTTTCAAATGCACGTTATAAGAAATTCAAGCTCGCAGTGCTTTCAGAGTTTGAGCAGCATTTACTACTGAACACAGAGCTGCTCTTCACTAACAAGCTTTGCATATATTTATTTAATAAATAAATAAATAAAAATAAAAAAATCACATCCTTTGCAATTTCATAATCGCAGTAAGCTAAATTGCGATTTAGGTTTAATTTTGATTCAACATGCAGCCCTGGCCACGTAAAATGACAGCTTTAAAAACATGTAACATTAAAAATGTATATATATATGTATATATGTATATGTGTGTATATGTGTGTGTGTGTGTGTGTGTGTGTATATATATATATATATATATATATATATATATATCGTGGTGCATGATGTTGGTGTTTTCTCAATGATTTAATTAGATGCTCCTCATTCCTCTCTTGAACACGTCCACATTCCCTTCTGCACCCTCCCCCCCTAAATAAATTATTTTTCATTTTCTCTATTCCCTCCTTTGCCTTTGTGAAATGCTTATCTAGAAACAGCTTTTGTAGACTCTATACGATACATTTTGTATAAAGGTGCTTTGAAATGCAGCTCACAGATTTGAGTTCCATTGTGCTTTTCTCTCTTCTCTCCTGAACATCATCCCCACACCCCCCCCCACACACACAACGTGTCCTGTCCAGCATGTTTAACTATGTGCCTGGGGATCAGCGTGTTCCTGTCACTGATCTAATGGAGTTCACCTGAAACCAACACAGACTCTCTCTTTTCTTGAAAGCCCTTTTCCTTTCTGCTCTTTTCCCATCTTTTTTCCATACCTTCCATGTATCCAGAGCAGTTTTGCATAGTCATGAAGGTGGAGGCAGGGGGCAGTAGAGATAGTCATTGATTAAATCTAGAGCTAGGAGTGAGTAATGTATAACATTGCTCTTGGGGAGTTGGTCTAGGGGGCTTCTCTGATTGGTCAGCAGGATGTTACACATTCTTCAGTCTGATTGGACACACATCTGAAGACAGCAAACGCCTCTAAATCATGTTGCTAGTGGTGCTTGAGAAAGCTACTATTGCTCATATTTGAAAAGAGTACCCACTAACACTAGATATTGAACTCGGGTGCATGCCTGGTCCTGGAACATTTTATGCTAAGAACATGAATGATCTTGTGTTGTGTGAATTTCTTTGTTTTTTATTTCTTTTTTTTTGTGGCGAGTTGAGCCTCCAAGGACCATTTTTCTACTTAGACAGTTGGATACAATCACACACTCTCCAAAGTCAGACATGATTTAAGAAAAAATAAAATAAAAAATGGCATGAATTATATTTTATTGATATTTTGTTTTTTAAATGTTTTCTCAGAATATCATTACTTGATATTCCCAATCATTTAGTCCCCTTAAGCCCCCCCTACCCATTTTAACAATCGACTGCAAGCTCATATTCTGTCGATCTGCCTCCATTTATTAAACAGTTAATGTCTATAACTAAGTCCGTGTCCTACATCCACACTATATATGTCACAGTACTGAAGAAAAGATCTGTTGCTATTTCCATTTCATCTCGACTTTAAAGTCGACTTTAAACCCGTTCACACCAATGATGAAAACTGTAACTACAAAGTTTTAATAATGTCTCTAATTCTATGAGAATATCCACACCATATCCGAATATCCGAAGTCCACACCACAGATATAATGAGAAGGACACAGAGAAGCAAAATCATCTGAATCACTTTTTTGAATGGTTGTGGATTGGATCGTTGGATGGTTGTGGTTTGCTATTGCTGTGATCTCATGTGAGTGACAGGATGTCCCGCCCTCGCGCCCGTAAACACGTCATCAGAGAAAAGATGTCGAGATGCAAGAGGGAGGGGAAGTAATTTTGATTAGACATTAGGACGACACATCAATTTATTTATTTATTTTTAAACAAGAATTGTTTGTCCATTTTGATTTCATGGTGACTTTAAATGACATGTATAGCTGCAGCAGGCTTTTAAACAATGTTATTGTCCGCTGATGTGGACTCATAGTTATCATTATAGTTATTTTTATAGTTGGCGTTCTTGGTGTGAATAGGGCCTTTACACTCAGGACACCTAGTAACCACCCAGGAGACCTTAGCAAATTCGTAGGAACGCCCCAGAAACTACATACAGCAACTTTGCACCACTCCTATATGCCTCAGAAAATGTATGAATATTTTAGTTATGTAAGAGTTATTAAATGGAAGTTTCAACCTTATTTGCTACTTGGTATCAGAATAAACCTTGAAAAACTAGAAGTGGGATGAAGCAAGCCAGGAAGTAAATGAACCAAATGGATTAGCTGATCATCCAATCGGAGACAGACTTGTCCTTGTACTGTAAGCTTTAGTATCAGATGTTTCTATATGTAGTCTTTTATAGCAGGAGTGTTTTTCAAAGGGAATGCTGCTCCACTGAGGTTTGCTGCTCAAAGCTGGGCTTATCTGCTCCCAGGTGTTGGACCTGTGGTGTTTGAGGTCCACAGGTCTTCTCTGGATGTAGGCAGGGGTTAACGAGACAGGGTTTTACACCAGCTCAGCTCATGCAAGTCTAACTCCTACGCACCGCCACAGGCAACACACACACACACACACACACACACACACACACACACACACACACACACACACACACACACACAGACAGTCTCACGCTGAGAGGGAAACTCTCACCTCACCAAAGTGTCCATGCAGACAGACTTTTCCGTCTGCAGAGCTGTGAGTCACAGACATGAGGTAGAAAGAAAGAGCTTGTGTGTCTGTGTGTGCGCGCCTTCCTACAAACAGAGCTTGAAATATGCCGTTTCTGTGTGACTTTAGAATTGGTGGTGTTCAATAATTACTTTATATTTACATTATTTGATATAATACTTTATTTCCTTTTCACTAACTAAAAAGGAATTCAATGTAACATTAAAGGGGTGGTATAATGCCCCTTTTTGCAAGATGTAAAATAAGAGTGTGTATGTGAAGTTTTAGCTCTAAATACCCCACAGATAATTTTTTTATAGCATGTTAAAATTGTCCCTTTTTGAGGGTGAGCAAAAACGTGGTGTTTTGTGGGTGTCCCTTTAAATGCAAATGAGCTGCTGCTCCCCGCACAGAGGGCGGAGCTTCAAGAGCTTGGGTGTTAGCAAATCCTATTACCTCTTCTCAACATGGACCCACCCCCTTTGTTGTGTGTTCCCGGAGGCAGGGTTTATGTAAATTTTAGGGTTAGTGATGTCACTAACCTGATAGGAAGCTTGTGTAGTCCCTACCAGCCGTTTGTTGTAGTCCTTAAAAAATGATTTCTTTAAAAGCAAAAATCTCCCTTTGCTTTGAACTTTGAGCATCGTAACTTTGCAGATTTTGTTTATGCTCAAACAGCAACATTACTACACACTTACTAAAGTTAAAAAGTTAAATCATAATCAAACACCCCTTTAATTTCTTGATTTTTGTACATGTAGCATGGTATTATTAGCAGAAGAATGTTTTAAGTATTATGGCATTACCATATGTGACCCTGGATGACAAAAACCAGTCACATTTTATGAAATTGAGATACATAATCGGAAAGCTGAATAAGCTGAAATAAGCTTTGACGTATGGTTTGTTATGATGGGACAATATTTGGCCGAGATACAACTATTTGAAAATCTGGATCTGATGGACCTGGACCTGAAAACATTGAGAAAATCGCCTTTAAAGTTGTCCATTTATGTTCGTGATTGTGCTGCATTCACTCACAAAAATGTTTTATATATTTACGGTAGGAAATTTACAAAATATCTTCATGGAACATGATCTTTACTTAATATCCTAATGATTTTTGGCATAAAAGAAAAATCGATAATTTTGACCCATACAATGTATTGTTGGCTATTGCCACAAATATACCCGTGCAACTTATGACTGGTTTTGTGATCCAGGGTCACACTCACATATGTTACTCATAGTGAAATTATGATATTTTTCGCTACCTTTGGAAATTTATGTAAATACCATAATCATCAGTCACTACGGTACTTTTTGTAAGGTGTCATTATATAATCATTAAATATTTATAATTTAATTATATATTTTTAATATTTACATAATATATTTTCAGAGATTCTTTTTATAGTACAAATAAAAAAATTGCTACTGGCTACATAAAAAGAAGCCATTTAAAACCAAGCAGAAGCCTTTGTCAACTGGTTGCAAACTGACAGTCGATGTAATTAATGAATCAGTGACTGGTTCTCCTATTATGGCCACCTTCACTTACTTGCTTTTCAGCAAATCAGTTACAGCTTCTGGGCGAATGTTAAGTCAACTAATTATCATTCCTAATTCTTTGGAATACCATGTGAATGTTTAAATCTGTATATATATAGTGTGTGTGTGTGTATATATATGTATATATATATATATATATATATATATATATATATATATATATATATATATATATATATATATATATATATATATATATATATTATAATATTAAAGCACCATGGTATTACCATTGGTTACTGCCAGCTTTTGAAAAATATTTTAAAGGAACAATGACTTTAACAATGAATTGATAATACTTAACATGCTATACTTGAGAAGTGTAGCTCTTTAGCAGTTCTGAGAAAATAGACAACTCTCCTCTTCTCTCATGCTGGGCAGAGCTCTGGTGACATTAACATTCTGATGCCTTAACATCTCTGATGAATGTTCCAACTGCTGCGTGTCTCTCTCTCTCTCTCACTCACTCACTCACTCACTCACACACACACACACACACACACACACACACACACACACACACACACACACACACACACACACACACACACACACACACACACACACACACACACACACACACACACACACACACACACACACACACACACACACACACACACACGGTCACTTGTATACGATGCATCGGCAGAACAATCCTCCTTCACCCTCATTCATGCTCACACAGACATTGCATTTCCGTGCCTGTGACAAGAAGTTTTTTGCCGCCTTTCTGAGGAGAGCTCACTTCTCCTGCCTCCTGCAGGGAACACCAGCCTATTTATAGATCAAGGGTTAGCAGGGTGGAGAGAGAGAGAGAGAACAGAGAGAGCAAGAGATGTGGAGAAAAGAGAGAAGGGTGAGAAAATGCTGCAATTATGAAGCAAGTGTTGCACCGAGCCCTTGTGCGTGATGGAGAATGTGACGGTGAATGGCAGCACTTTATCATTTATTTACACAACACGGGTCATTCTCTTCCCTCGTCACAGATTTTGACCTGTTTTGAGCGAGACTGGACCCTTTTATATCATAATGCTGTTGAAATTACTATTATTTCTGTTACTATTATTTGCAACCTTTTTAATTCGGTAATGCGCATATTTCTAGGTAAAGAATGATATTCAATGGATTTTATTTTTTTTTTAAATGGGACTTGATCATAAATAGTCATTTATATATAGCTGGTGGTTGAAAAATAAGAGCGACCCTAAAAAGTCATTTTAGAGGCAGAGCAAGTTATATTTTGATGAAATATATTTTGATTCCCATATATTTTGATGAAACATTAAATATATATTTCTTTGGCATAACATGCACTGTAAAACCTGGTTTAAATGGGGTTTCAATGTTGTCTTGAACACAGTGTCCAGTGTTGTAGTCCTCGAGTCTGGACTTAATCTTGACCATATTTTCATAGTCTTGGTCTTGTCATGGACCCTTGAGCTTTTGGAGCATTCGGTCTTGACTTGTTTTGTGGTCTCTGTGCCGAGATTGTGTGACCAGAGCACACTGTGTGTGCATTGCAGAGGTTTGCGTGACACTGACGCGAAACTAGGCTTCATTTGCCTCCTTTAATTCTAAAACCGGTATGACTTTCTTCTGTGGAACATAATGTTTAAGAATGCTTCAACTGTTTTTGTCCATACAGTGAAAGTCAGTGGAGTCCAAAACAACATAGGACATGGAACATTGAATTTTTATTTCCATAAGACTTCTATAAGTGACCTCTGTTATAATTGGCTAACCTTTTAATAACAAAGTTCTCACTGTTGTTCATCAAGGTTTGTCATGTTACTGAATTCTAAATAGGCATTGATATGTAAGCGCCGTGGTTGGTCATATGCTAATAAGCTTATGGTTTAGGCATCAATACCATGAAAATTTGTGAATGTCAGATTTTTTGCAGCAGTTTCAGTAAGTGGTTCATGATGAATATGTGTACATGGTTAAAAAAGAACAGGGAAAGAGCAAGAAAAATCCTGTTTTTAATAATACATACTCTTTGTTGTAAATGTAACTACTAGGAGCTTTGTGCTGGTGCTTGAGGATGTGTGCTGAGCTGATGGTTATCAGTGGTGCTGATTCTGCTCACCATCATACAGGTTGTAAAATCCCAGAGGAAGTTGACACAACGCAGAGGAGGACAGTAATGTAATGTTAATACTGTCTGGTGTGTAACAGTGTGGCCTCCATTACATAGAATACACGAAGGCCTGAGAGTATGAATCTCCACGCTTGTAGTTGCGTGCTTTTGTTGAGTAATGTGTTTTGACATAACTCATATTCTCTCAAACCTCAGGACTAATGTGACGTTTAAGGAATCAGACATTTGTGGTATGCAAAATGGCGTTATATTATTCCCATGCAATAATGAGCTTTTTTCCTCTTTTCTCTTCCTTTTTCCTATGTCTCATGTCCTTTCTCCATCTCTCTCCTGTCTGCAGTGAGTGACAGCTGCTTCAGAAACCTTGCTGAGGACCGCAGTGGAATCAACCTCAAAGATCTTGTCCATGACCCATCCTTGTAAGTGATTCACACACAAACACATTGGCTTTGTACAATACTACTGCCCATGCATCAAGTCAAGTTCATCATAGGACATTTCCGGACAGGTTTCCCATTTCTTGTCTTTCTGTGCTGAATGGATGGATGTCCTTCTTAAAGATAAAGGCCTTGTCCCAAATTCTGCACTTGATATGTATTTGCGATCTTGTGGACATGTGATTGCTGTCACTTGAGCATGTTTGTGATGTCCACGAGACCATAGTGTAGCCCTCTTTACAGTCTTTATGTGCCCTTGAATGCGGCCTTATGCTGAGCCCACACTGATGCGGACTACTACGCAATGGTCCAGACCAATGTGTGGATTTGGAGGAAGACTGCAAGTGTTTGTGATGTCCACGAAACCATAGAAGAATTGTTCTTCTATAGAATTGTTTTTTTAATAACATTTTGTTAAATGGCCAACATAGTTTAAAAGAATTCGGGTCTTCTCGGGTCCATTAGGAAAAAGCTAAAATTACCCGTGACCTGAGGCCACTAATACCGAATTCGACCCGTGTGCGAGGCACTCGTCAAAGTCTTGGACCTGAACCCGCTAGAGTCGGACCTCGGGTTTTCGGATTCAAGTGAACCCGTGAAGACCTCTACTTTACAGTCCCTTTGTGCCCTTGAATGTGGCCTTATGTCGAGCCCACACTGATAAGGACTACTACCCAACGACCCAGACCAATGTTTGGACTTAGAAGACTGCGAGTGTTTACAGTATTTGGTGCAAGACCCAAGAATCCATCCCTGACAAAGAAGGATAGCAGCTGCAATTTCTTACTTAGTCTGTCTGCGTTACCTTTCATGCATTGCAAACTTCATTGATTCTGTAAATCGACCAAATTTGAAGCAAAGCTTCTATACAATTTCTAGGAATTGAGGTGCACAGACTTTTATCAGTTTTCCAGGAAGCAAGATTTTCTTGACAGGGTATCAAGCTGATATAATAAATGCTTCTGAGTAACAGCTTATTGCTGGGTTTGCCTTAGTTTGTTAGTTTTATGGCATCAGATCTTTGAAAGATATTTAAGATTTTTGTTTGAGACTAGCAAGTAAGTAAGATTCTTGAGCATCCTTAACTCTTATTTGGCCCTTGTCCCTTGTCTGAATGAAATCGAATGCAGAGGTTTCTAAATAAGTAAGAACTTGTCCTTTCTAAATGGCCTAGGTAGGAAGTTTTTGGACAGAATACGCTTCAAACTGGACCAGACTTTGTCGGTGGTCAAAAATCTGGGTCCATAAGATGAACTAATATATAAACAGGACTTATCTTATTTCCTGTAATTTGTGTAGACTGTAAGCAGTTAGTGAAATTGTCTATTATAGTGTTGATTACATCAGAGGTGTTTCTACTTTTTACTATGTGCATATGAGATGCTAAAGTAGCATATTTGCTTTCTTCAGTCATGTGTCAAAGGCCATGAAAAAATGACCATATGCATAATAGGTGTAGTGATGACTCTTCACTTAATTCGGCCTCTCGAATGTCAGCTACTTCTTGTATAACTTCAGCGGAGACCTCTCGAGCTTTGAGAAACCTTCTCCTACTTTAACAGACTTTCAGCAAGAAGAAGAGCTCATTGTCCTTCCACCTCTGTAGAAATGCTGCCTTCTCTAGGCATAATTCGAATGTTGGAAGGCCTCAAGGCACATCCAAATCCAATGTTCACTAACAACCTGTCTAAAAAGATGCACCAATCTGTTGATTTCTGGAGTGCCTTTGAAAGACTAGTTTCCTTGGGAGGTACTTTATTTCAGAAAACGCTACCTGTTATGTCATTAAAAGAAGCTGCTTTTGGTTTCAGAAAGCAAGTATACAATGCCCCATTTTAATAATTGATATATCTGTGGTTATTGGTATTGTGCTGTTATGGGTAAAGAGGATTGAGCAGTAGGGTCATCATAGATGGATCAGGAATTAAAGGAACTCCAATTGTTCGAAGACTACATTGTACCAGAACCTGCAATGCCTGTCCACCTCTGTTTCTACTTTAGCATCAAAAACCAAAGCTTTGTACCGAGCAAATCTTTGTACCCCGACAAGGTCAGTGGAGCGACAGAGACAGCAGGATGTAGGTCTCTGAAAGGTGTCAGAGAGGAAGAGAAGCATGGAGTGCCGCCAGAAGGTAGAGATACTTCAGAGAGTATTGATGGATAATGAATGTGTGTGTTGTCTGTTGACTGGTGAGCTCCATCTCCAGTGCTCTGTCAGCTCAGGTGAATTGATTCATTGGAAGAGCTGTCAGTTTTACTAACGAGGTGTGGTAAAAATAGAGCTGAATTAATCATAGTGGGGGACACGCGTGGCTCATCGTCCTCTGGATAGAGATGATTCTGACGGCTTCACCTACAGAGAGGTGAACATGCAGACGTTTGAGAGAGGGACTGCTGAGCACTCACCTGAGAAACAGAATTGGACGTGTCTTCACCTGAGAGAAGAAAAGTGTCACCAAGGTTATAGTTCCTTATGAAACCGGCTTTTATTTGCAACGGGCCTGCAGACAGTTATTTATTAACTCGCCAGAGTGGTCTGTTTATTAGTTTTTGTTAAATCAATGACAGTAGAGAGGAGACTGGAAATTGGGAGGGATGGGACCATATTTGAACCTGCATCACCTGCAAAAGCACCTATGTCTGCCTGTTCTGTATTTTCGGTGGGTTCAAGTAGGACATCCAATTCACTACATGACGTACTGTATCCAAATCAGGTAACTGCACAAACAAGTCTAGAATATCTGTGCCTAACGCAAGTTGCAGAGTTCTTAGTGCTCCATTGTAAAGGCTACTTTACTGGGTCTCTTCTCACTAAAACTTTTTTAACTTCCCGTTTACCGCAGACGTGTTTAGCGCAATGCTAACTGCACTAGGTAAACGTAAAAGTAAACTCCTCTATGATCACCAAAATGACTTATTTAAATGGTATTTCCTTGAAAAAAATTCTCCATGCCTTAAAATAGTTTGAATGCAACTCTACAACCTTGCCTCATTTAGTATACGTGGTTCTATGAATATGCAAATTAGCCCTGCCTCCACTCACTCACTCCAGCTCAGATCCACTCGTTGGCGATCACACGTTGACGTGATTGGTTACAAGGTAGTTTTTGACGACAGAAACACCAGCGATTTCAAACCGCATTTTTAAAGACTGTCTTTGGTTCGCTGCAGTTTTAAGGAGAAAATACTCAGCAATGGTGCTGACTTTTGCACATGGTTTGTCTTAAAGAATATTAAAAACACCACATAGACATATAAACAACATAAAAACTTGATTTTCACCACACATTTAATACATATATAATTACATTAAGTACTCATTGTAATATTGATCTAGCTTACTGCAGTGTGCAACAAGTGTCTCATACCAGCCACCAAGCGAACGCACAGAGTAACATTAACATAACTTTCAACACACTTAAATGTATTTTTAGTATGATTGTATGACTGCATTACCCCACAATTTTATTTTGTCATATAAACTGGCCCGCAGGAGTAATAATTCAGCACTTGTGGCTATTTCATTAGAATTAAATAAAATAAAATAATGTGAAATGTAAGTGATCAAATGTAACTGTAACAAACAAGTTCAGGAAAGAAGGAGGTGTGTCGTGCAGTTGTCTCTCATTAGCATTCGCTCCACCGTCCTCGTTCTGCTATTGGTCCCGCCCTGCTTCATACCAGTAACGTTAATGAAACTTTAATACATTATGTCATCCATGAACATGATTTCTGCCTGAGTCCCGTCGGATTGAAGACGACAACTCCCATGATTCCACGCTCATTCAAGCTATTTCCTTGTTATTGTTTTAAATAAGCAACCACATACTGTGCCCTTAATTGCAGATGGTAATTGAATAACATGGTGTTTTATGCTCTGAAATACTGTGTAAAAGAGGTTCAACTGGTTAGTAAATTCATCCCTATATATTCCAAATCCTTGTCTGCTTAGTTGAGCATGGGTGGCTATTCGTGGCATCCATGTACTGCACCACAGAGATTTTAAAGTTGAAAATAGTGTGTGATGACTTTATTCAGGGTTCATTCAGGTTGAAACCTCAACTAAATCAGCACACAAAGACACACGTTAACACACTGATTTGGGTTTGACAGACTGTGCTGCCCAACCCACGTACACATTCATTTATAAAGCCACAATCGAACAGTTTCGTCCAGATTCAGTAGACGCTTCAGTTAAATTCAGCATTCTTCGCTTTCCTTTGTTCGCGTATGTGCATGTGTGTACTCACTTACACAAACAAAATACCCAGGTTGAAATCCCAAACTCATCTCCGTCTTAAAGCACCTCTTTCCAAACCCCCAATCTTCACACACCAGCGGTTTCCCTGGCAACCGGATTAAAGAGCTCTGCATCTTTGTGTTCAGCATATTCTTCTTTTAGTCTCTGCTCTCTCTCTGTCTCTCCTTCCTCTCCCTCTCTCTTTCTTTCTTTTTCTCTATTTCTTGCTCTTTTATGGGCATTACACCATAGTAGTTAGATGGACTGATAGAGGTGATTCAAGAGAGAAGGTAGATGCAAAACAACAACGTGAAAGAGCCCCAAATATACAAATAAGCTCCAGAAAACCAGTCCTGAGCAATTCTGAAAAAGGAATGTCTGAAAAATCTTTCCCATTTGTCCTGGTTTTAGCCTCTTTAGTTGGACACGTAGCTCTGCGGTCCATGTCCATGTCAAGACGTGGTGCTCACGCAGACGATACAAGTTTGAGTCTGACTTGCATCATCTCCCGCGCTGTTTCCTTAATAGCTTCCTGTTTAATATTTAAAGAGCTTTAAACTGTTTAATTGGTCATTGTATCCGGCAACTGATTTCAACTTAGCTGTGGTAGTCTGCGTCTTGTATCACTTTTCTTCTCACGTAATGACATAATTTAAACTTAAATGAACATGAAACATTAATTTGTCTATTTATATAATCAATTATTTATATATAATCATGCTCTAAGCTGGATAATGTACAAGTTTGTTTGTCGAAATCAAAAATGGTAAGTGTGCTTGCATCTGTGTCTGAGCTGCCTGTCTCTATATTGCGAGCTGCAGTACTAGAAGCAGCCACTAGTGTGTGCTGCACTTCAGTATTTGAACATGGTTTGCTCAAAAGTTTTGAGTGCAAATTTACGTTTTTATAGGAGGCTTGTACTTGAAACCTAGCTATTGTGTTAATCCACCTGTTTTGTGGCCTAAAACAGCACTGTCAAAATTTGATCCTTAGTGAGCCGTCACCCCTGTGAATGCAGAAGTGAATAAAACAGCAAGAGCCCTGTGAAAGAAAGAAATTTCTTCTTTAACTGTCATTCTGGTTGTGGGTGGAGTGTGTGGGGATGTATTCTGACAGCTTTCTGGTACCTCTGGCATTGTGTTGCTCTTTCTTTTTCCTGCATTCTGTCACATTGTGTTTTTTTCCCTCTCTCGCTCCCTGTTTCTCCCCTGCTGTTGGGACTGAACATACACTAACGGTTGTTGTTGTTTGTGTGTTTCACCCACAGGCTCGGAGGCATAATCTCTGCATACAAAATAGTCCCTGATGAGATTGACGAGATCAAGGTAATGCTTCCTCTCGCCCCTTCAGTGAGACCATGAGGCAAACATGCACATCCATACACACCTTTGCACACTACTGCCCCCTAGAGGCCAGTATTAGTGCTGCACTCTTATCCATAACATGAACCACTTGGATTTTATCTGAGCTCAGATATGGAAAAATATATTTGGACACTCAAGCCACATTTAACAAGTATACATATCATTGCATTACAAAACAATTATTAAACCCATTTTAAGCAAAACAAGTTTTTAAATGATAAAACAATGTGGTGAAATTCACATGTGGTTAATCTGTGATAGACATCCACTAAAAATCACCATGGAGGACTAGTTGGTTAAAAGTCTATTGCTGCAATGATGCAATGGATTAAATGTGCAAATACTTTTCGGAGCCACTGTATATGATATTTTTTGCTGGTAACAGCAGAATAAAAATGGATGTTTTATTTATTAGGCCAGACTATATGCCCGAAATAGCTGAAATGATGTTGCACCAGTAGTTTGAGGGATATGAATGTATCTTTTTGCACTATATAGAATTACTGTTGAATGTTTTGTGTTGTGCGCGCGCTTTAAAGGAGACACTGGTGGACTGGTGCGATGAGAAGGAGCTCAACTTGATTCTGACCACCGGTGGAACGGGTTTTGCACCCCGTGATGTCACGCCTGAGGTACATGGGAGCCCACCTGTTTGTGTTTGTGTCCATGTGAGTGTGTGTTTTTGTCCCCACCCCCATGTGTCCTTGTTTTCTGAGTTCGAATGAGAATGAGAGAAATTGTGACTTCTGTATATTTGGGCATTGTGTATTTTTGTGCACAATTTATTTTCCCATTCACATGCATGCTGCTTGGTTGATGCTTTCTTATGAAAAACAGTTCTTGCGATATGTGTATTTTTAATTACTTTTTAATAGCTTTACTAGTCTTTTTAGAAGTGGCATAAATACGGTCTTATCATTTTATGTATAATTGACAATTATAAACACTGCCATTCAAAATTTTGGGGTCAGTAAGTCTAAAAAAAGAAAGAAGAGAATAATACTTTTATTCAGCAAGGGTGCATTAAATTAATCAAAAGTTGCAGTAAAGAGATTATACAAAGGATGTCTATGTGATAAATGCTGTAATGCTTTAATGCTTTAATGTTCTATTCATCAAAGAATCCTGAAAGTATCATTATTTCCACAAAAATATTCAGCAGCACAACTTTTTTTCAACATTGATAATAAGAAATGTTTTTTGAGCACTGAATCAGCATCGTGTGAGGACTGTAGTAATAGCTGTAAATACAGCTTTTTTTCAGAAGAATACATTTTTAAATCAAACAAATGCAGTCTTGGTGAGCGTAAGTGACTTCGTTCAAAAATATCTTACCAACACCAATTATATATACAAAAGAGTAATTTGTTTGGCAGATGAACCACTGTGGTTGCGCAGTATGTTTTTGATTTACTAAAGTGAACTGACTCATAAAAGTTAGTTGATCCATAAGGAGAAAATATGCGTGTGTGTTCCTGCAGATCTCCACACAAAGGTGCTGTAATTGATGTGTACGAGTGAAACTGTGTATATCCATATGGGAGTCTGTCTGGTGGGGATTGTGCCTGGTGGAACGATGCTGTGTAGATATTTTTTTTTGATGTACCCTGCACTCCTTCTCCTTTTTACTAATGTGAGTGTTTGAAGTGTCATTCAATTCCAAGGGCACAGTGCGTCACATCGGTGAGAAATTCTCTCCTTCCTTTAGCCTGAGATCCCTTTCGTTTTCTTCTCCTTCCTTCTCTGCTGTGCACTTTTCTTCTGACTTTGCGTGTGTTCTTGAATGTGTTTGTTTGAGTAGACTGTGTGTGTTCCACCGGGATGGGACAGTGGAGATGGAGCGATATGTGTCCCTTGGGTGGCTGAGAAGGGTTCAGTGAACGGGGATTTCAGATGGAAGAGTAGAGACATAAAAGGCCCACTGGAATTGTGTTCGTAGTGATAATTCTCAGCAACTGTGCTGTGAAGAACAATTGGCTCTAAATGATGAATTAGCTTAGCCTGTTAGCATGTATGTTATGATACACTTTTACATTTACTGAACAAAATTGGTGGCACTTACACTGAGAAAACATGCAGTCACGACATGATCATTTTTGACTCGAAGGCCACTGTCCGACACAATATTTGAAGGCCCCCATATAGGCTATTTATTTTAACCTGGAAACAAAAATTGTCATCATTCACTCATCCTCATGTCGTTTCAAACCTGTATGACTTTGTTTTTCATGAGGAACACACAAGAAGATATTTTGAAGAGTTTTGGACAACATTGGACCCCTTTTACTTTCATTGAATGGACAAAAAAACACTGAGACACTGAATTAAAAAAAAAATATATAATCTTATGATGACAGAATTTTTAGGTTTTGGTGAACTCTTCCTTTCCGGCCTTTCATGTCTAGTGTACTACTTGATGTCATGGGTGTATTACTATAAGTTGAAAAAATAAACCTGTACATTTAAAATGTTTACCGGGGTAAAAGGCGCATTTGACTTTATTCTCTTTTAAACCACTAGATGGCACAAAAATTCAATACTCACCCTCATGTCGTTCCAAACCCGTACGACTTTCGTTTATCTTCAGAAAACAAAAGAAGATCTTCTTGATGAAATCTGAGAGCTTTCTGTCCCTTCTTTGACAGATGCACACTTGGCGCTTCAAAAAGTAAAACTAATCCATATGAATTGAGTTGTTTAGTCCAAACTTTTCTGAAGAGACACGACTTTATATGATGAACAGGTTGAATTTAGGCTTTTATTCAAGTAACCAAGTAATTATTCAGGAACCAAGAAAAACAGCACTCATCTACCAATTTGGTACTGTA
The DNA here is from genome assembly GCF_963993115.1 of Abramis brama. NCBI lineage: Eukaryota > Metazoa > Chordata > Actinopteri > Cypriniformes > Leuciscidae > Abramis > Abramis brama. Next base: position 25,704,029 of record NC_139983.1, read on the forward strand.
GAAAGACTTGACTCCAAAATACTGGTGCTTTTGACATTGGCTTATGAACTACTTGTTGCTTATATATGTGTGTGTTCTGTCGTCCGCAGGCCACCAGAGAGGTGATCGAGCGTGAAGCTCCAGGGATGGCTCTAGCAATGCTCATGGGCTCCCTAAATGTCACGCCACTCGGCATGCTATCCAGGTGAATGCACATGCACAGACATGTCCTCTCATCTCACTCCTCTTCTCTGCCTTTCACTCTCAAACACACAAGTGTAAAGGATGTGTTTTGAATACTAATTGGATTAAATACTAATCATCTCCTTCCTGTAGACCCGTATGTGGAATCAGAGGCAAAACCCTCATCATTAATTTACCTGGGAGCAAGAAGGGCTCACAGGTAAGCTATTTGTGTGTGTGTGTGTGTGTGTGTGTCTCTCTCTCTCTCTCTCTCTTTTGGTACATAAATATTCGGATCACTTCCTTGTCTTCAACTATTCTGAAATATCTATAAAATATATAAGCGATTGCTTATATTGTTTATAAATTGTATTTATTTATGTAAGAGTAATCTATATCATATATGTATATGATACATTACATAAATAAAAAATATAAATTAAATTAAAAATCACCATGTAAAAAGCTCTTTAAATTATATATATAGAATGAGTATACGCCCCTCCCCTTCCTTCACCTCTCACATATACGTTCACCCTCGCTTACCGTGTTAACATTGTGGCCAATCCTATTAGAGCTACTTCCCGTGCAGCTCTGCTGATAGGGCCGTGGTATTAATCTCCATTACCCATCAGCCCCAGCCACGGAGAACTCTGCTGTCACTGCTGCTTTGAAGTCCAGAAGCCGAGCCGATAAGGGGATTAAACTTTGAAGAACCCCTTTATGCTCAGTCCAGCTCAGCGACTACACTCCCCCTCTCCCTTCCTAAATAAAAGCACCCTCCATCCCACGTCCACGACCCATAAAAGCAGCCTCCTCACATCCCCAGCTCCTCCTCTATGACAGCGACTCTGCTTCTGGACTGAGTTTGCCCTTCTTGGTTTTAAAATGGAGACAGACCCAGGCCACAACGCTAAAGGTTTAGAGAGAGAGACACCGGTCCACAGAGACTCCGCAACGCCTTTAGATCGCTAATGTTCTCAGCAAGAGCTTTGATGCAGGAAAATTGTTACCGTTTAAGTAAACTGAGTGAATTTGAAACGGGGAAGGGCCACAGACCTCAGCACATCTGAGAAAATGGGAATGCGTGTTCCCAGTGTGCACTAGAATGGGAAACACAAACAAACTTCAAAGGGCCATGAAGTGCTAAAATAAACATAATTGGTGTTTCTTCAACCTTGGGCACTTTCTCAAATTCCTGAATGTTTCCGCTACATCTCATATAATGTGTTAAGTTTTATTATGTGATGAATAAATAAAATAATAAAATAGCCAACTCCTTGCTAATTAAGATAGCTAGCATTTTATGTATCCTAAATACACACAATTAAAGTATAAATTCATAGATTTTCAACCAGCTTTGTATTGTTACAATGTCAGTAGTATATGTAAATGAACAATGTGTAATCGTTCTCTGTGTTATCTGGACAGAGAAACTTTTGAGAGCTCCAGGGTTTTCATGAAAACTAATTACACTTCAGCATTTTTGTATCCCCGCCCACAGACAGTCTGATCGACAGAGGGTTATTAACAAAACAGTTATTCTAAGAGTGGTAGGTTTATCACTGAAAACTGTATCGTACTATGTCTTTATGCATTATGGTCAAAATGGAACACTATGGCAACAGCTTTCTTACCTGCACGCGACGGCGTTTTGCTTCGGGCGGAACTGACTGAACGGCAGTTTTCTTTTCTTTGTTTCCTCTAGTCAGGCAACACCAATTTAAACGTACAGTATGTAATTTTTTTCGCCGCTAGGGGTCGCTAACCTCTTACAATAACAAAGGCGTAGTTTGATGACGCAACATTTGCTAAGAATTATGGATCTTGTCGTCAACGTCAAGCCGACCGATCTAATAATGTTTATGGATGAGTGAATACATCGATGCTTTTATCATGACTGTGATATGAAGCAGTTCGGGATTGCTAAGAGACAGCTATCAGCTATCAGCAAGTGCAGAATTACAATTTACAGGTCAGATTATTAGACAAATTAAACTTGTGAGGTAACGCAGCGCTGTTTCACTTGGTCTAACATTACACTAGCACACTAAACTGCATTTAAATGTGTTGAAATGTATGTGTTAGTCTGTCTGTATGAGACTAGCAGTAAACTAGATCAACATTAGAATAACATACAGATCATATTCTAACATTTTATCATTGTTGAACTATATAACATTGATTAGTTTTATGTAAATGTGCTCACCTGTTTAATTAAGTACATGTAGGAGCGGTCGAAGTCTCGGACGTGGAGCTCTCGTTTATATACTGTCTATGGGAGCTCTAGGCATCTCGAAAACACCGCGCTGATATTGATTCTCGTTTTAGTTCTCCTTTTTTATCCAAAGTCTGCTTGCCATGGTCCATAATGTTTGAACGAAACAACAACAGCGTGCAAATAGACATTGCGAACTACACAGTTGTCCACGTCTGTCGCCTTGGTTACTATCAGACGGCTCTGGTTCATAGCTCTGGTTGCTATGGCAGTACGAGCGGAAACCAGGGACAACGCGGATATGACGCCATTGACGGCGACAAAACGGAAATAAAGAAACGTGACGTGTCTTCGAATTAAATTACAAATTTATCCTGGTTTGAAAGTTGTTGGAAACAGTCGGTATATTGTAAGTACACAACTAAAAAAAATATATAACATAGATATAGTGATTTTTGCTATTTTTAAAGCAAAAAAGTTACATATTGTGCCTTTAAAAATAAAAAAAATCCGCCTTTTTTACTGTGTAGGCAGCCAAGTTTTATTGAAAGCCTATTTTGCCAGCGGTGAAGTACCCCTTTACTAACATGTTCCCACTTTATGTGTAATTTGACAAAATTATAGCTTGATTGGAAATTATACAATATACTTAGATTTTTTTGTTTTCTCTCACACTTTTAAAATAAACTGTATAGAGTCAACAGTCAGGTGTCCTGAAAAGTCAAATCCTTTTAATTTTCTCCACATTTCATCAATTTGCTAATTAACGTTTAATTCTTTAAAGACAGACCTATAGTTTTTTCCCTTATGAAAACCATTAAGTACACAGTGTACCTTTTGTATTTTGTTTGGTTTTTAAATTGCTTGACTTTCTATGGGATAAATGAATGGGGAGCGAAGGCTGCTAAAAAAGGTCCACGCACTGCTTCACTGTATCAGGTGCAGCATTTTTTTGGTGCGTTAAAAAAACAATGCCACAACTGTGAGGCAATAGAATTTTTTTAAAAACTCTATCAGAACTGAATTTCGCATAAAATTTTACAATTATTTTGCTCTGTTTAGATTATCGTAATTATCAAAATTTTTATGATGGATTTTCATAGTTTAATGGTAAAAATGTAAAGTTTCCAAGAGTTCCAAGGGTTTAAAAGTTGGCAGAAGTTGAAACCCATATGTTTTAGATTATTGCATTGGATTTGAACACATACGTCAATGCTACGTTTTAAATTGTATGCATTACATGCATTGCTTTTTGACAAGAAAACGGTTGATCTGTTGAACGCAACAAAATAGAAACCAAGTGAAGTGACTGACAAAATGTCTTATAATGCCTCCGCTCTGAATAAGGGCTACGTTGTAGGGGTTTCTACTGCTGTCTCGAGGAAATGTGTCCATCTGCTTTTACAGTGATGTGGCTTCACATCACACATCCATATTGGCATGTTCCTGTCTGGTCAGCGTGTCTGAGTTGCCAATCACTCTTTCTTTGAGCTCAGGTGCCATTATTCCTACAGAGCAGCACGCTCTGATCTGGAGTGTCAGCGCACACACATGTGCCTCACCTTGCACCAGGAAGACAAAAATAGACCATTCCTACATGCACCAAGAGGACATGAAGTAGCCTATGGACTTCTAATGTCTCCACACATTAATCTTCGTTTTAACTCTGAGTCACCAAAACGGAGAGATGCAACCACATCAGACCTGCGGGGGGAAACACTCCACTGCATCAACCCTCCCTGGACCGGTCTCCATCCCCGCTGCCGTCCTTTCCTTCATTATTATTAATGTCTCTTGTCAGAAGTACTTAAGAAATGTGGTTTAAGAGCAATCGAGTTTGGCCACCTGTGTTAAGTTCACATGCTGTGTCCTTATCGGACTTCATCCCCTCAAAATGGAGGATGTCCAACTGTATTAGAAATTCCATTAAGTTAGTGTCAATAGGTTGGCCTGTATGTCATCCTATTAGGGGATCCGGATAGATAGTGGCCCATTACGTTGGAGGAGAACAAGAGGGATTTACGCCGTAAAGACCTCGCATTACTGCTAAACAGTACGCTTGACGCTTAGGAGCTGGAGAAAGTTGAACTCTGAGGAGATACAACAGATTAATTTGTTTTTATAATTCCACTGTTCAAATCTTAAAGGAGTAGCTCAGGTTAAATATTATTTAAGCTCTTTTAAGCACGTTAAATATTGTATGATACAAATGTAAAATATAGTATAAGAAAAATTAAAATCTACTTCAGTCAGGCATTTATTTTAGCTTGTGTGTTGATTCTTGATTAATTATTCCATGTATAATGCTATACCATAGCTTGATCTCTTGTAATAATATTTTAAAAATTATATGCAATTTTCAGCGAACCATAATAACAATAATCCCAGAATGTTATTTTTTTATTGTAAAAATCATAATTTCTTATTATTCCCCCGAATATCAGACAGTAAGATTTTCCATCACACAGTATAATAAGAGAATGAAATATTTTATTTTAACCTTGATTATATTTATCTAAGTTTAATATTCTGTATTTATGTAAATTAAATAATTAATTATGGTATGAATTATGTGCTGTTTACTTATGTTATGTTTGATTTGTTTTGGAGCAAAAAATTTAATTAAATTAAATTAAATGAATGGCTCTTTTCCACAACCTGCCTACTGCCTATTAGTAACTGCCATTTACCAATGTGATACTCATAATAAATATACATTACACACTCAAATACTGGCCAAGTTATGTTACTTATTAAATTTCATTTATTGTTTAAAGATATTTATATATTTTTTACAAGTTATTTTCAGTATTGAATGAATTATAAGTGCATTTATAATTAATATTTCTATTGCTTGTCCACTGTCTTGTCACATTATTGCCACGTGCAATTAGTACCACGGCATCACTGTAGAATTGAGGTGCTCATGAGCTCATTGATATGAAAGGAACATGTTTTGGGTTTAAAAGATCTTTCTGCTGTTTCTTCTCTCCCTTTTCACAGGAGTGCTTCCAGTTCATCCTGCCTGCTCTGCCCCACGCCATAGACCTGCTACGGGACGCCATAGTGAAGGTGAAGGAGGTACACGACGCTCTAGAGGACCTGCCATCCCCTCCGCCGCCCCTCTCCCCTCCACCCACCACCAGCCCACACAAGCAGACAGAAGACAAGGGTGTGCAGTGTGAGGAAGAGGACGAGGAGAAGAAGGACAGTGGCATTGCGTCCACAGAGGACAGCGGCTCCTCTCACATCACAGCAGCTGCTATTGCTGCTAAGGTGAGCACCATTAATGGTTATTTAGTCTCAAACACTCATACTGGCTCAAGCTGTTCTTTTAATATCTAAGACTGGCTTATTTCACTGATATGTTTTTGTATCAGATTGTTTTTTTCTCTTCTTTAAATTATTAAAAATTACCAAAAGAAATCATTCTTAATCACTTTATGAAGATAAACTTGCATTAAATAGGCTAATAAAGTAATTTCGTATTGTATTCAAAGGTAAAATGTGTAATTTCTGTGCCACTAGTGGATTGGCAGCAACTGCTTTCAAACAGGTTATCCTAACAGTGGAATAGGAGAAAGAAAACTGAAATTTTGACATTGGAAAAATGACGCTCTACCCCTTCTTTCATCATCTCTTGCCCTCGATGTTCCATTAATTCATGTTTTGTGTGTACATGTGTCAAGTCTTTTGTCATTTTTATATGTCTCATATTCATCATCAGAACATGAAGTCTCATCCCAGCCATGCCGTTTTCATGGCGAAAGGTGGGCAGCCCTTGAGTGGCTTCATCCCGCCCACTTCCATTCCCTCCCATTTCACCTGCTCCTGCAGCGACACGGTAAGGCACACCCACCTTTCCATCCATAGTCACCTCTCCTGATATTCCATTGGCCCTTTTGAACATCTAGTTTCACAACCAATCATAGAAATGAAATGTCATGATTTGTCACTATTACTATTGGTTGATGATAAAACAGGAAAACCATATTTAAAGACCAAAATATTAAAAAAAAATTTTTTACTTTCTTCTACTTATCTACTGCAGTCTTGAATTAATGTAAAGTGTCCCTATTATGCTATTTTAAAGGTTCCTAATTTTTTTTTTGGAGGTCTAAAGCAGTTCAATAAACAGTTCATCTCTCTAAACCCTTTCTTTCCAAGAGCCCACTCTTCTCTGATTGGCCTACGTCTTATAGAAACCAAATGTCCATTACCATATCTGAATTTCAGCTCCAAAGGCTTCCTCAGCACTTTTATACACAGTGATATGAACAGTAAAAATTGTGTCAGTTTTTACCATATCAATTCAAGTCCTCATCCTTTGAAAGTGCATGCAAAGTGGATTTACTCCCGCGACATCATGAACCAAACTCTTCCAGGCCTCAGATACAGCTACAGTGTTTAAGGACGGGGTTAAAGTAGATGTTGCTAATGAAGACATTAGCCTGGCATTATGCAAATATGTTACAAATCTACATAGGTTTGAGCAGGAAGTAAGGCTGGAATTACTGGTGACTCGTTTCAGGCAGTTCTGAATTGGTTCTTTCTTTTGGTAGACCATAACTCCAATTATCATGCACTTTAAACTTTGAAACTTTGCAGACATTTTACATTCTCAAACAGCTATATTAAACGCTACATGAAAGGAAATATCAGAAAAAGCATAATAGGGGCACTTTAACTCTTGTGTAGATTGTGTAACATCAACATATGTATTAACCTGTACCATCTCTTTTAATATTATTTAATAATTAAAATTTAAGCAAACCAGGCATTTAACATTATAAAATTTCATTCATAATTTAAATGTTGTTATTTTATATAATGTATTTTTTTTAATAAATTTTCATTAATTTGAATGTTACACAAAATGATTTTGCATCACAATACAATAACAACAAAGTTAACCATTTTAATGTTAATTGTAAATGTAAATTATTAATTTATACTGTTATTTATTTGTTTATTTATTTAGACATAAAGCCATATCTAGAGACCAAAATATCATAGACTTGGCACTCGAGGTTTTGCTTTATTGAATTTGCCAGTAAGTAACACCCTGGCAACCACCCACAACACCTTAGTGTTGCACTGGCAAGCACGTCTCACTTTCTTTCTGTAATGCCTTGTATCAGTTTATTATCTAGTAAGCAATATTTGTCTTGTTGTTCAGCTTTGCCTGGTCTTGTAAAGCTTTTTCCCTGATAGCAGAGGATTGAGTGTATATCCTGTATTAGCTGTCTTTATATAGTAATTATAATGGGGTCATGCAGGTTGGCATTACTGTGTTCTCCACAGGGAGCGCTCGCAGCACGAGTCTCCTGGGAAGGCAGAGGTTGAGTCGAATGCTATTATTAGCGCAGGGTTAGCTTCTGCGCTGGGTAATTAAAGCGCTTGTGGAGCTGCTCTTTCCTGCGAGGCCTTGATTTAGCCCCAGTGTTAATTAGTGCTCCGTTAAGCCCCAGCGTTCCTGTGGAAGATCCCTGCGCTCTTCGCCCTTCTGCCCATCAGACTCCTGCTTAATCCCACCACGGTTCTCCCAGACAGCATAGCTGCAGTTTGTTACTGCATGAAGACTCGCCTGCTGGATCAAAGGCAGAGTCTCAGTCTGAATACAGTAGCAAATATCACTCTGTATAGATCATGGCGTTTCAAATATTTGTCTTCGCTGTGGATGTTCATTGATGCTTTCTGCAGACATTTAATGGGCCATATTATGAGCTTCTGTAGCATTTGAAAATCCATGTTAATCAAGGTTTAATGTTGTGTTACATTATTTACCACCCCTCTCTGATGCTATTGTACCTTTGAGAGTTCTATATGCAAATAAGCAGTGTTATGATTGGCTAATGCTTTGCAATGTGCCAGCCAACACATATGGAGGTCATATGTTAACGACTAAAAATTTGATTGTTGTCAAAGATCAGGGGTTTCATTTCTTTAAATAAATAAATAAATTAAATAAATAAATAAATATTTAACATTTATAATTAAATATGTATATGTGTATGTCATTGAAAATTAGTATATATTATGTAGAATTTGTATAATATATATTTATATATATATATTAAATTATATATATATATATATATATATATATATATATACATATATATGTGTGTGTGTGTGTGTATGTGTATATATATATATATATATATATATATATATATATATATATATATATATACACATATATATACATACATATATATAATGTATATGTGTGTGTGTGTGTGTGTTTATATATATATATATATATATATATATATATATATATATATATGTGTGTGTGTATATATGTATATTATGTACACACACACACAATTATTTAGTTGTTTTTTATTTTATTTTTGACTTAAATTTAATTTAGATTTAATGACTTAATTTCAGTTTAGCTAAAATACCTTAGTCCTTCTCAACCATTTTACTTCATCATACACTACTTTTCGAAAGTTTGGAATAATTACGATTTTTTCATGTTTTTGAAAGTCTCTTGTGCTCAACAAGACTGCATTTATTTGATAAAAAATACAGTAGAAACAGAAATATTGTGAAAAATTATTACAATTTCAGTGAACCAATTTCTGTTTGAATATGTTTTAAAATGCAATTTGTTCCTATAATGGCAAAGCTGAATTTTTCAGCAGCCATTACTCTGGTCTTCAGTCTCACATGATTTTGATATGATGATTTAGTGCTCAAGAAGCATTTCTTATTATTATCAAGGTTGAAAACAGTTGTGCCGCTTAACATTTTTGTGGAAACCTTGTTTTTTTTTTTTTCATGATTCTTTGGTAAATAGAAAGTTCAAAAGAAAAGCATTTATTTGAAATAGAAATCTTTTGTAACATTATACATTTCTTTACTGTCACTTTTGAGCAATTTACTGTGTCCTTGCTGAATAAAAGTATTAAGACTCTAAACCCTTGAATGGTAGTGTAAACAATAATATTTAAGTATAAATGCTCAATTTTGACAATTCTTTACTGAATTTGACTGTAACGGTCTCGGTCTTCTATTTCCAGATCCCAGAGTCCATAATTTCACGAGGCGTGCAGGTGTTGCCGCGGGACACCGCCTCTCTCAGCACCACACCCTCAGAGTCTCCTTGTGCTCAGCAGTCCCGCCTCTCCACTGCCTCCTGCCCCACCCCTAAAGTAAGACTCCGCCCCTTCTCCCTTTATTCACACCATTCCTTCTCCCCTCAGCTTTCTGTTTCGTCATGCACTCAGTATCCTCCATAGCTGGATCCTCATCTGCTGCCACCTCATTGGCTGCTTGACACACTGCTTTGCATTCCAGACAGCAGTGACTTTGCTCATTGGGCCGTGTGAGAGGAGAAGTGGGGCTTCTTCACTGGCTGAATTTTAAGTTTGGCCAATTTGATTTTCTTCCTGTAGCGGTTGACAGTTTGTTGTTTTAGATCCAACGGTATGATTAGATGAATTCTACGAGGGGCTATTAATTCATAACATTTGTTATTATTTTATTTAAGATATTCAGGAGCTGTTTTGGGTGTTTTTTTTTGTTGTTTTTTTTGTTTGCAGCATTAACAGTTATTTAAAGTGTCTCTAAGGCCCTGTTTACACCTGGTATTAAGATGCGTTTAAGATAGTCGATTGGATCACAAGTGGACGACGCTTGTGTACAGGTGTAAACAAGGTCTAAAACGTTATGAGCTTGTCCACTTTCGACCACTTCCAGAGGTAGTCGAAAACGCATTCGACTGGATTGCTTTAGTTGTGTAAACGCTCATGTCGAATGCGTTCGAACAGCCACAAAGGACCACCTGCTCTCCACCTACTGACCTAATGTGGAAACATTATGGGAAGCGCACTAGCCAGACTGGATTTAAACTTTGTCGGATGAAGACCCAAATTTGGTTTGAAGACAAAAAAGACCCTCCCCTCGAAGAAATCAGGACAGAAGTAGTTGAAAGTGGACAAAAGAGACGGATTAAAACACCAGGTGTAAACGGGAATGTGCCTCCCTCATCTACTTGTGATCCGATTGACCAAAATGCATCTTAATACCAGGTGTAAACAGGGCCTAACTCGCATTAGGTGCTTTCACACCTGAGGAACCTTTTCATAGTTCCTAGAACTATTGGCGGAAGTTCCCGGATTTCGGTGTGTTCGCACCGCAGGAACTAGGAATGATTTTAGTTCTAGGAACTTTTTTGGAGGAACTAATTTAGCTCCTACATCAGAGTAGGGTCTAAACCAGCACTACAGGAACTATCCATGACGTTAGTGTACGCTGATTGGCCGAACGCACGCGGAACGCCAGCACCCGCCATTTAAAAAAAATGCTGTGTAAACACACATATTGTAGCTTATATATTTAGTCAACAAACCAACTCTACGAACATGGAAAACAGTGATCGATGGGCCTCTTAACCTTTACGCTGAGGAGAAAACCCAAAACAGCTTTGAGGGGACCAAGTGAAACATGATTATGTATTTCTGCTCAGTTAGCAACACTGGACATCAACCACACGGCATACATACGCTAATAACTTTTAATTTCTGTCTACTTTCTATGTATAACAGTTCTATCTATTAAAATATTAGACAGGACTGTTAGGCAGACTGTAAACTAATGAACACCGAGAATGCGAGTGCTGTGTGCTCAGGCTCTGGCTGGTGTTCTCAGCGACATCAAAATAAAGGTCCGCCGCGCTGTCAAAATAAAAGTCACAACAACAATACGTCACTTCAGAGTTCCTACCGGTTCCTACTGGCGGGTGCGAATGCAACCAGTAAAACGTTCCTAGGGGAACCAATAGTTCTCGGGGAACCACCCTGGTGGCTAGTTCCTAGAACTTAGTTCCCAGATCTTCCCGGTGCGAAAGCCCCTATTGTGTCTGTATTTGGTCACTTTATACATCATTATCAAACATGCACTCGCATCTCAACTTTTGAATGAAAACTGCTATTGGTGTAGACAATCGAGTTGTATACTGAATGTAGTCATTTCTTTGTGTTTATAACAAGTTACATTTTGTTGTGGAGTGCGTGACAATAAGTTACTTTGATTTCAACTCTTTCTCAATTGTTTTTTACTGTCATAGTATTAGTGTGTGTTTCCTATTTTGGCCCTGATGATGTGGACATCATGGGTAAGGACCACTGTATGTGTGTCAATTTAGCTCATGAGACAATGGGTCACATAAGTCATATGTGTGCGTGAAATCTGTCAACATAATAAGAATAAGTAATTAGTGGTGCTGCACTAGTTTCTCTGTCTCCCTCTAGTGAACACAGTGTGTATTACAACTGTGTTTTCCTTTAATAGATGCAGGTATTTGTCTTAGTAACAGACTATGGAAAGTTGGTCTGCAAACTGCTTGAAGTATATAATGGAAATGTTTTGGCCTCTTTATATCATATTTTTTTAGGATGTATGTGAAATGCCTGTGGTAAGCAGAATTCCAATGGAGTGCTCTAAGCTTCAGCGTTGACCTCAGGCTGGGTTTTAATTCTGCTGACTGTTGTTTTTTATGACAAGTGTCTGGCAGTTTGGCTTTAGTTGCTGAACAAGGGTGTCAGGTGGCACTTAACAGTTAGAGGCTACAGAGTAAAGAACGTGCAGAGAAGTGTGTGTGTGTGTGTGTACTCTGTTACATGCGCTGTTTAGCAGTGTACCTACCAGCTTGAGCATTTGGGGAATTCCCAGATTTGAAAAAATAGTTATGGCAGGTTCACAAATGTGTGGAGAATTTATATGCCGGTATTGCGTGTGTGTGTGTGTGTGTGTGTGTGTGTGTGTGTGTGTGTGAGAGAGAGAGAGAGAGAGAGAGAGAGAGAGAGAAAAAGAGACTGTGGTGGGGCTCACATTCATAGAGGGGCCAAATTAAATTTGTAATCAAATAAAAATCTGTTTTCTAAATGCATGGCATTGATATTATTTTGAGCATTTCATTTAAGTTTGACCTCATAATTTTTAATCAAACTGTCATAACTCAACCGTTTAGAAAAATCAAGCTGCACATGTACAGGGTGGACCCTAGCGTTTGTGTAACTTAATATACCATTACCTAGATTTAAGATACAACATACTTATTATTTTATCAAGTAAATTAAGACAAGATGAAAGACTTACGTTTTATGAAAATGATTAAACGCCTCATTATCATAAAATCATCCTAACATTTTTAGGATAATGAGGCTTTTAATCATTGTAAATCACTTTGGAATATTTAGAATATAATATATTTTATGATATATAAATTTATTTGGAATATATTTTTTAGGCTAAAATTAATCGTCAAAAGATCGCAATTTTGATTCAAACACCCACATGATCTTATTCTTAATTGACAATGATTTTCCTGTGTCTATTAAACCTTTGACAAGCACGAACACAGCAAACATTAAAATCTGCGTTTACGCTGCCGCTGACCCAGAGAGAGCAGTTGTCGTGTAGGTATAAAACAGCTTCACTAAATTAAATTAAATTAAATTAATTAAATATTTTTAAATGGACCACAGCAGTTAACATTTTGTCAGAACCTCTAGAAAATTACATGTTATTTTGTTTAGTTGTTTAGAATCGTGGGAGAATCTTGATCTCTATTTTAAACAACAAAAAAAAAATTATTTCTCAATTTATCCAGAATCATGCAGCTCTACTGCTTATACTGTACATTATATATACTGGATTGTTTGACTTCCCAAAACCAATTGTTTTCCAAGACAGAGGCACTTAAATAGATAGTACATCCAAAAAAAATATTGAATTTTTTTTTTTTGAATGTTGGTAACCAAACAGTTTCAGTTCCAAATGGGAACCAAAACATTAAATCCAAAGTCTGCATTCTGATCAGTCAGATTTCAAGCAGGTTCTCTGCATTTTAAAACTTCAAGGTCAGTATGCTGTTTTTTTGTTTTGTTTTGGGTTTTTATTTACTTTTTTTATGAGACTTTGAATGATAATGTGTGTAAAAATACATAGTGTGCTCAATATTGTCTGGAGCTGTGTCTGAATATGTTCTTTTTTATTTGACTCCTTCCTTAGTTATATAGTGAACTGTGTGACATTCACTGTGTAGGGAACAAATCAGCAGTTTTGCACACAATATATGCATGAATGCATAAAATGTAGCTTATGTTCTGGTCAGCAGAATGGTGTAGTAGACATCAGCAGAGGCTGAATTCCAGTTTTCCAGTCGTCTCTTTCCAAGCTGACAGCTTGTTGTATGAGAGAGACTTTTAGAACCATGCTGACACTAAAATCGTTACAATGAGGATTCACTGAAACTTAACATTCTGAACAAACAATTCCTATTTCGTCAAAATAACAATCAGGCCTAAAGATCGGATGTGAAGCCAAATTGGATTTGTGTGCAGTGTGAAAGCAGCGTGTGATTTAAAAACCTTTTCCGGGCATACATCATCCAGTACGGCCAGAGGCACAGACACTCAAACACACTCACACACACACACACACATATGCTCACTGCATTCCCTCAGCACATCGTCCAGCTGTTACATAAGACCCCGTTTGGCTGTGAGCTCTCCATGCGCACTAAACACAGAGGTAATAATGCATAATACGTTTTTACACTCTCTCTCCCTCTCTTAACCCACTCACATGCTTCGTCTGAGCCGATCTGATTTCAGAAAACACTCTCCGTAACCGCACACACAGTCGTCAACCCCGTACATCCCTCAAATCTGTGGTTGCACTTCCTCCAAATTTAGATCCCAGTGGTTTTTTACTCATCCTCCGCTTTTGCATGCTGTCTCACTCCACCTCTTTCTCCCCTCCTACACTCTCTCTGGCTTCATGCGTGTAGTGTGTGTGCGTGTGTGTCAGTGTGTGCAAGGGAGACTTGCGGCATTCTTCTGTGTACCAGGATAAAGCATGGTAAGCGCCGTCTTTCTCCTCTCTGATGCGTCACTCTGTTTTGTTATACACGTGTCTGTTTTGGATGTGCGTGTGTGTGGGGTGTAAGTGAGTAGGGCTTCAGATAGACTCTGAGGGGGATCGTGGGACAGGGGGATTTCAGGGTGCAGCATGATCTACAGCGTAAGGAGCAGCCACTTGGTTTTGTAACAGCTGCAGTGGTCTGATGTGGTCGTACAGGATGCATTACTGTGGCTTTCTGAATGGAGGCTCCATTAGGTGCCACTGTTTGGAAGTGCTTACAGGGAGAATCGTGTTGTTACCTTAATGACTTGTGCATTTTTGTTTCTTTCTGTCGCTAACTATGCGTGTTTGCCTGTTGTGCAAGTGTACGTATGCTTGTTTTTGTTGTGTGTGTGCTTGCGCATTCATGTTCATAGTGTGTGTTTGTTTGTGGGAGGGGGAATCTGTTATTTTACACACTTTGGATTTTCCGTTATAAAGACACAATTTTCTCAGAAGTTTTATAACAGACATTTCATGAATAAGTTCCAACACAATGTTATTGTAAAACATATATAATGTAATGTAATGTAATTCAATATAATATAATGTAATGTATTGTGATGTAATGTAATATTAAGAAAATTTACATGACAACGATGACAACAAAGACGGCTACATTTACATGACAACGATGACAACAAAGACGGCTACATTTACATGACAACGATGTAATAAAAAAACTAAGAAAGTGTTTCCTTTGCGTTTTTCGCATACAGACAAACAACATTGTCAAAACGATCCCCATTCCCACATATTTATATAGTTGTATGTATTTGTATATTTGTATAGTAGTTGGCGATCTTTGTAAAGAAACACTAAGTGAACACATAATGATGGTGTCATACCTCTTAATCACTGGTGATTCCCATCATGTGTGTGGTGTATAATAAGTCGAGATGACAGCAATATGAGATATAGACAGAGAGATTCAGACTGAAGCTCACCCTGGTGTGTTCACTGGTGTGTGCTTGCGAGATAGGGTTGACTAAGGATACCACCTGGAGGGGCTTTCAACAACAGACTGAAAAAAGAGACTGTAATTAAAAGAGTGGTAGGCAATTTTCAGAGAGACTAGCAATAGCGAGCTAGCTTTGAAAGCATAAGATCCCACCCTCCCTTCAGAGCGTCTCCAAAGCCACGCCTCCTCAAAACACATGAACGCGTACAGCAGGGAGCAAATAAAAGCATCACAAGACGGCGTTAAACTAGCGCATGTCTCAAAACACATAACATTACAATAATAATGAACGTAAACAACTTAAAGAGCCCTTACCTGTACCCCACCTGACTGCTGCGGGTTCATTTCGCCGTTGATAGTGTTGCCATTGAAACACACAAATTCGAAAAAAGAACTGCTCGGATTAACGTCACGAACCACTCCGAGTATAACGTCATGGTTTCTGACTTCTTTATTGATACCAACACTACTAAAAAGAATAAGCAGATACAAACCAATTTTCCATATACAAGATTCTTGTTTTAATTAAAAAATAATATAAATGATATACATTGTTTTGTTTGTTTTTTATATAAAAGTGCTAAATTGAATTTCTAGTGCTTTTGCGTTAATGCCGATGCTGAAAGTTCCCTATAGTGCCTTTTTACAGATGTGAGCAATAAACCCATTGCTTTGGTGTAAATAATCATCATCAATATTTCTATTCAATATCATTATTTCTATTATCATGAATATAGTTTCTCAAAATATCTTAAGAAATTTGCATGTCTAAAAAACATTTGACATTGATTACATATTTAATTCAAATTTATATATATATTAGGGCTGTGAAATGATTAATCGCGATTAATTGCATCCACAATAAAAGTTTGTGTTCACATAATATATGTGTGTGTACTGTGCATAATTATTTTGTATATATAAATACACACACATGCATGTATATATTTAAGAAATATTTGCTTAAATATACTGTATATATAATTTGTATTATATATAAATATAAATATTTTATGTATAAATAAATCGAAAATCTTAAATATATACATTTTATTTTGGATGCGATTAATCGCGATTAATCGTTTCACAGCCCTAATATATATATATATATATATATATATATATATATATATATATATATATATATATATATATATATATATATATATGTATATATAATTATAAAATGACATTACATTATTGTGACTGAACTTTTTCTGGCTGTTAGGTTTTTTATGTTAAGTGTAATAGGAGTCGGGTTATGCGCTAGATATATAGGCCTATGTAACTATGGAGCTGTACAAATTGAAAATCATACCTCAAGTCATGATAATAAGACTAAATAATACCCCAATATATAATTTTCATGAAGACAAAATTCCCATGTCCTTTTGCTTAAGTGGAGGTTTGACATGAAAGGTTTTTCATCGAAAGCAATACATTACTGGCTGCGTCGCTGGGCATGTTTGCTGTCAGTATAGTGATTTGCATTTGTTCTCTTGAAATGGGTTTACTTTTAAAAGGGAGCAAGACGGAAGCAACCTCGCCCATCAGTATGTGGGACAGGTGTTCTGCAATGCCCGTTTCAGTTTTAAAATGTATTATCATAGCTCTCAAAAGTGCTGGAAAAACCACTATTCTATGCTTTTGTGTTACTTGCATCATATGAGGTGTAAACAGGGCGGACCTTCATTATGAATAATCAAAATGAAGAAATGGCTCACAGAAATTGTTAAATATAGGATACTGGGATAACCGAAATAAGGCACTTTAAGCCACATAAACACTAATAACATGTTTAGGTTGCGTGTGTTAGTTTGAGAGACAGCGTATATCGGGCTTAACCTCTCTGAAAGTGTAATAAATGGACATTGACAGGCCAATGACCCTTTGCTCCCAAGCCCACCCCACCCCCACCTCCTCTCTCTCTCTCTCTTCCATTGATGAATGGAGAGGAGATTGAAGGTCAGCTGAAGGGGAGAACAGGCCCTTACGCTTGCCGTGGCGATTACACATCCCTGTCATTGAATGTGACAGATGTGTGGCAGTTGTGGAAGAGATGCATATTGTATCTGGCAGTGCCTCTGCATTTTTAATTTTTTTAGTAATGTGTGTGTGTGTGTGTGTGTGTGTGTGCCTATGGGGTTAAAGGCTGGTACAAGTTTTCAAGGACACGTAGTGGTACATTATAGACTTGACTGGTTCTGTTTAATTCGAATTGTCCAGTTGTGTGTCCTTAGTTTCCATAGTTTCAGTTCTTCATATTCACACTTCAATCCATCCTTTATCTCATTCTTTAGGTTCTGTTGTTTATACACGTACATATCTTCTGACACATACAGCTACATTGGCAGTCTAGCCTAATTCACGCTGTCGTTCATCAGAGTGGGCTGAGTTGCTGAATACTGAATGGGCGTTGATATGTAAATGTTGGCGGTCATGTTATGTTGTGATGTTATAACCAATTTCAGAATTACCTTTTTTTTATGCAGTTTAGTTTTCTCAAATGGAGAGATGAAGCTTTGTGTTGTGAGTTTTAGAGTATGTTTAAACTATTTTATTTTAAAAGAGCAAGGATTCTGTTGTCCATCGTTTATCCTCTTTCAAAATATAAACCGGCGTTAAAGGGATAGTTTCATCCAAAAATGAAAATTCTGCCATCATCATTCACTCTCAACCCACATGACTTTCTTCTTCTGATGCGACACATTCTTCAACATTTCTCTTTTTGTGTTGAAAGGAAGGAAAGTCATTTAGGTTTGAAATGACATGCATTTGAGTAATTTATGACAGAATTTACTTTCTTTTTTTTTGTCAGCGAGCTATCATTGTAACTAGTTTGTTGCATGTTTCATTTTGTGTTTGAAGATAATCTCTCTCTGGAGGTCTTGGCAAACGTGTGGAGTTGTGTCCTGTCAAACTGGCAGTGGGGTTGCTGCCACCTGTGTCTTGAATGTGTCCTCTCCCTGTAGAGCACTTGCCTGTGAGCCGCTGTAATGATGGGAATGCTGTTTATATGTGTTCCCCCTGCTTGTGGCTGCAGTGTTAACCCTCCTCTTCCCTGTTCCCTCTCTCCCTACACCAGGCCCGGCTCACCTCCTGCTCATCCACTTATAGTGTCACAGAGGTACAGCATGTTTTACACTGCGCCGCCCATCACCCTGCGACTAACCACGCCCCTCTCAGAGACTCGGCCAATCATTGCTCACACACCTCACACGTGCACAACTCATCCCTGTGATGCAAGTCTGTCTCATCGGTTCATTTATTTACCCCCAAAATGCCTCATAGTTTGTTTTGTGTGTTTGAGAGTGTGTTTGTGTGTGTGCTTCAATTTCTCGTGAATTGTGAACTTTTCTGTCTTTAAGGATAAAGTGATCAGTAATTAGAAAAATGTATAGCATAATATGTGATTGATCAAAAAAAAAAAACACTTAAAGCTGCTGTAAGCAATTTTTATGAAATACCACCAATCATCAAATTATTATAGCATTATTTTAGTGTTTTTTTGTATTTTCTATTATTCTCAATGGTGATTCGTATTACTTTAATAGGTCGTTTTTTATTTATTTCATATATTAAAGACAACAAGTGTTGTCGTGATACATTAATACTGTTAATTGTACAACATATAGAGATAATATAATACAATTTAAATAATATATCATTGTTTTTTCACATTACAGTAATGTGAAAGTTTTTTTGCATTGCAGTAATTTTTCACAAATAAAATTTTATATAATATAATTAATCTTTTTTTGATATGATATGATTAAGACATGTTCTTGAAAGATCTGAGACTCACCCTTGGAGTGCGGCTTTTTGTCAAGAGTGTATAAAAGGATGGGGAATGGTGGTGGAAGTTAGCATGATTTCTGAATTGCTAACAGCAGCTTTAAAAATCACCAAATACACGCTTGTCCTTCCAGACTAAAAACTTATAATATTATACTTTTCTGCAACACTTCCAGCTTCACAAAGTTGGAGGAGTTATAGAAATGAGCTTTAATACAATCAATGAGTGCTCATTATCCACGGAAGCCTCCTTTGTTCTTAGAGATCAGATGAAAAACTGGCGTAACACACAGAGACATGCTGCAGCTGCTTTGCTCCTCTTTGGTTGCGTAGTAGTAGTAGTACAGTAGTAGGATTATTTTGCTGTTATGACTTTTCGCTTGATTCCCCCTCATATTTTTCATATCAGTGTTAGATGATCCTTAGAGTGTGTGTTTGTGACAGTGTATATTGTGAAGTGTGTGTGTGTTTGTTAACGGGCAAGGCTGTATCAGGTGAGTTACTGTCCTGTGGCTTCCTCCAGGCCTCACGGAGAGAGTTCAGGGCTCACCTGGATGAGGTCATCACGCTCAAGTCAAGGTACTCTACCTTGGACCAGGTAAACAGATATCCCTTTCTCCCCTAATCTTCACATAAGTCAGCACTCAGTCAATCACACATACAAACATGCACCAGAGTCTTCCCTCAGAGTGTTGCACGTGGCCCACAGCCTTCTGATGTAGCATCAAGACACTTTTTGTTATAGCTTTGACTTCTTGTCTTAAAAAAATCTCTCTTTCTCTCTAGCTTTGTTCCAAAACCTAGTGAACTACCTTGCTTTACCAACTGCAAAGATGGCTATCTTAGCGCTCCTCACATGAAGTGCACAGGAGAATAGATTCACAATTTTTAATTCGATCAAGTAATTTTTTTGCTATTTAATTAAATATATTTATCATTAACATCTTTCTTGACTTGTATGCTATTTTTGATGGATGTTTTTCACAGAGTTTGTTGCAATGCATTTTGGTATTTCTGCATTCTCGCTTCTAACAATTTGGCCAAATTAGTTAGTTTAGAAGGTAGTGTAATTATTAAATATTCCTAATTTAATGCAGTTGACACTTTTAGCTAATTGAGCTGCAAAGTTACTAGTCTGCAAAGTTAGAAAGAACAACTTAAAAAGGGAGTTATTCTCTATTTTAGTAAGCATTGTTTCTGAACTCCCTGAAACGCGTTGATTGTAGTCTTGAGTTTTCTTCTGGGAAAGAACGTCACAATATTCCTCATTTAAGTAATTCCCACCCAAGACGCATGCAAAATAAAGGGGTGAGGCCTGGTTGAGTTAGTAGTGTGTTGAAACCAAGCGGCAACCTTCCTGTCTCTGCAATTCAACCTTAAACTGCAATTCATTGACTGGCTGCTAGAGACAGGCTGCAATAGATGTTAAAATGCCCAACTTTACAGCAGAAAAAAAGTGTTTACAGCCTGGTGCAAAAAGTGGTTTTGGTCTATATAGCTAATTTTGCCCTTCATGACAACTGTGAGGAGGGTGAATTTTTGTATAACTCATCCGTTTAAATAATATTAAGCCTTAAAGGGGTCATATAATGGTACATGCACAAGTTGATTGTACTGAAATGTGCGTTGGCAGTGCCTGTACATAACCATCATAAAATTATAAAAATCCATCCAGTGTTTTTTTTTTAAATCTTCTTATTTGTTTCCCCCCATCTCAAATCAAGCTGTTCGATTTTGTGACGTCACACAAATTCGACGCCCCTCCCACGATTGTTGATTGACAGCAGCGTTTCAACACAGACCCGCCCTCTGTAAATCATAGCCCGCGCGGACCGGCGTGGTCATTCGATAGCCCTATAGAATTATTCTGCCTACCTTTTGGAGCAACTTTCATGTCAAGAGTGTGACTATGATGCCTTAAAATACTGTCTATTTAGGCAGCTCACTAAGTTTTGGAATACAGCATCTCTTTTTACCACTCTCTCTCTCTCTCTCTCTCTCTCTCTCTCTCTCTCTCTCTCTCTCTCTCTCTCTCTCTCTCTCTCTCTCTCTCTCTCTCTCTCTCTCTCACTCTCTCCATCCCTCTTTCCGAGCTAATAAAATGGCTCACCAGCATTACAGCTGTTAGTTTCCATACTGTCTTATCAATCATTTCTGATTGGTTAATCACAGAGCGGAGTTCCTCTTATTGGGCCTGACACTCTCTTGTTAATAATTCATTCCCCATTGCTGTTTCCCAATTACTCCATCTTCATTTCACCGGTCAGGGATTAACTCTCATCTGCCCATATGCTGACACATCGTTCCCCACCCTATGTGTGTGAGGACGTGTCTGTTTGTGAGCGTGTGTTTTCAGTCCACTGAGTTCTTTGGTCCCACTCTGATTTAAAGAGACCTGACATTGCTGCATTGCTTTCATTGCCTCCATCCATTCCTTCAACCGTCCTGTGATCATTGGTTACCTCTCATCTTCACTATGAGTCACTATGAGCATCTTCACTCATGCTGTCTGTTTTTTGATGAAAGGATGTTAGATGTACAAATAGGAGGAGGGAAAGAATAAAAAGTGCCACGGATGTACAGTCTTCCTTGCCTGTACAGGACTTGATTAAAGATTGCTGGTTAACAGGATGCTACCAGTCTTAGATCTGCATGTTTGTGTTGTTGTGTTTGATATACTGTAGTTAAACTGGCACATTTTTTTAATACAACTAATACTACTGGGTCTTTAATGGAAGACAATGTTTATTTTATTTATTTATTTTATTTTTATTTAAGAAAATAATTGATTGAACCGTTTTAATGTTATTTTAGTACATTAACTGTTTTAAATAATTATTTTATTTTATTAATCTTATAATTCATTGAGTTATGGCCTGATATTTTAATCTGCATTTTAGAAGCAGTTTTTGTGTTTTCATTATGATCCTTGTACTTACTATGGTAAAACTAAATCTAGACTCTCTAGAATCTAAATAACCTAAACAATAACTTGTAATCTAATAAATAATAATCATAATGTATTATTATACCTAAAGTATAAACAGGGCTACTAGTTGATTCAAATTAATCACATTTTTTTATTTAGTTACCATGATTAACCTCAAACTTAAGTTTGAACTGCTATTTTTTTTAGTGTAGTGCATTCAATTATAATATATTCATAATGGGATTACAGAATTACAGAAAGAAAACAAAATAAATTGAAACAGTTTGTGCATTAACTGGTTTAAATAAATTATGAATATTGCATTCATTCATTTGCAGTAACTCTAGGTGTATGGTTTTCTAGGATCTATGAAATAATGATCATAATGTATTATTACACAAAGTTTAAACGGGGCTATCAGTAAATTAAATGTATCTTGAATTATGACAAATTATCTTAAACTTGCCTGTATTTTAGTTGACAATTTTTGTTTTAGTGCATTCAGTACTTCACGAAAAGAAAGAAAACAAGTGAAACTAAACCATCCATCCATCCATCCATCCATCCATCCATCCATCCATCCATCCATCCATCCATCCATCCATCATCCATCCATCCATCCATCCATCCATCCATCCATCCATCCATCCATCCATCCATCCATCCATCCATCCATCCATCCATCCATCCATCCATCCATCCATCCATCCATCCATCCATCCATCCATCCAATGTATTATACAAACTCTGAACTGTTCTGGTGGCCATTATAGCACACTGATAATCAACACCACTGTCTTTTTCTGGTGTCCTCTGAAATCTCACTGGAACAAAAGTGCTGTATGTGCCGTGTGATTTCGCTAACTGTGCGTGCCGAGTGACATTGTGCCTCACCTCAAAAACCGCCTGGCTGGCCGGCATAATGCCCACCTAAACATTAGCAACAGGAGCGAATGACGTCCAGTCAGATCTCTCTTCACCTCTCAGTGCTCATTCGTTGTCATCTCAGCTTGTTGTGTGTAAACTGAGCGAGCGCTGTCTCAGAGAGCCTTTAAAACTCATTCGGTTTTCTTTTTTGGTCTCCCAAAGCTTCTCCTTTGCTCTGTCTGTTGTAAACCCTTTTGTTTCTGTTCATTGCCAAAGCTCCACTCTAGGCTGGAGGGGCTCAAAGATGATCGCAGGAACCATAGGACCTTCGACTCGCGAGTAACTATTCCCAACCCACGCAAAAAAAAGGAGCTGTTTCCATCCGCAAACTCTGCTTTGCGTCAGGAGTCCAAACTCCTTGCTTTACACTCTTCTTCTCTCTCCTTGTCTTGTTTCTTTCCTCTCTCTCTCATTATCTTGTCTATAGACGTTGCTCTTTCTAATGCTCTCTTTGTTTTATTAGCCGTTTGGTGTGTTGGAGTCTCTTGTGGACATTGAGTTCTGTTTCTTAGATCTTTTTTCTCCTGTTTTTCTGTTCCTTTTAAGTTTTATCTCCATTTAGATGCAGTGTTTTATTGCTGTTTGCTGTATGTGAGCTGCGCCTCATTGTTTTCTTCCTCTTCCTGTCTTTCTTTAACTCTCTCTCTCTGCTCTGTGTCGATCATTGATTTGTCGTGTTGGTGCTAGTCTGTTGTAACTGGATCGTGAGTAGAAAGGATTTGGGACTTGCTTGTGTGTCTCCCCCTATAGGCCAGGGGCATTGCGTCTCAGCACGAAGGACACATAAAGGGCTGTTTTAACGCTTTCATGCAGTAAATCAAAAACGTAATATCTATAGACTTCAGCCACTATAGCTTCAAGTCAATGTGTATTTTTGCATGGAATTTGATTGCCCTCTCATACCATTACTCTTGGCCTAAGGGAACTCCATACTTTATGATACTTTGTATTGGTAGATTCCACAGTTACAGCTGAATGTATAATCAAATTTGCTATTATTATTATTATCTTAAAACATTCATGGCTAATTTTGAGAGAAATTCAGCTTAAAAGGGGTCAAAATTAAACTGAATGGGAGGGAGTGTTTGAAGTGTTCTGTTTTATGGAGCTTCCTAGCTGTTAAAGTCAACTTGAAATTGAGCGTATTTTTTAAATAAATGTATATTTTAATAGATATGCAAATAATTAATGGCCTCTGAACTGACTGTTCTTACCTGACATCAAGCAGGCCACATCTAGGCTACTGTTGTAGGAAACTAAACTTTTTAAAAATATTACATTATCAATATCAAATAGCATTGGATTTAAAAAAAGGAGAATTATCAATGGTATAAGTCAAAATGCTTTTAAGGCTAAACTTGATCTTCAACCTCAAGTTCCAGTCAAAAAGCAGACAGAACCCCCATTTTGTTTTTTTTACACCCAATTTTCAAGATCCAATCAATTTGTGATGGATAAAAGCAAGTTCTACATTTTTTTGTTCACGTGGCATTACTTGAGCAGTAAAATGACAAAATAAACATGATAAAGGTACCATAAAAGTAGTATTTTATGTCTTCCGAAGCTGTACAATAGTGTTTTGTGTGGATCCAATCAAAATTTCCACTTCAATGTTTTGATAGGAAATGCCTACAACTGCATCTCTAAAATACATCAGATTACAGGATTAAAAAGTTTCATGTTGACTTTAATGTCTGTTATATCAGATGCGATTCTGGAGCCGGGTTGGTTTGGGCACTAGAGTGCTAACATGACATAACACTTAAATGTTCAGCCTTGCTACAGCATTAAGTCCATGATGATAATGATAATAATGGCAGTAGGACTGAAAATATTATTTTCAGTTTGTTTGTTTGTTTTCAAGCTAGTTTCTTTTGGTTGTTTTGTCTGAATGTGTAGATGATCATTCTGATCTATATGAACCCTGTCAGTGGAATGCTCTCCTGGACGGAGGATGGGGCTCCTTTTGTGCGCTAACTCTCTTCATGTCTTTCTGTCTTTCTTTTCCCAATTCCTCTCTCTCTCTCTTCTTCATTCCCTCTCATTCCGTCTCTCTCTCTATATCTGTAGGTGCAGTCACGATGCAGCAGCAAGGAGAACATCCTGAGAGCAAGTGGGTGACCGATTGTGCATTATCAGTGATGTTTGTGCAAGTGCGTTTGAGAGCATGTGTAAATTCTCACTCTTTGTATCAGGTCACAGTGCAGTGGACATCACCAAGGTAGCTCGGAGACACCGCATGTCCCCGTTTCCCCTCACTTCTATGGACAAGGCCTTCATCACTGTGCTAGAGATGACTCCTGTCCTGGGTACTGAAATCATCAACTACAGAGGTAAGCTCTTTGTTTGCGCATACCAACCCTAAACTACACCAAATGCCTGATTGCACAAAGTTAAACCAGATGAGAGAATATATATTTGCAAACTAGGGATGTATTAATAAAGTATTTTAAAATGTTCAATCTTGGTGACATGGTGAACGTGAACAAGTGGGATAAAAATGTAATCAAATCAAATATGAAATCTGTGCATTAGGACTTGCAGTGTAAATTCAGCCTATTAGACCCGCAACTGTCATTAATATTAATCAAACAACAATATTAACAAGAAAGAGTCTGCTCTTGGCTGAATAACTTTAGTAGCTGTTATGAGTCCTCTACAATCAGACATGAACAGCAAAGTGTGTGTGTGTGTGTGTGTGTATATATATATATATATATATATATATATATATATATATATATATATATATATATATATATACAGTGAGGAAAATAAGTATTTGAACACCCTGCTATTTTGCAAGTTCTCCCACTTGGAAATCATGGAGGGGTCTGAAATTGTCATCGTAGGTGCATGTCCACTGTGAGAGACATAATCTAAAAAAAAAAAACCAGAAATCACAATATATGATTTTTTAACTATTTATTTGTATGATACAGCTGCAAATAAGTATTTGAACACCTGTCTATCAGCTAGAATTCTGACCCTCAAAGACCTGTTAGTCTGCCTTTAAAATGTCCACCTCCACTCCATTTATTATCCTAAATTAGATGCACCTGTTTGAGGTCGTTAGCTGCATAAAGACACCTGTCCACCCCATACAATCAGTAAGAATCCAGCTACTAACATGGCCAAGACCAAAGAGCTGTCCAAAGACACTAGAGACAAAATTGTACACCTCCACAAGGCTGGAAAGGGCTACGGGGAAATTGCCAAGCAGCTTGGTGAAAAAAGGTCCACTGTTGGAGCAATCATTAGAAAATGGAAGAAGCTAAACATGACTGTCAATCTCCCTCGGACTGGGGCTCCATGCAAGATCTCACCTCGTGGGGTCTCAATGATCCTAAGAAAGGTGAGAAATCAGCCCAGAACTACACGGGAGGAGCTGGTCAATGACCTGAAAAGAGCTGGGACCACCGTTTCCAAGGTTACTGTTGGTAATACACTAAGACGTCATGGTTTGAAATCATGCATGGCACGGAAGGTTCCCCTGCTTAAACCAGCACATGTCAAGGCCCGTCTTAAGTTTGCCAATGACCATTTGGATGATCCAGAGGAGTCATGGGAGAAAGTCATGTGGTCAGATGAGACCAAAATAGAACTTTTTGGTCATAATTCCACTAAACGTGTTTGGAGGAAGAAGAATGATGAGTACCATCCCAAGAACACCATCCCTACTGTGAAGCATGGGGGTGGTAGCATCATGCTTTGGGGGTGTTTTTCTGCACATGGGACAGGGCGACTGCACTGTATTAAGGAGAGGATGACCGGGGCCATGTATTGCGAGATTTTGGGGAACAACCTCCTTCCCTCAGTTAGAGCATTGAAGATGGGTCGAGGCTGGGTCTTCCAACATGACAATGACCCGAAGCACACAGCCAGGATAACCAAGGAGTGGCTCTGTAAGAAGCATATCAAGGTTCTGGCGTGGCCTAGCCAGTCTCCAGACCTAAACCCAATAGAGAATCTTTGGAGGGAGCTCAAACTCTGTGTTTCTCAGCGACAGCCCAGAAACCTGACTGATCTAGAGAAGATCTGTGTGGAGGAGTGGGCCAAAATCCCTCCTGCAGTGTGTGCAAACCTGGTGAAAAACTACAGGAAATGTTTGACCTCTGTAATTGCAAACAAAGGCTACTGTACCAAATATTAACATTGATTTTCTCAGGTGTTCAAATACTTATTTGCAGCTGTATCATACAAATAAATAGCTAAAAAATCATACATTGTGATTTCTGGATTTTTTTTTTTGATTATGTCTCTCACAGTGGACATGCACCTACGATGACAATTTCAGACCCCTCCATGATTTCTAAGTGGGAGAACTTGCAAAATAGCAGGGTGTTCAAATACTTATTTTCCTCACTGTATATATATATATACATATATACATATACATATATATACAGTACAGGTCAAAAGTTTGGAAACATTACGTTTTTTTATATTTTTTGAAAGAAGTCTCTAATGCTTATCAATGCTGCGTTTATTTGATCAAAAATACAGAAAAAAACAGTAATATTGTGAAATATTATTACAACTTAAAATAATAGTTTTCTATTTGAATATACTTTAAAAAATAATTTATTCCTGTGATGCAAAGCTGAATTTTCAGCATCATTACTCCAGTCTTCAGTGTCACATGTGACATCCAGTCTATCACATGATCCTTTAGAAATCATTCTAATATTCTGATTTATTATGAGTGTTGGAAACAGTTCTGCTGCCTAATATATTTGATGAATAAAAGGTTAAAAAGAACTGCATTTATTCAAAATAAAAAAATATTTTCTAATAATATAAATCTTCTTTACTATCACTTTTTATCAATTTAACACATCCTTGCTGAATAAAAGTATTGATTTATTTCAAAAAAAGAAAGAAAAAAAATTACTGACCCCAAATTACTGACCAGTAGTGTATATTGTTGTTACAAAAGATTTCTATTTTTAAAAAATGTGCTGCTTTTTTTTATTTTTATTTTTATTTTATTTATTTTTATTCATCAAAGTATCCTAAAAAAAAGTATCACAGGTTATGAAAAAATATTAAGCAGCAGAACTGTTTGATAATGAATCATCATATTAGAATGATGTCTAAAGGATCATGTGATAGACTGAGTAATGATCCTGAAAATTCAGCTTTGCATCACAGAAATAAATAATAATTTAAAGTATAATAAATTGAAAACCAATTATTTTAAATTGTAATAATATATCACAATATGACTTTTTTTTTATGTATTTTTGATCAAATAAATGCAGGCTTGATGAGCAGAAGAAACTTCTTTCAAAAAAATTAAAAATAGTAATGTTTCCAAACTTTTGACCTGTACTGTATATATATCTTAAAATAAAGGGATGTATTCTCTAGCATTTTTTGTTGTTGTTGCATTGAAATTGGTATTGAGAAACATGATATTTTACTAGTACTATTATAAACTACTGGCATTTTACAAACTTATTGTTAAAAAAAACTATTTCTGTTTACGACATTCTCTGAATTTTTTTATTTTTTTTGTTGATTGCCTTATAATTTGTTCAACAACCAGTAAAAATGAACAGAACAGAATTAAAAAACAACAATGGATCATTGCAGTATGGTGTTTTAGACTCTGCATGGAGTTCACAAGGTTGAATCGTTTCATTTAAAAAAATGTTGTCATGCATATTTTAGTATTTAAAATTCAGACTCATTCAAAAAAATGTTGTGAATAAGCCTTAAAGGGATAGTTCACCCAAAAACCAGCATTATTGTCATCATTTATTCACCCTTATGTTGTTACAAATCCATATGACTTTCTTTCTTCCATGGAACACACAGTAAGTTTTGAAGAATGTTCTTGCTACTCTTTTTCATACAATGTAATTTGAAGAGCCATAAAACATCTTAAAAATACTCCATATGACTACTTTCATTATTGTGAAGAGCATTTTGTTATAGAGACATGCTGTCATGAATAAGTTATTTTCTTCTCCACGGAAGAAGGAAAGTCAAATGGATTTTGAAAGACGCAAGGATGAATGAACGATGAAAGAATTTTCATTGTTTGTGGGCTATCCTTTTAACATGTAGTACTGTCCCTCTTATGATACCAAACTGTGTTCTCATTGGCTGTTGGACTGTGGTGTATATAGGCCAGTAAGTGCTGAAGGCATATAGTCACCAAGCTTTTTGCTTTGCAGGCTTTCAGCTTTAGCTTTTTCATCTTTCCTGCCTGTAGCTCCTCATCTGTCACACATCTGTTCATTCTTTCTTTCACCCCATCATCTCTCCATCTTTCCAGCTTTAATCTTGTCGCTCGTTCCATCCGCCGTCCTCTGTTGTTTTTTAACTCGCTGACCTTCTCTGAAGCTTTGATGCCATTGTGTTCATCTGAAGACAGATTCTGTGATCAGTTTACACACAAATCCAACGTAAAGGCCTTCTTTCTGAATTTCAGGAAAACTATGGAAGATTTTCAATCTCTCAATTCAAAGTGACTCAATTCACATGAACATCCGGAGCGGTCCAGTCCCAATGGTTAGATTAAACTAAACGAAACAAAACAAAAAACTATGGGATGTACTTTATGGTCAGTGCACCAAAAGCTGTTTAGTTTAGCCCATGCTATTCTTTTTTATGGCTCTTTTGTGATTTTTCATGGCCATCACTAACACAGAGCAGCCACCCTTGCATGTGGATGTGAATTGTGCCACCAAGACACAGGTCTGTGAGCTGGGCGTTAATGTCGGTCCATGTGGTGGGGGATAGTGGGATTGCCCATGTGGTAGTGTAATGTGCCCAATGCGTCTGGCAGGGCCCAATGCAGATGACTTGGCCCCTCCAGCACGAAAAGGCATCTGGCGCCAGAGTGGCTCAAGTTGGCGGAAAATTCCTCTCTGCACTGGCGCCGAAGCAGAGGCAGAGAGTATAGCCCTGGCCAGTGCCGCCCAAGCCCAAAAGTTTGACACAGGTCAGTGAGCACCTTACCCAGCACCTTCATGTCCGGCGCACACCTTCGAGCATGCTTGATGCTCATCTGGCCCCAGTAATATGTGGAATAGTCATCCATGCCTCAGTGCCATTTCACCTCCAGACCAGCAGGGGGCGGTTGAGAGTTGTTTGCTGCCACTGATGAGAGGGTGGAAAAGTCATGTCAAGGACTGAGTTGAGTGTCGCTGAATCACTATTTGCATAATTTTGTATACTTGTATGCAAAGTATAATACAAACATTTTAGCCATTGATTGTATACTTTTAATTATGAAGTAAGCCAGTACAAAATTGTGACAAAAATCGTGTCTTGATGATACATCAGTGAATCATTGCAAACAAATCCACTTGCATTGCATGGAATGATCCATCCAATCAGAAATAGTATGCCATTTGAGTACCTTTTGACATACTTTAATGTGACACTATTACGGATAGTACATCGAATTGGGATTCAGCTCATAAGAGGCTAGTGATTCACTGGTTTTGCTTTAGCTTGTTCCACTGATTTGGACATGGCATGGTTGTCATACATAGTCAACGGAATCATGTTCCATGTTTGGCTGTATCTGTGTGTTTTATCCACGAAGAATGGCCTAGTTTTAAAGAGCTTTGTTGTCATTTTGCGTTCTAAATCATTTGTCCATGACTGCTGCTATTGAAGCCAGTGAACGCTTAGATATGTCAGTGTGCTTGCGTACAAATCCAACAGTAAAAATAACAACTTAAAGCAAACATTCAATACAAAAGCTTTTCCGACATCACCTCTTTTCACAAAACCCACCAGCACCTCAAACATTGTGCCTTCAATCTATCAGTAACTGTGTGTAGAGCTTCACTGTTTCCTGACAGATAAAAGTGATTGATTTTCAGCTCAGTGCGAGCACAAGGAGGGCAGGTCCAGATCAGCGTAAATAGAGGAAATATCCTCACCCAGCCAAGTAATGTCACTCATAAATTTTTGAAATGCGTTGTTCATACAACAAGATGGGTGTAAGTTATGAGCGGCTGTCTGTTTTAAAACCTCTTTCTGTCACCTTGGTTAATAAAATGAATTTAAAATGTATAACTGGTCTCAGCCTTGGAGAAGATTGGCCATTTAGAGTATGCTGAGGTGAGAGCCTGTTCTGATGGATTTTGATGTATAAGAGTTTCTGATGCACCGATATAAATTACCAATAACCAATAGGTTTGCAGATATTGCTGTATACATCTATGTCTACATACACCACTATTTAAAAGTTTGATGTTGTTAAGATTTGAAAAATATTGAACGCAACAAGGCTAAATTTATTTGACCAAGATACAGAAAAAACATTAATATTGCGAAAAATTATTACAATTTAAAATGTCTATTTTAATGTGATGGCAAAGCTGAATTTTTAGCAGCCATTACTCCAGTTTTCAGTGATTTGGTGCTCAAGAAACATTTCTTGTAGTTATCAATTGGAAACAGTTGTGTTCCTTAATAAATATTTTTTTGTGGAAACTGTGATGCATGTTTTCAGAATTCTTTGATAAATAGAAAGTTCACAAGTACAACATTTATGAATAAATTGCTGAATAAATGTATTCATTTCTTTCAAAAAATAAATAAAATAAATCTCACTGACCCCAAATTTTTGAACTGTAGTGTATAATTGGCTGATGTTATGGCTGATTCTTTTTTTATTCCTTAGGATGATTTTAAAGAGAAAAAAAAATTATAATTAGAACAAGCAACTAATCATTCTAGTTTTAAAGGATAGATTAAAATAGGTTTAAAAATGTCTTTTAACTTTTTTTCTTTTTTCTTTTCCTCTCTCTCTCTCTCTCTCTCTCTCTCTCTCTCTCTATATATATATATATATATATGTATGTGTGTGTGTGTATATATATGTATATATATATATATATATATATATATATATATATATATAGTCAGATTCTCATATCATATTTTTCACAATAATGTTTTCAATTCTATTCATAATATATGGAATTTATGTGTACAATTTATTATAAATATCCTCAATACTGCTCTTTAGAGAACAACCAAGTTTTTCCCCAACATTTTTCATTTGGTTAGTAGTTACTAGAAGTTTATTTAGTGTCTTTACCAAGCTTATTAGTATTTTAAACTTTTTTTCCCATAAGTTTAAAGTTAATTGAGTCAAAGATAACGTTAACTCAGTTTTAGGAGCACTGTTTTAGTGTTAATTTCAAGACGACAGCATTTGGTATGGACTCCAGGCTTACATGTGGTCTGTTTACGGGCCTGTGCTCGGCTGTGTTGAGTTGATCTGGGCTTGTTGTATTGTAGCTGCAGGGAATCATTGCAGTTTCACGGTGACTGGGTTGTCAGGGCTCTGTGATGTGCGCTTGAGTACTCATCTCTGTGTGTAGATAACACCGACCCCATCTGTTTGATCTCCCAATCCAGACACGCGCTATATTTAGAGCCTCGTCAGATGTGCTGTTTTAGAGAAATAAGTCTTTTCTAATCAGCCTCCAACCGAGGAGAGGCCTCATTAGCATCAGCTCGCTCTCCCTCTCTCATTCTCCTGCTTTATCTCTACAAGAGCACCTTTGCACTCTCTCATTCTTTCTTTTTCTGTCTCTCTTTATTATCTCTCTCTCTCTCTCTCTCTCTCTCTCTCTTTCCTTCTGGCTCTCCCTGATTCTTTATTCCTTCCCCTTTTTCTCCCTCTCTGTCTGTCATCTCTCTTTTCTCCTCTTCTTTTCATGTGTGGGAGGGCGCTTATTGCTCCCCCAAGAGATCTCAGGCTTTGTGTGTGAGTGTAAGTGTGTATGTTTGGTGTTCAGAGGAAATGGCACATCTGTGTTTCAGGGCACACGCTCATCCACCTTTCCTACAACTTCATTTTGGCTATGTGTGAATATTTGTGCTTTCACATGAGAGTATGAAATGTGTGAAATTCAATCACTGACAAAGTTCTTTATAAGTAGTATAAATACATTATTACACATATTACAGCTACTATTACACAGTGCTTAAAATGGCTGGCTTGCTGATCAGTGCCCTGACTATTGAACTAGGGAGCTGATTGAGATGCACCCCTCTTGTAATGCCCGTTATAAAAAAAATTATTCTAGATAATGAAAATAACTTTTTAAAATTAAAGATATTATTTTAAATACTCAAAATAACTTTTGTGGGTTATGCTAGCTACAAACGTGCAAGGTTAGCAGTTTTATCAGTTAGCAGTACGCTAAGCTAGCTAGCTTATTGACTAGCTGAATACAAAGTTAATAGCCTCATCGACTGGCGATATGCTATGCTAGTATGTTAATTGGTTAGCTTGATTCACTGAAATGATAGCTGATTCCTCAATTAGAGGAACTTTTCAGTCATTTAACAATTGTACTTTATAAAAGATAGATTAAAATTCTTCTCACATTTTCAAGGGTTAGGGATGTTATTTCACTATTTAAACTATTTAAGAGTGTTCAATTTCACTATTATGGGTTATCGTTTTGTAGCAGTGCTAGCTACTACAAATAATGGTGTATAATTTATCCGAGTTTGTGTGCAAGGCTAGCAGGCTTGTCAATTAGCAGCATGTTTGTCAATTAACAGTATGCTAAGCTAATATGCTAACCTGTTAGCTTGCAGGCTACCAGAATAAACATAGAACATGAAATGTTTAACTGGTAATTAATAACATACATTCTTTGTATTATTAAAATAGTTAAGAGAGTGTACATCATAATATGCACTGTCCTTGTTTTGTTACGTCCCTCTGTTCATGTCTGTTGTCTTGGCTGCATGTGTGCATTTGCTTTCTCATGCATTTGCATTCTTTTGCTGACCTCTGATCTAGGCACATTTTCCCTTTCTGACTTTTACAAGGAAGTTATCTTTCTTTGTTGTTGTATTCATGATTGTATGAGTTCATCAGAATTTTTTTTTGTTTGTAGATGGAATGGGTCGAGTTCTGGCTCAGGACGTCTACGCCAAAGACAACCTGCCTCCTTTCCCTGCGTCAGTTAAAGATGGCTATGCTGTTCGAGGTGATTACTCCTTTCTGCCAAATTCACACAATCACACAATAAGTCTTGTTTACCCCTTTTCCACCCAAATGGTGCTTTTTACTTGCTGGAACCGTGCTCGGTCTGGAGATTTTCCAACCTCTCTCAGTCTGTACCGCATTTATATTGACTTAAGAGCAGAGCGATCACATAACTGATTATATAATATAACCTGCCCATAAATATACATTTGCACATTCAGTGTTCAGGGTAGTTCACATTGCCCAAACAAACACAAACAGTTTTATACCATCATTAAATGTGTAGGAGGTAAATACATCAACAAATCAAATCTATATACATAATTTCACACATATTATGTTTGCAGTTCAACAACAAGTTGACCAAGTTTAAAGGGCAGATTTTGCGGTCCGCAACCTTTTGGAACAGGGCCAAATTGGCACCTGCACTGTGTCGATAAAAAAGGTGTAATTGATATATTCATTAGAACTTATGATTATTTCCCTTTTACCCATAATACTTTATCATAATAAGCTTAATAGGATATAACAACCTTATTCTTAACCTTATTACCATTAGAATCTCATTCACCAAACCTGTAAACCTGCTGAAAATAACTCTGTGAGTTATTCTTTTTACTGTTTTTCAGCTGCTGATGGCCCTGGTGATCGCTTCATCATCGGGGAGTCTCAGGCTGGGGAGCAGGTGAGTTAAGCTAACACTCACTAGTCTTCTTACACTGTTGTGCCATGAAAACCTGATGTGAACATGCTGAGTTTCTCTTCCTTACACATGGAAATGCCTGCTTTTGCACTGGCACCTTGCATCTGCAGGATACTTGTGTGCTCAGATGGCAAGAAAACTCAGAATCAGTGAGCGTGTTTAATGAGTGCGTTAAACAGAGAGAGAGAGAGGTGGGGGGGGGGGGGAGGGGGAGATCCCTGTGGGCTGTGTGCAGCAGAGTGCAGGCCAGCACTCCAGTGCTCATGGCTGACGTCCACATTAAAATGAACATGCAAAGTGTGTGTTTGCATTTGTGTCTTGGGTCATTCTGTTGTACTGTTGCTTTCTCAGCTGATGCCATACAGATAACAATGTACTATATGTATGTATGTGTTATTTTATGTGAATAAACGCAATTTAACCCAGTATCAGAAGGACAAAACATCAGTGTATTGCTTCCACACCAAAGGCGTACACATGTATGTTTTTTTTGATACAGTGGTGAAGGGTCTTTTTCTGTGTGTAGCCCACTCTCACAGTTATGCCAGGCCAAGTGATGAGGGTGACGACAGGTGCTCCTATTCCATGTGGTGCAGACGCTGTAGTGCAAGTAGAAGACACAGAACTGCTACGAGAGTCTGAAGACGTAAGTATATCACATTCTCAACCACAAAATAATTGTAACTATTATAATTAATATATAATATTTCAAAATAAATGGAAATAAATAAATAAAACTTCTAAT
Organism: Abramis brama; assembly: GCF_963993115.1. Classification (NCBI taxonomy): domain Eukaryota; kingdom Metazoa; phylum Chordata; class Actinopteri; order Cypriniformes; family Leuciscidae; genus Abramis; species Abramis brama. Next base: position 25,739,378 of record NC_139983.1, read on the forward strand.
AAATAACTTTGAACTTACTCAAAATTAACCACATCCCTAAAATAATAGCCATTATTTACATCCCATATCCATTTATATATATAAAAAAAACCAAAAAAAAAACCACTAGTAATCTACAACTATATAATTACAATAAATTATACAGAAGGATTTTTAAGGTAAATATTTAAGGAAAAATGTTTTGTGTCATGGTTTTAATAAGGATAAATCAAGAAACACAACACATAAAACCTTTTAAAAAGTGTGTAGGAACTTTGCATATAAATGAAAGTCCAGTGTCGTTCATAAGTGTACAGGTGTCTGGTTATGGGTTGGTTATGAATTACCAACCCATGGTTGGTTATGAATTACAGGGTACAGAGGAGCTGGAAGTGAGGATCCTGGTTCAGGCCCGTCCAGGACAGGATATCAGGTGAGTTGGACTGTAGTTTGCTTCCTCAAGAAAAAAAATACTTTTTTTAAACCTAATACTTACTTTTTAATTCGATTTTTACTGTATTTTCCCATCTTAGCTATTTCGCTGCCAGCATTTTTTTTTTTTTTTTTCCCAGCCACCTCCAGAGTTTTTGATCATTTTCATAAAAAAAAATGTCATGGCCCCCAGAACATTTTGTTGTATCAATATTTGAACATTTAAACAACAACAACATGAAAAATGGATTTAATTGCTTTTAATTTTTGACCAATAGGTGGTGCTGCCACCAAATTAATATTGTGTGGTCAGTGTGAGGTGACAATGACACATACAAAGTTTGGTGTCAATACGTACAGTGAGGAAAATAAGTATTTGAACACCCTGCTATTTTGCAAGTTCTCCCACTTAGAAATCATGGAGGGGTCTGAAATTGTCATCGTAGGTGCATGTCCACTGTGAGAGACCTAATCTAAAAAAAAAAAATCCAGAAATCACAATGTATGATTTTTTTAACTATTTATTTGTATGATACAGCTGCAAATAAGTATTTGAACACCTGAGAAAATCAATGTTAATATTTGGTACAGTAGCCTTTGTTTGCAATTACAGAGGTCAAACGTTTCCTGTAGTTTTTCACCAGGTTTGCACACACTGCAGGAGGGATTTTGGCCCACTCCTCCACACAGATCTTCTCTAGATCAGTCAGGTTTCTGGGCTGTCGCTGAGAAACACGGAGTTTGAGCTCCCTCCAAAGATTCTCTATTTGGTTTAGGTCTGGAGACTGGCTAGGCCACGCCAGAACCTTGATATGCTTCTTACAGAGCCACTCCTTGGTTATCCTGGCTGTGTGCTTCGGGTCATTGTCATGTTGGAAGACCCAGCCTCGACCCATCTTCAATGCTCTAACTGAGGGAAGGAGGTTGTTCCCCAAAATCTCGCAATACATGGCCCCGGTCATCCTCTCCTTAATACAGTGCAGTCGCCCTGTCCCATGTGCAGAAAAACACCCCCAAAGCATGATGCTACCACCCCCATGCTTCACAGTAGGGATGGTGTTCTTGGGATGGTACTCATCATTCTTCTTCCTCCAAACACGTTTAGTGGAATTATGACCAAAAAGTTCTATTTTGGTCTCATCTGACCACATGACTTTCTCCCATGACTCCTCTGGATCATCCAAATGGTCATTGGCAAACTTAAGACGGGCCTTGACATGTGCTGGTTTAAGCAGGGGAACCTTCCGTGCCATGCATGATTTCAAACCATGACGTCTTAGTGTATTACCAACAGTAACCTTGGAAACGGTGGTCCCAGCTCTTTTCAGGTCATTGACCAGCTCCTCCCGTGTAGTTCTGGGCTGATTTCTCACCTTTCTTAGGATCATTGAGACCCCACGAGGTGAGATCTTGCATGGAGCCCCAGTCCGAGGGAGATTGACAGTCATGTTTAGCTTCTTCCATTTTCTAATGATTGCTCCAACAGTGGACCTTTTTTCACCAAGCTGCTTGGCAATTTCCCCGTAGCCCTTTCCAGCCTTGTGGAGGTGTACAATTTTGTCTCTAGTGTCTTTGGACAGCTCTTTGGTCTTGGCCATGTTAGTAGTTGGATTCTTACTGATTGTATGGGGTGGACAGGTGTCTTTATGCAGCTAACGACCTCAAACAGGTGCATCTAATTTAGGATAATAAATGGAGTGGAGGTGGACATTTTAAAGGCAGACTAACAGGTCTTTGAGGGTCAGAATTCTAGCTGATAGACAGGTGTTCAAATACTTATTTGCAGCTGTATCATACAAATAAATAGTTAAAAAATCATATATTGTGATTTCTGGATTTTTTTTTTTAGATTATGTCTCTCACAGTGGACATGCACCTACAATGACAATTTCAGACCCCTCCATGATTTCCAAGTGGGAGAACTTGCAAAATAGCAGGGTGTTCAAATACTTATTTTCCTCACTGTATTTCGCAGTTACAGCCTCAGAATCAGCTTGGCACCATGCCAACAATTTCGTTGATGTGTTATTTGATAAAGGTTTTGTCTATCAAAAAGCATTTAATAAATTTTTGCCAATGTGGACTGAAGATGATCTGAGCCAGTTTTGGTGAAAATTGGACCATCGGTCTAGGAGGAGTTTGAAAAAGTAGGTTTTCAAAGAAATTTGACCAACAATGGCATAATTGGTATCATTGTTCTCGCAATGACTCAAGGAATCCATCAAGTCAAAATTGATCAAAATATCATCAAAACGCAATAAAATTTATCAAAAGGCATTAAAATGAATCAAAAGCTTTTAGCATTTTTTTTTAAATTTCATTTTAACTTTTGACCACAAGGTGGCTCTGTCTCAACTTTTTGAGTAGCTTCAGGGCACAGTGCCGATGACACTTGCCGTGTTAAGCCCAATTTATACTTCTGCGTCGAACTCATGGTGTAGCTACGTCGTAGGCTGTGTGTAGCGCGCGTACCCTGACGTGCACCTCTCCAAAAATGTAACAACGCGTCAACTCTACGTGGACGCAAGCGCTGTGATTGGTCTGCTAGAACCCCTCCCTCGGGTTTCACATGCTCCCTCTGCATGTGTAATTGCGCGTCAACGCGGACAACGACGCAGAAGTATAAATGAAAACCAACGCGTAGTCTATAGCGTAGAGGCTCCGGCGTAGGTCCGACGCAGAAGTATAAATCAGCCTTTAGTATCGATACGACAATACGTTTATAAAATGGAGCATTTTACGTCAAAATTAAAAATGGTCGGCATCCAAAATAGGCCATATGGGAAAATTGGGTATTGTTCGACAAACGTTGTTGATTTTTGGCAAACCATTCAGAAGTTATAAGCAAAAATAGCCATTTTTTTTATATCTCTTGACCAGTTAGAGGCGCTGTGCCAAAACACTGCATATAGCCTCAGTTCATGCTTGTGATGACATGTACCAAGTCTCAAGTCTCTATACGCTCAAGTGTTGCGGAGATATAGCCTCACATCCATTTTTATTTTGTCAAATTCGTTTTTTGAGAACTGTTGGGTTTATCAAAATTTTTAACCTTTTAACCTTCGGTGCTTGGCCCCTAATAACTGTTTTCTATTTGGATATATTTTAAAATCAGAATTTATTTAAATAAGAATTTTTGTAACATTATAAATGTCTTTACTATTACTTCTATTCAATTTAATGCATCCATGCTGAATAAAAGTATTAATTTCTTTTAAAAAAACGGTAGTGTATGTGTACATAATATCATGTTTGATGCTTTATGTGAATATTCTTAATCAGGCTCATTTGTTTAGAATAATATAAACTGGTATTTTAAATGCTGATGTTAAAGTCTAGTCACTTGCTTGTGTCACACACAGGCCTATAGGTCATGATATCAAGCGTGGAGAGTGTGTGTTGGCTAAGGGCACTCACATGGGTCCATCTGAGATCGGCCTCTTGGCCACTGTAGGAGTCACAGAGGTGGAGGTGCAGAAATTCCCAGTTGTAGCAGTCATGTCCACTGGCAATGAGGTAGGGCTTGCTTTGTTACTCTCTTTTGCTCATGGTCATTTAAAACGAGTTTGAACGTGTTTATATATGCTTATGTGTGCAGTTGTTGAACCCTGAGGATGACCTCCACCCAGGCAAGATCAGGGACAGTAACCGATCCACACTGTTGGCCACCATTCAGGAGCACGGCTACCCCACCATCAACCTCGGCATCGTCGGAGACAAGTCAGCATCCCTCCTTTACCGCCCACACACAAGCATACGCACACGCACACACACTCACACAGTCAGCTTTGCACATATCTAAATCTTTCCAACCTCAGCACTCCTCTGAAACTCCAGCTCATATATTAGAATCGATACAGGATCATACAACGTCTCAGCAGAATTTACCGGACGACAGCACTTCCTGCAGTCTTCTGAAGTATTTTTCCACCGTTATTTGTCTTCACATACATATACTGTAAGGATGTTTACAAAAACATGTATAAGGAGCAACTACAAATAGGTTTACATTGAAAGTATCAGTGATGAAAAACGAGTTTGACTGAAGTATTTAATGCATTTAGTATAAATATAAAATATAACAAGATATTGTGTATTTTGAAATGTATTATTTATTGCTTTATGTAATTCTGCTGACATATCCAATGAAGTCTATAAAAAAAAAAAAAAAAAAAGTAAGGACAGTAGAAGAACAACAGTTTTGTTTTAATTTTTTTTTTTTCAGTTGAAATATTGCAGGTTAAATATTGATAAAAAAATAAAAGTTCAAAGGTTTGGGGTCAGTAAGATTTATGCTCACCAAGGCTGCATTTATTTGATCAAAAATACAGTAAAAAACTGTAATGTGAAATATTATTGCACTTTAAAAATAACTTTACTCTTTTGATATAATTTAAAAAGTTATTTATTCCTGTGATGACAAAGCAGCCATTGCTCCTATTTTCAGTGTCACATGATCCTTCAGAAATCATTTTATTATGCTGATTTGTTTTTAAGAAACATTTCTTATCATCAATACTAAAAACAGTTGTGCTGCTTAACATTTTTGTGGAAACTGTAATACATGCTTTTTTTCAGGATTCTTATATGAATACACATTTCAAAAGAACAACATTTATTTGAATCTTTTGTAACGATGTAAAAAAGATTCAAATAAATCTTTTGCAACAATGTAAAAGTCTTTACTGTCACTTTTGATCAATTAAATGTGTCCTTGATGAATAAAAATATTAAATTCAGGTTATTTCTTGCATTCAATTTGCACTAGCAACAGTGTAACGCTGGGTTCACACATACTCCGTTTGCAGTACGCAGTGCAGAAGCAGCACGGCTTCATGTGCTTTCACATATGACACGTTTGCAGTGTGCAACTGATCCTTTGCTGTATACCACAAACACAACATTTATTGAAAAATGCTTTTTCAGCATTCTCTATGTACACATAACAGTTATGCAACGTTTCATAGACTTATTCACGTTTAAGTACACCAATTTAAACAATGTATCATTCAATTCATTACTTCTAGTTTTATATATTAGGTTGCTCAAGAAAGTGGGATAACATTTAAACATACTTTTCTTTTAATGTAACATTTTAAAGTAAAACTTACACATTGACAAAACAGCCGACTCTCATGCCTTTTTTATTTTTGGATTTAAATCTACATACAAGAAATGCGGGTCATTTGTTTTTCCACCTCCACGAAGAGACGACTGTCATCCATTATGTCGCCTTGTTAATCTAAATATGAGGTAAGGTGTAGTTTTCCTTGCTTTACTCTGGGCAAAAAGCCATGTGTTTATTTTTTTATGCGAACAATACACCGTCACTTTAACAGACAGTGCGGAAACAATACGCACTACTCCTGGAACACATTGCCGGACCGCATCTGTGTGCGGTGTGAATGCTATAATCTGTTAACAAGGGCACGGGAAATAAAGTATGTGTGAACCTGGTGTAAGCAAACATTTGACACTTTTAACCAATATGCCAGTAATGGATGTGGCAAAGAGAAAATGGAAGTCATTTGGCATGAACATGTTTTCTAACTCTCCCTGCAGCCCAGACGACCTGCTGAACGCCCTAAACGAGGGCATTAGTCGCGCTGATGTCATCATCACCTCCGGGGGCGTGTCCATGGGTGAAAAGGTCAGTTGATTGGAGTTGTCTGGAAGTGTATGCAAGGTCACATGTTTTAAATGTCTGAGCTTTTCAATAAAGGAATGCGGCCTCACAGATCAATCTGCTTCATGTCAAGGAGAGGATTCCATTGGTTTACCCAAAGGCCATGAGATCTCAGATCAAAACACTTAAAGAGCTTATGCCACAGGTCAACGTGTGTTTTACTGCCATCTAGTGTTACTGCTTGTTTTTTGTCACAAAGCCACACTTGTTAATCTGACCTTTTATTTTGGGTCTTTGCCCAGGCAGCAGTGCACTGACCGACTCTCGCTCTTGATTTTCTGCCCTATTAATTAGAGCTCTTTAATTACCCAATGTTTCACTTCACCAGGCAGGGATAGATGTGTTGTACTACATAAGAGGAGAAACGCAAACACACACACACACACACCTGTAACGTCTGTTTTCTTTTTCTTTTCTTTTTTTCTCAGGACTACCTGAAGCAAGTGCTGGATATAGACCTCCATGCCCAGATCCACTTCGGTCGAGTGTTTATGAAGCCAGGGTGAGTGAGAGAAGCAGTGTTAGTCATACAGAGCTAGACTTGCGTAAAGTCACTGACATGAGGGAGGCATTTGGTTGTGCTCTGGGATAAAACTAACTGCCGAAAAACTCTTAAAAGTGTTTAATGCCATGACCTCCAAAATTTTGGCAAAACTAAAATATTGATAAGAAACACTGCACCCTCACTCCCAAAAGTTGGAAGTACCCTGCCAATCATTTTTCTTCAGCTCTTGCTATTTTTGTGTGCAATATGCATCAGATGGTTTTTGAACATTGGCATGTAATCTGTTTCAAAGACAACGTAAACAGAAAAAGAGCTACATGTTGTTTATATCAGTGTTCTTTTAGTATTATTTATATAGTTCTATAGTTTTTATTTATGTGTTACATTTGCTTTTATTTTTGTTTGTTTTTTCAGTTTTTATTTTAGTTTGTTTTAGTAATTTGTAAATGTCATTTTATTAGTTTTAAAAAATATATTTTTTATTTCAGTTGTATTTTTAGTAATACATTTATTTAGTAATTTATTTATAGTAATGTATTTTTATTTCAGTTAAATAAAATAGTCAACGTTTCTAAGGTTTTTTTTTTTTTTTTTACATTTATATTTTATTTTATTTCAGCTGAAAGGCACAATATGTAAGATTTTTGGATTCAAATATCCAAAAACCACTAGAACAATGTTGTATATTTTGTTGACTTGTGTACTAGTTTTAGCTAAAAATAACACCAGTTTTGATTACATGGCTCTCTAGAATACTTGATTCTGATTGGTCATTTGTGGCATTCAGCTCATTTGAGTTTGATGCAAGATGATGCCAGTGGCGTTAGTAAAAAACAAAAGAGCTTGAGTCTATAGTGGTGATATGATGAGAGTTAACCACATGAGAAGACAACAGAAAATATTAGGAAACATCTGATCGCCGAATGCCCTGATTGACCAATCAGAATTAAGTGTTTTAGAGAGCTGTGTAATCATTTGCGATAATAACCCACTGACTGTACATTTCCTCATGAAGTCTGATTAGGGAATCTATATATATATATATATATTATTTTTTTATTTTTTTTTATTATTTTTTTTTTTGGAATGATTTTGGTTTTTCCTGGAATTCAGAATATTAACGCTTTATTCTATTTCTGTTTCAGTTTGCCTACTACGTTTGCCACCTTAGACATTGACGGTACACGAAAACTGATCTTCGCCCTTCCAGGTACAATACGCCATCTATTTGACATGCAAACAGAGAAGTATTGACAGGAAAAATGTTCTCAGTGAGAACACGTGCATACACAAACCCAGGTGACTGAGTTTCCTGTTTTCCCCATGTATGTATTGTACCAATTAGAACAATTTCCCTTATTCTAAGTATATACATAAACCTACATCTCTATATAGCACCATCTCCAAACTAAATGGTCCCTTCTCCATTCAATATAATCAGCCCACGGTTACCCACTTATGTACCCTTCTGCAAACCTACATTTCCCTTCTTGCCCACTGGCCCGATCAGCTTCCCCAGGCTTGCCCCCATCCCGAGCCCACTGTGCTCCCACCTTATGCCTTCAGAAACCAGGTGGTCGAGGCAGTGGTGACAGTGGCGATTTCTATATTCCCCTTTAAAGGTAATTTCACCTACAGAGACACAGGGGCGACTCTTCTGGAGACTGTGCCCCTGAGTGACAGCGAGGCCAGCAGACTGCCTGTGCCTCCTCCCCCACGAGGAAGTAGGTGCTCTTAATTCAGGAAATAAGCCCTGTCTTCAGCCCGCGCTCAGAAAACGGAAATGGACTTGAAATTTTGACACAAAATCCTAATGAACTGGTTTTCGAAATCAGAACAGGATTTAACCCGAAATCTCTTTTTAGTGCACTTGGGCTCATTTGGGACCAGTATGATATAATTATTACGGACACAAGATATTAATAAAACATGAAAAAGCCTTGTCTAATCTAACAACCTCCAAAACACAATGAAATGAAACATAGGAAATAATATTTTTGTTCTGATTTTCCAATGTGACGCTTTCTGTTCTGTTTTCTGAGAGAAGCTTTGTGTTTTTGCTTTTTCTTTTTTTTTGCGTCCATGGCACTCCTTGTAGTTATTAGTTCTGTTGCAACCTCTCAAAGCCCTTCCGTTTGTGTACCGTGATGTGGCTTAGTGTCTTGAAATTGCTATTTGTCTGAAATAGTCCTGTCCTCCTTTTGCTTTCAATGCCCCCCTTCCCTTGCTGTCGATGTGGTGCAGCACCTCTGCACTCGACACACTCTTCTTCCTTGACTGATTTCAGTAGTGTGCTACACATTGGTCTTCTCAGAGAGTCTTGGGTTGTTTTCACACTTTATATGATTTGGTTTGGTCCGAAACAGAGTTCAATTCCTTCCCCCAGCCCCAGTATTATTGGGCTCCGAAATCTACATGAACACAAATGTGCATTTGCATCATCAACATGAGTGTAGCTTTCACACCAACCTGACAAACTGAACTCTGACATAAAAAAGACTCTTTAAATGGGCAGTTGACCCAGAAATGAAGATTTTGTTATCATCTACTCACCCTCGTCTCGTTACAAACTCGCATGACTTTCCTTTGTCCAAAGAACACAAAAGAAGCTTAGTAAAATCTTTATTCTGCTCTTTTTAATTTTAATTAATGTACATACAGAATGAAAAAATAATAATACTTTTATTCAGCAAGGATATATCAAGTGTTACAAAAGATTTCTATTTCAAATAAATGCTGTTATTTTGAACTTTCTAATAATCAAAGAATCCTGAAATATATTAATATATTATATATTAATAATAATAATAGTAATAATATATTCATATAATACCATTAATATACAGTTGTGGTCAGAATTAATGACACCCCTGGTAAATATGATCAAAAATGGCTGATATATATATATAAATAAAATATTACTTGGCACAACCATTTTCAACATAGTTAATAAGAAATGCACCAAATCATGGCTGCTGAAAATTTAGCTTTTCCATCACAGGAATACATTACATTTTAAGATAGAAAGTATTACTGTTTTTACTGTGTTTTTGATCAAATAAATGCAGCCTTGGTGAGCTTAACAGACTTGTTTCAGAAACATAAAAAAAAATCTTACCAAACCCAAACTTTTGAATGGTAGTGTACAATAATTAGATTTGAGATGGCAGATATTGGTATATTTTCAGCAAATAATGATTAAAATTGCTGTCAGTTCCTCTTGCAGAACTATTGCTTGACTTCAGACAACTTTTTGTGGTACTTTTATGCTGTTTTGTTGTTTATGGAGCTTGACAGCCACTGATCATTGTATACATGAAATGAATGGAAAAGAGCAGCACAAACATTCTGCTAGTTTGGAACGACATGAGGGTAAATAAATGACAGAATTTAAATTTTGGGGGTGAACTGTTGCTTTATAGACATCAGTGGTGCTTTATCAGGAGACAGAACTGATTTCCTATCTACTACTGATCCACAGTTTAGATTCTGCACCCCACAGTCACAGCCATAGTCTTCACCTCAACAGTCATCTCTCCTTTCTCTCTCAGGTAACCCAGTGTCAGCTGTTGTAACCTGTAACCTCTTTGTCATTCCTGCATTAAGAAAGATGCAGGGGATACTGGACCCACGGCCCACCATCATCAAAGCCAGGGTGAGCACAGCCACAAAAGCTTTCGTGACTTGCATTGTGTTTCTGTACTTCTGGGATGTCATCAGTGTGTGTCCTTTTCTTTGCAGCTTTCATGTGATGTAAAGTTGGATCCACGTCCAGAATATCATCGCTGTATACTGACATGGCACCACCAGGAACCACTTCCCTGGGCACAGAGCACAGGTATACATAATTAGTTATGCGTATATTCACAGACACATGCTGTAAGTAACTTGTCTGTATGCTAAATAGCAATTCCCTGCTCTGTTTCTCAGGAAACCAAATGAGTAGTCGGCTAATGAGCATGCGAAGTGCCAACGGCCTTCTGATGTTGCCTCCGAAAACAGAGCAATACGTGGAGTTGCACAAGGGTGAAGTCGTGGACGTCATGGTCATAGGACGGCTATGATGTCATCTTAAGGGGACAGACCAAGTATAGAGCAAGAAAGTGGTGCATGTCCACATATCATTACTATTCTGTAATATGCAACGGCACAGCTAGTTTTTATTGATTTGGGAGAAGTTGATCCAGTATAATCAACATTTCGAACAGACGAATATGTGAAATTTATGAAAATACGACTTCGAAGACATCATAGTATTTCAAAGACAGAAAATATTATACCTTTTAAATTGATAATATATATATATATATATATATATATATATATATGAAATATAAGAGATTTATTCTGTAATATATTGTTATAATTATTATGATTATTAATATAATGATGAATATTATCATATTAAGCAACTCTGTTCTCTTTCATTGCAATTGCTTTGTGTGTTCAATGCTAGAACTTATAGATAGCCGTAGCATTTTAATAGACAGCTGTTGGCGCCTGTCACACATACATCAGAAAGCTTATTTTCTCATCGGTAGAAAATGTGTCACTGAGGAATGAAAAGCTCTTCAAAATGACAGCGGGGACCCCTTTGGATCCCCGACGGGAGCTGGATCTTTTTCATCTCTCCTCAAAGTGCACCAAGGTGACCCAGCTTCTTTCCCTTTAGTATTATATGCTCCATAAAGACTTCATTATGCTTCATAAAGGGTTTACAAAACCGCTTTGCTTGTTGTTTATCTTGTGAGTCGTGTTTATGTGCGCAGTGCCAAAAGCCAGGGCTGTGGGGGGGTGGAGGTCTTGTGGTCATGACGCCGAAAAGCAGCGAGTGTCGCCGGTATCACAGACTTTGTACAGATTGTTTTCGCTAAACGATGATGGGTGAGGGTCTGTGTAAAGTCTGTGCTACTTCAGCGCACACAGAGGCATGTCCTGTGCTACAGGCTACCTCAGTCTGAAACATACTTCATAATAAACTGGCCCTCATAGCTCTGCCCTTATTACTCTCTATTTTACCCACTACCCTTACATTTAAACTAGCCCGGCCCAATCCTAGAGGCTGAGCTCCCTGGAAACTTTTATTTGTTAACTTCGAAGATGAAGACAGCTTATTTAAGTGCTGACAGCCTTTTTAAACAAATTGCATAAAATGTACAGTCAAAAAAAAATGCAAGAGTGATATTGTACAGACAAGTGACCAGCACTCCTAAGGAATATACTATGGTATTGAAAAGATATTGAAAAACTCTGTACTATAATATCATTTTCTGTAATACTGATCTAATGCGAGAATTAAAATTCTTGATCATTATGTAAAGACGTGGTTCAGTTTCTTTTTTTAAATAAACTCTGAAAGCTGATTGAGTTCTCCATATCTGTCATTTATTTTCATGCATGTATGATGTATGTTTATTTACGAAACATCATTTTTTTTAAATATGGACTTAATAAATATTCAATATATTTTTTGATACTCTCTTGAAATATAAGCTTTTTACTTTTAGCATTATTAAAGATCGACATACTAGGCTATATAGCAGGCAAAATGCTGTTTGTCAAGTTAGGTGAATATACAATAGATACCATAGGTGAATTCCTCATACCTGAATGTACACTATTCACAGTGGACAATTTGCTATACCATAAATCTATGTTTTTTTTTGTTTTTTTACTTAACGTTTGGATCTACAATATTAAAAGTGGTTACAATCTAAAAAACTGAACAAGCCTTAAAAAATGCCAATCCTTTAACTCGGTTCAATTGAAACCGACCGGTTTGTAATCGACTCTACGTGCTCAAGGAAAACCACACCTGATTGGACGGTGGAGTTTAAGCATGGTGGATCTGTCCAATCAGAAGCGTCGTCTCATGCGGTTGCCGGAGGCGCTGTTGAGCCGCTCTCCGTCAGTCTCACAGACAGACACACAATACCGAGACTCGAGTCTCTAGCCACAGCGACCCGTCACACAACATGACAACAATCTAATGTGATATTCTGTGAACAAAACCGCTTTTGTTGGAGTATTTTTACATTAACTGGACTAAAAGAACGGCACATCTTACTGAAGAGGTAAGCTAAGCGACACTTTCAAGTTGTTTTGGCCGTTAAAACGCGGCGTAAGTTAAGTGTTGTTTGCAACAGGTTGCCTGGGAAAGAAAGCAGCGCTGCACTTCGGGAAGTGGCCAGCTAGCTTTGTTAGCTATGCAAATATTCAGCATAACCCTAGAACACACTCTCATTTGTATCAAATAAAGCTCTATAGACATTCAAGAGACAGTTTATGAGATTTAAAAGTTATATGTTTCACTGTTTGTTTAGTTTTGAGGGCACGCCAAGCTCATACAACGGCTGTCTCTCAAAACCTAATGAGCTGCCTACCTAGACAGCATTTGTAGGCATCATAAGCGCTTTCTACGCCCAAAAAGTGGCAGTTCATTAGATCTTGAGATAGATGCCCTGTTGTTTGGATTAATAGTGATTATGAAGCTACATGTTTAAAAAGGCAAAACTAGGGATTTAAACATGTTGAAACTGCCCTGAAGTTTCTTCGATCGATACACGGACTGACATTGTTCATCTACCTTCATTACAGCCATTAGGGCACAAATGTCGCATTGTTCCTTCGGGAAGGTTCAGAAATCTGATAGCGCGAGCTCGTCATATTCTCTCTGGTGTGATTACTGGGATACCATGGATCAAAGCTGACATGGAAAGGGCGTTATCGTTTTATTTTATGAGTGAATTGCCCTAAGGGAAGTGAAGGGGAATGATGTATTTCACTAGTCATATTACAGACATCTATAGTTTATGTTGATAATTTGTGAATTATTAAGAGCCTGTGTCATTCATGAAAATGGCCTCGGACTCTAGACACACTGGGCTGTTTACTAGGCATATTAAAAGTGTTTATGTGCTAATAAAATTGACTGTTAAGTGTTCTGGTTTATTTTATCAACCTCCTTTTTGAATATTCAATGGACTCTGACAGTTTGATGAGCTAGTAACGTTAAAGGAGATGAAATAAAGCACGAGTTTTCCATTACTGATCTACTCTTGTGTTCCTAGCTGCAAAAGTTTACACAAAGTGACTATAGTAGCACTATGTGTAACTTGTAGGCTACACTTTTTATTATAGACTCCAAAATCAATTTACCTCACTTTTAGAGCATCATATCACCTTAATTACTTGCTTATGGAGTGAGTTTCAATTAATATTCTGGATTAAATACGCTCTTGACAGTATTTGTGACAAATATATTATCTACTGTCATTATAGACATATATATATATATATATATATATATATAATTATTTATTTATTTTTTAAACAACTGGAAAAGTCATTTAAACTCATTGGCCAGGAAATGTGAGAACCCTACAGTATTAATATATATATAGCCTATATATTGACAAATGTAGGCTACATAATGTGAAAGTCTATGGGGGTGTGACAGTTGACCCATAGACTTTGTAAGTGCTTCACTGTGTCAACACATTTTGGCTTGGCTTTGTTTGTTTAGATGTAGCCTACCTTTTTATGTTGCCAAGTCACCAAAAGTACAATCCCACCCGGGGCTGGATGTGATCCATGTCTTCATTCCATTATTAGGAGCACAATTGACAATCTTATCATTTCCTCAGATCACAAGCTGCGAGTCAGCTGGCTGCTCTATGTTGTTTAAAGATAAGTGTTGTTCACTGCATGCTGTGATATAATTCAGCTCAGAGGTGGCCGTAGGTAACCTGTATCAGCAGCACAGTCACAGAGATAACCTTCCCTGCTCTTGATGTGCGTACTTAAGTCGAAGATCAATTGTTCCATAACGTTATTCAGTGCTGTTGATGGCAATAAATAATAGTAGGTTATTATGGCAGTCTTGGTACAGGTGTGGAGTTACTGCACAAATAAATGATGTTATAACGGATGATGGAGGATTTTGGCTCTGGATCAGATGGGCTTTCTTTCAAGGAGACGGTATCTGTTTTCAGAGTAGAGCGAGAGGTGTTAATGCCAGCACGCTCTAGAATCATATTACCTCACTGCCACGTTCCTTCAGTGAGTCTGGCCTGTCAGACTGATGAAATCTGATGGCCTGTTGGATATATAGAATAGAATATAGAGAACAGTGTGATTCTTCAGAGACGGTTTGAAGATATTTTTAATGGATTTAAATATTTATTATCCAGAATAATTACATTTATATCCAAATAATTATTAAATGCAATCATTTCTATTCTTATTATTATAGTGTAAAAATGTGTAAAATAACTTTCATTTGTTGTTGTTGCATTTGTTTGTTGTACAATTTAAAAATAACTTTTTTTAATTTTTACATTTTTAAAATTATTTTTATATAATTTATTCCTGTAATGGCAACGGTGAACTTTCAGCAGCCAGCTCCAGTCTTCAGTGTCACAAGATCCTTCAGAAATCATTCTAATATGCTGATTTGGTGCTTAAAAAAACATTTGTAATTATCAATGTTGAAAACAGTTGTGCTGCTTAATGTTTTTGTGGAAACTGCGATACTTTTTTTCCCCAGGATTTTTTTTCTTTGAATAGAATGTTCAAAAGAACAGCATTTTTTAAAAATGTGAAACTTGTAATATTATAAATGTTTTTACTCTCAATTTTTATTTAATGCATCCTGCAGAATAAAAGTAAAATAAGCTTACTGACCTCAAACATTTGAATGGTATTATATGTGTTCAGCCTCCCTGCTCTAGATATCATTTTGTTCCATTGCATTAACCATTGAAATACCTGTGTTGGTCAAGCATTAAGTTCATATCCACGCTAGTGACAAACACCAGCATCAAATGTTATCAGCAAATGTTTTACAGTTATGTGTGGAACTAGCAAGTAGGCTGATAGTCTCAAGTGTTTCAGCCTCATTCTCAGGTTCTGTTACATCTGTGGCCTGGTTACATA
This sequence comes from Abramis brama, assembly GCF_963993115.1. Lineage (NCBI taxonomy): Eukaryota > Metazoa > Chordata > Actinopteri > Cypriniformes > Leuciscidae > Abramis > Abramis brama. Next base: position 25,754,917 of record NC_139983.1, read on the forward strand.
AACTGCTTAGACTAGTCTTAAAAGTTAGTTATCTATTTTTTTTCTCCTTCAAGACTGGTTTAACTTTTTTAAGTAAATTACATAAAAAGGTAGCTCGGTCTAATTTGAACTGGAAAAGTAAGACTGATTAACTCTTATTCAACTTCTAGTTGGTTAAACTAGTTCTTAAGATACCGTCTTAACATAGTGGCTAAGTTTGTGCAACTGGCCCCTGGTATTAAGATGCTAAGTGGACAACGCTACAGGTGTAACAGGGTCTAAAACGTTTTGAGCTTGTCCACTTTCTTGTCCACAATATAAAGCAAAACATTAAATGTGCAAAGGAAAAAAATGTAAACGACTAGTATTTCCAAGTCGACTAGCAGCAGCAGTATCGTTTAATAGTCGAATAGTCTCGCACATCCCTAATGGATATCAGAGCAGAAACGAAAGCTGCTGCTCTCCATATGTAAATTGCATGAGCTTATTTCATCCATTAGATCAAAAGATCTGAAAAAGCCCATACATTTAACCACACATAGACTCTCCTCTCAAAGAAATCAGGACAAAAGAGACGGATTAAAACACCAGTTGTAAACAGGTACTTGTCTCCCCGTCTACTTGTGATCCGATCGACCAGAATGCATCTTAATACCAGGTGTAAACAGGGCCTCAGATACGTGTGATGCATTGATGTGGGAAGAGAGGTATGAAGGTGTAGACAGTAGGGCTGCACGATTAATCAACATTAAACCGAAATCATGATTTGCTTTAGTGCGATTATGCAATCCCAAAGATATTTTTTATATATATTAATTCAATAGATATATACACAGCTTCTCTGTGATCAGTAGTAAATGCTGCTCCATCTGAAAGCACTGCGAGTTTGAGTCGCTTTAGACAGGACTTTTTATCTGATGGACTGTGGTATGGGAAGAGGCTGGTACCTGTGGCAGCAGTGTCTGTGTCCCTTGAGGAATTCTCAATATGCACCGACTCTGCTTTCCTGATGGACTGCCACGGTTAAGAATAAACAAACCACAAACTCTCCTAGAGAGCCCATACAAAATGCCGCGGGGCTACTGTTCTGTCTAGACCTGGATTTTCCCACTACTTTTCAGGGGGCTTGTGAAGAACAATAACAACACGTTGGTCCCTGAGTGTTTTAATGAATGACCCCTGAAAAGAAAGCATATGGCTCTCAAATTATCGACTTGAAAACTCATCAGTTGTGTGAAATGTTTGTTTTGACTGTTTGTCACCTGGCTAGTGCTAGCTGTGAGGAATCCTCATTAATCTCTTGATTCCGTTTGGGATCTGTCAGATCTCAGCCATTGCAGGCTGGTCCAGGTGCAGCAACCAGTCAAGAGTGGATGAGCCACAGATCACCAGCACTGTGTCTAATAGGCTTTCAATGCTATAAATTGCAACACATCAGCACACTTTAAAGCATGCAAATATTTTTCTGCTGCTTTTTTGTACCACCGCGTTGATCATTTTATGTTCTCACTACGGATTCCAAAATAACATATAATTTAGGCTAAATAGTCAGTGGGTTGTCTGATTGACTGAACTTAATGAAGCTTTGTATTATTAGGCTGTATAGGATCATGTTAGTAGCCAGACTCTCGGCAGAATGTCTGGACCTCTTCACAGCTTATTCTTGTCAAGAACTGCCTACTTGGACACCATCTGGTTGACATGTAAAATTACCTACCACCACAATACACTTATTTCTACATTATTTCTACATTATTTCACTTAGTGTAGTTTAGGGGCGGGTACTCTGTCACCATCAGCACATCAATGGACTGTCCATTTCTGCTGTAAGCTGTAAAGCCCAATTTATACTTCTGCGTCGAACTTACGCCGTAGCTAGCTACGTCGTAGGCTGTGTGTAGCGCGCGTACCCTTCGGCGTACCCTGACGTGCACCTCTCCAAAAATGTAACAACGCGTCAACTCTACGCGGACGCAAGCGCTGTGATTGGTCTGCTAGGACCGCTCCCTCGGGTTTCACATGCTCCCTCTGCGCGCGTGAACGCGGACAACGACGCAGAAGTATAAATGAAAACCAACGCGTTGCCTACAGCGTAGAGGCTCCGGCGTAGGTCCGACGCAGAAGTATAAATCAGCCTTTAGACCACCTTAAACAGAATTCTTTAATATCTTTTAAAGTTGCAATGCCATGACCCTACAAACAATCAAAATCCTGTTAAAAGTTGCATGAATCCAGCCTGGACAAATGTTTGGTGCGAAAATGTGTTGTGATTAAAAATATATGACTCCTAATACTAGGAATGCTCTGTCACCATTTTTCATTGTCGATTGTGATTTTGTTTTACGAGGAAATTGACAGACAATGCAAATTGACACTGGCGCTTATGTAACGGCAGCAAAATGGTGTTTCCTTTGTTACCACTGTACATAAAGCAGTGCTGCGCTTATAGATAGGCATTATACAGAGGTAAAAGGAAAAGAAATTGCTTGACACTTTTCTGAAGACAGTCAGTTCCCTTTAGAGATACATTCATATAAACTCCAACCCCCAATTCAATATTTATTTTCTTCTTCCAATATTTCGGGCATTGTTAACAGGGAGTTTCTTCTCTTTGCATTTCTCTTTGTAATTTTCCACACAAATTGCATTTTGGGAAATTATTGCATTGCAGAGTTTGTGCATAACTCGGAATTGAGAAAAACCGTGCGGTTCAGATTTATGGCCAGTCGACCGGTGCATCTCTACCTAATACATTTGTTCAGAACAACACAAACGTTCGCTTCAGTGCGAAATTTTTTGCCTTTTTTATGCTTTGGTCTGAACAGACAAATCACATGTGGACATTCATGCCGGTATAGACAGTTGAGCACAGGAGTCAGTAGGAATGGGTATCTTTAAGGTTTTAATGGTATTACTATTCTTACTGATAATGCTTATCGATCCGGTACTTTAAAGGTATTCTTATCGGTTCTTTTTGTTATATTTTTTTTAATTAAAATAAAGAGAAAAGAAACAAATTAAGAACATAATTAACATCGCTTTATATTCTGAAATGTAAAATAAATATCTATAGCAAAAGAAACAACAATGCACTATTTTTTAAATGGACCAGTGTGCAGCCATTTTTTGTGTTCTAAATACACAAGATAACACAATAAGAACAATAATTGATAGATTAATGCTTATTAAAGCTTAAAGCGTTAGTTCACCCAAAAATGAAAATTCTGTCAGTAATTACTCACCCTCATGTTGTTCCAACCCCGTAAGACCTTCGTTCATCTTCGGAACACAAATTAAGATATTTTTGATTAAATCTGAGAGCTGGATCACTCCTCCATAGGCTTCTAAGACATTATAACTTGCTGGCCCAGAAAATGTATTAAAGACATCGTTAATATAGTCCAAGTGACTACAGTGGCTCAATCTTAAGTTTATAAAGTGACGAGAATACTTTTTGTGCGCAAAAACCCCCCAAAATAATGACTTTATTCCACTTTTCATTTCCTTCTCTCTGGGCCTCGAGTTATTTCACAGTGTTTTAGCGCAGCGCATCTGTGTTGCACGTCACACGCATCACACACATGACCAGCGTCGGCCAATAGTGAGTCTACGTGTGACGTACAACACAGATGCGCTGCGAGGCCTCGAGGCCCAGAGAGAAGGAAATGAAAAGTGGAATAAAGTCGTTATTTTTGTTGTTTTTTGCGCACAAAAAGTATATTGCGCGCTTTATTTTCTCATGCATGCACGTTTCTTTATCAAGTGCTGCACGTATATATTTTACTGTTCTGCTTCCGTTGTTTAGTAGTGAATGTACACGTCCTGACTCCTGCTGTCACACAGCTGTCAATACGCAAATTAAGAAATACTGCTCTTATTATTTACTGTCACTCTTAAAGTACCGGTACTAATAAAAGTTAATATCGTATCGTTTTTAATAGCAGGGTATCGTGTATCTTCCTAGTACCGGTACATTGTGCAACACTATTGTGCAAACTGTGTTTTCTTAATTTCTCTACCGACAGCAGAACCTGTAAGGCCGGAGCATATCGGTACTGTGGTCTTTCATAATTTAGCCCCGGGGCCTATTTAATAGCAGGTTTCGATACCTATCCCTAGTATTCAGAATGTGGTGTATGTTGTTGATTTTCTCATGGTTTGAGAGGTGGAGCCTTGCAGTCTTGTTTCCACCTGTCGGTCTATTGGGTAATGTATTCACTAAACATTTCCATGCACATTACTATTTTGAATGTCTTCTATGGGAGTCGTCGACTGAAGGCGAGTTGAATGGTTTACTTATTAAGGTCATGTGCAGGTTTTATTTTCTGTTCCTGCACTAAGAAGGCCAAAAGTGATTCATCCCTGCATGCTGGTGTTGTCCTTTACATACCATGCTGTATCCACATATTTTCCCTCTGTTTGTCTCTTTCCCTCTCTTTTCCACTTTCTCTCCAGCATTGCTCTCCCTCCTGGTACTAAGTGGTACGTGTTCAATTCTTAGGAGCCTGGAATCTGGAATTTTTTTTGTACGCAAACACTGGGTGTTGGAATGTTGAGCTGGAGCTTTGGAGAAGATAACGATCCTGGTCTGTTTCTCCTCTACAGTGACAGCCATGGAAGTGTCGGCCTGTCCAGCTTCCCTATCTCCTGCATGTCTTTGCAGACATCAGCTTTTCTCTTGTGCATTTTCCAGTTCTCTGATGAGAAAGATTCATATCTGTGAGTTGTCAGTTAGTTTATTATTTTTATTTCAGTGTAAAGGTGTGGTGGATCCCAGAGCTTTGTTATATTGTCAGATAGTTATAAAACCTATTGAAGGGTGATGAAGTAGGGAAAGGAGCTCCGGTCCCTCCCTGTCACAGAATTCAGGGACTGTTTTCCATACTTGCCACTCCTCAGGACGAGCTGTTTCATGTCTATCAGAGTAACAGGTTCATCCTGTGCAGGGCAGAGTCTGCCAGGCCAAGGAAGAAAACTTCCTTCATGTGAATAATGCATGTTATTTAGTGCGTTAAATGGAGCTCTTTGCTGTATGTTTAAGCTAACAGGCCATAAGAGCTTTATATAGCCTAACTCATTTAGTAAGCCATCATACTCTTACAGACAGATTGAATTGCCGCTCATCATCTTTGAAGAAAGCAGCATGTGCAGATTATATAGAATATATAGAAAAATTACACAATAGTCACAATAGACAGTATTGAAATTTGAATTTGATCAAAGGGATAGTTCACCCAAAAATGAAAATTCTGTCATTGTTTACTCGCCTTCATGCTGTTCCAAACCCATAAGACTTTCATCCATCTTCAGCCCTCTACAATGCAAGCACTTGCATATTTCATACTAGGCGACTAAAATTTCTTTAATTAGCCAATGGCTAGTAAATTGTACAATTTCACTCGCATGTTATTGAATTAGACTAGAGCCCAAAAAAAAGTTTAGCGCAGATATAATTTCATTGTCTGCTGAGCTTTACGCACCGTTGCTTGGCTGAGAGTGCCCTCTGTTGCTTTCTAAATGCAGGGCTCGACATTAAAGCGTAACTCTCGCCAAAATGCAACCTAGGGTCTTTTTGTGAATCTACCCGAGGCAAACTTTCATTTAAAAGCATAATAGAATGGAAACGCCACTTTTAAGATTGACCGTATTTTCGTTTTCCGTCAAATTGCCTTTTGAATGTGAGTGCTAGGGGCACTACTATGATAGCATCAAAAATCGCTATTTTTAAAACACTAAGAAGGCTCGAAAAAACATGAAACTTTGCTCGAAGTATCACCAGGGGCTCTACACATGAACTCCAGCATTGAGAACATTGTTTGTGTACACAGAGTTTACTGAAAAAAAAGCTTTTGAACAACTCACTGTAGCTGTGTCCGCCGGCATTTTGACAGTCAAAAATAGTCGATCTCCGAATGCGAATGAACTGACTCTGAATTTTAGTATCGTTTCTTATATGAGGATCCTTTTTCAAATACAAGGTATTGATTTTCACTAATGACAAAACAACAAATTATCCGTGAATTTATATAGAACTAAGCTTTAGGAGCTTTCCATCTTTACTCTCCTCCCTGTAACGTTGCATTCGGAGATCGACTATTTTTGTTTAACTTGTGTTTAGCTTGGATTAAACCGCTCGATTCATATGGATTTCTTGAAGCATCAAAGTTTTGGTTTTGGTTGAATGGACTTTAAATGGAGAAACAAAAATGTCTCAGGTTTCATTAAAAATATCTTTATTTGTGTTTAGAATAAATAAATAAAGTCTTGTGGGTTTCAAATGACATGAAGCTAAATAATGACATAATTTAAATTCTTGAGTACTGTGTCTTTAATACACATTTTTATGACCGCATTCTGTCATTTTTGTCTGGGTTTTTTGCATTGCGGAAATCATAAGGCATTGGACATCTTTTAATCTTTTATGATTAGTAGCTGATTATCTCAAATGATAGCCATTAGAACTAGTCACATAAACTGTTCATGTGTAAAGTGGAAATGTGTTTGTTTTTGATCAGTATCATCATATTACTTTAACAATTCTAGTTTACGTTCTCTTTTCGTTTACATCAGCGAAACTACTCTATCACAAAATCTTGCCAGGAATGTGACCGGTAAGAGGCCTTCATGTGTATTGCGTAGTGTGTTCACAGTCGCAGTATCTGTGAGGACCGTTTCCCAGGTGGAATGAAAAACAACAGGGTTGTTGACACAGTGCCCACTAATGCTCACATCTCATTGGCTGCCTTTGGGCCAGCCGTGCTGCACCTGCTCTGGCTAGAAACACCTGCATTCACCACAAACGTACTCTTCCTAATCTACCTCGCCTCATCCCTGGTCTTCCATACGGGGAAATATTAGCCATCCCTTTGGCATTTATCAAAGATCAGTCTGATTATTTAGCCGATAAAGGCTAATGTTTGGATTTGGGTTGGTTTACTACATCAGTGTAAAGGGCAGATTCTATTAGTTAGAGCCCAGATGTCCCTATTCCCTGTGTTAGAGGCCTGAGGCTTAGTGTGCTTGGCCGAGCTGTAGTTGAGTCATGGCCAGCCAGTGGCTGAATGGAACAGGAGGGTTTGAAGTAGGCTACTTAAGCTCTTGAACAGCAGATGGTTTGAGGCTTTATTTATATGTTTTTCAGTCTTAAGGCTCTCCACTGCGTGTTGTGTCATAAAGTAGGGGGGAAGGGGAAACATCGTTAAGACAGTCGGAATTGGTGTGAGTGTGTGTGTACATACGTGTGCACGATCTGTAAAACAGCATTAATTAAGCCGCCTTGCAGAACCCCAGTGTACAGAATGACCTCGTATTGGCTCACCTGCAAATGCCTGGTACAAGTATTGAATTTTTATAAATTATATCCTGAAATTGTGAAAGCTATTATCTTGGTATTATCAAAACACTGCAAAAGATGTTTAGCAATAAACAAACATTATTGTTATTTTATTAGTTTTAGTCTGCAAGTTACTTTTTAAGGTCAATTCACACACAGGTGGTGACCAGTGCAGACAATCACCAAATTACAGTATGTCAATTCTCAGACACTCCACGACCCAGCAAACGTCGACTGAACATGTTCAATGGGCGAAAACAAGCACCGACCACAGATCTGAAAAAAAACGGACAAAGTGTCTGTTGCTGTTGGTCAGCGTCTGTTGGTTCAATAAAAAAAAAAAAGTTTTGCCTTTTAATTAAAAAATATTTCAAATTAAGAAACTTTGAAATGAACCTTGAACATTTAAATAAATATAGACAAAAAAATACAATAAAAAAATTAAATAATTAAAACCATAAATAATGATGTGCTTGTAAGAAGAGTGGTTTGCTGCAAGGCTGGGACAACAATAAATAAGTGCTGCCCTTCTCCTGATTTACAGTATAAAGAACCTGTTAGGGCTGGGTGGTGCATTGACTATGTAAACCGATACTGTGGTGTTTGAGAAAACAGTCAAAATCTGATAAGGGGTAATAATGGAATACCAAATGAATTTGCAACAGCTGAATGTGAAATATGTAAATGTAAAAAGCCAAACATGTCCGTTTGTGTGTAACGTAATTTATTTAAGCCACGAAATAAACTTTTAATGTAAAAATAAACATTCAATAAAATAAGTGTAATGAACTATGCAAAAAGTCAAACATAGTTCACCCCTTATGCATGTTATCACATATGTGAAAAACTTAGGCTGGCTGTCTTTTGGAATATTAGAACTAAAAACATCGACTTAAAGCTGCCGTCGGCAAGATTTTTTTGATCATATTAACTGAAACCGACACAATGATCTGACAGAACAACAAAAATCAGCCGGTTTTAGGGAAAAAAAACACGCTTCTACCTCCACCTGGAGCCTGTTATTTGTTTTGCAAAAATCCACCGCTCCCGGTTCTTCTGGTCCAATCAGCGCAGGGCTGTGTGAGATCTGACTGTCAATCACAGTTCGTGCACACGCCACAGATCCCCCCTCCCCTCTCGCGCACGTTACAACATCACATGCACAAGCCTGAAGTTCGCAGGTGTTGGATTGTACGAAGCGTGATGGCGGAGAGAAAATCTACTTAAAAGCTTCCAATTCCTCGGTTTACAACCAGAGCTAGGAGGTCCAAAACAACCAAGGAAAAGAATATGATGCTTCGATGCTGAAGAGACAGTTGCGTTCACAGAAAATCTGGTGCACACGCACTGACGAGCACGAACTTGATGGGAGGGTGCTTGGTGGTAGTGGGGGAGGGGCATGAGAGTTGTAAACATTCAAAATTTTGGCCAAGTCCCCTCAATCTGCCAGAATTGCCGACTGCAGCTTTAATACTCAATCACTTCACTGAATACTTGCCGGCTACGAAATAAATAATTATTACTTTACGATTAGGGATGCACCAATCCACATTTTTTCACTTCCGATCCGATCCCGATACCGATACTATTCCGATACCAGAGCTGTGTTTGCTTTAATATTATTATTATCATTATTGTTTATTTTATATGATGCTGAAATGAACTTCTCTCAACAGGCAAGTATGACATGTAACTTAAAGTACGTATGTATGTCCCAAAAGGCAACTTGAGGTAAGAATAAGGTCAAAAAAGGAAGTCAGAAAAACAGGAAATCCTGTTAACAGGAAAAATCCCATTCTGAAAACAAATATGCAACTGTAAGGGTTTCAAATTTATTGTCATGTCAATATTTATTACATTCCCAAAAAGTCAAATACTTAAGTGTTGAAATATAAGAAAAGTGCAAGTGTAACGTTAAACATCTTACACACACACTATCTGAAGGGTGATCCTCGCTCCGATGCGGTAACGTTAACACTCTCGATGAATGCTCGATCAACATCAGCATCTTGCAAACAGACAAACGGATTTCGCCTCAGACGCGCGTCAATTTCGCTTCAAACGTTTGCTTTTTATGCGCGTCAATTTTTCTCTGGACGCGCGCGAATGGATTCAAAATATTCAAGCGTCCAACTAGAAGCGGTAGACGAGAATTTGACGCGCTATTCGCGTTTGGTGTGAACGCACAGTAACGTGGTGCTTTTTTAAATGTTTGATTGCGTTCGTTGTGTTGTACGACGCAAGGGAGCTTAAAAGAGCTCTGTTACGGCTTCGCAAACATTGCATTTTGCTGTCTTGCTCTGCGGCGTTTCCAGTATGAAGTTAAGTATTTCCACACAGCAGACGTTGTTGGCTAGTCGCAAACTGCGGAACGGATCTCCTGAGCGGGAGCGTGTCTCATAACTCTGTGTGTCATTGAGCCGTCTCCATTCCGTAGTTTGCAGCCAGCTAGCATATTCGAATCACTTTTGGATTTCAGCAGACAACGTTAAAGCGCAGACATGATTCATGGATATCGGATATCTCCGCAGGTTGGATCGGGAAAATCCGATACGTGAATTATGCTGGTATCGGGTCCCGATACCGATACTGGATCGGATCGACCCCATCCCTATTTACGATCCATCTGTTTTCAAATTATCATCATTTGAATGTCATGACATCGATGTCTGTCAAAAAATAATGCGCACAATTCATAGTATTTACGAGAAGCAGAGGTCCAGCGAGTACATGCATTTCCTGGAAAACCCACATTACCGGATGTTTTGAATGTGTCGCCGCTTTCTGAGATGAGGGAGCTTTTGTCGGCCTGAGCGGCTTCTACATGCTATCTGTCAGAGACAATAACTTGCATAATACAAAATAAAATAAAATTTGGCACGCGAGTATACATTTTTTCTTCACTCGCTGAAATTGAATCTAAATGATCAGGGTACCGAGTGAAATACTTCACACTGCATGCTAAAAAGAATAAACCTTGGTTTTGACGGACGTTTTATGCACGAATTATATTCTTGAGTGATCTTTTTTTCATAATTTTGGAAATAGATGAACTTTTAAATAAATGAGTGATCTTGAGATGAGTCCCTGTATAGTTGTCCAATTTGACTCTCATATGCTGATGTAATATATATTATAAACTTGGCAGGTGATTTTTAAAAAAAATGTTCCAATAAAAGATGATCCATTTATGCATGATAAATTAAAAAAATTTTTTTAGCAGATTTTGACTCAAAAGTCTTTTACCCTGAAACAAAGTACCTTGCAAGCTTCATTTACCCATTGTGTGCCATATGAAAAGAAACGTAGAAAAAAATTGGCTATTAGGGTATTTACAACTGTGTGTCTGCGATAACATAGTTGTGCATGTGCATAATTATCTCTCTGATATGATCAGACTTTCAGATTTGCTCACTTCACTGATGCCAGATTAAAAAAATGGCAGAGGTCAGACAATCATTTTTGTATTTCCATTTAAAACCATGTTGCATTTCCTAAACAATAATTGTGGCCAACTTTCCAGTAACTCCGTAAATTTACTTGCCAAAGGCAATTTTTCCTTTCAGTTGGCTGTTGTTGAGTGTTAATTTTGGACCCTGTACAGCACTGCCTACCTCAGTCGTCCATCTGAGCCACTATCATGAAAGGTAGATGTCTGTTATGTAAATGTATGAGGCTTTTTGGCATTGTCAGGGGGATTGTTTGATTTGGCTCAGTATTGCTTATTGTCTCTGGTGCGGTGTAGTAGGCGGCCTTAAGATCGTTCTTATCTGTGGCCAGCAGGGTGGAGAACCACCATAATGACGTCAGCATGAGTACCTGAATGTAGGGAGTGTGTGGCGCTCACGTGGATGTTTGCTACATTCAGGCTACATATGTGTGTAGGTGTAAGGCTACAATCCTCTTATCTTTTTATAGGAAAGATTAATTGGATTTTCTCCTGTCCATATCTGCACACCTGCATCCAAACAAACAGTGGCTTAGAGGTCTTAATGAAATAAATCTGTTCACAGCAGGCCTGTTTTTCAGCTCTTGTTCTTTTGTCTTAATGTAACCTTTACTTCGGTTTACACTAGTAATCAGGTATTAAGATTGCATGAGAAAGCGTTTGCATGCAGACGTTCACAAGCCCTTATATTGGTCTGGTCTGCGGAGGAATGTCATTCCCAGGCTGTTTTGCATTCCTTCCGTGTGCATTATGGGATTGTTGCTCCATCACTGCACAACGATGACCTCAGAGATGGCTGTGTGAATTATAATGGAGGCACGCAGGAACTATAAACAAAAATATTTATATTGGCAAAGCTGCTTTTTCAGCAGTCATTACTCCACTCTTAAGTGTCACACGATCCTTCAGACATGTGAATATGCTGATTTGGTGCTCAAGGAACATTTCTTATTACTATCAACTATTTTTTTTTTGGAAATTGAAACTGGGAAAAAAAGAAAGAAAAGAAATGAATGCATTTATTCGGCAATGACACATTAAATTGATCATAAGTTACAGTAAAGACATTTATAATGGTACAAAATATTTATTTTTCAACTAAATAAGAAATATTTCTTGAGGTTTAAATCAGTAAGAATGATTTCTGAAGGATCATGTGACACTGAAGACTGGAGTAATGATGCTAAAAATTAAGCTTTACAATCAGGGTAATAAATTACATTTTTAAATATATTAAGATAGAAAACTTTGTTGAAAAGTTTGTTAAAATGTAATATTTCACAATATTACTGGGTTTTTTGTTGTTGTTGTTTTTTTTACTATTTTTGATCAAATAAATGTAGCCTTGCTGAGCATAAGAGACTTTTTCAAAAACATTTCAAACTTTTGACTGGTAGTCTGTGCATATGTTTATATTTATTATTAGCATTTATTGTAGATTATGCTGTCGTTTACTCTTGTCCGTGGACCGTGACAAATCAGGACAGATTAGCATTTACTCTACAAATGCACTGTGGTCACCTGCATTTAAGTGTCATCAGCTTGTGATCGGATCACAGATACGGATCTCAGTGCCATGTGTAAATGAGGTCATGCTGTCAACTGCACTCACAATTTTTCTCTATTTCAGGAGGGGTCAACAGAAACAGACTTTTAGCATTCAGGGCAAGAGAGGAGGCAGACGGGTCAGAACTGACGAGAGAGGAGACCCTGTTACAATCTGGAGGGCTTATCCTGGGCTGACTGGCAAACACGGGTGAGGACCCCCGTGTAGCTTCTCCCCCTGTGTGTGTGTGTGTGTGTCCTCTTTGTGTTTTCCTCCTTTGGTTCTCAGGCCTTGGGACCTCCCGCCCACAGACAAAGCTGTTGTCATGGCAATGCGTTAGGCAGTCGTGCGGCACAGAAATCTCAGAGCAGTCTTAACGGGAGGAGGGGAAACTGAGGTAGGGCATGGCAGAAGTGAGGGGAGCAGTCCATTAGTGAGGAGTGAAGCTAGACTAAATGAGGGATGGTGTTAAAGATAACAGAGGTTCTGTATCAGACAGAAGGCTCCGCTGAGGTCAGACTGAGAGGCAGAGCGAATCAAGAGTTCCCCAGAAACTCCAGTGATTTCATCTCAGCTATCACCACTTATGCTGTAACAACTTCTGTAATCAGCACTGCTTTATTTACTGACTCCCAACAAGATGGGAGCTAAGATAATACGTTTGGGCAGGCTGGACTTTGAAAAGTTATTAAATTGCCTTTAGCACTCCCAAAATTAGCTTGCAGCTTTTCAGGCTCACATGAGGTGCGTGGGCCTTCAAGAACAATAAAAAAATAAAAATAATAATAATTTTAGAATACGTCGTGGAAATGCTGGTCAAAACTGTTATTCATTAACAAAACGTACAATATTCATGTGGGTCACTTCAGTATCCAGATATTCTTACCCATATAAGACCCTTACCTGTCAGGAGGTCAGATACATATTATTATATTTATGATATTTCATCACAGGATGGGCTGGTTCTCATATTGTGTGCCCATAGTGGGAGTAGATAGAGAAGTGAGGAATGAGGAAAGTGGAATGGAGGAGGGGTAGATGAAGGGACAAAGGTTATCCATTATCCTCACTATGCAGTCTTTTCTTTATCCTATGGGATGGGTTTTCCTGGAAGAAGACTCCCATTTTACGTGGTATCACTGTCTCATGCATAATTCAGCGGTAGAACATTGGTATCTAGTCAATTGCAAACACTTCAGTGCTAAATCCTTCTTCCATGAATACTCTCGTTGCAAGAGCTTCTCTTAAATGCACGCCTCATCACCTGACTCACTGAGTGACTGAGCCGTGACTCAGGGCTGTTTGTTACTGAAAACTGTCTGAGAAGATGGAAGGAAAGGCTTGAGGGGGTCAAGGGTCAGGGCCACTCACATCTGCAAGGTCTTGTTGGGGGGTGAAAAAGCGAGTTGGGGTTTTCTGAAAAGTGTCAGCTGTCAGAAATGGGGATGATAAAGGGGCAGATAACACAGTGATCTGGCCTGTCTCAGACAGCTGACACAGCACTCACAACCACAAGGCCACCACTGTGGAGAAGAGGACCGTGTGGCGGTTTGTTTATCGCTCTGAGCCTTTAACGTGAGGACAGCTTGTTTGTTTCGTCATCGTATTGTGCAGTTTTTGACACAGCTCTTTAAATAACTGTACACTCATTCTGGACTGAATGCCATAAATAGCACTGTAATTAATCAGCTGTGTTGAATGAGGGTACAGTAATAAGACAACTTTCTGTTGTGACTGCATTTTTGTGTTTTGTAAATGCATTGTGTTTTAGTCAATAATCAAGTTCTCCTAATCATCGTTTTGCTCATCATGGCTGTTTTGCTCATGGGACCCGTGTTTGAGTTTTCTCCCAAACCCATTCCCCCTTTCTCTTCCTCCACTTCCTGTCAAATCTCCACTGTCCAGAAAAATTAAAAAATTAAATGACTAAATTAAATGACAAGATAGATAGATTGATAGTCATTGATAGATTCATTGATTGATTTTTACAATTTCTGAAAAACAAATTAGTGGTGCCTGGGCTAAACTTGTCAATTGCTAATACATTATGGGTATTTAGCAGAGCATTGTTACGCTGTTGCTAAGGTGTTCTATAGCATGATGTTATTATGTTTTTTAAGTGCTTTTTTGGGTGGTCACTGGTGTAAAGAGTGCAACTATGGCTGCATGATTTGCGGGAAAGAATCTAACTGCACAAAAAGTTGTGTTTGCAATTTTTTTAAGAGCTCCTATTTTGTTGTGCATTTTTGTAGGACTGCACAATTTGGCAACAAAAAAAAAAGATTGCATATCAATATTATTTTCTTAATTTCATGACGTTGGTCCATTGAGCTTTTTGGCATAAAACTGTTGGGAGCCCTTAAAGCTTCTCCCACTTCTGTCACACAGGTTTAAATGCTTCTCATTACAAATCTAGAGAAATGGGTGGTGCATATTACATTCCAAAATTCATGCTGTAAGTGACCCAAACTAAGAGCAGATATAGAGATGGAGTTTGTGTGAAGCCACATTAACTGCAACCTGCTCTAAGATACTAAAAACACTGTATTACGATCTGTTCGCGAGTAAATGAGCAGTGCCGTGCTTCACTTTAAAATGCACTGCACATATATTTACTTAATTAAATTACAGACTTTGTCATTTGATAATTGCACTAATCCATATTGCCATTTTGATTTTATTTCAATTAATCATTCAGCCATATGTGTCTAGTCTCTAGATATTACATCAGTCCCTACTTCTATGCAAGTGTGTGGGATTTTTGTTTTGTTTTGTTTTGTTTCATTGTATGCCAAAAGAAAATCATAATTCTGATCCCTTAGTAATTGAAGCTCTCTCCTCAAGCCACATGATTTGATGAATCATTCATGTCTGTAGCACAAACGGTTCTGAAAGAAATTATGAATTAGGTTTAATACTTAGTTTGTCCATAAAAATGTTGGCTGGTATTTTAAATGAATAGATAATGCATATAAATGCATGTTGTGAATACAAATATTTTTAAATATACATAAAATATCCTTGGTTGTGGAAGACTCCTCTAACCGCAGTTCCCTTTCTTCCAGGTGTGGCTCTCTGTCTGGAGCTACTGACCTCAGCCCTGCTGTCATGGCATCAGCCCTCACACCATGCAGAAAGCACCCCTCCTAACCCTCATTCCTCAAACACACTCACTCCACACTTCACCACACACACGCACAGCCATGATGACCACCTCCCACATGAACGGATATGTGACCGAGTCAGACGGCGGGGGAGGCACTGACATGCACAGGGAGATGGCGGTGGACTGTCCCAGTGAGCTGGGTGCTCGCACACTGCCCGTCAGACGCAGCGCCCAGCTGGAAAGGATTCGCCAGCAGCAGGAGGACCGCAGGAGACGAGAGGAAGAGGGCCGCAACCGGCAGGAACTCGACCTTAACTCATCCATGCGCCTCAAGAAACTTTCCCAGAATCCCAAGGTGGGCATCGATAACCCCACCTTTGAGCAAATGGAAGGTCCCGGTGGCTCCATAGGTGGTCTGCAGAGCCTCACCGCACCACCAGCTTTACTAGGTGGGTGTAATAAACTGCTAATAAGCATTTGTTTCCAAAGATTGCTACTATAAACCCACTCATGACATGCAGAGCATGTTTGTGGGTTGAGCCCTGGCCTAGCGTTTAGTGTACTAAGTCTACATACTGAGTCATGGTGCCTATGTGGGTGATACAAGTTCGAATCTGGCTTGCAACATTTCCAGTTTTCAATCCCCTTTGTTCTCCTCATTGTTTCTGTCATCTGTCCATTTGGCTTGCTGCGATAGTTGGTGTTACCGGTTTTCAGCTGCAATGCCTGTTACATCACTTGTCCACTGCGGCACCGCCCTTCCGTCGTTTAGATTCTTTTATAGTAATAAAAATCAGTTAGTTCAGTTAGAGAACGGACACTACAATTAAAAACTGAACGCGTCTGCTCAATGCAGCGTGACCCGAACAAGAGTCGCAGCACAGATAAGCAGCAGGAGTCGGATTTCATTATCAGCATGGTGTATGCCGTGCTTATTCGTTTTGTTAATAAACGTTCTAAGTTTAATATAAGCGAGTTTGTCATTGTACTGTTTTGTTGTTGTGTTTTTCATTATTATGAAGTATTATTCAAGTAATTGCATCCCCCAAATTGCCGCTTATTCGAATTCATAATTGCCGCCATTCATAATGGTGCATGTCCTCTGGCATGGAGCAGAGCGAGTGTTTTCAGTTCATTCACATGGAAGTTGAAGTTCACACTCGTGTGTGAGTGTGAAGCTCAGCTTCCATAGAAATTAACTGAAAACACTCGCTCTGCTCCATGCCAGTGGACATGCACCATAAGTGTTTTAAAAGCAAACTAGGGAAGAGGGAAAAACTTATATGTCCGCCCCATCCCCCACCCTCCGGTGAGACCGGTATTACCGGTGTTGTCACACGTCAATTAATCAGTGGGAAAATTTTATCACCATCACATCCCTACTGTCCATTAGTGATAAGACTGACAAATCAGGCAATATCATTGTTGTTAATGTTAACTAAACCAATTAAAAATCATCAGTCATTTTCATTAATTGAAATGAAATAAAATAAAATATCGATATTAGATGAAAAACTTTATTGAAAATTAGAAATGCTAAAACCAAAACAAAGCTAAAAAAAATGAATTACTAAAAAAATAAAATTGCTCAAATTTAAACTAAAATCAAAATTGAAGGTGTAATATTAAAAGTTCATTCAAAATATTATTAAATACTATAATAGTCTGTAAATAATACAAAAAAAAACTCATGACATTCAGACTTTTATAAAAGTCAAACAGTGTCCAGGAAAGATAACAATCATCCATTGCCCTCCACAATCTCATCAAAAAAAGTGACAAAATGCAAGTAACATTTATGGTAATGTGAGGTTGAATCTGAATCTGAGTTACTGAAGGGCCCTTGACTGCTAAAATCAGCATGCATGAGTGAAGTCATTCTCAGAGGAGGCAAAGAGCCGTGTTTCTGATGACTAAGAGTGTTCAAGAGCCAAAGAGCCACTGGACTTGAAACTAAATGAAGACAAAAGACCATTTATATGCCCCATTATTTTAATATCCTTTTTAGCTGATTTTTCTAAATCTGTTTTTCACCTTTCTTTGCTTTCCTCACAAGACAAGCTCAAATTCCTTCTCTTTAGCTCCTCTCTGCATGAAGCCTCTCACTGGAGTTTCATTCTTTAGATTGGACAGACACACATGTTCAGCTCCTCCAGTGAATTCTTGGTTTTGAATAGATCTCCATTAGGGGAAGTCCAGCATGCATGGCAAGGAAGAACGAAATGAGTTACTGTGCAAATGAGAGGGGCACTTGGAGTTGCTGCTGAAAGTCATGGCCGAGGGATGTGTGTGAGTGGAATTCCTCAGGGAGGGAGAAGAGGACCCTCAGAGGGGGAGGTTAATTAAAAAGCCTTTTATGAAACATTCTGACCCAGACCGCTCTTGCTGTACTGCTTTTCTTCGGTTTTCCTTTTTGTTTGTGTTCCAGTTCATCTCTCTGCATTGTTTGTCACGCTCTCTCTATGCGTTTTGGGGACTTTCCAAAACTCTTTGTGGCACTAAATTGTCCGTAAAATACATTCCGTCGAGGACAAAGCAAAGGCATCACTTAAAATATTTGATTTGTCCACTAATACCTCTATTAGCCACCCACTCAGACATTACACACCACACAAAGAAAACACACCCACTTCTCACTCCTATTGTGTCTTGCCATTCTCTCATTATGGCATTAGACACTATAAAGGAGAATTACAGCATAGCTGCAACTCGGTTCGTCAAGGACAACACTAGAATAGCTGAATTACGTCTGTGATTTACTCAAACGCTGTGCAGTGTGGTTGACGAACAGTAAAAATGCTCAATGGGGGAGTCTTTGTGAGAGGCCATGTCACCAGTTTTCCGGGTGAATGATTCAGAGGTATGTATTGTTGTTCCTGGGTCAAGTCACTGTTTCTTCTGTTTTTAATGGCAGGGTGTTTTCAAGTACATGAGTGATCTGTAAGCATACCTGAGACTGAATATATGGTTGGTTT
Source organism: Abramis brama (assembly GCF_963993115.1). NCBI lineage: Eukaryota > Metazoa > Chordata > Actinopteri > Cypriniformes > Leuciscidae > Abramis > Abramis brama. The sequence continues at coordinate 25,773,304 of NC_139983.1, forward strand.
TATACTTTCAGAGCTGGAGGACCTGTTGATGTCCCTCAAGCAGGTGCAGCATAGTTTAAATGACTCTCAGAGTCAAGAGGACGTGGAGCTGGTTCTACAGCTGGTCCAGAAGCCTGACTTCCAGAAAGCCTTCAACATTCACAACGCCGTGGCCCACAATATGAACCGGCCCAGCCCTCCCTACCCCCTGACGGATCACGCACAAAGCCTCGCGCAAGAGGTGAGCGCCACTTTGTTACATACATGGATCGAGGAGTGCCTTACAAAGTCAAAGTGTTAGGATGAGCAGGAAACATGCATGAATTGTAAATACGGATGCTGCAATCATAAGAAGTGCTCTGACACGTATGGCTTAAGAATATGCCTACTACTTATAAAAAGCACCCAGACAAACAAAAAAATTGAGGGTTTTTCCTCTCTGAAGGCCAAGAAGGATAGATGCTTGAAAACATCAAAGACAAGGCCTGCATCTGCTTCGTCAAATTACTCTTGGTTAAATCCTGCAGTCTGTGGACATAATGTCATAATTTGTGCAGAGAGCCACATGATTGTGACCACCCTCCACATGGTGAAGGAGCTTTTGAAAAAGTGCTTGTGGATTAGTTGATTCATTATCGCAATTAGGGACCTCATGAAAAATAACCAAGCCTATAACTCGAATGTAGGTCTTGTGTTTTGACTGAGATGAACAGGATGTAGATGGAGAATTACATTACCATTCAAAAAATTTGGGGTCAGCAAGATTTTTTTTAAGAAAGTAATACTTTTTTTATTATTATTATTATTGTTTTATATATGCTTTTAATTTAACACATTCAAAAGAACAGAACAAACAGGTCACTAGGGGTATCACATGATACAATTATATTCATATACTGTTAACGTCATATCAGGGGTTACAGAGAGGAGAAGAGAGAAGAAAAAAATGATCAGGAGAATATTTGTAATGGTCCTTTCAAGTCCATAAAAGGTTCAAGCTTCCATCATAAACATACAAATCCAGAATATTTTCACTGGACAAATATTTCACATACATAAAGTAATACTTTTATTCAGCAAGGATGCATTAAATTGATAATTCCACTTTGCACAAAACTTTTACCGACCCCAAACTTTTGAACTATCGTGTATTTTGACCCACAGAAACTCTCTGTATCTGTGAAGCACAACAGCTTCAGACCTATTTACAAGCACTTTTACAAAGAGAGAGGTGAAATGACACATTGCAAAATGTGTGTTCTATTGTTAACTATTCATTTGTTGATGCTTCTATTACATTGAGTGAACACAGCCTGGAAATCATTTGCATCAAAGAACAATTTGGACTATTTGTTTCCTGTTGTATTGAAGGATTATCACAGTCATCAAAATGGTCAGATTCATCTCAGTATTATAATCATACAGTCACAAGCTATCAGTGCATTTCTGTATGCGTGTATGTTGTTGGTGTCAACAAGTGGTTAGTAAAGCGGATGGAACTTCACTAAAGTGATTACTTAACACACCCCACCCAGCTCTTTTCTCCAAAAAATAAAATGATTACACCATTCTCAGGCTCCTGGTTAACCGCCCCTGTGCCATATTACCAAAATACCTGTAACCAGTAGGGTTGGGAACCGAGAACCGGTTCTTATCCAGAACCGGTACTGTTTTTGAAAAAATACCGGAACCGTGTGAAATTCCTAAGTTTCGGTTCCGAAAACGGTTCTGTTGGGCGAAGTGCTGGAAGCTTATCCTTTAATAGCGACGTCTCACCTCATATTAAAATAGTAATGAATGCACTGAAAAGCCCTCGCGCTACTCAAATACGTTTTGCGTCAGATATCAACGCAGAGAGAGAGATAGAGAGTAGTAAAGACAGTAGAGCTGCACGATTAATCTTTAAAAGATCTCGATTCAAACACCCACGCGATCTTATTCCTAAATTACAAAAATCTCACCCCTGAACATTCTAATCTGTTTGCGCTTTCGTTTACCGAGAGACAGCAGTTGTCAATATGAAACAGCTTTACAATCACACAGATATTTCTTAACTTTCTAAGTTACAAATATTCAAATGATCACAGAAGTACTGAGATAAAAGTTTATAATTCGAGTATAAACACTGATGTCTACGGTAGCAACCAAAATATTGTAAATCACCTTTTGAAAGTCGCTGCCTTCAGATAACGAGTGTATCGATTACATCTGATGCTTCAAAACATTCATAAAGACGCAGTCCGTATAACTTCTTTGTGTTCAGAATTTACAAAATGTATACAATGAGCGAGTGCATCATGAATGCCTTTTTTTTTCAAACCGTGTTTTTGTCTTATCCTGAATTACTACGTTAAGCCTGCAATAAGCGTTTATACTCGGACTATACTTTAGACTGGCGGATCGCAGCCGCTGCGGAGTAGCCCAGTACCTGCGTGACTCGCCATAGACATAAATAGAGAGAAGTAGCTCCGGCTACAATGTTCTTCCGCAAGACGCGTGCAGTTCTGTTTATTAACTGCTAGAGCGCTGATTTATCCACTAATGAAACAAGTAAAGTCTTTATGAATCAATCATTCAAAACGATTTTAAAAATAATCTTTTGTACACACATCTTACATGGATGTTCAAGCATATTCTACCCCTTCTGAGAGTATTCTCCACTGCTGGAGATACAATAAGCTAGGAGAGGTCCCAAATTATTCTAGAGAATGCAGACATTTTTATTTTCCTTCAGAAAAAATAATATGTTTTTTGCAAAAATTGCTTAAAAAATATGTTGAATTTGTTGACATCACCAGTCTGTTAAACTCATTTGACAAGTATAAGAAATAAACACAAAAAGGACTGTGGATTTTTCCCTTAGGCTACTACTATTTTTTTATTAGTTGTTTTAATATTTTTTATTGAATGGGAACCGGAACCGGAACCGGAATCGTTTGGCGGAACCGGAACCGGAAAATTTCTTACGATTCCCAACCCTAGTAACCAGTGTACAAAAATTTAAACATGCACATTGGCAATGCACTATTGTTTTGTCTGTTCATTGGTATAATAAAGGTATAATCAAGTTGTGTCAATGGCATTTAATTAATCATAGGAAAATAACGTAATGACAGTGTGATTGCCTGATGGCACCACGCATAATTCATAACTCTGATTAAAGGACTGTTCAGAAGATCTGACATTAATAGTTACCCAAATGATTGAGGATGTGCACAAATGAAGCTGATGTTTGGTAAAAAGGCTCTTTAGTTGGAATCACTGTTGTGGAAAGTGCTAATGAGGCCCTGGTAAACTCATGGTTGTTGTTTTTGGTTCTCTCAGGACAATAACAGACAGAGAGCTGCTCTGTCCTTCATAGTCATTAAGACCCAGATCCACTGACCTGTGCTCTTCTCTCACAGTAATACTCTCTCTCATGGGACAGAGGCAGTGTGGACTGTCTATTCAAATGTGGGCACATCTCATCCAGAGCTCATTTTCATCTCATCTTCTCATAAATACTGTGTTTCTCGAAGTTCTCTTAAAATATCCCTTAATACTTGTACGTTCTACATCCGAAAATTTTAACATGGTAGGCTACAATGACTTGTATCTGTGGGATCATTTCAAAAACCTCTCAGAGGCCCCGGTTTCTCTGAACCCATGATACAAAGCTGTACTGTGTTTACAAAAACCTAAAGAAAACCTGCTAAAATCAGGAGCCCTAATTTCTGGTACTATGTTGTTAACAACATCACTGTAAAAGGTACTTTAAAGCATGATTAATGTAGTAGTTGTGTTATATTTATTTGATGATCTGATGAATCTGTCCTCACAGGTCGAGGTCATGATGCACAACAGCTCACAGAAGGATGGACTTGAGCTGAGCACCCTGCTCACGACGCCTCACATGCAGGTCTGTCACCATCACATGTACTCACATCCCTCACATTCCCCCATGCATCCTCTATGCCAGTGGTTCTCAAACCAGCCCTGCACATTTTGTATGTCTCCCTATATCTGACACACCCATTTCAGGTCGTGCAGTCTCTACTAATGTGCTCATGAGTTGAATCGGGTGTGATAGATAAGGGAGACATACATAATGTGCAGGGCTGGTGGTACTCCAGGACAGGTTTGAGAACCACTGCTTTATGCTGCTGTGCAGATGCTCACAGCTGTAATCACAATCCCTGAGCCTGAGCTCTTTGAACTATAACATGACATTAAGGTCAAGCTCATGTCTACTCTGCAGAACTCAGTGGCTTTCATCCTGAATATAACCCATCATCTCTGGCTCTCTCTATATCCTCCAGGCACTTATGATAGCCCATGACAGTGTGGCTGAACAAGAGATGCAGCTGGAACCTCTTGTTCCTTCTGTCAATGCAAGTGAGACTCTCACCCAGTGGGGCGGGGAGACTGTCAAAATCGTGCGGATTGAGAAAGCTAAGGACGTCCCATTGGTGAGGACGTTCTTTCACTGCCTCTTCTCACCATATTATGCACTTCTTGACTTTTGACACATTTTGACTTAATGTGCACATGCGTATTTATACAGGGAGCGACAGTTAGAAACGATATGGACAGCGTGGTCATCAGCCGCATTGTAAAAGGAGGGGCGGCAGAACGCAGTGGCCTCCTGCACGAAGGAGACGAGGTCCTGGAGATCAACGGTGTGGAAATCCGTGGCAAAGACGTCAACGAGGTCTTCGATATCCTGGTAATTAATTTTAAAGAAAGATGACAGGAAGAACAAATATACATAAAAGTCTGTTAGGTTTTTTATTATAAAACAAGTTCTAAAATATTTTTTTAAATATTACTTTAGTATCCAAATACATTTTTTTGGCTACGGAACATTTTTGTTATACCCTTGCTTACAAAATAAAGGTTTTCTGAATGTTTTTGGTTGTTTTTGCTGTGTTCACAGGCAGACATGCATGGCGTTCTCAGTTTCGTTCTCATCCCCAGCGCGCAGATCAAACCACCTCCCATTAAAGAGACTGTGGTGAGGCCTTCAGTCAGAACTAAATGAATTGCTGCTTAAATGAAGCAGTGCAAAAACTAATCAATGATTAAACCCATATCTCCATATTCACCCAGACGCATGTGAAGGCGCATTTTGACTACGACCCCTCAGATGACCCCTATGTGCCGTGCCGAGAGCTCGGCCTGTGCTTTCAGAAGGGAGACATCCTCCACATAATCAGCCAAGACGACCCCAACTGGTGGCAGGCCTACAGAGACGGGGACGAAGACAACCAGCCTCTTGCTGGCCTGGTCCCTGGTACCCTATATCACATACTATTCTGTGGATCCAGATCTGTTTAAATAATTCGATCTAGTTTTTTACATTAACTTTAATACTTGCATGTCTTCTCATTTGATCGTCCAGGCAAAAGTTTCCAGCAGCAGAGAGAGGCAATGAAGCAAACCATAGAGGAGGATAAAGAGCCTGAGAAATCAGGTTAGGGTCGTAACACTCCTAAATGCATATGTGCAAAGCTCTTAATTCTCATTAACACTCATCTTCTGTTGTCAGGAAAACTTTGGTGTGCTAAAAAGAACAAGAAGAAGCGAAAGAAGATGCAATACAATGCTAACAAAAATGATGGTGAGTCTTTTCAGACAAATATTGGAATGAAAGTGTACATGCTGAGGGATCTCTAGACATGAAAAGCATGAAAAGGTATTTTTTTATCAGGTGCTCCTACATAATTCAGTATGTTGTTGGTACCCTCTCCAGTAGTTTGTTGTTGCTGTTCTGTCGCATCCTTTTCTTTTTTGACTGTGTACCAACTGTCCGTGTTGACATATGCAATTAGTGCAAAAAACCAAGGTGTATGTGCGAGCTGAGTGTACAGAGTTTGCAGAAGTGCGATGTGCCCTAGCATACGCATAAAAACTGAAGTATTGGGCTTAATGTATTTCCTCTCGCTTTGCAGATTTTGATAATGAGGAGATTCTCACATATGAAGAGATGGCACTATACCACCAGCCAGCCAATCGCAAACGGCCCATCGCTCTAATCGGCCCACCGAACTGTGGGCAAAATGAGCTCAGACAAAGACTCCTCTCCAGTGAGCCGGACAGGTTTGCTGGCGCTGTTCCTCGTAAGTGTCTGAAAACATTTTATTGTTTTTTCTTCATTGTTGTTTATCAGCGAATTTTATTTTAATGTCCTGAACAACAAACTCTCTTTGCCACAGACACTACACGAAGCCGCCGTGATATTGAGGTGAATGGACGCGACTACCACTTTGTGTCCCGTCAGGTTTTTGAGATGGACTCTGCAGCAGGGAAGTTCATAGAGTCTGGAGAGTTTGAAAAGAACCTCTACGGTACCAGCACAGACTCGGTCCGACAAGTCATCAACACGGGCAAAATCTGCCTACTGTGTGTACACACTCAGGTGAGATGGACCACTCAGAACACTTTAGAAACAGTGCAACAATGCCTAGTGATCTCCTAAAACCAGATTGTGTTTAATTAAGATTAAGCTAAACTCTGCTTGGAGATGGCCCTCCAGGAGCACCCTTTCCTAGTATTTAGCCATTTTTGCAAAGCAAGTACCACATGAATTTCCTTTAGAAATCTTGTTACTCACTATTTTCTTCTCTCTTTTTAGTCTTTAAAAGTGTTGCGCAGCTCGGACCTCAAGCCCTACATCATCTTCATTGCTCCTCCATCCCAGGAGCGATTGAGAGCCCTCCTAGCTAAAGACAACAAAAACCCAAAGGTAAACATCGACACAGAAGGATCAACTCTTAGAGGCCATTCACACAGAATGTGTTATGTCATTCCACCGTGCTGAATTTCTATTGTTGTTCTATGTAAACATGCGCTAGTCAAATGCTTTTGACCATTGTGCTCACGTCATCTTGAGACCTTGGCTGAGAGAAATGCTGCATACAAAGGTAGGAAGGCAACAAGGCATGTCTTAATCCAATGATCACGTCACATTCTGTCAACTGAGATACCTTCATCTGACCGATTCATCCATTTGATGACAGCTGAGCTTGAAAAATAAAGAAATGAGTATTGTAGTGATTAAATATTTGCTCCAAAGCTCCCTCTATTTAGTTGTACATAATTAAACTGATATACTCGTGTGGTACCTTTGTGTGCAAACGCTGCCTTCAAAGTCGTTGCCTGATATGGCAGTGAGGGAATACGTCAGCTGCCTAAGCTTTCGGATGCGGCTCTTGTGCTTTTTTTCCATTCTCCTGCCCGTTATCTCACGTTTTCAAACACAAAAACGTATTCTATGTGAACCCACCTTTAGACCACAAATCCACTCCCATACTCTTGGTTTCACACTTTTGTTGTTGTTCTCTCTCGTTTTAGCCTGAGGAGCTGAGAGACATTATCGAGAAGGCCCGGGAGATGGAGCAGAACTACGGCCACCTGTTTGACGCCGCCATTGTTAACACTGACCTGGACAAGGCCTACCAGGAGCTGCTGCGTTTCATCAATAAACTAGACACTGAACCTCAGTGGGTCCCCTCATCCTGGCTGCGCTGAGATGAACCCCACTCACAGCGACCCCTCCACCGACGGATGTAAATGAAGAGCAGATAGAATCACACACTCTCGGGTTTCATAGAGTTGACTGAATACCGCTGTTTTTACACCCCAGGATTGGACACTAGATAAGGACACCACGCCCCCTAAGACCTGGACAGAAGTGTCTGTCTGCACTGCGCTGTCGGCAGGCTGGGGGAATGAGTTTTTACGTCATAATTTGTTTGATCGTGGTGTGTTTTTGAGTCCGTTTAGCCACATTCCAGTGAGAGAGTTACCAGCACTTGGTGCAGCAGTAGAATTAGGGCTTCTATACTGCTTTTGATAACTATTTATGATTGTAAATATTCTATATGTATTTTTAAAGAAGTTTTTGGACAAATGTGGAGATGGGTTTGCATTGTGGGAAAGCAACTGTACTAAAAGTCACCGTTTTAAAAAGTCCAGTGAGATATTCAGACTCCAGAACACTTTGGGCTCCCTGACATTATTAGTGGACAATGACATTTGTGCACTCTGTTTTCTCCTCTTTTAACCTTTGATGTTCGATGTGACCAGAACTTCCAGCAGTGAGTTCAGTGCCCATTGTGTCTGAACAACTCTTTCAAGCTTACAAGACACCAAAAGGGATAACTCTTGAAGCGACTTGATGCCTTCCATCCCTGTGGCGCTGCCTCAGTGTTCCTATGGCAAGCAACACTGTGATTATGACAGAGTTTAATAGTAAACTTCAGGTTTTTTGAGAGTTTGCCAGGCCACATCTGAACATAGCTGCAATATGTAAGCGGCTAAATTTAAGTCTATGCTCTCTGTCTCAGTATTCACATGCACTTCCAGCACTCAGAAGTGTAACCAGTATTGTAAACAGTATTTGACAGCAATACAATGAGGTTCACCATCTGAGCGTCAGCACGGCCTAGTCTTAGTCAATGCTTCTGCACAATTTAAAATGTTTCCTTTGTGATTTTGTTTTTGATTGGATTTGAAGGTTCTGTGTTGCGTTTTACCCATTTCAACATGAGCTTGTGTTTTAACTTGTGGTGATGCTCTACATTATTAGGGTCTCATGAAACTTGTGAAGAACATGTCCTGGTCATATTTCACCCTAAATCAGAAAGAAATAAAGAAAAACAGGCTTCATTCTTTTTAAGAAAAGAAAATATTTTTAGGTTGTGATATTAACAATTAAGCATTTTCCTCCAAATTCTCATGAAATATTTCTTGTACTGCCCTTAATTTGCGCTTATAAAATCGTATGGTGTGTATTGTAATGGTCAAAATACTGTTCAATCTCTGAATCGCTTTTGAGAATAATGAATAAAATGATCCGACTCTTTTATGGGAATAAACATTGCTTAATTTTTGTGACAATAATATGATTCAAAAATAGGCTCCATTTTCTTAATGCAAAATGTTTTTGTTTTTTGGGGTGTAATCTCACCTGGATGAGTTTCATTAAAATTCTCCCATTAGACTTGATGATCAAAAGTATGAAACAACAGCTCTGTGTTGAGGTGAGATGTGTGTGTGTTGATGGAATGCTTGTGAATGCATGATTTTGGGGTGTGTAAGTGCAAATGCTGGAAGTAGAGAACTCTTGATCTTGATGGACAGAAAGCTGTGTGTGTGTGTGTATGATTGGTAACAACTATTTTAAAGGAAGGACTGTCAGTTATTGCAGGCAAGTATTATCTCCATAGCTGATTCAAGCACACACTGGAAGCAGCTTTACTGAGATTTGTTCTGCAGAACTGTTTTTACTGTTTGTTTTTTTTTGTTTGTTTTTTTCTTGAGATAATCAATGTGTATTTAGAAAACAACCTAAATATTTTTTTAATGTACAGAATAGCTCAGACACTAGGAAAACACACCGTTGAGGTTTTTACTCTTGTGCACTACAGTTTGGTTTGTGTTCTGAGTGTGGACGAAGCCGGTAACCCGCTGTGTCTCATGTGATCTAGTTACATGCCAGTCAACTGGAAGTAGAATTAATGAATGTAAAAGAAGAATCACCTTTCCTTCTCAACTGTTTTTGTATGAATTATACAAGTGAATTAAAGCCCAGATTAATAGTGTTCGTCTCTTGTTGTTTATGGATGTGTGATGGTAGCTGTATTAGTGCATGAAGATTCAGTGCAAACATTTTATTTAAATTCAGACATCAGCTTTCCAGTTAAGTAAAAAATAAATAAAAAAATCGAAGGTGTTATGCCTCAACCTGTTCATTCCTAGAGGAGAACAGTGTTGGAAAACAAACTATGAATTAAATTACCACTTAAAATATAGGACCTGATTTGGAGTTAAATAAATTTACAGTAACACTTTAGTTTATGGTCCAATCCTCACTATTAACTAGTTGCTTATTAGCATGCATTTTATAAGGATCTGGGCTGTTTATTAGTACTTATAAAGCACATATTAATGCCTTATTCTGCATGACCATATTCTACATCCCTAATATATAAACTTGACAACTACCTTACTTACTATTAATAAGCAGTAATTCTTTTATTGAGGCAAATGTCATAGTTAATAATGAGAATTGTACCCTAATCTAAATGTTTTGGACCCGTTCTCCTTATCCTGGGGGGGAATCAATTGTGAGTTTTCCAAGGTTCTATACTGTATTTCACATTTTTGTACTGTTCTGGCAAGATGATTTTCATTGGGCTATGTGCTTATTAGGCTACAGTAGCCTAATGAGAATTATAAACTCAAAAGTAAAACATCCACATGCATTACAGGTTATGAGACTGGTGAGGGAATTGTGCTTAATTGTTAATAAAATAAATATTACTCAGCACTACAATTACACTGTAACAAGGACATCTCAAAATAAAGTGTTTTTGAAAGAATTAATACATTTGTTCAGTCCAGAAAGGATACATTAAATCAATCAAAAGTGACAATAAAGATGTTTACATATTTACAAAAAAATATCTATTTCAAACCAATGCTGTTCTTTAGTACTTTCTATTCACCAAAGAATCCTGAATAGGCAATCACAGGTTTCACAAAATTATTAAGCAGCAGAACTGTTTTCAACATTGATAATCAGAAATGTTTCTTAAGCACCAAATCAGCATATTAGAATAATTTCTGAATGATCATGTGACACTAAAGCCTGGAGTAATGATGCTGAAAATGCAGCTCTGTCATCACATAAATAAAGTAGCCTTCATATTACTGTTATTTTAAATTGTAATAATATTTCAAAACTGTTTTGCTATTTTGATTAAAAATCTGGCTTTGATAAGTAAGTTAGCCAAATCAAAACAATGTGACCTGGAAATCACCCATAAACCTCTCAATAAGTACCAAGATATTAATATTAAGTAAGTACCATTGTGTGATGTTATGAATAACAGGTGTTTGCATAATGTAAATATTTACTGTGGGAAATGTAATGGATTTTTTTAAAAGATATTTTCTGAAGCGTTTTCACCGAATCTTCCGGTCTGCGAGTGCGCCTCCGAATCACAAGATGGCGGTACAGAGCAACTTAACAAGCCGCGAACAAAATAATGACTTCCTCTTCCGCCTGCTTTTCAACATGCTGATGAAATAGGGAGCAGAGACACCGCTTTTCCGTTTCTCTTACTTCTTATTTTGTATTTATGCACTTGGATTTTCATCATCAAATAAAGGACGTTGACTAAATCCCTGTACACATTTCTCCTGTATATCGGTAAGTGGTTGTTGTGGCAGAAAGTAACGTTAGTGTGGTTTGTGCTAAATTGTTCTCATATCAGTTAGTCTGCGAGTTATATGTTATAGTTTACCGTATGTTTAAAAAATAATGGTGGATTTGTATGCCTCCAGTCTTCACACTTCACTTCCATATAAAAAGCCGTTTAACTGAGAAGCTTTTCTCATTCTACATCCTCTGGCTGTGTCTCAAAACCTAGTGAGATTTCTACATAGACAGCATTCTCACATGAGAGCTTTTCGCTCCTCCAGGTTCAAGATGCCAGGACTCAGCTGTAGATTCTACCAGCACAGGTTTCCAGAGGTGGAAGATGTGGTGATGGTCAATGTCAGGTCGATAGCAGAGATGGGCGCCTATGTGAGCCTGCTGGAGTACAACAACATCGAGGGAATGATCCTGCTCAGCGAGCTCTCCAGAAGACGAATCAGATCCATCAACAAACTCATCCGGATCGGACGCAATGAATGCGTGGTGGTCATTCGTGTGGATAAGGAGAAAGGTGGGACTGTGTTTTAAATGTAAGTTTCTTGCTTTTTTTTCCATCCATTCTTCCATTTTTAACCTGTGATATCCACATTTCCACAGGCTACATTGATTTATCCAAAAGAAGAGTGTCTCCTGAAGAGGCCATTAAATGCGAAGACAAGTTCACAAAATCTAAAACCGTGAGTATGCCTTGCCTGTTTAATGGTGAATACACTTTGATCACCTTGACCAGGTTTAAAAGACTCTTAATATTTAGTAATATTGTCGATCTTGAATTTGAACTGAATTGAGATGGATAATGATGACTAGGGGTGTAACGATACCCTCATGTCACGATTCGATACATATCACGATACTGAACTCACAATACAATATTATTGTGATACTACATAGGCATATGGTAAAGATTCACAAAACAATGTACTGTTGATTAAAATGAATAGGCTTGGACTTGGTGCTGGTAACCCCATGCACAGGACAATAGTGACATGAGAATATAAATATTCTGAAGCTGGAAATATTCAGAAATATTTCAGACGAATATGCTTGCACTCTGTCACTGACTAGATATATTTCAAATAATATAGGCCACTTTTTACTCGTAACATGAGACATTTGGCATTATCAGGACCCACAAATATTCCCCCATTGCATTATTATACATTATATACTCACACAGCAATTTTTATTTTGGGTTAACTATACACAATACAGATCGTTTAATTTTTGTATTGTGATATATTGTGACACGATATATTGTTACACCCCTAATAATGACTGTTTGAGCTGTTTTCTGCAGAGCTGCATTATAACTTCGTTTCATAACTGACTAATTTTGCAACATTGGCAATGTTATTGAACTGAATTGAATCCACACTGAATTGACTTGAGCTGCATAATGACTCTTGTCTTCTGTGGAGCTGCTTATATCTGAACTGAACTAGTTTCATTATTGATTAACTTTACATAAATATTGAACTGAATTGAATCAACACTGGCTTGAAATGAATAATGACACTATTGTCTTCTGTAATTCTATCTTGCAGCAGTTTTATATTTGAAGTTTGCATCATTTTTATCCTGTTTATTATTGTGAAGCTGTTTTGAAACAATGTGTATTGTATAAAGCGCTACATAATCAAAGGCGGCTTACCTTGTCCAGCTGCTCACTTGAGATAGTGGTTTCGTAGATGCTGTGTGTATGTTTGTTCTAGGTTTACAGCATTTTGAGGCACGTCGCTGAAGTCCTAGAGTACACCAAAGATGAGCAGCTCGAGAGTCTGTACCAGCGAACTGCTTGGGTGTTCGATGAGAAGTACAAGCGGCCTGGATACGGAGCCTATGACATCTTTAAGCAGGCTGTGTCGTAAGTATGCATTCATCTATCAACCACTGGCTATGAAACGACCTTGTTTCTGTAAAGATGTTTTTTAACTTCACAACGTCTGTATAAAGATGTGGTTTATTTTTCTGTGTAGGGACCCATCCATTTTAGATTGTCTGGAATTGACGGAGGAGGAAAGGGCCGTCCTGATTGACAACATCAACAGACGACTCACTCCGCAGGCTGTCAAAATAAGAGCGGACATTGAGGTGGCCTGCTATGGCTATGAGGGCATAGACGCAGTGAAAGAAGCTTTGAGGGCTGGACTGACGTGTTCAACAGAGTGCATGCCAATCAAGGTAAAAACTGATATATTCATTTATTCAAAAATGCTTTCAAAATGCAATTCATACATACAGAGACTTGAGTACACCATGTTATGATGAACATGTTTTTAATTTCTAAATTTATTTAGATATTTTTAGGATGGTGTGTAACAAAAAAAAGGAAAAATGGCTCATTAAAAGAATAAAAAAAATTAAGTAGTTTGGCAAAATATTTTTTTTATTAAAGACACAGGTCTTGAAAAATCAAGTAAAAATTACGTATTTCCCTACATCTTAGACGTAGGATTTTTAAATGCAAACTTTTTTTCTTTTTTTTTAAACCAAGTGAACACTTTGCTCACTATTACAATCCAGACTTGCTCACTATTACATTGCTTTTGTTGCAGATCAACTTGATTGCCCCTCCACGTTACGTTATGACCACAACCACACTGGAGCGCACAGAGGGCCTTTCTGTGCTCAATCAAGCCATGGCTGTCATTAAAGAGAAGATCGAAGAGAAGAGAGGCGTCTTCAACATTCAGATGGAGGTGAGAAATTCTACAGGTCATGATTTCTCATTATTCTGACACGGAGACTTTGCTAACTGAAGATATAGTTCAGTATGCTGCTGTAAATCTTGCTTTCTTGAATGTAGCATTTGACCTGTTTCAATCCCCACAGCCAAAAGTCGTAACGGACACAGATGAGACAGAACTGGCTCGACAGTTAGAACGGCTGGAGAGAGAGAATGCCGAGGTGGACGGAGATGATGATGCAGAGGAGATGGAGGCCAAGACCGATGACTAGCTTGAAGATAGACAATAAACTAGCATTTCCAATATCATTCGGGAGACTTGAGTTACAGTGAATTGTTTATCGCACCAAAAGGACTGAAAAGGCATTGATGGAAAGCACTGCTTCCATGATAACTAGCAGATTAAGGGTGAATTTTATGTTCCACTTGTAGCAGGCAGTGGAAGTGGATTATTTTCATGGACATTTGCTTATCTTATGAGTTGTTGCAGGAATTCCTTCCATGAACACTAGAGTTTTGCTTTGGATGTATTAATATAGATACTATTTCAACATTGTGGTTGTTTTAAGTGACCTTTCTGTCGCCAGCCTTATTCAAGAAAGATGCTGTTTGTGATCTCTGTAATTCTTGACAAAATATAGACAACCAACCAGTTTACTTCTCTTTATCAGAGCCCTCTGTTGTGGATGCAGAACTAATAAAAACAAGCATTTTCTTTTTCCCAAAGCGTTTGTCCTGTTATTTTGCTTCATGTAATATGAACATTACATATCTTACAAAGGATAACTGTCCTGACTAAATTTGTTTTAGACCTGTCAGAATGTTTTTTGAGGGAAATTGCATGTATACGTCACTTGCTTGTGTGTGTCTCTTCATATGGGTAAATAGAGAAAAGTTGCTCCGGCTACTTTGATGTGTGTTAGTGGCATAGGTTAGTTGTCACAGCAAGTGAGAAAGGTCGAACCTTCTGGGAATCACTTTAAAAAAAAAAACGCTGAACAGAGGAGAGTCTGCTGGCAGGAGAACGTGACAGAGCTCGTTATAAAACAAGAATCAACATTGGCTTTTCGGAGATAGCAAAAACTGGCGGATTTGAAATGTAAAAGTGATGTGGACATGAAGGTTTTATTAGTAATGTATTTTATTGAACAGATAAATTGCCATATGTATGGAATGCCAAAGATGACAATAATAAATAAATATACGAAGAAATGTAAAAAAAAAAATTTAAAAAATGTATTTATACTTTTATTTCTTTATGTATAATTGTATTTTTTCCACATTTATATTTTTTCATTTAGTTATGTGTATGTATGTATTTCCGCTTATATTTATTTTCACATTTATTAATGTATAAACTGTATTTATGTCTACATTTATTTATTCCAACATTTATTTGTTTCTACATTTATTTATACATTTATTTATATGGGGACTTTGTCATTGTGAAGCAGAAACATAGAAAAGAAGTCATGAACACTCGTACGTACCACAGTGCTGACTGTGACACTGATCACAGTCTAGTTGTGTCATCCATATACATTGAACCAAAGCATTTCCACTGTCATGTGAAACAGTCCCAAATGATAGACATTCAAAACAAAGCTTCCAAATCGCAGAGAAAGATACTGCAGCAGGCTTGAAGAAAAGTTGCAGAGCATTCCTGACACCCCAAACCCTGATACTAACTGGGAAACTATAAGAAATGTGATCTATGACACCACTCTACAAACGTTTGGAAAGAAAAGAGGACCTTGATTCGTACAATGCCTTGAGGAAAAGCGGCAAGTCAAGACCCACAGGACAAGCAACAGTCTTATATTGTGCTGTCAAATCTGCTGCACAAGCAACCGTTTGGAAATGTGCCCAAATATACTGGGATACGCTATGTTCTAATATTGAAATTGCAAGAAATTCTGGAAATATCAAAGCGATGTATAAGGCCATCAAAACTCCAACAGGACCTACCACCCAGACATGTGGTGTGCTTAAATGGTGGGCTGGAAAGATGGTACCATCATTGAAGACAAATCAGAAAAGCTTACACGTTGGATAGAGCACTACAGTGAGTTATACAGCTCAAAAAGCATCATCTATTATGAAACTTTAGCTAACCTTCAAGGCTGTCCCACTTCAAAATTGCTTAGATGCAGAACCAGATCTAGATGAGGTAATTACCATAGTACAAGGACTGGGCTGAGGTAAAACTGCTGGGGCTGATGCAATACCAGGTGAACTTCTCCAAGCTGGAATTGAACCCCTAGCCCGCCATCTCCATCAACTCATTTTAAAGTGCTGGAGCTCTAAGCATGTTCCCCAAGATTTCAAGGATGCAAAGATCACCACACTCTACAAGAACAAAGGGGACCGTGGAGATTGTGATAATTACCGTGGCATTTCACTGTTGTGTGTGAAAGGGAAAGCCCTGGCCCGCATCTTTTTGACTCGCCTTCAACAGCTAGCTGAAGTCATATATCCTGAGTCTCAATGTGGCTTTCGGCCCAACCGCTCCACAACAGACATGATATTTGCTGTGAGACAAATATAAGAAAAATCAAGAGAACAGAATCAACTGCTCTACCTTGCTTTTGTAGATCTGACCAAAGCTTTTGACTTAGTCAACAGAGAAGCTCTTTTTATGGTTCTGCAAAAGGCTGGCTGTCCTCCCACCCTTCTATCACTCATCAAATCTTTTCATAATGGAATGAAAGGCCGAATTCAATTTAATGGTGACCTATCAGATGAATTCCCTATAAATCGAGGTGTGAAACAAGGCTGTGTCCTTGCTCCAACCCTCTTCTGCATTTATTTCACTCATGTATTAAAGGAACACGCTGACTTTTTGGGACTTTAGCTTATTCACCGTATCCCCCAGAGTTAGATAAGTCCATACATACCCTTTTCATCTCCGTGCGTGCCGTAACTCTGTCTGACACACCCACCACTAGCCTAGCTTAGCACAAAGACTGGAGGTAAACAGCTCCAGCTAGCATACTGCTCCCAATAAGTGACAAAATAACGCCAACATTTTCCTATTTACATGTTGTGATTTGTATAGTCACAGCATGTACAAATAACAAGGTCACATGAGACACAGCCATCTTCTAACCATATACATACTGGGAACTATATTCTCAGAAGGCAAAGCACTGTAAGCTAAAGTCCCAAAAGTCAGCGTGTTCCTTTAAAGACTGCCTTTGAAAAATTGGATAATCACACCAGAGTCACTCTTTTGACTAGGTATGATGGAAATTTCTATCCCGTTTCAGAGCAAGAACTAAAACACAAGAGTTTGTCATCAGAGAACTGCTATACGCAGATGATGCTGCATTATGGACATCTTCACCAGAGCAGCTGCAAACTCTGCTTGACTGTTTCTCAAGACCATGTGATGCTTTTGGGCTCTCAATCGGCTTGAAAAAAACTGTGACTGTCACAAGCTGCCAAAATGCTTTGCTTTCAGTTAAATAATATAGCACTTGATGATGTGGGAAAGTTCACTTATCTTGGATCTACCATGACCCGTAATACCACCCTATAGACCCTAGATCTGTTCAAAGTGACCAGGGAAAAGTAGCAATTTTTTTTTAAATTCTTTTTTGAGGAAAAAGTGGTGATTCTTTTTTTTAAAAGTAGCGATTCACATTTGGAAAAAAGTAGCAATTCTTTTTGAAAAAGTAGCGATTCACTTTTGAAAAAGTAGCGATTCTTTTTGAAAAAGTATCGATTCACCTTTGAAAAAGTAGCTATTCTTTTGGAAAAAGTAGCGATTCACTTATGAAAAAGTGGCGATTCATTTTGGAAAAAGTATCGATTCACTTTAGAAAAAGTAGCGATTCATTTTGGAAAAAGTAGCGATTCTTTTTGGGAAAAAGTAGCGATCCACTTTTGAAAAGTAGCGATTCACTTTTGAAAAAGTAGCGATTGAAAAAGCGATTGAAAAAGTAGCGATTCTTTTTTGGAAAAAGTAGCGATTCTTTTTGGAAAAAGTAGCGATTCTTTTTGGAAAAGTAGCGATCCACTTTTGAAAAGTAGCGATTCACTTTTGAAAAAGTAGCGATTCACTTTTGAAAAAGTAGCGATTCTTTTTTGGAAAAAGTAGCGATTCTTTTTGGAAAAGTAGCGATCCACTTTTGAAAAGTAGCGATTCACTTTTGAAAAAGTAGCGATTCACTTTTGAAAAAGTAGCGATTGAAAAAGCGATTGAAAAAGTAGCGATTCTTTTTGGAAAAGTAGCGCTTCATTTTTGAAATCTTTTTTGAATTATTTTTTTGAGAAAAAGTGGCAAATCTTTTTTTTAAAAGTATCGATTCACCTTTGAAAAAGTAGCGATTCTTTTTGGGAAAAGTAGCGATTCTTTTTGGAAAAGTAGCGCGTCATTTATGAAATCTTTTTTGAAATCTTTTTTTTGAGAAAAAGTGGCAAATCTTTTTTTAAAAAGTAGAGATTCACTTATGAAAAAGTAGCGATTCATTTTGGAAAAAGTAGCAATTCACTTATGAAAAAGTGGCGATTCATTTTGGAAAAAGTATCGATTCACTTTAGAAAAAGTAGCGATTCATTTTGGAAAAAGTAGCGATTCTTTTTTGGAAAAAGTAGCAATCCACTTTTGAAAAAGTAGCGATTGAAAAAGCGATTGAAAAAGTAGCGATTCTTTTTTGGAAAAAGTAGCGATTCTTTTTGGAAAAGTAGCGATCCACTTTTGAAAAGTAGCGATTCACTTTTAAAAAAGTAGCGATTGAAAAAGCGATTGAAAAAGTAGCGATTCTATTTTGGAAAAAGTAGCGATTCTTTTTGGAAAAGTAGCGATCCACTTTTGAAAAGTAGCGATTCACTTTTGAAAAAGTAGCGATTGAAAAAGTAGCGATTCTTTTTTGGAAAAAGTAGCGATTCTTTTTGGAAAAGTAGCGCTTCATTTTTGAAATCTTTTTTGAATTCTTTTTTTTGAGAAAAAGTGGCAAATCTTTTTTAAAAAAGTAGAGATTCACTTATGAAAAAGTAGCAATTCTTTTTGAAAAAGTAGCGATTCATTTTGGTTTTGGTACATAACACTCTGCGCGTATGTTTTAAAATCATAATTTAACATATAAATAACACTTTTTAAATAGCCCACTTAAAGTGTTTATTACAAATAAATGACTAAATGCTAAAAATGAATAAATGTTAATGAACAAACATTTGCGTTGCATTTACAATCCTGTG
Source organism: Abramis brama (assembly GCF_963993115.1). NCBI lineage: Eukaryota > Metazoa > Chordata > Actinopteri > Cypriniformes > Leuciscidae > Abramis > Abramis brama. The sequence goes on from NC_139983.1 coordinate 25,792,377, forward strand.
AAAACATATACATAGGGGAGAGTGGGGTAAGATGAGCCAGTTTTTACTTATGTGGACCTCAAGGCAAGGGAAATTGAGACAGAAGTGCAGTGAAGACATCCACTGTTAATTTGGGATGTTGCCTATAAACTGAAAATTAAAAAATGCACCTATGACAAAGAGCCTTGAAAATATGACCTCAGAAAAAAAAGTGTTCATGTGACTCAACTTACCCCAGGCTAGGGGTAAGTTGATCCCAGTCAGTGGGTAAATTGAGCCATCTGGGGGTAAATTGACCATCCTATCTTTCACTTTTTTATGCAAGCATAATAATAAAAAAACTTGCCTCTTTAAAATAATAATTTAATAACACACTTACCTTTCTAAACAATGTTAACCCTCTGGGGTCTGAGGTGTTTTTGGGGCCCTTGGGATGTTTTGAAATGCCCTGACATTTGTGTTTTTTTCAGTTGCTTATACACATATTAATGGCAAAGGTGTAAATGCACTATTTAGCACAAAACAGGGCTACCATAATATGTGAGCAGCATGTATGTACATGTTTGTATTTTTGAGAGAATAATGTTTATGCGTGGTTATTAAAAAAACAAAATCTTCTCCCCAAATGTGTCACTAATATAAAGCACAATACAAATAATTTAAAGAGAAGGCTTATATTGACCTTTTAAGATTTAGCTTACATCTACCTTGTAAATATATGTTTTGCTATTTTATTAAAAAGATTACAATTACAACAACAATGACAATTTCAACAATATTTCAAGTGTACTTTCTTTGTAAAAAATAAATTATAGGCCTACATTTTACTATATGTATTCATTTATTTGAATATAGCCTACATTGGAACAAATACTATAGTAACATCTTAGTTGATGACTTTATTTTGACAAAAAAATAATAATAATACTGTGCATATATATATATATATATATATATATATATATAACATATGAGCAGAAATTGCTAAACAAAAGCTTATTTGATGTGGCAGTAGTCTATTTTAAAAAACTTTATAATTTATCCAAAACTAGTCAACAAAATATTGTCTTTCATATTTCGGCCGACTGTATCGTTTTTATGAAATATTAGGGCATATAAATGTTAATTGCAGTTTATACCATGGTCTGGGTGAATACTCGATTCTGATTGGCTGCAGGGTGTCCATTAAAAAGTGATAATGTACACCTAGGAAAGGCGTCCCGTCAATTTGCCTGATGACAGTTCTAAATGATTGCGCTGGCTCAAACTCACTGATCAACTGCTGCGGTCGGGTCGCTGTGGCCACGTTGCTTGGCAAAGCCTGTATACGGGAGATATTAAGTGACCATGTGACCATCGTAAGTGACCATGGTATTACCTGATAATGGACACCTCGTCGGGCATTAACCCTTACTTAATATGTTGCTTATACAAAGACATTTTATTTCAACACATTTCTGTCGATTTTCTCCATTTCAAAAAGGTTGAACCACTGGTTCAATTTACCCCACATCATTTGGCTCACTTTGCCCCATAGTCACCATTTTGGTCAAAACGGCCTAGCTTAGCAATTCAGGGTAACCTTTAGCTTAATGATTCACATGGTTTTAAATGTTGACAAATCACCAACATGTACCATACACAACTTTAGACCTAGATCAATTTTCTTTGACAAAATGGCTAATATACCTGAAATGCAGAAAATTTACTTTAACAAGCAAAAAAGGTGTTTTTGTGGAAAAGACAACTTCCTTCTTGCCCCATGTGCTTCTCCTCTTCACAGCAATATAGAAATGATGGAGTCCTTCAAAATGTATGGTCCCATGACACCAAATGTGCATAGTTGCCTAGAAACAGGGGGTGGGTCAACTTACCCACTGGCTCATTTTACCCCACTCTCCCCTATGCTATAGCACCCCCACTTCCCGCGCCCCTGTACAGTAACCTCTTCTAGTCAGTTTAAAATCATTTCCATCTAAACTGGTTATATCTATTAAGCCAAGTGAGTGGTTTATGTGCTTTACCTTGACTCTTCCCTGCTGGTGGAATAACGTTACCTGCCTAACTCAACCCGAGCTGCTGAGTCCGTAGCCATTTTCAAGAAAGACGCATCAGTTCAACTGCTTCTATTGCTCTCCGCTTCTATTGCTAAGTCGCTTTGGATAGAAGCTTCTGCTAAGTGATTAAATGTAAATGTAAGGATAACCATGTTCGTCCGCAGTCACGCAGAGCCGAAGCACAACCAATGTTCTTCCGCAGAATGCACAGTTGTTGTTTTTTTAACCACTATAGGGCCAAATATTACACAGTGTACTTTTGAAGAAGCCAGTAACATTGATGTAACCATGGTAAAAAGGCATAATTTTTACCCATGGGTAATATGGGATTTCGTGCAGGCATTAATAGAAAATGTAGGCTAGCATACTTTTTTTTCCTTTTTTTTAATCCAGAAAGTTATTTTAATTTCTTTTAATTTTCTATCAAATAGTGAAAATGGTGAAACATTTATCGTGGATGGGGCATACTTTATCTAATTTATTTTTAACATTAAATAACGCTGTTAAAAATCACAATCATATTTCATCTGGCAATTTTTGTGTTTTAGGCTACAAGGTTGATATACAGTTTGCAGGAAGGACCAGATTGCATTATGCCTGGTGTGTCACTGTCATACTGGTTTATTTTACTGTTTAATACCCCACTGCAGAGAAAAGTGGCAAGTTGCAACAAAAACCTAGTGGAAACAGCTTTTTTCTTTACACCTGTGATGTTGAGGGTCATCACAGTAAATGTCACGCTCAGACTCACGATGTGTAGCTCCAGCCGAAAGATGGCGCTGTTGTATCACATTTTAGTCTGTAAGAAGGCTAAACCTGGATAGTAAGAAAGCTTACCTGTATAGTTATACAGTCAGAATAAGGGCGTTTTAATTCTTCTTCAACTATATTAAACAGACATTTGGCTTGTGTTTTTAAATGACAAAAAAAGTGTCGTTTGACAAGGTGCCACCATCAAACATGTCTGTTTCTGAAGGAAAGAGCAGCTGCACATGTAGCTTAGATGATCCAACATGTAGCCTAGGCCTATTTCATAAACTCAGGTCAGCCTAAATGTTTTAGTTTTATTTTAAGATGCACATATAAACCTCTGAGCATTTGTAAGGAGCAAAATTGCAGATTTGTGTAGTTGTAGTTTTATGTTTATATAAAGCTGTTTTAGTAGCCTACCTTTGCCATAATTTCCACTCGAGAGCCCTGACTCTGTACATTGTATTGGTGCGGGTGTACACAAGTTTGTCTGGCTAAATGAGACCATGAGAGCAGCTTATTTTGTGCCCTCATGAGAATACTTACCTGCACTCCAATCACTCAGCTATACCATTCAGAGCTCTAAGCTAAATGTATTTTATGATTCTTTTAGTGTAGTCATTAATTTAATGTGCTCCGACCTTTTCGTACAAGTGTGCTGTATATTTTTAGCTGCTTTATGTGTAGTAGCGTGCTTAGTGTTTTTCTTTGCCCTTTTGGAAGCATGTTGAATCATTTTAATTAATTATGTATTTTGTATGTATTGTGTTTTTATTTACGTTTAAGTATAAAGGGGATGTTAAGGTTTTTAAGATCATTAGAAACCTAAATTCAGTCAAATGTTTCCAAGCTTCTGCATATTTCATCTGATGTTAGGGTCATTAGGAATCTGGACTGATGATTGTGATTTATAGTAGCCTAACCCTTAGGTGGTTTTCATCTGGCCTAATGACTAACTGCTAATGCTAATGGACTCTAAACTAACACCTATGAATTTCTATCATCTATGGAGTGGTATTATGTGATGTGGTTAAAAAAAGAAATGTTTCTTGAGAACCAAATCAGCATATCAGAAGGATTTCTGAAGGATCGTGTGACATTGAAGACTGGATCAGCTTTGCTATCACAGGAATGAATCTTGAAATAGAAAACATTTTAAATTGTAATAATATTTCACTATATTATTGTAGTTTAAATTTTCTTCTCTTTTTTTTAACAGTAGTATATTTGAGGAGTGTTGCAGAGCCTTTTATGATCTCATATTTTGTGTCATGTGCTACGCTCTAATAGGACATTAAAGAGAAACTTTATTTGGAGGCTGAACTCCTAAAGTTTATACTCAAAGTTCTCACGCACTTGAATTCAAAAATGTGCAGTCACTGAGATTTTCACATCTTATTTGTAAAGAAGGAAAATATGGCTATTTAGCGATGTCTGTTTGAAATAAACTTGAGAGATTGTTCCGAACTCTTAATTTTGAAACTCTACATGCGTCACACCTGTTCATTTAATTGTAAGAAATCAGTCTCTTGTTGCAAAATTGAGTTAGCTCCCCATCACTGCACACTCAGTCAGGTTAACATGATTAACTGCTAATGAGGGGTTATTTCTGTCACTGCTGCGTCAAAGGCTGCGTAAAGTGTGTGTGAGAGAAAAAGAGCACCTGTAATTAAGAGCCAATTGCTTATAGTCTTGGAAAAATAATCCCTTCATTATCACCTTTAATATTAATTAGCCATTGGGGTTGCTCCCTTCTGTAAGATTATCACTTCTTATGATAAAAGATTGTTTTAGGTCATCTAATTTTTTTAATGTGGATTCGGTCTCATTCAGGGTTAATTGATTTTTATCATTTAATTTATTTATTTTTTATCATTTAATTTTTTGATGGATTAGAAAAACATAAAGCATAAATATGTCACCCACAACACTAAGTAATGTTCCCTGTTTATGGGATGTTTGCAGTGCACGAGTCTACCAAGTGAGGGAACCAAAGTATCAGTAACCACGGAAAACCATGGGATTTGCTTAACCTATTTATACTGTTATTGCCTCTACACCTGAAACTCAACAAAACAATACACACATATAACAGCTATACATTGCACAAATTAATATACTTGCTGAGATAAAAGTTTAAAAAAGAAGCTCTAAGACGTGTCTTCAAGCCGTTTCAGATGGCCTTTGGCTGCAAAATGGGCTCAAAAAGTTCTTTATATCAAATTTTTATGTCAAAAAATATTAAATAAATAACATTATAAGAAAAGAAAGATTCTAGCCTTCCCTGTCAGATGATTTCTATTTTATAGTACTGTAATATTTTATTTTATATTTATTATCTTAATATTTGACATTGTAAATAAACAACTAAATTATTTCAATTCATAATAAATATCGCTATTACATTTTGACATGTTCCCAGAATCAACAGATCATTTCCACTCTTTTGCTTTTAACTTGATATTTGTGTTTAAAATTTTTGCAGTGTCTGACACTATATTAAACAAGAGCCTAATCTGTTTAATATAGTGTAATAATCTGATAAGCTATACATCATGCTGTTTTAAGTATGCCACTGTATGATGAACTGAAAGTAGAGCTAAACTATTTTTTCTATGGTAATTATTTACTGAAAAACAATTATTGGGGGATTTTATTAATTTCTGCAGTTGTCCTTTATTGTGAAATGTATCTAAAAAGTACAGAGCCCTGCAAGACATGTGTTGGAAAAAAAACAAAACAAAAAACAAGATCGTTGTCATGAATTAAGAATTTGTTCCTCTGTTTGCTTAAACCATGGCCCAGCAGAGGTGTAAAGAGTACCAGAAAACCATACTTGAGTAAAAGTGTGAAAATGACTCCATTACAAGTTAAAAGTCACCAATTTCAATACCACTTGAGTAAAAGTCATAGAGTATCTGATTTTAAGAGTACTTATATTTTACTTGTACTGAATGTAGGCTCATAGATGCAATACTCCTCAACACCTAAGAGACATGCCAGTGAAAATAAGAAACAGACAGTTAATAAATCAAGGTCGACACAACAGCCTCTTAAACGTCTACAAACACTGACGTCTCAGTTAAGCTCTAGTGCTCAAAAAGGCCATAAGTAAACCAATATCCTTCAAAAAGTTCTCTTCAATATAATGGAAAAATGTTAAAGGAACCGTATGTAAGATTGTGGCCAAAACTGGTACTGCAATCACTTTCAAATGACTGTAGAGCGGTGTATCCCCTCCCCCTCCCCCCTGACTCAAGGTTGCCACAGGATCCAGCAGGAACGTAGGCTGCTACGTAGCTGTGGTAACTAGAGCAGAGCTGGCAACCCGGATGCCGAAACACTACTGACTTCATGATTGGTAGATAGGTGGAGGGTGGCGCTTCAGGCCAAAACACAACATGACAACATCAACATCAGTTGAGGGCTGCAACTTCACTTTTAAATGACAATATCCTGGCCGGATTACTGTTGTCAGTGATATAAGTATTTGAAATGAACATGATTTCTTAATGTCTAGTGACATATCAGGGCCATTTTATGATTAAGTGAAATACATTTCTTACATACGGTTCCTTTAAGTAAAATTAACTAGTCAAAGTCTACTTGCACTGGATGTGCTGGTTTCTGCCTCAGCACCGGCTACAGTCATGACCTCATCTTATAAATCAAACACCTGTGATTCAGCAACTACCTGCTAATGTACTCACATTCATGTAAAGTAGCTTTGTTGGCAGGACCTTAACTATTTGGTTAAGGACAAAACACACAAGATACAGTACCTTCAATACATTCCTGTACATTGTGATATTGTTTGTTTATAACAGAAATAAACTGCTGCAGAAAAGGTTATGTGCCATGCAAAATGTAACAAGTAATTGCATTACTCATCACAATTGTATTGGAGTTAAGAGTACATAAGCTTATTCAAAAATGTATTCAAATAGAGAGAAAAGGTTGCTAATATCTTTGATACTCAGTAAAACTACAAAGTAGTCAAAAAATGCTTAAGTTAAGTAACTAATTACATTTACTCAAATACTTTACATCACTGTGACCCTGGTATACTAATTCGCTCCCTCATTTTATTTAAATTTTGGCAAAGGAAAATCAATTTTTTTCTTCTGCATATCATGTGCTGGGCTCTGTGGTAAAGAAATACAGTTGTAATCAAAATTATTCAAACCCCACTGCAAATCAGGTTTATTGGCAAAATTTACAGACTTTCAGCTCTTTGCAATTAACAAATACAACAAAAGTAATTGAAATAGCTCAACACAACAAATATTTCAAGTGGTTTTCCCAAATTTAACTGAAAATGCAACTTTTCGCCACCACAAAATTGTTAAAATAATTAAATACATTCATTAGAGTTACTCATTGAACGACACAGTAACATACAGTGCTATGCATAAGTTTAGACACCCATGCTAAAGTTGACTAAAAAGAGGAATAAAAAAATCATCTTTTGGAAATTGAACTTAATGCCTTAATTAAAAAAATTAGGAAAAATCCAACCTTTAAGGACACCAATTTTCTTTGTGAATGAATAATGTATCGTAAATAAATAAATGTTCTTCCTTAAAATACAGGGTGCATAAGTCTGGACACCCCTATGTTAAATTCCCATAGAGGCAGGCAGATTTTTATTTTTAAAGGCCAGTTACTTCATGGATCCAGGATACTATGCATCCTGATAAAGTTCCCTTGGCCTTTGGAATTAAAATAGCCCCACATCATCACATAGCCTTCACCATACCTAGAGATTGGCATGGTTTTATTTCAGTAAGCCTAATAGCTGGTTTGATTTGCATTGAGAGATGATCTTATGGAAAGTACTCCATGCCAGTCTCTAGGTATCCAGACTTATGCACCCTGTATTTTAAGGAAGAACATTTATTTATTTACGATACATTATTCATTCACAAAGAAAATTGGTGTCCTTAAAGGTTGGATTTTTCCTATTTTTTTTAATTAAGGCATTAAGTTCAATTTCCAAAAGATGATTTTTTATTCCTCTTTTTAGTCAACTTTAGCATGGGTGTCTAAACTTATGCATAGCACTGTAAACACCACAAAGTCAATTCTGATCATCTTTTAAAGCAAGAACCTTTGTAGAACCACGTTGGCTGCTTCCCAAAACCACTTTTGGGAATGTGTTGAACATAATAAGTTCAGTAAGCCTATGATTTGTTCATTCATACCTGTGCATAGATTGCTGTGGGTTTGTCTATGACGGGATTGATTGGATGAGGGCATGTTGCTGCTGGGTTGTCTCCACAGGGGAGTAAAGTTAATTAGGAAGATGATGAGGTCGATGATGGATTGAGGTCTGTAGTGCAGTGTAGACGCGTTCAGGCCTACAGATGACACAACACATTCCCCTGACCTGCCCCTCCAGCCTTCAGCTTACGCAAGCAAACGTGCTGCCAGCACTAATGCTGTTGGCCCGAATCAACGCTGCTAAACCACAATCCAGGTTTGAGTCGCTGTCCTCATGTTGCTTATAGTCTGGCGTTCCAAATGTAGCTTTCACTCACTTGTTTGTACAAATCTGCCAACACATCAAGCCCTCTTGTATGTTATCTACAACAGCTGCAGCAAGAAAATATTCATTATGAAGAGGAACTGTCATGTTTGTCAATAGTAAAGGTCTGCATCCAGGACTCTGGTGCTCTGCACGGCTGATGCCTGGAGTGTTTCACCTGAGTTTATGAGATTTTTCAGCTGCGCTCATGACATTTCTATTGGACTCGTAGGTGTTTTGGGTTAGAACTGTTTAGGCGTATCCATATAAATCAGTGGACACACCCTGGGACTGGAGCGTAGGTGAGGAATTTATTGCATATGCTAGAGCTGGATCTTTTTTAAAGGAGAAAAAGTAATCAATGTGAGCTCATCTTTATTTTCGAGCCTTCACACTTGTGAACTGAGCCTTCACAAAGCCACACCTTAAAACGTTACAGACCAATCATAAGAGTTAACAACTATTGCCGTTTCGCCATTTTCAAGCTCTTAGCTGATTGGCAATTGGTTTTAGAGGGGTTTGGGTAATTTTCCAGCTAAACATCTTGCTTAACCATGCTGAAAGACCAGCTTAAACCAGCAAAGACCAGTAAAACAGTTCAAGCTGATATAATCAGGTTATTTAGCAGGGTTTGCTCTTTTTGATAGTTTTGTACACAGTTTTATGGAATTATCTAAAAAATATTGCAAAATTGCTTAGAAAATGTAACCAGAGAGAATATAAGTGATTTTCTCTTTTCTCTTTAAACAAGTCTTGAGAAGTTTGTGTTGTAATATGTGTCGCTCATCATTCCTAAATGAACATGCAAGAACTTGAAAATTGCTCCAAGGTCAATTAATGGGACTTATTTAACATAATTTAATTTTATGTGTTGACTCAGGTCATTTTTGTGAGTTAGTAACTAAAGAGTTTGCAGTACCATAGTGAATGTGTCATAGGAATGGTTGGAACAGTTCTGTTCACTGTTCACAATTCTTTTCTCTTGCCAGTTGACTGACTTGATTCTGTTTTGAAGTGTCCACAGTTTTTCATCGTATTATTGCGTAATAATTATAAATATTGCGTATAATTACTAAGTCGTCATGAAAAAAATGAATGATTCACCCTACATAGTTAGTTTTTATTTTTAAAAAATGTACTCTTTATCAAAATGTCATAACTGGATCTTCCAGTGAAACAATAAACTTCTTTCTGGTGACATATGCAGAACTTCTCCAATCATGTAGTCTGCTTAAACCCCGCCCCTCCCCATTTGCATTCATCTGCCTCTACTTTTGAGTGCCACGCCCACATCTCAACATTCAATCAACAACAGATGCATAAAACCAAGTCCCATAAAACCTCACAATACAGAAGAAGCGATCTGCCGCTACTTTCATTTCATTGCATCTTTCACTTTAAGAAAAGCAGCAGCAGATAAAAATGCTTTGCAATGCCATACATCACTCCAGCCCATGAAATAATAATATACAATCGATTTTTATTTCCAGTTCATTCCAATGGGATGTTTTATAAACTCGCAAGTCTGCAATTGTAAGAGTAACCAGAGGGGGTGGAGCTTAGCAAAGGGTTAATTGTGATTGTTTGCTTTTATCAACTACATCACGTGATCTAAAAGCATAACTAAATACTTCCTTCAAAGCAGAAAAACAATCATTATTTCTCTGGTGTAATATTTTCTTTTTTCATCATAGCTTTGATGAACTGCTTCATATCAAATAATGTACCGCTGCTGGATTTTTTTGCGTGGCGCAGCAAGCATCCCGAGCAATAAAACAGCACGAGCTTTCACAAAACGTGTCAAACCGGCTCCCATAACCCTCTGCCACGCACCTGTGTTGATGTTGCTTCATTTCTCTGATGATGTGTGGCAATAATCAGAGGAGATCCTGAACACAGATATGTTCTCTCTTGGCTATTGAGCCATCTACCGCTTCCAGCCATGCACCTGTACCCATCCTCGCTCCTGCAGCAGCGTGCCGTGTTTTGCTTGGCATTTCTCATTAAAAACTTGCTCAGCTTGACACCGTGGTTTCCTAAGTGAGGCTTTCACAAAGAATCTGTCAGTACAAATACCCGACAGCTTGTTAATAACAGATTTCCACCACAACAAAACGCTGCTATTGTTGGCGGTCGGGTCAGACTTGATCTCCGCCGCTCTAGAAGACAGAACAATAAAGTTACGGCTCTCGGATATCAACGTTTATTCCACACATTTGTGCTTAACTGGACATAAGGTGGATAAGGTCAGAATGACTTTGGAAAGACAGCGCATGCCAGCACGATCTGGACCGGATCGCGCTAACATGACCTCAATGTTCAAAAACACATTGAATTTATTACATTTTTGGGACTTGATTTTGCATCGGCCTATTTTGTGGCGGCGTGACATACTGCTCTGAGCTATAAGTAGAGTCTATCCTCTTTAGCATAGGATTTAATGATGCTTGAATGCGCACTCTCTTACATGTGTGGCCCTTGCCACCAGAAAAGTTTTTGAGAGGCAAGTTAACAGACCGTGAAAAGGCGGCACAGATGGCAACATCCTAGGTGGTAATTATCCAGCACCTCCTCTAGAAAAAAAGAAAAGAAAGTAGAAAGTAAAAGCACAAGATGGGTGTTGCCATCAGGTCAGACTCTGACACCTCTTGCAAGTCAAATCAAATCAATGGGGTCCTGTGGGGACAGAGGCGGGACTGAAGTCACAGGTCACACCGTCCAATAAGAGGATGATTTCTAGCTTCACTGCTTTGCAAGCCTGAGAGGAAGCCTATGTGCGCAGATAGCAGGTACCTAAATATTTTCAAGTTTATTTACATATTTTGTGTATTCGATGAGCTGATCATTTGCCTTGTATCAGCTAAAGCGTCTCAGTACGGGTGAGCTGACTATAATAGGTGCATTTATGCAACATTAAAGCTGTTGAGAAGAGCTTAAACGTTGGTGCAGATCTATTAAAATTGGAGGTGACGGTTCATTTGAATCCTGTTTGATTTTTTTGGGGTGGGGGGATTCGATGCACTACAAGGTGATGGCTGTTCCAATGTAGAAGCGCCCATGCAAAAATATGTAAATGCTGCCCATATTAGAATCTTTGTCTGGTTGTCATTCTCACATGGGGCACATCAAAGCCATATGACCTGATTTTGCACCTGCTGTTTAATTAAATTTACAAGACAGACACACTCTCCACTCCTGATGATATACAAATCAGTTTTTATTACCCCAGCCCCGTAATTTACAAGGCAATTGACTGCTGTGCGGAGATGGTGCCTGCCAAAGTGGTCCCTCAGAAAAGATATAGAAACTCTCGACACTGCTTTAGTTCAGCTTCTTACGAGAGAGCTCACGTGCTGTAGATAATGAACGGTAGGGATATATCTGCCTTGATGAAGTGGGATTTTACTTTAGAGATATAGACTTTTCATGTAATGATTCTTTGGAATGGCACTAACAAAAAAAAAAAAGTGGTATGGTATTTTTTTGAACGTGTACTATGGTTATATCATATCATTCTTTGAACTGATTCATTGAAGTTAATTAGGGTACCACATGAATATGATTGTGTTCATTTGGCACCATGGTATATTGTAAATTCTTACATTTATTGACTTGATTTTTTGGGGGGAGTAAAGTGTCATGATTTAACTTTCCTGAATGAATTAAAATATTGAAAATCTTGAAAAGGAAACCTTATTAAATAGTTTGGCATAATGTTCTATTATTTCTTGAGAACAAATTTCAACAAAACTGTTTAATATAATAATATAAATAACATTTGCCAAATCAAAGTCAAATGGTGCAACAACTATATATATATATATATATATATATATATATATATCAGTATTATATATTAGTCATGTATGTGAAAGTACCATTACTGATAACTGTCTGATATTATCATTGTACCATGGTACGGATGCATTAGCCTATTTGTTTTTATTAGGGGGAAAAAGACAAAGACAAACATATTTCTTTCAGGATTTCTTTCAGGATCTTTCAGAACAAAAAAGGACAACGCCAAATCGTGTAGCATTGTATCTTTTCAAAGAGCTCAGATCAATTTGGATTTGCTCTGATGCTTTTTATTATAGTTTAATAAATTGATCAGATTTATCCTCTACTTATCATTCTGAGCAAACAGGCAATAAATCTCTCAGTAAGTCAGTAAATCTGTGTTATATCTGATTTGAAATTGCAGGGGTATTTCAATACAAGACATTTCAACCATCTAAATCTTTTAATTCTGTAGTAACATGTTAAATTCCATAAACCTAGGCAGGCTCAGAGCACATCACCAATATCTCTGTGCTCAGTGCGGATTTGCGATTGCATGTGATTCAGACATGCCCCCGGTCGCAGTGGAGAATGCTTCTCAGGCAATCCATAATAGATGATGAAATTTGGCAAGCGGTCGAGCCTTATGGTCCATTCTTCCTCCCGCAGCTGCTTGTTTTCCCACAACTCATCTGTGCTGACCAAGTTGTGTGCCGGAGTACGTGTCTGGGTCCGTATGTCACCGGCTCTGCCTAGAAGCGCTCCTCCTGCAACTTTCCATTATTCAACACGTCAGAGGAGAAGAAAGACGGACAGACGTTTAGAGGATTCCCTCTTTTAGCACACTTGCATCGAGGACTGAAAGTTTTAATGCACATACAGATGAAAAGAAGTTGAGGACTGTGATTGCAATTCACATACCTACCACACACTGAAAGTATGAACCACTTTTATCACATACTGTTTGCATTTGCATGTTAAAGGGGTGGTTGAATGTGATTTCACTTTTTTAACTTTAGCTAGTGTGTAATGTTGCTGTTTGTGCATAAACAACATCTGCAAAGTTACAACGCTCAAAGTTCAATACAAAGGGAGATATTTGCTTTTAAAGAAATCAATTTCTAAGGACTACAGCAAATGGCCGGTAGGGGCTACAAGACATTCCTCCAGGGTTAGTGACATCACTAACCCCAACATTTACATAAACCTCTCCTCTGGGAACACAATAAATAAAGGGGCGAGGCCATTTTATGTTGCTTTGGAGAAGAGTTGTTGTGGTAGTAGAGTGTCGTTTCCGCCATGCCGTCGAAACGCTGTTATTTTCACCCAGATTGCAGGTCCACTTTGTTCAGTCTTCCTAAGGACGGTGGAGTTAGGGAGCAATGGTTACATTTTATTTTTAACTCGGTCCCTCATAATTATAATCCAAATGTCGCTGTGCTGCACATTTTCCGGAGGAAAGCTTCCTCAATCTACGTGAGTTCAATGCAGGATTCGCACAACGGCTTGTCCTGAAAGATGGAGCAGTTCCAACTTTAAAAACAGAAGCTGTTGTTTACGAGCCACAACCTGTAAGTATGAAGTTCGTATTGTTAATTGTACCGTACGTTGTAGCAAGGAAGTAAACGAAGGACAACGTTAACCAGTTTGTTAAATGCTAATTCACACTTATCCGACAAACACATATAAACTTCTGTTTAATATCACCAGCGCAGCGAGCTTGGAATGTTTGTGGAACCCTTCATGGAACCCAGAAATTATCCGACCGTTTTTACAAGGAGGGACAGAGCAGTGTAGAATAATGGTTAAATATGTGAAAAATAATGCGAATTTTTAAAAACGAAGCATGAACACATTACAGTGCACCCCACAAACACAATCAAGCCTTTGAAAAAAAATTAATGATTTGATATATTTAAGAACTCCTGTGCCAACTTTGGCCTCGCATTTGGGGTTTTGTGCCATGCATTAGCTCATTTAGCCTGAAAATAGCCCAATAGCATGCTTGCTTTGAAAATCCACCAGAAATAATCCACCATCCTGGGACTTTTGGCATAATATTTTTGACATGATGTGATTTAAGATACTTTGCAGTATGGATAGAATGTGAATTGAGATATTGGCACAAGTGACAATAAGTGTACAGAAAGTGGTTTCGCACTGTGTCTGCTGTGTATGTTTGAGTTGCAGTGTTAGTAGGACAGAGGAGTTTGTTGTTCATCACACTTTTAAGCGTTGAGTGTTTTAAAAAAAAAGAAAGAAAAAAAAAAAAAAAAAAAAAAAGTTAGTTATTGTTAATGTACTTAACAATTAACTGTTCCCTTTCGAGGGAACTCAACGCTGTGTTAGTTGCTGATGCTATGGGAAATCCTTTAGTGTGCGCCGGTGTCTGAAGCACGTGTAAAAACACGGCAATTCTATTGGCCGAGGCAGTGACTATGAAAGTGTGCCTGCATTAGACGTCATCAACTTTGATTTGTAGGAAGACACGCAGGTATGCCTGAAATTTAGCAACACGACACAGCGTCTCGTTCCTTTCACAGGGACCGAGGGTTACATGCGTAACCCTAAGACGTTTCACCCAATATTTTTGTTTGCTGTGTTTTTGTGCTTATTAAGTTATCAAGTTGATAACAAATCTTTTATTATTATTATTATTATTATTATTTATTACTTATTTATTATTAATATAATTAACTAAAACTAAACTGAAACCCAAGTCCCTAATTTTTCTCAATTTAAATAAAGCTGAAATAAAATAAAATATTAATATTAAATGATAAACCTAAACTGAATAAAATTAGAAATGTTTAACCAGAATAAGTTTAAGTTAAAGTGCTAAAATTAAAAACAAATAAAAACTTAATTAAACCCAAATAGTAATATAAAAAGAAAATGAATAAAAATGTCAAAAGTATAACAAAATTATTAAAACTATTAAAACTAATTATTAAAAATTATTAAAAAATATAAAAATGTAAAGATATAAAAATATATATATATTTATATATTTTATATATTATTTGCCCCCTTGGCAAATATGACCAAATATGGTTATAACAAATAAATCTGCATTGTTTATCCTTTTGATATTTTATTAAACAAAATGCAAAAATCTAACTTTTTATTGAAGTAAAATAATTGAAAGTGGTACTTCACATTCTGAAATAAATGTTTTTCTCCAAAACACATTGGGAACAATTATTTGCCCCCTTTTATTAAATAGTTTTTGCAACCTCCTTTTTCCAAGATAACAGCTCTGAGTCAGTCTTCCCCTATAATGCCTGATGAGTTTGAGAGACCATCAGAGACCATTCCTCCATACAGAATCTCTCCAGATCCTTTAGATTCCCAGATCCATGTTGGCGCTTCTTCTCTTCAGTTCAGCCCACTCATTTTCTATAGGGTTCAGGTCAGGGACTGGGATGGCCATTGCAGATGCTTGGTTTTGTGCTCAGTGACCCATTTTTGTTTTGATTTTGATGTTTGTGTTTGGATCACTATCTTGTTGGAAGATCCAAAAATGGCCCATTATAAGATTTCTAGCACAGGTGGTTTTGATTTTTTATCTGTTGGTATTTGATCGAATCCATGACGCCATGTATCTGAACAAGATGTTCAGGACCTCTGGCACAAAATTAGGCCCACAGCATTAAGGATACAGCAGAGTATTTCATTTTACACATTGGGTACTTTTTATCCCTGTATGAACCAAACCCATATTAAGTGTTTGCTGCCAAAAAGCTCTTTTTTTTCATCTGAACAGCACTTTATATGCTGTATAGGCTATATATATATATAAAACTGGTCCTGCGTCAACACAGGATGGAACTGTACTTATCAAACGATTTTAAGAGTTCTTGAATAGCTGTCAACAAACTCAGACCATCAAAACTGATGTGAGACTTGTGTGAAAGAATACTGAACACCTATGCCAAAGTAAATGAGGTATTGCTCATTGCTCACTCTCTCTCTCTCTCTCTTTCACCCAGGAGGTGTTGGCTGATTGATGGCCTAGGTTGAGCCAGTATGGTAAGATGGCTGCGAGATGCTGATCAGCAGCTGTTTTCTCAGAGCGAGGGAAAGGGGAAGAAGTTTTCCGCTTGCCCTTCAGGCAGACCAGGTGTCTCTAACTCCTCGCTGTGTCATCCCCCAATCTTGGCACCACGTTCCCAAATAGGTCCACTTCATTGTTGCGCTTCCTCAGGGATGGGCCCAAATTAACGCACACTCAGTACACCGAGCAGAAGAAACACCCCAAAAATGTCGCCCAGAGCCTGGGTGTAGGGCAGAATGAGAGTTTTTGCTGAATAGAAATGAGAGATGGAGTCAGAGAAAGCCAGAGAGGCACACAGGAGAGCCCCATTTGTTAAGGTGCAGGTGCAAAATTTGAGTGAATGCCAGGTTGCGCTCCTCTTTTTGGTTCCATATTAACACTGTCAGCTTTTTTGTTCATATCTAAATCTTTTTTGACAATGCTGCCTGCTTTTGGTGCCTGCTGTGATTTGCTCATTTGCTGTGTCGTAAAAAGTTCAAATTTGTCTAGAAACTAGAAAATTAGCCAGTCATTATGGAAGTCAACTCGGAATGCTTTTTGGAAGTCATGGTTGGTGCTTGTGAGAGCATCAGTAAGTGTGTTTAAACCGACTTCTGCAATAATTAGCTTTAGCCAGACTGAAATTGTACCAGTTCAGTTTTTGCAAAGTATGACTAACATTCCATATTCAGACTAGACAGAATTGTAAGTGTCAACTATGAATCTTTGCAAAAACAATACTCAAATTTCTTTTTTTAAAGAAGTTTTGTCTTTTTTTTTCATAAAGTAACCCATCTATCTATCTCATATTATGTGAGAACACAACAGAAGTTAACCGAGAGTCTCCTTAAAGTCTAATTGCTTTGGACTTTTGCAATTTTGATGATGACAGTTGGTATGGGAGGCGTATGGGCCGCAGTCAAAATTGAATAAAACACAAGGCGGGAGTTGGATGACAGCTTTAAACAGGGCAGGCCACGAGTCTTCTCTTCTGTCTGCGGGAACAAATGCAGTCCTGCACCAAACATTGGCAACCGCAGACCACAGCTTGGAGGCAACGGGAGAAAAATAACTTCTGTCAAAAGCAAGAACAAAGGAGAAAACACTCATGCCTGCACTTTACTCCTCATTATTTTGTGATTTCATAATCAAGACAACGGGATCTGATCTGCAAAACTGTGGACAGCTGGTCCGTTTCCACCACTGAGCCTGTTGGGATTTGTAGTTCTTTCTCAAAGACATGTGCGAATCCCCACTGTCCCTCCCCTCGTTCTCGATAACGGCCGACTTTTTCAGGAAACAGAAGGGGTACTCTGTTGTGCCGGGCTCTTTATTTCCTCCCTCCATCGGATAAATAAAACATTGGGCACACTTTGAAGGGCCGGGCAAGGGGAAATGGGGATTCAAAGGGATTGTTAAGAATCTGGGCTGTGCCCTTGCATCGATTCCCTGTTTCGTTTGCGCGGCTCCGCTGATGCTGCATTGTGGGTCGCAGATTGCGCTGTTTTTTCCATCCCTCAAGTGAGATGTAAAAGCAAGGCACCCATCTGCCATGTAGATCCAGCAGCCCCTGAAAGCTCTGGCGTGTGGAAAGATAAAGAGAAAGATGAGAGGAAAACAGAGGGGAAGATCGCTGCTCTGAACTGTCACCAGACCTCCATGGTCAAAAAATGCCACATCGGTAAAGGCCAAGAACCCCATAAACCTGCTCATAAAAGTTAGATATTACAATGCTATGAAAAAATGTGATGCTATTTTACACATTGCAGTCATACTAGGCCCATCCAATAAATAAAATATCCAATATCACCACAGTGTTTTTTGGAATGACATTAAGTGGATTTAACTGGAAAAAGAACCGCAATTGTTAAATAGTGCTGCAATTGTGATATTTCAAATCGCATTTCCGAGAAATAGTCGTAATTGTGAGATATAAAGTAAGTTATGAGAAACACTGTCGCAGTTATTAAAAGGTGCAGTATGTAGTTTCTGCGACACTAGAGGCAGCCAGCGGAATTACAAAAAGTATATTTTCAAACAACCTTGCAAATGCTCATTTCGTGGCTCGCTCCTCCCCCAACGCAAACATGACAAATACAGATGTTACAGTTGCTTGTAAAGGCATGTTTCAACTGGTAAAAGTAGGCTACTTTCATAAAAGTACAACATATTAGGAATACTTTTAGTTTCTGTGTGTCATGAGTAAGCAACTGAGTAGGCTAACATTGATCACGAGCATCTCGCTTATATTAAACCCATCTAACGTATCTGCACCGGGTGCATTTTTTTGACATGACGTGCCTCCATTGTTTGAGGCTAAGTGAACATTATAAACTGGTACATTAGTCTTTCTGAATGGAATATATGCTATATGGTACTAAAGTGTCCATTTGTAGCACGTAGCATCTCAATGCCCCATTCGTTTTGACGTGTTAATGACCAGTTTAATCCTTAAAGGTTTAAATGCAGCAAATCGTGAGCTTAGAATTATAAGGTTCTATCTCCGTTTAGGGTAGTTCTGAGATATTGAGCATCAAAGTTTTTACATCCCAGCTGGCAATGGAGAGATGGAACCTTTTTATTTTATTAATAACTACTAACAAAATATTTTTTTTTACAAAAATAACACCACACAGGCATTAATAAACACCTAATGGATCAGATTATGTCAAAAACTCAATTTCGACCAAAAGTGGAGATAGAACCTTATAATTCTAAGCTCACGAAATGTTGGCCCCACACCAGCTAAACACCCTCTGGTTTAACCTGCTACAGAAGCCACGCCCCAAAATATCGCTATAGGTTGAGCTGGAAAGTGATTGGCGGATGTGATCGGACTGCTCTCAATGTTCAGACGGTGCCTGGGAGGTTCAATGTTTACACTTTTGGGGGAGATAGATGCATGAGTGGCATACTAATAGTAGTCAATGAACAATAAACAATGTATTTGAACATAAAAAATTGTACATACTTCATCCTTATATATAGTAACATTGAGATATAAATACCTAATTGTGTGTTATAAAGTCAAAATTGTTGGATACAAAGTCACAATTACTTGAACTGAAGTCGAAATTGTAAAGTCGCAGTTACGAGAATTAAAATTGCAATTGTGCATTAGAACATCACATTGAGATGTCATTGAGAAATAGGATTCAACTATTGAATACAATTATATTGTGAGATGCAAAGTTGTAATTGTAAGATGTAAAGTTATCAGATGCAATTGTAAGATATAAAGTTATGAGAAGTCACAGTTATGAGAAACACCGTCGCAATTATTAAATAGTTACATTGTGAGATATAAAGTCACAATTGCTTAAAATAAAGTTGCAGTTGTGAGGTTTAAAGTCTAACAAATGCCATCTCCGCCAAAGATAATAAAAATGAAAAATGTCAACAAGGGAGGTTTTGCCATATTATCTTTGAAGCTTCTCCTATAAGCAGTCCTCACTTGAACCTGAAGTTTAGACAAAACTGGTACCTTGCCGGTGAAACTCTCTCCCCAATGGTATCCAGTTTGGGACGTGAGGGGGTTGGACTGCTGGGCGGAGAGCAGGTTGGGCGGTACTTCCTGTTCACACCTCCCACTCTGCTGTGAGCGAGCTCAGGAGTGTCAGCACCCCCTCCCCCACTCACAGCTGTCTACACACACACACACACACACCACACACCACACACACGCACGCACACACGCACAGACACACACACACACGCACACACACACAGGTGCTCAACTCACACCTCAAATATTCAAAGACAGACAGAGACTGATGTTCTTGCAAAGGTAATAAACCTGTAATCTCAGCACAGACTGCAAGGCGACTGCATAATATTCTCCTGTAGATGCATGTGTGAAGAGGCTATGTAAGGAAGATAATGGGAGCAATAAGATTGGAATATGTCAAATGTTTTTATATCATGGGGTGTACCTGGTCATATAAAATGGATTCATTACTTATATGCTGCAGAAACCACACCTACTGACTAGGGCTGCGTTTTTTACTTAAAAATAATTAGTTATTTTTAATAACAATTAAATGTACACATTTAGTGTCTATGAATGCGAATTATCTGTAGAATATAATAATAATAATAATAATAATAATAATAATAATAATAATAATAATAATCATCATCACCACAAAATGACGACGTATTTGCACAGTTTTTAGACTTGAGACCAGAAATCTTGCCCCCTTTAGAGTTAATTTAGTACATTACATCTTTTTCCAATATCAGATCTTCCTCCAGGCAATGATAGCCTACTTTACAGCTAACTATAACATCTTAAACTTCAAAATGTGGGATAAGAAAAAAAAAACATTCCCATAGGATTTTTTTTTTCATCCATTCTGAAACTGGGAACATCCCACAAGGTCAAATCCGAAGACTGAAACGGATGCGAGATACAAAGACAAGAGGGCAAAAGAAATGGAGCGAAGGATTTTTCTCTAATAACTAAGAACAGTAAGAAATGCATATCGTTGAGCCAAAAGAGACCTACTGCCGAAGAAGAAAACACTTACGGCCCCTTCCAACTGGACATGTTTTGTTGTGTGATACAGTAGACAAGCAATAAAAGAATAAAAGAAAAAAAGAAAATTAGGGAATCAACTGAAGCATGACACCTCCAGGGACATCTTCCCAAATCCCCCATAGGCTTGAATAGAGCTTCCAATATCTGAAATGAAGTAGTTCAGAGATATTTCCCATCAAAAGAAAAACTGGATGAGCCAACTGTAGTATTATCAAATGTTCAAACAAATACTTTAATTCAGGCAACATTAATAAAGTGCAACACTACCCATTTGGTCTTGTCCATGTGGATGGTATTATACTGGGAAAACAAAAGTAGAGACTTTACATTAATTATCCTCTTATTTGTCAGATTAAAAGACAGGTTAAAAATCATCTTAAAAATAATCAAAGAGTTACTGAAGTCTACATCTTGTTAAATATTCTTAGGTAACTTATTCTGTGATAAAGCTGTGAATGTTATTTATTTATTTATTTTTGGACGTATGCCCAATAAAGGACTCATGTAACTTGTGACACAATAATATTGGAAGGACAGTATTTACAAGATGAGCAAATATGAACGCCATCACAATGTCGTAATTATCAAATTATAAGATTTTATTTGAGTTGGGGGCATGCCAATAAAACAAATCATTGCAGAAGCCAATTGGCATGGGCCATAATTAAGTTTTAATTGTTAAAGTTGACTAAAATCGAGTCTGTACTCATCTTTGGGTACTGTTAATGAAGAACAGCTATAAAACTTGCCATAAAATTCTTCTCATTAAGCAGGTTTATGAGGCTACATATTTGTAAGCCAAAAGCACATTTCCCATCACTGTCTGAGAATGGAAATCAGTCTAAAATACCTACTGTTCAAAAGGTTGGGGTCAGAAAGTAAAAAAAAAAAATACAAATAAAAAAAAGAAAGAAATGTATACTTTTATTAAGCAAGGATGCATTAAACTCATTTTAAAAAAGACAGTAAAACATTTATGTGTTTATATATATAAATATATATAAAAAGTTCTGTTTCAAATAAATTATGCTATTTTTAGACATCCTATTCATCAAAGAATTCTGAAAAAATTATCAGTGTTCCTCATACATATTAAGCAGCACAATTGTTTTCAACATTGACAATAACAATAAATAAGATTAATTTTTGAATAGATTTTATTGATATAGCATCAGTTACAGATTGAATGTATATTCTTTGACCTTCATTTTGTTGTATAAAGTTCCAAAAGCACAATACGCTTCCTGTCTTTGTCATTAATTGAAAATAGGACGGACATTTCCCAGTGCATCAATTTATAATATAATATAATATAATATAATATAATATAATATAATATAATATAATATAATATAATATAATATAATATAATATAATATAATATAATATAACTAGATGTACCGCATGGCGGTACAAAATATGACCGCCGCTCAGGCCTGCACTGGCTTTCCACAAAAAGAAATGACGTGGAGCAATCTGGCTGTATTGCGTGTTTATGTATATACCTAAAAAAAGTAGTAGTATGTGCATGTCTGTCTGTGTGTGTGTGTATGTGTGTGTGTTTGTGTATGTGTGTGTCTGTGTGTGTGTGTGTCTGTGCGTGTATGTATGCGTGCGTACATGTGTGTGCGCGTGTGTGTTTGTGTGTGTGTGTCTGTGCATGTGGATTTGTATGTGTGTGTATGGGTGTGTGTCTGTGCGTGTGGATGTCAGTGTGTGTGCATGCTTGCGTTTGTTTGTATTCCTGCATGTGTGTGTGTGACAGTTAGGGTTGCCAACTTCAGAAAAGGAAAATGCGGGACAATCGTGGTTATTTATAGGAAAATGAGGGACACTCAAAATATTTGTACTGTATCACACAGTGTACGTCATTTCAGTGTCTGCAGTTAAGTTTGTGTTTAAAAGGTTATCAGACATAAACACATTTGTATTGCTTAACCTATTTATGTATTTAATTCTAAAAATAATTTTAATGTCATACATGAAAAAAGTCACATTACAAACAAACCATAGTTCAAAATAACAGCATTTATCTAAAATAGAAAGCTTTTTTAACATTATACACTAGGCTTACAGTTCAAAAGGGTTAGTAAGATTATTTTTTGGGGAAAAAAAGAAAGAAAGTAATTGCCTACTTTTATTCAGCAAGGATGCATTACATTAATCAAAAGTGACAGTTAAGATAATGTTACAAAAGCTTTCTATGTACTTTCTAAAAGCTTTAAAACATTAATAATAATCAGAAATGTTTTTTGAGCATATTATTCCCTCAGGTAGATTACATGTTTTCTTGCGTGGCTGGATGTTAGACTCATGAACAATAATCACGTTGTTTGCATTCGCCAAAATTGATTAGCCGAAATCAAAACGTGGACAGTGAAAGGAAATTACCGTTAGCGCGAGACGAGTCCGGCTTGAAGCGGAAGCGACCAGACGGCAGAGGATGTTCGCAAATCAAACAATGATTTGTCTCAAAACAGTGATTAAAAAAAGCTGTGATTGGATGATGACAGGTATCGGTGATCATTCTCAAGTGTCGTGGTCAGCACTGCTGCTGTTGCTGTTGTATCAGTCAGTGGTTTATCAGCTTGTCAAAAAACGGGACACGGGAGGTCACGCACGGGACAAATAAATTAGGCCCAAAATGCGGGACGTCCCGCGGCTCCCGCCTAATTCGGGACAGTTGGCAACCTTAGTGACAGTATCATCCTAAACCAGCAACCCTTCGCTCAACAGCACCATCTACAGGCCGATGAGTGTACAGTCACTAAATGTGCACATAAATGAATTTATTTTATACCCCCCCATGGATGAAATTCTACGAAACTTAGCATACCCCCAGAGGATGTCAAGTTAATCATACACATGAAATATGGTGCAGTTCTGAACATCTCAACTGAAGATAGGGGCGATTAAAGCAGAATAATATTGCATTTTCATTTTTTATGGGAGGGGCGCAAATCACAAATGAGTGATTATGGGCTAGGTTGATGTGGGCCCTTAAGAGCAACATACCATAAAAATTTCTTCATCCTCTGTGCCACGGTTCAAGTAGTTATTTAGGAAAAACTGCATTTTTTGGGTTTGGGGGGGCCCAGCGCGGGGGGGGAGTGGCCCCCGGGGACCAAACGAAATTTTTCCGTAAAAGTCTAGTGGGGCTACATGCTCACCAAATTTCATGTTCCCCGGTGTTTCGGTGTCCCTGGTATCGTTGACGGAAAATTCAGTAGATTGACGGGGAAAAAAAACTAAAAAACTTTGACAGTCGATTATGGACTAGGTTGATGTGGGCCCTTAAGACCAACATACTTTGCAAATTTCTTCATCCTCGGTGCCACGGTTCAGGTAGTTATTTAGGAAAAACTGCATTTTTTGGGTTTGGGGGGGCCCAGCGCGGGGGGGGAGTGGCCCCCGGGGACCAAACGAAATTTTTCCGTAAAAGTCTAGTGGGGCTACATGCTCACCAAATTTCATGTTCCCCGGTGTTTCGGTGTCCCTGGTATCGTTGACGAAAAATTCACGGGGGGCCCAGCGCGGGGGGGGGAGTGGCCCCCGGGGACCAAACGAAATTTTTCTGTAAAAGTCTAGTAGACCAACATACCATAAAATTTTCTTCATCCTCGGTGCCACGGTTCAGGTAGTTATTTAGGAAAAACTGCATTTTTTGGGTTTGGGGGGGCCCAGCGCGGGGGGGGAGTGGCCCCCGGGGACCAAACGAAATTTTTCCGTAAAAGTCTAGTGGGGCTACATGCCCACCAAATTTCATGTTCCCCGGTGTTTCGGTGTCCCTGGTATCGTTGACGAAAAATTCACAGGGGCCCCAGCGCGGGGGGGGGAAGTGGCCCCCGGGGACCAAAC
Organism: Abramis brama; assembly: GCF_963993115.1. Classification (NCBI taxonomy): domain Eukaryota; kingdom Metazoa; phylum Chordata; class Actinopteri; order Cypriniformes; family Leuciscidae; genus Abramis; species Abramis brama. The sequence continues at coordinate 25,816,904 of NC_139983.1, forward strand.
GAAATTTTTCCGTAAAAGTCTAGTAGACCAACATACCATAAAAAATTCTTCATCCTCGGTGTCACGGTTCAGGTAGTTATTTAGGAAAAACTGCATTTTTTGGGTTTGGGGGGGCCCAGCGCGGGGGGGGAGTGGCCCCCGGGGAACAAACGAAATTTTTCCGTAAAAGTCTAGTGGGGCTACATGCCCACCAAATTTCATGTTCCCCGGTGTTTCGGTGTCCCTGGTATCGTTGACGAAAAATTCACAGGGGCCCCAGCGCGGGGGGGGGAAGTGGCCCCCGGGGACCAAACGAAATTTTTCCGTAAAAGTCTAGTAGACCAACATACCATAAAAAATTCTTCATCCTCGGTGTCACGGTTCAGGTAGTTATTTAGGAAAAACTGCATTTTTTGGGTTTGGGGGGGCCCAGCGCGGGGGGGGAGTGGCCCCCGGGGACCAAACGAAATTTTTCTGTAAAAGTCTAGTGGGGCTACATGCCCACCAAATTTCATGTTCCCCCGTGTTTCGGTGTCCCTGGTATCGTTGACGAAAAAATTCAGTAGATGACGAAAAAAAAAAAAACTTTGACAATCCCTATATGACCGCTTTCGCTAGCTACGCTAGCGGCGGTCATAATAATATGTCCTAGTGGCTGTAAAACGTCCTTTATAATATGCATCTACTCTTTCATTTATAGTCAGTAACTCAACTGTTTTAAGACCATTTAAACCCATGAAAAATAAATGTTTAAAAATATGGGTTATTGAAGACCATGTAGGCACAACATATATGTTCCAGAATGGTTTAATGATCAAGGGCTTTTAAAGGCCTTTTAACTGTATATCCATCAAGCATGCTTTGAAAAAATTAAATACAGTTCAGAAAGACAATGAAAAGTTGTCTGGTGAAATAACCCTAGTGCTCATGGGGAAGAAAGAAAATGGAGGTTTTGTGAATATTACACTGCCTATCTGAGCTCAGCAGGATCCCAGACTGGGCCTGCAGGGAGAGAAAAAGAAACCTTGTAGTTATTGAAAAGTAATAATAAAAAGAAAAAATACAGTGTGGCTTGGAGTCTATTCCTTTTATATGGGCATACAGGGAGGGCCAGGCCTCACTGTGAAGATAAATGTCATTTTCAGCACACACACAGGCCTGCAGTGAGAGTGTGTCGCATCTACTCTTATCACTGCTTACACACACACACACTCACACACACGCACACACACGGCTCTCTCTTGTTCTTTCAGGAACAATTAGCTTTATGCTGGGGCTGAGCTTCTGAAATGTTATTCAGTGAGGTGAACTGGTTATTATATCACAAAGACTGCAGCTGAGTCAATTATTCTGTGTGAATAGAAGAGTGGGCAAAGAAAGAGAGTGGAAAGGTAGAAACAGAGAAAGAGTATTGTTTTTTTAAATTTATCAAAGTACTTTTAGAGGGATCCGTGTGCCCAAGTTTTAAAAGAGAGAGCTTGAGATTTGTTTTAAAAGCACATTTTATCTTGCAGTGTTGCATTGGAGCTGCAGAATCCTGAAAAAAGTATCATAGTCCACACACGATTCTTTTTTTGATATAATTTTTTTTCTTTTTATATATATATATAATAAGAAATGTTTCTTAAGCACTGAATCAGCATATTAGAATGATTTCTGAAGGATCATGCGACACTGAAGACTGGAGTAATGATACTGAAAATTCAGCTTTGCCATTGAAGAAATAAATTACATTTTAAAATAGTAATATTTCACAATATAAATTTTTACTGCATTTTTTTTTTTTTTTATCGATTAAATGCAGCTTATGAGAATAAGAGACTTTCAAAACCTTAAAAAGTCTTACCAATTTCAAACTTTTGAATGGTAGTATATTACTTAAAATGTAAGTGATATCTTAAATCTCCTATTTCTGTCAAATACTTTTTAATGATTATCTGAGAATCTTTAGAACAATCTTTGTGAACAATATTTTATGACAGCCAATATTGATATCTAAGCAATACAGAATAAAGATATAATTGCATAAAACACAAAATCACTCAAAGCGACAATCTGATGGAGCATGTCACATATTCTGGCTACTATACACTTAAAATGTTAAATGTTAAGAAATTTGACGTTGAAATTTGAAGCAGATGTTCCTCATCAGAAGCGCTGATTACATCAGCTCAGTACTTTTTTTTTCCTGGCACATTGATATAAATCTACCTGACTGGCGGAAAATGCATAGCTGGCAGCCAAGCTTGGAACTTGCGATGTGTTTGTGTGTGATATGCATCTGACCATCAGTGAACGGACTGTCAGGCATCCAAGGCTGAAACTATGTTCAACAGAAATACCTATAAATGAATCCGAATGCTTATCAAACACAAAAGGAGTGGCTCATTGCACACTTTTCTGTTCCAGACAGAAGAGCCAGATGGAGCTCTGTACACACTGTACAAATGCTACACCCTTTGGGACCACTGCCCAAACACATACACCTTTTTTTGGGCAGGTGGTGAAGGAGTTGCTGCCCCTGTAGTCTGTCCTGCCGGGGGTCTCTACACCCCCTCCCTGCGAGGAGTCGGTTAAAATGCCAGCTCGGTCCCACCTGGGAGAAGCCAACCCTGTGGCACCTGACGGGCCAGCGTCAGTGTCACGCCAGGCCCGAGTCGCTCACCCCTGACGAGAACACAATGGCATGCAGCCTGCCGGCAGACGCGGGCAGGTACAGATAATATTGTTAATCGTGCAGAATGGCAAACAGGCCTCTCAGGACAAAGAGGGATGGCGGTGCAGTGATTGGAGAATATCCCCTCTTCTATTTTTTCCTCTTTTCTCGCCGTTTAAGCACAGAAAATTTCATTTCGTTATTTTCCACCTCACAGCGTCTATCAGCCAAGGTGTTTGGTTCTGATATACTGGAATTGAGAGTTTTGCCTTTTACAGCGGGGTATGAATCACGAAAAAAAAGCACACGCCCCCCTCCCCCCCACGGCCCTCATCCCCCTCTCATTTTTAATCTAACTCAGGCAACAATGAGTGCACATTGCTCCAAAATCTCGACATTGTTTCACTTCTGTTTCCTTTCGTCTGGATACTAGGAGATATTCTACAGGAGTGCTTTGTAAAATGAGATAAGCACATTTCTTTCCCCTACAAGCATGTTTAATTTCTCATATATTTTAAAGAGGCTAAATGGCCCCATCTGGGTTTGCAGAGCATCATCTACTTATGTTTCATATTTTGTGTCGCATCCCATTAACATCGCATTAAAAAAAGAAAAGAAAGCTTCTTTTTCTAATCTTTTTATTCACACAATAAATAGACGTCCGTATCCTCGGCGGTGATTCACAAAGCAGTGTGAAGAAAAAAAACCCAAAGGGATTATGGGTGAGATCAACTTCTGTAAACTGTGTTAAAATGGCTTTTCAAACTTTTGAGAAAGCCACAAATTAGACTTAACTTATTCCAGAATTGTTGTCAAGGATGTTAGGAAAAAAAAAAAAACCCTGTAAAAAGAGAAGTTGCTTTCATAAGTCTTAATCAGGGTCAAGATAAGTTCTCTGTCAAATTAAAATTGTATTACTTGCGCTCAAAGAAGAAGGGCATCTTTTGAGATCTCTGCAATCAAAAGTAAAATAACTTGAGTTCATAAATTGGTTTTGATGAAAAGATTCACAGCAGAGGTATTTAAATGTTAATTTGTTGGTGGTAAGTGAAAAGTGTACTTTTAATATGTGTCTTGGTGGCTGATGTTATTGAAGGGTATTTTCACCTCAGAGTAAAAAATAAAAAACATTATTATGGCAACGTTTAAAATAAGAAATACAGTTACATGATTAAGGAAAATGGACAAAAACTGCAAACAGAGAAGTTTTCATAAGACTAAATAATGACAATGGCTACCGTGAAGGCCCGGCACCACGCGGGCCTTTATGCCCAGCTCGACACGCCTGAAGGAGCCAAACGAATCTACAAACTCACGAACGCCCACCATCGCGAATGCAACACCTACCACCCGATTCGCCTGCTCTGCCATGCCATGAAGATATTCGAGTTCGTAATTGATGCTCGTCTCCGGAAGATCATCTCCATCAGTCCCAATCAGTGCAAATTTGTTAGAGGAAGTGGCACTACTGATGCAATCCACGCCGTCAGGCTGCTGCTGGAGAGGCACCGGGAGAAGAACCAGCAAGTACACATGGCCTTTCTCAACCTCGAGAAACCATTTGACCGTGTGCCCCGGGATCTCATCTGGCATTTCCTTCGCTCTCACGGTGCCCCCGAAGAGTACATACGGTGGATCCAGCTGCTCTACACCAACACCACCAGTGTCGTTCGATGCCCCGCAGGCCTGTCCGAACCGTTTCCGACCACCGTCGGCGTGCACCAGGGATCCACCCTCTCCCCGCTCCTTTTCATCCTTTGCATGGACACTGCCACGGGGGATATTCAGGCGTCTCAGCCCTGGTCCCTTCTATTCGCCAACAACATCTTCCAAGCTGACGAAGCCCATCGTGGGCTTGAACGTCAAGTGCAAGACTGGAATGAGCAGTTGGACGTGCACGGATTGCGCCTCAACATCAAAAAGACTGAGTATATGGAGTGCGGACCCCAGACCGATGGGACAATTAGAGTTAGAGGGCAGCTATTAAACAAAGTCACCGAATTCAAATATGTCGGTTCGCTCATAGACCCTGAAGCCCGAGCCCGAGTCAACACGGCATGGCTCAAATGGCGACAAGTCACGGGCATCCTCTGCAACCGCCGATTGCCCATACCACTCAAGGGCAAGATTTATAAAACCGTTGTACGCCCAGTCGTGTTGTATGATTCCGAGTGTTGGCCAGCCACCACCAAACCTGAGCAGGCCCTCCACGTTATGGAGATGGAGATGGAGATGGAGATGAAGATGAAGATGAAGATGAAGATGAAGATGAAGATGCTCCGCTGGTCCCTCGGCCTCACGCAATTCGACCGCGTCATGAACGAAGATGTCCGAAGGCGCATGGGCCCATAGTTGATAAGATGCGTGAAGCCCGACTCCGCTGGTATGGCCACGTCATCAGAAGTAGCGATGAGACAGTGGTGAAAACGGCCTATCATCTATCACCACCTGGACGACGACCGCGTGGCCGGCCAAAGAAGCGGTGGCTCGTCTGGCGGAGGACATGCGCGCAGACAATATCACCACTGATGATGCCCTGGATCGAGCCAAGTGGCGAAAAGCATGCGAACAAGCGGACCCTATACAAATATGGGATACACGCTAAGACAAAGAAGTACTAATGACAATATCACAACAAGGTGACTTCAGCAGATGTCGAGTGAAAATTATATTACTTGCACACTAAGAAGAAGGCCATATTTTGAGATATCTGTGGGCAAAAGTGAAAGAAACTTGAGTTCATAAATTGTTTTTTTTTTATGTGAAAAGTCACAGCAGAGGAGTAGGGTTAGCGGTAAAAGAAAAGTGTACTTTCAAAATGCTTGGTGACTGTTGGTATCCAAAGCCCATTTCCACCGCAGGGTAAAAAAAAAAAAAAGTTATGAGATAAAGTTTAAAATAAGAAATAAAGTCGCAGTTATGTGAAAAAAGTTTGATAAAGTCACACTAAGAGGTATAAAATCGCAGTTGCAAGTATAAAATCTCAAGTTTGACAATTGTGAATCATGTTATAAGGAAACAGAGTCTTGCAAAATATAAAGTATAAAGTCACAATTAAGAGAAACAAAGGTTTAATAATAAGTTTAATTAATAATAATAATACATTTTATTTATAGGTGCCTTTCGCAACACTCAAGGTCACCTTAAAAATCTTTCTAAAAACATCAGTATAACAACAATAGACAAAGCATATTATAATATACATTAGATACTTAAGAATAATATATTGCTCAATACATGTGCAATTATAAATAAGCCTGTTTACATAAATAAGTTTTAAGACAAGATTTAAAAGTGTGAAGACTGTCGCTGTTATGAACGTCCATGGGAAGGGAATTCCACAAATGAGGGGAAGCATAACTAAAAGCCCTAGACCCCTTACTGTTAAGGCGAATGCGTGGTAAGACTAAAAAGATTGATGAAGAAGATCTGAGGGTACGGGCAGGAATATAAATTTGAAGAAGATATGAAGGAGATAGATTGTTTCAAAATTTTGAAATTAATTTGATATTTTACTGGAAGCCAGTGCAAGCATTGAAGAACGCACGTCCTGATTTTGCAGAGACGTGTTCCTGGGTCAACATATTTTGTTGATCCTGGAACAACATTCCTGTCCGAAAATTTTATCCTAACCATATCCCTACCCCTAAACCTAACCCAACCCATAAGTTATCCCTAAAAATCAGAGGGAAAACACTGATGTAGAAGCACCTAACCCTGGTTGTAAGCTTAAACTTGACATAAACGGTAAACTTATCCCTCAAATCTGATTGGAATGTTGTTCCAGGATCAACAAAGATGTTGATCCAGGAACATGTTGCACTTGGCAAAATCAGGTTCTGCTTGAAGAACAGGAGAAATGTGCTCTATGAGTGGGGTTCTAGAAATAATTTGTGGAGCTGAATTCTGGACCAGCAGCAGTTTATGTAGAATTTAGAAGGAAGACCAAAGAGAAGAGAATTGCAATAATCTATACGTGATGTAACTAAGGCATGTACAGCAGGGCTGTTCATTGTCAAAGAAGGATGAAGACGGTTTATGTTTCATAAATGAAAATATGCAGAACGAATATATTATTAACGTGGGCTTCAAAATATAGGTGCTATCAAGGACGATACTCAGGATTTTAACCTGCGTGGATGGAAAAACTATAGACTGGTCAATAGTCACAGAGAAGCTATCAGATTTACCCAGAGTAGATTTTGTACCTACCAGGAGAATTTCAGTTTTACCACTATTGAGTTTAAGGAAATTTGATGAAAACTAGTTTTTAATTTCAGCTAAGCAGCTGGACAGATAAATTGGAGGAAAAACAAAAGTAGGCATGGAAGACTGCATGTAGCATGTAGGTAAAGCTGGGTGTTGTCAGCATGGCAGTGGAAATGAATACCGTACTTCATGAAAATGTGTCCAAGGGGCAGTAAATAAATAATAAATAAAATAGAGCCCAACACTGAGCCTTGGGGAACACCAGTGGTAACTTGCAATGGCTTAGATCTAAAGTTTTTGAGTTGTAAAAACTGAGTGTGACCAGAAAGATATGATCTAAACCAAGACAGGCCTAAACCTACTCATAACTCTTAGGGAGGCCAGTCTGCCTAGAAGGATGTTATGTGAGATTGTATCAAAGGCCACACTCAGATCGAGCAAAATAGGTCAGAATCCGCTGCCATTACAATAAATAATGTTACAATTACATTCTTGTTTTCTTTACTTTGAGGGAGAAACAGGCTTATACTGTATTCATTTCATCTGTACCTCATTCTTATTTATGAAGCTAACACTGAGTAAATACTAATGAAATTACTCCCAATCATTTCCTAAAACTACAGAAAAAAGATCTTTTATATTAAATATATTGTGACAACAAACACGGTATGATTTTCCATGATGACTAAAGCTTAATTTTATCAACATCTCCCTCTAATTAATTTAAAAGGGGACCCCTGTAGCTCTTGGAAGCCCAAACTGAGGACGGCTCTTTTGTGCCTTCTTCTATCAGAGCTGTGCTGTATGGACCGAGGTTCCTGCTGCTGGCAGACTCTGTGGGCCGCAGATTGAGTGACAGCAGCAGCAGTCCTGGTACATCTGGGGTGTGATTGGAGCAGGGAGCTGAGCAGAGGATGTGTCACAGACAGCACTGCATCACAGAGCCCCACTCTTTTACACCTGACAGCATCCATATTCATGCGCCCGAACTCCATCTTTTGCCAGACGTGGCGAGTGTAGCCTGCGCTCCCCAATCAGAGATAAAGGCATGCTCACTAAAAGGCTGGAATGTGTTCTGCAGATGGCTGCTTTGCTGTGATATTTTAGGTGTTTGGAGGAGAAACACTGACAAGAAACGTTTTCATGACAGACTCAGTGTTTTAAAGGTATTTGATGTATGAATAGATGGGTGGACTGCAGAGATCTTGCATTTTACAGCTGCTGTGTGTAATGTTTTCAATGTTACATACTTTCTCCTTTCTAATTCATAAGTTAAACACTGTGGCGCTTTTAACATTAATTTGTTTCTTTGAGTGGTCCAACATGTCATTATTAGCTAAACCAATACTATGAGGTTAGGGTAGGACTGCCAGTGTGTCCAAACCCTACGTGATCTCATGAGTATTCGTATGTATTTTTATGTAAAGTGTGGTTCTATCACACATACATTTTACGTTTTCATACACATGGAAACATACAATATTGACGTATTGACAGCATTGAAACGTAAAACTTTACAGATGTACAAATGTGTTCCATATGTATGAATCCTTTTTTATGAATATTAAAATTGTGACAATGTAATATCTTGATTCTATTGTATTCAATTGTCATATCAATGACTTTATGTTTTCAGTCGCATTTGTTAAAAACGCAGTATACTCGTCTACTTAAGACTATAACATTTCGCTCTGTTCTGTGTGACTTCTGCTGCAAACTCATTTTGAAGGATTACATAATGTTGAACAAGATACACTTTAAAATTAATTCCATTTCTGTAATCGTTTAATCATTATTTATCATGTAATATTTATTTTGTTTGCTGTGGGACACAAATGGTGTTTTCTCAGTATAGTCCGATACTGTGGCTGACAATAGAACCATAAAATACACCAAAAAACGCAACATAAATTCACAAAAGTAATCAATTTTATTTGTGCACTGTGATCTAAATCTACAGAATCCATTCGACTGCAAGGAACATACCCAAATTCGAACCTTTATTCAGTGATCTTTATCTCCATTCTCAGCAGTGACCGTTAACATCAAATCCCACACTTGTTATACTTTTCTTTTTTTTCTTCTTTTTTTATGGCAGTAATATCAACGTTCATATATAATTGAAATATTAACTTGAAATCTTAGAGGGTACTTTTTTGGCGCCTGACAAAAAAGTTTGGGAATCTCTGTTCTAACTGAACCAAGCAGCACTCAATTTTTGTTCTGGCAAATATAAACTTACAGAAATGAAGCTTTGACTGAAGTGTAAAAAATATTTGTAGTTAAAATTAGCAGTTAGCACAGATTCTATGACATGGTACAATCGTGTGTGTGTGTATATCAACAAAATATGTTGATCCAAGAACATGTCTTTGACAAAATCACAGTGACCCTAGTGTGCTGATGTCCCCCAACAAACTTCTCAACTAGCTTAAACAGCAAGAGATATTTGGTCAACTACCTTCCACAAAGATTATGCAGGTTGACCAGAATTCTTTGCTTGTAAACCGCATAGTTAGTTGGTCCACAAGCTAGACTAGTACAAAAACAGCATGCTTACTCAACTTAAAGAAGCTTCTGAGTGATTGGTGTAAATTAATTTCAGATGTGCAGGCATGGCAATCATTTATGGTATAAAGAGCAATTAATGACAGACGATGTAGTGATGGGATGATATGTTTGCATACTCTTAATATGCACTATAGATTCACATCTGCTAGAATAGACATCAGATTGCTCTTCAATCTTGACAGTGAAACATATAGCTATTTCTGACAAATACACAAGGCTAACAAGCCTACCAAACAAAGCAAGATGAGGAGTAAGGACCGCCATAGCACGTCTGCGCTGACCTTAAAATGAAGAGCTCGACGCAACATCTGGTTCATCAGCTGGATCCTATGCATCAGCGGGCAGAGGGACACACTGGGACAGGTTTGGCGGCTGACTTTGACAGCAACAGTTAATTTCCAACATAATCAATTTATGTGGAGCTCCATAATAACCATCTGTGTGCTGCAGTGGAGACTGAATTTCCGAGGAATGACGCGTTTCTTTTCAAATGTCTTGGCCAGGAGAAAGACAAGTCCAGCTTTGCCATATGGAACTATACGCTTTCTGTGTGGGCTTTTCTATATGCAAAACTACCCGCTCACTTCCCATGTCAATGGCTTGTGTTTTCATACAACAAATTAACAGATGCAGCCAGAAATTTAAGTCCCCCAAATATTCTTGTTTTATAGTGCGACGCAATTTGAAGGCACAAATAGAAACACCTCACATGTGAGCTTCTGGCCTCTAGCAAGGTTACTCCTTATGGCAACTTGTGACACACACCCTCTCCCTCACCTTTGATGTCAAAATGTAGCGAGGAACGTGCCACTCACGAGATTATGGATTCACCTCCCTGAGCCAATTACACCAGGCCTGTCAGGGCTGAATGCGAAGAGCAGCTCGCGTACAGACACCGACAGACCCGGCTGTGCGATACGGAGTATGAAAACTGAATCACGCTCGCTGCCCTCTGACCCCATCGCATGCTATTAAAATGGCAGGCATAGCAGGGTAACGGCTAACATCCACGCACACTTCGACCTTTACCAGATATCCAAGGGTGAAAGAGAACTTACATTGTACGGTCTTTGGGAAAGCAAGCCATTGAAATGAGTTTGATGTTGTAAGATAGTGTGCAGGATTCTGTGATTTTCCCATCATTTCCTACAGTTGAATCTACAGTGCCATAAGGAAAGAAATTTTATCCACATGCAAAAACAAATGCATAGCAAATTCCTGCTCACATTCTTACTGCATTAAACTCATTTCATGGCTTGGTTTGTATGTAGTCTATATGTGAGAAAAAAATAATTACTGTGACTTTACTGATGATGATTGCCCCTTTATTTCACAGAAAATTTCTCCAAATTGTGACTTTGTTTCTTGTAATTGTGTCTTTATAAATCAGACTTTTGTGAGCCAGATCACTTAATGAATCGCTCAAAGTGATTAATTTGAAGCAGTCAAATGAATCTTGCTCCCTTGCTGCGTAAAGAGGATTCTGTAAGAAACACTGGATTGACCGCTTTCCTTCCTCAACAAAGATAAGTTTGATCATCTATAGAACAGTAGCTTACTGTAATTGAGCCTTTACTCATTAAGAACATTAGGAACAGTTCTGTTCACTTATGTTTGCTTTAAAATAATCTTTGCAGTTTTCAGAGATATATTTCAGTTTTTTATATATATATATATTTTTTTTTTATTGGAATATACAAATGGTACAGCAATTTCAATAAATGTATACATTCCTTTTTTTATACAACATCTAAGGGTGGACACAAACATGAACAGTCATAGTCTCTTTCTTTCATCAGGTCACTGCATAATTGACTGATTTCTTTAAAAAAAAAAACACAGCAGGTAAAATTCTTTCAATTAATTTAAGGAACAAAAAGAATACTATCCAATTTTTATGAGCATATCTTACTGAAAATCATGCTATTCATGAACATTTCAGATTGATATAGGATGTTCTGTAAAAAATTAGCAGCAGTAACCAAGGGGGGCAAAGCTTATTGAAGGTCAGTTGAGATTGAATTGTTCAACTTATTAATGCAAGTTGAAATATTTTGCTATGACATACAAACTCATACTCATAATGCTCATAATGTCCTTGATGAACATAAAATAGCTTCCACCAGATCTAACCACTGAATTCGACCGTCTTTCCAAAATCCCACCCAACAAAGATACCGAAGATGAGAAAGAGCTATAGCATGTCTTCTCAGTATGTTCAAAGTTGTCAAAACAAAAGCAATATTGGCAAAACAGTGTTCAAATTACCAACTTATTGATTATGAAGTTACTTATGGCCTTAAACTTCCTGCTTCCCATATAGGCTTTCCTGCAAACAAGCTAAATAATTGACAGGCTGAAAGTACGTCAAAGTCATCTGACTAGCTCAACAAACATCTGACCACAGCCCTCTAAATCACTAATCCAATGATCCGTCAGGTAATAGTGATATTTTCTGAGTGTATTCCATTAAAAAAATATCTTGCAGCACCTGCATTACTTTAAAGCCCCTTCCGTAGTTTGAGGATCACAATGGCGATTTTCTGCATTTTCGCCAAATATGACACATGGAGTGCCGCGTGTCCTTGTGAAACCTGCAAACACACATTGCCTTTTCCCCTAATTGACATGCGAAGAATCCCAGCAGCTGGGAGGCTTTTTCTGTGAGCCTTGGCGCAACCCTGGCCACCTGGACATAATAGCCATCAGCTGCCACCATCACCAGAACGCTTTGTCGGCACTGCATTACAATATTCCCCCCCTTTATTTATCTCACAAGGACTGCTGCCATTGTCTGTCCTTTTCTGGCTGGGATGAAAGAGAAGAGAGAAAGACTTCCGATAAGCAAGACGCGTTTCTGAAAGTTTGATTACTCGTGAACCAGCCGAACGATTTTGAATACGAGATTCTCCATATCAGATTCTACATGCATCATACACTCCTGCTCATAAATCTAATATTATGTCCAGAGAAATTATGGTCTCTGTTTGTGTGAAAACATATTGATTTCCTCTTTCTCATCTGGCATTTAAAACCTGACACATTTTCTCCTCATCTTTAATTCAGGAATCACTTTCGCTCCCTGCTTTCCAATCGCAATCCTTTGATTCTTCTCCTACTTCTCAATTCTTTATGGAGCTCTGCATTTCAAAGAGTTTGCGTTCTTTTTCAGAGGCACAGCGCAGGCCAAGTCTTCGAATGAGACTGCCCATCTGAGGTTATCTGGTTTCAGCAGGGGTTTGCTCATCTCCAATTCAGGTCGTCCTCAACTGCACAAGGGGACATAAAAGCCAGCATGGGCGCATCTTGTGATCCCAGTAAGCCTGGCTGTTAAAAAGCTTGATCAGTCGGGCATCCACCTGGATTGTCTGACCCTGGCATGAGTGCCAGAGAGGCATATAAATGCCAAAGAAGGAAACATGAGTAGAAAACATGTGCATGAGCTCAGCACTCGAGAGTAGAGAAAGCGCAAGATCTGACAAATGTCTGCATGGTACAGTTAAGGAAGAATATTTAAAATATACATTTTAAAACACGTGCCAAGTTCATAGAAATGTACTCGGAGAACATGATGGTTTTGGAAAAAAATTATGTGAAATGTCATGTGGTGTATATTTTTTTTACTTGAATGTGAATCTACACATCTTCATTATTAAAAACACGAAATATATTTTTTTATATATTTACCGAAGTAAAAAGTATTTTTTACAAATGTAATTAATTATTAATTCAGAATTATTTTTAGCAGTCATAGCTCATGACGTTTAGCATCCTGAACTAACCTTGGCGTATCCTAAAAAGGTCAAATTAGCTGATATTTTCCAAGGTGGTAATGCTGTTACAACTTGGGTGTGCATTGTTTTTCAATAATTCAACGGGCTGGAGTCAATTAAATTCACTTCTACTACGGTTAACACACCTCAAAACATTGTTCACGTGATGTATTTCAAGACGTTTGTCAGGTTTTTGTCCTTAAAGCACTCTTGTGTGTAGGACTAATTTCTTATGCATCTTATCCCAAGACCCCGTTGCTAATTTCAAACGTCGTTTTAGAGCGGAGGCTTGAGCTATTGATAGCAGACTACTATGCAGTTATTAATGCAGTTAATGCAGAAAGAGAAAGAGAGCGAAAGAGAGAGAGAATAATCATAGCATATGTGAATTACCTGAGTCTGTCTCTCAACATCAGCGTAATAGCGAAACTATATGTTTATCTGCTCCAAGAACAGCGCTGTTTTTACCTCGCTAGTGAGAAATTTTAACAACTTTTAAGTTGGAAATAAGTTGTTGTTTTTACCCTATTGTTTACTATATTTATTTGCTTGGTCAGTGTCGTTGTGGGTTTTGTTTATCTTGCTGTTGTAGGCTGTAAAGACAACAATGTAAGTGATATGGAACTGTAATGCAGTCTGGAACTACTTTAGCCGTGCGTTTCCCTGAAAAGCATTCAACAGTAGTATAAATCAAAAGAAGAGCCTCTGCTTAAAAAAAAAAAAAACTAGCTTCATGCCTTTTTTTTTTTTTAATCAACACTTGAATGTGGGTAAGTTTCATAAAATTAAAAATAAAACTACATTTTGAACAAAAAGCTGAGAGAATCTCATTTTTGTCAAAGACTATGTCTGGATCGTATTCAAAATGCTAATCAAAACAGACCGAGTAGATCGTGTCCCTCAACACCATCAAGCTTGCACAGCCCTATACCTCTTCCTGGTTCGACATATGATTAAGTAATGCTAGGCAGTTTTGATTTATATGCTGTTTAACGTTTGGTGATGGTGTTATTTTTGTTTCTGCTTCTTCTCCTGTGGTTTGTTCCGGACGGAGATTCTGTACTCTTTCAGATGAATCGTAATAGTGCCCCCTACATTGATTACCATGCAATTCCGTCAAAGACGGGGGGGGGGGGGGGGGGGGGGGGATGATGGAAAATTTCGTCAATGGCGTGGAAAGAGTTTATGAGTTTATTTTCTGCTTTATGATATCAGGACAGTTGTAACACCCTGATTTTCATCTTTCTATTGCATATGATAGTCTCCCTGTATACCTTTAACATCTGTTGACCCAGAAGCCATGATGTGCAGTGCACATCTGGCTGGAACAATGCCTGAATGGGATTTGCCTGAGGTGGGAGACCAGCTGGGGGTGCACATATGAAGCCAGGCTGTGGAAATGCTTTGTGTATTATGAATAAGGACTTTAATGGAGACACTGACAGCTGTACTTCTCCTGCGCACAAGGCCATGCACTTTTTCTACCTTTGGAACAGCTGAGCATACACGGATGGATGAAAAGGGGGAAGTGATGTTTGCTCTCGACATTTCAAGCACAGGCGTAGTGAAAAGTGCAGTGCGCACTTGAAAAAGCTGGTCCTACCAGTAAACCACAAGATAATGGGATAAAAAACTTTTAACGCATATGCAGATGTGTTTTTGAGTGATGTGATAAACAAAAATACAGTTTATAATAGATAATCTGTTGCAGTGTGTATGAAACTTGTCAATGCCACATTGGTTATTGTGTAGATTTGATAGCTAATGAACTTTATTTAGCTTTTTTATTCATATTCAGTCACTGTAGAATCTGAGATTCTGTATTCTAAGAACAGGAGTAGGCTATTCAAACTTTTTGATGTCAAAACCCCCTTGCTGTTTTCATGTAAACCCATTTATACTATGTGAGAAAAATATGAATTGTGATATTATAAAGACATCAAAATGATTTGTTCATAATCAGATATAAATAGAGCCATTTCACTAATAATATTAAGCGCACGCATTAACTTTGAAAAGCCTAAAACTACATGTGTAAAATATTTTTTTGACTGTGAATACCCTAGCACCCCCTTGTGGCACCCCTGGATGTCCCCTGACCCTAGTTTGTAAACCTCTGTTGAAGGAAAGGGGTCAGCAACCTTAGGGTCATCTCTGGCAAATAAGCACTAAAAGTTAATATTAGATTAATTGGTCCTCCCTCAGTAACACAGTCTGTTTTATACAGTTATGAGCTTAAATGCTTCTACTGAACTGTGCAGCACAGATAAACTATCTGCACAACACAATGGAAAAGTAAACTGCAGGATGGCCACATGCCAGTGTTGTAGCTTAGTCTGCATTTTTGCTGCTTTGTGCTCTCAAAATAATACTTTTTATAAGTGAGATATTGAACGGTGTTTCAAAATGCAGAATAAATATGATGAATATAATAAAGAATCTTTCTACATGCAAAATACAATGATGCTCAAAATTGCATAATTTAGGGAAGACATGCACTTAAAGTTATTACCACAGAACGAAAAAATCAAAGAAATAGCAAGTACAAAAAATGAACCAAATATTAAATATATCTGCAAGCAGCAATTAAGGGGAAAAGCACCACATAGGCAGAATGAGGAGCTAAAAATCAAGGCAGCGAGCATCAGACCAACTGCAAAAATGAGTAGACATTTGGAGACAATTTTAAGCAAAATAGTTGAAAGCCCATAAGTACAATGGCTGCATCCGAAATCGCATACTATATGTTAGGCGAAAAACAGTATGTGACAAAATAAGTTTGTCCAAATTCACAGTACTCGTAAAAGAGTAGGCAAAAAGTACTTGGATGACCTACTTTTACTGGCGAGATGCTGAAGTGAGCATACATTGGACACTTTACTTTCCCATGGGGCCACGGGAGAGTTTTTATGAATGGCACTGAAGCTACGTAACTGATGCTGGTAGGGCACATAATAATGACAACATGGCGAATATTGTACGTCTGGATTACATTCATACTACATACATTCATACTATATAGAACATACTTTTTTAGCGGTCGGTCGTTCAGTAATTACTTATTCAAAATAATTACCTACTCAAGAGAGTATGCGATTTCGGACAGCCAATCACTTGCAACGTGACATAATTGCTTATTACTTTTGACCAATAGGTGGCACTGACACCAAACTGATCTGGGGCACTATTTTAATGATCTGAAACGCAAGTATCAAACATGAAACGCAAGTAACTTTGTGGGTGGATCTCGGGCGCTGTTGCTATTATACCAACGGGATAAATGACTCTTGCGCCCGACGCAAATCTAAAATGGGTTGGTCTGAAGTAGCTACATTACCCATAGGTGTGGTTTGGGCGTAATGTGAAATAAACCAATCAGAGCGACATCACACATTCCCTTTAAGAGCAGGCACGCTTGTTCCATGGCGGATTGCTATTATAACGGCGGATTTGCCAGGCGCACGCCAGGAGCGGTTCACAGAGCCCAAAAAAAGACCAACGTTCTAGTCAGGGCCGTAAAAGACAGAGAAGTGACATTGTGGGGATGGGAGAAACCCACCCAAATAAGCTTCGGTTAAACAGGCATATAACAATTTTGGTAAATGTGTAAGCTAGATTTATGCCTATTTTTTCACATCTCCATGGACACCACAATGATTTCCCTCTTGTGGAATATTTTTCCTTGTAATTATGTATGGTTTGCAAAAATGGAAACTGCTGCGTCTGTGTGTAGATGAGAGAAACAAAGTGTATGCTTATTGTGCACACGCTACATTTTGGCCAAGCATGCACCCTTAAAATAGCATCTGAACGAGCCACTGACTTTAGACTAGGTTTTTCCTGGTCTGTGGCGGAATTGTTTTCTGGAACTGCAAAATAGCACCAGGGAACGTTTGCGCCGGAACACGCCTCCTCTTTTCGCTGAACCGCCCCCGGGAGCGCAAGTTCATTCCCTAATTTACCGACGTGCGTCTGTCGAGGGAAAAGTCAATTACACACATAAAGTTTGGTGTCTTTTCAGAGATAAAGCCTCAAGCAGTTTGGCATTATGCCATCAAATTCGGTGATGCGGAATACGAAAAATCTGACGACGATCTGACTCGAATTTGGTGAAAATGGGAGGAGTTCGAAATGAAAGAAAAACAAAATGGTGGAAAGGAAGTTTGCCTGACTATGGCAAAACTGCTATCTAATAATAATAATAATAATTTGTTACATTTATATAGCGCTTTTCTCTGCACTCAAAGCGCTTTACATGGAAGGGGTAATCTCCTCAACCACCACCAATGTACAGCATCCACCTGGATAATGCGACTGCAGCCATATTGCGCCAGAACGCTCACCACACACCAGCTTATTGGTGGAGAGGAGACAGAGTGATGAAGCCAGTCAGTATATTGGGATGATTAGGAGGCCATGATGATAGACAGAGGCCAATGGGCAAATTTGGCCAGGATGCCGGTTAAACCCCTATTCTTTTTTCGAAGGACATCCTGGGATTTTTAATGACCACAGAGAGTCAGGGTCTCGGTTTAACGTCTCATCCGAGAGACGGTGCTTGTTACAGTATAGTGTCCCCATCACTACACTCTGGCGTTAGGGCCCACACAGACCACAGGGTGAGCACCCCCTGCTTGCCTCACTAACACCTCTTCCAGCAGCAACCAAGTTTTCCCAGGAGGTCTCCCATCCAGGTACTAACCAGGCTCAACCCTGCTTAGCTTCAGTGGGCAACCAGTCTTGGGCTAGAGGGTGATATGGCTGCTGGCCATCTATGTTCTCAGTATAACCCAAGGAATCTATTAAGACCAGTTTATTAAAATAGGCAAATTAAATCAACTTTCATTATTATTTTTGACCAATTTTGACAAGGTGGCACTGTCTCAAAGCTTTTTGAGTACCTTCAGGGCATGGTGGCGATGACACTTTGGAAATGAGTTTAGTAATGGTATGCCAATGCATTCATAAAATATAGCATTTTACGACAAATTCAAAATGTCAGTCGCCCCAAAATGGCCGACACTGGAAAATTGGCTTTGCCACACCGAATCTAAAGAGACCTGTTTTGTGATTTTTGGCCAAAACGATCATAAGTTATAAGCAAAACTAATTGATGAATTTTTCATATCTCCTGACCATTAGGTGGCACTGTGCCGAAACTGTGCACATATCCTCAGGTCATGGTTGTCATAACACATACCAAATTTGGTCTGAATACAGTTAGTCCATTTTGGTGTGCTCTTGAATTCATAGAGTAGAATTTGTGAGTAATTTGAGAATGGTTTGGCTAATCAACTTGAATTCCATGTTTGTTTGTTTTTTTGTCTGTATGGTCTGAAAAAGATCTGCTTCAAGTTTCATGGAAATCTGAGAAACGGTCTAGGAGGAGTTCGAAAAAGTAGTTGTTTTTTTTTGGAAAATTGGAAAAGTTTCTGAGCCAATTGTTTTGAGCCAAGAAATCAGAGGAAAACTGAATTTTGTTTCTTTTGTTTCTATGGACATCCAAGAGTGGAAAAAGAAGAAGAAGAAGAACACTAATGATTACAATAGGTGCCTACGCAACTTTGGTGCTTGGCCCCTAATAAGAACACTAACAGATACAACAGGTGCCAACGCACCTTCAGTACTTGGCCCCTAATTAACAAGATCAATAAACAAGAAAACTAAAACAATGGTATTTCATGTTGAAAAAGGTTGTCAACCCCCGCTCTACGGTTTCCAAGGAAAGTCTTCCTAATCTGAACCAAAAGCACTCACAACAAGAGCTGCAGTAATCTATGCATAGTGCACGCATGGCAACACGAGGCGTGCAACCCGCCTCAAATAAGAGCCCACAGATACGAAGAGGCAGCCGGCATTTGTTGTGTTTGAGGAATTTGGGGATTTGATAATTTCCTGTTCTCTGAAAGGCATGGCAGCACCTGGTCGGCACAGCTGTACTTCATTTGGAGAGCAATTTGAACAGCGGAGAGGGAGGCAAGAGGAGCGCCTGCCTTGTCATTAAGGGCTGTAGAATGGCCTCTGTTTGTTAGACACATGGCACAGAGTTAATGCTTTTGAATGGGGAGACGGCCGATGTTGATGCTGTCGTGAATTTCTCCTAAGTGCTGGCAACATCTAAAAAGCCACTCCAACAAAAAGAGAAAAGTCACATTTCCAATTTTTTCTCGTAAGCAAATGTTTTAGACGTTAATTATGAAATAATGTTACATGTGGAAATAGTTTTTCAACGGTAGTTTTATATTGCTCACCGCACTACATGTGTTGTCTCTCTCTCTCTCTCTCTTCACTTTGACGTACAGGCAGGCACAAAAAAAACTCTCTGCATTGATCAGAAGCTAAACTTGTCTTTTCTCACAATAACAAAAAAAAGAGGGGAAACGATTTCAAAGCTACACCAGGACAAAAATCCTGTCAATTTGGTGGTTAGCTTCCTGTCTCTCGGTATATGATGTAACTGACTTTGACATGCACATGTGCGTTGCGGAGGGGGGAGGCAAAGCACGATCAAAGGGGAGCGCTTTATCACCACATCAGAGCTCCCCACTGCATTTTGTATTCTACCAATCTGTCCAAACAGTCTGACAAATTCCTGTGATAGAGAGTTAGGTTATTTCCTCCTCTTTTATTCCGCCACAGATGGGACCAGAAGTACTAAAGTGCAGCGTGAAAACACAGACCCACAAAGGTGAAAAGAGCTCCTGCAATATTGAGAGATTTCAGAGGGAAGTAGCAGCTTGGAAGAAAGAGAGAAAATATGGTGTAAGTTTAGAAAAGTTATATTTTAACAAGACACAATAAAAGAGATTTCTGAAAAAGAAAGACATGAGACCGGTGTGCATTTGACACGAATAATGTTTTAAAGAAATATGCATAGTGTCATTTTGAAGTTAGCTTTAGTATTTTCCATAACAAATAATAACTTGTTGTCACCCTTAAAATAAGAGTTTATTGTTGTTACCACATTGAAAAATCATAATTTTAATCATAAATTTAACTTTTAATATTTAAAAAATATTTAGAAAAGATGTTTAGATATTTTGACTGGAAAACAAGACAAAAATATGTATTAAGAAAAATATTTTCTTGAAAACGATGTGACTTGAACTTAACACAAACATCCGTCCCCGTCCCCAGGAAAGACATGCTTATTTCTCTGCTTATTAAATTGTATTTTAACAATGAAAACCTTTACTGTGTTATGCAAGTTCTATAAAATCATAGAAAATGCTGGGTTTTACACACACTTGCAGCTGTTTTTATAGATAATAGCATTGGGACATCATGGATCCTCATCATGGGTTTGCGGCCCCCTGAGGAGGCCGGTACAGCATGCTCATTGTTAATGGGGATGTTAGTGTGTCTGCAGGCAGTGTGGGGAAAGCGATCAGAGTTGGACAGAGAAGGGGGGAGTTTGCACCTGCCAGGTGGAGAAGTGTTGTAAAGCTCCATCA
This sequence comes from Abramis brama, assembly GCF_963993115.1. NCBI lineage: Eukaryota > Metazoa > Chordata > Actinopteri > Cypriniformes > Leuciscidae > Abramis > Abramis brama. Next base: position 25,837,546 of record NC_139983.1, read on the forward strand.
CCAGGATCCATGAGCCCCACAATGCTGTGCTTCTAGCATTCTATTACATCTGCATTGTATTACTGGAGGACAGACATACATCCACATCTTCATCTCTGCTCTTCTACTTATTCATGACCAATTTCATGCATGTTTTAGACTATAAAGGGATTGTTTTCTCACCCTCATGTGATTTGAAAATCATTTAACCTTCTTTTTCTGTTGAACAAAAAAAGAGTTAGCTAGAAAAATATCCAGACTGCTAATTTCCATGCGATGAAAGTGAATAGGGACTGGGGCGTCAAGCTGTAAAATGGACAAAAAGTGCAAGAAGAATGTCAACAGTACACATTTTTGAAGTCTTCCTTATCAAACACACCTGATTCAACTCTTTAGTAGAGACTCCAGTTCCTGAAATGGAAGGGTCAGATAATGAATACAAAATGTGCACTGTTCCAGGAACAATGCATGTGTTGTTTGGTGCATTAGTGTAGTCCTGAAGACCACAGAGTTGCCCATGTCATTTTAAGGTGTTCACAAGTGCCCTCATTACAGGCACTATGCATTCTTTGGCTGTGTAACTGGCCCTACTCACACCACTCTGTGCGGGAATCAAATCAGCGTCAACCCGTATGGGAAGTGGGCATGCTTACAAGGACGCTAAAGACCACAACCTCTTGCATCAATTAATAGTGCTCTTGAGGCCAAGGGAGTGAGGTTTACCTGCTCAACTCTTGCAAACTGGCCACTGTCACACTCACCCCCTAAACTTCACGACAACAATGTCTCTGGTCCTACTTGCACTGGTCTGAGAGAAATTGAAACCAGCATCAACCTGCATGAGAAGTAATCTAATAAGAACACTAATGAACGCAACCTCTAGTGTTAGTGGCAAGTGCGTGTTCCTCTTGATGTTTACCTGCACAACCCTTACTAGCTGGCTTCCATTACACTCACCCCCCTTAACCTCACTTCAATTCTGGTCATGGCACCAATGTGACTGGTCCTACTCGTACTGCTCTGAGTGGGATTTCAACCAGCGCCAACCCACATCTTGAAGGCCGGGGAGTGAGGTTTACCTGTACAGTTCTTACTAGCTAGCCTCTGTTACACCTGTGGCAATGTGTATACATTCAGTATTTTTTGGTGAGGAATGTCCCAAAAAATAAGAACTTACATACTGACTATTATTGCATTAACCGACCTTGTTGTATTCATTTTCTGTAGCTAAAAAAGTAGAATGTACAAACCCAAGTCAAGTCAAGTCACCTTCATTTATATAGCGCTTTTAACAATATAGATTGTTTCAAAGCAGCTTTACAGTGATGATAGGAAATTAAAGTAACATAGATTGTTTTGGCTTTACAGCAGCTCTAGAATAAAGTTATTACCCAGCTAAAGTAAGTTTTTGATTGATTCACTTCCGTTGCAAAGATCATTAGTTATTTACTTATAGGGGCCGCTTACATGACACCGTTCTAACAAAAAACCCTTAACAACAACAGTGCCTGGTGGCTCAAGAACGCAAACCTTGAAATAGGTTCCAAGGTGCAAGCGTTGAAAATTTTTGAAAAACGTTATCATCTCTGCATAAACTTAAAAAACGTGAATCTGTGAAAACGCTGATGCCGTGCACATTCATATTATGTATTCAGTCTATAGGTATGCGCGTTTGAATGCCAATGTCATGAGTGTGATTCCCAGGGAATGCATGAACTGATAGAATGTATGCATTGCATGCAATGATAGTTGTTTTAGGTAAAAGAGTCTGCCAAATGCCTAAAAGTAAACTTCTTTGTTCGCATGCAATTGAAAGTGCATTATGAACACACCAGGTTGAAATGAACAAGATTTGTTTAGATTTTTGGGGTACTTTTTGATGCACTTGCTAACAGCACTTGGAGACGAACCAGCCACACAAACAAAATCCCACAGCTGTGTGGAAACTTCAGTGTGTTTAAGTGGTGTGGTGCACAGGCTGGCTAGGCATTGAGAGGTGAAAAGGAGATAGAGATTTGGGTCACAGAGGGCATTTGGCTGCTCTCCTCAGATGCTCGCACCCAGACGTGTATGTGTGTGTGTGTGTGGCATGGCCGCGGCCCGTCTGCAGCAGATGCGAGGCCCTCATGTCAGAATCAGGCAATGGCACGGCGGCGCTGCGGAGCCCGATCATACCTCATTGAGCCGTTTCCCCCTTAGCAGATGGCGCGCTGCTGCGGGCGCTCCTCTTCCTGATAATTACCAGCCTTCGCCACAGATGGAAACGTCAGTCAGCCCTCACAGGTCTTGGTTCCTGCCATTGCCTCCGTCCACCGCCCCTCTCTACCTAGGCAAGGCACTGCCAACCCTCACCATGTGTTTTGTGACTGCTGACTAGGCAGGCAACAAAAGGAAGAGGGCGCCTCATAAATATGCATACAGAGATTGTAGGTACGCCTAGAGGCCTTCGCGCACTTGAGCCATTTTGGACACCGGCTTACCGTTTCGGTCGCTTTTAGCCTTTTAGCCTAACATGAAATAGGACAAAAAAACACCAAAAAAGAGCAAAATTTGTGCATCGCTGATGTGCAAGGGGCATATTTAGGAGATTAGGATAACTGTGTTTGCAAAATGGATTAATTCTAACAGATGCTGGGACAAACCCCCACTTATCTGTGATAAGGTGAGCAGATGTCCCAACTTGGCACAGGCACGCTAAGAGTTTTATTACTCTGCATCCAAAGTATCCCAGGAGACGCTCCACACAGCAGCAGCACATAATCTACCTTAGCTGAGAACAAGACTTCAGGGTTTGCGTCGTTATTTGTCTTGCCAGTGTAAGTATTTGTGTGAAAATGTTTATAGTGTTTGAAAGTTCAAGTAGATAAGCCTAACTAATTCTCGAGTGCTGAATTGATGTAGAAATGCAGGCTTAGGCAGTGTGACAGTTGCTACAGAGCCACTACTGCTTAACACAAGAACTTGTAGGATTTTTAGTGAATTCATTCAGAGTAAAAATGGAAGTTGAGAATTGATTGCTAGTTCAGAAGCAGACTGTTTGTCAATACAATACATCCAGGTATTTTAAGGGAGTTTTTAAAAAATTATTATTATACATGCATCGTATTAATTAAAAGACTACATTAATATTTGTAAGTTTCAGAATCACGTCAGGACTAAGTGAACTTCAAATTGATAAAAATGTTATTAAAAAGGGTACAAATAATAAATAAATAAAATTAAAAATGGTGCTATTCATAGTTCCATGACTTAAAAAGTAAGAATGACTTAAAATATTTCAATTAATAAATTATTATTAATATATTAAAATAATCCAACTATAATCTAAATTAAAATGCTAAAAAACACATAACATTTGTGTTAAAACCCAGTTTGTGTAAAAAATAAACTGTTAAAAACAAACAGCTTTGACATAGTGTGTAACTACCCCAAAATATGTGCATTTTTTTATTAAATGTATTTCTTTTTAGCCAAGACTTCAAGTCACGTGTCTATACAGAAGCTGGCTTTTTTTCTTAAAAGAAACCTATCCTGACAAATAATTGTTTAAGTGTGTGACAACAAGTCGTAGTTACCCCTATTGTAACCTAAAATCTTGGTGGTGAGAAAAAATAGTTGGATACTGTATATAGTTTGTCAAATACCCAAATTATAATTTTCTTTAAATGTTAGAGAACTGTGGAAATAAAAAATAAAATTAATTAATCATTATATAACTAAATGTACCTGTATACTAAATAATGTGCATGATATTTTTGGCAGCCACCTGACATCTCAAGTGATTTAACACGATGACAAAAAAAAAAAAAAAAATGAATATCCCATCTTTGAAATAATGAGGTGTTCTCTAGATAAGCTTCACTTGCTATGGAAAGCCACAGGAATGGCAGAAATGACTCATAGGTGGTATGTAAGAAGAAAATTCACAGTGAGCTCAGGTGACGCTCTCGGCGTCGTGTCATTGTTGCAGTCTGGTTGCAGCACATACAGTAGGTGTTGATGCGACCGTCGCAGGAAAAACATTAGCATCATACTAGGGCTGAGTCACCCAATACAGTGAAGCCAGACTCAGACTCTTCTAGATACACCAGCATTCAACAAGATGCAGATAAAGTCGAGTCTGTGTTGATGAAAACCTCTTCTAAGGCCCTTTGATTTGCTTATGAATAGCTTCTTTTTATTTTTTGCACATTTTGGACAAAGCTCAAACATTCTTGCTCTCCAGACCCCTCCAAAAAAAGGTTCAGCATTACAATAACTTAATACAGACCACAAACACAGTTCTTCAGTAAGTACACAGCTACTTCAGTTCTCAAAAACAACACAGCAATTCTACTTATTTCTAATTCATAAAAGGGCTGGATCACCATAACATGTTTTTCAGACTGAATCTGTTCTTCATCTGAACTACCAAACAAACAACACAGGCTCATGCATGATTTCGTTCAGCAGAATTTCATCAAGGTACAAATCCCGCAGTTTAGCAAACAAACCTGCGCAGTGAAAACTGATGCAACACGTTAGCAACACATTAAAGAGAGAACACCGCACGCCATTAGTAGAACCTCTTCCATTCATGTCCCACCTCTAAGACGTAACCTTATTATTTCAAATATCCTGGGGCATCACAGGTTCATTCCAATTTCAGAGATTGCTACGTTCGTTCTCCGCCTTTCTCAGTGAAACTTTCTAAGCTACGCAAGAGGAGTTTGCATCAGCACTTCCATACACTATTTATCTATGAACTGATTCTGATAGCAGAAGTGAGCATCAATTTATTTATTTAACAGCCTTTGTTTGTTCATGTAATATGTTAATTTGTATCCGTCAACTGTCAGCTGATGCATTTAGCCTTACAAATGACACAACATTGCAAATGGAAAATACAACATTGCCATCGGATATTGACCTAAGCCAGATTTGAATTCGCACATGTAGGAGCACATGCACAGAGCCGTCTCAAAAATGAGTGTGTGTTAATGGTGTGCCCCCCTTGGTCCATTCGCGATCGCCTTCTAGGTGGTCAGGTGGTGTAGATGTTCGCTCACCACATGCACTACAGGACATGTCTCATTCCAATTTTAAGGAGATGTTTCAAATCACGACTAACATTGACATTGGATCATTCATTACACTCAAAATGAAGTCAAGTCAAGCTCACTGCATTGTGGGATACAGTACTGCACATTTTAGCACATGTATTAAGGGCTGGGTCATATCATAGACATGTTTGCCTATGTCTTCCATATATACAGAAAGTCACATACTGCATTCAATACATACTACAGAAGTGTGTTATTCAAAAAGTTATTCAATATTATTTTTTAACATTTGGCTCTTCCTCCCTCAGCTGTCATGTTGTGTATTGCGAATACTTCCATGGAGTTACTGTCCTTATATGGTCTCTGTTAATATGTTCTCCTGTGTATTGTTATATATGGACAAAAACATGTATTTTATTGCTCCATTTTATGATAGCTATAATAGTATACCCTCAAATTATAGACATCCACATATACTACCACATTTTTAGTTGCACTTCTACTAAACTACACTAGAAATGACATTGGTTTAGTTCACCCCACAAAAAAAGAAAATTCTGTCATCATTTACTAATGCGTTCAGTGCAAAGTATTAAAACATCGTAACTGTCCACAAGACGTGTGGCAACAACATCAATGATGTTTGCCAATTTTTATGGTACTTTCAAGGTGTTTTTTTGTCCTTTTCCATCCAACATCACAGTATGTAAGGGAAAACAGCTTGGAGATTCTACAAGGTAAGGTGAAAGAAAGTCATTTTTGGTCAAACTATTCATATGTCTAATGTTATGGCTCTATGCCTGAAATAAGAGTGTGGAAACAGATGCAATATGGCAGTAAGTGTTTGAGGATGGGATGATGTGTCGTGTGTTCCTCTCATAGCACTGAAGAATCATTGTGGAGCCTCATTTTGATTCCCACCCCATTATGCAGATTGTATGAGTTCAGATGGGGAATATAAGTGCAAAGGCCACAGCCCTCCTTTAAGCCTGGCAGAAATTTGCACTTAAAAGCCATTTGTTGCAGACAATAGCACAGGTGCAGTGTCCTTGACAGCGCTTCATTTTCTCCTGTGAGGCAGAAAGTTGGAGTCACACCTGTTTGGTCTTGTGTTCCCTCTCACTCTCTTTCCCTCTCTCTGCCACTTGCTTTGCATCCCTTACAAAAAAGCACTGGTTGTACCATGGCAAAAGGATGGTCTAAATAGTAAAACCATGGTATTTTGGCATTTTCCATGGTAAATAATTGCCATGGTATTTACTGTACTCCAAGTTAATGCAAAGTATTTTCTATTGGGCTTCCTCTTTATTCACTTTCTGTCTCTTTATTTACTGTAGTCTGCATATATGTCTAAAACAGTTTGCTATATTGTACATTGCCCTGTGCCTATAGGTCGTTGTTTCATAAAAGCCCAAGCAATTTATACTCTCCAAAATATTCATTCAAACAGCTCTCGCTCAAATCCAGGTGATAAACAGCAGTTTTCTTCATAAATTCAGACTCTGTGTTCTCAGCAGTTCAAGAGCTGGTGTTTGACTTCTTGCCACCAGAGCAGCAGGGATGACCTCTGCTTTAATCTGCTGTCCGTTAAAATCATCATTTGACTTAAAATCATATTTTGACGATGTTGATTAATCGCTCCCCAGTATGTTTGCAGAATCTTGCATTTGACAGATTAATAGCCAGCCATATGCTATTTGTGGCTTATTGAGGCTGTGATGTGATTTTCATTATGGCACTCTACATAGTAGAACTCACTCACATTGATTAAAATCCATCAATTCATGCACTTTAGTTGAGATTATGAGTCCAGTTAATCTTAAAATAATCAACAATGGAGATGTGTTCATATGCTGAGAGGATTATTAGGAGCAAATCCTAGCACTTGTTTTGAGGATTCTCAGGTTTTTGGCCCAGTGACAATGATGTTTGTTCACTTCCAGGGTTATAACCTTGCTTGTTTTGTTGCCTCTGACTAAATACACGAGGCATTTCTTTATAACAGAAACAATTTCTTCAAATAACTTTTCGAAAGCCTCATTAATAGAGACATTCTGGTGTAAAGTTGATGTGTTTTTTTTGGTTTAAAGAAATGTATCAATATGTTTTAGGTCTGTCAAAGTTAACGTATTTAAGGCACACTATGCAAGATTTGTACCTTAATATAACAAGCTTCGAAATCATTTTGATGGTAAACAAACTCGTAGTAGGGCGAATCATCCCGACAGCAAAGCGGGTGGCAACGCCGCTGGCAAAACCAGCAATGCAGGTTTGAGAGGTGGCGCCCCGACAAATTTCGCGAGAATCACGACTTGCTATACGGCGCGACGTCACATACATCAACAACATATGAAGCAGCCTCAATGGAAGACACTAGCACACATTTCAGACGTGAATCACGGCAGAGTCGACGAAGAAAATGAAGAAAGCTTGGTCGGAAGAGTGCAGAGAGTGCCGGCTCTGCGTGAGTGGTATTTACGTCCGTAACGTTAAATACAAGTACTTCACAGCGACTCTAGGGGTTGCTGTTTGTGAAAAACGGAAACTGCATAGTGTGCCTTTAATGCATGCAATTATTTCACAGTTTTAAAGCATTTTTAACAACGTTAATCAATTTTTATTTCATTTTATTCCATTCTATGTGATGCACATAAAAGTCCCTTGCACGTGTTTATCAGTAAATCATGGATAAAGACCCACTTTCCAGGTAAGTTATTTAGAAATCAAACCCAGACAAAAGTAAATCCACTTAACAAAAGTATCCACTTGTATGTAACCCTGCGTTCAGTAGGTGAGAAGCAACTCGCAGTACCATCACAGAGAGGCACAAAATAACTTTATAGAACGTTTTTATTCACTGTTCCTTGCTGGTGGAATGATCTTCCCAACCTTATCCTACCAAAAACTCATCTATTCCGTGAGCACTTAACTGCATCCCGCTGAAAAAAGAAAAAACTGCTTTCACTATTTCTTAATCTCTTCCCATTCTAGCTTGTACAATTCTGAATGATATTTGAAACTTTGTATTAGCACTTCTTGTGTTATTGTCTCCTTAAGATGAATAATTTGTATTCCTCAATTGTAAGCCGCTTTGGATAAAAGGGTCTGCTAAATGGATAAATGTAAATGTAATTTAATCATTCATTAAAGTGAAATATCACCTAGGATTGAAACACATCATCCATAGTCATTTACATACCGTAAAAAAATTTGGGGACCATAATTAAAAATAATAATAATAATGTTTTTATTCAGCAAGGACCCATTAAATTGATCAAAAGTGTCAGTAAAGACTTTTGATTTCACAAAAGGTTTTAACCTATGAAACCTATGCTGTTCTTTTGAACTTTTGAACTATTCGTCAACGAATCCTGAAATTTTCCACTAAATTATTAAGCAGTTTTCAACATTAATAGTAATAAACCAAATCATCATTAGAATGACTTCTGAAGGATCATGTGACACTGAAGACTGAAGTAATGATGCAGAAAATTCATCTTATATAAATCTATGCTATAAGCAGGGTCTTTGCTAAACATTCGTAGGAATATTATTTGGTTTCCTGGAAACTAAACTCAGTGTGCTAACTACAAAAAAACCCTTTTTTAATTAGAGAGATTAATTGCAATAAAATGTTTTGACAGCCTTCATTTTTTATTATTTCCAGTACTTAATTTTCTGTTCCTTAATCTAATGCAACCATTTCTGTCAAAGAAACGGATTTAAAGCAACTGTGCCTCTCTGACCTGATAACTAGGCAGTGAAGCAACGGTTAACAGCATTTACATAGCGAGAAAAAGTGAGATAGAGAGTGAGAGAAAGAGAAAAAAAAAAGATAGGTGACCTTGTTACCAGTCGGGCTGAGTTGGACAGGCTGGTAGGAGGTTCGTGTCTACGGGGAAGGACAGACAGATGCTCACTCTTTTTCCCAGGGTGAGACATCTCGCCCGGCACAGGCAGCAGACAATCTGGCCCTAGCAGCTGTAACCCTAATGATCACTGGTGGCGCTGCACCTGACCAGCTTAACGCTCGCCCAGCCCGTCTGCACCCCCGGCCCGCCAGTCTCCTCTTTGACCTACAGCAGCTCCAAACTCTGTGAAAACACACACACACACACACACACACACACACAGATGAGCCCTATAGTGTGGAGCTCCGGTGCTCAGGCAAGTAGAGAGACGATAGAAAGAGAGACGAAACGAGTCCTTTCCCCACGGTTCACCCATGATCCTGTCTGAGCTGTTTATCTGAACTCTCCCATACTGCTCTTCGGTGGCCCAGGGACCCCGGCTCCATCCGCACCCCGGCAGGCCGCTCTCTAAAGCGGCTCCTGGAGAGCGGGCTGATAGCTGCCGCGCTCCTGCTCTGATCCCAGACCCTCGGAGAGAAGGGTTATGAGTGTTTGCGCGGGATTAATTACACGCCGTCCGCTGAGGAGTTGCACCCATGGGAACGCTATCTGACCACACAATGTGCTGAACTAGTGTGTGCAGTGATGAAATTGTCTGTTGTTTCACTTCCTCCACTTGCAGAGTGGATCAAAAAGAAAGAACAGGAAGTGTTATGCTTGTTATTTGAAAATGTAGAAGCCAATTTCTTTTTTTATGTCTAAGGAAACAAATAAAACGTTGACTGTTATGCTAAATGACAGAACTATTGGCTTTTTATAAAATGGACATTTCTAAGATCGCAATCGCAAATGGGAAAAACATCACGTTTGGACTCGTCCCCTGCGCTCAGACGCTCAGCAGCTACGACCAGATGCGATCACTTCAAAAGGGGGTGCTAGTTAGCTGCTGTCAGATCTGCCTGTTGGCTTTGCAGAGAGTGAGCAAAGATCCATGTGTAGATTGGCCGGTGCACGCCACATGTCTTTACCAGGCTAATTCTAAAACTTCAAACCTTTCAGAAACAAATCAGAAGCGGATGTTATAGCAGGTACCTTTCCTCACCACTTTCCCAGCCATCCCGATCATGATGAATAATCAGGATGTGTTTTGATGAAACTACACTGCATTGCTAATGTAATGTCTCATCTGGCTGATAGAGGATACCCATGACCAGCTCGCGCCGATGAAAAGATCTGAGACTTGAGACTTAAATGCATTTTTGAACAGACTGAAGGGAACGTAAGTAATGTCTGCTGTTGTGCGCCGGCCAAGCCTACAGCCTGACTGCTGCTCTGTGTATCTGTCTGCTTTGGATAGCACATGTGACACAGACATTTCCCAGTCATTGTGATGGGTGACTTTTCCAACACTGCTCTGAGAGCAGTTTTTATTTAGGTTTATTTACATCGAGACAGGCCGGCCTCTTTCAGCCGTAAGAGCGGGGTTGCGTATTGTTGTCGGGTAATGTCAATCTGTCACCCTTGACAACCGTGTTATTTACATAATGCCTTCCCCTTTTTGTGGGTTAAACAGGCAATGTGAACATATGGTACAGTAATCCAAAATATAAATCTTTATCATGGCACTCTGTGCCGTGCTGTGTTGGGAGTAATCCTAAAATGAACCTCAATGTGAAAAAATAATAAATTAAACATATACTGGGAGAAACAGGCCTCGTGGTTTCATGTGTGCTTAGTTAACTGTAAGATTGTTCACTTGAGAGGCTCTCAGCTCAAGGGCCTTAATTTAAATGGTAATAACACTGTCCAGAGTCCAGATGCTGTTATTATTATCCCTGTATATTTCCAAACTCTCACTCTTCCAGCGGTATCATTTATTAACATAATACTTTTTCTGGCTCTGAATGCAAAGCCAGTGCCCATCAGAAAAGAATTAGAATGGCTCTTCAAATGAACGTCCTTTGAGTGAGCAGTTTCACAGTGGTTAAACTGAGATTGTTAGGAGATCATAGAATAAAGTAGTCGTGGAAATCATAGAATGAAATAGAATACTTAAAAAATGTAATACTGTAAATGTTGAAGAATGCATGTAAATAAATGTTAAAGGGTTAGTTGAGTTCGCACAAAAAAGAAAATTCAGAACACAAATGAAGATCTTTTTGATGAAATCTGATAGCTTTATGTCCCTCCATTGACAGCCTACGCAACTGACATTTTCAAGCCCCAGAAAGGTTGTAAAGACATCATAAAAATAAAAAATTCCAGTGGTTTAACCTCAATTTTATGAAGTGACACAAGTACTTTGTTTGCACACACACACACACATCATTTACCACTTTATTCACAAAATATTCATCTCCAGTTCCGGTTCACGAGAGCACCACGTGTGTTCTGTTGATGTGAGAGCAGACGTTGCATGAATGCACGTTGGAAATTAATATTAATATTCTGTCGTTTTTTGCGTAAACGAAGCACTCGTGCTGCTTCATAACACTGAGGTTAAACCACTGGAGTCACATGGATTACTTTAATGTCTGTACTACCTTTCTGGGGCTTGAAAGTGGTAGTTGGCTGTCAACAGAGGGACAGAAATATCTCAGATTTCATTCAAAAGATCTTCATTTGTGTTCCAAAGATGAATGAAAGTCTTACTGGTTTGGAATGACATGAGGGTGAGTAATAAATGATAGAATTTTCATTTCTGAGTGAACTATCCCTTTAACACATCAAGCTTGTTGACAACTGCAACATAAACGTGAGTCACACACCAAATTGAAATTATAATAGTTGACTGAAATTAATAATATTGAAATATTAAAAACAATTCAGATTACTTTATTTTTATAAAATGTTTGCATTTATTTAGGGAGTCACACACTAAAATACAATTTTTAATTATGTATTAATATATCATTTAATAATAAGTTAATTGAAAAATGTATATGGTAACCCTTTAGTTGTGTCAAATTCTCACTATTAACTATTTGCTTATCAGCATGAATATTACTAGGATATTGGCTGTTTATTAGAACTCATAAAGCACATATTAATGTCTTATTCTACATGACCATATTCTATATCCCTAATCCTACCCAATACCTAAACTTAGCAAATACCTTACTAACTATTAATAAGCAGTCATTAGGAGTTTACTGAGGCAAAAGTCATAGTTAAGAGTTATAGTTAAAAGTGAGAATTGGACTCTAATCTAAAAATTAATCTAAAAAATGTAAAATGAATCTAAGAATTAATATTGATCAAATAAAAATGACTGGAGCATACATAAACAGCTTGATAAACAAACTGCCTTTTTTTTTTTAAATCAAAGATATAGGAACACTGAACATTTGGCAAGTCTTATCAACGTTTAAAGGCACATCAGCAACCAATCCTGAGGTAGGTTTATAAATGGCCGCCCTGTCTGTGGACAGACATACACATATATCCACTTCACAAAAACACGACCAGCATCCCAAGGAGGACTCATCTCTGCTGGCATGCTTTTTATCAGCAGCACCACCAGCCCGCAACTCACGTCATCCAGTGGTACTGCACATTACCAAATTAGTCCCAGTATCAGCTGTTATCTGTTCCTGCTAAGGCTGCCAGGGCTGGGCCGCTCTCTCCTCCTTCACCCCTCCACCAGCTGCAGCGTGCTGAAGGATCCCAGGCGGTCATGATCTTCAGTTGAGCCTCTACAGATCCTCACTCCACAGGCCCACGGTAAAAGAGCTTTCTTCCTTTAAAGGCTGTAAACTTGGCCGCGATGTATAAAAACATACTAGTATAAATTATACGTATATATAAAATGCCAAGTTGGAATGATCTGGAATGGGTAACACTGGAACATGCTCTCATACACTATTTTCAACTGATAACAGATGTGTCAGTTTGACCCTTCCTGCACCGAATGACTACGTTTATCGCCCTGGCAGGCGCCTGAACAAGCAACACAGAGGAGGCGAAAGTAGACCAGACACGAGAAAGAAGAAGAAAAACTGAGCCAAAGAAGTTAGCGGATGACTCATGCATATCCTTAGTGTGACGTAGTGACCGAATACCTTGTCCGACTTTGTTGAGTGCATGCTTCATATTTCAAACATAAGTCCATGATTGGTTATTGGAGCACAGACCGGGGGTTAACAGGCCTCTTCCCGCTTTCCAGACTCTGAGCAGGAGGTGAGGGCACACCATGGGTGGAAGAAGCCAGCGAGTACGGCTGACAATCTGTGCCAACCTGAACTGAGCACTGCCATTCAAACATAAATAAAGTCGTTTTGGCACCATAAATCCACATGCGCTAATTGTGCTTGCCAAGACTTTTTCCTTTCCATATTGTAGACCCTCCCCCCTTCCACCCCCTCCTTCATGCCGAACGCAATGTGTCCGACAAGAAATACTGAGGTTTGTCTTCAGTGCAGTAAAGATTTAATCGAGGTTGGAAGGAAATTTCACGATCGCCAAATTTCATCAACATTCCTGTCGTATTCAATTTATTTTACTCACTAATACGATTATATAATAGGAACCAATAAACAACAAACTACTTGATGGTTTCTTAACGATTTGAAAATGATAAACATCCCCTCCGATTCGGTGCTGTCAGTTGCTGTAAATTATTAATGGAACTGCTGAATAGAACGTATTTATGCACTCTGGCTGCGTCTTCTGTGGTTTTGCTGTCCTCACAGCTGTATTTCCTGATTTCTTGTTGTGCAGCCCGAGGCAGACTTTACAGAGCCCAAAAATAAATGGGGGGCGATTAGGGGCTGAACTGCGCTGCTTTTTAAGCAACATTCACACTGCTGATGGCGCCCTAACCCCGGGACACTAGGAAAGAAAATCTCCCGTCGCCATAGCAACACAGCACTTTCTTCGCCAATAACTTGACCTGCTCCTTCTACGAGCAGCTAGACTGCCAAACAGGCTTTTCCCCCCTGCAACCCACCACCGACGCAGCCGCCAGCTCTCGTGGCTTCTGTCTCCGCTTAGATAGCCCTCTTGCTTGCAATGCAAGAATCCTCCATAAGCTCCGGTTAAATTTGCTATCGCATTAGGCCAGTATTGGCGCTAATGCTCTAAGATGAAAGTTGCTTGCTCAAAACTCGTGTGGGGAAAACCGCTGTACTGTTGTGCTAGCAATAGTCTCTTTCCAAATTAGAAACGTGCTTGTGCGTGAATAAGAAGATATTGTGTCAATTTATTCGTTGGATAATCTAATTAAGGATTAGTGCAGGAACAGTATCCAAAACCACGGCTTTTCAGGAACAGTGCATTCCGGAGAAGGGCACAGCGTTTCCCTGGCACACGCCCTTCAGTCCTTGGGGTTAGTAAAGAGGCAGGCTAATGTTTCCTCTGATCTGTGGAATTTTTCCGGCTGTGGCCATCTAACCCCCTGCCCTGAGAGGAGCGTGCAACAGGAAGTGACACATTAGAGGAACAAGCTCCTGCCTTGTTAGTTAATGTAATGAAAGGCAGACAAAGCCCGGCCATTAACACCAGTGGGGATTTGTCTGTTGATAAGGCCTGACAGGCACGACTGTTTGGCGACCCTTTTCCCATGGCCTTTGATAATAGATGTGAGCGGTGAGTCGCTCTCGCTTTCTCTCAGTGCTCAGATATGCCCTTGGTAAGCAATTAAAGCCAGATACAACCTTCAGGCAACGTCCCCACAAGCCGGTCCCACTGAAAACAAACTGTATTCCACTCTATTACCTCACAGTGGGAATTAACAGCGTGTCTCTGATGAGTTCTTCAAACGCTGAATGAATTAATAATCTTCTAATACATCAATATCACCTTAGCATGACTGACAATTAACTGTTTTCGTGCGAAGCGAGAGCTATTAGCTGCCCCTGCGACTGTTATAATCTAACAGCATCCATTCGGTGATGCCAGAGGAATACTTGCGCAAGTAGAGCCATAACTACCATTCATATAAGCTGATGAAAAACAATGACCTCAGCGGTGCGGCTGCGCCAGCCCTAACTGGGTTTGTTTTCATTGATATCACTGTAACGCACTGATTGAAACGTGATATATTCATGTTCGTTGACTTTCACTGTCTGTTTATCTGTTTAAATGATTCGTTGGTCTTTGCTGATGTCATGTGCTAATTAGCAATCAGTGTAAGATCTCAAAACAAAACCCTGCGATTTTGGCTCACGTGTTCTTGCCTCAGACTTGGCAAAAAGCTTTCTGTCGTCAGGTGAGATGTAGGTCACTTCTATTCTCTTCTTCAAAGCGTAGTTACATCAGATTTGTAATGTTCTCAAAGACTACATGAGCTGTGACGCTTCATTTAAGCTATTCCAATGAATCAGAACTTTCTTCTGGTGGGTGATAATTACATGAATGCACAATAGCCCTCACAGGCTCTGTTCCATGTATGTGTGCAATACTGTAAAATATTATTACAATTTAAAATAACTGTTCTCTATTTTAATATATTTAATTATATAATATATTTTTAACACATAAATTCTATTTAATATATTTTAAAATATACTCTTATTTATAAACTCTTAGTATCACATGATCTTTCAGAAATTATAATATGCTGATTTGGTGCTCAAGAAACATTTCTTATTATAATTCATGTGGAAACCATGTTAATATGTTGTCTAGATGCCTGTTTATAACATAATCAGCCTTTAGAGATGCCTTTTCCCCATGTATAAATCAATGTACTGTTTTGTTACCGTGAAATCAGAATGCTACACATTGAAAAAGTTTCTTTAAAGTAATTCTCCCAATATAATAACAACAACAATAACAGTTGAAAAGTCCATTGTGCTCTCTGCATTGGTTGGGGCCAGTGAGGCCTGCTATATGGCAGGTGCACTTCCTGTTTTTGTAATTAGAAACAAATTAGGTTAGAGTGCTTTTTCAGGCTGTGCACCGAGGGCCAATGCTCTCTGCCCCTCCAGGCACACACTCACGCTCACACACACATACAGAATTACACGACACCACGCTGACAGCCAAATGGTGAAAAACTCCACCGCGGCTGCTCGCGAAAAGAGCTGCACCTGGAAAATTCATACAACTATTTTTTCATAATTAAAGTTAGCTCCATTTGTCTCCGGCATAAAGAGACGGATGAAGTGAAAGGCGGCCTGTGTTCGCACAAAGAAAAGGGGCTGCCGTTGGTTTGGAGCTGGATGCTCTTCCCCCCTTCTTGTTTTGTGTGCAGGCCTAATTGAACACTGATGGATTTACATTAATTTCCTGCCCACACCTGCTTCCTTTATTTCGCTTCAAGATAGCACATGAGAGCGATGTGCCTCCACGCCATTATGACTAATGGACGACCACGGTGAGCAGGTTTCTGTAGGAGAGAGGAGCCTGTCACCATAGCGAACACCTCCCTGCCGCTCGATACGCAGCTGAAGCCTGGCAACACATGGACCTGGGAATTTCAGACATGTGAAGGCTCTTTGCCTGGGCCGCAAATACAGAATAACAACAACGTGTTACCAAGGACATGCCAGACCTGTTGGTGAGAGGTAAAAAAGGGTAAGGCTGTTCAGTCAAAGCAAATCCTTTTTGTGAGATATTTTTCACATGAATGCATTCTATCTTTCAAAGATAACAAGCAATTAGCAAAATGGAATTCAGAAGAAAGAGAATACAGAATCTTCGGTGTGAAAATTTGCGCGACTCCCATAATGTGATCAAACCAAGGGGTCAAGGTTAGCATGTTAGCATGCTTGTTAACCCCTGCTGGTACTTTATGGCCTGGTTTCACAGCAAGGGCTTAGATTAAGCCAGGATTAGGTTTTAGTTAAATTAGGAAATGTAAGTAGCTTTTATAAACGTGCTTTTGAAAAAAAAAAACATTATTAGTTTGCATCTTGAGACAAAACAATGGCACTGACATATTTTAATTTGTCTGTAATAAAAGTTGCTTTCAGTTAAAACAGCTCAAAAATGCAGAGACTAGGCTTAAGCCTTGTCTGTGAAACCGGGCATATATGTTATAACTATAAACTCTGGTTCTAAATGTAACAGACGTAGGCCAGTAAGAGCTGTGTGTGTAAACCTCACTCTCATGGCCTCGAAAGGCACACTAGCTACTGACACTAGCGGCTTCCTTGTTAGCGGCCCACCTCCCACGCCAGAGACCCCGGTTCGAATCCAGTTCAAATCGAGTTGAATTGGACCAGTTCTATAAACAGCTTGTTTCTCCACTGGCAGCCATTCAAAATGAGCTGCGTGTTCTGACGAAATACATTTATAAACAAATTTATTGTTAACATTTCATTATAGCTCAATATATAAAATAGAAATGCTAACGGATAGCTTTGTTCGTGTATTTTAGACCTCTCTGCCCGGAAAGTGGATTAACAAATCAGATTTAATCTACAATAGCCTTTAGGTTATGGTTTGAGTTTGGAAAAGTGTTATGGTTTTGATTATTTAACAGAAATGAAGTTCAAACACCAACAGATGTTGATCCAGGAACATGTCCCACTTGGCTAAATCATGTTATACCAGGGGAACATGCTGTTTTCAGATCATAATTCACAATAAGAACAAATAATTTATGCGTAAAGTAGTTGCATAAAGAGTAGACTTTCTCCACATCTCTTTGTATTTTGCGATTCTCTAGCACACGTGATGGGGGGTTGTAATGGGTAACTGCACCAGGGGGAGGTGATAGCAGGCTTCTTTACCGGGACAGGGCAGCTCCCAGCAGCTGGAGCCTAATTGCAAACACTGAAAGAGAATGAGGTCTATCACTGATGATCATAATTGCACACAAAATCTCCAGGGTATTGTTCTATTCCTCTCACAGTTCCTTTTTGTTCAATAATGTGTTTAAAAGCTTTGGATAGTACAAATGTTACCTTTCAGGATCAGAGCACTATTTTCATTTACATTTTTAAGTGCTTTAGGAGAGCACGGATGATCCACTGAATATTCCCCAAACATGCTCATGCCTAAATCACTCAACAAATGGTTTACAAACACTTGCTCTGACTCATACGGCGACCCCATGGTAAAGATGTCGGTGATGTTCTTTGAATCGCTAAAAATAAAGTTATTTATTAGCATTTATTTCTGGAAGTCACTCCATGACAAATAAGCTCATGTTTGGCATTGGACCTTTGTGCTTTCTGTATTTTTTTTCTAATTCATTTGAATTAATTAATGAATTAATTATTATTCAAGTATTATGTAAATGGCTTGTATTGGAAGTACAATTACAGAAAGCATAACAAACCTTACAGAATTGTTTTAGGCTTTTGAAGCTACCTACCAAACTTCTCTAGTCTCTGAAGAATGCACTAAACAAATCTTGATGAACCCGAGATGAACATTAACAAAAGACAGCTTAATGCCAATGGAATCTGTGCAGGAGTGAAATGAATACTCCTCTATTCATTAACATGACCTTCGAGACTGTACAGTGAAACATTAAAACAACATTGGAATAAATTCTTTGTTTAAAGAAAGAATGTTTAAAATCCTTTTACAGTGTTCTGTGTTCTATTTCCTTGTAAATAGTGAATGTGGGAGGCAAAACAATGATGTGCACCCAAGCCAAAAAGGAAAAGAAATGATGTCATTGCCATGTTGTATGAATATTGTAAACTACTTTTGTCTGTAATGATTCTTGGCATTGCCAAAAGTTACCTCATGTTCCAGAGACTACTACTAAATCTTTGTCCTTAAACCCTGAATGTAATCAATCAATCAATCAATCAATCAATCAATCAATCAATCAACCAATCAATAAATCACTCACTCACTCACTCACTCACTCACTCACTCACTCACTCACTCACTCACTCACTCACTCACTCACTCACTCACTCACTCACTCACTCACTCACTCTCTATCTATCTATCTATCTATCTATCTATCTATCTATCTATCTATCTATCTATCTATCTATCTATCTATCTACCTATCTATCTATCTACAAGCACCATGCACTCCACCTTTCCTTGTAAGATATTAAAACCCGTGCAGAGGTGTGTTTTGACATCTTCCAGGCTATGGTGGGATACAGAGGGGACTTGACCTCTGAGCAGCAGGAGAAACGCCTCTCTGCAGGTCAAGGGGTTGACCTCTGACCTCTCCGGACATGTCTCTGCAGGGAGAGGAGCGGTGAGGAGTCATGGGAAATACAGGCGACAGCAGGGGCCATGTCTTTAACCAGATGGCAGGCTTAGATTAGTCATGTCCGCCCTGCTTGACAAAAAGACAAGCACAGCCCTATCAAATCTGTCATTTCTCACACACATCCTCTAAAGGTGAGTGATACAAAAGCAACAAAAAAAAACCAAAACATAATGGGATATTCTACAAAGTGACAGTGCAGTGAGTTGTTGTCATCGTCCGATCAATGATGTAATTGTCTGCCTTCTCAGCAGCCTGTAAGATAATTAGCTGAGTTTTGTGTCGACGATGACATTTTTTTGCCCTCATTAAGGAAGGATGTTGAATCATTTTGGAAATGAAATTAAGATGCATTAATACTGTAGGTTAGATTGGCTTCCGAAATATTATGAATGTTTGGACAGTTATAAAACAGTGCATAAAAATGGGCATAAAATATCTACATTTAAAAAATAATAATCATTTTGCTTAACTTGATTCAAATGTAGACGGTGTGAGATTTGTATGAATTTTCCCCCCAAACCAGTTAACCCTGTCCCACAGCCAATACTTTATTGGACATGACACTAATGATGGTAGCACATCCTAATGAATAGCATAACTGTTTGTCACGACCGGATCTATACATGATTTTTCTGAACTCTGAACTGAACCCATTAATTTTTCTTGACAGATAACTGTGTGATGGAATTGACTGATCGGCTGTGTAGCCAGGTTTGCTCTTAACTCATTTGGTAGGAAAAAATCAGTATGTTAAGTTTTCTTAACATAAAATGACCTCAACTCAGATACCTTGTGTAATAAAACCCTAACTGAACTGAGCAGTAAAATTAGACCCGTAAAAGTAATTCAACAAATCTCTTGCTGTTTAACTAGTTAGCAATAGCCCACATTATAGCAACTATGCTAAACTTAAACTATGCTAAACTTTCATGCAAAAGCTCCACTCTTCAGAACAATAGTAACCCCAGAGACATAACTGGAACTCTTCTAAACTCACAAATACTAGAACATTAAATACTAACAAATCCTCTATTTTTATTCTTTCTCAAAAACACACATTTAATTTCAATATTTACACTCCCAATCCACTTTCAGTTAGCGCAACAAAAATTATTAATGTTGTTCCAGCACAAATTAATTAACTGCCATTTTTCATATTTAAAGGGATGGTGCATCCAAAAAATTACAATTCTGTCATCATTTACTCACCCTCGTGGTTTTCCGAACTTGAGTTTCTTTCTTCTGCAGGACAAAAAAAAAGAAGATATTTTGAGGAATGCTGTTAATCAGTTTGGATTCCTATTTACTTCCATTGTATTTTTGCCCATACATAGGAAGTGTTACCAACATTCCTCAAAATATCTTCTTTTTTCTTTCACAGATGATTTCTTTCACAGCTCATTTTAATTAAGTAAACTGAACAAGGAGCAAAAACAATTTAGTTAAGTGTAAAACGGTGTAAAACTTTTCTGACCTTACAGCCACGCAGGACAGATGTAGCACGACAGATTGCTGGGGAATGTGAGGCATATTTTAAAAGAGGGAAGCGTAGCGAGAGAGAAGGAGAAGGACCATGGCCCCTCCAGCCCTAGAGAGAGCAGAAAACAGGACAAGGTTAATGTACTATGACAGACAGGAGCCAACAACTCTCTTTAATGTTGTCCCGTTAGGACGCCCCCGGTGCAAGCATCTTTCGCATCCTTTAGGAGCCTCTCTGCCAACAACTGGTGGGGGAGAGAGCTGCGGACCAGCTGCCAAACATGACATTTGCTGGCGAGGGCCACTGAACCTCAGCAGGTGACATCTGTGGAACAGCCTTTCATCCCCCGTGCCTGGCAGTGGAAGGGTACCTGCGCGAGGCCCCGGAGAGGGAGAGATGAATGTGCTCCTTCTCTCTCCCCCAGCTGGGGCTCCGCGTAGCCACAGGGCCGGGGCGGCCCATGCTCCCCGGCTTCCAGAGGCAACATCTGCACCCACTGTTGCCTTTGTCCCCATCAGCAACCGATAACATGTGGCCTTCCAGCGCAATTTAAACAGGGGCTGATCATTACAGGGATGAATAAATACTATCATCATGAGAGTTTATTGCTTCATATCAGCTGTTTGATCAAATATGTATAACCGAGCCAGGCGGCTATGAGACGAATATCAAGAGCTGTCCGATCGTGTGCTGCGATGGTGATTTGTAGGGAAAGTAGTTGGCAGCGGATCAGAAAAATATTTCATTTAACAGCCACTGACATAGACGAGAATGTTAAGAGCTAAATATCAAGGTGTTTTGCAACTTGATGTCTGTTATGAAAAAATGGCTTTTTGTAATGCCTTATAATCATCTAGGCATCATCTGTCATCTGAGTCGTATTAAAGTCAAGTCAAGAAACATTTATATAGCGTATTATACAATACAGATTGTTTCAAAGCAGCTTCAAATTAGTAAACAGGAAAATAATGATCAATGATGGAAAATTCATCAGATATAAGACAAACTCAAAAGATGCTGTAAAGAACGTCTACAGAAGACAATAGTCATTACTCAGCTCAATTCAGTATGGAAGTAAAATAATGTCAAATGTTTTTGAAATAAAAAAGCCTGTTGAATTGCACTACTTGGAAAAAAATAGGCATTGCATTAACCATCCTTGCATTTTAATGCATTGTATTTTTAGGGCTTGCATTTTTATGGGCTGAAATTCAACATGGTTGAATATTTAAGCTGTGAATATTTCAATTAAAAACATTTCAAACACATTTTCATTATTAAAAATTCAATAATCCATATTCACCTGACCTTTCATATTTCACTTCCAAAATAGTCAAACTGTTTAAAAATACAACCTATAATATTCAACAGGCAATTTTCGGTCCATTATATATCGCTTTGCAAATTCGCTTCCACAAATTCAGTGGTTCAAATTCGACAGTAAATTCAACATTGACGTCCAGGAACTGCAGGAAAAGCAGTAGATTGCCGAGCATACTCTCCATCTGCTGTTAGTCAACCTCACCAGCAGGAGGTGCAAAAGCGCATGTTGTTGACGAAGACCAGCAACAGTTAGAACAAGCCATTCATTCATAAAACTCATTTACAGCAATGTAAGTGTATTTGTGATTATTATGACGGCGGTTTTATGTTAAATTCAGTGTCTTCACAGTTACTTTTCCTGTGTAGCCTACATGCATCTTTCTCTACCGTGAACGAGATTAATGTTATTCCCCGATGCGGATGTAGGCTACAGATCCAATGTTACATTTTTGAGGTTGACATATATTTCTCTTGGTTGTTTAGTTGCCTTAACTTTATATTGTGGCGATGTGCTATTAGGGTTTCCCTCAATACTTCAGGATTCCCCTGCTGGACATATAAAACGCTTAACGTAGCTTAATGGACTAATTGCAGTGAAATAAAAGACCAAACTCGCAGGCAAGCAGATGGACTTAGAATAACGCGCAAAGTTTAATGCTGAGCGTTTCCCAGTGATATACTGGCATAAAGTTGGCTTGACGTTGGACATTCGCACATTTAGGGACCGTCTCTAAAGTGTATACGACTTTGGTATACACGTTTCTAACTTCGATAACATCTGAATAGAACGACTTATAGTCATAAAACCAACTGTAAAGTGTTCATGTAGCTTCAGGCATAATGCGCACCCTTTGGATTTTTGATTATTCAAATAAATTTAAGTTTGCTATTGAAGTTAGAAACGTGTTTGCCAATGTTGTATGCAACTTTAGAGACGGTCCCTAAATGTGCGAATGTCCAATGTCAAGCCAATTTTACATTTAGCAGACGCTTTTATCCAAAGTGATTTACAGTTAAACTAACAATAGGACAACAATATGCAAGTGCTATGACTCTTCCCAGTTTAAGCTAATGCAATACACGTAGGCATACTATATACAGTATATACAGTATGTATATATATATATATATATATATATATATATATAGAGAGAGAGAGAGAGAGAGAGAGAGAATAGAAGAGAAAGTGTTAGTATTAATTGATCAAGTGTTGATTTTGTGCCAGTATATCACGAAACGCTCAGCATGAAACTTTGCGCGTTAAGTTCATATTCTGAGTCCATCTGCTTGCCTGTAGCCTATATAGTAGCCTACAGCCTACATCCCCAATAAGGTGTGAGTTTGGTCTTTTATATCACTGTATTAGTCCATTAAGCTACATTAAGCGTTTTGTCCGACGGAAGGGGAATCCTTGAGTATGAGGTATTGAGGGAAACCGATTATAATCCTGTTCATAGAGAAAGCTGATAACATGTAGGCTACACAGGGAAAGTAACATTGAAGTTATTGAATGAAACATAAACACAGCTTTTGTGTGTTTATCATCTTTTCTGCATATATACTAACACAGATAATCATTTTCATTTTATGAATGAATGGCTTGTTCTAACTGTTGCTGGTCTTCGTCAACAACACGCGCTTTTGTACCTCCTGCTGGTGAGGTTGACTAACAGCAGATGAAGAGTATGCTCGGCAATCTACTGCTTTTCCTGCAGTCCTGCATGTTGAATGAAATGAAATGACAATTCAGCTAAGCAGCTCAACAGAAGACACTAGTGTCATTATGCAGCACATGTCAATTCAATGTTGATTCAATTCAGTTCAATAACAGTGTCAATGCAGCAAAGTTAGTGTCATTGGTTATTAAAGTAGGGCTGCAACAAATTATTATTTTGATAATTGATTAATCTAACAATGATTAGAACAATTAATCAACGATTATTTCACTGATTAATCAGTAGGCTTTGATTATCCAGTGCTGTATACTGTAAACTAGGCTATACAGGCTGTAATGCTGTAAACTAGGCTATATGCTGTAAACTAGGCTATACAGGGAACCCAGTCAGCTGGTACTATAATATTAAAGGTTAAAATAAACAGCTCATTCAGATACAATTTCATATAATGCAGTTTTTATAATAATAAATAACAATAAAATAACTTAATAATAGTAAAAATATGAATATGTAATATAGTGTATATTTTTGGAAAAATACACCTTACTAGAGTTAATTTTTCTAACTATCGAGTCATTGTCATTGAATGGCTTTCCTGAGGTAAAGGTAACATGAAACTACGGTGGCCGAGAGAGCTTAACGCGCTGCAACTGAAGAAAGCACATGCAAATAGAAAAAAACAACCGCAAATTAAGAAAACATCTTCATCAGTTTTACAACACGTGTGCTCCAAATACTCACAATACAACCAAATACAGAAACGCGCTACAAATAGAACAGAACACAACGGAAATGTTTCCGGAAATGTGAACGTTTGCAGTGCGTTTCTGTATTTGGTTGTGGCTATTTGGAGCACACATGTGTTGTGAAACTGATGAAGATGTTTTCTTAATTTGCAGGTGATCAGTTCACGTGCTGCTTGAACTGAGGTGATATATTGATGTCTCACGGTACATTAAACAGCGTCAAAATCACATTTATTTACTGCTCTTCTTCTGCTGAATTACATTCAGAAAGGCTGCATTACAGTATTACAGTGCCCCACTGGCCAAACCACGTCATTACAGGCCCATATACTATTCGACAACAAAAATATTTGTTGATAATGTCGACTAATAGTTTTAGCCTTATATTACACCACAATCATGAAAAGAAGTAATAGAATTTATTAGCCTATCAGTAGTCTGTCAATAGCTGCTAACCAACATGGCAAAATGGTGCATTAATATAGAATGCATGGTCAAAGTGCATTTTATAATGGCCTTGAACATGGTATCACATAAGTGTTACCAGAAATTGTATAGGCTAATTTTGTTTGTGCATGTATAAGGGGGGAGGGGGTCTGTAATCAGTAATCAATTAAAACGGGTCTAGCATCAATTGTACTTGCTTACATTCTGGTGCATTTGTCTTTGCTCAGCAACTTTAAATTAATGCTAATTACTCTGACACTGGTGCACTTGCTCCGTGTCTCTGATGTCACTCAGTCTCCACGAGTTCCTGACAGCATTTCTTCCAAATGTGCTCGTAATTGGCAACCCATGGTGAACTGACACACACAATTAAATCCAATTCTCATCATGCTGCCTTTACATCGGGTCAAGTTTAGAAACCATTATACAAATTGAGGGCAGACATTTACTAAGCGTTTCATAGTCCTTGAGGGTCTTTGTCTGCATGGCATTTAGGTAATATGGCAATCAGTTCTCTTATTTCTGCAGTATTTTGTCAAATTTTATAATTATTGTGATGAGTGGATCTCATAAAAACATAGCCAGGTCACACCAAAATAAAAAGGGAATTTCTAATTTATTTATTTTTTGCTAATTTATAGATTTTTCAATGACAGTCACATTTACACAGTAAAATAATAGGCTAATTTGTGATTTTTTTTATTTTTTTTATTGAAATCAGCATGAATTAAAGACAGCAACAAACACTACCAGCATATATAATTGTTGTTTTACATTACAATAATGGGAATTTAAAGAAAACTAATTGTCATGAAAATTCAGGTCACAAAATAATTTTTTTTTACTTCATATGACCAGAACATGAGTTAGGATTTTGAGGGAATAAACTATGTATCTTATTAAAAATATTCAGGATCATCTATTTAAAAAAGCAAACAGAACCGAACCTTTGTTTACAGTCATGAGGGCCATCTTGAGACGCTGTGGTCAGATGGTGTGTGTGCAAACATGGGGTTGATGGGGCAGAGAGTGAACATGCTTCCCAAAGCTTTGCTTTCATCTTCATTTTCGGTTTTGACCCAGGTTAACGTCTCCTCGATGTTTCCACATAGGTGGGCCGCTGTACACCCGCAAGTGCCATGTTTAAAAAGAGCTTCTGCCTGCTGTTCCTCTGCCACCTCCCTGGGTGTGAACCTCACCGTGTTGGCTTGCAAACAAAGCTCAACATGAGGCGTGCTAGAAATGAAAGGAGGCAAAGGAGATGAAACGAGCAGAGAAGAGAGGAGCGCTGCGCCCTCCAAGAGATCCACACATGTGCAGACTCTGTGCAGAAGGGTGAGATTGTCATGCTAAAGATAGTGGTGCTTTGACAGCTCCCAACATCTTGAGTTGAAGTGTGCCATGTGCTGAGTGTCTCTCAACTACTTCAGTCAGGTTTGCAGTCTTCCTTTCCAGTTTCATGCTGTCTGAAATGGAAAATAGAGAAATATGCAATTTCATCATTCATTTTAAAGCGTCCGTGACCTCCGGTCTTTTACACAAAGAACTGGTGATACTCTTGCCAGTGTGATTTACTACCAGCTTCCAGAAGTCTGCTTTAAGGTGTCACATGTTGCATATGAATAGACCAGAACTATTGTCAGTAACACATCTTCCTACACATTTACAAATGCATAAACTATTAACTGAGGGCATGTAAATTGAATATAGTACATTGCATATCCATCCAAATTTGCTTTCACACAGACGACCTGCCAAGAGGCTGTTAGTTTCTTGAGAGGGAAGGGCAAAGGATTAAAAATATTTCAAGAAAACCAAAAGAAAAAACAACAACATGCACAACAGTAATCTAAAAATATAAAGGCGTGAATAACAAGGCATAAAAACACATACATTCATGCCAGTGTCATGTAAATGTGTTGTGAAGTGTTGTGAAACATGCATAGCTACAGGTCAATAGAATAAATGGATGTTTTGCTTGATATGTAAAGGTCAATTACTTTTTATTTGCATCTATTAATTTATGTATAACTTAACCTATTTATGAATTAAGAATTCATGATATTTGTAAAAAGAAAATTACCTTGACAAACATATATTATGCGGATGACGTGTACACTTCAAGGTGTAAACTTTTTAAATTATGGTTACACCACATGGCATTTTCAGAGTTATTAAATTGCTTTTAAAAGCAATTTTTAAAAGCATTTAAAAACCATAAAAAATACCAACATTAATACAAACATGAATAATAACAATAATAACAATACTACTATACTACTACTAATATCAATCATTTTTATTATCATTTTATCTGATACATTTATTTAGAATTCCATAAAATGCTCTGTTTTGTGATTGTTAAAGTGGATCATTCCCATAGTTCGTATGATAAACTACACCTGTGATTACTCTGTAAGGACACCTGTGTGAATTTGATGGGAAGTGACTTCATACATCCACCAAAAATGGTTCAAAGTAATTGCAAAAATTGCTCAGTAAACTACTTGCTGCTTGGTGATACTTTATTAGCTAAATCAATGCCATTCATACATTTTAAATATGACTTAATTATCGAAACACATTCCCAGGTCTGTGCATGCATATATGTGCTCTCAGAAACTGACCTCTTGCTTTCACTTCCGTCTGTATCGGTCTTCCCTCCTCCAGCAGATATTGTACTTCAAGCTCAGCCGCCATTTGACCCTCGCTCAGCTCATGAGGGTCACGCATGAGAAGAGAGCAGCAGAGGCAGAACACTGTCTCCACTTTAAACAGCCTCTCACTCACAGAAGACAAACCAGCGCTAATCCACGCTGAGACAGGGCAGGCATGGGGGAAATGTGTGTGTGTGCATATTATGTTACTACGACATAGATCTTTATGTTCTCAGAGCTGGTGTCTCAGTCAATGCTGGTAGTGGTGGAGAGGAGATGGAGGAGATATGTCTGGTGCCTCTGGGGAGAGACTGCAGACCTTATCTTGGGGTTTTGTGCGGTGTGTTGAGGCAGGACCTTTGAGAGCGGGGTCCTAAGTACAAGTGAGAGGAAAATACTCCACGGAGAACGTTTTGGCTGCAGTCCCTGTGAATTTGCCTGCTAAATGACTCTTGTTATTGTAAGCTAAATAGCAGAGAGGATACCAGGAGTGAATGTAACATAGGAAGGCCGTCCAAAACACAGAGCAGACCCAGGTGAACATGGACAGAGCGTGTTTAATCAGCTCTTTAATGGAACTGTGACTTAAGAATGATAAACAAGCTGATGCAGTTTGTTAGAATCAAAATGATTAATGACAAATGAAACATGATAGTTGGTTTTGTTGCTTGCTGGCGTTATAACTAATGCTCAAATTAAGGGTTTGGGATTTGAACAAACCCCTAAGCTTAAAGTCGGCATGAAATCAAAACTGACAAGTTTTATTTTTTATGGAATATTGCAGTATTTATTTATCTGTGCACATCATTATTATTTCTTCATGTGCCCTAATCAAGATATCTTCGCCTCCCTCCACAGTGACATCCCTTCTCTTCCCTGATGATGTGTTTATGGGCGGGACAACCTGTCACTCACATGACATCACAGCAATAGCAAACCACAACCATCCAATCAATTCCCAAGGACAAAATCAAGCCCCGCCCAACAGTTTTTCTTGTTGGAGAAGCTGTTTCATTCAGTTATACATCACAATAGTTTCATACCGGTTTTAAGTATTCAACTTTGGTGTATAACTATTCTTGCACTGTTTGTGTTACAGTCATGAATTATACCTTAAGTCATTCGGCTTGGGCCCTGTCACAAATAGAAGTCCTCACAACTTTCTGCTGCGGAGCTCATGGGCTCGGCAAAAGTGCACATCGAGGGAGCATATTGGCCACTCGCGAGCATCCTTCTGAAACCTAAAATGACAAATGGGACACCCTACGGTCTTGTGTGCTTAACGGACATGCGGCGGCCATTGTAAGTTTGCAAGACCACAAGTGCACATGGCCTTGGGACAGAGCATTGGTGAGGAGGCCCTTATGCAGGTGATTTGAAATATGATTTTTTTTTGCTAGTCAGATGATAAGGTGATTACAAGTCATATTTAGGGACCAGAAGATCTAACACATTCTCACTGCCAAATAAATATAGGTTTCCATACAGTTTCCATACAAATCACATCATACAAACATCGACATCATATGAAATAGTAATTTTCTCATTTTCTGATTGGTCTTTTTTGGGCATAGCAACAGCATAGTGTCAAGTTCATGGTTTTGTTCAGTGTGTTTTGATTGAGGGGCTGTTTACACGACATTGTTTTCAACTAAAAACGTAAAACTTTTTATACGTTTTTGCCGTTCGTTTACACGACGACGGTGTTTTGGGTGCCTGAAAACGCAAACTTTTGAAAACGGTCTCTGTGTAAACAGCAAAAACGCGAATCTCTGAAGACGATGACGTCATGCACATGCGTAGTACGTGTTCACTGTTAAGTCTATAGTGTTTCATCACCATCTAATGGCCTGGCAGCAGAATACAGGGTTTTTAGTCGTTTTCGCTGATCCGTGTGAATGGGGATCGTTTTGACAATGGTGTCAAAAGGAAAAGGAAAAACTTCTCCGTTTTAAGCACATCATTGTCATGTAAACGTACCCTTAGTTCTGTTCTGTCTCCTTGTCATGATTTGATCTGGTTTCCTAGTTTGTTCCCTCAGCAACTGATTCTGTTCACCTGTTCTGTTAATTAGTTCTCCTTGTTATTTAAGCCCTGTGTTTCCATTGTTCGGATTTGTCAATTGTTGGTTGTCCTTACTCCTGAGTTTCCTGGTGTTTGGATTATTGAATTAAAGACTGTTTCCTCTAGTTCCTTGTCTTCATGCGCTGAATACTATTTCCAAGTGTGACACGTACCAAACTAAAAACTATTTAGAACATTTTAGAAACTGTATAAACGCAATATGCTACATCACACGTACACAGGTGTTCCTAATAACACTTTTTTTGATTATTAGGAACACCTGTTCAATTTCTCATTAATGCAATTATCTAATCAACCAATCACATGGCAGTTACTTCAATGCATTTAGGGGTGTGGTCCTGGTCAAGACAATCTCCTGAACTCCAAACTGAATGTCAGAATGGGAAAGAAAGGTGATTTAAGCAATTTTGAGCGTGGCATGGTTGTTGGTGCCAGACGGGCCGGTCTGAGTATTTCACAATCTGCTCAGTTACTGGGATTGGGACGCACAACCATTTCTAGGGTTTACAAAGAATGGTGTGAAAAGGGAAAAACATCCAGTATGCGGCAGTCCTGTGGGCGAAAATGCCTTGTTGATGCTAGAGGTCAGAGGAGAATGGGCCGACTGATTCAAGCTGATAGAAGAGCAACTTTGACTGAAATAACCACTCGTTACAACCGAGGTATGCAGCAAAGCATTTGTGAAGCCACAACACGCACAACCTTGAGGCGGATGGGCTACAACAGCAGAAGACCCCACCGGGTACCACTCATCTCCACTACAAATAGGAAAAAGAGGCTACAATTTGCACGAGCTCACCAAAATTGGACAGTTGAAGACTGGAAAAATGTTGCCTGGTCTGATGAGTCTCGATTTCTGTTGAGACATTCAGATGGTAGAGTCAGAATTTGGCGTAAACAGAATGAGAACATGGATCCATCATGCCTTGTTACCACTGTGCAGGCTGGTGGTGGTGGTGTAATGGTGTGGGGGATTTTTTCTTGGCACACTTTAGGCCCCTTAGTGCCAATTGGGCATCGTTTAAATGCCACGGCCTACCTGAGCATTGTTTCTGACCATGTCCATCCCTTTATGACCACCATGTACCCCATCCTCTGATGGCTACTTCCAGCAGGATAATGCACCATGTCACAAAGCTCGAATCATTTCAAATTGGTTTCTTGAACATGACAATGAGTTCACTGTACTAAAATGGCCCCCACAGTCACCAGATCTCAACCCAATAGAGCATCTTTGGGATGTGGTGGAACGGGAGCTTCGTGCCCTGGATGTGCATCCCACAAATCTCCATCAACTGCAAGATGCTATCCTATCAATATGGGCCAACATTTCTAAAGAATGCTTTCAGCACCTTGTTGAATCAATGCCACGTAGAATTAAGGCAGTTCTAAAGGCGAAAGGGGGTCAAACACAGTATTAGTATGGTGTTCCTTATAATCCTTTAGGTGAGTGTATATCTCCACTTCAACTGGTAATCTGTTTATTTACAAACATCTGATAAACATTGTTAAAAAAAACAGTTTTACATGTACGTTAAATCGTAAACATTTTCCAAATGTCTATTTAAAATCTGACAGGAAACATCTTAGAGACATATTCATATTCATCTTTCTGATGAAAAAACACACATAAAATAGTCTCTGCGACGTATGTGTGCGATCAGGGTGGTAACCACTCAAAACACCCTATCATTTTGGAGGTGACTTTCGCACAGACTAGCACCACTCACAGATAATGTAAAAATCTACATGCTTTCATCCACAGTTAAAATGTTAAGTAAAACATTATAATAACCGGTGATAACCTTGGTCAGTCAATTCACAAACGTTTTTTTTCAGAAAGCTGAGTTTACACTCATAATTTTCGTTAAAATGATTAACGGTTCTACTTAATGGACCTTTCATTGCAATAATTCTGCAAGCTCTAATCCTCTCACAGTGAAAGAGCTCTGCTTTGATTTGGATCACCATGAATCTTTGTGAGAGCTCTTATGACCCTCATCTTTGGTGGGCTGAGAGTGGTGCCCTGCTGTACACCCCTGAGAGAGTAAACATACAGAGAGAGGCTCCAGTCTCTGAGACGCAGATGCCCTGAGATGGCCTACATATCCGATTAGCTCACTAGATCAATATTGGGCCTACTTCAGTCTAATATACAGCAATATGACATAAATAAATAAATAAATAAATAAATAAATAAAGAAAGAAAGACAATAGCTGGGCAGATTGCCGGATCAAACATTACCAGTTCAATTGCTGGTATTTAGGAACATTGTCCATTTAAATATCTCATTTTGTGTCCTAATCAGTCTGCCATTATGAAGCGATTTACAATTCATATTTTAATATATATATAAAATATTGTCAAATCCATGCCACATATATTTCTGTCATCATTTACTCACCCTCAAGTTGTTCCAAACCTGTATGAATTTCTTTCTTCTGCTGAAGAAAGAAATTTTATAAATGAATACTTATTATTGTCCACACTGCCCCATTCCCATTCACACCTCTCCAGACGGTATGGCTCTAATTATTCTTGTCTTTATTATATTTACTGATGCCTTTCTAGTCACTGTTTTAATGCCTCATTTCTTTGATCAAATTTCTCTTGGATCTATTATACATAAAAGGGCATCAGTAATGTCATATACAGACATCTTTTGGAGGTCATTAGGTCAGACGATGACCTATATGAGGAACATGACTGTACAGGAGGAGATACACAATATGGAGCAAACATGACGACACATCCTTACACACTGCTAAACTAATTCAAGGGTGTACAGCAAAATGAGGTCAAAAATCTCCATAGCTTCTTAAAACATTCTTAAAAACTTCTTAAAATATTAAAAGAATATTAAGGGAGTACAGTAGAGCACCTCCATTGCTTATATAGTTGGAGGATTAAGGGCTTGTATGACAGAGTTTTAAGAAGGACTGCAGCTTTTCCAAAGGCAAAGAGTTGGGTTACTCCTTATTAGGTCATTGATATTAATACACCAATGTTATTTAGGCATTACTTAAGTGTGCATGTGATCAATAGACTGCTTGCAAGAGTCCATGAGCAATTCAAACTGTCTACTCATGCAACAACAAACAGGTTGGTGGGTCAGGTAGTGGAAAACCCTCAACACAAGTGTTTAGGTTGTTACGTTTTATCAGCACATTTCATCCCGGTGTACTATAAATGTTTAATTCATTGACTTAGAAGTTAAAAGACAACATTCCTTCCACATAATCCAAAGGCAAGATCTGTTTTATTCTATTCATAATTCATCCCAATTATGTTAACTCCTTAAGAAATAGTGGGGCTGTAATTTTGCCCAGTGTGTACATTGTGTCTGCTCTGCATACAGATATAAATCAGAGGTGGCGGCCCACTGAAAGAGTCCAATAAAGCCGGCAAAGACTCCCAGTGAAGTAGATACTTTACACAGGCCCACCCTCCACCGAGAGACTGCTTGGTTGAGCGACTGTAATTCCTCTGAAGGAAATTCATTAGGATTTGTCACTTCAACTAACCTGCAAGTCTTTTATCACATGAACACACACAAACACATTAATTAAAACAAACAGCACAAGCATGACCGGCATCTCTAAAGACGACTGTTAATACAATAAATGTGCTGAAGATTTAGATGGGAATGAAAGGTTAGAATTTATGGTCAAAGTGTGTTTGGCTATGATTGCACTCTCTTGGTCCAGTGGCAGGGATTAAGTAGTTACAGAAGGCCTCCCACAATCCCCTTCCCTTGTTTGGAATTTATGCTAGAACCAGTTTAATAAGACTATACCTTAACCCAAGGACCTTTTAATACATCAAAATACGTACTTAATGTTATTAATTTTGGATAATAGTCACATATCTGAAGGAGTGAATAAATTAATTCAATACATTCTGATGAGCGTTGTGTGAACATTAAAGTGTCCCTATTATGCTATTTCGGATATTACCTTTCTTATGTGTAATACAGCTGTAATTGTAAAAGGTCTACAAAGTTTCGAAAATCAAAGTGCACAACAAATTGAGTTATTGCCTCCCAAAATAAAGAACCGATTCTGAACGGCCTGAAATAATTCCAGTGTTACTTCCTGCACAAACCTATGTGGTTTGTAACAAATTTGCATAATGCCCACGCATGGTCTTCATTGGC
The DNA here is from genome assembly GCF_963993115.1 of Abramis brama. NCBI lineage: Eukaryota > Metazoa > Chordata > Actinopteri > Cypriniformes > Leuciscidae > Abramis > Abramis brama. Next base: position 25,871,124 of record NC_139983.1, read on the forward strand.
TGCCCGCCAACATCTACTTTGATACACATCTACCATCTACCTGCCCTCAAACACTAGTTGTAGCTGAGGCCTGGAAAAGATTGGTTCATGTTGTCGACATGTCGAGAGGACGCAGCTTTCTGTGCTGTGAAAGCAAATCCACTTTCCATGCATTTTCAAAGAATAAGGACTCAGGCTCGAATTTATACAGTAAAATTTACGCCATCATTACTGTGTGTATCACTGTGTGTGCAAGTGCCAAGGAAGCCTTCGGAGCTAAAATTTAGATATGGTAATGGCCGTTTGGTTTCCGACATGTGCTGTAAGACCAAAATACAGACTGGGCCGTCTGACCAATAAGCTCACGGAAAGGAGGGGTTTAGAGACTGAATCCTTTATCGAACCATTTCAGACACGGTGAGAAAAAAGATGACAATCCAATGTATATTATGAGAAAACTAAAGTTGTATACATGTAATCCTATTGTAGGAGACCTCCAAAACAAAATTAGGAACCTTTAAAATAGCATAACAGGGGCACTTTAAAAATGTTGTTACAATATGTTAATAAGATCATACAAAATCATAATAATAAGTAACTCATTATGATTCACTGGCAGGGTTATTATAGTTTTGCATTTTTCATTAGTTTTTATTTTTATTTCGTTTTGACTTTTTGTTTTCAAATTCAGTTTAGTTTTAATTAGTTTTCAAAGTGGGTGTGCTAGTTTAGTTTAGTTTTTATTTTTTGAAAATGCTTAGTTTTAGTTTAGTTTTTATTAGTTTTAGTGTTAGTTTTAGTCTTTTTTTGTAATTATACAGAATTCACACCCTATACCACAGCTGTACAATTATCACACCCTATACTAAATTTACCCTATACAGTCAATAGCCTACTCATCTGGATTGAAGCAGCAAACATTCAGTGTAAAAGTAAAAAAATGACATAACATTATTTAATATTTTAATCACAGCTTATATAGTGTTTTGACATCGACAACCACAACCAAAAAGTGCATTTTACCTCAAACTTGCGACTAGTTAACTTTCTAAAGAAGGCGCAATCGCTTCTCGGGTCAACATTAACACACTGACAAAATTATATTCAGAATTTAAAATATTTTTAAAGCACTTTTTAATGTGTGATTGTGTAAAGGTGTTCACAAGATAGAGATACCAACCTTTCGCGAACTTGCTTTTAAATGGCGTTAAAAAATGAAAGACCTTGACAAAGACGAAAACTAAGGACATTTACTCTATTTTATTTTATTTTAGTTAGTTTTGCCAAACACACATTACAGTTTTAGTTAGTTATCGTTTTTTTGTAATGCCTCGTTTTTATTTTTATTTCAGTTAACGACAATGTTTTTTCCCACCTAGTTTTCGTTTTTTCGTTCGTTTTTTTATATTGTAAGTGTTTTTATTATTCTTTTGTTTGGGATGGATGGATGGATGGATGGATGGATGGATGGATGTTTTTAAAAAAAAATATATTTTTATTGACCTCATTGGGATCAAACATAAAGAAAGTACAGTCAATGACACCAGAATACGAGGGTTCAGCTGAACCGAGCCCCTAACGCTGGTTCCAGATCTGAGCAGCTTTTACAGGCGCAGACCGCTCGTCTCTCAGAGGGGGCAGAGGGAGGTGAGGCAAGAGACAGACTAAGAGCGCAATACATCTGAATGTTCAAACAAATTATAGTTTTGTGCCACCTAAGTAAACAGCACTGGGCTCTTGGCCTGATGCAGCTGAGAGATATGGTCCTGCCCACAGAGCCACTGAGTCTAGACTCCAGATGTGCTCACACAAACACACACGCGTCTATAACATCCCAGTTCACTCTACTAGGTCACTGACATGGTAAAATCCCCTTACAGATATTCTGTTAATGAGGGCAGATTGAAGAACATGCTGTGCCTTATATGTGTGAAAACGGGGAGAAAAAAAACAAACTGTTGAACGCTGAGCAGTAAAACATGTTATCTTCTGTAATGCGTTCTGGGGAACACTTGCGACACTGCTGGGACACTTGAAGAAAAAGGGAAGCAAATTAGAAAAACGCTGATGACTAATTACATATTCATTTTTATAATCGTTTGGAGAGATACTATGATAAAGTCAATTACGTACGATAAGACGATGATGATTCTTACTTGATTAGGATGCACAGTGAGTGGCATCAATTTGAACTTTGAAAAACCTCTGAACGTGTGAAGTGACGCTAAAAGCATTCTCATAAAACATAAAAGCAGCTCTCGTCGTGTCAGTCTCGATGCGTTCTCTCTTTCTCCGGTGCCTACGTGAGCAGCGTCACACTAGCTATTCTTGTAGGTTTGTTAATTGTTTGTCACCCACCAGGTTCCATCTGTCGGAGTCCCTCAGTCCCTGAGCCATGTGTGCCGGCGCTGCATCCCGCTCCCTCGTCAGTGACCTGAACCGCTCTCTTCCCTCCCTTACATTCATACCATCCTACTAACATCATATCCTTAAACCTCCTTATTGAAACCTTTGAGGGCCCTTATCTAATTGAGGGCGAAAGCAATTAGAATTGTATGTGGTTTTCATTTGGCAGTCTGGAAAATCTGCCTCCACCTTCTAAGTGTGAAGAATCACATTTCTTGTGATGTTAGCATTACATCGAGCCAAGCTGTGCAGGACTATTGTGATGTACTTCTTTGAATTCGTGCACCATGTTACAGTGCTTTCAAATGTACAAAAAGTGATGGAGTATTACTGAAAAGAGATGGATAGTAGTTGTTGGAGTCTGTTGTTGGTAACCTTCACCTGGGCAATGTGATAGAGCCGTCTGTCTTCGTGCCGTGACAAATGAGAAGTGGAGCTGTGGTGTAGTGGGGAATCATACAGGCTGAGCTGGGCTAATGTACCACCACTGGAAACAGGTGGCTGAGTGGTCCCAAGGAATTCTGGGTCACCTTCACACAGGGGGTCAAGGTTTGGCTGGTTAGCTTCAGAACTTATTCCTACACCAATATGCCAAAAACATGGTTCAGAAGTAGCTGTTTTTATGTTTGTTTGTTAAATTCAGCCACTTGCTATATTTTTACTAGGGATGGGACGATTACCGGTTTCACGATAAACCACGATAAAATGTACTGACGGTTAGTAATATCGTTTAAAATTTAATTATCATTAAAACCGTGTTTGATTATCGTGATTTTATATCCTGTTCAGCCAGCAACAGTCTGACGCAGCGGCAGCGCGCAATGTTATTTTTTATTCAAGAAGGAATTGCGGAAGGCAGTGACCGTGCTCGGGAGATTTTTCAGCCTTTTAAAATAATCAATTCTGAGGTGTGGTCATATTTTGGCTTTAACAAAAGTCCTGAGGGAAACTTAATCGAGGATGGTCACCATGTCAGCAGAACATGCACAAGAAGTCGCTGCAATAGGGGGAAACTTCAGATCTGCCGAGTCGTCTTGTGTGACCATCACCGACTGTTGTATAGCGAATGCAAGGCAAGTTAACTTTGACCTTAATACCAAAACTACGTCTGGGCAATAATTGGGCATAAAATGTTGTTTTAAGTTGAATTATTTTATATCAATCACTTGAAATAGCCTAAACGTGAAGCTTCCGCAAAGAAAAGTTCGCAGCAGGCTTAGCCAAAGACAAATAATAAACAAGTTCAAACAAGACTATTAAGAGTGACATTTAAGGGATAATAATTTATTCATTATACACGTTTTACCACATAATTACGGGGACATTGAATTGAGATAAATGTTTTAAATCTTATCTGTTTATAAATCCATTATTACAGCGTACAAAACAATCGTTCAGACAAAATGATCACAACAATATTATCAAACTCTGTAAACAATAAATCAACTCTGATTTAATTTTCAATACAATTAAAAACGGAGACGCAAGACGGCAAGTTGTAGCCTATTTGAATGAAACGAGAAAGCGCGTCCGTTGCGATACATGTTGTAACGTCTGTCAGAGAGTTTGAAGTCTGCCCAGATGAAGAATACATGACAGTGCAAATGAACTGGTAGTTCAACGAGACTTTTATAGATGTTTTCTCTCAGTTAAGCACACTCTTCATACATGTCGAAGAGCGAATGTTAAAAGGGAAAAGAAAACACTCTAAAACACGCGACAAATCAAAGGGGAAGTAAACACATTATAATAAAACAACGGTCAGCAGTAGAGGTCATCTTCCTCTTTGCGCGAGCATTCTCACTCTCAATGTGCGTGCGCGCTCACATAAAAACAGCATGCATGCAATAACGTACGCCATAGAAGAAGTTATCTTAAAGGCACATCCAAATTCATGTCATGAACACTACTTAACACTAGGTGGCCGTTACAATGGATGTGCGCTGTGTTATAATGCGTTGCTATTGACAACCGTCATTATAAGGAAGGAAATGCCTTAAAAAGTGTATAGAGCTGCTTGTTTTAGTTGTTGTTTGTTGATTTTCAAATATAAAACATGTAAAAATGTCTTAAGTGTGAGCATCAACTCTTTTTAAACACTTTCATCTCGTTTTAACAAAACCGTGATATTATTGATAATCGTGATAATTTTGGTCACTATAATCGTGATATTAAATTTCCATACCGTCCCATCCCTAATTTTTACAGTATATTACTATTATACTATACCAAATACAGTGCATTATCCTACTGTAATATCATGTACAGAAATATTTTACTTTATTACAGTATCTACAGCATTTATCTACAGCTAAGGTACACACAAATATGTTGGGTTTTCATGTTTTATGGGACCTTTCCATAGACATAATTTTTATACTGTAAAAACTGTACATTCTATCCCCTAACCATAACCATAATCCTAACCCTAAACCTATACCCAACACAAAGATTTATGCATTTTTGCATAAAAAAAAGCACAACTTGATTTATAAGCTGTTTTCCTCATGAGGACCAAAAAATGTCCCCACAAGGACAAGGATTTCGGATATTGCCACTTTGTGACGACATTTTGTCCCCAAAATGTAGGGTTTACCAGGGCACACGCACATACATACACATACATCAAAATCCTTCTATATAAACTGCACAACCTCTAGAAAAAATACAATCAGATGCAAAACACTTTGAGAATGGACAAATGTCTAACAGAACAACCATTGCAAAATAATGCGAGTAAAGAAGCCTCCTTTTAATTATCTTTTTTCTAGAGTGAATGCAAACTTTCCGACTCATCAGAGTCTTAGGACTAGAGCCACTATTGATGGGCCTGAAATCTCTTGCCATCGCAAACAAGGAATAGATTTCCTCATTTTGATTTAGAAGTAATATTTCCTCAATGCCTAGAAACTGCGGCTTCTCAAACCACTGGAATTTCCAAACTGCATGCTATTTGAACTGTGTACTAGAGGTAGCAGCAGACATGTTTCTGAATCCGCCTGTCTTTACAGTGATTGCTTTTGGAAGAGCACTATTATGATCTAAAGTCTGTGTAATCATAAGTCATTTTGCCTTCATTTATTTTTTCCTACATAGAAACACATTAGCGTGAAAAACAAAGCTTAATATGGGACTATTGATAAAAGAAAGGGTGACAGGGAAGAACGAGATAATACAGATGCAAAAATAAATGTTTACATATTGGTCTTGGATGTATAGCCTACTTTAAAAGATAGTTCATCTACAAATGTAAATGTTCTCATTATTTACTCTCCCTCATGTCCACTTTTTTTCTTCTACGGAAAACAAAAGAAAACAATTCAATGAAAGTCATTTGGGTCCAAAACAACACTGGACCCCATTGATGTTCATTCAAAATAAATACAAATAAAATATCATCTTTTATGTTCACAGGAAAAAAAGAAAAGTCATACATGTTAGGAATGACATGAGGCTGAGAAAATGATGAGATTTGTATTTTGGGTGAAATAATGATTTAACGAATCGTGGATATTTATACATACTTATGTTACACACTTTTTGTATGTGACAAAAAGCCCTAGATCGTAGCCAACTTGCGACCAATTTCAAACAAGTTGGGAACCCGTCCGACCAATTCAATTTAAAGATTTGTTCATTGCAAATTTTGCTCCCTTTCATCGTAGCTATTTTTAAATAAACACAGCATGCTATAACTCTATAAAAGTGTTAACCATCATGATTTTAGGCTCCAGTCCTATTGGAGACAAAAACTGTTGTTAGGCTCCCCTTATTTCTAAAAGATGATGAATAATTCAGAAATGTTTGTTGTCATTTGGTCCACTCAGAACTGCCCAAATCTCATGTAGGGTCTGCTACAGATGCTGGCAGATCTGGACTGAAATGATTATCAACTCTAAATTGTGCTTGCCAGCTTTCCAGTAACACTGCTTCACAAAAACGTGGCAGAGAGTGCCAGGGAATGCAAGCCAATAGGAACCAGAAATTAATACCAGCAACGGGGCCCTCTTAAGGTCTAGATTCCTTTGGATGCATAACGTTAGTGTGTACCAGTGACTGGAAATGATTTCAAGGGTTGTCGGTGTCCATACACAGAGAGTGAGCGAGCAAACGCACTCAGAGCCCCGTCAGTATGTGTCTCTGATGCAATAAGCCCGTCTCCTCTCTGCCACCATCTGAAAGTTCTTAACATAATCTCTTACCCCACTGTTTGCACAGGGCACCGAACAATAACATTTACTTAGAGTGGGATCTATCTAATTCAACCTATAATTATCTCTAGCCTCTTTTCCCAATAGTCATAGCTCCCTTTTTTCATTCAGATTGAATTATTAACATATGCAGAGAGTTGGAAGAGAATGCTGCTGAAGTTGTAAAGGAAGATGTTTCTCTAGCAGTCAAGGACTGCTGAAGTCTGCAGAGATACGTGTATAAAATTCATCCAAAACTGCTATTTAAAAAATAATGAATATTTAAACAGTTTAAAACAAAGTTCTATGCCAATTTTAATTTTCTTTGTTCTTTAAGAAATTAAAAGAGGACCTTAATATATTGAGGTCAACAGTGAGGTCAGAGAGGTCAAGGCACATAAAAAAAAAAAGTCTTTCAGTTTTTACTTTCCAAATTTATTTTTGTAGAAAGCAAAGTATTTATGGTCTGTTTTTTACTTTATGGTCTGTTTCTTCTTCATTAAGCTTTACTTAAATAATAATAATAAAAAATAATAATAATAATTAAAACAATGATGTTGTGCGTTACAACGATTTTTGCCAAAGGAAAGAAGTGTTCACAGTATATAACAGTATATAAAATAGCGTCAACACCTATATGATAAAAGACAGCAAAGTTAAATGAATAGTTATTATTAATTTAACTGATTTTTGTATTAAATGCATCTCTCTCTCCACACACACACACACACACACACACACACGTTGTGCATGTTATAATTTAACAATAACCATATCGCTAAACCTACCCATCACAGAAAACTTTCTGTTTTCCGCATGGAGACCAACAAATGTCCCCATAAAGACAAGGATTTCGGATATTGTCCCCATAACGTAGGGTTACCAGGACACACACACACACGTTGTGCCCTATCCAGTACATAATCCAAACAATACTGGGTTACACTCAGCAAGGTAATCATAAAATCTTACAAAATAAAATTCTCAAAGGGAAAAATGAATTATGAAAGCTTTAGCCTCTGAATACAATATAAAGTCAACGCTCTCCAAATTTGTTAAAACACATTATTCACCTTTAATCTGCAATACAAAGATCTCTGTCAGGTCATCTGAACAAACACTACGTGGTTATTGTGAGAATGTGGGCTTCTGCCAAATTGCTTTATCAACTAGACACGGTGACAACACACGTTGGCAAGCCACAGGAGTAGACACAGAACAAGTTTGGCTTTTATTTGGTCGTCCTTTTTTTTCCGTCTCCTAATCCTTCAGAAATTACCTACAGTACAAGCCCATTGTTCAAAATCCCACTAAGTTGGAAATGTGACAGCTTTAATGTGCCTACAACTGCGCTGACCTGGCTCACATTACAAGAGTAATAATATTCTTGACAGGCCTATAGCTCCGGCGACCTGCAAGCACAGCAAACAAAACACTGCTACTACAGATGAAAATGAGAGGAAAACATGGAGGTGGTGGTCTAAGGAGAGGCCACAAGGGGGAATGAACACCAGAGTTGGGGAAGCTGCAATGAAACTGTCAATCTACTGCACAAGCTACTCATAACGGACTCAGATAGTAATTTAACAAAGCGATTTTCTATTTATTTATTTATATAAAACATTACAAACAGCATAGTATTTATTTCAAGCACAAAAAACAATTTGGGTGATAGGATTAACCAGATAAATGTAAATAGCACCTAAACTACATTATATTTAAGATATTTTATATTACATTAAAATATTATGAACATCCTCATTTACCTCAACATCATATTGTTTTGCAAAAATGATTGTATAATAGAATTTGTTATATCAAAAAAGGACGGAAAAAGTCAAATGAATCAGTGAAACATTGTTTTGAACAACTGTATTTAAATGAATTGTTTTTCGATTTAAGCAATTCACTCAAACCTAGACAGAATATTTTTGGCCAAATGAAACATTTGCAAGTGTATGACTGCATTTGTTTTGTCAAAATTACAGCAGGCTTTCACTTTGGCCTCATTTGTTTTGAACTGCTTCATTTACAGTAAATGAATCATCGGAATGAAAAATTGGCTAACTTCATTGAAGCAATTTTCAATTTTGTATACATTACGATCACCACAGTATTTACATCAAGCATAACAATTCAAGTGACAGAATTAATCAGATAGATTTAAACCACCAAAACTCCATAATTTATCATAATTTTAATATATTGTTTTAAAATATTTGACATTAAAATATAATGAATATGGCCTCACTTAATTATGACATTACTGATACAAAAATAATTGTACAATTGAATTTGTTATATCAAAAAAAGGATGTAAATGTCCACACAGGCACCAGTGTCAAATGAATCAGTGAATCATTTTTTAAACTGCTTTATTTAAAAGAATCATTAAAAATGACGTGATTCACTAAAATGAATCAGCTTGTTTGTATGATTCATTTAAACAAAGCGGCTCACAACATAAGTTTATGCATCGTAATCATTATTACCTCAGTTTCTCTCTTGTAAAGCTGTAAATATCACGGTTTGGTACACAACTGAAAAAGAAGTTATTAGTAAATTTCCTACTTTCCAAATCATAATAAAGGTCTTTTCTCCTCAGATTGGAGGTGTTCTGGACTGGCAGTCTGCAGGGTGATGCAGGGACAAATGTCCTGGTGTCTGCCGCCGTGTGAAGGACCAAGCAGCACTACCGTGGGTGGGCTGAAGAGGAGGGTGAGGAGAGGGGCGGCCCGGTGCAGTCCCCGACCTGCCATGTTTGGATAAGGCCAGCAAAACATGTGGAGGAATCAGCATGAGGCATCACACCTGGAGGAAAAGACAACTAAACCCAAGCCCTGCTCCACGGCTCTGGCTCCGCCGAGTCTAGCCAGCATCTGGAAGTGATATCAGGAGACACACGGCCTCCAACCTTCATCGCTGCTGGGCCGCGCTTTACCTTCATAATGTGAGAATTGGGAGAGCAAAACAAAACAAAAAAAGTGGGAACGTGTCAACATAAACCTCAACACTCCCTTCTAAACAGAAGATTAGCAAGTAAAACATAACAAGCGTGGTTGTTTTTGTTTTGTCAAAATGCAGCAGGCATTCGCTCGTGCCGCAGCCAGACTTCATAAAGATGTCACAGATTCCAGAAGATCTGAGCACCTGAAATCACATCTAAGCATGTCCTTTCTGCATGACTTAACTGAGGTATAAGATGGTAGAGAACAGCTGTCTGGCTGTATTTTCTTAACCCAATGCAAGATAGGTCTATCAGAGCGAGGGTCCTGAAGTGATAAGGTGCTGGAACAGGCCATGTTGTGACTGCTGTAAGATCTCCGCTCCTCTGTTTGTTTAAATGGAGGCCATTCGCCCAAATACTCACTTTTCGAATCCCACATAGGCTCCAGTTAGTGACACCACTGATAAGATGCTCAAACATACATCCTCTTATAGTCCTCTTTACACAATCCTCATTGTCGCTTATAGCATAATTCCTTATACAGGGGTTCATGTTGTTGTTTGAACAAAGTGCATCTTCCTTGTATATGTTTTTATTACACTGAGGACGTCTTGTCGGAGGCGTGCCAAGATTTTTATTTTCTGTTCAATTTTTTGTGTATGTTGTTGTATTTTAAAGTCAGAGTATATTTTCACACCATAGAAACTGTTCTGTTGCCATGCAAGACTTTTACCAGTTTATAAGGAGAAATAACTTCATTAAAATTCCAGCCGTGACCTTGGTATCATCTCTACAAAGAAGGAATGTGCATTTGCTTTTCAAACATTACATTTTGTGGGAGGATTGGAACAGTTGAAAAGACAAAAATGGTACAAAGAAAAGCACAATGTACTGTAAGAAAATATTTCATAGTTTCATCTCTTCCCACTGTTTTTTTGTTTTTTTTTAATAGAATGCAACAGGGAGACGTAAACAAAATTGGTGCTAGGTTTTATAAATAATGCTAAATAAACTGAGCAATTATCAAAAACTATTTCCAAACAGAAGAAGATTAATTGACTTATCAGTATTTACATGCAGAGCTAATTAATTACACAACTGCATGGGGAAATTATATTTTCTTAATCAATATTGTCTTGTTTTTCAGTACACTGTTTTGTTTGCATTTAGTTGAGAATCAAATATATTAAGGCTTGTGTGCTTTAGAAAATATACTGAGATCATTTTTTGTAAACTTCACTAAATGTTAGATTTATGCTTAAAGGTACACCATGCAACTTTTTCTTGTTCAAAATTGACCAAATTTAAATAATGACTCATTATCAATTCTTCTTCCAAAACGTGTTTTTGTCTCAGTGTTTATATTTTAGACCTGACGGGATGATTTCATGGGAAATTACGTGCATACGTCACTCGCCCATGCGTGTCTCGTCATATCCGTGATTAGAGAAAGTTGCTCCGGCTACCTTGACGCATGTATGGTGTGGGAGTGGCATAGGTTAGTTGTCACAGCGAGTGAGAAAGCTTGACATGAAGCAGCTAAATCTCAAAACTTGAAAAAAGTCTGCTGGCAAAAAGAGAACGCGACAGAGCTTGTAATAAAATGAGAATCAACGCTGGCTTGGCTTTTTCGGAGATGGCGAGGATTGAGGGATTTGAAATGTTGTAAAAGCGATGCAGAGACAGTGTTTTTATTACTCAACGGGTGAGTAAGGTATTTTATTGAACAGATAAATTGTCATATGTAGTCTCTAACAAAGTTCATTGAAGAACATTATCTATTGTGAAGGGTCATTTCATGGTTGTTGTAGCGCTGTGCAGGAATTTATTTTCAAGGAAGTACCATGTCTATTAATGGGTAAAGCTACAGTAACGTCTTCAGCTAGTCAGCTTGAGATCCTTTCCATCTAAATTGGAAAAATGTCGGTATTATTTATATTTTTTTAAATGTTTATTTTGTATACAGTATACAAAATATTTGTGTATTTTTATTATGTATATTTTATTTTGTGTTATTATTTCAGCTATATTCAGACCACAATGTGACTTTTCTATGATCTATTAAGTGGTTTTCAATCCTGGTCCTTGGGAGTCAAAGCACATCATATTTTCTATGGATGCATCCGAAATTGCATACTTCCCTACTATTGTATAGTAGATGAAAAACAATTCGTGACAAGAGTAGTATGTATGTATGTATGAATGACGCAGCTGACACTGGTAGGTCACATGACAGGGACAACATGTATGTCCGGATTACATTTATACTATATAGAACATACTTTTTTAGCGGTCGTGAAGTAATTATTTATTCAAAGTAAGTACCCACTCAAAAGAGTATGCGATTTCGGACGCAGCCGATGTCTTTCTGATTTACACCTGATTTAGATCATCAGCTCATTAGCAGAGAGCTCCATGAACTAAACTGAAAATGTGCAATGCTGTGAGTCCCCAGGATCTATTCAGTGGTTTACAAAGTCATTATTTGAAAGGCGGCCTCAAAAGGGGCTTTGTGACTCTTGCAGGTCAATATCTCATTAACACATTCACACTAAGCGTACTGGAGAACTGCATGTGTGAAAGACAATGCGGTACTTTTTCTCTCCACTTGATGGTGCAGCAGATGATTCTGTCAATACAAGTTCATTGTCACATGTCTACCTCCACATTCAGTGGAGTGATACTGTCAGCAGATGTGATGACCAATATATGATGGAATCTCATCTCTGAATCCAGAAAACGTTTTCTCTAACAGCCAACTATACATGTGTCGATTTCCATATTTGTCATATGAACATGAAATTATCATTCAATCGAAATTCATGAAGGTCCATTGAGAGGAAGAGAAAAGCAAACATGAGCATTACATTGTGTGTGTGCTTTCAAATCTAAACACAGAACAATTATTTGCCATTAGATTACGAACAGTGTAATCTATCTGATGCAAACAGATGTGAATTTATTCACGAGCTTATAATTTATTTATGCGAGCATTATTTATGCTTCATGTTTCTAAGAGAGTGCCGGTGCCTAAACACCTTTATTTTCATTTCATGCGTAAAACATCTTGCTTTATATATATATAAAAAAAGAACAAGCAGCTTAATTTACAGGTAACTGTTGTATAAATATATATATTATATATATATATATATTTTTTTTTTTTAAATACTACTGTTGTTGTGCAACGAAATGTAGTTTTAAGAGTTTATTTTAGGAGAGAATGTAGTTATTTAGACCTCAAATATGTGAAATATATATAAATACGTACATACATACGTACACACACATATACATATACATATACATATATATATATATATATATATGCACACACAATATTTCCAAGGCCCATCCTGGAAACTACCACTCAACACCACTCAATATAAACTTAATTCAAACCAACAGAACAGCTGAGCTGCCATATACCATCATCAGAAACAACAGCATACAGTATATTCAAATATCTAATCTGCTTAAGTTACAATAGAACATAACTAGCTGTTCTTGTTACATATTGTGCAGTATAGCACATAATTCACATGCATGTTTATGTAAGTGTATTCGGAAGAGTTTAAGAAAGTATTCCATCCCTGGTTTGTGTTACCCTTCATAACACAGTGTCCTCCTCACACTGACTTTGCCCGTTTGGTTTATGACCCTCAGCAGACAGTCTCTCTCAGGGAGCCGCACAAGGAGAAATGCTATCCAGAGTGACATCCAAAACCCGCTGGTGTATTTGTTCCTTCCTGTTTGCTCACACCTGTGTGTTCTCAGTTATGATGTTATCAGAGCCCTGCACCTGCTGCTCAGGTGGAGCTCACCAGCAACATAAACAAAGAGTTATTAATATCTATCACAGCATTTTTGTAAAACTTGATACCCAGCTGTCACGTCAGCTGAAAGCGGCTGCTCTTCATCCTTTTGAAGGGCAAAGCTGGGCTGTAAAACACGATAGGATCAGAGCAGGTAAGGGAGGATTGGAAAATAACAAACAGCTTTTTTAAAGCCATTGTTTTGCTCATACATTTGCGTTGTAGAGGGTTAAAATGGTCTCGAAGGACCTATATAATGAGGAAAAAGCGCACAGACACACCCCTACTGAAGAATCTCATGTTCACACAGTAAGATCATTCAGTCACAATAGTGGGGTGTTTGAGGTCAAGTGTGTGTTATATCTGAGAGGATAGACAGAAACAGAATAGCATTCTTTCTTTAGGAAGAAGCTGGGAGTTTCTTTGGACACTTTTGTCACAAACTATGTGTCACCTGCACGTCACACCGGTCTCAAGTCCCACGGAGGAACTCTGGAACGATACAAGGAGGGGTAACGACAGTGAAGGATGAGAGATGATCAGGCCTGGATTTTATGTTGTGTTTTTTTTATGTTTATATGTGGCAGTCGTCTGTGAGGGGCTGCCGCTTTACTTTTGTTTTGTTGTTTATGTTTATTTTATTAATATTATTAAAAGTTATGTTGAACGTTCTCCAGTTCCTGCCTCCTCCTTCCCTGAGCCTTTAGCCTTATTACAGTTACCAATGAGATAAAAGTGCCAGTGAAGAGCTTAAGATGAAATATGACATGTAAAAAATAAAGAAAATGTAATTACAAATTAAACTATAACTTAAAAAACACTCCCCAAGCTACTTGTTTAGAACCTTCTACCGAAATGTGTGAACATTTTTGTACACTTTTTTTATTGATAAGATTGACGCTGTTAGAGCTAATATTTCTCTCCCATCGACTTTTTTAAATCCATTTTCACTGTGTGCTCTGCTGTTTTTAATCAGTTTAAGCCGGTGTCTCTTGTCTCATTGAGGGAGATCATTGTTGAAATGAAATCATCCTCATGTGGCATGGATATTGTTCCTCCAAGTCTTTTAAAAGATTAATTTGAAACTACTGGTCCTACAGTACGTGAAATTATTAATAGTAGCCTGTCCTCGGGAGTTGTACCTAAGTCTTTTAAACATGCAGCAGTGGAACCAGTAATCAAGAAACCCAATCTGGATTCATTAGTCTTTACTAATTTTAGACCTATCTCGAAACTTTTGTTTCTGTCCAAACTACTGGAGAAGGTCGTATTTGGACAATTGAATTCATTTCTAGATCTACATGGTACTCATGCAGTATTTCAGTCTGGTTTTAAATCCCTACATAGTACAACACTGCACTGTTGAAGGTTTTTAATGACTTGCTACTGACTCAGGGGACTGTGAGATTTTAATTTTACTAGACCTTTCAGCTGCATTTGATACTGTAGACCATACGATCTTGATTACACGCTTAGAACAATGTGTTGGTATTAAGGGTACTGTGTTGGCATGGTTTAGATCTTATTTGTCTGAAAGAACTTTCTCAGTTCGTTTTGGAGACTTCTCCTCAACGGCTTCTTTCACTTGGGGGGTCCCCCAGGGCTCCATTTTGGGGCCTATTTTGTTCTCCCTCTATATGCTCCCCTTAGGACATATTTTTAGGAAATTTGGCATTTCTTTTCATCGTTATGCAGACGATACGCAAATTTATCTGCCTTTGAAACGAAAAGATACTCGCACTTTAGCGCCTCTATTGCAGTGTCTTGAGGAAATTAAGGTTATGCTGTTTACGCCGGGAGGCACTTATGAGTTATTAGATTTGTACCTTGGTAAATTGAATCCACTTGTGAAGCCGTATGTAAAAAAATTAGGTGTTATTATGGATTGTGATTTTAAATTGGACGAACAGATTAACTCGTTAGTTAAATCTATTTTTTTCCAATTGAGACAAATCACCAAAGTGAAAATTTCCCTGTCCTTTAAAGACTTGTTCATATTTTTATTTCAACTCATCTGGATTATTGTAATGGCCTCTACTGTGTGTACAGCACTTTGATAAAAACTTGTTGTTTAAAAAAAAAAAAGGGCTTTATAAATAAACACATTATTTCGATGGTCCACTTTAGACATTCTACTAATTATGGGTAACTTTGCAACTACATGTCAACTACGAGTCAGAGTATTAGTAGACTGTCTGCATAATATCTCCTAACTTTATTGTGATGCTCCCCCAACAGACATTCTACTGACTATAAGAAACTTTGCAGCAACGTCAACTTATTTTACTGATGTGTCTGATTGTTGCGGCCAGTTGACAGAAGGACAGTGCACAACCTGTTTTGAACCTCGAAAGAGGAACAACTCATGGCTTTCTCTCTTAACCTAACAGTCCACTACAGTCTACTAATACTTTAATGAGTTGACATGTAGTTGCAAAGTTACTTAGAGTTAGTAGAATGTCCAAAGTGGACCATCGGAATAGTGTAACCAAATCTTTTTATTTCCACAAAAAATAATCTGTAAAAAGTTATGGTAAAAAAGGCAGCTGTGGTTGCCAGAACTTTACTGTAAAAATAACTTAAATTTACAGTAACACCTAAATAATGCAACAAACATTAATTTAACAATATAAGACATAATGTCTATAACTGATCACAAAAAAATAGAAAAACAATTATTTAAAAATCAAATGTGAAGTGGTACACAGGGAATGCTGGGATAAATTGTCAATTTACGATTTTTACTGTAAATTATGCAATAATGTTCTTTTTCACTTCCAAAAATTTAACAGTATTTTATTTATTTATTTTATTTTTTATTTAACCTTTATTTAACCAGGAGAGAACCTCACTGAGATTGAAATATCTCTGTCATGGACAAGATAGGTGGCCCAGTTATACAAATACACATATAACAATACATTTTAGTGATTTGCAAATCACTAAATCTTTTTCTAGTGCATGCATAAGTGTTTTAAAATTGCTGAAAGACACCAAATGATTTAGCCTCAAATGATGTTTCGTTTAAAACATCAAATCTCGCTTAGATTTATTAGTTTTTCAATGTATATTGTATATTGCTACGTTTTACCGTAGCATGTTTTTTTTATAGTAAACAAAATGCAATATTTGTAATATATGTAATTATTAAAAATTACAAAAATGATGAATGTGAAGAATGTCCACTATTGGACATTACTAGTAGACAAATTAAACTAGTGACAGTGTAAAAAGTGTGTTTTCAGAAAGTTCAGCTGGCCAAAACTTACAACAAATTGCATTTAAAAAACATAACTACATGTACATCACATTCAACTGTGTTGCTTGAAAATAATTAAACAAAAACAGCTACAAACATTCACATTGCTTCCATCTCCTCCTGTATCCTTACACCAGTGTCTGACTCGCCTTTCCCCTACAGCTTGTGTGATCATGTCAATGGGAGACAAAAGCAGTCATCCTGAATGGCACATTAATTTTCCTCTGCTCATCCAACTGCGTCCCTGCCTCCTCGCCGCCTGAGGAGTAACAGCCCCGGCACCAGCCAGTAAACATGATCACACTAAACACGCTCTGAACTAATGGGCTGTTTACAAACAGGGGAGAAAGGTTGAGATCCCCACACTAATGAAGGCTATGTTTAGAATAACGACCCCGCACCTCCCAATCACCGCCAGTGTTTGTGGAGAAATTAGTCGGTGGTGCTGCTCTGATTTGATCATTTACATTACCTGTAACCTGTAACATTATCATTTACATTGTCTTAATGATGTCTCGATATACATGCTGATTAGCACTCAGCATGCTTATTGACCTGAAGACTAATGAATACCAAAGAAATAGGATTTTTATTCAGTGTCAGTCATTGTTCCAAATATTCAGATGATGCTTATAATGGGATGATGTTAAGTGCAGAAATTTGCAGAGTCAATGTTTAAAAGAGCACTTCAAATTAGATGACTGAAGTCTTGTGAATCTCAAGTGAGTCTAAGGCCCTGTCCACACAAACACGGTTATTTTCAAAACCGCAAACGCAGTATACGGTCACTGAACATAGCACAGACTTTTTTTGAAAACTCCTGCAGGGTGAAGATTTTTAGAAACTCCGGATGCAGTGTTGTCATGTAGACGGTGAAACCGGAGATTTTGGCTTGTTACGGCGGAGTGCGTGCTGTTATCTTCTTTGTTTGACATCAGATTTTGCGCCTCTATCTCCTTTGTTTACATGAGGCAAGTCTGTGCAATGGTGGACGTAGCCAAAATAATGCAGCTAATAACTGTGCTAACAGGGCTTATAACATGTCATACAGATACAGAATGTAGATAGAGTCAGAATGCAATACTACGCAGGTCACTGCTTATGACAACATGTTGTTAGCCTATACCAGATCCAGTAATAACTTTTTTTCAGGTTTCTGATTGGCCAGAACCAGTAATAAATTTTTTTCAGGTTTCTGATTGGCCAACATGGCTTTACGGTTAGGGTTATATCATCACCTGTTGGTTGGCATGCTCTTGACGGCGCTTCATAGCGTTTTTTTGCGATTTCATGAGGACAAAGGTTTTTTTAAACCATGCTTGTGTGGACGAGATTTTTTTTTTTTTTTAACAAATGAAGAAAAACTCTATATCCGTGTATGTGTAGACTAGGCCTAAAGCATTTATTTCTATACATATATTTAATCTGCAGAGTTTAAACACACCTGAACAAGCTAATCAATGTCTCCAGGATTACTACAGTAGAAAGCTACAGGTAAACTATGCAGGACAGTGCCCATCCCTGGTTAAAACGTTTCTATTGTGCTCCATGAAGTGACATCTCTGACTATAAGACTGTATTCAGCCTGCATTGGTGTTATAAAAGCATGTCAGCCATTTAGCTGTGTTCTGTTCAAAAAGATTTAAAATCTCATGCGGAACAGCAAAAATCTAACTTTACTTTTTAGATTTTTTTATAGCTGATTAGATTACTTGTCATCCTTCAGCATTTGAGGCGATTCTACCCCATATACTCCACTCTAAACACCATTCGTCCTGTCTGCGAGTATTTAATGAAATGTAAACAGACTGAGTCTCCAACCAGGGAACAACTGCTATAGGAAAGCTGTCAGACTAATTCAAACCATTGATCATCACTGGGCAGGTGTTCTCCTTGTGTCCCACAGTCATCCATTGTTTATGAACTCTTAGCGATGCAAAACCTGGGAGGAAAACAACCGAAAACATTGTGGAAGACGATTTTCAGCCCAATCTTACCCAGAATCTCCCCTTTCCGCACTGAAGATAGATGATACCACATTAGATGCTTGAGTACAACAAATGAGCTTGTAGTAATGAGAGCCGAATCTGGAAGCTTTGGGGAAGAAACGAGTTTGATCTGTTATTTTCTTTCTTCAATTCCGTATTCTCTGCAGAGCAGAAACGTCTGCAGCTGTAATGAGTTATCATACGCCGGCAATTTCTACTTCGCGTTAGGACTTGTTATGTGCATTTTTGTGCGGGTCAATGTGACAGTGTGAGTCATGAATTCTGATGAAGGAAGTTGAACATAAACTCGCCGTGCTAATCTACAGTTCCTCTGGGGTGATGTTTACCTTTATGGAGGTTATAGATACAGCTCTACACAAGCAGGATTTAGCTAATCCTCTCATATGTGCACTTACAATCCATTATCATTCACATTTAAATGAACACGCGGCCAAAAACCCAAACCCTGCGGATGGGAGGATATATATTCTCTGTCTTTCTATGAAGAGCTTAGATTGGTATAATTCGCCTCAAATGAGCCAAAGCTGAAATCCTCAGAGCAGGCGTAATGTAGAAGAATAGTCGGTTTACAGGTAGCGATTTATCTCTATAGATTTCTCGTTTGAATCCATAAGCTGAGCTGGCGTGGCCGTGGACTGACAGCGTGTGTGGACTCGGTGAAGCCTCATTCGCTCCTGAGCGGCTCTGTAGGCCCTGCCGCCCAGATTAGGCATCCGAGGACATGGCGCTGGTGGCTGATAAGGCTTCTTCTGCTGTCGTGGTTGTCTGCGGATGGCCGTCTGGCTGGCGCCTGCCGCTGCTATCTCTGACCAGGCTTTGGGTCTGTCTCAGGCCTGTCTGAAGCCAACTGGTGACAGCTGGCTTTCAACCGGCTCTGGACCTTCTCTCCTCCCCAAGATCATCCTTATCATCACTCATTTCCCTTTCCACCCAGCACAGAAATGATAGGATGCAGCGGCGAAGATTGGATGGTATGAGGAAAGGTCAGTCGGTCTGTTTTTCAGCAATAAGGATTGGTCACTCCTGCTGTTTTATGTAAAGCTGTAAATTGTTATTATTTTATAATTTACTAATAGAATGAAAAAATACATAAATGTGTAATTTAAGTAAGATTTCAACACTCTTATTTTCATATATACAAAGTTAGTGTTCGAAATATTTAATGAGGAAACCATAGTTTAGATTTTGCTTGGTTATCTCTTGCTAAATTGTAACTTTATTTAAAATATAATACTAAAACTTTAATTAATAATAATAATTATTATAATAATACACTAAAATATTGTTTGATTTTACTTAGCCTAATATTTAAGTTTAATAAAGAGATAATTATAGAAATAATAAATAATTATAAATAACATTAGAAAAATATTGAAAATATATATTTTTAAAATATTTAAATGTTATTATTATGTTATAAATAATTTATAACAAAAATATAAAATTATTTCTATTAATTAATTCTAATAACTTAATCATTTTAATTTAAAATATAATTAAATGAAAAATAAATGAGAAATACCAACCATTTTAACCTACAAAATTTGATTAAAAATAAAATTTATATTACAAAATTATTAATATTAATTTTTTATTACATTTAATATTTAAATGTGTAATTTAAATGTTTTATTGAACACATTATTTGACAATATTATTTAAATGTTTATTAATTAAATTAAATTATTTAATTTAACCTCATAACAGTGCGAAGCCAGAACTTCATAACCCAGGGTTAAAAGGAATGCTAACACCAAAATTACACTTGAAAAACATTCAGATTCAAAATGACATCTCCAGCTCAATGTGTGTGGAGCTCATGTGTGAACCAGTGCACCAGAGTTCCAGCATGGCTCCGTGAATATTTTTATTCCGCCAGGACTCCTTTCACCCCCTCATCCATTTCTCCACAGAGACGTATCCCAGTGTGTCCTCCGCCATGTGACATCAGAATGGATTTAACCAAGAACACACAAACACACCAACATGACTGATTCTCACCGAGTGCCAGCAAAAAGAGGCCAGTGTGCAGGATTTGAGTAAACGATAAAGAATAAAGGAGCAAACTCAGTTTTTTTCCTGGTCCAGGGCAGTTAAGGAGAGGTCACTCAGTGTTACTGGTAATCCGAGCAACATCTGTTTGCCATCATCTGTGCGGTCCCGTTTTAGAGCAGCGTCAGAGAGGACTGAGAGCTTCAGGAGCCACAGCACACGTCTGTTCCCAGGCTCTTAGTACGAGCAGTCACTTCTGCATCACATCTGGGCCAAATTGAAGTATTCTTTCGCCACAGCCACCGTTAACCCCTTTTTTGGTCTCATACTTTCATTCCAGCACAAAACGGACACACAATAGGCATCATCTCCGTCTCATTCAACAGTCACGTCTAAAACACACCCGCAGACAGAGGGCTCCGTTATAGTTCTTTCTTATAGACGCTATAATTTCCGAACGAGACACATTCATGCAAAGCAGACATACTGGCTACCCCATCATTGCAAAATCTGAAGGAGAGTGCCATTCAAATTACAGTGTTGTCAGAAGACAGGCTGTTTTGGTGGAGGAATGAGGCTGTGAACAGATGCACATATGTGGATGAGAGAGGCTGGGAGAGACAGATTAAGATGGGTTTACGTGCACGATTCTTCCAATCCCCTACATTTCAGATTGACAATGGACCTGCAGATAAACCTGCAGATTTTCATATGAAAAGATGTTTTCTCTGTGGGCTTATGGAATGTTATTTACATACGTTTTTATTTTTTATTTAGTCTAAGCGGCCATAGTTTAGCTGGCTACTTCAGCCTCGTTGTTAAGACAAATGCAAAGCTACAGATGAGTGCATAAACAATAAACCTAACATGCATGGAATGTATTTGCACTTGCATTGTTTTTTTGTTTTTTTCATTGTTTAAAATAAGCAATGCACTGAGTCTGCACAAATACAGCAATATCAAAAATTGTCCATGTTGAACATCTGGGATTTTTAAAACAATGGCAACAAAATGCCATTATCAAACATTTTTATAAAATAAAATAATGAAATAAAAATAACTTTGAAACACAATATGGTTCAAATGATATGAAATGCCAGTATCTGGGATTTTTAAAACAATGAAATGTAGTTAAATAAAATACATTAAAAAATATATATATGTGTATTTTTTAATACATAATTAATTAAAGAAATATGGAAAAAAAAATATTTAAGATTTTTCTTAAGGAAAGGAAAAGATATTAAGAAATATTAAGGGATATTTAAATTTTCAAACCTTCACTCAAAATTATATTAATTTAATTTTAAATGAAAAAAGCATAAAATTTCAAATATGAATGACGAAAGCATGTTATAGCAACTGTAATAGTGCTAAAAATATATGGCTATATGCCAACTGAATCATTTTTGATGAATACTTCAGATTTAGCTGTTCTCGTACCCCGCAATTATTCATTTTGAAAAGAAAATGTATGAAAATGTGCACGTCCCCCTTCTGACGATCTCAGCATCCATCTCCCGTTTTCCGTGGCAATCTGCGTAATAACCTGACAGGCTCAAATAAATGTCAAATCACATTCAAACCGCCCCCATTTCCTTAATCCCACTGACACCATTCGATTCGTTCTGCTTTTTAACAGAGCAGGCAAAGTAATTATATTAGCAGGCTGAGATATGCTTTATGGGTCCCTGCACATTAACATACACTCTAATTATAGGAAACACAGCCTCTGGTGGAGTCGGTCCCTGCTGATCGAAGAAGGGGCCATTAAAATCAGAGGGCCGGAACACCTCTGGCTATCGATCGCAGCTCACAGCCATGCAAATGCACTCTGCACAACACCAGTATAGGCACAGAGGAAACATCCCACAGGGTGAATCAATAGGCTGCCTTTGGATAATGGAGGCCCTGTACTAACAGCTGTGTCCTGCCTGCCTGCTGGAGACACGCTCTCTCTCACTTTCCCTCTCTCTTTCTCCTTTTTCAGCCACCCCACACCTGCCAGAGAGAACAGGCGCAGCGCGCTGGTCAATGGGCAGCTCCCCCTTACAGCTCAATTCACACAATTATCATTGCACACACTGGTGCCGTCCCTGTGGTACAGTAGCCCTGCCAAGATGGAAGCAAGCCTTCTGAATCTCACTCCAACTGGGCACACATTCACGCACACACACACATCGATACTTTTGCATCTGTTTGTTCTGGACATACATTAAGTAGTCATCACCCACACACGTACACATCCTGTGTGTTTTCAATACAGAAACTCATGCAGACCTGTGTGTGCACATAATAAAATGTCTTTAGAAAACAACATATTTGTGCTTTTTTAAAAATCACAATCACCATTAATTAATCTAATCACCATTATAATGACTTCTGCTGCCTAATTTAGGCATACAATGCTCTTCAAACTGTAAACTGTAACCTTTTAGTGTGTGGTCCATTACATTTTTATTATATTTAAGATTACATATTTTAAATTGTACACACAAAGACATATTCTATAATTAATATAAAAATATGCATATTTATGCAACGTAACATGATGATATCAAAAAGTATTTTAAAGTAAATAAATGGAAGGAAGGAAGGAAGGAAGGAAGGAAGGAAGGAAGGAAGGAAGGAAGGAAGGAAGGAAGGAAGGAAGGAAGGAAGGAAGGAAGGAAGGAAGGAAGGAAGGAAGGAAGGAAGGAAGGAAGGAAGGAAGGAAGGAAGGAAGAAAGAAAGAAAGAAAGAAAGAAAGAAAGAAAGAAAGAAAGAAAGAAAGAAAGAAAGAAAGAAAGAAAGAAAGAACTTTTGGATGAATATAAATCAAAACACTTCTAAAAGTGTTCTGACCTTTAACAATTAGTTAAAGTAACTGCTAAGTCACCCACTTAAAAATATAATCTTTAAACCTGGCTCTGAACATTTATTTAAGTTTTATATCTGTAACAGCTGAAATCATGTATTTTTAATCAAATGACTCATTAGAATACATTAAATCTTGACAACTTCATTAAACTGTGGCCACATTTTCATGATAAGACACACACAAACTTTAAAGATAATTCAAATAGTAAACGTTCTCTTATCTATCATAGCCCAATCACCGGACACTCTGATGACTCACATTCCTTCTATTAGTTCTTGTGCCATAACAACAAATCTAACAAAATATGCTTTGAACTACTAACTAATTAGGCACTCATGAGCAATAATTTGCATTCATGAAGCCACAGTACAGATGTACACTAATCTATAATGAGGACTGAGTGGGCCCCAGTTAAAACACCATCAATATTTTAATATGAAAATCAGTATTCAAATGAGACCTTAATATCTAGGGTATTTGCATACTTAAAGCTGTGGCATATTTAAGTCGCCTAAGGCAGATGTGGTGAGCCGCTGAAGAAGATTAGAATGAAACACAGACACTTTCTACTTCGGTATCCTCTTACAATGACATGAATACTGTGGGAACTTTAACCTACACAATCCCAGAAGTATGTCAATAACCTTCAATGAGCTCTGACTGAATTAAGCTGTGTGTGGCCATTCACTATTCATGAACGTGCCACCGGAACTGTGCCGTATCAGAGGTATCTGATGCAATTAGCCTAGATCATTCTTTTAGACATCTTACAAATGTTCGAATCCATTTCAAATGGGGCTTTTTGGTGAAGCTGAACAATATGCAAAACACTGTGCATTTGTGTTGGTTCCTTTTCTAATTAGCCTACAGGTCGTTCTCATGTGTGGCAGAAGGGAACAGGACACCTGGAGAGTCAATATATTGTCCTGCAACATGACCATGCCATTGCTGAACCCTACCACATTTGAATATGAGGAAACCCTACACTTTTTCAACAGATTAACCATGCATACATGCTCTGTACTTTTGCTATGTATATTACATTAGGTCATACACAGATGGTCTATAATTCAATCGTTCATGTAACAGCAGCTCATGCTTAGAAACCCTATGAATGGAGGTGTGTGTTTGTTGTACAGGGTTGGTCTGTTTAACTGTTCGATTATGTTACAGCACATGGTAACACTGTATGAAAAATTAATAAGTCATTAAGAATATTTATATAATGCTTAACACATCAGGTCAATGATGTGATCATGTAGTCAGAATTGGGGGATGTTAAATATTAACATTTAAGAATCAACCACATATTAGTCGACTAATATTCTGCGGACATGTCCTGCTCGATGTTTGTGGTGGTCAAAGCACACAAACATAAATGTTTCAGGACTTCATAACTTTTTGAATATACATTAACTGATGATTTTATCTTCTACATGATCATTATTAATTCTTATTATAAAGAATTACAAGTAAAAATTCATAAAAATACTGTATATGAAATGAACTTCCTGAACACTCCAATGCAACTTATGTTACACGTATTTCAAGTCATTGTACTGAAAACAAGAGAAAATCTTCACACCTGCAACAATAAGAAGTAAAGCTAATGGCATTTCCCCTTGGTCATCTTATAGCTGTAATATGAGAGGACAGTTTCTGCATTGTCTAATTCAGAGACTTGACCTACTGAGCTCTTCTTTCATGTGTGCGTGTTCTTGTTCAACCTACATTGAGAGGACCAAATGTCCCCAAAAAGATAGCAAAATGTGACAGACAGACAGACAGACAGATGGATAGCTGGATAGATAGATAAACACTGAAATAGCATGACAAATCCATGAGTGAAAACGATAAAAAAGAGAAAGAGAGAAATAATATGTTCCATATCCAACTCAAGCCACCTGCTCAGTAGCAGCACTGGCAGCAGTGGAACTGTAATTGTCTTCACCACACAAAACAAAAATCTCCTGGTGTGTTTACAAAATGCTATTTCCCCACTAACTCCAACTGTACCAAAAGCACAATCATTCCAGCTTGCAAACTCAGAAGAGGCCAGTCTGTCTACTGAGCTTTTCCAGGACATAAAGGAAGATCTCAGTCATCCATAGATGCTAAACACCCGTCTGTAATTCCAATTTCCAACACACCAAAACGATATTACTGCATATGCTTAAAATTTTATCCAGCTCTTTTGCCAGCCATTTCATATTTATCTTAATTAAATAGTGTTATAAAGTATGTAATGAATCAACAACAGCAGCTGTGGACAGTGGCGTAATATTTCCACAACCATCACAGACACGGATAAATTCATTTATTTCATCATTAAAGAAAGTTTGAACACACTTTTAAAGAAAAATACTACTTTTATGGAACTTTTTGGGTAGTTGCAGTTTCTACGTGTATGTTTGTTTTATGGAAAAGAGCAGCCATTGTTGACATCATAAGCAATACCAGTAGATGAAAGATCGTATTCTCCCTTGAATTCATCAGACTACCAAACTATTGCAGGTGAATTTAGAAATAACCCTCTACCTGCCCCTAACATTAGCATAGGCTATGTTATTCATGAGCAAGCTAGCTGCACTGTGCACTGCTAACCCACTCTAATCTATGAGCTTAGCCTGCACATGATGGATTCCATTGAAAGGACAGGTGCAGTGATACATCTTCCCATCTCTGTCTCTTTCGCTCCCTCTCATGTCCCCTCCATCTTCCCTAGGCATTGTTTCGTAGGGAACTGTAAGCATACTCGGCTACCAGGGCTAATAGCATCCCAGGGCTATTCAGGGTCCCTAAATGGAGGCTGCGCTCTACTGCTCCGGAGTGCTGTTTGTGAATCGAGGCTAATGCTGCCGGTGCTCACAATGTGGTCTCTGAACTACAAAGGACAGGTGTGTACGCACAGTAAATTGTCCTCCCCTCTTGTCTGGGTTTCCGAGTGGCAGGCCTCGTCCATTAGGCGCAATTTAGGAGGATGATCGCAGTGCTTGAAAAGGCCAGATCAAACAGTCTAGAGAATCCCAGGTGTCCGTCGCAGATTCAGACCCCTGCAATAACCACAAACCCACTTAGAGATAATGTATTCTGTGTGGGAAATGAAGATGGCCTTTTGTTCTGCCCTTATGCGGGGTGTATTATTTAAGTTTCTTCTCAGATAGAGTTGAAAGCATGTTTTCATTCTGAAAGATGCTACATGCAGTTCACATTTATTGTATACTTGTTTAGGGTAAAAAGTGAGTGTAGACTACACAGGTAGAGGGCTAAAGGCTTTATAATCAAGTCTATACTAGACATAATGTTTGAGTCCAAGGCTTCACCAATTTCCACAGCTCATGTGTTGCCCCATTAGTGATGCAATACTGACAATAACAAATGTTCATGTTAATTTGAGTCTTTCTCCTAATCAACAGAGAACACAAATAGGCCAAAGTGTTATATGACCTCTGACCTTAATGGGTGTTACAGCATTCTCAGACCAGACAGTCTGACAGACAGATAGGTAAATAAAAGGTAAACAAGAAGGTTGTCACATTACAACTAGGCCAAAGTGTTATGACCTCTGACCTCAGTGGGTGTTACAGCATTCTCAGATCAGCTATGGTAAATGTTGCAGACCAGTGTAAAAAACTTACCAAAGTGATCCAACTTTGTCTTTGAAACTTTTTTCTGACCTTTCCTTGGACACCTAATGGTACTTAAATGTGGCGGTGGGGACGGTGCTTTGAGTTGATATTTCATTTCCTCTCTCTTCATATCTGGGACAAGGCCCAGGGAGGACAGGCCAGGAGCAAAGGACACCATGTCCCATGTTTCTCCGGGTGATTTATGACCAGGCTCAGTGCCCTCATCCTGACCTCTTATTTGTGTCACCTGTGCAGGGACAGGCTCAGCTGAAAATGACAAAGCTCTTGTCCTGGGGTCATGACCTGCCTCAAAGACCCACATTCTGGAACTCATCACCGTTCTGGACAGCATCACTGAACTATAATCTCATAAAATAGCAACCAGTCCTTCCTTAATTGGGTATACTGGACAATAAACATTTCAAGTAGATAGTGTTTTGATGGTGTATTTTTTTTCACCTCTGTATGACGCATTTAAAATGACAGTTTGGTATACAGTAAGTGTAAATTAGCTACGTTTTTATTGTAGACTGCTTTCAGATAAGTCTTTCGCCAGTGTAATGCTCATTACTTGCAATACGATAGATAACACCAAATGCTAATAGCTTGGATATGACTTATCATATGTAAATGGTGAGATTACCTTGTCACTTAGAACAGGGGTTTTCAAACTGGGGCCCGGGGATCGCAAATGGTTGCAATGAGTCCAAATAAGTTATTCTATTATTCTAAATATATATTGAGAAAAGCACTACACAAATATCTTAAAATTTCTTAAAATATACAGCTGCTTTTATAATTTATAACGAGTATTGTTCACTAAGGGATCATCATATTTGGGGTCTTTGGCATCAAACATTTTGAAAACCCCTGACTAGCTTGTCTGTATGGTTTGCAACATGAATATAGTATCTTGTTACTTAACATGAAAATCAATAATCATAAAGGGTTTTATTGGCACCGTACAAAATTATAGTGTACACTTTGCAGGAGGGTCTGCTGACGTGTCAACATGTGTTTTGAAAGATGGATGTGTCCCAAAGCACTTTTTGATTTGCATTAAACTCACATTGTTTGCCCCATTAGCAAGACCTGATGACTTCCTGGTATGAAAAATTCCTGTCGCATTAGCATGGTCAGTGTAACTGAATAATCAAATGAACTGAGCACTTGTTTTTGTATGATGAAATGCAACATGGTCAAAAGTGATTTTTAAATCAATTACACACACAGTGTTGTCCATCTCAAAAAGCAAATGTAGATTCACACAGTGCAATGCCATGGACTTATCCAAGTCACACCAAAACATATGACAATGAACAAAGGATCTTAACTTCGACAGGTAAGTCATACCACTGACTCACCCGTTTTAAAAGGCATTCATTTCCCTAGCAACCAAGCGGCAGATAGTGTTAGCGCGGCAGTTTGGAGCAGATGGCTCAGTAAATACCTTGCCATGTGTTCCTGGGGAGGAACTAGAATGTATCTCGAAAAACAGACAAAGAGAAGAGGGCAAACATGCACATTTTCAACACTGCTTATTCCTCTTTTTCTTTTATCTCTGATAGGAACATTTACTCTGAGCTTGATCAGTGCTCTCCAAACACAGCAGGCCAATCTCACTAAGCAGCAGATACTGGAACATCTTTTTATTTTGTATACCATCATATATATTTTTACAAATGAGTAGTCTTTTGAAAATTAGAACGTGAATGGTATTGTGACTTACCTAACCTAGTTTATTTACGTTGTCCCATGTTACAATAAGTCTAAGTGTAACCTTTAGCTCTCAGGAACAATTAGCCAATCACAATCCACCCGAATTTAAAGTGCTCGAGTATTTAAAGCGGAAGACGCATAACTTCAGCATGTGGATGCAAAAATAGTTATCGTTATAGTTACAGTATCTTTATAGTTAGCATTCTTGTAGTGAACGGCCCATATTACTTTTTTCAAAATGCGGCTAACGTATTCAAAAAACATTTTATCGAGCACCATATTATATGTACAGTAACACATTCGTCAGTGTTCTTAGGTTAATTGGCCAGCACAGCCAAAACAAGCAAGCACTCACAGTGTCAATGTGACTGTCCTTTACACAAAGTGTATTGCAACCCGGCTGTTCAGTAAACAAGACTCTCTCCTCCCTCTGAGCTGATTGTGCAGATGTGAGCGTGGACCGGACCAGCTGGCCTGGTGAGTCAGAGCGCTTCCTACAGCACACAGCTCCTGGATCTGCTCTCACACCAGCAGTGACCACAGACTGCAATTCAACGAACACCTGCACAATCTGACCATGGCAACATGTGCACTTATGAATTTTCACAACTGCTCGAAAAGTGCTTGCATGGAACATATAATTAATTCTGAGCAGAACATTTTCCTTGTGCCAGCCTGAGCCCCATGTTGTGTTTTAGTAGAAAAGAAAGAAATTGGACTACAGGTTTCAAGAGATAAGTTTATCTCCCCAAAAATAAATAAAGTTCTGTTATTATTTACTCAAACTCATGTTGTTTCAAACCGCTATGCTGCATCCGCCAAAGCTTGCATCTAGTTTTAATAATGCGACGTGACGGTGAGTAAATAATGAAACGCATATCTTTGCCTTCTCTGGCATTATTCAAATGCTTTAAAGTGCTCTTATTATGCTTTTTCTAATATTACCTTTCAAGCAGTAAATAATATAGCTTTTTGTGAATGTAAAAGGTCTGCAAAGATTTTACGATCAAAGTGCACAACTAATAAAGTTATTGTCTTCTAAAAGAAAGAATCAATTCTGACCTCCAAAACAAAATTAGGAACCTTTAAAGTCCCAGTAAACCGGAAGTTGCAACCGACTTTACTTCAGTGACGCATTTCCAAGGGAAACGGAATATTGAATAGAGGGAGGTTTTTACTTTAGCGCACCTCCTCTCCATCCCTCGCTCATAGCAGACTGACGGTTGGAGGGGAGTGGTTAAAGATATTCAAACTGACGTCATCAGAGAAGGAACGTCATTCCAGTGCGGAAGCAAATGTTCAGATTTTGATTAAAGATTACCATCACAAACAGATTTTTTTTCTGTGTATTAACTTGCACAGATTAATTGTTCACCACAAGACTAGTAATGTGCGCTAACAAAGTAAAAAGGGTAAATAGGTCATTTTGATTTCATGATGACTTTAAAATAGCATAAAGGGCGTATTTTCTACAATGCAATGAATTTTGTTTTTAAGAATCGTTCATTGAGAAGCAAATTTCTGCGGCTCAGTCTGCAAGGGCTACATCAGCCTCGTTCATATGACAAAAGTAGATGCAGCGTCATTCACCTTACTTAATTCGCAGCATTTGTCGCCGCCCGTACCCTGTCAGTTAATGTTCGTCAGCAGAGCTGAGATTCCTGCCCATTTGTGTTCCCTGTTCAGAGTCCAGATGCTTCTCTCCTCTCCTCGCCTCTTCTCAGCCAAGCGGCGGCATGATTAAGCCTGATTTGTCACCAAATTATATACACAAAGTTTACATGCATTGTGTGCCACTCCAGCTGTTGCAGATTTGTACGATGGAATAAATCCTTAAGCACTCAATTTTGTGAGCACACACCACAGACTCTCCTGGTAATGAGAGAAGAAGAAAGAAGGGAAAGCAATGACTTAACAAACCTAACATGTGAAAGGGATAGTTCCAAGTTTCTTTCTTCTGTTGAACACAAAAGAAGATAATTTAAAGAATGTTGGTAACCAAACAGTTGACGGCACACATTTGACCCGTTTGAAACAACTTGAGGGTGATGACAAGATTTTAATTTTGGGGTAAACTATCCCTTTAAGCATAATCAACAGTATTGTCAGGATTTATTAACTTAATTCAAAACACATTAAAAATGCACTTCACACATACCTCTATAATGAGCATGTTTTTAATTTCTGAATTAATTAATTATATCTGTCAGTATGTAAATAATTACATATGGATAACCATGGATAACCACTGATTCCATTCAAAAGTTTAGGGTCAGTATGACTTTTAAAACTTTTTTTAATCTTATGCTTACCAAGTTTGCATTCATACAGCAAAAAAACAGTAATATCATTACAACTTAAAACGATGGACTTTACACAATTGATCTGAAATCAACACTGAACTGATTTCAACTGAATACTGATATTTGATGAAGTTAGCATCAATGATTGATATTCTCCTGTGTATCACTATGAAGCTGCTCTGAAACAATCTGTATTGTATAAAGCGATATATAAATAAACCTTTTTTATTTTAATATGATTTAAAAAGGAATATATTTCTGTGATGGCAAAGCTGAATTTTCAGCAGCCATTACTCCAGTCATCAGTACAACATTATCATTCAGAAATCATTCTAATATGCTGATTTCATGCTCAAGTAACATTTCTTATTATTATCAATGTTAAAAACTTTAAAGAAAATTAAAAAAATAATAATAATTTTTCTGTGGAAAACAAAATTTGTTTTCAGGATTCTTTGATTAGTAGGGTTCAAAAAGTTCAAAAGAACAGAATTTATTTAAATGGGTCATGGCATGAGAAATCAAAATTGCCTTGATCTTTTATACAAGATCTTTGCACCATTGCCTGTTTAAAAGCAATTTAAAACGAAGCATTTATTTAATCAAGCTCCAAAAATGGCTCGTTTTTATATTTTAGGATCTGTGACATTACACGGGCAAATACATTTGCATATGACCAGAGCAAGACATCGACAAATAGTTTTACATCTTCGCACCATAGGCCCCGCTGCCACTTAAAGGCTGACATTTGCCCACACTGAATGTAAGTGTCACGTCAAAAGCAAATAAAACCCATTATAATCACTGACGCTGTCTATACTGGATACAGTATATAGATACACATTCAGTATTTGACATACTCCACACACTTGAGTCTGTCGACAACAGGACAAATGGTAGAGTGAAAGAACGTTTGCTCTTTTGCGTTTCTGTACAGACTTCAGAAGGATCGCAGCATCGGAGATGGTAATATTTTAATGCCATCCCGTATCGTGTCGGAGGATTATATGTTTGCTCAACAACACATTTTTTTTTTTTTTGTAAATGAGGCACAGCGTAATGGACAGTTTTCATAGAAACTTTTGTTGAAAGGTGAAGCAGCCAACTGTATTGGATCTGACAGTAGCTGCATCACAAACCGTAAGTAAATGATTTTATAATGCTTTGTCTGTAAATGACGATTTTATCTGGATGTTTTGATTGATTGATTGATTGATTAATCGATTAATTGATTAATTTGATAATTGATTAATTTCAAAACACTTTGCTCAATGGCGAGTGGGCGTTGATACTGTTTCCTACTGTATATAGTGATGTTAGCCAATCATAACTGGCTGTTTACTGACCAGCCTTAAAGGATCCGCCTCTCAAAAATGGATCATTTCAGACAGAGGGTCAGAGTGAGGGTCAGAATTGTGCAAAAAAACATTATTAACATTATGAGTGAACCTCACGGAACATATTAAAATCTAAAAAAATCCATGAGTCGAAAACAGAAAATTTTGTAACAATGAAAAGTGTTTTTGTAAAAATGCATTACTTTCACTTTCGATCAATTTAATGCATCTTTGCTGAATTGCTGAACAAATGCTGTCAATTGAGCTTAACTTTTATTGAACACGGAACATGATGGATCTGAAGGGAGCTCTGAACATTATGCAGGATCTAATGGACATGTGTTTTCACTGAAGCATATTCAAGCCACAGTGCTTCATTTTTCCAATGTCTAGGTATCATTCCAGCGATGAATCAGATAAATGGAACAGGCAATAATTGCTTTGTGGGCATCATTACGCGAGAAACTGTGAAGAAGAGGTCGTAATTAGAGCAGACCCCAGAGCTCAGTAGACCTTGATCAATACCATTAAAAATGTGCACTTTTCTTAGACTGCATTACAGCAAAATCTAAATAGATTTTTTTTTTTTTTTTTTTGACACTAATGATTCTGAACTGCACCTCCATTACCACATATGAGAAAAGGCTTGATTAACATAATCAAATCAGTTTCTCTTGCACATACTGATAATATTGAAAAAACAACGTGAAGATTCTCTGTGCAATTAAAAGCTTGTTATAATGACCTTCATAATCTCAGGATCAACAATACGTTTCTCATTTAATTCTCAAATACAGTCTCATTTAGCACACATTCATGCCCCTGAGCCATTGTGTACAAACAAAATGATTTATAATAGCAAACTACAATGGGAAAAGGGTGTGCAGCCTACAACTAACTGTAGTCCAAAGTCAATGCTAATGTTCATCAGTCATTAGCACAAAGCTATCTGACTCCCTCGGGTAAAATTACCACAGCCATCTTGGTTTATTTCCACTTCCTGTGACTTTAAAGGTCATCTTTAAGGAGAAAGAGATCTAAAACTTGTGTCACCTTTCTTGTTGAGAATGTGTGTTTGTAATTGTTTCTTAAGGACATGGGCCCTGCCAAAAGACAAGATGGCAGAAGGTTTGCACTGAAAAATCGTAATGATCAGCTAGTGTAATTACAGAAATCTAAATTTGCATCTTGGGTTTTAATTCATCAAATCCATCTTTCCTACAAGCTCTTTAGTTCGCTCCATCTGCTTCCTAAACAAATGGCGGAAAAGACTGGGAGTCTGTTAGCTCATTTTTCTGCCGCAATTACGCGGATGCTAATGGCTACCGTATTGATTGTTATTGCAGCGCAGAAGGTCAAGGTTGCATGAAAATGTAATCAAAAGAACTTTTAATGACACGAAGGAGCTAAATCGTCCCACCAGAAACCCATTCAAAGACAATAAACAATTAGCAGAAAGTCCATCTATACGTGTCACATCCTCTGGCTCCATTCTCGGTATCTGTAGCAGCTTGAATGGCAGATTTAGCCGAGCCTCCACCGTGGATCGCTCCTCAGAACAAGTTCACAATTTTCTTCACAACTCGACAGTATGCTTGGGCGTTCGCTAATTTCGCTATTGTGCGATTTGGCTCGCGTATCTGTGAAGTTTGATATTTTGGATGCTACTTGTGTAAAAGTGTGAAAAAGTCACAGCTTTCCGGGAGCTTCGTTCAGCTGTGTAAGATTAGCGACCTGTGATACTGCCGCTAATGATGAATTAGTTTGGAGTGCAACCGCAGATACTGTATCTGTCATTACTTAATCAACTTCAGTTCTAGCAGGCATGGCAATCAAACAACTCGGAGTTGTGTGCTACGGGGGCAGAGAGACATAACGCATGGCTGGATCCGCACTACTCTAATTTCCCTCCAGATAATGAGTTACATTCACTAATGTGATGTCAAAGGCATAGCCAGAGTTAATAGAATGATTGATAGGGCTCAGTAATAGCTCACTGCTGCAAAACAGACTCTCCAAAAAAACACTAAGCAATAATTAATCCACATTACTGACTGTATTGTGCCGAGGAATCCACTATGTGTGCTTGAAACCTTTATCTCGTTCTCTCCGAGAGCAGACGTTGGGCAAAAAACATTTGAAATTGCTTACTAACCTCCTGTCTAGGTAAATTATAGACAGCCGCAGCACAAACACTTTCAATGGTGAGAAGTGATAATGAAAGTGAGATTTTGCATCAAAATGCTATAATATTAGTGTAACTGGCATCATTACATTTGATTTTCTTTATGACACCGATGGTGCAAAACATTTGTTGTCATTTCTTTCAAAGACAATTTACCCAATCTTTTTTAACTCCCCATGACGCAAAAGGAATGCATACATTTTAAACGTAAAGCGCTGGAAAATGAGACTTTAACCCCTTTCTCCTTCTGCAGTCGTCACAAACAGCCTAATTTCTTTCGCCGGCCCTGCAGAACTCTGCACTTTCTCCATGGAGCCCCGAGAGCTCACGTCGCAATTTCATCAACGCCTGCCGAACGGCGCGCAGCAAAACTCCCTCATAGGTTAATCCCGATATCACACTTCACCACCAGTTCACTAAGCTGCTTAAAAGGACACATTATAACTATGACAATGACCTGCTAATGGTTTTACATTTCTCTGAAGCATCATGAGCTATCTTTGTCATTTTTATCTCATAATGAGATCTGTCAATTGCGCAAGGGAGAAGGAGATCCAGCGGCCAAGGACGCTGATATTTCACCCGCCCAGGCAGAATAAATAATAGCCTGAAAAACGCAGGGGACAAAACAAACCTTGATCCCCTCCACTGCTCTGTTTTCGTAGCAGGCGACTGCTTGGTCTCCTCCCCAGGGGTGCTTGTGTTCTGTGACGCTATGAGCTGCTTTGCTGCTGTGGGCAGGCTGGTCCTCAGGGCCACGGCGCTGGACTCCACGCTGGCCCGTGATGGATGACTGGCTGCTCCCATGGGCGTCTTTGAATATTTCCTCAAGCAAAGTCGCCTGAAGAAAATGGGACATCATTTCTCACGTTATTACTGTATTAAGGCCAAATTTTAATTTTCTTTCTTGTTCTCCTCTCTTGTCCTCGAAGAGCAATTTATGATATAGGGTCGTCAAACTTGAAACAGATGGTTGTGACGGTTTCTTCTTTAGAGGAGGTCTACTGTGAAATGTCAATCGGAGACTGATGATGAATATCTGATGATGATCATATTCTGCACGCAAAATAAAAACTTTAAAGAATGGGTCCAGATGCACACTAAATGAACCATTTGCAGTTTTTTTAGTTTGTTTGTTAAAAGATATGTCTGAGGAATTCAGGAAGAATGGATGACTAATCAGAATACGTGGGCAGTGGATGCATCAACACTGAACTGATAAATGCAAATGAACAAAAAAACAAAACAGGGTTGAACAATAACCATCAAAACTTTCTGTTGTTTTAATTAAACAAAGGCCTATTTTAGCTGATACAAATACATTTCTGGAATATTTAAAGACACAGTTCACCCAAAAATTCAAATCATTTACTCACCCTCGTGTGTTTCATGATTTCCTTTCTTCAGTGGAACACAAAATTCAGGGTTATTATTGTTTACTAAAACTAAAAGTATTAGAATATTTTTGTTAATTTAAATAAAGTTGAAATAAAAAACAAACTAAAGGTTAAGCTGAAAAAAAAATACTAACTGGAAATAAAAAACTATAACTGAACTAAATATAAATTAATCAAAATAGTGTATATGTATATATATATATATACATACACAAATATATAAAGTATTATACAAGTGGTCAATATGCCTCCTGCACTATAATTCTATGTCTGATTGAAGTCTTTTTAATGAATCGGTTGATACAGTGTACAAAATTGCTCTGAATTATTTGTTCACAAATCAAGTTCAAGTGCCTGACTCAATGATTTGATAGTAGCCATTAATAGCTTACTGGAGGTGAAGATAAGCAAATAATTTAAAATTGCAGTCTATATATATATATATATATATATATATATATATATATATATATATATATATATTTTTTTTTTTTTTTTTTTTTTTTTTTTTTACAAAAAGCTATCAAAAGGACTTCAGAAGACTTGGAATATAGATGTATGAGTCGTATGAACAACATATATGTTACTTTTATTTTGGAGTTTGACCAGCTTAGTCTATATGGGATTGCAATTGCACTATATGGGAATTTTTTTCCCCAAGATATTCATTTTGTGTTACATAAAATCAGCCAGTCAGTCATACAGGTTTGCCAAAACATGATGGTGAGTAAATGATGACTGAATAATAGTTTTAGGAGCAATATCCCTTTAACTATTCATAAAAAAAAAAAAAAAATCATAGGATATGTTAATGATGCAGCCTACGGCAAAAAATTTAAATTCCCTATTATCATGTTTTTATATTCAAAAACTCAAAAACAACTCTTCAACTAGTCATTTTAATATTACCAGAAGATAATGTAGTACCCCTCGTTTTCTGTATTATTTATGAGATCATTATTTACCGAGGAAAAGTTATCCTTGAATAACTTTTTCAAGATCCTCTGTATAGAAAAAGATAAAAAGTTTTAGGTCACCGCTCACCCCAAGGCCTCTTTGCATTATGCATTTCCTCTCTGGAAATTCTGATACATCATGAAACAAGATTCACACCTTTGAAAATCCTAAAGCAAAGTGCCCAAAGCCTTTCACAGTCCGCATTTGGAAACAGCCCGTGCCAATATTAATATCATTCAATCTCTGGACCAACTGTTTCCAGCCCAACAGTATCAATGTCTGACACGCTAATCCAATGACTGCAGGCTCTATTACTTTCAATTAGCTTTGACAGCTCAGGGCTTAATCTATACTGGTCACATGCGTGCGCTCTGTCGCGAGGGCAAGGTGCTTGGGATTCTTTTTGTTGTTGGCGTTTTCATTTTTTATTCTGAGGTGAAACAGACGTGGCTTTTGTGACCTGGCTTGTGCATCATGAGCGGGAGTAGTGCTTGATAGCAGCCGTGAACTGAAGATGAGTGTTTGTTTATCACTGCAGCCATTTTAAGCACATGCACGCACATACATGCGCAAGGTCACCCTCAGTCAGACACATGACCTAAGTGCACTAAACATCTAAAGGGTTTATGTTATTATAATATAGATGGCATTCACGGGGTCGAAAGATCACCGTCTACAAATCAGGGATTTTTTTTTTTTTTTTTAAATAAAAGATTTGTATATTTGATTAAATAAATGCAGCCATGGTGAGAATAAGAGACTTCTTTCAAAAACATTTTTAAGAAATCTTAAGACCTCAAACTTTTGAATGATATATATATATCATTACTATATAAAGATACACATTTTCAGCAGCCATTAATCCAGTCTTAAGTCACGATCCTTCAGAAGTTATTAGAAATCATTCTAATATGCTGAGATTTGGTGCTCAAGAAACATTTCTTATTTGTATAAATGTTGAAAACAGCTTAACATTTTTGTGGAAAATGTAAAACATTATTTCAACATTTCAAAGAACAGCATTTATTTTCAATAGAAATCTTTTGTAACATTATACATTATATGTATCAATGTCTTATTTTGCCCAAAATTTTAAACGTTAGTATAATATAAGACATACAATAAAATGAAAATAAATATAATAATAATATAAATGTTATAATACATTAATTCAACATTAATATAATATAATATAAATATTAAATTGTTTTACTAAATTACAGAAATGTAAAATATGTGCATTTTCACTAGTGGTCTCAGACTTGGAAAATAAATGTACAGCCCGTCCCCTTTTTTGCGGTTACCATAAGGCAAGGCACATTTATAGATCACAAACCCATGTGGCCACAAATTACTTAAGTTTTATGCATGTTTTCTCTTAAAATGCTGATAACATATGTATCACACATATGTCCGTACATACGTCTTAAGCCTATAATGTATTCATGATTAAATTCCCCAGCTCAAAGACTGAGCCCTACAAAAGCAGCTCTACCCCAGCCCCCTGAAGCTTTCCTATAATCCCAACATTGCCAATTCAAATCTTGAATCATCTCCCCGGCAGCAATGCAGCGATGACCTGTACATTTTATGCACAACAAATACATGCAAATATTTGCGGCGTCAGAGCTCGACACAATGCACTGAACTCACGACGGGTGCTGTTTGCTTTAGAGGTCCAACATTCAGGAATTGGCTTCTGCTGAGATATAGATGAGAAGTGGAGCCACTACCTGATCATATACCTAAATAAAATCTTATAATCTTTACTGAAGCACAGTTAAACCTGGTGTACTCTCTGTACAATATACATCCTTGTATATTTGTCCCAAAATAAATCTTTTGCAAAAACTTGTCTCAGATGGTAAAATTGTGGCCAAATGTCACAAAAACGCCAGGTCTTAAATATTTCAAATCTAATTAATTGGAAATTACATTTATTTTATGGTTTTAGGCATTTTGCAGAGAAGCACCTGCAATACTTCAATTTATCATAATGGACCACAAAACAGGTGTCTTGCTGCTCTATTTTACCTGGATGCAAACACTAATGACCAAATAATGTATTTGGATTGGCGATGTTATAGCATATGGTTTATTGAGAGACATGACTGTCTTGGCTTGGAATTTCTGACTGGTCAGAACCAGACCAGAGAATGTGCACAAAGCCATTTGGCTTCAACCATAGAGTGAATCTTCTGTCCAAGAACCTAAAAAAAAAAAAAAAAAAGAACTGCTGAGGAAATGAGAGACATTAACTAAACTAATAGCAGTTTATTTAGTTCCTGTAAACTAAAAGCATTACTCTTTTTGTCACCTTATTGTATTGTATGAACTTAAAATAAAACTGCACATTGTAATATCTGTATGTTAAGTCTATTTATTATTAAAGAATGTGTCAGTATTACAGTTATTTTTGGGGAAATTTGAATAATTGCATTGCAAGCTGATTTAAGGTGTGCCCCTACATTTTCTGCTTGTGCTCCTAAAATTTTCAGTCAGGATCACAGCGCTCCTAGTAAAAAAAAGTTAGTCTGTAGCCCTGGTATCATATTGTAAAAGCCACAAAAATCTACTATGTTCACGCTGTTGTTCATTCAGTTCAATTCCTGATTCTGTAAGTTATATTCCTTTCACATAATCTGCAAATGTATTCCAGCCTCAAAGCTTCAGGTCTCAGGGCCAAAGAGAAACTATGTTCACCCTCAATTTGTCTCGAGTATATGCACAGCATGCCCTATAGGACCATTTGCACTGCAAACCACTCAAGGCCAAAGACTCAAGGACCATGAAAAATAAACTCTAGTCTAAATACCAGCTATTTGTTGTACTTCCATCAAGGTCTCAAACACCAGGGACCCAAAAATAGTAAAGTTGAGAAAAAAAGGAAAGTTTTAGTAAAACAACATGTCAAAAAAATAGAATGAGTAGTGTCTATACTGTATATGAGGATATAGTTATAAATTTCTCCAAGGACAACACTTTATAAGTAAGGAATAATTGATGACGGGCCACTGAATTATTAGAAAAATAAAACATTGTTCAGATGATGCATTTCAAGACGTTTGTCAGGTTTTTGTTCTAATGTCATAACGCTCGTGTATAGCGAAACTATGTTTATCTGCACCTCGTGAAAAACGTCATGTAGCTTTTAATTTGCTAAACTATTTTACAGATAAAACTGTCAGTGCTGACAAGTGTGTGTCCGTACTCTGTGTGTGTTTGAGTGGGCGAGAGGGTGTAAGAAAGATAATATTATGTGCCTTTCAATAATAACTAATAAATGCATAATACATAATAAAAGGTAATTTTGTGGCAAAAACGTGGAAATAATTGGTCATTTTTTATCCTATTGTTCACTATATTTATTTGCTCAGTCTGTGTCATTGTGGGTTTTGGTTCTTTAGGCTGAAATAACCTTTGAAATAACTGAAATCATTTGGCGAAGTGATATGGAACTGTAATGTGGTTAAGACTTGCCTGGAACTACTTTAGCCGTGCATTTCCTGAAAATAATTGCACACCTTAGAATGTTTTTGTCAACCAATCAGAATCAAGCATTCAACAGCCCCGTAGTATAAAAGAAAATAATACACTATATGGGTTAAAAGGATAGTTCACCCAAAAATCTATCTATCTATCTATCTATCTATCTATCTATCTATCTATCTATCTATCTATCTATCTATCTATCTATCTATCCATCCATCCATCCATCCATCCATCCATCCATCCATCCATCCATCCATCCATCCATCCATCCATCCATCCATCCATCCATCCATCCATCCATCCATCCATCCATCCATCCATCTCAAAACATGTCACAAGATCACATCTGATCTTAACATCAGGGTCATCTATTTACCCTCATGTTGTTCCAAACCTGTATGACTTTATTTTTGAGTGGATTCATTTTTAAACCAATTATTCAACTCATAGTTCAGGCAACCCAACGACATGTTGCAAATCTATAAAATTGATGACAATCCTAAATTTTAACAGTAAAAAGCACACATCGTAAATCATGTTAAACCCACACATAGACCTCCTGAGTCGCATGTTCGTATGCTGGCTTTCTCTGGCACAGGAACATGAGCTGCCACATGTTTGGGAGTCGAGGAACAGCGCACCATTAAAAGGTCCTGACTCACCTTGTTTTAAGAGCAAGGCGTAATTGCTACCATCTTTTACAGCAGCCAATGCGGCAGCTGGCATTTGCATAGATCTACAGGGACTGTCATTACCTCAAAATGAAGCATAGCTCTGGCTCCTTCACACTCGCTGCCTTCAGTGTACCTTGCACAAGTTAAGGGAACTGTGTGCTTGCGTGTGTGTGTGTGTGTGTGTGTGTGTGTGTGTGTGTGTGTGTGTGTGTGTGTGTGTGTGTGTGGTAGGGGAGCTATTAGAATTCATCTCCTTTGACTCACAACCTACCGTTTGACTTACAAAAAGGGGTCCATTATTTAAGTTCAAAATCTGCGTAGAGGAAGAGCGCATGAGGAATGAAAGCATTTAAACTGTGCTTTGTTGTACCACACCTCAGGGGCCGCTTATTTATGATGAAACAACAGGATGCTTTTAAAGTAGCGATTAAATCCATACTGACCTGTCATGATTCCCAAACGCAGATCTTTTAGAAAAGTGAGGCATTAAAGGAGAGATTTTTTTTAATAAAAAGATGATGACAACTTGGCTTAGCATGGATGGAATCAAAACGACGGTTGAACTCATTTCCCCAGGTGCTGAGAGAACAGGTCAAAAAGGACAAACTATCACTGTCTGATCTCATGAACTGAAAAATACTGTATTAATATTAAAATACAGCTATAACTATACCAACAAAAAAAAAAACTGTTACCTTAGAATAACAATTAGTTGTTAATGTGTACACTACCATTTTTAATGTTTTTGAAAGTCGTCTCTTCTGCTCAAAAAGGCTCCATTTATTTGATTAAAAATACAAGAAAAAAAAACATTAATATTTGTAATAAATAAATACAATTACAGTTCAAAATAACCATTTTCATTTAAATAGATTTTAAAGCTGAATTTTCAGCATCATAACTCCAGTCTTCAGTGTCACATGATTCTTCAAAAATCTTTTAATATGCTGATTTGGTTCTCAAAAAACATCTATTATAATCAATGTTAAAAAACATTTGTGCTGCTTAATAGTCTTGTGGAATCTTTGAAACTTTTTTACAGGATTCTTTGATGAACAAAAAATTCAAAAGAACAGCATTTATAGTAAATAGAAATCTTTTGTGACATTATAAATGTATACTGTAATTTTTGATCAATTTAATGCATCCTTGCTGTATAATAGAATTAATTTCTTTCAAAAAATGTCCCCAAATTTTCAATATAACAAATATTCTATATATCTACATCTATATCTATATCTATATCTATATCTATATCTATATATAGAAATATATGGGGGGAAAATGGTAAATTCAAGTCTGTCATTAGTTAGCATTTAGGACAAATATTTCATAAACATCCCATTTAAATACCTGGAAGGCTGACTAAACCAAAAGTCTATTTCTGGAAGGCTGAAGTAAATATTTTGACAGTTACATTGGTGGCAGAAATAAAAGAAAAACAACTCATAACATCGCTTTGGCCCAAAGGCTGAATGGCTCATTTGGAAATGTGCAGGTGTTCTTAGCCCCCTCAGTCTTCCCATAATGCACTCAGTCCTTCTGCCCAAAGCAGCGGCTGACCACAGAAACGTCACCGGCCGTGTTCAGTCCAGCTGACATGCTGCACACTGACGCTTTTCTTCACACAGCCCCTGTTTACTGCTATAGAAAGCCTCACAGACTGGCATTCTCACACCCCTTGCTCAGCTAAAGTTCCCTCTAATGGATGTGTTGAACAAATGTGCTATTTGGATGTGAAGCAATGACTGTTTACGTCATTCAGGTTCAATATTTAAACAAAGTTATTTAGCTACAATGAGCAGTGTTGGGGAAGCTACTTTGAAACTGTTGCTTGCTAAGCTACACAAAGTTAAAGAAGTTCAAATTAGGGCTGCACAATATATTGAAATCAATATTGTGATATTGTGATAGTCAAATCACGAAGGCTGCAATTTAATGAAATTAATACACTGGCACTGTGTTCATTCCCCATTCTAGATGCTGAAACACAGTATCACAAACTGCACGCACGTAAATGACTCAAGACCTGTTCACACCAAGGACAATAGCGATCACGATAACGATAACGATATAGTTCTTAAAATCGTTCTAAATGTAAAAGAATAGCAAAGTTCACACCACAATTATAACGATAACGACACAGAGGAACAATATCGTTGGAATCACTTTTTTTCCAGCTGATGAACCATAAAAAACATTGACAGCCAATCAGAATCCATCCTGCTTTAATGAGCTTGAGCATTTAAAGAGACAGCAGTGCACTTAGAATAAATAGAACGATATCATGCGTTGGTGTGGATGCTAATATATTTATCTTTATACTAGTATTAGTCTTAGTGGGAACAGGCCTTTAGCTGCACCGCTATTCAACGGAAAAAGTTGCTTGTTACGCTACTAAAATGCGTAGTCACACTAATAGTCTGAATATGCCTACTTCTCTAACTATATAGAAGGTGAAAAACAGTATGTGATAAGAGTAGTACTGTACGTTTGAATTTATATTATTCATAAAACAGTAGATGAAAATCATCCTGATGATCTACTACCTCTGGCAAGATTCTGACGTGCCCATCTAATAGACACTACTATCCCATGCACGCCCAGATTTCATTCATAATACACATATTCATATTTCGTACCATATAGAACATGCATTCTCTAAAGGTCGCAACGTTTGTTCCTCATCAAATGCAGTAATCAGACAGGACGTTTTATTAGAGGAATGATATATGAACTAACTGAAGCATCACAATCAAGCGAATAGATAAATGAATTTAAGAGGTGCCAGAATCCCTGCAAGGGAAGTTTGGATAGTCGTGCTGAGTTTGGGTGAGGCGGTCTGCTGTAAGTCAACGGGATGAGAGCAGGGACACGGCCATTTGTCATGCCGTCAGCGGATTCAATAATTAATGGGCCATATCGCATCTCAGCCCGCCGTAGCCCAGTTCACCGGTCTCGCTGCGCAGAAAACATATTGTCCCCGCAGTGTGGTCCGCAATGGCTTTTTAAAATTCCTCCTCATTAAGGAACATTCACTTGCACTACCAGTCATTTATTTGCTCTCTGTGACAAAGTGGCGGCCCCTTCAAGTTCACGCTCTCTTTCCCACGTCCCCGCGCGCTGTTTTAAATCATCTGCCCCGCGAGGGACGAGACCCTCTCGGGCTGCTGAGATATCTAATTACCCACAGTCCAGTGCAGAGATGATGACAAAAGAATGGAAAAGAGAGATAGCATTACTTTAATGTATCACCACCCCTAACTGTGAAGGTGGCATTTAGACTAATGCGCCTTCTCTTTTTGCTAACCGTTAAAAAATAGGCAGCAGAAACTATGTCTGTGTGGATGTGTGTGCGCGCGGAGGGAGATTTTGTGGTGCCAGCGATCCTTTCCCAGGGCCGCGTCCTTGTTTTAGTGCGCTGAGAGGTGACTCTTGTTCCTAAACACATAAGGAAGTCAGGCAGCATTTGAACAGCTGTACGAGGCCAGTATTTACTCGTGGTGGGAACAATGACAGTGGCTGAAACTGGCAGACTAAAGGACCCTGTCTCAATACAGCTGCCACCAGGAAGCACAGAGGTGAGCTGGGGAACATGGGCCTCTCTTTTGACAGATATGTGTGTGAGCGTGGGAGCGTGTGTGACCATGTTTTTCACATACACAGCCTGGCAATAGGATGAATTCACACACATTTCAGAAATGCCATTACAACAGTAGAGTCTGATGTTCACATTCACACTATAGCTGAGCTGT
This sequence comes from Abramis brama, assembly GCF_963993115.1. Classification (NCBI taxonomy): domain Eukaryota; kingdom Metazoa; phylum Chordata; class Actinopteri; order Cypriniformes; family Leuciscidae; genus Abramis; species Abramis brama. Next base: position 25,916,029 of record NC_139983.1, read on the forward strand.
AGCTGAATAATGCCGCCATCTATGACTGATCATTTCATATAATAAAGGAAGTTGCATTATGTCTTCTTAATATTATGATGCATTTAAAAAACAAATCAACAGCATAAATAGTCAGTAAACTGTATAAATAATTAAAACAGTATATTTATAAACAGTATAAATAAAGTCAGTAAACTAAGCAAAATAGAAAATGTATTTGATCATAATTTTATTAAATAACCACATAATTTATTCATGCAGTGTATGCAGGGAACTCACAAATAATCTTCTTTTGTTGGGAGTATACTTAGGCTACAATATATTAATTATATTATAGATTCAAGTAATTCTTATTTCTTATGGCGCTTTTCCACTGCATGGTACGGTACGGCTCGGTTCGGTACGGCATGCTTTGACGCTTTTCCACTGCATGGTACGGTACGGTACGGCTCGCTTCGGCTCGCTTTAAATGGTACCACCTCTGTTGAGGTTCCAAGCGTACCGTACCGATACTAAAATGTGACGTGAAAACACTGCAGATCACTGATTGGTCAGACAGAATCATCACTACCAGCGTCATTGTATTTACGACACGAGACACTAAACCCGCTAGATTTAAATAGCCAGTAGACAACAGCCAGCGCTGTAGCGCCTGTTTTAAAAGTATTTGCTTTAAAAAAAAAAAATAAAAAAAAAAGAGAATTACAATTAATTATAAACTTCAAAAAAAGAAATGGCTGAATCGTGGTCAGTGGACGAGGTGCAGACGTTCCTCTCGTTGGTTGCCGAGGAGTGGATGGGGAAACACGGAATGAAAAATTCGCATTTAATATGATGATATCATGGCAGTAGAGATGGCAACTATAACGATCAGTCCCACCCACTTTGAAGTGGTACTAACTGCAGTGGAAAAGCAACCGAGCTAAAGCGAACCGAACCGTGCTGTACCGAGTCGAGTCGTACCACGCAGTGGAAAAGCGAAGCGAGCCGAACCGTTCCGCAACGAGTCGAACCGTACCGAGCCGAACCGAGCCGTACCATGCAGTGGAAAAGCGCCATTAGGGTATACATGACAACAATGTACTGAAAACTGAAAAGTTTTTACTTTGCTTTTTTCGCATACAGACGACAACATTGTCAAAACGACTAAAACGCTGTGTTATGTATTCCAGGCCAGTAGTTGGCGATGTCATTTTGTAAAGAAACACTAAGCGCCTAAAGGCTGAACACGTAATACGCATGATGTCACCGTTTTCACAAATTTACGTTTTTGTTGTTTATATGGAGACGATAACACTATCGTTTTCAAAATCTTGCGTTTTCAGGCCCCAAAAACGCTGTTGTCGTGTAAACGAATGGCCAAAATGAATAAAAAGTTTTTTGATTTAGTTAAAAATGGTGTCATGTAAACTGCCCTTAGTCTCTGTGACTTAAATGTCCTGTTCCTTGGAAACCTTTCTTTCTTCTTCCGTGGAAGAATATTCAAGCTGCTCTTTTCTATACAACAAAAGCATATAGTGACCTTGTAATAACAAAATAGTGCAAATGTGACTTTACAGTGAATAACAACTGAAATTTCAGTCAGTTCTTCTAACAAAGCTATCACCATGCGGTTTTGAAACAGGGTGAGTAAATGATGCCAGAATTAGCCTATTATTTTTGGGTGATCTATCCCTTTTTCTAACTATTAAAGCAAAGAGCCATCAAGGTAATATCAGTTCATGGGGTAAAATTGAGAAAAAAAGAGAAGGAAAATACATTAATAAATACATCACAGTTGGGTAGCTCATCTTAGAGAGGCCATTTCAATCCACCATTAGTTCTGTTTCACCGACCTTACAATGAAATACATGCTCATTTTTCCCTCTTCTGTCTTTTTCTCTCTCCGTGACTTCATGTATGAAAAAGGATGTGTGACGCTTTCTGATGAAAATCGCATAGTGTGAAAATGTCAGCCTCTTCTTTCTCCTATTGCTCTGTTTATGTTGACATTTATCAAAAGAAAAATACTCCATATCAGCTCTAATTCTGAACAACAATAAATGTCACCTCGCACCTCTCCACCACTGAACTAAAACGGTCCCACGATCGTGTTGACTCAATATCATATCAATCGTAAATCAGGGCAATTAAACAGGTGTATGTTTTTCATCTGCAGTCTGTTGACAAGGTGGCTGGAATTCCTCCAGCTAATTTCACTGTATTCCTTCATTTCTGTCAAGAAATGCTTTCCAGCATTGTTAACCCATAGGGAATAGCAGATAAGTGACCTTTTCATCTCAGCAAAATGACCTGAAGGTAACTTCTCCACTCCAGTTGTTTCTCCTAGACAGCAATGAACTTAAATTGAGAGCAAATGGAGTCATGTACTGCTTCTATTTTTTTTTTCTCCTGAGAAAATGACACCATGAATCTCCTCAGAAAAAAACTAAGCAATTCTGAGCACATAAAATACCAAAAATAATCAAAAGTCAGACTTGAACATGAACTAGCTAGAGTTCTACTCCTACTGTCACTGCTGAGAAGAATAGCTTAAACTAGCATGAATTTCCATACTGGTCCAGGTTGGATTGTGTGGGATAGAGCTGGTTTACTGGTCGACGAGCTTTTGATTGAAACTGGTTGGCCAACTAAGAAATTTCCAAGTTACCGTATTTTCCGTCATGATTTTTTTTAAATCATCTGAAACATGATGCGACGTACATTCCAAGGTGACTTATATATAATCCAAGCATGCAAAACATGGACACATTAGATTTTTTTGTGTCAAATTTATTTGTATAGTGCATCTTTGTTTTGTATTTCTGTGTTTTTTCCTCAACCATGCATTTTTGACCCAATGCAACTTATAGTCAGGTGCAAGTTATTTTATGGAAACTTCAGCAAGATGTCCTGCAGGGACATCAGCAGACTAAAACATCATGGTGAGAACACAACATGTTTTTTTCGGCAGGACTATGTGTCAAAAACGTGTTTTCCTTTGTTTCTATTTCAGTCTTTCCTAAGGAATGTTAAGAGAAAAATCTGAGACAAAATTGATACTTCAGGACCCAGGTAAGCACGTTTTGCTTCAGGATCAAGGTTTGAGATACCATAGTATGAATGAGAATGTCAGGAACCTATCCACACGCTGACGTCTTTCTGACGTCTTGTATACCAAGTGACAGATGAACTTGGGCTAAAATAGCAAATTTAACTCAAAACCTTTTATGTCAACAACAAAAGAAATGCTTTCTTTTTCTTTTCTTTTTTAAAACTAATATGCCTATTTATTTTTCCAATCCTAACTATGCATGATTATGGTAAGAAGTATTACATTATTTGCTTTTAGCATTGCATTTAGAGTCATTTCTTGTTCCTTCAGATTACGAATCACAGGCTTAAATAAAACAACTGGGTACCAACATGTTCCACTGGGATTTAACATGGCTGGATAGACAAGTCGTCACTTAACAAACTGATTTAAGGCTGCTCCATTAATGTCTTGGCTACTATCAGTGAAACTATCACAATGTACGTGTAGAGTTTCCATCAATTCCCAGAGTTCAGTTGAGATGCTTCCTCTACACTCCCTCATTTCCTCCAGTGATCCGCACCCCCCACCTTTTTTTCCTCCCAGGTGGCTCCGTGGCCGCGGCCGGCAGAAATGTGATAGGCCTAATCCCATTTAGCCTAATTGCATCTGCAGTATGAGCGCTTTCCCTGTGTTCGATCACGTGCCTGCCTGCCTGTCCTTCCAGAGCTACAGAAAAGCCTCTCTCAAACACACACACACACACACACACACACACACACACACACACACACACACACACTTTCTTCCTGTCACATCCGAGCTCTGTCCTGAAGCATGCTGTCCGAAAAAAGTAGGAGAGAATGACACGTCTACACTCCGGACATCTTCTCAAGAGATGCATGATAGGATGGAATATTCTCTCTCCCAGAGGGTTGGAATGAGGCATGGAGGATAATGAGAGAGAGAGAGTGGGCTATTGTCAGACATTTCTCACTCATTATCCTGGTGCATTCTGGGAGAGGGTGCATTAGACAGGCAGACAGGCAGACAGGAACAGGGTGAAACTGGAGTGGTCAATCATCTTAGACGGTGAGACTTCATCACCCTCAGAAACCCTTTCATCATCCTGCTTTTCTTTCCCTCCATCATTCACACACGAATAGGCTACACACTCACACCTTCCCACACAATCAGCCCATAGGGAAATAAATTGTTAGTGGTGATACGAGCAAATAAAAATTCACCTGCCGGCCAGGATATCTAAAAATTCACCAATCGCACTGAGACTCTGCATCTCTCTGACAGCTCATCTAAAGGCTTGAGACTCTTGAGAAACATTCTGAGAAACAATTAAAATAGGAAAATGAAACAGGACGATAAATAGGGACATTTCTTCACAATATTTTTTGTAATAAAATAAAAAATAGATGATAAAAATAAGCTAAAAGTGTGTAAAAACAAATGTGCAGGATACAGTTGTGGAGGATACAATAAATGAAATGAAAAGCTTGCAACTTTTTTTTTTGATACAGCGTTTCAATCAGAGACCTTCAACGGGCATTATTAAAGGATGAAACATTCTTGATGAGGGTCTCAGAGTCAAATGTTGTATTATTCAATAAAGATTTGAAAGCTATATGACAGTGTGTAGGGTTTATTTTGAAAAAAAGAAAACTATTACCCACAGGACTTGGAAAAAAGTATTGCAGAATGCCTGTGGGATGATAATAAGACCGAATTATATAAAACCTGATTTTTCTCTCCCACCCTTGCTAAAATGATCCACCCAATATAGGTTTAAATGTGTTAAATCTCCCAAACTTGAAGCAATTTCCAGCTAGTTAAAAAAGCCTTTCTCTGCTGTGTTCAGGTGAGTCGCCTGCAGTCAGCACACTGAAATCTGTCACCTTAAAGCAGCAGCCACAAATTCAATTAATATGCAAATGCACCCAACTTGATGAGGTGTCTTAACAAATAACCCTGAATAAAGATAAGCATGTTTAAGGTTATTGTTAAACAGGCGCCCACCCAATGTCAAATCACTAGGTGACAGGCTCTTGAAAGACCAGCACTGGCATTTCCAAGCTCATATATTACAATACCTTTGCGCTCAGCTACATCTGCTGCTATCAAAATAACTGTCGCAACATTTACTGTTTAATCCAACTGTATTGTCTAGATTGAGATGGAGCCAATTTACAAGGTCTGTCTAGGCTTGTTTTCTTTCTGTTGCATTTGTAAAGAGGGTTGGAGGAGGAAAGAGACCCGGGTTATGGGACTAGGGACAGGGTAGATTGATATGGTTCTCGCAACCAGCATCACATCACCCATCATGCCTCTGGGCTAAACCAAGCACCTCTGCTTAACAGCATTCATCTCTCCTCAGAAGGGTATATGAGCTGAAACCGGTGACTGATTACTTGGGAGGCTCTAACTCAGCAGTTTTACAAGATTTCAGCTCGAGTCCCTTCATCTCACACGCGGGTGCTTTTGATTGGTGCACACTTGAAGGTGGTGTTTAAAATCCTTGAATGTTTACAAGTAATTACTGAGGGGGGATTAAGTGAAGGAGAGACGTCCTCCTGGAGCAGGACGCCATAAAGCTGGGTGAATTAAAATCAGGATGATAATAAACCGGCGGCGTCCTCAAGAACTTAGAGGGTGACAGTTCAGTTCTCTGCGACTTCTGGTGCTGTATTCAAATTATGCCATGAATAAAATGCACCATAAAATCATCATAAAAATAATTAATTCTATTTGTGCTTTAAAATATATTCCTATTTTTATATGATTGAGAAGTGGTTAGTTTTAGGGTAGATGTGGGGTTAGGGGCTTAAAAATATCTATATGGTAGTAAAATGTAATATACAAATATAATATAATGTAATATAAAGGATTCATAAAGATTTTTTTAAATTTCTTAAACATACTTAAATACACATTTTAGATTTAGATTTTAGCCATCAATGTGTATATATATAGGCCTATATATGGATACCAGTGAATATTAATAAGATCAGGCTGGACTTTATGAAGTAATTTGGTTTTTTTTAGTAATGAGGATTTGCTATTGATAGAAAAAATAGAAGGTGATTTTTGCTTAAAGATAAACTGAAAATTCTGACACAGCGCACTGCGTCATGCAGAGTCCATTACAGACAAACAACAAAATGGCTGCATCTGAAATCGCATACTTCCCTACTATATAGTAGGCAAAAAAACAGTATGTGACGAAATAAGTATGTCCGAATTCAAAGTACTCATAAAAGCGTAGACAAAAAGTACCCGGTTGGCCTACTTCTACTGGCGAGATTCTGAAGTGTGCATTCGATGGACACTTTACTATCCCATGAGGCCACGGAAGAGGATTTGTGAATGGCGGTGACGCGACGCAACGCAACTGACGCTGGTAGGTCATGTGATAATAACAACATGGTGAATGTAGTACGTCAGGATAACTTTCATACTACACACACTTATACTTTATAGAAAGTACTTTTTTAGCAGATGTGAAGTTTTCAGACAGGTTTCCCTGACACGTTTCATTGGTCATACAAACTGATAGCTCCGCCCAAAACTCACGCCATTGGTTCAACCAAAGTTGCTGTTGGGGTGCTCAAACAAACAGAGCAATGTTGTCACAAAGAGAGGAATTAAAGAGAGCAATGTTGTTTTTCCACAATTGAGAGGAATTATAAAAACAAATTGGTTCAAGTTTTCTCTGCATATTATGCTGGAATATAATAAAGTATTTTGGACAAAAAAATAAAAAAGGCAAACTTCAACTTTATAACTAAAATGAATGACAAAATGATAAATCAAACATGTACACACACACACACACACACACGAAAAGGCCAAATATATTGGATGTCATGCACTTGTCAGGTGCAAACTTGTAAAGTAACGGCAATGTTGTAATGTCACATGCCTATAAACACACACACACACTCTCTCTCCCACTCTGACACAAAAGTAGAATTATTGGCCAAGGACTGATCATGATTAAAGTGTCCTGCGCTCACCTGCCCAAGTCTAATCAAGGCGAGCTGTGATTGCACTGGTAAAGTGACTGTGTGTGTGTGTGTGTTGGATGGGCAGCTGGAGCCCTATGAGAGCCACCCCCACCCCACCCCCACCCCTTGTGCTCCAGTCAGAGGTGAATCAATCATGTCCAAAGATGTCAGCATCTGCCCAAGCAATTTTATATGGGAATAAATGGCAGATGGGGATGTTGTTCTCTGTTTAATCAGTTCCACCAAACGCAGTTTTATCTCGTATAAAATGAAACCATCTGTACCACAGAGAGGTGTAAAGGTTCAAGCACGGATACACAGAGGCAGGGAGAGACGGAGGAGGATATTCATAGCGAAAAAATGCTAACTGTCGAAACAAGGGCAAATTTCAGTGGCGTACGAGCAGAGAAATATTCAGTAAAAATTATTTCTTCCTGCTCTATCATTCTCTCACTCCCTCTCACAGGAATATTACCCATGGGCTGCAACCATTATATCCAGACCCATTTATTTCCAGCACCTCCAGTCAGGCACACAGGCCGTAATTTGGTCTCAGGGAACGGTTCAGTAGTGTGGGGGAGACAGGCCTGATGAATCCCCTTTGTTTTAAGTGGATATGATGGTTCCCAGTGTGCAGGAATTGCATTTAAGGGGCTAGCTTAAGGGAGGAGGATGAGGAGCGGAGGAAGATGGAGACGGGTAACTGAGAGAAAAACGGTTCCCGAGTTACACAGACCAAGAGCCTGACAGACACCATTAATACTCTTCTGTCCCTGAAAGACACTAGAGACAGTAAAGCACAAGCAAGGAGTGGCACACTTTCAGCCCTGCTCATATTAGGAATGTCATTATGTAGGACATTGTAACATTTGTACATTTTCATTTATAATTCACAGACCGCTACAAGTCTACCTGTTAACTTTTGGTTTTACAAAACATATCTGTGACAAAAGCAATAATAAGATTTAAATATTTACAGTGAGAAAGACTCGATCATAATATTTCTCATATATTGTTGTTTTATATGTTGGTCAGATTGTCTCTTCCTATGACCAGAAATAGCTGCAACGTGGACCGGATGCCGTTAAGTCAGTTAAGCTGGACTACAGGAGTTTCAGGCCAATTTATGCCCGATTTAACACTTCCCGGCATTTGGAGAAAACAATCTCGTCCAGCGCATCAGTTGGTTCCGATGTTCGGCCCAGATTATCTGGTAATGTGAGGCTTTTACAGATCAAATCTTAAACCTCCGGATCTGCTAGCGGACAAATCTGGGCCACCCCGACATTATCAAACATGTTTGATATTTAGGATTTTAAATCGGGATGATTATTCAGACCGCAGATTCAGACCGATGATTCAGACCGCATCATAGCACTGAAACTGCGCTCGTTAAAATTACAAATGACTTACTTTTAGCATCTGACCAAGGCTGTATCTCAGTACTAGTTTTACTTGATCTTAGTGCTGCGTTCGATACTATAGATCACACAATACTCTTAGATCGACTACAAAATTATACTGGTGTTCAAGGACAAGCATTAAGTTGGTTCAGATCATACTTATCGAAGTTATCGATCATAACTTCAATAAACTATGGAGTGCCGCAGGGATCTGTGTTAGGCCCTCTGTTATTCTCAATATATATGCTGCCACTTGGAAATATTATAAGGAAACATGGAATTAGTTTCCATTGTTATGCTGATGACACTCAAATCTATATTTCATCACAGCCAAATGAAAACGCTAAATTATCCAAATTGACAGAGTGTGTTAAAGATATAAAAGATTGGATGACGCGCAATTTTCTTTTATTAAATCCAGACAAGACAGAGGTACTAATCATCGGTTCAAAAAACCGCCCACAAAACCTCTCACACTACAACTTTAACATAGTAGGATGTCCTGTTACTTTATCCTCTACAGTAAAAGACCTGGGTGTTATACTAGACTGCAACCTGTCTTTTGAAAATCATATTTCATATGTTACAAGAACAGCCTTTTTCCACCTTAGAAACATTGCTAAGCTACGTAACATGCTATCAGTTTCTGATGCAGAAAAATTAGTTCATGCATTCATGACCTCGAGACTAGATTACTGTAATGCTTTGTTGGCCGGTTGTCCTGCATCCTCATTAAACAAGCTACAGTTGGTCCAAATTGCCGCCGCTAGAGTTCTTACTAGATCAAGAAAATATGATCATATAACACCAATTTTATCATCACTACATTGGTTACCTATAAAGTTCCGTATTAATTACAAGGTATTGCTACTGACTTATAAAGCCATAAATGGCTTAGCTCCAGTCTATTTAACGGATCTTCTATCGCCCTATAATCCATCGCGCTCTTTAAGATCACTAAATTCGAGGCTTTTGGTCATACCTAGGATATCCAGATCCACCAAAGGAGGGAGAGCATTTTCACATTTAGCTCCAAAACTCTGGAATAGTCTTCCTGATACTGTTCGTTGCTCAGACTCGCTCTCCCAGTTTAAAACTAGATTAAAGACGCATCTCTTCAGCCAGGCATTCATATAATACTTTTAATCTTATAGTTAAATCCGACCTCTAGTTCATAAAAACGGCAGAGGAGAACTGGCCCCCGACTGAGCCTTGGTTCTCCCAAGGTTTTTTTTTCTCCATTAGGTCACCTGATGGAGTTTTTCTGTTCCTTGCCACTGTTGCCTTTGGCTTGCTCAGTTGGGGATATTTGGGGATATTTAATTTAATTAATCAATCAACAATACTATTGATCAGCATTACCAAACGTGGACGTTTTCCACTAGAAACAAGCATTGATGTATTATTTTAATTTAATACTGTGAAGCTGCTTTGATACAATCTGTATTGTGAAAAGCGCTATATAAATAAACTTGATTATGACTTTGATTACGTCAGTACTTCCACAATAGCCAATGAGAGACAAGTCTACAAAGAGACGGAAGTGACTTAACTTTTAAAATGGCGACCGCGAAACAACAAGCATGGTGTACGGGTCCGGTGGACAATGGAGGTGGAGGAACGGCTGGTCGAAATGTGGCAACAACACGACTGCCTTTATAATGTCTCCAGCAAGTTGCCGTGACACAGTTTCCATTTTGTTTCCATCCTCTTCCCCGTGAGATCACGTGAGGTGCTGAATCTGGCATGAAAATCTTAGGAATACATTCTAGTGTGCGATGCGCCACGATTTTCAATTCTTCAAATTTTCAAATCTTGTAGTGTGTGCATAAGGAAGATTCTCCTTATGTTTGTGATGCAACCAGATTTCACAATCAGTTAAGATTTAAAAACTCCTGTTTTCTGAGCCTGGCTTTAAAGGAATATTCTGGTTTACAGGGTTTACATTTTAGGCAGTTAGAATAGAAGTGAATGGGGCCAATCTGTAAAATTTTTAATCTTACCTTTTCAATAGTATAGCCACAAGATGCATTTTCACGATATGCATGTTAATAATTTCAGTAAAAAAAGAAAAAAAAAGAATCTTTCTGTTTATCCATGACAACATAATGCCTAAAATGACCATAAAACCTAAGAAAACAACTTTATAGCACACATAATCAGTTTTAACATATTCATTAATTTGGTTCTGAAAGTGGAAGTGCTTCTATAAAATGATAGGCTTCACACACGTCAAAATTGCAAAACACAAGCACCATTCACTGTTTTTAATTAATTAATGAATTGATGAACGAGTCAAAAAAAAAAATAATGCCACAAATGTTGTTGATTGAGCTTGACCTTGTATAACACAGTATTCCTTTCACATGATGTCATGTTGTGGTTTGTTAATCTGATATAGAAAAATCCCTTTTAACTGGACCTTTTCTCAAACGCCAAAAACCCACGATGCAGAATATCAATACCACAGCAACTTTAAAAGCAATCAGACAAAAACATGAGTGTGGATTAAATGGCTTTACACTGTAAAATTGATTTATTATATCTACTGTTCTGATCATGTTTAGAGTAAAACTTCTGCCTGAATATATCAGTCTGCTATTTATGGTTATTTTTTATTATTCCAAGAATATTGCAAAAGAACAATGACTAAGACAGAAATACAACAGAAACAAAACAGTCAATTTAATAAATGAATATATGAACAATAAATTAGCATTTAGAGAGATCTACATTAGAGAAAAAATAATAATGTGCTAATTAGCAGATATTTGCCCTGTGTTTATGCATGTGCAGCAGTGAAGGCAGCAGGCTACTGCTGATAGGACAGACCCCTCTTGTTACATGAAAGCCATCTTCCCCCTCACCCCATATCAGGGGTTTTAATTAAATTTTCTGCTTGGTTTAAAGATGAGAGCTGCTGACCTGACTTCAGGAGCTTTTTCTCCTCCTCCAAGTGGCTCACTCCCATCATCCACCCTAATGTGACTGATACATTGTGACACAAGTTAGATACGTAATTTGTTCCAGAAAATGACTTAGCGTCATGCACCGTGCTAAATCGAAACAATGAGGGGGCCGGGGGACCGTGGAACGGCGATATCTCCAGCCCACAGCAGCCTTCACTCCTGTCTGCCTTTATCTAGCCAGCATATGAATATTTAATATCGGCACAGACCAAAATTGCTCTAAATAAGTGACGCTGATGAGAGATTGCCCGCTAGCAAGACGCAGTGAGTCAAACGACACGGGAGAAAAAAGCTCATTCGTTTACGGTCAGGAAGTATTCGCATTTCATACAAGCAAAGTAACATGCACGCACAGAGAGACTGCTGTAATAAGAGACTGCTTATGTCAAAATAATATGTGTGACCAGGCCTCAGATTGGAGATGGACGCTTACTAGCCTCTGCTTGTGATATTTACAGTAAATGATTTTTAGCAAATAGCTGCTTATTCACAAGTTCACATTAGCATATAATCTTTGAGATAATGACAAATGGTTTTTGGCTTGATATCTATGACGGATGGCCGAGCACGAGACTCGGCTCTAAATCACCCCCCTTGGACTACTTCATTAACATGAATTGAGTCATTTTTACAAGAGAAGTGCATAGAAATAGAGGTGGAGATGGGGTGTTGGTGGGAAACTGGAGGAATTGTGACAAGAGTGAGATGGCTACACTGACCGACAGTACTAGATGAACATGCTCTTTCTGAAGTCTCGTTTAGAGCTCCGTTCATGTAGTCTAGACAGTGTCAAGAAGAATTATAAAGGTGGCAATTAGCAGGCCATGTGGATGAGCTGCATGATCATTGCACAAGAGAGTTAGTTGGAGAACATGGTATGAGCCAGATATTTATTTATCTCATTGTCTATCATTTTACGTTCCGTTTAAGCAGCAAAAAAGTAACACTTAGTTCCAAATCTCACTATTAACTAGTTGCTTATAAGCATGCATATTACTAGGATATTGGCTGTTTATTAGACACACATATTTCAAGCAGCCTTATTCTGCATGACCATATTCTATATTCCTTAATCCTACAAATACATAAACTTAACAACTACCTTATTAACTATTAATAAGCAGTCATTAGGAGTTAACTGAGTTAGTTAATAGTGAGAATTGGACCCTAATCTAAAGTGTGACAAAACTTTTTTCTTAATTAGTATTTTTGTACCAGTAGAAATATCTGACCATCCTAAAAGCAAGTTTAATTAAGATAATTGGGGATGCACCATTCAAAATGTACATTATTTTACAAATTAAAAGCTAACATCAAAAGTATTTTAAATCTAATATTGGCTGATAAATATTCAACATGGATGATTTAATTAAAAACAAATAATAGTAATAATATTGGCCAATAGCCAACATGGCCCTGATAAATGATACACTACAGAGAAAATATTTAAAGAAAAGAAAAAACTAAACTTCTTTAAAGATATATTCTCAAAAAAACAATTTACATTAAAGTGTGGCGATAATGCGAATTTTTGCTATTCTAGAAAAAATAAATACATACAAATAAAAGAGAGGGAAAGAAAAAAGGCAATTGCTGACATACAGTAGTAAAACTATAAAGGTATAAAATGATTGTGGATAGCAACTGTTCCTGCTTTAAAGCAAAGAAAAGAAAAGCCCATTTCCATTGAGCTGCTGGGGTTTGGTGATACATATGGATGGTTTCATGTCAGTCCTGCATTAAGCGTCTCCTTTTGGAATGTAAAGCAGTGTAGCTGGGCAGAGAGAAACTCCAGAGGGAAATCAACACATCAGCCACAGCTAGTCTGCTTCAGCCCTCTCTGACATCTCCATTAGCAACACTAGCAATTTATTAAAGTACAGTGTGTGTGTATATTTATGTATATATGTATGTATGTATGTATGTATGTATGTATGTATGCATGCATGTATGTATGTATGTATTTATTTATTTATGTTTGTATGTATGTATGTATGTATGTATGTATAGTGGACTATAATATATAAAATATCATGAATACTATTTCCCTTGCACACTGAGTCCGAAATTTCCGTATTCGTGAGTCGGTGGCCCTGAAATGTCAAAACACCATTCAAAATGCTTGCTACGGATGTGAAAAACGCAGAAAATCGAACACGATCCGGATTTTTTTTATGACGGACGAAAGTTTTGGAGGTAGTGTGTAAGCGTGATTGACATAACGTGAGGTCGTATTTATTTTTTAACGTGCGAAAATTTCAGACGCGAATTTCGGCCTCCATGTGCAAGGGCCTTTACTCTGAAACATGAATTAATAGCCTACTCTGATATATTAATATCAAAGAAAAAACAGCAGCATTTCCACTGCATGTCCACAGGAACAAATCAGTGTCAGGCCAGGCGATGCTGCTTTTGACTCTGAGAGCTTGGCGCACACGCAGGTCATCTGTGATCATGACCCCCATGTGCACACTGACCCCCGAGCAGCACTTAAAAGCCTTGTCTCATCTGGAAGAGTGGCGACACAATGCAATCACAGCTTTACTGGGCTGTTTCCATTCACTGAGGCTTTTAGGCACACTTCTAAAGCACATCCCTTAATATGGTTTCAATCAGGGCTAGGTGATATATTGAATGTTCACAATATGTTTGCAATGATTTTGCTGGCGATATTAAATTAAGCAACACTGAATATCGAATATGCCTGAATGCACTTTTTATTGGCCATTAAGTTTCCTAAAAGGCTGTGCCATTAGACTAGTTTGAAAATCCCTGCTTGTCTTGTGATTCACGAGCATGAGAGAACTGAGAGAGATGTTTTATGAGCGTCACGGAAACAGTCACGGAAATCTCTGCACATTTTACATATATTAAAAAGCTTTAGCAAAAATATTGCATATGTAGGTAAAGTTTATTAAACTGAAGAAAATTTCTGAAATAGATATTTTTCACTACATTATGTATTTTAAAAAACTATTATAATATTTACAATATTTATTTTTATTTTTAAAACAAGTATTTAGTACAAATACTGTGGAAAACATTTTCATACAGTTTTTTTTTTACATTATGAATCTAATTGGGTATTTGGTGGAAATGGTGGTTCCCCTAATTGAAAATAAACCATTTATTCATTCAACCAAGCCATTTCAGAGTGAATACATAAATCTAGATATACTGAATAACCATCAAAAGACAAATATTGAGATTTTTTAGCTACAGTTAATTGCCCCACAATAACTAATCCACATTTGTTCTCAAGAGAGGATTTGTACTTTTGAGGTCTGATTTATAAGAGGCAATTTGGTGAGTACTGTATGTAATCATTGGATTTTCATATCACGCTAAGAATTTCTGTTGTTTTTACCTTCACAAATTTCCATCAATACCCTCTTAAAATCTACTTAAATCTTTGCAGGCCAAGACAGCGGTTAGCTTGCTCTGATTTGACCAAATCAAGGCTTAAACCCCATCTCATCATCTTTCCCTGACCTCTCTTACCGCATTGACTTGCTAAACAGTGCGCTGTCTGTTCAAGCGAGCGGTACACAAATGCAAAGCGATGTAAGGACATTGCAGTGGTTTGGTAGACAAGAGAGAGTTCACTGACACAGCCGTTTTGGTTGGACTCAGCAAAAAAGGGAACACTACACTCTAGTGATGAAAACAAAGGGCTGTGTGTGTGTGTGTGTGTTTGTTCGGCTCACCCTAAAGACCTCCACACACCCCAGCAATGACGTGTGAATGAGGGTCCGCAGTCAAGCTGACACACGGCCTGTCCTCTAGCCTTGCTCAGCCTTGCTCGTGTAAAAAGCCAGCGAAGCGGCAATGCCGCAAACAGGCACGAGAGAAGAGAGAAGTCGTACATCTCAAGACCTCCAGAATGCCAACTATGTGTCTGTCATCTACATGACAAGAGAGCAGTGACCTAGCATTGACGCACACCCTCCCACACACACACACACACACACATACACACACACACACACACACACACACACACACGCATCCAGTGTCTTGGAAGAGATTAGCTGAAAATTAGCCCCCACTGGCACAGATAGAAGGAAAAAACTGAGACAAGCATTTATAAGTGAAATGTGTATTATATTGTACATGATTAAATATGTCATGGCCTGCCAAATGTGGTGGTTTGAATCCATTTTAGGTCTTTTTCTGTCGGAACGGCTCATGCCAGCAAGATGGTGGAGTACAAATATTGCAGTGTTGAATTATGGACCTTATTTGAACATGCTGTGAAAACACTTTGCTCCTTTTTAGGGTTATTTTTCTAGGGGTCCTTGAAAAAAGTTTACAATTAACCCGATGACAGATTAGATCCTATTATAATCAGCCAAACATCATTATATTACACTGATAATTTTTCATTCCGCAATTTATCAAGCAAATGGATTTGCCAGAACAGTCTAGCATATATAATGAGCTTTATTCCAAAACCTAAATAGCTAGCATTCTAAGGTGTCAGCATAGGCATCATTTTAAGGCAGCAACATTATGGAAGGAGCCTTCTAAGATACCTTGTTTTGGTGATTGCGATGTAAAAAAAAGAAAAGAAAAAAGAAATACAACACTGAATATCGAATATGCCTGACTGCACTTTTATAAGCACTTTTAAAAAACTATTATAATATTTAAAATATTTTTATTTTTAAAACAAGTATTTAGTACAAATACTGTGGAAAACATTTTCATGCAGTTTTTTTTTTTTTTTTTTTACATTATGAATCTAATTGGGTATTTGGTGAAAATGGTGGTTCCCCTAATTGAAAATAAACCATTTATTCATTCAACCAAGCCATTTCAGAGTGAATACATAAATCTAGATTGAATAACCATCAAAAGACAAATATTGAGATTTTTTAGCTACAGTTAATTGCCCCACAATAACTAATCCACATTTGTTCTCAAAAGAGGATTTGTACTTTTGAGGTCTGATTTATAAGAGGCAATTTGGTGAGTATGTAATCATTGGATTTTCATATCACCCTAAGAATTTCAGTTGTTTTAACCTTCACAAATTTCCATCAATACCCTCTTAAAATCTACTTAAATCTTTGCAGGCCAAGACAGCGGTTAGCCTGCTCTGATTTGACCAAATCAAGGCTTAAACCCCATCTCATCATCTTTCCCTGACCTCTCTTACCGCATTGACTTGCATTCTAAGGTGCCAGCATAGGCGTCATTTTAAGGCAGCAACATTATGGAAGGAGCCTTCTAAGATACCTTGTTTTGGTGATTGCGATGTAAAAAAAAAAAAAAAAAGAGAGAGAGAGAAAAAGAGTCCCAGAGTGTACTACAGTGCAAAAAAAAAAAATCAATGAAAAATTCTATCAAGGTAGTTAAAGTAAATAAAAATAAATAAAAAATAAATAAAAATTAATACCAAAGACATATACTGTAGGCTACACCAAGACAAATATTACTATGAGTGGGAGAGAGTGAAATACTAAATATGGAGGAATATGTCCTGCCTTCTAAATAAAAAAAGCCAATCACCAATTGGTGAAGAGAATACATAAGAAGTTCCAAACAGAGACTCACGCTTGGGACTGAAAATGCGAATTGGCTGGACTACCCTAAAATTTAGGCTTCTGTAAAGCTATTTGAGCAACACCATTTATGGGACAGGTAAAGGTCAGATGACTTTTTACACTTTCATTTCATTCAATACTGAACCATTTTAATTTTCAACAATTCAATCTCAATCAGAAAATGACTATTCTATCCCATATTTGTACTTGGTGATAGTTCACCCATAAATGAAAATTCTGTAATTAATTATTCACCCTCATGTCGTTCCAAACCCGTAAGACTTTCGTTCATCTTCGGAACACAAATGAAGATCTTTTTAATTAAATCTGAGAGCTTTCTGTCCCTCCATAGACAGCTACGCAATTACCACTTTGATGCTTCAGAAAGTTCATAAAGAGATCGTAAAACTTATCCATATGAATTAAGCGGTTTCCTGAAGAGACACGATCTATGTGATCTATATGATCTATTATATAATGAACAGATTGAAATTAGGCTTTTATTCACATATTAACATTCATCAACTCACACAATAGTTGTGGTAAACGGAAGCTCAAGCATATTCGCTTGATGTGCGAGAACCAATGAGGTTCATTCTCGTGTTACGCAGCACGTTTGAGCTTCTGCAAGAACCAATGAGGTTCATTCTAGTGTTACGCAGCACGTTGAGCTTCTCGAGGGGTCAAGCAGGTTCGGTTGAAGTTCTGTTTATGTTCGCTGATCAATGTTTTTATGTAAATAAAAGCCTAAATTCAATTTGTTCATCATATGAAGCAATCATGTCTCTTCAGAAAATTTTGACTAAACCGCTCAATTCATATGGATTAGTTTTAAGATCTCTTTATGAAGTGCCAGTTGCACTGACGGACAGAAAGCTCTCCGATTTCATCAAAAAGATCTTCATTTGTGTTTCGAAGATGAATGAAAGTCTTACGGGTTTGGAATGACATAAAGGCGAGTAATTAATGACAGAATTTTAATTTTTGGGTGAACTATCCCTTTAAGTCTACTGTATACTTTTATGCTTATAACACATTTTTATCCTAAGGCCGTGTGTCCACCAAAGCGTTTTTTCACGCGGCTGGCGTGTTTTTTCAATTGTTTTCAATGGGAGTGCCGCGTTTTTAAAATGCCATGAGCGTAGCGAGGTGCTGAGCGTTTTTTTCACGCTGAAGCGCCGAGCGCTCTGCGTTTTTTACAGGTCGCCGAGAGTTGAATGTTCAACTTTGGGTAAAACGTAGCGCTCATCACTGTCACTTTTTACCCAACCATCCAATCACAGTGGAGGAGGGGCGGGACTAATACCACACCGACCAACCGCCACATTCTGCTTGTACAACGTCAACAGATGACAACAACAAGCATAATAACGGAACAAAATCATTTAAAACAAGAGCCAGAGAAAATACATTACATTGTATCGACATTGTTATGTAGAATCAACACAGAAACAAAATATGTGTGAAATGAGATACTAGTAACACTCTCGCGGATATTCCGTATCATAACAAGCAAAGTGTCTCAACTGAAAAAAAACGCAACGCTGCCAAAACGCTCTCAAGCGCCCACAGACAGGCGTTTTCAGCAGAGCGCATAGCGTTTTCAGCTGGCTAAAAACGCTTTGGTGGACACACGGCCTAAAGCAACATGCTAACATCAAGCTCTATTGAAAACAAAAAATCGAAAACATCTAGTGCGGCTCTTTGTTTGTATACAAACTTGTTGCCTATGTAGACAAACTCCAAATAATTCTACATTCTATTTCAGTTAGGATGCTGCCTTCTAAAACGTAGTAAGCTGCCTGGTTTCCTGCATAACTAAAATTTTCTAAGTGTCAAAAGTTTAAAGGTCCATTTGTAATTGCCACAATGACTGGAACATGATGTATAATCAAAACGTCCTCACACTTGTTTTACAGTTGTTAAAATGCAATTTCACAGGATTATAGCAAGTGAAAATAAAGAGGTTCTGACAAATCTCATTATCTGCCTCATCTGGAAGAGATATGCCAGCTGTAGACCACACGTTCACAGAGAGAGAGAGAGAGAGAGAGAGAGAAAATATACTTCTGTTTTGACTAGTGGTGCATTTCTGATGAGTATCATAAAGAAGTGTCCCTCTTTCTTCCTCTTTCACTCACTCGATCACCATTCATCTCCAGCAATACCGTTGGTATTGTAAGGCAGTGTGTGTGTTGGTGAGAGAGAGAGTTGTGGTGCGGCGGTCGTGCAGTGATTTATAACCCCTGCAGTGTGCTCGTAAATCACACCTGAGTCTGTGCGCTTCTTAAACGCCCCGCGTCCTGACAGCGTTTACCTTTTATAAATGATCGGGCTTTTACCTCCCATTGAGATCCAGCCGTGGTTACTCCCTCTCTTTCACTCTGCCTGCTCTCTTCTCAGCTCTCATCTTCCTCATTCTTCTACTGCCACTTCCTCTTATTGTCCATATCTCCCTTTCATCCTCTCTGCCTCTCCTTTTAGTCCTCTCCTCCTTTACCACTTTCAGTTTCTTTTCTGACTTTGTTGACTTTTTTGACCAGTATCAAAGCCTGTTTGACCACATACACAAAAGCAGCATGTAAGCGATTCAGCAGCGTAACAGCAGAAAATATTACACTTATATAAAATAATTATAGTAATAATACATAATAGGGCTGAGCATAAACATAAATTTCACAATTCAATTCAATTTTGATTCACAAGCTGCGAACGTCAGTTTTTAATCGAAGGAAAAAAATCTATAACTATTATATTGAAGGTTAAAATTTCTATACAAACATTTAAATTGCACATAAGGCCATTTTAATTGTGTTCCTACTCCAATTATACATTTTTTGTAATATAAACATTTAAACGATGGCTGCAACTTTATGACAGATATACATATACATTCAATGGCCCTCATTTATCAATCTTGCGTAGAAACGGGCGTATATATTGGCGTAAGATTATGCTTACACTCCTGTCATCGCCTGATTTATGAAGCTGTGCGTACCTTTGAAATTCTGGTGTACGCAATACCTGCCCTTGATAAATGCCGCGGCTGAAATCGATCGTCATTAGAATAACACGCCCCTATATAGTCAAGTCTCCGCTCCCCCCACGCCCTCATTTTACGCCATGGACACACGGAAGACGGCAAATTAAAGAGAAACTTCTTTGAGAAAGAGAAAGCGAAACCAGGAAAGTGGAAAGAAACAAAATTGATTTCTAGATTTTTATTATTAATGACGCTTATTGTTATTTAGAAGAAGAATGTCGTTATTATTATTTGTATTATTATTATTATTATTTAAAAGAAGAAGAATGGCATTTTTATTATTTTGTCAGTCTGAATTATTTTTTTGGTCATTGAAAGCCTTTCATTACTAAACCCAGTCCGTGCATACCTGCCGGGCCTAACCCTGGCCTAACCATCGTTTCAAAGAATAGTAGGCTACAACGGCGAGCGCGTCGAGTATAAACGCCTCGTCCGTTTGGGGAGGTTGGCGCGCAGTCGGCGGAGACTCGCGCTGCGGAGCCAGGCGAAAGTATAAACAAGGCTTGAAACGTCAGGTAAAGCGCACAGGCTCGCAACTTAAGGAATACATATGCTTTGGTAAAGTCACACAAATTAAACATTGAAGTCCATGTTGCACAAAAATAAACACTGAAGTTTATAATTACTATGTTGTTGTTTTTTTACAGTGGGTCATATTATATTATATCTTTTAGTTTGTCAGTGCGTTTTGTGGTGTTAGGAATTGTTTTTTTGCGCATTCCCGCACTCAAAACGTGCGTACACCACCTCCAGAGCTGGCGTAGGATTTGAGCGTGCCGTACGCCAACGTCCATATTGATAAATCTCAAAGTCAATGTGGTTTTGGGTGTACGCTGGAAATTTGGTGTACGCACTTTTGATAAATGAGGGCCAATGACTTTTCTGAGGTAAATGTAATATTAAGTGACATATTGTTTACACGCTGTTTTATACTTGATATATTTCAGCAAGTTGTACTGTATCTTTCAATATACCTTCTGATGTTCAATCATGTTCTTTTTGTGCTATAATGAGTAGTAAAGCGAAGGAAATTATTAATTCACACGCACTCTACTTTGCAGTTTTGCTTGAACTGAGGCTAAAGAATGCTAAAATTGTATTTATTGTTTGGATTTCATAATAAAAAGGACATAATTTGAAAGCTAAGTTTCATAACAAAAGTAACAAAGCACAAAACTTAATTTATTAGGTGGGAGGTGCGCTACAAATAATGTTTGGTCAAGTTTTGTTCACGCATCAGCTGATCGATTTCGGTTTATCAAAATGAGAATCGATTAAAATCAAGAAATTGATATTTTCAACCCAGCCCTAAAATATTATTTTTTAGCTGAAAATAGTGTTCCTTAACACAAACCTAGTTAGAGGTCACTGTGCTGCTGCATTGTTCACAGCGGGAAACCTCTTTTAAATGCAAAGTCCGGATTTTTCTGTTTGGCTACTTGTTTGCTTGTGTTTGTTCACAGCACACCTGTATGCTGTATATTGTGCCAGCGTGGGGTAACAGACCAGAGGCACAGCTGCAGGGCTGTGCTGCAAGATAAAGGTGAGGTCCTGTGCACCGCGACAGTGGATATAATGCTGCTGACTCCATATAATAGCCTTGAATAGAGCCAGCGAGAATAGATCTCTCTCGCTCTCCACTTAAAACACACACACACACGGTAAATAATCACACTGCCTCACATAAAAATCATAGTTTCTTTCACCAATGTTGGACAAAAAGAAGCAGAAACCCAAACACACACACTTTCACTCCACTAAATCTTTTTCTTAATCAGTATTTTTGTCTTGTTTTCCAGTAAAAAAAAAAAAAAAATCTAAATATTATGGAAGCACGTTTCCACTTCTGATAGAAAAAATTATAATTGTTTGTGACTATATACAATATATCTCACAGTGTAACTCAACTCAGTTACATTCGCAATTGCGAGATATTATTATCCGAGATATAATGTTATAAGATAATTGTAAGAATATAATTGTAAGATACATATAATGTGACTTTATTTCTTATTTTATACTTCATCTCACAATAATCTTTTATTTTTTTAGGCAAAAACATCCTTTAAACATGATCGTGAGCAATTCTGAAATGTATTTTGCTTAAATTGAACAGTTTTTGATTAAGGAAGAAAATCTATCCACCAAACTTGTTTTCAGGTAATATACCTTGAATTAAGTCTTATTATCTTGCACAATTACACAAATCTTGTTTTAAGGATGTTTATACTGGAAAACAAGACATAAAGGCTGAAAATTACTTTTCGCGATGTTTACGCTCCACACTTCTGTGGAGTTTATATAACTCAATTCCAAACATGAGAAGGATACATAACAAATGGTATAATTAAAATCACATGCCTAATTTCACATGGATGCAGCAAACAGAGGCATTGATGTATAACTTTGCTCTGGTCTTGTGCAGAATCTTTCAACATGATTCATCAGAATGAAGCAAGATCAGACCTCTGGAAGTGCTATATCCATTATAATTTAATCCCCCTGCATTGACAGCCACGTCTGATACGTGAAATAGCAATATGCAGTAATTCAGCACACGTCAAGCACAAGCAACTATTATGAATCATGTAATGTTGTGTGTGGGTGTATGTTCACAAACCTTCACATGTATGCCACCAAACAGGTGATTTTTTTTATAGCCCTTACTTTCTAAAATCGGTTAAACTCAACATTTTATTTAATTTTGTAAAGTGGGATTTAAAAGTCTCAGACTACTAGTGAAAATGTTATTTAATTTTGTATTTTTTTAAGTATATGTTTTCATTACAAATTGTATTATTATCCTATGAATTTAAGTGAAAAGTTGAATTAAAACATTTACATAATTGGCATAAATTCTTACTATTTGGTCTCTTTTTTACTGTAATGAGATGATGTTTGTGTAAACCTGATGTTCTTCATGTTCTCAAGCATAAGCTAATAATGAAAAACACCATCTTGTGCTTCAATGGAAACGAACATCTGTATAAAGAGTCACATGACCTAGAAATTGTGCAAAAATATATATATATTTTTTGCTTTATAATTTCAGTCATAAGTACTTTTGAACCTGAATGTTTTTGAGCAACACTAAGAAAGGACAGATTTACTGATCTCATTTATGGCTACGACAATTTTTGCAATTGTTTGCAAAAATAAATTCACTTCATTAAATGTTGTCGTTATATGCATCATTGCATAGCCAGATGAATGCTGCTTAAACCTAAAGCAATAAAAACTATGTAGACTTTTGCAAAACGAGCCAATATCATAAAACTTATTTTTGCATGATATACACTAAATATTGCTAAATAAGGGATTAAATATATATAACACTGCAGAGGTGATTCTCATCCAAAAATGTTTTTACACAAGTTATATCTCAAATAACAGAAAACACTTCATCTAACTGGCCATGATGTATAAATACTATCTATGTATCAGCTGCTCATTTAGTCAGCTATCCATCTGTTAGATCGTTACACACTTGATCTTTCCTCAAAAGCGTCATTTCTTATTCAGTTCCAACTTTCCGTGGCATGATATGAAACGGAACATGCGAGATGAACCAGAAAGACAGACATTTCTTCTTCTTCCTTTTTTCACATTTTTAACGTGACAGTTGCTCTTTGTGTTTGTGTTGGCTGAGCTACAGTGGAGCTGAGAAATGCAGTAGATACACAAAATTGTCCACCAGCCAGCCTGATGGGTAGTTCAGTTTGTTTCGAGAGAAAGAGTGGAAGACAACGCTCTCCTCGGTTGCACGACATCAGGAGTTTCCTCAACTCCTAATGTCCTCATGGGATGCATTGCATTGATCACAAGATGTGCATGGCGTTACTGCTGCGGTTGTATGGAGCTTATAATATGACAAAATGATTTGAATTTGAATTGTGTAAATTTGAATTATTTGCAAGTGTAATCTAACAAAATTGAATTTTAGGTGGTAGTTTAAATAGTTCTGAATTAGATTTTTTTTTAAACGAATATTGAACATTTGAAATTTAACAAATTGAAATGTTTTTATGGCTGAATTTTATAGACATGTATTTTCAAACAGGTAGTTTTTTTGTTCTGAATTCGTATACTGCAAATATTCAGTTTAAAAAAATACAGATTCAAGTTTTCAAGATGAAGAAATTCAGAACTTCAAATTCAGTTTTCTAAAATTCAATCTCAAAAATTCAAGTTCAAAAATTCAGATCTTACAGAAAGTAGGTCACAGGTCATCCACAGGGAAGAGTAAAGGATCTCAGATAAGTCGAACAGAGCATTTGCACTGCAGTAGTTTTCTGACGCAAACGCGGTGGTGGTTCAAGAGAATCCGTGTATCTTTCTTTCAGTCGTTTTTTTATTTAATATTAAGAGTAGAAAAATGAGAAAACAGCTTGAGTATTAGATTTCTAATATTCTAGTAATAATAGTCCGCTGCAGTAGCCTGGCAAACCAGACCTACATCAAGATGTTAGGTCTGGAAACTCACCATAGACGCGGTTTAATCCGAGGGGCGGGATAAACGGCTGCCTTTCAAATTCCCTCTGCACGCAATAGGACAGCGCTTCAACCAACCAGAGCGTTTTCCCAACAGCGGAGCTTAGTTGATAGATTCAACTTTTGCCATATCTGGCCGGCAAAACGACGAACACATCTTCCTTTTTTTAAGAATGACTTAAGTGCCGTTCTTTGCTCTTTTCTCAAAGAAAAACTTAACTCCAAGTCCTCCAGAGTCGCGGCCAAAGCCGATTCGAAAGACCGTTGTTCTCCATCAGCAGCCGTCATTCTTTGTTTTCAAGTGGCAGCCGTCGCAACTCTGTCGTCATATGTTAAGCCCGCCCCCGCCTACTCTATACACGACGTGATTGGCCTGACCCAATTTAGGTTTTTGCAGCTAGAAGGTCTATTGAGAGTGCCTAGACCCACCTGGCTGCGAAATACATTTTGCTGCCGCTAGGGTGCGTCTAGATTTCTAGGCTACCGCTGCAGCAGTTGCACGGAGCTTACAAAACGCGTGTATTGCAACTATAGGCTACATTTAATTTTCTCATCAAACAACTAGACTAACGAATGGCTCGGTACAACAGAAGAGCCTAGAAAGGGCTTTTTCTCTGTGTAGACCAGCAGTTGGTCTGAATTTGCTATAACCTATAGCCTATTTTCTGGACTGTATAGGCTAAGTAACGTTTTATCATGAAACACGCTGTGATTTATTCCAAAGTGACTCAGGCATATATAATGCATTTAACGTTAAATAATCTAAATGTTGACTTTCAAAAGTAGGCGCGCCAAGAAGGCTATTCTCTGTATTTTGGTTCATTTTTGGTGAGCGCCAGAAAGATCTAAAGAGACCGAGACGCGCTAATGCAGCGCATCATGTTGTTTTATTTATTTTTCAATGACATGATATTTTGTAGTCATTTTGAATGTACACAAATAAAAATATACATTTTACTGTTTCGAATGATGTCATATTATCTGTATGACTATAAATAACAGAGTATTAAGTTATTTCCCAGCAGTGGAACAAATCCAAGTGATGGCGCTCGCGCATCGCGATCTCACACAACATAGTAGGCTATCAGTTCTGGCGTTGCTTCATATCGCAGACTGTTCATTATCAAAATGAAACGCAGTCAACCAAACATATAAAAAGTTATTCTGCCTAATTTAATTGGTCTGTTATAAGATAAAGGGCAAGCTGTGCCGCACACAGTCTTACTTGTTATTCCAAACATTTCCCTTGCTGTGAAGACGGTGATTTTGCCTATACGTGTATTTTGGGACTCGACTGAAGTATCAAAATACAGAGAATAGCCTTCTTGGCGCGCCTACTTTTGACAGTCAACATTTCGATTATTTAACGTTAAATGCATTATATATGCCTGAGTCACTTTGGAATAAATCACAGCGTGTTTCATGATAAAACGTTACTTAGCCTATACAGTCCAGAAAATAGGCTATAGGTTATAGCAAATTCAGACCAACTGCTGGTCTACACAGAGAAAAAGCCCTTTCTAGGCTCTTCTGTTGTACCGAGCCATTCGTTAGTCTAGTTGTTTGATGAGAAAATTAAATGTAGCCTATAGTTGCAATACACACGTTTTGTAAGCTCCGTGCAACTGCTGCAGCGGACTATTATTACTAGAATATTAGAAATCTAATACTCAAGCTGTTTTCTCATTTTTCTACTCTTAATATTAAATAAAAAAACGACTGAAAGAAAGATACACGGATTCTCTTGAACCACCACCGTGTTTGCGGCAGAAAACTACTGCAGTGCAGCCAAAATGCTCTGTTCGACTTATCTGAGATCCTTTACTCTTCCCTGTGGATGACCTACTTTCTGTAAGATCTGAATTTTTGAACTTCAATTTTTGAGATTGAATTTTAGAAAACTGAATTTGAAGTTCCGAATTTCTTCATCTTGAAAACTTGAATCTGTATTTTTTTAAACTGAATATTTGCAGTATACGAATTCAGAACAAAAAAACTAGCTGTTTGAAAATACATGTCTATAAAATTCAGCCATAAAAACATTTCAATTTGTTAAATTTCAAATGTTCTATATTCGTTTAAAAAAAATCAAATTCAGAACTATTTAAACTACCACCTAAAATTCAATTTTGTTAGATTACACTTGCAAATAATTCAAATTTACACAATTCAAATTCAAATCATTTTGTCATATTATAAGCTCCATACGGTTGTAGGATTTAATGAAAATAATTCAGTATTAATCAGGGGGGGGGGGGGGGGGGGGGTTTGTTGTAAAAATTAACAAAATAAATGTACTTTAAATTTAAATATAATAGCATATTCTTATTTTCATTGGTTAATAGATTGGATTTGCTTCTCAAGTAAACATCTGCTTTTAAGGATGGTTCGACATTTTACTGGAAAATACTAAAATTACACACACAACTCCTCAACATCCTTTTAACAGTAAGTGTACAGTATGTTGAGGTTCCATTCGATCTGAACCCTGGTGCTAGAAACATGCTGACCCTTGCCTTACAAACACCAAGCGTCACTGGGGTCATCACTCCTCATCACATACAGTATTACACTGGCCAAGGACAATATTATTCAGTTATTCAAACCCCCAGCTGCTAATGTAGACGCTGTGCTCACATGTTATTAATTAACTATGAAACAGGGGATCCAGGCAAGGCCATGGCAGGTTCTTCAATGTATCACAAATATATACTGTAACACCCATTCTTTGAGCTCATCATGTAAGTATTTGGTTTAAACATGGCGGCCAAAAACATGTTTTTAAAAGCGGTTCAATGCTCAAAAATCTCTCAAAAATGTCTAAGGGCAAGATAGAAATAGTCACAGGAAAAGTATTTGGCTTACTGAGCCGCCGCATAAAAACATGAAAGTTGAAATTCAATGACTGCAATCTGCACCTTTGATATAACAGCTAACAGAATTTGGCTCCAAAAACCAACAGGACACGTGGAAATGATCTCATACGGTAAAGTTAAAGTGATAGTTTGTTTGCAAACTTGTATGCCTTTCTTTCTTCTGTGGAACCAAAAAAAAGAAGAAAAAAAGACGACATTCTGAAGAATGTATTGGTCACTCTTTTCTGTGCAATTACAATGAATAGGGATTAAAGCAATCAAGCTTCAAAAAGCACCATAAACCTATAAATTAGGCCTATCATAAAAGTGATTCATTCGACTCTTGTGCAATAGATTCCAAGCCATATATTTCAAACAGATTTTTATTTTATTTTCAATTCAAACAGCCATTGGTGGGATTGGTTCTACGATCTACTTAGGCTTACGTTGCTTTTGGGAAACGCCACCAAGATAGTTTTTTGACAAAAAGAACAATTAATTCACGAATCAGAGTTCTCTCATAAGCTGTTAACCCTTACATGCGTACGTTTTTTTTAAAGAGATAGTTCACCCAAAAATTTTAAATTCTGTCACCATTTACTTACCATCAGGTTGTTCCTAACCTATATTAATTTCTTTCTTCTGATGAACATGAAAAGAAGATATTTTGAAGAATGTCGGTAACCAAAAAGTTGATTGGCCTCATTGACTTGCATAGTATTTTATTTTTTTCTCCATACTATGAAAGTCAGTGGAGTCCATCAACTTTTTGGATACCGACATTCTTCAAAATATCATCTTTTGTGTTCAGCAGAAGAAATAAATTCATACAGGTTTGGAAACACTTAAGGGTGAGTAAATGACTGAATTAAATGATGAATTTTCATTTTTGTGTGAACTAACCCTTTAAGGTGACCAATATTTTAGAATAGATCACCTTACTATTTCCATGGTGATATGTCAAGCTTGTAATGTGACATCACAGTAAGTGGCTGGCAAATTGGGAGAAGAATAGTGTAAACTTAATAGTTGCCTACACAATGCGTTTCTGACATGACTAAACTAAAACACGTTGTCAAATTATGTTTGAATTATTGCCACTTCTATAGACATCATCAGTGTGTAGTGTTTCTAGTAGTTATGTGTATTTTAATGTCTGAAACATAAAATAAACATTATGCGGAAAACACCGAACAGTTCTGATATATGACAAGTGCTGAGAAAGTCTCGTTTCGGCTAAGCGCCAGCCAAAGCACAAAAACGGATTTGAATTTATCAGTTCATCAGTTGATCATGCGATGCACTGTTGTTCACAGTTGATCATGTGATCCACTGTTGTTCACAGTTGATCATGTGATCCACTGTTCTAATCACACTAGTGTGGTCATACGCTCCAAGGACCAGCCTAAAGTGATCACAACCGTGTGAAAGTGCGTGTCAAAAAGGTTAAAGAGCAGTCACATTTTCCCTGAAATCAAGCCATTTGAATAGAAATCGACATTGGGAATTATGCGTGTAGAAGGAAAAGATTTTCCCACGCAGATTACACAAAACATTCAAGTTGTTCATGCAAATTCACGTGTTGACCAACATAAATCTGCTAGAAATTTTGCTAATGTGCCCACACCTTAATGGACAACCCAAATAGAACTAGAACATATTTTCAGTAAATAAAGTTAAAAATGTGTTTATTTTTCACACAATACTATCCCATGATTTTAGAAGACTTGAACTATGGTCCTTTTATGTCCATTTTGAAGCTTGATCACAGAGAAGTCAAAGAAGTAATAGTGCTATAGAAAATGGAACCCAAAACATACAGAAAAAAAAGGTTTAAAAAAATGTCCCCAATGTCACACATCAAAAACATACTGTCACATTTGGCTGTAGTGAGCACACGAACACTCATTTTTCAGAATTTCTTTTGTGTTCGGCAGAAGAAAGGAAGACAAACCGGTTCACAATGACATGAGGAGGAGTACATAATGACAGAAATAGGTTTTAGAACTTTTCATTTAAAAGAGAAAAAAAAGGTAGTGAACAAGCAAGACATTTTTGATTGGAATGTTTGGAGATAATGCAGTGTAATGCCAAAGAAATGCTGAATTTAATGAGTTGGATCACCTTGAAACCGCACGTAACGGCTCTCTATGGTGGCAAATTGGCAAACTCTATGTCCAAATGATACTCAGGTGAGGTGATTAGAACGGTCCGCCTCTGCTGATGAGTGTTTTACGGGTCTCTGTTTTCAGGGAGTGCTGTAAACTCCTTTGAAGTGGTCATTTATCTCATTCTTAAAAACACATTCATTTTCGCTCCAACTGGTGCTTTAGCACGTCAGGTCACACCAACCTCGATTTTTTTCTTTTCTGTCAGTTTTCTCAGTAAACATCATTAAACGCACCAGACGGCTGGTTACGAGCATATCTAGCACTGGTTCTGCTCGAAACAATCACATATTTTTAATTACATGTTATTATATTTTTATATAGTATATTTTTAATTACGTAATTACAAAATCCCGAAACAACAATTGAAAGGTAGCCTACTAATCCAAGTCTGACTCAGGGATAATTGGAAGGACGCCGTAACCATCTGTGTCTTAAACCTGCGCGGAAAACCGTATCGCAGCTGGAAACACTACAGCAAAAATATCAAACCTTATTCTTTCAAAATACCAGATTTCCCTTCCTCTCTTTGCACCTGCAGTAATTGCACCACAATGGAGGTACTGTACGTAGCACAACATTTTGCTGTACAAATAAATAAATAAAGGTAAACAGCAGCTTTCAGCTCGTTTTTTTCCCCCTGCTTTTTCTCAGTACATGCGCAAGTAATGAGGGGCTACCTGTAATTACATCCAGCTGCTGTCTTCCCTGACGAACGCTAATTGCCAATAATGATTTTGGAGTGCTGTAAAATTCGCAGGTTTGGCTCTGGCATCGTGGTGGGGAGCCCTTTTACCACTGAGAAACAACGCTAATCTCAGCCGCTGACTTATCGAGAATCTGCAGTCACCTGTTTGCCATCACTTTCATGAGCTGATAACTGGTTTATTGAAGTCATAATGCACAGGTGGGGGTTTAAAGTCCCATTCGGACGTGAGGCATCGTGAAAGCTTCAGCACGGGGTGGGAAAAAGCTGGGATTAGCTGGGATGATAGCGGAGGACACTAATGAGATGTCTGTAATTAAAAGGCAACTGTAACTGGTAATTAATAAATTGTTGTGTTGAAAGGGTGTGTGGTAACACTCCGTAAGCATGGTTGGGTACATTCGGATGCGTCTAACACACAGAGGAGAGGAAAAAACACATCTCGATTTGTAGAGCGTAAGGCTTTTAGCAATCTGGCAATATTTGAGTTTTTGTTTAGTTAAAATTTACACCGAAAAAACAAGTTGGTACAGAACTTGACTAGCGGTACGACAGCTCATAACAGCACCAACTGGCACTTTCTTTGCTCAGAGGATTTGGAATAACTAGTCCAGGGAATGACATCTTGACTACTGCAGCTGCCTTTTCATTGGCCTACCCACAAAAACCGTTGCCAGATTACAATACATCCAAAATTAAGCAGTAAGAGTTCTCACAAAAACTAAAACTGTTTGCTCATATCACTCTCATCCAATCTTGATTTAAAAAAACTTAACTTCCTATTATGCTTTTTCAAATATTACCTTTTGTGCAGTGTGTAATATAGCTCTTTGTGAATGTAGAAGGTCTGCAAAGTTTTAATGATGCATGACAAATAAGGTTATTGTGCTGTAGAAACAAGTCGTCAGCAATTCCAGACTCACTTCCTGTTAGGGCTGGGAATCACTGGGTACTTCACGATATGATACGATACGCGATACATTGTTCACGATACCGATAATATCACGATATGGCGATACTGCGATAATCGATATATTATCAGTAATAACTCACAATATATCATGTTTTAAGAAATAAAAAGATTTTTTTTTTTAATTAGGAAAATGAATCTCCATTTCGTTTTTGGATGAAACACAATAACAAAAACAACTTGTGTCTTATCAGTTGCAACAAAACAGTCACAGACACTATTTTTGTTTTGCTGCAGATGATTTTTTTCACTCGGGAGAAATCGAGTGGAATCGGTGATGCTCGCATGGTCGCGGCTCGCAGCGTGAGAGGAATTACGAGCCGAGCCGAGCACGTTACAAGCACCTCCCGACCTCCCGATAATTTTTAAACATGTTTTTTCACCAGCTGTCCCCTATTGCCAAATCATACACAACCACGTCGATGGGGCTATACCTCAGTGGCAGCAACCATACAGCGTGCGCATACACTGTAACTGTCTCACACACACACACACACACACACACACACACACACTTTTCTCTCTCTCTCTCTCCCATTCGCAACATGACGGTTTAGCGCGAAAGCCCACGTGATTGCTGCCGGCTCGGGATAAAATTCATGCAGGACAGTCGTGCCGTGTACCAGCTGCTTTGACGCGATTATCAGTTAAACTGATCTCACGACCTCCCGAGTGTCCGAACTCGCACCGTGTACGCCCGCCCTAACGGCTTTTAAGATCGATACTTGGCAAGAGCGCATCGAGAATCGATCGCGGGAGAAAATATCGCGAGATATCGCCATATCGATATTTTGGCGCACCCCTACTTCCTGTCACAAACCTACGTAATAACAACGTAACAAATTTGCATAATGCCAGCCTATGGCTGCCAGCAAACAATGTCTACTTTGACCCGCCCTCAAACACTGTAGTTGTAGCCGAGGCCTGGAAGGTTTGATTCGTGATGTCGACATGTGGAGATGGACGAGGACGAGCGCTGGAATTGATACGGAAAAACCGACATCATTGTTCCTTTTCGTATCACTGTGTATCAGGCACTGAGGAAGCCTCCAGAGCTGAAATTCAGATATGGCAACAGGCGTTTCATTTCCTACACATGCTGTCACCGGTAGACAACATTTACAAACCAACACTTGTTCAAACAAGGGACTATGCTAAATTTGCCCAGTTACTTGTCACCTAATATGGCTTCTTTTTTTTTTACAATTTAATCATTATTTAATCATCATAATTTATCTAGAAAAATGACAAACACAATAAAAAAATGTTTCAAACTTATGACTTTTCCCAAACATTGGTGGCAGGGTTTCTAAACTTCTAACTTCTAAACATTTTCTGAAGGTTAAGAATCTCATTTCACCTCAAATTGATCAAATCTTCATTTTAGGAGTTTCAGGCCCTATTTTATAGCCCATTCATGCAAAGGGTCAGTCACTTTCCTTTTATTTGACCTCCCTATAAAACTGCCATTACAAGAATTTAAAAGCTCATTTACTATTATTCCAGTCTGTCTCTGTCCAATGCCCTTGTGACATGAGACACCCAGTGGGAGAAAATATCTCTGAACAGCTTTCATCTTTATCTGCTGCTCTATTGATTATTCTCTTCAGAGCTTTTGCTCATTGGCAAGATAAAAATAAGCACATAATAATACTGCGCTGTACGTGTCAAAGGTCTGGTTATAAGAAACCTTGTAGAATTTATGAAGGCCTCCTTGCCGCTATAGTTAAGAGGCAACTAAATTCTAACTAAACTAAGTTCTAACTAAAATTCTTTGCAAAAGTTAATCCAGTTTTCCTAACTGTGCAACATTACAAAGTCCAGCACCATAAAAGTTGTATTACCAAGGGTGTAAAAAATGCTATAGCAAAGCTTCAATGGGGGCCATGCAAGAGACAAGGAACAAGTAATTTATTATTAGGGAAAATTAGCTTAAGATATATTATTAATAATAATAAGTAATTTCCCATCAATTTCTTAACCCAGTCATTCTCAATAGCACTCGCATACTGAACATCTGCTACAGGTACTGTCAAAATCATACTTTAAAGATCTAGCTAAAAAAAAATCTGCTATTTAATTGCACTTAATTTTTTTTAACTGCAGCAATAACTAATGAAATCAGGAGAACGAAGAGATTCTTATTAAAAGTAACTTTGATGAACATTTTGTAAAGTGACCCATTTAATCCTAATTTTCTTAATTTCCCAAAGATGGAAATTGTACGAGAGACCAGATGTTAAACATAAATTATTATTAATATATTATTACAGCATTTTAATACAACATATCATTATAAAAGGAAATACGTCATGGAGACCTTGGAAATATGTACTTCTGAATATCTTTTTTCTTGCAAAATTACCTACAGTTATTAAAATTGAATAGTAATTGTGTAAAAGACAAAAAAAAAATTATACAAGTATAATAATAATACCTTAAAATTCATGGACATTAAGAAGAAGGAAGTATATAAATATAAATGTCACTCAACAGGAAGGATCTAGAACAAGTGATGTCACCGATATGAAAAAAACTTTAATAATGTGTATCTCACGCTAGTCACACATCAACCCACACTGACTTTTATGAACGTATGATGTTTAAGTCGGTGGACCTTTGAACATGAGGGGCTGTGGGAACCATTTAAAATAACACCCAGTAAAGTAAGTTATCTTATCTACTCCACCATGCATTTCAAAGGTTTACATGTTTATTGTTGTGTGCCCAGAGAGCAGTAAACTGCGTGGGCTTGTGTGTTTATAGAGGAATAATTGCAATTGTACAAGCGCAACTGCCGCCTTTACTATCATATCAAACATTCCTCAGTGCCTCTGCTTATCACTTTTGGTCTCTTTCCACTTATAAATATGACAGTTTTATCAAAAGCAAGTATGTTTTAGATCTATTGCAAAAGATACAAGTGATCTATATTGTGAAAAGTGTAATAGAAACGCTTTGAGGTGTGTTTTAGAAAAAAAGAGCGAGAAAGAGATACTTGTCAAACTTAACTTTTAGGGCCAGGAAGGAGGGTTTATCAAAAAAAGAGGGATGTAAACTATGTACATAAACAAGGAGGGCAGACTTAACTTACCAATTTTAATACTGCCCATTTTAATGACAATTAATTCAGTTTACTTTCATAGTTTATCTCATTGCTAGTGAACCATTATAAATGGTTAAATTCGGCGAAATGCAATACATAGCTGATGGTCTTACAATTCTACAAGCTGTCCAAATAACATATCCTTCCTCATCCGAACAGCGGTTCTCTTTCCTCATTTCCAACCTGCTTGGAGACTCAAGTGAAACGGCCTTGGAATCTGAATCTTGGCAGGCTCTCAGGAAATTAAATTTAATATGGGGATGTGCACAGTGGGGAAAAAAACATCAGTGGTAATTGGAACGGAAGGATCTGGGTGGGGTGGGGGGGGTTTGTAGAAATTGAGATGTTGTCACCCAGTCGTCCCTATCATCACCAGGGCACTGAGGAAAAGCAATTAGGGAGTCAGGGGAGGATGTCAGGGATTTCTACGCAATCCAAAGGAGCAGAACGCAGGGCGACCAGGGGGCCGCGACTGTTAGTGGGGTGCGGAGTAATTGGGGCTGGGGGTGACAGATTGAAATCATTAAGGCTTCGTGTTTGTTTAACTGTGCTTTTGCGTTTAATGAGTAGACCTGCCTATTAATTTCCACTGTAAATCAAGATTCCTCGCCTCCATGATCGCACTGGCAGAATTGCTTGCGTAAAAAAACATAATTGATCCTTAATACGGTTAGAGCTGTTAGGGATCAAATGCGTTTATGGGAATCTTGGACGTGCCGTACTGGTCCTGTTACAATGCGAACATTACAATAGGCCTAATGGTGGAGTCGTGGGCCGCTATGTGCCGGTTTTCAAGGACATCCCCTGGCACAAAACAATGAGATTAATACCAGTCTTTCTCTTGTTCTAATGAAGGCGTGCAGAGATAAAAAAAAAAAAAAACGGGCCAGCTCTGATTGATGCGGAGAGCTATGGAAAATGAAAAACTTCCGACAATTTGAGGGTGAACACATTTGGAGGCCATTCATCAGTCCCTTTTTCCCTGTGTCCAATAAAGTTGGCCATATCTCTCCATGGCGCTGGCCTCAACCATCATGGTCTGAATCAGATGGTAGATTACGTTCTACTGAAAACCATCGTCCCAGAGGCTCTCCGCTCCCGCCATCGAGAAAGAAGAGAAAAGAGGGGGAAAAGAGGGGAGTGAAAATGACTGTGGCTCGGTAGGGGGGCCCATGCTAATGAACAGGTGGTGTGGGAGAGGGAAGGTTAAGCCCGTTCGGGTGGGTGTCTCTGGAACCCCGTGCTGCGTGGACAGATGTGCGGACGGGCGCTCCTCATCCCCCGCCTGTTCTGCCAAGCCAGTAGCCTGTGTTCAAAATGCTCTCATTTATCCCTCTTTGTTCTTTGTTATTTTTGGACTGGCTCACGGGCAGCCAAATTGTGTCTCTCTGAGGAAAATCACGTCTTCTCCTTTCTATCGCATTTGTTCTCCTCCATGTGTATTGCAGAACAATGTTGCAGAATTCTGCATGACACTTGGCTCAAAGTGACAATGGTGTAAAAATGTGTATAAAGAACCCAATATGGGCTTTTGTTCCCATTACCAGGAAGCTTAGAAAGCCACGCACAGCACAATAGTGTTGAAAACGAGGGCTGTCACGTGAAGACTTTTGACCTCGCGGATGAGAACAGGAAGTGGGCGCTAAACTGAAGCTGCTAAACCTGCTAGGGTTGGGTCACAATGGTCGACTAGAGGATTAGCAAGATCTAGGGCCAGATTTACAAACAGCTTGCACCAGCACAAACCCTCTTTTCGCGTTAAAAAACTACTGTCAGGATTTACTAAAGACTCACAGTGAAGAATTTGCGTTGAAAAGGCACGGACAGCAATTTTTGGAGCTGACCTTATTGCATATGCATTTGTAGGAGTTTCCCTTTCAGAAGCTAAATTTATGGGAGGAGAGTATTTGCATGAATCACGCAATGTGATTTACTAAGGTTTGTGTTAGTCAATTTACTTGTATTTGTGTCATTAAATACCACCCAAAAAAAGAATGTCTTAAACCAGATGCCAATTTGTGCAGCTCTTGGTAGATTGCGTTGGTCATTATGAAAATTATCCGACTGCTTCTGCGTTCTTTAAGTTGCGCGTCGTCAGTAGATCACGCGCAGAACTTTCCACTGCATCTCACAGTTTTTTTTATCATCCAGCCACAAGTGATGCATATTTGAGAAGCTATGTCAAGTTAAAGTCGGCATGAAATGGAAACGGCAATCTTTTCTCCCATTTCTCACTTATTGTGAATAGGGATGTGCGCATCGACTAATTTGAAAGTCGTTTAAACTGAAGTTTTTTAACCGACTAGTCTATAAGTAAGAAACCCTCTAAAGACTTGTGTATATATGATCCATTTGAGCACTTCATCTATGAATCAAACGGTAAAATCCCATTATAAATGTCGCTAAACGTCACAATTGGCGAAGGAAGCTCATTCTGATTCTGATGCTCAGTTATCTTTCGGAGGTGAAGTGAATATGCGATGGGCATTTGCTTGCTTCGGCTATCACACCCACGTGCATGTGCTGAATATGGTTAAGTATGGCTCTAGTGGAATTATGCCAGTTTGAAATGGCACAGCTTACATAAAACTTTTCTGTTTTATTTCTAATTAAAAATACTCCCGCACCTTGTTTGTCTTTCGAGCGGTCATTTCTGTGCTCTCCGCGACTGACACGAAGAAAATGCATCTGAGGTAAAATAAAAAGATTAGGCCCAACCTCTTAAGGTATTATTTTTCCAAGTGCTTTATTTTAATGTGCCATTTAAAATGCTTTTAAATATGGAACGTTGGTGTTAATTGCTAAAATCTCATGTGAGTGCACATCCAGCATATCATGGTCCTGTCTTCGATTATTTATATCATCCTCATCTAATCATTTATAATAAACTTCATGATTCCATAAAAACAATAAGAATTGTCCATTTTGTTTTCTTGGTCACTTTAAAAATAGTCCAACTTTTAATAACTTATTTTGTTATTCCATTGCACTCTCTCTAGCGGTTTTTAAATGCAAGAACGTTAAAAAGAAACATGTCCATTCAGGGCCAGGTAAACCCGAAACTGGACTAATCATACAGGCTTCTTTAAATGAAAATTTCACTCAAAAAATGGAAATTCTGTCATCATTTAGTAACAAAAAAGACAAAATATTTTGTGTCCATACATTGAAAGTCAGTAGGGTCCAAAGGTGCTTTGGACTCCATTGATTTTCAGTAAATGGACAAAAATAGGCCTAGTTCTTCAAAATATCTTCCTCAGAATGAGGCTGGGAAAATAATGACAGAATGTTATTATTTGGATGCAATATCCCTTCAAGGCCAGATAGTCATCTAGTCATTCAGGCAACCCACCAACTAGTCTTGCATCTAGCATATTGTAGTTTTGCATATAAACGGATCAGTGTTGGACAGTTAGAAGCTTCAGCAGGTGTCACTTCAAATATATTCAGTCTCTCAGTTGTGATTGATTAATCAAAACGCTAAAGTACTGTGGTAAAGTGGCGGTTGCCTCAACTGCGGAAAAAACAACAACTGTCTGAACGATGAGAGATACCGTGATCAGATGGGGAATCAGACAGTGCGAGTGTGAGTCAGGGTGGAAATCACCTGCGTACTGCTGTCTCTTAAGCTGCCTGAACTCTGCACCTGCCACCACGACAGAGGAGGAAAAATCAGTTAACAGAGTTACAACTCCTCTCAGACGCTCCCACCACTGCTCCTCACATTACCCTCCGAGTCAGGCTACTGGCCTAGGCCTGCAAGTTTCATTTTGATGCACACATGAAAAGGAGACCGAAACCCCCGCTCGCCACAACAAGCTGAGCAAATGACAACTCGTTCTTGTGTCGCACAATACGCCGCCGCACAAAAAGCGAAAGAAAAAAAAGCGTACAACCCAAAACTGCTGTCACCGTTTTTTGGCGAGCGCAGGCAAGGCTGGAGGTCAGTGGGGATTTTTGGAAGTTTTTTTTCTGTCGCCTGACACCCACTCAGCATGCCCGTTCTGTGAGCGAGGCGGCACGGCCACCTGCTTGCATTGTGGCCGGCAGCTTTGGAGCGCGGCAGGGGGGCCTGCAGGGACGGCCGAGCACGCAACATGTTCCGGCGAGTTTGTTTGGAAACCGGCGGGCTGGGCCAGCGCTGATCAGGGGGAGGACAGAGCCAAGCACAGCTGACAGACACGACACGCCCACTCTCTCACTCACAGTCACTCTCTCACCACCGGCTGTCTCGTTCTACATCAGCTTTTTTTCCCCCCCATGCGCTCCCTTCCTCCCTGCAGGGGTCTGAAATCACACTTTAATTGCCCATTCTTCGCCGTCTGACCGTCACCGCTTGTTTTTTTGTGTCCCACAGGTGTGATGTCATCACTAATGGCCCAGGCAGAGTGCAGGTGAATCGTTATGGTCTCATTATCTTTGTGGTTTAACTGACAAGAGCGGCCCACCTGAACAAGTCTCTGTACTCCCCTATGACTAATTTACAGTCAGCTATATATTACCGTGCCACTGCTAAATGGTCCGCTGCGGGAGCGGCATGACCAGATATTCAAAAACAGCTCTCATGTGCCACAGTGTCACATAATTACGATAGTATTAGTGATGCGTCTCATTTTGATAATTTATTTGAACATGTAGTTATCTTGTTCCAGATGTCCATGAGGAGAGGTTTTTCTTATTTATAAAGCACTTATCCACGCATAATTCAAAAATGAATGGGAGGATATAAAACAATATTTGAAAACAATGATATGTGCTATTGTGCCTGTTACAGTATGTGCCATTCACTTTCACGCTGTTGCTAAAGATATGTTACTTTGTACACTCTTCATATCACAGTCCTGCAAAGATAACAGAAACATGTGAGCTGTTGCGTTTTAGACCATAGATATAATGGTGACTGAGTGCGACCTGGAAGCATCAATGAATGGTTTGATATTTTGCTTAATAAAAAATAATCCTGCCAGAAGAATAGCATGCACAGTAAGGTGAATTTAGTGTTTTCCGACGTTTCGGAAAACTTTTGGAAAACACTAGTGTGGACAGAGAGCTTTTTGAAACGATACCCGTTTTGAAATGTATCCGGATTAATGTAGATGTAGTTAAAGGCACTAACAATATGAAGCCTTCTAAACAGTTATTTTAGTATTACTGAGATACTATTATAGTTTATTAATATTTCATTTACAGATAAGGCGACTACATTGTAACAAACTTGGATGGCGGACAGAGAAAGGAGTATAAATATACAATTTATTACTTATATTTCATTCAGTCAGGAAAGATATTGATAAAGTAGTTAATTCTAATTAAATAAAATGTTTAATTTTACCTAATATTAGTGTGAGTTATGTATTTTTATGTTATTAGCTTAGCAACATGCTAACATCAAACTTGAATCAATTTTCTAGTTGGTCTCCCAGTCTGCCAAGCTAGTGTTTAGCTGGGTGGCTAGCTGGTTTCCTAGCCTGAATATCTGAAAAATAAGTGAAACCCCCTTAAAACCAGCCAAAAAGACCAGACTGATCAGAGATTTGTTAGGCATGCATGTTGCTTCATGGTGAAGGAAAGCAAACACCTCATACAGATTTTCTGATGTTTGAAAAGACAAGCTGACGTTGCATCTGATCTCCAGTCACAACCTTGAAATGGAAACTTTCCATCCTGCATTATGTAAAGAGTGACATTCAAACCATCACTCTTCAAATGTCACTGCAGATGCCCCCTGATAAACATTGTCAACATTGTCAGTGCAGGCATTTATGATACATCATCGTCTCGTCATATCAGTCACTCTTTGTCATTTCTCAGCACGTTCAGGCAATGCTTTTAAATGCCACCTGATTCCACCCACGTTAAAGTTGTGATTTCTCTCACCATAACAATCAGTACGCAAACATGCATATCTATACATACAGACTGTACAGTCATTTTGAGAATCAAACCTGGTGCTGTAAGGACAGTAGCTTATAGGACAGTGAAACGAGAGAGTGAGAGAGATTAGAGAAAGCCCTCTGGGGTAAAACACCTGGCCAGCAGAGGCACGGGCCAGAAGAGATGAAAGAGTGTGAGAGCAGCTTTTTGATACTCCTCTTCAAAGCCGTAACAGAAGAGAAAGTCTCCCGGAAGACTGCTCTCACCTGCTATATCTGGCGCAGCAGGCTTCCGGAGTGTTCTGCACCACACAACTTTTTCTTTTTCTTTTTTTTCTTTTTTTTGTAGAGCGAGGTCTTCCTCTTCCTCTACTTTTTCTTTCTCTTTTCCTCCACAGCAAGGGAAAGCACCCTTTTTCTGCTTTTCAAATGAATACTTAAAATAGTGTGAGCACTCGAGGTATACAAGACAGTCACACTACAAAGCTCTTTTTCTAAATTTCTAAATAGTCAGGAGCACTTTCTAGGAGCACTTTTGGCAAAATGCATCTCTCTCTACGTGTTTTAGGCCCTGTTTACACCTGGTATTAAGATGCGTTTTGGTCGATCGGATCACAAGTAGACGAGGGAGACACATTCCTGTTTACACCTGGTGTTTTAATCCATCTCTTTTGTTTTCTGTCTGTTTTCTGTCAAATTCCTGATTTTATCGAGGGGAGGGTCTATGGGTGGGTAAATGTATGGGCTTTTCAAATAAGCTAGACCAATTTACATATATAAACACGTCTGGAGAAGACGGAAAAACATCCGTAGAGCAGCAACTTTCATGTACGCTTTGATATCCGCAATACCAGTGAGAGTGTGCTAGAAATCAGGAATGGTAAGAGAACATTGTACTTGGTACGTTTTTCATCCTCAAACCAAACTTGGGTCTTCAGCCGACAAAGTTTAAATCCTGTCTGGCTAGCAAACTTCCCGTAATGTTTACGCATTAGGTCAGTAGGCGGAGAGTAGGTGGTATTTTGTGGCTGTTTGAACGCATTCGACCACATGAGCATTTACACTATGAAAGCAATCCAGTCTAATGTGTTTGACTTAAGGCGGACATACACTGTGCGATGTCTGTGCTATTTCAGCAAGGAACCTACTCACACTGAACGAGTAGATCACATGCGATGTAAAGCCAAAGCTCAGGATTTATGTGCTCACACTGTACGGTCCGAACGTCGAGCTGCGACTTGACTGCTCACACTATACGTGTGAAATATGCGCGAATCAGCGCGATAAATCCTCGTGCCGGGTTGCGCCTATGGACGATATCATGTAGCCTATCCAGAGATATTGTCAAAACAAGCATCAGCTATCAATATCAAGAAGATTTAGCATTTCCAATTTATATATTAAATTATTAGTAGGCTAGTATTATTGTATTATTATTATTATTATTATTATTAGGGAAGGCCTAGGCTATTAAAGTATAGGCTACTATAATTAAATTGCCACGCAACAATTTCATAGCGCATCACCGCATAACCAACGCGCTGTGAGGATAATAAAATATTACATAGAAGCTTACTTCTCTGCATTAAAAATTGTCTAAAACATTTAGGTCGATTACAATGAATTATATACATATAATTAATTATTAACAGTCTATAATATGTCCGAACACTGCAATAATTCATCAATGAAAATTAAAAACAGCTTTATTTCAAAAACATTTTTTAACAATAAAAGAGGCAAGTGTAGCCTACATCGCAGGTGGCTTGGAAGAACTGGGTAATGGTTAATCCATTTTGCAACACGAACTGGAGGTAAGCAACAGTAATTTGTAGCTTTGAACTACAGAACTTAAAGATCTCCCTTTTTTTTTTTTTTTTTTTTTTTTTCCTGCAGATGAAACTGTTTTTGCGCAGGCGCAGTGAGGGAAAAAACACTGAGTTTAGGGCAATCGGTTCGTAGCTCTGCTTCAACTGTGCGATATAGTCACGAGGAGCGACCAAAATTTCTAACATGCCAGAAATTCATCCGACTGCCGGTCGTGAGAGGTTAATCGCCTCTCTTTTCCCCCTGTACACTGCACGACAAACGACGCACGACAAAGCTGAAAATTGGCCCGACCCGAAAAAGAGTCGCACGAGTCAGAATTCGGCTCAAAATCGGACGAAAAATCGCACAGTGTATGCCCGCCTTTAGAGATGCACCGATTGATCGGCTGGTGACCGGAATTGGCCGATTTTCACGTGATCGGCCGTGACCGGCGACCGGCCGGTCAGTCTGACAAATGCCGATGTTATGCCGGTCAAATGCACTCCGGCGCCGCATGAATAACATCGCGCAACATCAGCATCACACATGCACACGGAACTCACATGTAGGAAACCTCGTGAATTACGTCCGTTCAGAACGCAAGCGCGTATTTTTTTTCGGGAGCAGGAGCAGCGCGTGAGCGTCAAGCAGGAGCGTCGCGAGCAGTGAAGCGCGTGTTTCGGCGCCGAGTCTATTTGCTGCACTGCTCACCCTCAATTAAAGGGAAAGCACACTTTTGATGGACAAAATAGCCTAAACAGGGTTTCACAAAAAAAGTGTCCAAAATGCACAGAATTTGCCTGTTTTAACAAGAACTGGAGTAGGCTATGTCAGAAAAGAAAACGAAGACTAGTATTTATAGAAAATGTACCCATTTAAACTTGTTTTATTATTCAGTTTGTACAAGTGATTGCAATAGGCCTGTGTGTGTGTGCTTTGAGAAATATCTTTATACTGCAAGGCTATATTTATTTTATTTTGTATTTATATATTATTTTATTGCCATT
This sequence comes from Abramis brama, assembly GCF_963993115.1. Classification (NCBI taxonomy): domain Eukaryota; kingdom Metazoa; phylum Chordata; class Actinopteri; order Cypriniformes; family Leuciscidae; genus Abramis; species Abramis brama. The sequence continues at coordinate 25,958,989 of NC_139983.1, forward strand.
CCCTGTTTTCATACAGATGTTTAGTTTGCTAAATACATATATAAAATTTTGGATATTGAATGTGAAAAGGAAATGGTTCTTCCATAACACTGCACTAGATATGTGTGAATTACCCACACCTGGTAATTATCTGTTCAAAAAAATATGTACTATGCAAATTGTAAAATGTTCTATTACAGAAAAGATATAAAATAAATATTTGTGTGTGCTGTAAAGTGGTTAGAAAAAATGAAATCGGAATCGGCTAAAATCGGTATCGGCAGGTCAAACTTAATCAAAAATCGGAATCGGCCCAGAAAATTGTAATCGGTGCATCTCTAGTTTGACTACCTCTGGAAATGGTTGAAAGTGGACAAGCTCAAAACGTTTTAGACCCTGTTAACATCTGTATTTAGAATCATCCACTTGTGATCAGACTGACAAAAACGCATCTAAATACCAGGTGTAAACAGGGCCTTAAGGATGCAGACTATAGACCAGTAGACTTATACTCAGTGATAAACAAAAGAAACAAAAAAACATTTTGACTTCTCAAAAACTTTATGTTTATTCAATATTTTCGCATTTAACAATAATTTACAAAATAATCATTTTATAGGGGCTAATTAAATTACATTTATTAATCGGCATATCCTGCAATTTGATTTGAAGCAATGTCCAATCAAGTTTAAAAATACCTCATATTAAGGAAAATTATACTTAGAATATATAATATATTTCCAGAATATTACATTTAATTAGTTCAACTTTTAGTATTAATTAGTATCTTTTTATAACTAAATGTCACAAAACAAAACAACACTGTGGGATGTATAAAACAGAAACTTGACAAGCACATTCTTTGATACTTTTCCCATCTTATCTTCACTCCCTGCTTTCTCTGAACCCCAAAATACCAATAATAACAACATGATTCTCCCCCTCCAAACCTGAAAACATTTGCACACACGACCCAAGCTTGTTAAACACTGAATCTACTTTTGTGTCTCACAAGTGATAAAGCTTTAAAGCAGCGGGGGGTGTGCGGGGAAATGGAGGTAACATCTATTATTGCTTTTTTTCTTTCCTTTTCTCCCCCGTTTGTAAGCCTGTGAGGCAAGCCAATTATTGCACAATCTCACTTTTTTATTGTTCCCAGCTGCTGAAATGATTTCTAAATGTCAGTAAGATGCAACATTTCCTGTGGAGTTACTGACAGTAATCACTTCCCCTCCCAGCGTTGCAGTCTTTAATATGAATACACTACAGAGCAGCCCGCCCTCTACACTTTACACAAGGCCTTCTCCATTTTCTTTATTGGATTCCTCTCTCTCTAAACCCAATCACGCTAAACACACACACTGCATCATTTTCTCATTGAGTGACTGCACCTCCTGGCACATTCTGTAATAATAAAGCTTCCTGTCTAGATCTGTTTCTACACTACAGTTGTGTTCGGCGAGACCCCGTATCATGGCGGGGGGGCTCTTAGGATTGATTACAGCCTTTTGCTGATGGACGCCTACTCTTTGTAATTCCTTTATTTAGTTGTCATCAAAAAAGTTGGACATAAAAGCGCAGTTATCGAGCATTCATGAAGTTGTAAGTTAATTGGTGAAAAGGCAGCCCTATGATGGATGCAAACGTCGTTGTGCATGTAATACAGTGGTTGGTTGTCTCCGGCACCAGTGCGGTCTGGGAATGTGCCCAGCGGATGGGAGTGGGAAAGCGGAGGAAGAATTATTTTAGTGAGACACCGGTGCCTAGGTAACGACACCAAGAGAGACAGACAAAGAAAGAGAGGTTATAGCGCTCCTTTATAAAGCTAAAACTTTATTAAGACTTAAATCATCAATTGCTCACTCTCAATGTTTTTTTGTTTTTTTTCCCCTAAAATATATAAAAGTGCAATTAAACTTATTCTATTATAAGCATGTTTTTAATTTCTGAATTAAAATTAATTTGATATATAACTACATTTTTTAAGAACTTTTTAAGAACTTTGTATGCGTTTCACACTAGATTTTTAATATGTTCTCTTATCTTTATCGTGGACACTCTAATCATTGTCACAAATGTCACTGATTGACCCTCTTATCATTCCAAACCAGTGACTCACCATCTTCCATAGAACACAAAGGTTAATTTTTGAAGAATAACTTGGCCACTCTTTTTAATTTCATGAGGTGAATACTTTTTCTTATGCTTCAAAGATAATGAAAAAGCACCATAAAATATCATAAAAGAACTCAGTCAAACTTAAAATTTAAGTTATCTTTTGTGTTCAAAATAATAAAGAATGTCAAACATAAACGATAAACGATAATAGAATTAGCTTTTTTGGCATCTCCCTTTAAATGCCATGTTAATTCCTTGGGAAAAAAAATTCTGAAGCTTTTGCACACGGTAAAGTACGTCCTTAAATAACACAGAGATCAAATTTATTCCATCAAAGCAGACATATTGACAAATATCCAAGCGTCAGACAAATAGAGGATGTTTATCTGGGATAAGAAACAAGACGTCTTACAAGAGACACAGCTGTCACTTACCGGGGAACCAAACAAATCAGCACACACACATAAACAGACAAACAGGCGCGTAACCTTAGCTAGAGGTTGAGTATGTCTAACTAGGGCTGGGTATGCAAACAAACATTCCTGCGATTTTCTGCCTTTGTGCTGGTAGCTTGTTAGTAAGGGTGATCATAAAGAGCTTGCAGGGCTGTTTGATCTGGCGAACACATAATACTCTTGCCATTTTCTCTCCCCATTTCACACCCACATGTGGCATAAAGAGAATTATTCATTGTTTTCCACCGAGCAACAAAGGTCTGGCAGCTCAAAGAGCATCTGCCTTCAACGTAGTTCGTTTGCTGCTCGTCTGGATCCACAGCCATTGATGGTTTAGGGCTGAAGTGCGTTATTTTTATTTTTTTTGTTAAAATGTGTTTTACTATTTACACTAATATGTAAATACAAGTAAGCCATTTATAAGGGTCGATTTCCCTAATAAAAAAGCATAAACACGGCAGCTTTGTGCTACTACTAAAACAAAACAAAATACTTTTGTTTGACTAGCCCAAAAACAAATGATGTGAGTTTGTGGGTGGGGCTATTTGTTTGGCCAACCAATGGTACTAGACAGAGGATTGTTTGGGAAACCTGTTCGAAAACAGTTTTTGTGTTTGAAGTGATTTTTAGTGATGCAAGTTGCACATAAAATACACACTTCAACTTTAAGAAAGTAAGTGAAATAATTTTTTTGGTTTACATTCAAGGGCTTTTTAACCACAATAAACACAGCAGTCAATACATGTGAGTCACTACTACAGTTTTTACAGTCTCTTAAAATACTTGGTGGTTCTTTCACTTTTGTTTCAGAATGGAAAGTCTCACCTCATTGTTTTGTAAAGTATTTCTCCTGAAACCGTTCCCACTTCACCACTTCCTTGTTATTTTTGAGAGGTTTTCAGCTGAATGCCCCAGGATCACTGTCTTTGTATTTGTTTCTGCTTGTTAACATTCTGTTTGTTGAACCTCATGATTTGTTAATCGTTTGTGTCAGGGTACAAGACGATGACATTAATAATTACAGCAAATACATCTTGATGTCTAACAAGGGACATTTCCGATATGAAACACCCCCCAAAAAGTCCCCCATCTTGTCTGAGTCACCTTCAGACTAACTCATAAAAAAGATGTCAAAATATCAGGGGAATTCTCATGACAATGATTTGAAGCAGAATAATTAAAATCTTGAAAATCTGGTTTATCCATTCAGACATTTAGGGATCGCTCTCTGTACCCTGAATATCAAGTGTAAGCCAAAGACAGGCCGTGACTTGTGCCAAGCCTCATCACTAAAAGTCACACAATCATTACAATACACACCTTGAGTTCTGTCTAGACGAGTGTACCCGCTCTGACTGTGAGTGTCTGGCTTTGACTTGGATGCTGGATGTCTCTGGTCGTTCTTTGCAAGCAGGGTGAGTGCACTGGCCGTAACCCTTCACACAGGCACACTTAGCTCTGCTCACTGCCAGAATCACACCAGCAATCCCATTAGCCAGAGACAGATGATAGTGTTCAAATCAACAATGAGGCAGAATAGCTCCGGTCTCACCATCACTGTGTGATGTTATTGCTTTTATTTGAAGAATGATGGTTATTTGGCTGTCTAGGTTTCCAATTTTTTTATTACGTACCCCCACATTACCCATTGAGGTGCCCTTAACCGATACCAAATATGTCCAGAAATGTGTTCCTTTGGACTTATATTACATTTGTATTGTTTAGCATTATTACTAATATTACTAAAATTGTCTTAAAGGGTAACTCTCACCAAAATTGAACCTAGGCTCTTTTTGTTAATCTACCCGAGTCAAACTTTCGTGTAAATGCATAATTAGAATGGAAACGCCACTTTTAAGATTGACCGTATTTTCATTTTAGTGTTTATTTTCGTTTAGTGCTTCTTAGTGTTTTAAAAAATAGCGATTTTGATGCTATCATATAGAAGTGCCCCAATCTTGCACTCCCATTCAAAAGGCAATTTGACCTAAAGCGAAAATACTGTCAATCTTAAAAGTGGCGTTTCCATTCTAACTATGCTTTTACACTAAAGTTTGACTCGGACAGATTAACAAAAAGAGCCTAGGTTCAATTTTGGCGAGAGTTAGCCTTTAATGATTAGAATAAGAAATAATAATAATAATAAATTAACTTTCAAGATTTTTTGTCTTTGTTATTATTGTTATAATTATTAACTTCTGGAAATGTAATTTATTAATATTAATAATAATAATAACTACTACTACTACTAGTAATAATAACAACAAAAACAACTAATAAATCATTTATGTTTATTATTATATAATTAATAAGCATTTATTTATTGTTGTTTATGTTGTTATTATTACTAGCCTATTAGTAGTAGTAATTATAACTATTATTATTTAATTATTTACTACTACTACTTCTAATAATAATAATAATAATAATAATAATAATAATAATAATAATAATAATAATTATTATTATTATTATTATTATTATTATTATTATTATAATAATAATTATTATTATTATTATTATTATAGGAATTTCTTGAATTTAAACTTGCCTAGAGTATGATAAACAAGAAAACAGTGTGAAGAGCAATGAATTACAGAAAACTGACCAATGAAAATAAAACAAAAGACTACATCATGGGAACGAAATGAGACAGAAGGAAACAAAAACAACAAAGCAAAAGCAGAGTGCAGAGAAAACAGGAAACACACACAAGAATATTTGAGTAAATCAACAGCAGAAGGAGAGAATCATTAAACTGACATGTGAGAGTAGGGAAAAGAGACTGAAGAGTTTGACAGAAGAGAGGGAAGAGACTTCACAGAGCCTGTGAGAACGGACAGGGGAATAGGAGTGGAGTAGCTCAGATGAGTATTAGGGATAAAGGATGAGGATCATATATTGTATGCGCCGGTATGAAACAGGTAAGCAGTGCAGGTGACGGGAATGGGAACGATGTGAGCAGATCTTTTAGTGCGAGTGAGGAGGCGGGCAACTTTAGATTTGCAAAGTTCGCCTGGAGAAGAAATGTCTTGTGATTGCGCTGCTTTTTTTTTTTTTGGTCCTTTGCCAGGCTGTGTTTCTGGCCAAGACAGAAAAAAAAAAAACAGGAGAGTTGTCTAAACCTGGTAGACAGCACAGAATGTGTGAATTGACAGGTATTCTAATGGCTGCCAAAATCAACTGTCTGAATCTTCCGCCATCACAAGATCTGCCTTAAATAATTCAGTGCGCGTATATTCACAGTCTCTCTCTCCCTCAAGGCTGAGAAGCAGAGATAAGTGTATAAACTCGGGAAAAGCTGAAAAGTCAATTACTTTGACAAAACTTTCTATTTCAAGGAGAGCGGTGAAACCAAAACCGATCAGGAAATTTGTGTTATCACAGCTATGTGAATTAATGGCAATCCTTTCAGTTGTAAAACTTGGGACTGAAATTTTGTCAACAACTTGTAACCGTTTTAAAATAATATTACAAATTAATGCTAATTTTAAGACCACTGCGTTACAGAGACTTTGAAAAAAATAGTTGTATAATGTAAAAAAAAAAAAAGTTTGCATGGCTTTTTGAATTAATTTACTCTAAACTTAAAATGTCATGTTGCCATTATTATAAAAAGTGCTTATTTAGATTAAGATTAGATAACATTTTAAAAAGCGTTCTATGCAAATGTATTTAGGCGGGGGGTTTTTTTTTTCAATATTATCTTCATCTTATGTTTTATAAGTAAATATACAGAATATTGAGCGTTATTTATTTACTAAAGAAAGCAAAATCAACAAAAACAGTGTAAATAAAACTGGCAAAAGGTCCAAAAAAGCAACCATATTAATTATTCATATGCCGGATTCGGATACATGCTGGAAAGAGGATGACAGGGTCTAAACCAATGATTTGTATATGCTTTTTTGGGAAGTTGGGAAATTATCACTGGTTCAACGTGAAAAATCTGAGGATATCTTAATCGAAAAGCTCCATCATGATGCATTACTTTACTTGTGTTCCTGAAAACAGTAATTGTATTTGAAAACAGTAAATAAACCAAAAAACTAATACAATAATAAAGTAACTCTTCAGTTATTTTTTATCATTATTTAGTTAAGAATCAATTTTAAACTGGATTCAGAGTCGTACACAAACACACCATTACTTCATTTAAAATTACTTTCTTTTCACCCTTACAATGGGCGTAAATAACGTAAATCCTGATCATGGACCTGGTAAAACAAGGCAAGAAAAAAAAATGACATGGTAAACTGTGTGAGATCTGCTTAACTATTCTTGGATAGACTGTTGATGTGTAGCGTTCACACAGCCCACCTGCCTGTTTTCTCTCAGGACTCACACTGGAAACAGATGAGAGCGCTCTCAGGCAAAAGCCAATAGATGAAAGAAACTCCACCATTGGATTAGCAGAATCCGTTCTGCATGCCTTGATGAGACTTTGGAATGTTCCACCTCCAAGTTTGCAATCTTTAAGGTCTTTCAGAGACTGTGACCAAAAATAGGCTCGTGTTGTATGTGACCATGTGGTGTTTGTATTTGGATGAAATCTGTTAAAGGGACACCCAGCTCAGTATGCATTGGCTTTGAAATATGGAGCGACAGTTTCGGGAAGCGTTCCACACAATGATAAATATGCTAACAAAATGCTTCAAACACAACAGGACAGACTGACGATTTACACTGAAACATGATGGGAGCTTTTTTAGCTCCATGGCAATTTAACCCTCATGGTCTGTTTTTTAAGAGGCCCGACGACCCTCAAAAACATACTTAAAGGGATATTTCACCGCTGGAAAGATGAATGTGTATTTAAATTGGCTCATTTATGTAGTAGAAATGTGAAATTATTTTAGAAGTTGGTGCCTTCTAGATTGAGAAAAGGCAGAAAATGTATTTTTGGCTCATGTGGATGAAAGACTCCCAGAATGCACTTGCTTCGCTGGCCTATGAGGCCACTCCCAAGCCACGCCTACTGGTTACAGAGGGCAGTATCGGAAGAAATGATACAACTAGGCTACTAGTTGACTCGAAACTGAGAAGACGCCGTTTTATCGTGAGACCCCACCCCCTATGGGCGAGGTGAAAACATGCGGAACTAGCTCCTACTACTGGCTGAAGTCTCTAGCCTCTGGCAAAAAAAGCCTTAGATGACGCAAAATGACGATTTTTGCGTCATCTGAGTTTTTTTTCCAGACACACAATACAGAAATCTCTCGTCTCAGGGGGACATGACGGAGGGAAGCACGGTCATTCGAAAATACTACCGGGTTTCTACTGATACAAAGCTTAATGTTAATCGGTGAATCATCACTTTAATATGGAAGAACCAGGTTCATACCTTTACAAACTTCCAACATGAAACATGTTGCGTTGCTTTCTAGATAAACATTCCTGTGAATTTAAGACTATTTGGAAACCTTTTATATCCTTTATTTCAAATTCTGATTTCAGTAATATAATGAATGAGGTAGAAAGAGATAAGATAACTTGAGTCTCAAATTTTCACTCGCATGTTATTACTAGTAAATTATTAGTAATTTAATCATTTACTATTTTTCCTAAATTACCCCCTCTCATATCATGATTTGCTTCTCTTGTATGCATGATTACTTCCAACTCTTCTTAATGTGTAGCTATCCTAATTGACCTGTGCTTGTTTTTGTTTTTTTTTAAGTATTTATTTATTTTATACATTTTTATTTTAAATTATTTTTCGTTTTCCTTTTTCTTGTTTTCCTCCCTTTTTAATTCATTTAATTTATATTATTATTGTTTTTTATTTTATTTTTATTTTTATTATTATGTAAAAAAGATCCAACTTTTTAATGTACGATATTGTTGTATTATACTGGCATAAGTTGTTGCATCTCAATAAACAAAGTATTCACACAAAAAAACATTCCTGTGAATTGGAATTTCCTACAATGTTGTGATGTCGAACGGCCATTAATCGGAGGTTTTTTTTTCTCCAAACAAACAATCGGCAACCAGAGGAATTGTTTTTGGCCGATCTCTAGGGACACACTGAAGATGGATGCAAAGAGGAGAGGAGAGCAGTCAGAGCACAGAAAATACAAGACACGGCAAGCTCATTGTTCGCGATGATCGAAATATTGCACGAAAAAATTTAAATATTGAATTAAGGGTGGGGGGGTTATATGAATGTATCTATGAAGGTAACTGACTGTCTTCAGAAACGTTACAATGCATTTTCTTTTCCTCTTACCTCCGTATAATGCTTAAAGTAGTGTTTAAGCGTAGATCTGCTTTGTGTACAGCGGTAACCAAGGAAACGCTGTATTGCTTCTGTTTCATAAGCGCCATTGGCGTCAGAGAGTGAATTCGCATTTTTATTCCGTCCGTCTGCTGTTTGTTTTGTGCGGGTATGTTTTATGTAGCATAATTTCAGAAAGCTACAGTCAGACCATTCTGTTTTTGCTTTAAACCTTGAAATTATACATTCTAATTTTAATGTAAAAAAAAAAAAAAGTGTCATACTACATGTGAGTCGCATCTTTGTTTGGATCATGATTAAAATGCAGTGGTTGCCTATAATTTCAAATGGCTACAGATATGTTTTTGTTTAAGGACAGTTTGTGCTGTAATAGTAGGCTACAAATAAACACCCAACATTTTTTTTGCTTAAAGGGGCTATGTGTAGGTTTTTACTTAAAAAAATCTTTAAGCTAGAGTTTTCATTTGTACATTTATGAGCCAACCATAATGTAATAGAAAGAATGACACCTTGACTGTCCACCACGGTTGCCTCTATCAGCCTGTAGGCTCAATTGTGTGTTGGACCGAGTCGGGTCCGAATTGGCGCGAAAATTCACAAAATGTGACGTCATGCGCGTTCTCGTTTACTTGGGCTTACATCCGTACGGCAGCCATTAGTAAGCAGCGGCATCGCTAGCAGTAGTGTTTCAAATGGACTCTGCGGACGGAAAGAAGCGGCCAGCCTCCAGCACAATCCAGACACCCACGGAAACTCCTCGTAAGTAAAAAAAAAAAAAAGCCTTTTCTAGTGCGGCCAAAATAGAGAGTGACCGGCGTCGGGCAAAGACAAGAGTCAACATCGGAGCGGCATTTGATTCTTGGAGGGAGCTCCGGTCAGCCCTGGGTATAAAAACTATTATTAAAAAAATAATTGTCAACCGGTATCGGAATTGTCCAATTTAAAAATAAAATAAAATAAAATAAAATCTAGTGAATCTTAACAGGGATAAAATTAAAAAAAAAAAGTTAGCACAATTTCTATGAACATGACAAATGAAGGGCATGGCCAATGTTCTCAGGTTTCCATCAGGGTACATCATCTTTGCTGACTTCCCACTTTCCATACACCAAAGACAGAGGTAGAGAGTTATTTCGACTCAGTGAGATACACCACCTGCACCCTCAGAAAAAAAGCATTTTCAAAACAGCTTACACTATCTTTAGACATCTCAAAAGTTAGCAAAGTGTCTGCAGAAACTTTGCACTGACCTACAATCAGTTTGGCATATTTTCCAATAATGGAACCAAAAAAGACAGACAGAAACTAGTTTACCCAGTCCAACTTGAACTAGAAGAGCCATCACTACCTATATTGTATGTTAAGAGACCCACAGAGAGCTAGAAGTTAACTGGCATTATGGGGTTGGACCGTAAACAGCGGGCCCGTGGGAAGCTGTAAACAAAGCAAGAGCTTGATTATCAGAGCCGATTAAGATGCAGACACAGGACTATGCTAATTTTACCCTATATCCTACAGAAGTAAAACAACAAGAGCACGCTTCATTAAAAAAAGGCCATGCATTATTCAGATAACATGGCCAGAGAAACGACTTCAGGCCAATTAAAGGACTGCGCTGGAATTCTCCATAGCCTGCACTTTCCTTTCAAACACATACACATACAGAGAAACAGATACGCCATTCAATTTTAAAAAGCCAGATCTCTTATTATCATTATAAATGACCAATACTGCTAAAAGGTCTCAGGCAGGGCAAGGAGACACAGCAAAATAAATGAAAATGGTGTGGACTGGACTGGTGGGAAGGAGAAAAAGAGCATGTATCAGCTATTAGAATGCAAACTGTGCAGGTTTCCCCAGGGTAAAATGGTTGACCTATTTCTCTAATGCCAAGGTTCAGTGCTGCTCTTAAACGCGCACACACACAGTCAAAAGAAAGCTTAAAGGTATAGTGTGTGAATTTAAAATGTTAGAATTCTTTTGCATATCCTAAATTGTTATTCAGAGATAACCAAAACCCTCTGTTTATTCTGTCAAAAGACTGTTTATTCAAGCATCTCTACCAGTGCATCCGATAGACACTTTACTATTAAATGAGGCCATGGAAGCTTCAAGGTGTCATAAGTACCAAGAAAGTTGTTACATGGTACTTGTAAAAAAATAATTAACTCTGCTGTTAAACATTTTATTGTATGTCAAAAGTTTAAGAACATCCGGGTCAAATGCAGGATGCCTAAAAATATATTCACCCCTACAAACCTGCATAACGCATTTCGTCAATGCATAAGTTCTTCATTGAATATAAACTGTAAATACACAATTTCAAACACAGATAGTCATTATTTTTACAGCAGTGGCCAAGAAATTCTACACTTCACCTTTAACCATTGTAGATCATGGGTTCAATTCCCAGCATTCTGAACATGCGTGACATAAACAAATACAAATGTATGCCTTAAATAAAGCAGTGTAAGCTCCTTTGGATAAAACTGTCTCCCAAATGCATGAACGTCATTGTAAATAACCCTCTGAGGGTACAGCAAAAAATTTATTTTGGGTCTGTGCAGCAGCTCCTTTAACAATAAAATATCATAATTGTAATATGAATGTTGTTCGCACATTCCACAACACATCAGAGTGTCAGTATTTCTGCAGGTATGATCATGACCTTAAATGAGGAAAAACATTTCAAGAAAAACATCATAGGGTAACCAGTATTTAGAACTTAAATATCGAAATGGTTCAAAAATTGCCCCGCAACATAGTATATTAAAGAAAAGCTACAATCAATTTCCTTTACATAAGTAGGCTAAACATTAAGGTCACACGTTTTGGTAATATAGCCAATGTTCTGCACTTTTCTAGAGCTGAAACATAAATATGTATGTGTATACAGTACCTGTCAAAAGTTTGGAAAGTAAACATTACAATTTTGTATGTTTTTGAAAGAAGTCTCTTCTGCTCACCAAGGCTGCATTTATTGAATCAAATTCAGTAAAAAACACTAATATATGAAATATTATTACAAATTAACTATTTTCTATTTGAATACATTTTATTTCATTTACATTCATTCCTGTGATGGCAAAGCTGAATTTTCAGCATCATTACCCCAGTCTTCAGTTTCACATGATCCTTCAGAAATCATTCTAATATGCTGATATGCTGCTCAAATCATTTCTTACTATCAATGTTGAAAACTTTTTTCCAGATTTTTTGATGAAAAGAAAGTTCAATAAACAGCATTTATTTGCATTTTTTCAAATTAATTTATTACATTTATTAAAGAATCTATTAAATAATATTTTGTAACATTACAATGTCTTCACCGTCACGTTTGATCAATTTAACACATCCTTGATGAATAAAAGTATTAATTTATATATTTTTTAATCTTAACACAAATGTTTGAATGGTATCATTGTTTCCACAACAATGTTAAGCAGCAAAAAAAAAACGAAACGAAAACGACAAAAATGATTTCTGAAGGATCATGTGACACTGAAGACTTGAGTAATGATGCCAAAAATTCAGCTTTGTCATTACAGAAATAAATTACATTTTAAAAAATATTAAAATAGAAAACAATTATTTTAAATTGTAATAATATTCCACAAAATTACTGTTTTACTGTATTTTTTATTAAATAAATGCAGAAATGGTGAGCATAAAAGACTTCTTAACATTTTTTTAATGCTTCCCAATTTTGACAGGTATTGTATGCCATTTAAAATGATGTCTTTGTGTATGTGTTTTTCAGGTTAAACATTAGCCAGTTGTTAGCTAGTTGATTGCTTGGCTGAGTGAATGTGACCCTAGCTGTCTCTTGAAGTGAATCATAATACCTCTATCAGCATTCACTCTCATTCTCATGTCTCTCTTTTTTTAACAACCGCCCTTCATTTAAAGTCACTCTTAATATAGCCTCCGGAAAGTGTCGCCCTACCTCAGTACAAGGACAAAGCCTCACAAACCTTACTTTAAAACGCTTAAAAGTTCTCATAAACGCACATGAACAGATGTGAAAGCCAACACAAATGTTTTCCACAGGTACACTCACTATGAAGATCAATATCACCTTCAAATGCGGATGAACAAATCAGCTTCTAGCCTCGGTGCTAATTGAGATGATGCTAATGTTATTAATACTGAATTAAAAAACTGGGGAAAGGTCACAGGAACATAATGTTTACGACATGATTCTACTGTTCTGTTATGTGTTGGGCAGCAGCTGGCAGGATGAGAGGTGCAACTCGCACCAACAGTAGGAAGTGATGAGGGCTGCTGACAGGAAGCCTGGAGTTCAGGCCCGTGCTAAGCTAACACCAGTCCACTGGCGATGCAGTCACATGCCCTGCGGAGACTGCGGTTGTCAGAAAGTGGTCTGGAGGCCCAGCTGGCGGGGCGTGATGAGGTAACAGCGGGGGAAGTGCAGGGCAACATGTGGCATGTGGCAACCGCACTCAGCCCTCGACTGTTAGTGACGAGCGGCAACTCATCCTGTCACAAGATTTACCACAACTTTGTGAGATCCACAGACAATGAATTCTGTTTGACTTCAGTATGGAACAAGATTAGTATTATATTAAAGTTAAAGGAATATTCTGGGTTCAGTTCACTCAAACAACAGTGGCATATTGCTGATTACCACAAACATTAATTTTCTTTAAAAAAGCAGAAATCTGTGTTACAGTCAGGTACTTATAATAGATGTGAATGGGGCCAATCCATAAACATTATAATGAGTCAAAATTATTTTTTGTAGTTATCAACTAATTTAAGTTTTTAAAGTTATTTGAGCTTGTTAACCCGGAATAAGGATACAACATTAAACAGTTTTCAGTCCATTTACTTCCGTGATGTGATGTATTTTTGAAGTGAAACAGGATATTCAACAAGAAAAAAAATTTATTTCGAGAAGTCATTGGACTAAGAAGTGGATATTATGTAACAAAATTAAGCCACATGGTTGAAAAAATAAGAGAGACTGGTGACATCAGCCAAAAAATAAAATCATTCCAGATTTCTTGATTCATTTATATCCCTTTGGAATATGCACTGATTATGCCCAATAAGACCAGGAACATTTATTAAAGTAATTATGGTGAATTTTTATTTCATGTTGATTTTAATAACCAATAACATGCTTTAAATGCAAGTAAAGGGCTATGAAAACTCTCTGTTCAAAAATAAGTAATACTATTCCAAGTGTAACTATTATACTAAACAAATTAACATGAAATAACCAAAATGGAAGGCCATAATCCTGCAAACAACCAGAGACCGGCATATTCTTGACAACCAGACACATCCAGTGTTTCAGACCATATAAATAAACTCTCTGCCCCGCATCTGCAACAGGTCTCAAAAATGAGCTCATCTCATCTGTAAGTCTAACTCTAGCCAGTCTACATATATGTGTCCTGCCCCTTCCTGCCCTGCCCTGCTGTGCCCAGCTGGCCTCGACTTTTGCAGATCTCATTACAGTGAGATGCTATAGACCAGGACCGTGAATTTTCTCTTCTCACCAATACAGCCAATGCAGACTGAGTCCCACACACCGCCTCTAAAAGTCCCTGAGGTCAGCACCCCATCTGCTACTGAGACAAGGCTGCGCCTTGACGGACATGTCATCAGGTGTTCTGCTGCCCTCCGAATGGGACTAATGTTGGAGATCTCAGTCTATGCACAACAGCAAATAAGGAGCCTCACCTGGTGATTTACACAAGGGCTGATTAGGTGAGCCAGGCTTTAGGGGATGAGGCCATACCCAGCGTAGCCACACAAGGACTGGGCTAAACATAGCAGCTGCGCCCGCTGTGATCTCTACCCTCTACAGGAGACTGACACACACCGCAGTGAATACAAGAACATGGTGTTCGGCAGCTTGGAGGAATAAACCGATGGCTGAAGGTGCATCTAAAGGGTGGTGTGGAAATTATGGACTTCAGTTATGCCAACATCCTCTCTTGTCGACAAATTAATCCATCAAATAGATCAAGTCCAGTAGTGTACTTGGTCTTGATAGAAGTTTGCTCTGGTGTTTTGAGTCACCTGTACTGGTGTTTCCTCCCTATTATGAAATGGAAAAGCAACTGGGTGGAATGACAAATAAGAGTGTCCAAGATAAAGAAAATAAACTATCTTTTAAAAAACTAGTTTAAAACATATGTACCAGTAATGTCTTAGAAAAAATTTATTAAATCTGGTTTTACGAACTGTTATATTGACATTTGCCTTTAATGCATTTAAAATGTAATGTGGTGTAAAAAGTGTGAATAGTGAGTGTACATATGATCAATATAATCAAGAAAAAATATATATAAAAGGTAAAAGTATTTTATTCATTTATTTTACAAATATCAACTTTAAATCATCAGTCACAACAAATTACACTTTACAACCAAACCTAACCTTGCCTTATCATTAAAATGTCAAAGTATCTACAATTGTAAAGACTTGTTGACCTTGACACACAGTCATGAGTGTCTGCAGGGTCCTCTCTATAACATAATTTCATGTTTTATATTTATAGTATGATTGTTTGTTTTCTCCACATGTTAGTTTGACCACAACTCATTAGTAGACCAAAAAAGTTTGTCAAATATTAATAAGCATATAATATAATAAAAATATATATAATAATACACATAAATATCAAACATATAAGCAATATTTTTATAATAATTTATAATAAATAAAAGATTGACAAAAAAATAAGCTTTTCAAGAATTTGAAGGCTTTTTTCTTCATTATATCAGGGCATAGGCTATATGATATCTTGGACAGTTGTATCATATTGACATTTTTGTGCCCAAAACAAAACAAAAAAAATATTAAAATTAATTCAGAACTTAAAACAGGCTTGTCATAGAATAGATGTATTAAATATTTATATTGCATTTTTAAATATATAGATCAGCAAATCAAAGATAAAATCACTGCGCTCAACCATTTATTGGGGTGTGTAGATTAGTGGAGATTTCAATACTTTCAAATAAAGAACGAAAGATGTGCACTCACCTGTGTCCTGTGAATTATTAGTTATTAGTTATACTTTCATGCAACAAAGCACATATAGATCAAGATCATACAATGTTACTTTCCCCAATAATCTTTAAAGGAGTGAGTCCAATGGTCATATAGATCAGTATTGTTGTAACCAGTGCTGATGGCAACTATAAAACACACAGACACTTGTGATGGTGGTAGAACATCATTAGTCAGAGTCAAGCACAGATAGCCAAGTAAAAACACAGACAGCTTAGTCAACCGAAAGCAAACTGATAGTATGATGGGTCTTGTTACAGAAAGAACACCATGCCAATCCAAAGTTTACTCTGTTTAACAGAAAGATCTTCAAACTGTTCAAGAAATTAGCGTGTCTAATTTATAGGTTTGTACAAGCTTCCCAGTCCAGGCACTCAAGGTGAAAATTCAGTCCAGTGCTTAAGCAGGATTATAATGCCAATGGCAGAATTGAGCCACCCTGCTTCTGCACAGGGACCCACTGAGTGTGCTGGCTTTTGTTCCAACAGAGCTTCTAATTACCTCAGCTAATTGAGCTGTTAATTGAACTGTTGTCTTAATTAAATATCTCCTGACGCTTCTTTGCTCCTAGTCCCTGCCAGCAGAGATGAGTGGCCATTGCCACACATACAGGAACGAGCCCATCAAATCCGGTCAGCTAATCAACCTCCTCCTGCAGCCTGAACAGAAGCTATTAAAGATTAGCCTGTGACTACATTGAGATACAAATCAGAAATTCAAGAAATTAATAACAGGTGAAATTAAACTAAAATGGCCTGTTCATCACACTGAAATTAAAAAGTAACACAAATGATAAAACTCAAATTGGTCATTTATCATCACTTGGCATCTACAAAAAAGAACAGAACTGCCAATCAAACATGTCCTAACCAAACCCAAAAGTATCCATGTTAATCTGAGTTTCTGTCCTAACGAGCTGCAACGACAACAAGCAATGTGCAATAGGACATTTCGATTTTTAATCCTGTCATGTCACACTGGTTAGCCCCGCCCACGACAAAATCTCATTGGCTGAAATATGTGCAGAAAGGTCTTTTGTCCTGACTTCATTTGTCACAGAATTACGTAACACTTGATAGCTGTCAAAAAGTTGTCATGGTGTAAGAAACAAAAAAAACTCAAGCCATAGAGGTCAGTGATAGTCAACCACCTGCAACCACAATACATCCCTTCACCCACCCATCCTCCGATTTCTCCCTCTGTTTCCCCTCCCACAGGGCCCTCATGGGAGCCAAGTCTGGTCAGCCACACTCAGCTGGACGCCTGACTCACACACACTTCCTGGAAGAGGCCAGCACTGAAAAGGAGGAGGATGCAGTGGGACGAAGACGCTAGCGATGATCAGGCTAACTTTATCATCCGCTCCCAGCCTGGTGGCAGATGGTGCCAAGCTGCATTTGCGACATACACCAGCATTTCCCACGAGCTCGGGACCACGTGAAAAGAGAGCTTTGTCACAGGCCTCCAAATGTCAACAAGAACGACAAGAAGCTCAAGGAACGGCATGCAGTAGGGGTGGGGGTGACTTCTTCTGCTTAACATTTACTCACGATAATGATTGACTTTTGTGAAGGAAATACTTTACCAGCATAAACCCTTAGTGTTTCTTTCCTTGAAAGGATCTTTGGACTGGTGGACGAGGTTCCACATATGGAGAAAGAGAGAAAGTGTGAGAATGAGAGCAAACGAGGCAGGACGAAGAACTGCTGAGGAATGTGTCGCTTTGAGCAGCAAGTAAATTAACTATTATAAGTGTTTCCATGGCAGCAGTGCATGGTCAACAAAAGATTAAAGGTCCTGCAATGAGAAAACACACAAAGAAAGTAGCTAAAACAGTTTCAGAAAGACTACATAATATGAAAAAAAAACAGTATTTCACAGATATGCAAGTAGCTACAAATTAAAAAATGTAAGATTGATATAATATCTGGAGAAAGCGGTTAAGACCCTGAGTGACCCCAAACGAACTTGGTGTGATGTCATTTCGAACAAAAATAGGCCAAAAAAAAAGAGTCAGTTTGGAGTTTGTGTACAAAAAAGACAACTTTCTGGCTGGTGCAAACATATCCACATCGCTATGATCACATGCTTTCTTTTTTGTTCTTTTTTTCTTTTAATTTTTTTTTAGTACAAATTAACAAAACAGTAGCGTATACAAGGTAAGAAATCAATGACACACATATACATGCAGGAGAGAAAAACAAAAACAAAACAAAAACAAAGAGAGAGAAAGCAGATAAATATAGATATCGATATAGTGGTGTATGCAGGTACATTGGTAAGTAATGGGTTATTTTAGTGATATAGGTATAGATAGAGGCAATTTAAGACAATCATAGTAATAGTAGTAGAGTTGTAGTGGAGGTAGTAATCATACTAATAATATTAACAATAATAATAGTAGTAGTAGTGGTAGTAGTAGTAGTAACGATAATAATGTTCATGATAATAATAGTAGGATTAGCATTAGTGATTTATAATAATAGTATTAGTAATAATAATGATAATAATAATACATTTAGATAAGTCAATACAATTATTGTAGATTTACACTATACTCTAGGTCTGGGAGCTGCTCCACAACTGCCAGTGAGCGCAACCAATAGACACCTCCCTTCGATTCACAGGTTCACCGACTTGCTCAGTTATGTTGGTCCACCAGTTAGACCACCACCAAAGCAAAACCAACAAACATAAACCAAACCAATGTGGAAATTTAATTCTGGTCTGAGCTGGTTATTTCCCAAGTAGGCTATTTTGTGGCCGGAACTGTAATGTATAACATGAAATTGTTAAACAATTACTGCTTAAACCTGAAAGACAGTGTAGTTGATGTGAAGAGTTCAGTTTTAAACTGCAATTAAACATGCCATTTCACAAAAAGCAACTGCAAAACTTTCAGATCATTGTATAAAGATTAATATGATTTAGAGTTCAGTTACAGTTGGATAGTTTAATATGTTCAGGCTATAGATTCAACAGAGAATAATGCGTCATGCTTGGCATCATGGGAGAGGAAGGCCTGCACTAATGTGATTTATAACTTCTCTTAGTGCTGTATTTCAATGATGAGGAAGTTCAAAAATGTACACCACAGATAGGGTGTCTGGTGATACTGATAAAACATGCTATCCTGTCACAATATTTCATGTTATGTGGGAACAGTGGATGATTGCAATATTTCTTACAACACGCAGACAGTTGTGAAAGTCTAAAAAGGCTTATACTGTATGTACTCGGCTACAAACCAGCCACAGTGTTATATTAAAACTATAATATTAAAATGATTTTGTCTTGATAATATTTCTAGCACTTAAAGGGTTAGTTCACCCAAAAATGAAAATTATGTCATTAATGACTCACCCTCATGTCGTTCCAAGCCCGTAAGACCTCCGTTCATCTTCAGAACACAGTTTAAGATATTTTAGATTTAGTCCGAGAGCTTTCTGTCCCTCCATTGAAAATGCATGTACGGTATACTGTCCATATCCAGAAAAGGTAATACAGACATCATCAAAGTAGTCCAAGTGACTACAGTGGCTCAATCTTAAGTTTATAAAGCGACGACAATACTTTTTGTGTGCAAAAAACAACAAAAATAACGACTTTATTCCACTTTTCATATCCTTCTCTCTGGGCCTCGAGTTTTTTCACGTAGTATAACTGCGCAGCGCATCTGGGTTGTACGTCACACGTAGGCTTACTATTGGCCGACACTGGTCATGTGTGTGATGCGTCTGACACACAACCCAGAAGCGCTACGCAGTTATACTACGTGAACTAACTCGAGGCCCAGAGAGAAGGAAACGAATAGTGTAATAAAGTCGTTGTTTTTGCTGTTTTTTGATCACAAAAAGTATTCTCGTCGCTTTATAAACTTAAGATTGAGCCACTGTAGTCACTTGGACTACTTTGATGATGTCTGTATTACCTTTTCGGGATATGGACAGTATACCGTACATGCATTTTCAATGGAGGGACAGAAAGCTCTCGGACTAAATCTAAAATATCTTAAACTGTGTTCTGAAGATGAACGGAGGTCTTACGGGCTTGGAACGACATGAGGGTGAGTCATTAATGACATAATTTTCATTTTTGGGTGAACTAACCCTTTAAATGGTGGTGGTACAGCATTTCCACTAGCTGTATTTTAAACTGTAACATTCATTATCTTCTTGCCTGCAAGAGGATTGCAGTCATGATACATGACTGTAATGCTATGATCCATTCACAGTAAACTGAGCCATATTCCCATTTGATATTTGTGATAAATGCATTCCATTTGTGTTGCGGTGTGTGGACTGGCACATCACTGCTTGTCTGTTCTCCTGACACTACAGTGCGAATTTGAAATGCTAGAAAAATTCTGATTTATCTTCACTCTCAGCTTTCCCACTTTAAAACAACGGGAAACTGCAGGGTCAAAGGGCAAACGTTTACACAAAACATAATGACCACTTCTAGAAGCACATGTGACTTCATTTGGGATGTCTACTTGGAACAGTGTTGCTGAGTGTGCGAGAAAGGGGTGGGAAAGAGAGAGTGTGAGAGAGAGAAAGTGAAGGAGAGAGAGATCGTAAGGCAAACGTGGGGAACTTTTGACAGTTTTGTGTGTTTGTTCCAGAGTTGTGAGAGAGCAGCAGATGGCTTCACTCCATGTGAGTTTGCCGTGGAGTGTGACTTTGCCTCTGGTTGTGCCACTGATGTTGCCATCCACCAAGTCAACAGCCAACCGGTGAAGTCAGTCTGTTCAGTCATCCCACCCTCTGACAGAAAGACACTCTGTGCCTTAGTGAAGACACGAACATAAATAAATACATCACTGCACAGTAGGGCTGCACAATATATCGAAATTATCAAAATATTGCAAATGTATATATTGCGATATGCATATTGAAACAGCTTGCAAAAACTGGGGTCATGAAGAAAAGACAGAGAAAATCACTGCTCTTGGCTAAATAACTTTTGTAGCTTTAATAATAATCAGTATATATATTTAATTCATACAGTGAAAACCAAGCAGTGTTTATTTTTACATTTGATTATTCAGATTCTGTTGTTAAATAAACCTAATGTAGGCGTTCCTGAAACCCTAAACCCTGTTTTTACACTGATGTTAAAATAACACTTCTTATGCAAAACACTGCTGTTCACTTTCAGAAGTTGTAGGGATGTTTTCTCGTCACAAAAAGAATGTGAAACACGTATGTTGGTTATATAATTTTAAATATATTTTAAAGATAATTTAAGTTTATTTTACACACTTTAAGCATCGTATATCGCATTATTTAAAGGAGTAGTTCACTTTAAAATGAAAATTCTGTCATCATATACTCACCCTCATGTTGTTTCAAACCTGTATGAATTTCTTTCTTCTGCTGAACACAAAGGAAGATATTTAGAAGAATGTCAGTAACCAGACAGTTTTTGGGTCCCATTAACTTCCATAGTATATTTTTTTCCTACTATGGAAGTCAATGAGACCCAAAAACTGCCTGGTTACTGATATTCTTCTAAATATCTTCCTTTGTGTTCAGCAGAAGAAGGAAATTCATACAGGTTTGAAACAACATGGGGGTGAGTATATGATGACAGAATTTTCATTTTAAAGTGAACTACTCCTTTAATGAGTTATCGCATTATTCTTCAATATCGTGCAGCCCTAGTGCACAGTTTCATAAATGATGAAATATTGTGAAATTCCAAATAACAGAACATGAATGCTGATAGTCCTCTCTTAGATCTTAAAGCAATTATGCGTAATTTTTTTATAGGGTGCATTTACACGACAACAATGCCTGGATTATTTGTAAAAAATGATGCCTGGATTATAAAAAAAAAAACTTGTGTTCCACATTTTAAAAAAAGAGTCACATGAGAGGGAGTCAATTATGACAGAATTTTCTGTTTTTTGGGAAGAACTAATCTTTTAAGCTGGGACCAGAGAAAGGGTTTTAAAATCGACTGTTTACATTACATCGTTTTTGACTAAAAACAGAAAACTTTTATGCATTTTGGCTGTTCATTTACACGACAACAGTGTTTTGGGGGCCTGAAAACGCAAACTTTTGAAAATGATGACGTTATCATCTGTGTAAACTACAAAAACGATGAGGTCATGTGCATGAGTATTAAGATGAAAAGTGTTTCTTTACAAAGTGACATCGCCAACTACTGGCCTGGCATGCATAATACAGCATTTAGTTGTTTTCAAGAATCCGGTTGAAAAGGGATTGTTTTTCGATACGCAAAAACAGAAAAAATGTTTCCGTTTTTTGTTGAAACTGGTGTCTTGTAAACTGCCCCTTAGATTTGAACACCTTTTCTCTGGTCCCAGCTTAAAAGATCTTTCTATAAGTTCTGTAAATGCAATATCGAACCCAATAATGGGTAAACTGCACAGCTGTACCCGAATAAAGGCCCCCCAACAACAAAAGAGCAGCATTACGACCACAAACTCAGGTGTTTTGTCAACTAGCGCTGCCAGCATAACTCAACACGCTCCCTTTATCTTCACACACTCCTCGCAAGACGTGTTCCTCTTTAATGGAACATCTGTTTTCCGTCCTTTCATCTCATGGGATTTTCATTTAGCCAAGTTAATTACCCTATCAAACCAGGTTGATTATCATATTCCTCGACTTAAAATAAATAAATTAATAAATAAAAAATTGGTGGCACGGTCTTGCGGCGGCGGTTCAAATCCCACGCAGCCTCTACTGCAGGTACGGCCCACAAAAGAACAGCTGTGTCTGGACCTGGTCCCCTGGGTGGATCCGGGACTATGTGCTAAATCAGAGTCTGGCACAGGTTTGTTGAACAATCTCACAGTAAACATCATTCCTGGATGCGCCTCTAGGGAATAGCCTATAAGGAAATGTGTTAATGGTGATGAAAAGCAATTTATTGAATCGGGAAATAATCCTTGTGCCCCAGCCTTAATCCAAACAGCTCGCTGAGCGCAATTAATAAAACATTTGTCTTTTCACATCAACCTCTATTGACCTTCATCGCTAGACATAATTGAAATGTCTAGTTATTTTTATTTCAACTCTTCGACTGAAGCAATTAAGCTTTGGAGGCGTCCGTTTCTTGTCAAAGCAGATCTTTATAATTTGGCTCTTTCTCCTTTACACATCAGTTGATTAATGCAAAAACAGGCCATATTTTCATGCCATATTTTCACTCTCTAAGGTCTGAAGAAACCCTCCCCCACAAGTGTTTGAACACGCACTATAAACTACAGTATGTGGACTGTCAGAAAGCTTTATAGAGTTACACAGGGATCATTACTTTAAATAGGTACCTGTACTTGAAATGACCTTTAACACACTGTTGTTACTGTATTAATCTATTATAAAGATAATCTGTTAAATGAATTATACATAGCGTATTTCTGCCGAGCAGCGAGGCACAGGAGACCAGATGGCTCAGGGTGGAGCACTAACTGCTGTAAATTGTCAAGACGAAAATGGATGCTCTAAATATGGTCGTCACGCTGCTTTGTAGGTAGAGATGAGGGAAGCAATGGATGGAGAAACGAACATGACCAAATGTGCCACAATATACAGAATCGTAGAATATATGATGATACTTTAAACTTAAAAGGATGGTTGCAGGATAGAGAATTGAAGCTGTCAATAAAATAGTGGGGCATGATGTTTCAGTGGGGTAAGTTGTCACAATGGAACATGCCACTAAATAGCCTATTACTGGCTATTCAACTAAATTTAAACTGTAAAACCGCAGGAACGTAAAAGATAACACAAAAAAAGCAAACCACTGTTTTGGCCATAAATATTGTAATAAATTGTATTAATTTATAGCATTTAAAATGTGACAAAAATGGCCTAGTCATTATACAGTTACATTTTTTTGTTCAAAAAATACTAGGCTACTACTAATAAAAATAATTTTTTGAGTATATATATTTGAGATACAGACCTTGAGACAAGCCACTATGTGACAACTAGCCCCGGGGTCTTTGTAATATCCCCACTACACATCTACCGTATAAAAATCCCAATAGATTAGTAGCATGGCATGAAACCTTTGATAAGAATTACAGTGTGTCTAACCACGTGAAACTTTCACATCTTATTATATGTTTGGCCTTTTGCTACTTTAATTGAAAATAAGAAAGGACTGAAATAGAACAAGAGAGGTAGAGCCTTATTAGGACATGTTGCGAGCCAAATTCACATTAGCAACGCAGCTGATTGTGAAGGAGCATGTATGCTTACCGCTAGACCATAGCTCTGACGCTTAACTCTTTTGAGTGGAGTATACTGAGGTGAAATTGAGGTTAGTTTATCTCCTAATTAATCACTTTAAACACATGGCTGCACTGCCTTAATTCCAACCATTTGTGTTTACAGAGTACATTTAGATAATATTCTACAGGTGCACCAAATCAGAGCAAAAATCAAAACTTATGAAAAAAACATTCTGAGAATGTAAGTGAGCCTTTTGTAGAGAGAGAGAAAGATGACTGCATGAGCTACTGTTATGTAGGCATAAGACAGGGTGAGAAAGTTTCTGCAGGTGACAGTGGGGCCGCTGTTTTCCACGCCGGCACGGTTGCATGCCAGAAAGTAGCACGCGCCTCTGCTACTGTTTAAACCTGCGCGGGTGTCCCGCGTGCACACGCTAATCGCACTGAGTGCTCCCCTGCGTCTCGTTTTATTACCTTGTTGACACCAGCTGCTAGTTTTTAAGCACTTTTAAATGCGGGTGTGAGTGGTGGCTCAAATCACAGAATTAATGCCGTTATTCGCCACGCTTTTCTTTTTGGCAGCGACTTAAGCCCCAGACTTAACAACAAGCCTGTTTTTTTATGCATTCCGACAGCTGGTGGGAATAAGACTCTTGCCAGTGGAATAAAAAAAGGCCGTACATGAAAACACAAAGAGATAAGTACTGTGCACAACATAAACCACTCCTGATGGCTCTAATTCTCAGCAGTGGGCCTCTGATTTTTTTTTTTTTTTTTTGTACTGAGAAAAGTTACTTTCCACTGTCCTAATACAAGCATAGTGATTAGATTTTTTTGGTTGTTAGTGTTCTAGTTTTATTCAATTTAAATTCCCTTAATAAGAAAGTAGAGCACTCTGTTTTCCACAGAGTATTAGCAGTTACTAGGGATCCAGATCCAACAACTGATATATATATTTTTTTTTTATGCGAGTCCAAACAGTTCTGCAATGTGAACGCTCCAATTTCAAAAGCCGCTTTTCCACAGTCGGGCCAAACCTTTCTCATTGCTTAACCATTACATCCGGTGCTGATCCAGCCCAGACGGTACGGATATGGTTTCATTTTTCCGACTGATAACGGCCACTGTTTGGAATGTAATACAAATGTGTCAATTTTCGCCTAACACAAGACTTCACAGACAATATGAGATGTAGATAGTGACTGCGTTAAGGAGGATGATCAGATATTTCTTTTAGTTTTATTATTATTTTTGTTTACAAGTTAAAACACAAATAGCACACTTGGCAAGCTACAGAGAAACTGGTAGCCAGGCAATGCACAAGAAACAAATCCTGAGTGGTGACGTCACTACTAGGGGTTGGGAATCTAAAATTGAATCCAATTCTGGAATCGGATACTTACGGTCAGGAATCGGATACTTGTTATAAAATTAAAATTTCGATTCCTCTTATCGATTCCTTTGTGTGCATTTTAATATGACGTTAGACCGCTGTTTTCTGTGCTGTGCACACACATCTAAAACGTGCACGCAGAAAGCCACCTCTTGTAGTGAATAGTGCAAGTTGAGTTCTCTTCCGTGCCTTTTTGCACTTGGACAGACAATTACTCACAGACAATATGTCAAAATATCCTAGTGAACACAACTGGTTGTCTAAAGTTAACGTAAACATTTGAAAAAGAAAACATGTCAAAAGTGTAACAGTATATTGGATTGGTGCAGCTATTAAAGTGACAGCAGACTAATATTCCTCCTGCCGTCTCTATAATAATGTTAATCAAACAACAAAAGCCAAAGAGAACATTCACTTGCTGCTCTTGACTGAATAACTTTAACTATATTTGTAATGCATATTTATAAAGTGCAGTGTTATTTTACATTACAGTTTCTGTACATGAATACCTGAAAATCTTAAAACACTGTTTATTTCAATTGTATCTTTGTTTGCTAATTTGTTTTTGTTTTTTATTTCTTCTTTAATTAATGAGTATTTACTTGTCTTACATAATACTTGAAATTTATGGTCTTTTTAAACCATAGGCAAAATTCCTTGTGATTTTTGTTCATGGTATTTAGCTACAATGAACTGTATTGCAATAAGACTTAGAATAAATGTGAATGATATCCAAGTATTTTTAAATGAAATAAATAAAAATAATAAATAAACAAAAAATAAACAAAATAAAATAAAATAAAACAAAAATAAAGGTTTAAATATTTACAGCACATTAAACATTGTGACAGAATGAGAAAACACAAGCATTGCTCACATTTTTGTGCAATGGAGTCAAGTGATGAAAATGGCAGGATGATGGAAGAGTAACCTTGACCACAGTATCTTGAGGGGCTGTCAGAACGGGTTGAGTCTACAGACGAGAGGCGCCGTGATTACACTGACAACAACAAGCTGCTAGCGCAGAGTGTGTGTGTTTGTGTGTGTCGACTTCTCTTTGGTGTAATGTCGAGAAAGAGGGAGGATCTGAAGCCTCAGGTAAAATAAATACAAATTCCAAATGGTGCCAGCAGCACCTGCTTGATTTACATTTTCTAATTGCAAAAGAAAGAAATGCCAAAAAAAAAGAAGAAAAAAAAAGAAAAACGTTTTATCAATACATTGACAAGAGAAAGAGATGCACAGCACTGGAAGCGCAGAATAATTAATCAACAGACAGAAATAACTATTTGTTCTTTGTTCATTGGTTTGAGGGCTCACTTAGTACAAAGTCTGTGTTCTTAAATGGGCTCTTTAAATTCTGTAGCCTCAGTTTTTATTTAAAATGACAGGAGACAGGCTTCCATAGGACCACAACACAAATCTCTTAAATAATCACAGTTGTTTCTCCTAGAGAGCAATGACTTAAGAGTTAAGACATTAGTTTAAGTCATGTTTCACAGATGTTTCTTCTGAAAAAAAGACCCTATAAATCTCTCGTCCTCTAGGGTTTCAAAGTGGATTTCAAATTTGCACCCATATTTTCTGCAAAACCAAAGTCTGCAAGCAAAATGAGATATTTTAATACAAAGCCAAATATTTCTCATTATGATTTTTTTGAATACCCAAATTTTTCTATGCTTTGCTACCCACATTCATTTCCCCCTGAAAAGAATACTGAAAATTAAACAGTTTTGAACGACAAGAAGAATACGTTCAATTAGTTTTTTTGTTTTTAAACACACAAAAGAAATATGGCAAAAACAATCACACCTTGAATAATGTGCACTGAAAATTACTGGCAGATGAAGTGCTTTGCAGTTGAGTCCCAAATCAGTTGCAGCCTGTCAGACAGAGACACACAACAAACAGAAGTTAAAACTGGTTAGCCAGGTCGTCTTTTGACACCTAAACCAGAGGCCCTTGTCGAGAATTCAACAAACAACACCTGCACAGGCTAAAGTAATGTCCTTGATGGCATTCCAGTCACCTGAGAGCGAGAAAAACTTCCCAGATCTGGGGCTCATTCTCTCTCTCTTTCCCCCCTCACTATCTCTCAGCTTCCAAAACCACGAAAAAAAAAAAAAAAAAAATGTTTTGTTGTGTATGACTCAGGTTGTGCTGAAAAGACAAACAATGGAGCGAGAGAGTGAGAGAAGGGAGGGGAGACAGAGAGGGAAAACAGACCACGGGTCAGAAGTCTCAGATGACACAGGTGTTGCTGCTGCCACCAAGAGTGGCACTAAAATTGGCAGGAGCTCCACTGTTGAGCTTGAGCTTCCTAGCAATGTGGCTGTTTGGCAGATGAGGACATGGCTGTGATTAGCAGCAGCGCACTTGCACTAACAGTGAACGACGGCGGAGGTAAAACCGATCGGGAGGGGGGGTTGACAGCTGTGAGCGAATCTCGTAGCAGAGAAATGTCGAGCCAAACTGACCAACACTTTATCAGATGTAGCTAATGCTGAAAGCAAGCGTGACAGCTGTAAAGGACAGCGAAGACCTGCACAAAAAAACATGAAACTAAATTTAGATATTCACGTGCGTGCAATATTCCAGGTGGGTTTTGTGGCACAATGTTGATTTCCACAAAAAAATTTGACACCCAAAAAAACAAAGTTCAAGCACCATTGTCAAAGGTTTAAAAGGAAAAATGTGAAGCTTATAACTTTATAAAAAACACTTACATTAATATTTGTGTTAAAACGTATTATTAACATTATTTGAGCTGTAAAGCTTAAAAATCATTAGTTTGTTTTTGCATGTCTGGCTTAGTGTTGTCATGGCAAGAAAAGTTGTAAAACTGGAAATAACTTTACACAGAAAAAGATTTTCAGGGATTTTTTTTTTTTTTTCACACAAAATCTTATCACACATCGTTTACATCTTATGCAGTAAAACAAATCTGTTAACTAAAACTAAAACTATTAAACTTATTTTAAGTAATTGAAATAAATATGAAAATATATTAAACACTTAGAAATGTTGCCTTGGCCAGTAACAGAAATAAGTTTAAGCTGAAGTATTAAAAATTACTAAAACCCAAATGAAGCTAAATAAGTTATATTGAAGAATAACTAACAAAAATGACAAAAGCACATACATTTTGAAAATTTAAAATAAATGAAATATAATATACTATACTATAATAGTACTAAAATAATGCTGGTCCTGTGGCTCTTCTGTTGAAACGGTGAGTATTTTAACGTTTAAAGATTGGCTCCTCACTGCAACCCATTTACTTTTAGCTTTTTTTAAAACAAAACAAAAATATTTTTTGTGGTTTTCAACATTATGCTGCTGATTGAACTGAACTTGTACTGACCCGGAATATTCCTTCAAGTGTCCAAAAAAAGTTTTATTTGTTTTATTAAAATGTTGAAACTTTATTAAAACTTGGCCTAACCGATAATCGCACAATAACATCGACTTGACAAATGACTGTTTGTACAACTGACATAGCTTGTGTGCAAATGAAGAAAAGCTGAAGACTGCTTAACGCCTTAACGTCACATGTGAGCTTGTGATAACGAAGAGCAAATGAATTCCCCTCATCAGTTTTGGTTGAAGTTGTGTAGGGAGCCATCATTTGTGTCAGACTCAGTGTAACAGACACCTGACAGTAGGTGAGACGCGTCTCCTGTCAGATGTCTTTGTCTTGGCCGCCTGTTCCCTGAGGTGACAACACCTGCGAGTTCAGATCCTCCTCACTGTTCACTCTCACGCTAGCACTGCCAAAAAGGGACATTTCAGTCATAGTCACAGGCCAGAGTTGCTCTTGGAAACGTTGCTAAAGATTGAAATCACGCCCATGTTTTAATAAATCTCATTCACTATGTGTCACCTTTTGAATATGCATTTAGCGTACATAACGGCATCAGATAAAGACAGTACAGGAGAATAACAGTGGATATAAAAACTCTACATACCCCTGCTGTGTTTTTGATGTAAAAAATGAAAGAGATAAATTATATAAGAACTTTTGCACCTTTAATGCAAAAATTACATTACATTTTTACATTAAACGTGCAAAGGTCCTGGCATGATTTATCTTTGTTTAATTTTTTACATAAAAAACAACAGCTGTTTTGACAGGGGTGTAAAGTTTTTTTTATATCCAACAATGTACATGTAGACTGTTAATAAGTGATGAATAAAATATAAAAATATTCCAAATAATACATTCTGTTTTGTTATTTTGTAACCGTTTTTAAAATGCTGTGGTATTTTTACATTTTTGTGAAAGATCCATGCCAACAACGGTTAAGGATGCACAATGTTAAGTTCTGGTCGATAGAACAAGCCATTCATTATTTCAACTGATAAATGACTGATATTAAAATTCTACATTATATTCTTAAAATAAACAAAAAATAAAACAAAACAAAAATCAATTATTTTAAAATCTACAAATAAAATTAGGCATCACAAGTTAGGCAACATTATAATGAAGATTATGAAAATGAATCAAACTCAAATGGATTAATTTTTAGATTTGATAGATTTTAGATTTTGACGTAGGCCAGTAAGAGCTGAGCATGTAAACCTCACTCCCCTGGCCTAAAGAGGCACGCTAGCGACTGGCGCTATCGGCTGCGGTCTTTAGCGTCCTTGTTAGCGCGCCCCCCTCCCACGTCAGAGAAGCCAGTTCAAGTCCCACTTGGAGCATGTCGAGTAGCACCGGTTACACTAATTGCATTTAACAGTGTTATTAAATTATTAGTGTTTTTAAAGATCAACTTTAAGTGAGATGACAGAAAAACTAATCTAAATGTATTGATTAACAAAACAAAAACAAGTTAACTTTTTAGCAATATATACTGTAGACTGCAAAAAGTCTGGTTAGAACACACAGATGATTTTGAATGGCCCGACAAAAGAAAAATATATGCTTTTTTCCTTCAGAGAGTGTAATTACGGCCTTTACCAGCCAGGGCTAACAGGCCGTGCTAATTGATATACATCCTATAATACTGAAAAGCCTATGGGGTAGAAATCAAATAATAAGTGAGAGCTTCTCTTCGGTTTAGTAGTCTTTGTTTGTTGCAGGTGATCCTGATCATCTCAGAGCAGGTTTTGGTCTGCCTGCGGTGGTTTCTGGTGTGTTCTCAAAGCAGCCAGGAGCTAAATGAGCAGCGCAGCAGCACCTGAGGCCTGGGGCCTGTGAGTCTGGAGTCTGCTTCCTTCCTGCCAGTAGGACAGGAATGAGCTCATCACTGCTCTCCCCTGCTGTTAGCAGCCTGGAGAGCCCATACACTCGCTCAGAGAGTCAGGAGGCTCAGCCATATTGCATGCACACACATGAATTGCTTTCCATCATGCTTCATACAATGTCAGACACCTTCCCTGAAATGAAAGGATACCACGGCACCGTCGTGATTCCTGAGAGTGTACTCACTGTCCCAATGGTCTCGTCCATGTGATCAGTAACTAGAATAGTTTATGTTCAACAATAATAGCTAACCAAGGCACACTGTTCATTAACCAGTTGGTCAGAACCAAATTAATGAGTAATTAAGTGAATGAGATCAGATCAGATCACAACAGCTAAAACAATAGATTAGGTACAGGAGAATAGGGAACAGAAAAAAAAAAAGGGGGAAAAAAATCTGGTCCCAAAGTTTATGACGAACAAAAAAATAAATGCATTTTTTTCTGAAATATTAGAGCGGGACATTCAGAAGACATCTAGGTTTGGCATTTGGCATACTCTGACAGTGTACTATTCATTCACTTATTGTAAAACTATTGATTTAATCACCTTCAAAAGGAAAAACAATAAAATCAAACATAAACAATACATTTCTCAAAACATATCATAGCTCAGGGATTCTTATTAACTACTGTATATAAATCTGCAAAATTCAATTAATGCATATTTAAAAGACTATAAATAATTTTAGACCAAATGAGCTTATGGATCATTAAGAATGCAGCAAAATCGAATAAAAATAAAAGTAAATAAGAGCCTTTTGGCTTGTTGTACCCTATAAATCCATTAGGGCAATGATTTCTCGACTCCAGAACTAGTTTGTCCTTTACTGTCTAGTGAGCTACTTAATTATAGCAGAACTCTTTCAAATTCTGGGTTACCGGGCAAAACTTTCAGTATCCTTATCACCTTGAAACATGAACAATCTGGGAGACGCTAAGCTCCCATAACATATTTTCATTTGTGTTGGTCTTCTGCTGGGACAACGGGGTTATTAATTTCATTTGGGCTTCATTAAACCACATTCTGCAATTGGGCTCCTCCGTCTTTAATCATAATTTCTCCCCTTTGCCAGCGTGGCCTCCAGTGGCTTGGAGTGGAGGGTCACAATGTGTTCCCCCATCATATCCACAAAATGGATGACAATAAAAGATCATTCATCTCAATCACTCACTGTTGGACCAGAGTCATCCAAATCCCTGCTGTAATTCATCCAAACTGGAGAGCAAATCACTGTCTTACCGACACATCAAGGGATAATAAGAAAACAAATAGGTACATAAGAGATTGTGAAAACACTTATTCCTGAATGAAAGAAATTAATGCATGTTAGCGAATATAAACTGATATATTACGGAATTGAAGTCATTATAAATGCATTCTAGTTTAAACAACTCCAAGGACACTTGGAGCAATATGAGCTTTAAGAAAGGACTTGATAGACTGAATGATGAATGATCAATGATGAATGAATAGCCTTCATTTGATAGAAATATTAAAGAAAAAAAGGGCATCTTGAAGGGCAGTACATGGAAAATAAAAAGAAGCAACCATTTGAATAAATGTTCAGAATACATGAAGTTTTTAAAGATGGATATGAGCTCAAGGTTTGTCAGGAAATCTTTCAGAAAAATCCTTGAATAAAAGTTGTTTCCTTTATGATGAACTTGAAGCTAGTAAACTAATAAGTAGGGGTGTAACGATACACGTATTCGTATTGAACCGTTCGGCACGAGGCTTTCGGTTTCGGTACGCATTAGGGTGCTTTCACATCTGTAGTTCGGTTCATTTGGTCCGAACCAAGGGCGAAAAATGATACTTTGTAGAATTTTTCAGGCGTTTTGGTTCCTTTTCACACCACACTGATCTCTCTGGTCCGAATCAGTTTATGAGTTGATAAAACGAACCAAAATGCAGTCACGTGACAACATCCACATCACTCGTTGGCCAGATGTGTCTTGAACGCATTTCCATAACTGCACTTCGTTTGGTCAGAATTAAAGTGCGGGAAAATTGCAACAGAACTCCTGGAATAGGGCTGGGCGATATATCGCATGACATTGATATGCGCCTCTCGTCAGTAAAGCCGGTTCCTTGATTAGTAGTAAATCGCCATCACCTGCTTTCAAATTGAGCGGCATTTACTTCACAGAGCCGTAGTTAACTGACAAGCTGAGCCATATCGCAGGCGATACGTCCGCGATAATTAATGCGATATGGCTCAGCTTGTCAGTGAACTACGGCTCTGTGTAGTAAATGCCGCTCCATTTGAAAGCAGGTGATGGCGATTTACTACTAATCAAGGAACCGGCTTTACTGACGAGAGGCGCATATCAGGGGCTGTTTACACCTGGCCACTTCATGCGTTTTCTCAGATCGGATAGCTATCTGATTTATCAAAACGATTCCATTTACACCTGGTCACATAAATGTGTTTTTGCGAAACGGATTTAAATCCGATCTTCAATTCCCGCGCTATATACAGATTTAATGGAGTGCACGTCACCGAAAGCAACAGATATGAGCTGCAATTTATTGATCATCAGCTAAAATTTCTAAATCAAAGACCGCGATAAGAGAGAGCAGTAACAGCCCTGGTAAGATCATTTCGTTTCTCTACTTTTAATGATGATTGTGTGTTAAGCGTCTGCGACTTACTTTCACTTTGATTTGCGATAGTTTGCACGTTGGCTTAAGAATAGATGCTCAGCATCTCATCTGCGGTGATGCGTGTTCCATAGCGTCGTCATATCTGGATATAACATTACATATAGCCTATAACACGCTCTCACATGTTTATTTTTTTTTTGCATTTTTGGGAGGAGTGCAATTTACATATGTGGTTTCAACAACCAGATGCATTTACACTTGTCCAGTTTCGTCTGGAATGCAGACCACCTCCTGAAGTGGTTTGAGCGATTGGATTCAAATCCGTCTCGAATGCGTTTCGGAGGGCATTTACACCTGGTCTTTTCACGATCGGAGAGCTATCCGATCTGAGAAAACGCATGAAGTGGCCAGGTGTAAACAGCCCCTCAATGTCATGCGATATATCACCCAGCCCTATCCCGGAAGTAAACAAAGAGCTGGAAAATCCGGCAGACAACACGCCGATGTTTACTATGGAGAGACGACTGCGTGGGCTGATTGTATCCTTGGTCATATTTTATTATATAGTTTGTCTACACCACTTTAGACAAACAATAATATTTGAGAATGAAGCGAGGATACGGCTCAAAAATAATGTTAATAATTTCTATCAGGCTCCGCACCTCCTCACAACTCCAAGTTTGTCCGCGAGCTGCCATGCTTAAAGTGCAAACTGTCAACAAACATTTCTCCTCATCCCATAATGCACATCGCAGCTGACTACGGCAACTGGTTTAGTCCAAAAATGCGCAGTTCTTTGGCAGTTGGTTCTGTTCGAGGTCAGATCACATTCTCACCACAAACGAACTGCTCCAAAGTTCGTTTCAAAGCGTTTCGAGGCAGTCTCGGTACGCTTGTTTGGTCCGCTTTTGGTGCACACCCGATTGCAATTGCCGCATTCACACCTGCCCAAACGAACAGCACAAATGGGGAAAAGGAACTCTAGTGCGATTCAACCAAACTAAATGAGGAAGGTGTAAAAGCACCCTTACAAACCAAACGGTTCATTGGACCATTTTTCCTGCCGACCAAAATTTTGTTATTTCAAATGTAGGCGCGCGGCAAGCGCTCTCATTATAAGAGACGCTGGCACAACCACAACATTGTCCATCAAATGGCAAACGTAATGAAAGCAGAACGAAACTGCGCTACTCCTTATTTTGTGCTTCACGGACAGTTTATCAGTTTGGACCAATGCAGCGCAATCCGATCTTGATCAAGCGACACTGTTACTACACAGTGCTAAGAGATCCAGTAAAGAAAGCATTTGAACTCGCCACTGAAGTAATAACATCGCTGCGAGATCTAGTGAGAAGCATTCACATTTCTCCATTATTAACGGATCAAACAGTGCTGACGTGGAAACCAGGAAGAAAGATTGTGCTTTCAAGTAACGTCGGTTTTATTTCGACATTATGAATAAAACTGCTGCCCTCAAATGTCAATCTGAAATCTTTGTTTATTACTACTACAATATTACATTTCTTTTTTTTTATAGGGAGCTGTTTTTGTTTCATATGCTCCAAAGAAGAGTCAAGTATAGCTCCATCATTGCTCAAAGTAAAAAATTATCATACTTTATGATGTTAGTTATAATTAAAACAATTTTAATCAAGGAAATTTCTCTGGCATTTCTTTATTTTTGCTGTATCGAAAACGTACCGAACCATGACACCAGTGTATCGTATCGAACCGAACCGTGAATTTTGTGAACCGTTACACCCCTACTAATAAGCGTTTAATAAATTTGACAGACAAACACTGAGCAAGTAAATGTGAATGACAGACCAGCAGAGAGTGAGATACATTTTCAGAAAAATAGATGATTGCAGTATACATAGTATGTTTAGATTTAATTTACTAGATATCAACAATACTGTTACAAAACAAAAGCATTATAAAACAAAACATGGTGATTTTAATGGTGAGACTTTTGTTTTTGTAATCAGGCTCTCAAAAATTGTATAAAAAGTTGGATTTATATTTATCGGCCAATATATAATTTTTTGGCTTTCAGATATAAAGTTTTATCGGTATCGGCAAAATGTTCATATCATCCCTAATTTACAGTTTTATATTTCTCCATGTTTTTACTTCAGTTATGCTGTTCGCAAGGCTTCATGGGATTGTAGTTATTTCCCTCACTAAAGCCATTAAGTACACAGTCTTGTACCTTTGTATTTTTGTCCAATTTTCAAACACTTTTTTACTTCAAATCAAAGATTGTAATGTTATGAATCACCTATAGTACCTGGCTGGATTGGTCCATGGCTTATATCGCTTTAACAAGGTTTAAGAGTCAGACTTGTAACCTGAAGGTCACAGGTTCGATTCTCAATACCGGCAGGAAACGACTGAGGTGCCCTTGAGAAAGGCACCTAACCCCCAATCGCTCCCCAGGCGCCGCAGCAAAATTGGCTTCCCACTGCTCCCGGTGTGTGTGCCCACGGTTTGCAGTATGTGTGTTTACTACTCACTGCTCCTAATGTGTGTGCACTAACTTGGATGGGTTAAATGTAGAGGACAAATTCCGAGTATGGGAAACCATACTTGGCCTTCATGTCACTTCACTTCACTTATTAAACAAATAGAAATCCCTATGGGAGAAAGGATCGGAAAAAAAATACTTCCGGAACCAATGCTACTGAAAAAGAGGGCAGAGACTGTTGCACTCTATTAGCAAATTAAATATAACTGTAAATAAAACACAACAAAACTGCTTGTATAATAAACGATTTTTTGCACAAATCCAAAAATGAAATCAAGCAAAAAGTGCCACTATAATAAAACTGTTTTAGCTTGTTATAGTCATCACGGTCATAAAAAAATAAGACAAAACAGCACAACAAAATAAAACCATTACTATGACGAAACTATGTTTAACTCTGCTATAGACTGTCGCACAACTAAACAAAACAGATAAGCTTCCCACATATATATATTGTGATTTTGCAGTCCTAATAGAAGCTGTAGCAACTATGGCATTTTTGTAAGAGGCCGTCAACTTCAGCATCATTGGCTGTTCTCTGTCCAAGACCCATGCTCATGGGTAACATTAACACCGACCCACATAAACCACCTCTACATTCTACATGATCACTAAAATCCTCATTTTATTCCATTGACTTAAATAGAGTTGAACTCGGAGGAATGAAGGCAGGTCGGTCTCACTACAGGAGAGCACAATAACCTCGCAGAAGCGCAGCCAAAAGCTCTTAGCGCTGTGACAGAGCAGATGCCTGGAGTAATGACAGTGGGGATTATCCAATGATTGTGGATGCGTAAATCATTTCGGTTGGGTATGGGCCGCCATGATTAGGAGAGCGAGCGAACAGTTACTTAAAACAAAGAACATATTTAAATGTGTTCTTCAAGGGAAAACAGCTTTAAATTGAGCTGCTGCACGTATCTGAAACGCCGCCTGTGCTCATTATATCCTTGTAAAGAACAGAATATGGGTAAAATATTCTTTGAAAGGCAAGACATTGCCCAAGGGGAAAGAAGGATACAATCTTTGTATTCCAAACCATGGTGGCACATTTAATCTGTAATAGATCAAGCACAACGGAGGCAATGAAAGTCTCTTATGCTCACCTTGCTTTCTTGAGCTTCCTTTCTTTCATTTTCTCATCCAGCATCGCCTTCCACCAGGAGCTCACATTGTTGTCTTCTAATCACATTGCTCACACTCTCTTGATGCCTGCCTTAATTGTTTAATAAATTTTATTCAGTTAAGCATGAATTATTGTTAATTGAACTAAAAAGTAATTTTCTTAATTGAAATGAAGTGGGGGTGGGAGGCATATTAACGAGGTTAAAGCAGGATGCTTGCCTCAATGCCTCGAGATTTGTAATGTCATTTTATGTCATTTGTTTATACATTCATTTACTTCACAGTGTTTTTTTCTCCAGCTTTTTGCTCTTAAACTCTTAGTATGTCATAAAATGGGGTTGGTTGGGGGGGTTAACAAATTCACTTGAATTAGCTTTCCAAAAAAGCTTTGAGCTGCTATTGAATGCCTAAATATTTATTTTACGTCCTTATTTCTTTGTCACTGTAAACTATCCATATAGCCGTGCTGCTGTGACAGAACTTTCACATGACTTGTGTCAATGTTCCTTTAATGCATTGAACTCTATGGAGTAGGGCTGCAAGATATTGAAAAATACTGACATTGTTCTGCAACATATATTGCGATATAAAATAAAAAACAAGAATTTTCACAAAATGACTTGAATAGCTTGGAAAGAATAATCATTCTAGAATTATAATAGGGTGATTTTGTTGAGTGCAACTGCATAAAAAAAAACTTAAGCTTAAAAATTACATTGTACTCTGAAGACTTTAAGTGCAAACCATCCTTTTAGAGCTAAATGACTCAAACCATACAGTGAACAGAATTTAGTAAGGCCACATTCCCAATTGTTGACCCATTCGAGAGTAAGACTATAAAATAAGATTTTTATTGTGAAAATTATTTAAAAAATTTTTTTTAATAAAATAAAAAACTATTTCAATAATACTATTGTACTGTTAAAAGAAAAACTAGTTAATAAAAATAGTCCAAATAAGATAAGACCAATAAGATCAGCCTGGAGGCACGATAACTATCTTTGTCAAGTGTGTTGAGTGTTTATCTGCAACAATGTAAATATGCCTATAAAAGCATTTCATGTTCAATTCTGTTGTTTTAGCAACCAACTAACAACCTCACAAAACTGGGGTTCTCTGACGGTATCTGCAATGTTTTTCATGTGGAGGTCAAAGTGGCGAATGACAAGTTGGGAGATCCGCTGAAGCCCTGATTCATGTGAAATGGCCTTGAGATGTCTCTCTGGAATCAATCAATTGGGCCAGAGAAACTTCGACTTGGAGAGGTTTATGTCCACAAATATTAGTCCAAGTGGTTACATAAAACCTAAATTTGTTGTTCTTTCCAGCTTCAATATCAGCTGCTGCCAGGAAAGGTCAGTGGGACAAAACTTCAGACCACTTACCATTCTCTCAAGACTTTAAGAAACAGACAAATACGGCTAAAGAAAGAATCTATTGATGGATTTGACAGCATTGATGCATTATTTTCTTTAAACAAGTA
The DNA here is from genome assembly GCF_963993115.1 of Abramis brama. Taxonomy (NCBI): domain Eukaryota; kingdom Metazoa; phylum Chordata; class Actinopteri; order Cypriniformes; family Leuciscidae; genus Abramis; species Abramis brama. The sequence goes on from NC_139983.1 coordinate 25,997,436, forward strand.
CTATCATTGCCTTGGCCTGTCTGAACACTCAGATAGGATGACGGGAAAGCTGTTTATTTTATTTTTTTGGCCCTCAGATGAGTTGTGTTTACAATGACGCATTAAAAGTAAGTGCAAACGTTTCCAGCTGTTGGAAGGGGACAAAAATGATGATTGTTCCCAGACTTATACGCAAGATGAAGTTGCCAAAAACACTAATATCACAGTTTAAATAACTGATATGTAAAGGACATGGCGTGTTAGAGAATGTCTGGGTAAAGTTACACTGAACGAGGTATCACCGGTGTAACTGATGCTGGTGACAAATGCCTTCAGATGAACAATCATCCTGACAGCTGGACGGTAGGCAGTGACATTATTGCTCCATGTCCTTCTACCTCCTGTGAACACGGTAGACATTAGGCTCGTGCTCTGAATGATTTAGGCGACTTTAATAATTCAGTGTTTCCCTGAGCTAATTAGATAAGTGCCAGAGGTTTAAGGTCTTGTGAAGGCCCCGAGGGACATGTGGAGGAATGAGCCGTGTGAAATACAACCTCACCCATTGTAGCTGCATTGGAGGAACTTTTCATTGTATATTTACACATTTGATTCAGTTCATCAAATTGGACAAATTGCTGCTGGTGCTCACTAATAATTACTTTAAAATGATTTATACTCACAATCTCAATTTATAGCAATTTAAAGCTCAATATCTCAATTTATAGCAATTTAAAGCTCAAAATATAGCTGCAAGCAGCAATTATCGGGGCCAAGCGCAAAGACGATAAGACATGCCAACATGGCTGGGAGTGTCAGACCAACTGCAACAATGAGCAATTAAAGACATTTAAAGATGATTTTAGGCAAAATGGCTGAAAAATCATATATACAGTAACTAAAAATATGCAGCAGCAAATGAAATATATAATTTGTTAGGTGCTTTAGATAAATGCATCTGCTAAATGAATAAATGTAAAATATTTATTTGAAATGTTTTACATTTTTTAAACAAATGAGAAGTTTCTGGATGTTTAAGGATCATCCAATGGAAAGGGGAAAAATTCTGCTCATACACACACACACACACACACACACACACACACACACACACACACACACACACACACACACACACACACACACACACACACACACACACTGAGAATGCTACAGTATTTTCTTCCAGAGACCTCTCTATCCGCTCTTGCCTTTTCTACCAAGTTAACTTTTGGGTCAGGTCTCCAGACAGCGTCATTTTCCACAAGGTGAACCTTCTCACAGGAAAGCTTTCACCTCCGCCTCACCCTTCCATCTCCACAGCCAGAGCGACTGCAAAAGGAGAGGCAAAAGGACAAGCAGATATCACTTATATCATCATAGACACGAAGTGTTGTTTCACAGCACTGCCGGTAAACCAACAGCCCTTAAGCTTCCTAACAGAAATAGGAAGCTCAGAAGTGAGTTTTTATCTAAGGGAACAGAGACACTTAGTGAAGAAACATTTTATCATAACAAAAAGCAAGAACTATGTTGCATAAACACATCCTCTTTCGTGAAACCTTGTCTTTATCTGCACGCTTTTGCATGTGCCTGACTGAAGCTGATAAATCGCTTGTAAAGACAACTCAAAAAAAATAATTTAAATGAAAAAAAGTTTCATAAAGCTAAATTTAATTTAGTTCATCCAAAATAAATCAGTTTGATTAGATTAACACAATTTAGTTGGTTTAGATCACGTTCATTTACTCTAATGTTTAAATAAATTTTTAAGTTTATTTAAGTTAACATTAATTTTAAATGTTTTTTTGTTTTTTTACTGAGGTTTAATTAATTTTCTCATATTTAAACACGCTGTCTCATTTATGTATGTATTTGGTGAATATGCAATGTAATGCAATGTAGCCTATAGGTATAATGAACAAATAAGAAAAGACTGGTGTCAGTTCTGACTTTGCTATAGTTATACTCACTAAGCACAAGCGCCACTCTTTAGCACATATATATAATAACCACAATATTCAAAAGCATTACAAAAACTCCTGCAAATAACCAACATAACTGAACATTAAACATTAACATGTCTTTCACATAAAATAACACTTAATCCCTAAATGTACTCTCCCAGTCTCGTGATGCAAAACAAAATCCTGTGAGACTAGATTAAAACAATCTCATTACTATAATATATAACTTATATATAATACACGTATAATATATAAATATTATATAAGTTAAACTTACACATGGTATAATTAAGTTGTTTTAACATTTTAGTTGATTCACAAATTTTTTATTTTTTATTTTCAATTAAAGTAAAATTAATCTATTTTCTTAAGTGCAAATACTTTACTTTTTGAGTGTCAAAAATCCACTAATATGAGATTGGAAGCATAGTCATGCAAACTATAGCCTATTATAAATACGAAGAGTACAAAATACATTATTAATAATAATAATAATAATAATAATGTATATATATATATTGGGGTTAATTCTATATATGTAAATACATTATTATTACAATAATAATAATAATAATAATAATTAAAGTAAATCTATTGTTGTTGTTAATAATAATATAAGTACATTTATTATTGTTATTTTCATTTTCATTATTATTATTATTATTATTATTATGAATACTAAAACTAATAATAATACAAGTAATATATTGTTTTATTACTATTAGATTTACTTTTTTGTAGTAGTAATATCAGTAGTAGTAGTAGTAGTATTTGTGAGGCCCTGGTCAGGCCAGTAGTTCAGATTTTTACTTGTTCTGCCAATATTCTACCAACAATATAATAAATATGTATTTTTGACATTAAGCCAGACTATGCCTACTAAACCCAGACAGGGTGATCAGAACCTGATTCCGTTTTAATCACATACTAACTGTATCGGTTTTCTTGCCCGAGGCTCTGTGAGCTCACAAACTATAATTTGAAATCCGTCTGACAACAATGACAGAAATCCCACATAATATTTTGTCAGCAGAAGTCAACAAAGGAAAACAAAACAGAATGTTGAAAACAGAATGCAGACCAAAATGAACTAACCACAATAAGAAACTGTTTATGCCATATAAAAAGACTGTCGCCACTTTAGCAAGATCTAAAAATCAGCCTGTCATCAATTTTTTATTTTACATAAATGAGTCAGTGAAGCCAATTAGGATCACCGCTTTTCTTGCCTGTGAAAGAGGAAGTAAGACACATGAAAAGTCTTCAAATTTGTCTGATCTCGTGAGAAAGTTGACTGAGCTCATGAGAAAAACGTCTGCAAATGATCCAATCTTAGAAGGCTTTGCCTAGAAATCCACTGACTGACAGCTATGCATAAACCAAAACAAAAGCACAGCGAAATGAATGACCTACTGTAAACAAACTTCAAGTTCCTTCCTAAAGCCAACTGCCCTTCTCTTCTAAACAGAAATCTTATATCATAGCCTACTCTATAAACCTCAAGAGGTGAATAAGAGGAGGTGGAGTGCTGTTCTTACTCAGCTGTTTCCCCGTGCAACATCAACATGTCAGATGTTGCGAGAAACACTGACAAGTTAACTCTAGAGTAACTTAATGGATTCAAAACACAGGCCTTTCGCCCACGCGCCAGAAATAGAACCGTGTTTTATCACCAATGACAAAACAGAGATTGAACATTTTGCTCTATTTTTAAGAACATGTCAGTTACAACATCTGTAAACCATACGTTTACATTAAGTCTAATCATTACTGTTATTTTTGACCAGCGTTGACAAGTACGTTAGAGACGCTATAACTTACTTACATTTTCAGTAGGCCTAGTGTAGTTCGGTGTAGCTTTTCCAACATCAGGGTTCTTCTTATGCCATCGAGTAACACTGCAGAGTGACAAAAAGCGATGTCACTGTATTTTTTTTAGGCCTATTTTTATCTGACTTGTGCTTTAACGGCAACGCGAAATGACATAAAGAAACTTATCGCCCTCAAATCTAGCGTTGGGATTTCCGGTTCATTTTATGAATCGATTCGTTTGTAAATGTAAATAAATGATTCACTGGTTAAAAAAATCGATTCATAGATCAAATAAACAAAGGGGTTCCAAAAAATAATAATTAGGACCCACCTAGCTATAATCTATAAGATATAAGATTAACCCAAAAATGTAAGTGAAATATGAAAATAAGATAAAGGTTACATTTGCATTTGTCGTTTTTTCTTTAATCTTTTTCTTATTTATTTATACCTTGTCATATTCCATGTTTTACTGTAAGGCTTGATGCATACTAAACTTCAGTAGTTAAGTAGCCTAAGTGAGTTGATTCGGTGACCACTTCAGTGGAATTCATCAGGCAGATTCAAACAGTTAACTCCTGAGTTTTTTAAACGATTCATTGAAGAATCGGTTCATATGAGTGTTTGTGTCTCGGACTTAACCGGTCACTATGGAGAGAGAATTTTGTCTTTATTACATGCGAGAAAATAAATGATCTGAGAGAAAAAAAAAAGTTTGAGAGAAAAAGTTATCACACTGATAGCAAAAAAAGCATTTCATGAGAGAAAAAAAAATATTTGAGAGAAAAAGTTTTCATACCAATAGCAAAAATTAATAATATTTGAGACTAAAAAAAGTTTTGAGAGAAAGTATTTTCTAATAGAACATAAAAAAATATCAATTTGAATTTTTTAAAATTATTTCTGAGAAAAAAAATCTCTCTCAAATATATATTTTTGCTATCAGTGTGAAAACATTTTCTCTAAAAAAAAAAAGTGTTTCTCTCAAAACGCTCACAGCCTATCACACTTGCTAATTTAATCATTTATAAATGTATATTATCCCATTAGGATATAGCTTGCTGCTGTCTGTGTTAGTAAAATGTGTTTAGCTTTTTAAGGGTAGCTTGTAGTTGACCTACTTTATATCATGAGTGGCTTGTTTGCAAAAAGGTTTATAAAACACTAATAAGGGTTTGTATGGAGAAGAATGGAGTCTGAAATATATGATCTACTCAAAAAACAATTAGATACATAAACTTTTTCCATTTTTTGTTCCTCCTCATTGTAATGTTATATCTTCTCAAACCATGAAAGTGCTCTTCATGTTGCGTTTCAGTGGGCGAAAGCACATCTTTGAAATTCATCAGTGTACCATGCAGAAGGTTCCTGCAGCAATTCTGCAAACAAATGAATACCACAGCTACCCTCCCACATACACCAGCTCTGTTATACAATCCAAACTACAGAGGTAATCTCAAGAGGAAGATGCTGTCAGATGATTTACCTCTTTAAGGCTAAGACATTTGAAATTGATATTTTGATTGAAGTAAACCGAGATAGGCTGAGACTTTGAAACTGATCAATAAACACTACTACAATATAAATATAGCATACCAAAATACAATATATCAAAATGACTACAAAATAACTATTTATTTACAAAAACTAGTTTTGCTTACCAGAGTTTGACATTTACCACATGACGTAAAAAAGGCTTTGTAGTGACTATTTACTTGGTCCCTTCATCTTTAACTTGTTATTTAGGTGGCTAAAGTACACATAGATAGATAAAATTCCTCACTGAACATTTCTTAAACTTTTAAATACATTTATTACATAAGCAGAATCATCACATGGTATAAATAAATGAATAAAAAGAGGGGCACTTGGGGTTGAGCAGCTTTAGACAGTAGACTTGGAAGTGAAAGTGATTTGAGATACAATGTGAGTGACAACAAATATCAGAATCTATCCCCCTTTACTTTACTTGAACTACTGGGTTGAATCACAGTCGTTGAGCTGAAAATGTGATACAAATCTGATTGTAGTTCTGAGCACTCATACCGTGACACTCTCTTGCCTATCAAAACACAGTGAGGATGAAAAAAGAGCATGATGAAAAAATCCCACCCCCACTAAAGACGTTGCCCCCCAACTCTGCTTCTCATCTTCTCCAAACAATTTTCTACAAGGGCGCAAAAAAGACAGTGTACCATCTGTTTTATCCCTATTCAAATGCAGTATCTCAAATGGTAGAGTGATCAGTGTTATGTTAGAGCAAACATAGCAATTAAGCTAATTAAGTTCCCGCAGATTCCCTTTGATTTATGGCAGTCGGAGGAAGACGATTTCAGGAAACACTGATTCTCTCCCTCCGTTGCGATGCGATGATGATGGGCCTTTAACAGCAGCGGGAGTAAATGGCTCCTCCGGCGTCTGTCACTAACCCAGGCCAGCATGGGATGAACAGTCATGATGACAGGGCCAGAGTACTGTGTCAACATGCTGACCCCAGCTGTCAATCACCGAATGATGCCCAAGTGCTGCGGTGCAGCGATGTGTGCAACAAAGAGAGACGAGGATAAAAAGAGGAGGATGAGGTGACGAAGGTTGGGCAAGGACACAGAAAATCGAAAAGATTAGTCTCGCTATGACTAGCGGAAAAAGTCTAGTCATCATCTAGACAGAAACCATCCACTTAAACAGAAAGACCCTGTCTGTCTGACTGTCATGTAATCTGACCAACTTCTATTTTCTATTTTTGCACCTCTTCTATGATGAGCATTTATTTTCTGTATTCAATTATTTTATTTTATTTTAAATTGATAGATTTTTAGTTTAAAAAATATATCATCATGATATCATAATGAAGAAAACTTTTAGTTTGGCATTGTCTTTTATTGTTATTTTTTTAATGTATGAATATTAATATTTGATGTTCATAATATGTGCTTATTAATATTTGGACTGCTTTTGGTCACCAAATTATGTGCTGCAAAATACACAAAATAGGAAATGAAATCATAGAGAGGACTCCTGCAGAACCTCATGACTGTGTGTCAAGGTTAATAAGTGTTTTAAAATATCAATAATATCAGATAATTTGACATTTTATGATAGGACAAGTTAGTTTCAAAATGTCACATGATGCAACTCTCCAAAGACCTAAGGATATTTATGAATTTATAATATTTTTTGTCACCTTGAATAATAAATATATTTTTTTTAAATTATTTTAGACAACTTCATCACTAGATGAAAAGATTAAAATTTCCTTTGTCCAAATGTTGCATAAAGCCAGCCAGTCAGAATGGAGCTAGTGATTTCAGCCATTTTTTTTTGTCAGTGAATGGATGCTGGGTGGTCTGTGGGTATGCAGTGAGAATAAAAAGACAAATAATTTATATTGCTAACAGACATTTTACATGATTTAAATGCCTGCGATTCTGAGCCATGCAAGCAATGATGACCGTAACTTTGGGTCAAATTGAATTACTGCTAGAAATAAACTCAATTTTTGTGTTTTCACAGCACAGCCGCTCTGTGCGTACTTTCCCGAGGCTGTCCCCTCTTCTGATAATTTTTCCAATATCGCAGCACATCTTGCTGTTTTTCAGCTGTATATGCAGCTGGGAATGCCTTCACATGCAAAACAGCCCATCTGCATCTACACAGAGGAAACACAGAGCTCATCTGTAAGTAAAGGAATGTACTATTGCTGTACAATACTGTAAAAGTTCCTAGTATGTTCTTAGAAATGGATGTTGTTTTCTGCTCTGGAGTGAATTGCTCTAGTCTCCAAAGGACAGATCCTGGACAGATAAACGGGTGGGTGCATGACCCATCAGCCCGACCACAGCTGTGCCTTGTGAGACACCCGCCTGGCCACACACACACACGCACACACACATCCACTCACTCAGGAACACACAGATGTGGGTCATCGGACATCTGTTTCCACATTGCTGGCCATATTCATTTTAATAACCACTCCCATAATCACACGGATTATTTGAATATTAGTGAGCACAGCACACTCAAAGTTGAGGCCCAGAGTCTGGCTCTGGTAAAAAAATATAAAGCAGGGCACCATGTGATCAAAAATGGACAGGCTTTCCTTTAGAAGCACAAAGACGAAAGCTACAAAAACGACTTAAGTACTGTATCCCTCCATGAACAATATTTAAAGAAAAAAAAGCTATAAAGAATTATCTTTTATAATTATTCTGCCTTTAATATGGGCATTCTGTCACTGCTGCAACATATAGCTCATTAGTGGCAATTTAAAAATTGCTTTAAAAAACACATCAACAAGCCTAAATAATTATATGTCAGCATATACTATACGTGATGGCAAAAAAGTTAAATCCAATGTTTTTTTTTAAAGAAAATAGAAATTTCTAAGCAAAGACATAGAAATATATACCGATGAGCCAAAACATTATGACCACCTGCCTAATATACTGTTGGTCCTCTGCGCGCTGCCAAAACAACCCGACCCCCCGAGGCATGGACTCTATAAGACCCCTGAAGGTGTCCTGTGGTATCTGGCACCAAGACATTAGCAGCAGATCCTTCAAGTCCAGGTTGTGAGGTAGAACCGCCGTGGATTGAACAGATGCTCAATTGGACTGAGATTTGGAGGCCAGGGCAACACCTTGAACAATTCCATGTTCCTCAAACCATTCCTGAACAATGTGTGCAGTGTGGCAGGATGCATTCTCCTGCTGAAAGAGACCACAGAGAACATTGTTGTCATTAAGGGGTGTACCTGGTCTGCAACAATGTTAAGGTTGGTGGCACGTGTCAAATTTACGTTCACATGAATGGCCAGACTCAGGGTTCAGCAGAACATTGCCCAGAGCATCACACTCCCTCCAGCGGCTTGACGTCGCATGCGGTGCATCCTGATGCCATCACTTCCCCAGGTAAACGACGCACAAGTCCACGGCCGTCCACGGGCCTACAGTTCCGACACATTGTAGGTGCTTTCGACAGTGGACAGGGGTCATCATAGGCTCTGATTGGTCTGTGCTGCCCCATGTGACACATTCCTCCCATGACCATCATGAAAATGTTGTGTGACTTGTGCCACAGTAGACCTTCTGTTGGATCGGAACAGACAGGATAGCCTTCATTAACTCGTGCATTGATGAGCCTTGGGCGACCAACACCCTTTTGTTGGTTTGTCCCTCCTGGGACACTGTTGGTAAATTCTCACCACTGCTGACCAGGAGCAACACACAAGCCTTTGTCAAAGTCGCTCAGATCTTTATTCCTGTCCATTTCTCCTGCATCCAACATGTTGATTAAGAGAACGGATTGTTTGCTTACCATCTAATCTAGCCAGACCTTAATATGAGGCCTTGTTAGGAGAAAGATATTCGTTTATATGTATATATGGAATATATTCATGTACTAAAGGGGTTATGTGCACTCCACTTTACATTTACTTCTCTCTTTATACAGTGTGCAGAGAACTGACTAGAGGTTATAATTCAACAAATTATATTTTTTTAATGTTGCCTACAAAATTTGTGGCAAACCCGAGACAAGAAAAAACGACCTCTAATAGTAATCACATTATGAATTTAATTCATCTAGCATGTCTGAATTTGCTTATCTAATGAGATGCAAAAAACCGAGGCTTTTCCTAATAATCTGCCACCAATGCACACATCAATTAAAAGCACCAATTTAAAACATGTAAAATTATGCCTCTTCTGATTATTCTGGGTTCCAGAAAAAAATAATCCTCCCCTTCTCTGTCGTACACACTCCCACACACCCCCTTAGCGCTTTTTATTACCCTCTTTTTTTCTCCTAAGAGATCTATTTGTGGAAGTCATGGCCTGCCGGTGTTTATAGTTCTCAGCGGACCCTTGGTACCGCTACTACTGCTGCTGATGTTCTCTGTCTGCCACTGCAACAGCTGCCGTCACCATGGTTCTGTTTATTACTGAACACCACATACCCCAATACAGGACCTACTCCTAATACTCCAACAACAACCTCTCCTGATTCAGAGCAGGCATAGAGGAGAGAACACATGACTTGCAAAAGTGTCAAAACAACACATGACAAAAGTTTTTCAAAAACTAATAAGAAATGGTAAAAAATTATATTCAAATATGTATTCAAATCACCTTTTTTCTAAAGAATAATAATAGAACGCTATTCCAAACTACATAAAAATGTTTTCTTTTCAAGAATTTCATTCTTTTAAAGAGGCTTTTATCTTTATTGTGGTGAAACACCGTCTAATGGCAATTTGCAACTATTTGCAATTCACTGTAAAAAATGTCTACCCTCCCCAACTCAAAATTTTCCAGTGACTGGTCACATCTAAATTTTTCATTTGGCCCAAGTGAAATTCTGTAAATTATAAAATGTGACCAGTCACCAGAAAATTTTGAGTTGGGGAGGTTAGACATTTTTTACAGAGTTGGTGGCGAATTTGTTTGCATTTGTACAATCTCATCCGTTTACATTCTACTGATGTTTAGGTTTTAAAGGTAGCCCTTCATGTTTACTTCTTTTTCCTCAAAATGTTTTATGTTTTCATACAGATCAAATTGTACGAATTCATACAAAACTAGCAATTCATTCAAAATCACCACCAAATCAACAAAATCAACAAATCAAATCCCCCCTCCCCCATCAGTTTTCTTACCACTAAAAATTAACACTATGCAGAAACCATTTGTGCAGTGCATAATACATAATACAAATGAAAAAAAGATTAATGATTGTCAATGTATGAATCAAACAATACATTTCCGAAGTCGCTATATAGCTATGAGCTGAAATTAATGAAATAGTAAAATCGCTCACAGTAACATGATTCTCCATCTTGCCTACACTAAGCTACAGTAGCACACAAGAGAGGAATCACATGAGCTCCTCCCTGTTAATTTGCATAAATATGAACTTTTCTCAACTTTGTCACATGCCCACATTACATTGTCAATGGCCCCTATTTCTCATGTCGCCAAAAATGGGTAGTTCTTGTTGAAAATGAGTGTCCTGGTCACTTTGTAAGTCACTGTCAGTGTGTGAACTCAGTGTGAACTTGTCTACAGCTCAGTCTTGTTTCTTGGTAGAACACACACACACACACACACACACACACACACACAGACTGCAGTTGGCCAGCAGCAGCTTGTGAGCACATGGACTGATCAGCCACAGGCTGGGAAGTTAATGACATTTGTGAGAGCTTTTGACTGAATCTACGTGAGGTGAGCAGTCTGGCAGGGGCCTCAAGGCCACACACACACGTGTGCACACACACATAGCTACTGTACAATCCACAGGCACATGTACACACACATACAAGTGTAAATATTTGCTTTGACAAAGTTTCGATTTGTTTACTAAATAATGCAATGTATCACAAAATCTGAAATTTAGTCATAATCTGTTATGTTCTGATTAGATTAATGTGATATAATTTTACAACTGAAGTCAAGAATTGTATTTTTGATAAGAACTAAATTAATACTAGATCAGTTATTATATTATATTTATATTCAAATTGTTATTTATTTATATTAATATAATCAATTGTATTGGTTTCACTTTATTTTGATGGTCCCTTTAACACATTCTGTTGTCTAGAAGTAACATTGCACCTACATGTCTACTAACTCTCATTAGAGTATTAGTAGAGTATTAGTAGACTGGTAGGGTTAGGGTTAGAATAAGAATAAGCAACATGTAGTTGCAAAGTTACTTATAGTCAGTAGAGTGTCTGTTGGAGGACAATCACAATAAAGAGTTATCAGATATTAAGCAGACAGTACACTAATACTCTAATGAGAGTTAGTTGACATGTAGTTGCAAAGTTACTTATAGTCAACAGAATGTTCAAAAGGGACCATCAAAATAAAGTGTTACCATTGTATTTTCTTTATTTAAATCAGTGTGTTGAATTTGTGTGCATTTTTACAACCCTACCAGATACTTATTTTACATTTGCAAATTTTGTTGACACTTTTATTCAAACCAATACTGCACTCAAGGTTACATATACTGTAGCTGCATCCCACTTCAGAGGCTGCATCCTTCAAAGGCTGCATCCGAAGGCCGAATGCATCACAGTGGTGCGGTGAAGGCTGTCCCAATTTAAAAGTTCCTTCAAAGGGTCCTGCAAATGCGTCCTTCGTTTCCCGGGCCACGAAGGATAGAACGAGTGGATCCATCGCAGCCTTTGCAGACAGTGATGACTGGATTTTTTTGAGAGAAAATGCCGGCTTACACTTTTAAATGTAAGTATTGGGTTTCAACTTATATTTCACAAACGTTACTGCCTCTCGTCAACAACAGCTGCCACAGCTGCTAGACGACAAGAGCAATCCTCCGTCGGCTAGACCGTCCAATTTTACAACGCTCGCTTCGACCTTCGCAGACTTCGAAGGCATTTGAAGTGCAGCCTCTGAATTGGGACACAAATATTATTAATTCATGCATTCCCTGGGAGTCAAACCCATGACCTTGCTATATGCTCTACTGTTTAAGGTAGAGGAACACTACCTCAAAGGCAAAATCTACATACCACAACAAAGCATTAAGCGTTCATAAGTACACATTTCAGCCACTGTGAACTCAAACACATCACATATACTCCCCAAACTGGGCAGACACACTGTGAACATTGTAAGTGTTAGTAAAAGATAGAGTATGTTTTGCCGAGCAACTGATCGGTGGACTGCTGTGGGTTCGAGACAGGCGGAGGAAGATCTGTTACGCAACATGTGAGATCCTGCTAATCTGCTTTGGCCGGCTGCTTCTCCTGAGCATCTTCACTATCCACACACTCACAACACAGGTGTCCCTAATGGGTTTAAAAGCATTCTTCAAGAAAGCCATATGACTCTGGTCTCATGCACTTGCATGTGATCAGAGAACAAGGGAAAAGAATAAGAGATTTTTCATTATAAACCACTTAATTATAATAAAAAAAAACAGTGATACAATGATTAATTTAAGTCAACACAACACTTTAAGTCAGTTCAACAAATATATGTATCTATTATTTATGTGTAGTCTATATTGTGTGTGTGCCTAAAATACCCAAACATGTTCTTTACAGGTTTTGCAAGATTCACGCAAACACAATATGTTTATGTACTGACTGGGTTAACCTGGGTTAGAGTTCATGACCTGGGTATTATGTGGTGTTGTCAAAGCTTGACTGCTTTTAATGAGATAAAATAATGCTTTCCTTTTAAGAGGCGCCAGGAAAGGATCTACTGTGTGACAACCGGGTTATCAATTCAGCCTATAAGTGAAACCGCGGTTAAACCCTTGTTCAGCATATCATGCTATGACCAGGTTTCAGCTGCAAAAGGGCGAGTGGTTTCTACCCAGGGTTCACACACGGATTCTCTCTTGTGTCTCTGTCGGTCTCACTAACTCCACGTGTTTGAGTTTACAAATCACTTCTTTGATCTAGTCCAGTTCATTAGCCTAGACACACAGGGTCGGCTGTACACAGCGGATAAGCTTTATTGTGACCGCATTACTCAGCAGGCTAGCATACGGCAACACCTCTCTCTCTCTCTTCTAGATACTAGCTGTGTCTCTTCGGGAGAACCAGGCTGTTCACCTTTTATACACACTGTCACATGGGCCAAGCACGGGCCGGATTGATGGTACTGATCTAAGAGGGAGTATCTACATGTAAAACACACACACACACACAAAAACACACACACTGTCAGCAGTCAGCCAGATAGTCGTCCTGAGAGGAGCCAGGGCAGCTAGTCGCTAAACCGCGTCATTCTCAAGCTGTGCAGGATTTAAGCAGTTAGCAAAAGATCAAACAAACTACAGCTCATTTGGAAGTCGCCCTGCTTGCTCTCGCAGTTGTTCCTGCCTTGAGACAGAGTTTGTTCGGTGACGCTGGGTTGACTGTTTTTTTCTTTAAGCTCCTGGAACATTAACACGGAAAACAGTAATTAATGCAGTGATAGAAGGCAATATAGAAACAGGTTGGAGAGGAACGACAGATGTAAGAACTGAGAGATAGATATGAGGCTTGTTGCGAGTGCTATTTGTGGCTTAACACATATAATCATGAAAATGTGCAATGCAAGGCCGTAGCAATCATTATTTTCAAAGCTGTTTTTCTTTGTCGCAGGGCGAAGGAAATGCAGCCGGTGCCATAAAACAACAGCTTTAAAATGAAGAATTCTTTTTTTTTTTTTTTATGTAATATTGTATTTATTATAAAAATTACTTATCCGTTCACATAATTTTTTCACCCCAAAATGAACATTTTATCATTACTTACTCAGTTGTTCCAAAGGGGTAGGGATTCAAATGTAATATGATATTTTTTTGTTTTGTTTAATATTGAATTTATTGTTTAATATATAATTTTTTTAGTGATTAAAACAGAAGTTGTCACATGTTAAGTTGATAAAAACTAAATGTTTTTGTTTTGTTTTTTTGGTTTCTCCGTTTCTACAGTTATTGTATAAGATGTGCCCTTCGTCTTTTTATGGATTGGCACTCGATTTTCTGCTATCTTCTGCTTTCCAAACTGGTAAGAATTTGTTTCTTCTGCTGAACACAAAAGAAGATATTTTGAAGAATATGGACAATCAAACAGTTGATGTGCCCCATATGAAATAGTATTTTTCCCCATACAATAGAAGTCAATGGGGCCCATCAGCTGTTTGATTACCCATATTCTTCAAAATATCTTATTTTGTGTTCAGCAGAAGAAACAAATTCTTACCAGTTTGGAACAACATGAGGGTGAATAAACAATGACAGAATTTTTCTTTTTTGGTGAAATATCCCTAGGGTATCCTAACTTTTTCCACTTTGGCATTTCTGTTTATATATGCCATCAAAATCATTATAAACTGTTCATTTTAAGGTGTTTGGTGTTTTTAGCCCCCAACAGCGCCTTCCAGGCAGCGAGGGGATGGGTAGGTTTAAGGTTCAGGTTAGGGTTAGCTGCCTGGAAGGAGCCATTGGGGGCTAAAAACACCATTAAGCTAATTTTAAGGGTTATTAAATTATATTGCTTTATTTATTAACATTGCTGAAATACCAATCTAAAATCTGTATGTCCAAAAAAGGTATATTTAATTTTTCACAGCACTGTATGTGGTGAACCCACAAAACTGGTACAAAAAGATATGAAACTGAACAAATAAATGAATTGAATTCTAACTGGCAGTGATTTCCACAGCAGTGTCCTTTCTTTGACCCCACTCCACCCCTGTCCTCTCAGAAGAGCAGTCCCTATGAGCGTGCTAATTAACACTCATTAGTTCATCATTGTCTGATCCTCTCCAACAAGCCCACAGATGTAACCAGGAAGCTACTCCACTCTGTCGGAGGTAGACTTCTGTCTAGCAAGCAGCCGTGCGGCTCGGCAAGGAAATGATGACAAACTACAGCCAACCACATGCTGAGAGGTTGGACGACTGTGAGTGATTGAGTGATCAGTGATAATGAAGAGATATACAGGGAACCAATGGGGTGGCGGCGAAACATCCGTCCTTATGGGAGATTCATATATTTTCACACCCTTTCCGAACAAGCACTGCGCACACATGGAAAGCAGCAAGCAGAAAGACATGGCTTTCCATGCATCCCACCATCTTTTTACCACATGCAGTCATTTCAGTCCAATGATCTGCAGTGGACTCATAAAGAAACATCTGCGTTTAAGCACACAGCAACCCAAGAAAGGGAGAGAAAGAGACACAGATGACACCAGCTCAGCAGACACGACAAAGACAGCAGATTAGTGGGCAGAAGTTGACACACTCATCTCCCAGAGGAAGATCTGAACACCATACGCCGGCTCCAACATTATCACAAACACTCCCGACACAGTCCTACTGTAACACTAACAGTTTATGTGCACCCAGTGAAACATTTTATTGCTCTTTCATATAGTCAGCAGACTTTGATAACTTTTTAATTACATTTTTCAACTTTCACACTTTCTATCGTCATTTCAAAACATTAAGACAGAAGAAATGAAGACATTTGTTGATCCATTAAGCGTATATCCACTTTCCTGCAGAATTTAGTCTTCAGGATTACTAAACAAACACACCTGAAGGCAAGCCTGCAACCTTAGCCGAAAACAGAGTAACGTCTGCCAACGCTGCGGTATACGCAGGGAAGGAGACAAGAGGCGGATGTCAATAGAGGAGAGGGCTGAATAAAGCTTATCACTTTTTTTTAGCTTATCACAGAGTTTTTAGATTTTTTTATGCAGCCATCTGATAATAAAGGCTTTTTAATGCAAAAGAGTGCCATGGTCATCCTAAAGTTTTTATTGATGGACTATTAAAAACCCTAGACCATGGAGCACCTTGACTGGATACTTCTCCTTAAGATGCGCTCTCTTCTATTGGACTTTGTTTAAAGCTTATCACTTATTGAATCGACAGCCCATTGGCTGATCTTCAACATGTTTGCTCTTAAACTTTTGTTTTGGATTGATCTATTGAGTTTACACCGGGGAAAAATGCTGTTTTATAAGAGAAGTCATGGGCAACTGCACGACAGGTATGATTTAGTTTACGGCACTTCTCATTCATATCTATGGTATCTGCAGACTGTGATTGACTGTCGCACAACTCTCAATGACGTCAAGGCTGTAAGGTGATTTGTTACCAAGGCACACATGATCCTTGTTAGCCGTTAAACGTTTTCCAACGGTTGAGCCATGGACCCTCATATCTCCCAATAATAATACCATCTCTGCTAGAAAGATGCAGGCAGGTGATTTTGATCAAGGTTGGAGGTAAATCTGCAGGAAAGTGGATTACCAGGGCCAGAGTTGAGGACCCCAGGTATAGAGCTATAAAATAGACATGAAAAGCATAGCCCAGAAAATGTGGAATTGGATGTTGAAATCTGTTAAAATGACTTCTACAAAAAAATATTTTGGGCTTCAAAGTGTTCACTGATTTAGCTGGTTTAATTGCTAGTCATCAAGTGATGACACAATGTTTTTTGTGTTTTTTTCATTACATTTTAGCACATGAGTCTATGTCAAAACTTCAAATGTTGCGAAAACTAGTTTAGAAACACTTTTTGTAAGGAAGTTGGGCTTTAAAGCAAAACAAAATGTGTCACATGACAGAATTGCATATGCGTCCACGTCTTATTAAAAGTGTTGTTATCTGTAATATTCAAAGGGTGTCCTAAATCTTCATACACAGTAAAAAGTCCTAACGAAATCTAAATTCTGAAAAAGCTCTCACAGAATCAGAATTTTTATGGTCCCATGAACTTCAATTGCACATTACAGTTGAAGATGCCAAGCAATTTCAGGGCAGCTTTTCTCACAGGGATTAAAACGGTTCAAAGAACCAAACCCAAAAATGAAGTAAGGTATATAAAGGCAACTAGGCTGTGGTAAAAAAAATAAGATGCACCTATCAAACATCAGTCATCCATATTTTTGTAATTTTGTCAAATATATAAGTGTGTGTGTGTGTAATGTTTATTTTATTTGGTAACATCACTTGTTAAAAGATAACATCACATGTTTCTGAAGATAAAAAAAAGTCCCACTGCATTCTTTATTAATTTGGAACAGACAGTGGGTTCTCTCATTTTAGAAATAATAACACCAAGCATTCATTTATTTTGATTAAAAGTTCATTAAAAAGTTAATGAGATTTAAACAGGAAAATAGTACAACTGTCCTTATTTCTGAATATTTCTTGATTTCTTTCATCTGAAAGGGTAGTTTATATACGGCAAAGCTTTTGGAATAATCCTTATTGGAATTATAGCATTTCTTTTAATATTTGCAAAATCTCCTCCTCACTCCAAAAACATGTTTCTTCAGCAGCTTGACTTTTTACAACTTTCTTTATCTTATATAACCCAAAATTATCTTTGTTTGGGAATGCACAGATCCAAATATTCAGGTAGATATTCTGAATGACTCAAATTTAGATTGACATATGCGTATGCCTTATTCTGATTTCTAACTGGAATATTGGCTTAGTATTGTTATTGAAATTAGGTTATAATGACACTGTAAGCTAATTCTCATCGCAGGCTAGGAACCTCCCCTCCACATGGCCCTTGGACACCACCTCAACTTACATTGTAGTCTCTAAACACACAGCGTCCAATGTGGGTCTAGTATTAGGATCTCCAGCCCCTCCACGCTAAGATTAGGGCACATTCTCCAATCCAGCACAGTAAGGACTATAAAGCTCCTGCTCTGTGTACGGATGCTGAGGTCTGCACCCATCTGCTCAGCTTCTGCCCACTAATCTGCTGCGAACCAGAGAGAGAGAGAGAGAGAGACTGTGGATAACATTCGTTCTTGTAAGTCCACCACCAGAGGTTTTTACTTGCACCCGAGTGTCCACATTGACAAATGTGGTTTAGAGGTGACTGATTAAAAAGGAAAGCTGGGCCGCTTGCCTTGCAAGAGTAGCTGTCATCTACGGAAACTCTCAGACCAGACATATTGAAAATCTACAGGCGTAATCGGTTCATATGCAACAGCAGATGTCTGTAAGGAAAAAACGCAGGGTACATGTTTCAATCAAGCAAACAGCAACAAGCAAAGCTAAACGAGTATGGATTAATATGACAGGGCTAACCCGCGTCCTGATTTATAGGGCATTGTGGTATGTGCATATGTGTACCGCAGAACATTAAGGAGGACGGTGCAGGCGCTCTTTTCCCATTTCAGTCGAACAGATCTTATCTCATCCCAGCGAGGAGCCAGCGAGTGGCATTTTCAAAGGAATTAGACCAGAGCTTCCAGCATGTCTGCCAAACGCTGCACGGAGAGTGAACACTCCACTAGGGAACAGATGGTCATTACGATCATTTATAAGTTATTAGCGCACATGATCCTACCTTGGTCTGCCTAATCCAACAGTGCCTGTTTTTATCTGGTTCCGTTCAGAGTGAGCGCACCTGCCCTAATGATCAGGATGCTCCAACTCATCATCTTGGCATATCGTGAATGATGTAGATGTTCCCACCAGGTGAAACACTCCTATTGGTTCCAAAGGAGAGGAACTTGTGGTTGGAACTTGTAGCTTTTTTTTTTTTTTGCAACATTTGATTAATAACATAATAAGGATAGGATCATAGTATAATAAATGGTGGATAGAAAACTTCAATGGGTGCCACAAATAAAATAAAATACAATTATTATTGTTATTATTATAAAAAGTGGTGCTGGAAATTACCCATGCTGGACTTGAACTTACATCGCCCACACAATACAGATTTTACATTCACAAAGTCTGAGGTCTTCAAAAAGTAGCTTATTAGTGGATGAATGGAAATAATATAATCTTGACATATTATAGCTATATGTTATAGATTGAAGACTGAGCTTTAAGAGACAGAAGCTTGAGGTTATATATAGCTTTTGTTTTCAGTTCCACATTGAGATTGATTGAACGTTTTTCTTTAATGCTGGTTCTCTTGAGCATGTGCTGAATGGCAGGGCTGTGGAGATGAAGGCTTCCCTGTCATCTCCCATGTTGTCTGTACAAACAAGTCACAGAATGAACACCCCAAACAGGTGTGCGCTGACGCCGGATGTCGAACAGCCAGCCTCAGTCACATAGAGAGGCAAAAATAGAGCCAATCAATGTCCCGCATGGTTACAGTGGGTTTGTTTGTTCAAAGTGCCAAGGCCTCAACATAGAAAGAATCGCTTAAACTTTTAATGAAAGAATGAATGAATGTTGACCCTGATTGCTTCTAATCAGGGCATTAAATGAAATGAAATCAATAAAATGAAATATTTTTTACTGTTAAATGGGCTATATGTAAGAATTATGTGTTAATCTCTTTTTATTGCCAATGCGTGAGCAGCTTGTAACGAAACTTAAAAAACCAGACCTTCCCCGAATTCATAAGTTGTCTCTGAAAGCCTGTAGACTGATTTTTATGTGCAGGACTCAACGTTGTTTCATTGTTTTAGGGTGTGATGTGTAACGTTTCTGGGCTGTAGAAAGCACACGACGAAGGATATGCAGAAAAACAAGGTATTTAATAGGAGTAACATACACGTTCACACAAACAATTACCGACAACGGATAGAACAATAGAACAGAACAGGGAGTATACACAGGGAACTATCAGGAAACTAACTAGACACTGGTGGAGGAAGATTAACTAATCAGGGATTAACAAGAACAGGTGCAAACAAGACAGAACATAATTGTGACATTATGCCCCCTCAGAAAGGCGCATCCTCGCGCCGTGATGACAACAACAAAAAACAGAAAAAAGGGCGGAGGCTTCGGCGGAGGGCGTGGAGCTGGGGACGGACTGGAACCTGGGGACGTTGGCCAAGGACACCATGGTGGCACAGACGGGGGGAGGAGCCAGGGTGGAGTCTAAGCTGATGGGCAGGACGACACTCGGGAGCCGATCAACGGTGGTGAAACCGTGGGTGGCTGAGGATCCCGCAGAGCTGAGTGGCCGACGGACCATGGCGACACCGTAGACCCGGAAGACGGGAGCTGAGCCGCTGATCTGGGGGACTGAGGCGGTGACGTGTGGATGGATGACCAGGGTGACGATGTGGTGAGGGAGGCCGACGGGGAGGGGAAGGGAAGGGAGGAGTCCAGGGGTGCCGAAGGGGTGCAGGGTAAGGGTGCAGCCCAACAGCAACAACGCTGGAGGCCAACCTGGAGTGTCAAGTGAGCCCCGCGGAGCTTCCGGGCAGACGGACCGCGGAGGCGATGAAGGAGTGGTGGGTCGAGGTGAGGCCGAAGGGCTAACAGGACGAGGTGGTGGTGTGGGCCTGGAGGCCCGAGGTGTAGCCAGGGATTTGACCTCTAGACGAGCTGGTGGCAGGGGAGCCCGAGGCGCGGAGGATGAGCCACACGGAGTGAGCGGCGGTGGCAGAGCCGAGGAGCTACACGACACCAGTGGTGCCGACGGATCCAGGGGGCTGGTCGTGACCAGTGATGGAATCGGGATAAGGATGACAGGCAGGGATGCGGACGGAAGACTTCCAGACGGGACCGGCGAAGAAGATGATGATGTTTGGGCGGGAATTGGGTGGGAATAGGATCCACGGACAACAGGTCTATTAGGTTGTAGTCCGCTCCTGGCTCTGCGATGGACTGACCCGCCTGCGTCGACTCCGGGGCTGGTTCAGGAACGACCTCGATGGGCGCCTCGGGCTCGCTGTCTGTGAGGGAGAGGTCGCCATTCTGGATCATCCAGGCCAGGTAACCCAGATAGGGCCTGCTCTCCGGGCAGAGGAGAAGCTGCAGCGTGGGTGAGTCCATCAAGTTCATCTTTGTTTGGTCGGTTATTCTGTAACGTTTAGAAAGCACACGACGAAGGATATGCAGAAAAACAAGTTATTTAATAGTAAACTCGGGAGTAACATAAACGTTCACACAAACAATAACCGACAATGGATAGAACAGAACAGGGAGTAAAAACACAGGGTAAAATCGGGAAACTAACTAGACACTGGTGGAGGAAGATTAACTAATCAGGGATTAACAAGAACAGGTGCAGAAAAGACAGAACATTATTGTGACATGATGTTTACGCATGCCCCCAAGAGTCTCTCTTCCGTTCTAAGACACATAAAATGAATGCTTACAATGTTCAAGATAATGCCAAAAGAGCAATTCTGCACTGTAATGTCAATGTGTCATTCAAAGAAAAGGGATTAATGAGAGTTATGCACAACAAACTTTCCATGTTCTGTAAAACAGGTTGCATCACTTCCTGTTCAGGTCTTTTTTTCTTTCTTTTTTTACAGTAAAACCATGAAAGTAAAATATTTCCTTCCTTCTATTTTTACTATAAATACCCCCTCGCCCCCAAAACATCCCTTCCCTGGGCAGCTTAAATACAACAGATTATGTTCAGGTTTTTTGTATGTGCTTCGTAATAGAGCCGTTTTATAAGATAACTTCAAAGGAGTTAAGCAAAGATGAGCATAACTGATGCAGATTGATATCTAAAAGTTTTTTTTTATTTCACTGTGAGTTCGTACTGCCGTTAACACTTTCTCCAACAAGCAGAAGCAATGAAACCTGTTGTCTGTTCAGATCTAAATAGTCTATATTCTCAACTTTATAATCAAACTATGATAACAGTGTAATTTTAATTACCTCATCTTTCGACGTGATGCCGGTGAATTGCAGAGCTGGTGCAAAAATATCCACATCACCATGAACAGATGCTTTTTTAATTGCTGTTGTGTTTATTTTGTTATTGAGAGGGAAGCGTGCAGCACATTATTCATCCAAACGCTGCTCTCAGAAGTTTAGGGTGTGAAGAACGCCTTTATCTTACAATTCTGACTTTTTTTCTCAGAATTGCAAGATATAAACGCACAATTTCTATTTAGATATAAACTCGCATTTCTGATATTTCTTGCAATTCTGACTTTTTTTTCTTGCAATTTCAAGTTTATATCTCGCAATTCTGACTTTATAACATGCAATTGCAACTATGTGTGTACGAGTACATTATGTTGTACTCGAGCAAGAAGTTGCTGGCTGCAGTTCACTTAATGGCCACCAGTGTCGCTAATAACAAAGATTTCTAAATTCGACATATAGCTAGATAGAGAAAGAGAGAGAGAGAGAGAGAGAGATGCTGATTGCTGTTTACATTAAAAGGAATCAAACTCAGGTCCGAGTGCTTGGAGTTCTGTATATAAAAGGGTGGAGAATATGTGGTTAAATTGGTATAGTGAAGTTACTGCTGGCATGGACTATGAGGAGCAGCTTGTCCCCTGCTGATGTGGCTGAAGGAAGAAGGAAGAAACAGGAAGCTATTCGCCACAAGACAGATGGACGCTCGACCTGAGGAGATGCTCCTCTTCCACAGCACCTTCGCTCATAAAATATACTCACTCAGAGTGGAGAATAGATCGGAAGAGAGGGGAAGGGATGGGAGAGGTGTGACACGTGCAATTTCTGTCAGGTGGAGTGAGAACGTTCCTATCGCATGACTTGAGAGAGCAGTGTCAGATCTGCATGGTGCAAGATTGTCAAGTGACACAGGCAATCGTACTGTATGTGTCACATGTGCTTTATTAGGGTAAGGGAGACCACGCACACACCAGCCACACATGCGCGCCACATGACGTGTGTGTGGGTTTGAGACGCAGTGATAGGCCTGAATCTCCGGCACCCTCACAGGTGTGTGCATCACCACAGTCGGATGCTCTCATCCACATGAGCGGCACATGAGAGGTGCAAACAGCTGTGTGGTGACTTGATTGCGAATGTGATCTGTGAGCTACGACAGAGCTAATGAGAATGTTTCTATCCAAGAATACATCTGAAATCCACGTTGACCCTCACCTTTATCATGATTGGATACTTTATTTGGTGAATTCATTATCCAATCAGAAAAAAGCAGCTAAATTTGTTTCGTGTTTTTTTTCATGTTGACAAAAGCTGTGTCATATTTAAGCTAGTGCACACTACATGCTAGCTGCCTTGAGCACATTTAAAGACTCTTTTTCTCGTTTTGTCGTGTTAACACTATTCTGCACACTTTACAATGTTAACAACTTCAGCAACACTAGACTTTTAGCACACATTGCAAACTGAGAATTGATTCTTGACAACAAACAACATGGATGAAACTGTTTGGCTACAATCTGAGGCTACAACCGCAGTCTAATCGCAAATTTAAAGCATAGCTTACTGAAAAAATATATATAAATTATGGAGACCTGCATGTGACATCCGTCTAAAAATGCAAGATGCAGTGCTCAGGAATGGTTTTGAAAAAAGTACAGCACAGAAGACAAGGGTCTCAAGACACACTTTTGAGACGTGATGCAATTACGGAAATAACAGAAATAGCCAAACAGCAGAATAGATAGCTACTGTTTTTGACATGGAAAAAAACAACGAATTAATAGCACTGGCTATAGCATTTGACCTTGATAAAAATTGTGTTGCTGCTCAGAGAACAACAGGGATTTGTTTGGAGATCTGAGATCTGAGATCTGAGAACAGAGATCTGTTTGGGTTCACCCCATCCTCCAACCATCAAATAAAACAGTTGCCATGCCAACTTGCTACTGTAAACAACACTTGCCCTGCCTCCAGTGTCTTCTGGTTGGTCCACTGTTTTGGACCTGACATTGATGAGTGGAACTGTATCTAATGGCGCTTTTCCACTACACAGTACCAGCTCGCCTCGCCTCGCCTCGACTCGCCTCGCCTTTGTTTGGTTTTCCACTGTGTAAAAGTTGTACCTGCTTCCAGGTACTTTTTTTCGTATCACCTCCGGCGAGGTTCTGAGCGAGCTGAGACGATACTAAAATGTGATGTGAAAACACGGTAGACTGCTGATTGGTCAGAGAATCAGCGTAGTGACGCGTAGAAGATTACGTCACAGCAGTTTCCTGCGGCGTCGCTATGACGACCAGGTACTATTTTGGAGGTTCTATCTGCAATGGAAAACGGAACGAAAAGCGAGCCGAGACGAGGCGAGTCGAGTCGAGTTGAACTGGTACTGGTAATGGAAAAGCGCCATAAAAGTTGAAATTATTTTAACTTGACACAGCATCTTAAAAATGCGGCACTCATGTGCAAGACGCAGCAAAAGACGCAAGACACAAGCACAGTGGTCATAAACGTCTGTCTTAGTGCGTGTTTACATAGAAAAACAATGGAAAAGTAGCGCATTGGAATGGAAAAATGCATTCTGTGTGAACATCACCTTAATCATTAATTCCCTTGGTTTAGTTAAATCGTGTTAAAAATGCGAGACGCAGGTCAGTGAAATGAAAAAAACCACAAGGTCTAGATTTTTATTTTTTTTAAAGTCATGCGATAGGAACGTTCTCACTCCACCTGACAGAAATTGCATGTGTCACACCTCTCCCATCCCTTCCCCTCTCTTCCGATCTATTCTCTATTCTCAGCGTTTTGTGCGACGCTGCAAAAGACGCGAGTGAAACGGTTAAAGACGTCTATCTAGGATGTGTTTACATTGAAAAACAATGGATAAGTTGACTTAACATTGACTTTCATTGTTTCATTGTGGGCAAAAACCGGATCTTCTTTTGTGTTCTGCAGATACTGGTTTAGAACAACATGAAGGTGAATATATGATGATAGGATTTTCATTTTTGGGTAAACTATATAAAACCTGAAATGTAGATGGGTTTCTCGTAATCTGCATTTGACTTTATTGACTGACAATCCTGATGTATCTAGAAATCAGAGCATGACAATTGTAATGGAAGAATTGTGCTGCATTTGCGCATTCACAATTAGGCCTTTGATCCTTTACAGCATGCAACAAAGGGTCATATGATAGTGAGATATTTCACTTGTACTGAGTAATAATGGTGGAGTCTCAGCATAAACACCAGATCAAACATCATATATTGTGTTCACCAGCCAAAAGGTTCCCTTTACACCTGGCATTAACATACATTAGGTGATCGGATCACAATTGAACAACTGACCACATGAAAACCCAGGTGTAAATACACCCAAGATGTATTGTAATCGGATCAATCAAACCACATTTGGATGTGATCAAGGACAGACTCTGACCACATTTGATGAAGGTGTAAATGCTGATGCGTTTTCTTTGTATTTTCTTTTTATTCTGCTCTCACAATGCAAAAAACAGAAAAACAAAAACAAATACCAGGTATGTCCCATGTTTTATTCCAAAGGAATCTCTTTTTTGAATTATTTGGAATTATATGTCAATGTTTCTGGCATTCAGTTGCGTAAATGATTCAAATGCATTTAAAGGCAAAATATAAAACCCAGCTAAAGAATATCCACATACTATCTGGACACAAATTGCATGTTAATTCCAGGTGTAAAGGGGCCATTGCATGCGTCTGATGCCGAATAGCTCTCAGTTCTGAGCGCAGGTAAAAATCCCTCCTGTAGCCAGATGGGCTTCACTATTACACATAAAACACAGAGCTGCGCAAATCCTGTGCCCGCATGGTCACAGCAGAAGCGTGATGGGACATCTATTGCCACAGAGAGGGCGCAGTGATAGATAGAATGAAAGAAAAGAGACAGAAAGAGAAACAGAAGGAGGGGGGCTGTGCACTACAGCTGGCATGGAATTTACAGCGCCAGTCGCCAGTGTTGCAGAGCTCCTTAACAACTTCACAGGCTGCAGAGAAGAGCTTTAAAGTGTCCACATGGCCTCTGCAGCAGGGCTTTAGAAGGGTTCTGCTCAACTCCTTCCACCAGCTGCTGCTGGGGACACCAGCGCGTCTGTGTGTGTGTGTGTGTGTGTGTGAGAGAGAGAGAGACGGAAACAAATCTGTGCAGAAGAGAGAGGGTGTCAGAGCAGAAAAAACAAGTGTAAGAAAATGATTTTTTTTGTTTTAAACACACAAATAAATGCTTTTTTTTTTAAATGAAGAAAGCAAAAATAAGCAGATATGACTAACTTTAGCTTTTTGGGAAAATAAGGCTGATGACTTCAGGTCAAAAACTTATGCATTTAAGTAAAAAGTTTTAGTTTCTGCAGAAAATGTAAAGAAATTAATACTTTTAAATTGATCAAAAGTGAAAGTAAAATCACGTTACAAAAAGTTCCTTTGAACTTTCGATTCATCAAAGAATCCTAAAAAACAGTTTTCATCATTGGTAATAATAATTAAAAAAAAGTTTCTTAAGCAGCAAATCAGCATATTAGAATGATTTCTGAAGGATCACGTAACACTGAAGAATGAAGAAATGATGCTGAAAATTCTGCTTTGCCATCACAGGAAGAAATTATATTTTAAAATATATTCAAATAGAAAATTAACGTTTCCTGGTGTACCATCGCAGGCTTGGGTTGATGGGATTCCTTCACACAGTCTTACTCCATGTGTGGGGGAGATTTGAGGTAATGTTTCTTTGCTCTTTTGTCACAAATGTTCTCCTCTCACCGGGGTCTCAGATGTCCTTTACATAGCATATTTCAGTAGTCTTATGACAAAAGGGGGTTTGCGGGGATCAGAGTGTATTCCCACCATCTCTATGCAAGCCCGGGCCACATTCACTGTGGACATTAGCATTTCAAGGAGTTTCTATTAGCGATGGCAAGAAAAGCTTCCCTCTGTGGGGGAGATCCATTTTGTCCTCTTTTCCAACATCTGTTCTAACCTACAGAGCCAGAAGGGGAACTAGATAATGCCAAAGAAGCTTTTGATTTACAGTAATGACACCACTAACTAAGTTTCTGTAAAGAGGAGGGTGGGCAACAAAATAAAAGACAAAAACAATTTTGTGCTATCTGTAATGAGACAATATTCAGTTCTCTCAGGAAAGCATCAGAGGTGTGTTTCCCACCAACTTAAACCCTCATATATCTATATTCAATAGGAAAAGATGCTGTATTTTTAAAGTTTTTTACTTACAGAACTCATTTTAAACTGTATTTTTAACAGTCTTTGATATAAGAACAGGATAAATAGATATATGAAAGGAGAGAGAGACAGTTGACAAGAGTGTGGGGCTTGATCCTCAGCCCATCTGCCCTGTCCTTGCAGTCTGTTGCTCAGGCTGGACTGAGCTGGATGGCAGGAGGTCCGCTATACCCTCACAGACGCTGCGTGAAGCTAAACCCCTCATGCTCAAGGCTCAGGAGCTCAGTCATGACGCAGCCCAGTGTCAAAGCTCCCAGCTCCACATGTCACTGACGGGACTCAAGACTGGACAAACAGGTGACTGGACTGTAAGCAGTGACCTAGTGTGAGATGATAAACCTCATGTAAAACCATTTTAAACAACATATTTCCAATTTGATCCACTTTAGACATTCTACTAAATTAATTTGCAACTACATGTCAAAGCACTCTCATTAGAGTTTTAACTGTCTGCTTAATATCTACTAACACTTTATTGTGATGCTCACCCAACAGACATTCTACTGACTATATGTAACTTTGCAAATATATGTCAAACTTTTTACTAACCCAAATCCTAACACCTAACCCTAACCAAACAGTACTACTCTATTGAGAGTTAGTTGACCAAATGTACTTATAAGTTAGTAGAATGTCTAAAGTGGACCATTGGAATAAAGTGCAAACAGTATGCATTTTTTTTTTACTTTATATTTATTAAGAGGCTACATGGAATATTTAGACTTAAAATTCATTTGTAGGAGCATTTAAGTGAACTGCAATAAAACTAAGGTGACAATACACTTTTCCTAATACATATAGGGAAGACTGGGCTCGGCTGTCATATATATATATATATATATTGCTATATTGCTATATATATATATATATATTGCTGTGAAGGCAATATAGTATGACAACACAAGGTGATTAGTATTAGTATCTCATATTAGTATTGGTATCAAAAGGTAAGATCAGAGACTTTTCCCATTAGGATTTACTGAATAGGCTATGGCCCAAAAGCCTGGTGTGTTTTCTATTGTGTTCTTCCATCTGCACTGTCTTTAATTTAAATGCATGCAGTTGGCCACAAGCTTGTAGTTCAAAACAGATTTTGTGAAGATCACAAATGGCTTCAGTATGTCTGTGTAACTAGATTTGGAAATAATTTAAGTGGAGTGAGATGATTATAAAACATAAAAATGAATTTCTGTTTCTGAATCATAATGTTTCATGCTTTACCAAACAAGTTTTACAATGTGATGTAATCAAACTGAGCCTATTGAGTTATAGGTTTGGGCCACCTGCACTGACCACCTGGCTGCTTTGTTTAGGGATTTCATTGTTGTGGGCTGTGGGCGTACAATTCATGCTCTCTTTTTTGGACAATGAACTCACTCTCTTGCATTTTCATCTCTAGCGATTCTAAGAAAAAGCATGTGACCTGTCCATGCCAGGCCAGGTGCCATCTTATCTAACCGTGGTGCAGCACTGCAATTATTTTCCCTTGTGTGGTCCAGATGCAAAACCATCAAGAGAACGTCACTTCTAATGATTATCTTAGGTGCTATTCTAGAGCCAGAGCGCATTAGATGTGCGTGTGAGACATTATATCTGTGTTTCCATAATCAGAGCCAGCGGGATCTCGATGCCAACCGGATGAGTGGGAAAAGCACTTCACAGTACCTGTAGTCTCCACAGCTTGCTTGACATTTTAGTTTACAACTTGCCGAATAGAGCACAATACACAAAAGTCATAAGAAAGTCATTATTTTATTGTATGTATACTTAAGTGTTTTTAAATACATTAATAGAATGGACAGAAAACTGAGCAGCCCATCTTTGATCTAAATACTAAATGAGGCATTACATAACAATACATGTTTAAACAGTATGTGTGGTGTTACAGTATGTGTAAATATTATTTTCCATAAAAATGTCTTATAGATACCATAAAATCAAAATGGACATAAAACATAAAATTCACTCTTGCTGTGACATCTCTTCTCTTCTCTGATAACGTGTTTACTACAAAAAAATGTCTCATCCAAGAAGCTGTTTCACTCAAATATACGTCACAATAGGGAAGAAAAGATGATCGTTTCATGTTTCATTTCTTGCAGACTTTAACTTATGGCATCTGATCCCAAAAAAAAGTCAATATTTACAGCTCTAATTACCTCCTGTTCATAGTCGGACTGCAAATGGAAGGTCAAGTCAAGCAGGGTGCATTATGGCATACAATATTCTGTGCAGTGTGGTTTGTTGTGTCTTGCACATTTTGAAAAATGTAACACACACTATAAACTGAAATAACAGTGAGTATATGTTAGCATGCTATCCCGAACATAGAGTGTGTCTTGAACAATGCATACAAGCCCAGCATGCAAACACACACACAGCTAAAGACACATGCTTGCAAATGCGCATACACACAAACACACACGCATACGCATGGCCAGATGGGCTTCAATACTAAGGCTTAGTTTAATGACAAAGAACCCTCAATCTGCACAACATGGGTGGATTTAACTATCATTTTAAAGTCCATCTGCGAGACGTTTGACTTCCGATCACAATGCTTCCTTGTTTAAATCGAAAAAAGTGCACAGACTTGTTAATCTGTGGGTACTACGCATGAACGTTTTAAGTAATGAACGTTCGAGCGAGATGTCGTGTCATGCCTTTAGCCCTACAGCCACATCCTAACATGTGATATGTCACCACGAAGCGTTTATTTATCGAGCCTGCTGCAGCCCGGGCCGGTCGGGTAGCAGAGAGAGAGAGAGACAGATAGACAGACTGACAACGAGGAGATAGACTAGCTACCTATTTATAGCCCCGGCCATCTGCAAAAGCTCCCTCTTGTCTTTGGTCATCCTGTTCACAAAGGCTGGGAGGCAGATTCCAGCAGCAGCCGCTCCATTCACTATTCATTCCAGGACCCGGCAGCTCCATATGGATCCGGACCACTGCTGGGACCAGGCAGGCTCTGTTTTTTCCTTGGGATTGACATGGTAATGGAGCTGCGGAGGAAGGAGCTGTTCTGAGATCAGACGAGAGCTGCGGCCCCCTACGCCCGGCTCTTTCCTCCACAGCTCCCAGGTCAGCCCTTTCACCCCTTCCGGCCACCCAACTGATCTGGGAGCACTATGGGCATCTGTGAAAGGCTAATGACAGGCTTTTATGTTTGGTCTGCTTTATTATAGCCCCACTAACCCTGTCTGTCCATCCAAGCTGTATGTTGCACGGTGCAGCCAGGCGTCTGGAGAATCCTTTTAAAAAATGATCTCACTGGCCCACTCAGTCTATTATACACTATAGGGAAAGATGCTGAATTGTTCTGTCTGACATGAGATCTTTTGAGATGAACAGAGCAAGGTGCATGTCAGGAGATATACAGCATTTTTAAAAGGATAGTTCACCCTAAAAAGAAAAAAACTCATTGTCATTGTTTGCTCACCCTCAAGTTGTTTCATACCTGGATGACTTATTTTCTTCTGGATCAGTTCTGGATCAGTTTGTGAAGAAAGAAAAGAAAGGTTTTTATATATATATACACTCCATACCTGTCAAGTTTTAGATTTGAAAATAAGGGAAATTTTCCGGCGCCAGGTTGTGTGTGTTGTGGCTTCACAAATGCTTTGCTGCATACCTCGGTTGTAATGAGTGATTATTTCAGTCAAAGTTGCTCTTCTATCAGCTTGAATCAGTCGACCCATTCTCCTCTGACCTCTAGCATCAACAAGGCATTTTCGCCCACAGGACTGCCGCATACTGGATGTTTTTCCCTTTTCACACCATTCTTTGTAAACCCTAGAAATGGTTGTGCGTGAATATCCCAGTAACTGAGCAGATTGTGAAATACTCAGACCAGCCCGTCTGGCACCAACAACCATGCCACGCTCAAAATTGCTTAAATCACCTTTCTTTCCCATTCTGACATTCAGTTTGGAGTTCAGGAGATTGTCTTGACCAGGACCACACCCCTAAATGCATTGAAGCAACTGCCATGTGATTGGTTGATTAGATAATTGCATTAATGAGAAATTGTATAGTTTGTAATTGTAATTGAACAGTTATTTAAAATTGTAATAATATATCAAAAAGTTACTTTTTTTTTTTACTGTATTTTTGGTCAAATTAATGCCTTGGTCAGCATAAAAGACACCTTTCAATTTAAAACATCTTACCAATCTCAAACTTTTGAACAGTAGTGTAAACACACACATCTCATCAGGTATTTGGACACTTTTGGAGTCACAATGTTCATAACTTTATGAAGTATCAAAGCAAGTTGCATCTGCTAACAAATGATGCTAAAGACATTTACTCAATTGCTTTTTTAACCAACTGGTGTAAGAATGTCAGTTCCTCTCAAAATCCTAGAGTCACCACAGGTGTAGTTCATCACATTAACTATGAACATGACAGACTAACGTTTGACGACCACAACGTGTCCAAATGCATTTTCCCTTCATTTTTAACTAGATAACTATGGTCTTATCAGTTAAAACCTAACAAACAAAGGTGTATTTGTGATATCTTTCTAAATAAATGTCACTTGGCTTGATATTGTTCATAATGCAAAGGCATTCATGCATTTTTTATTATGACTTAGATTCTTTATGGTCGCATTTACATTACATGACATAAGTAACCCAATTCGATTTTTTCCTCCCATGTGGCACAGATCGGATATAACCCACAAACATGTAAGTATAGGATAAAAGCACATTGATTTCGATATTCTCAGATCGGTTTCAGGCCTCATTCATATGTGGAAATAAATCTGATATGAATCGGATACTTACGGATACTAAGTGGACAGATAGGATATTCCCCTGTCAATGTGAGTCCTACATCATTGAAAAAGCGATGGTGGCGAACAACGTCAACTCAAGTGGACACCAACCACAGCAATTACAGCAGTGATCATTGCTACATTTACCCATGCTGCAACAAGGGCCAATGTTTAAGAGACCAATGTTTTGCTGACATTTGATGGTACGGCAAGCAAAAGCTGGTATTATCTTCGACATTTCAAATCGCAACGTTTTTTCTACCTTTTGTTGTTTAGTTTTTCTAATTTGGGTTGTTTCGCCAATAGTGTAAATGAAGATATCAGATATTCTTTTACTTTTAAGGTTACTTTTAAAAGAAGATGTAAGGATGTAGTCAACAAATCAGAATTGGGCATCAAGACCTGCAGTGTAAATGCGGCCACTCTACATACCATGTCACGTAGCATTTTATCTATGGAAAAGCATATATTTTTGATTCCCGCTACAACATCCATCATGACGTGAAAATATAAAAAGCTCTCAAAGTGAAACTCCCTGTATTGAACAGACACAGTGGTGAAACTGCACTGGGCTGCGAGCACAGGGATCTGAGAGTGTTGCGATCCTCTTAGTGTGTAAGAGCTCAGACATGGAGTGGCAGGGAACAGCACATGTGTCACAGCTTACATCCCCTTCCCTTTCTCAGATCCCCTTTCACACACTCACAGGTCAGCGTGGCAGAGCAGCATGGATCAGCTCATCAGACACGGGGCCCTCAGGACAGCCGCTGTATCAGGGGCCCCGTGCAGCGCACAGACTCTGCCAAGACCATCACTGTCAGCTTGTCTTTGTCGCCTGATCTGGCCCCGCTGCTACCACTGGACATTGAACAGCTATTAAAGAGGCCCTTGAAATTCGTTTGTGGCTCATTAGCATATCGTGAATAATTCATAGACGTGGGGGTGGGGAAGGTGTAGAGCCAATGATGAAGAACAGCACCTCTATCAGTGTGCGCACAGCCCATCCAATTCCCGAGAGTCGGCCCCTTGATAAAGCACACTGCAGAGGAATCAATACAGCATGACATTAGCCTGCACTGATGCGCTTCTGACCCCATATGTTATTTGCCACAAATATGGCAAGGAGGGGTTGAAAATGAAGGATCTAGTAAATCAATATGAATTAAACTCTAGAATTAATCGGGTAATAACTGAGCTGTCCTTTCTACTTTGTTCTGAGGTTGCAAGAAATACATTATTGCCATCTTGTTTAGTGACGCAATTGCATTAAATAAATAGTTCAAACGAAATGAAAATTGCGTAATAATTTACTCACCCTCATGCCATTCCAATCCTGCAGGACTTATTGTACTTTCTCCTCTGGGACACACAAAAACATTTAGAGTAATATAGTGATCTATGAGCACCATAAAAGTACAATAAAAGTGGTTTATATGACTCATGCATTCCAAGTGTTCTAAAGTCATGTGATAATTTAAGGCTGAAATACATGACTTTTGTCCCGATTTACAGTCTGGACAAGCCGATCCTAGTTGCCGAAATTCACAGCCAGTCTACAGATTTTTAGCATATGTAGAGTACAAAGCCGATTTTAAAAGTTGTGTTAAAATAGATTTAGACCGGTTTTGTGAACTAGATCAATTGATTCACTAAAAAAGACACTAAAAATCACTGTAAATTATATATGTAATTAATAGATTTTGTCATTTTAAAATTCATATAGTGTGTTGTTAAACACTTACAGTTACAATTAACAGGTTTTTACTGTAGCATTTGTACAGTTTTCTCTGTAAAAACTACAAAAATTTTTTTACAGTGCATTATACATTATATCCTGAAAAGTTCTGAATTTGAACATGAGCACAAACAATATGTAGTTGAAATCAGAGAAATATTGATTTGGCTGGAGTGCTTAAAACAACAGCGATACCTGTTGAATGTAATCCCCGACCATGAAATATTGGCACACAGCCATGATATCTTTCTTCAGCGCTGCATGGTGAATACAGAGTCGTGCTGCTACCACAACACTGCAGGGAGAACCCAACTGCATGAGCCCTCGCTGTAAAAACTCTCACCAGCCAATCAGAAGACATTGGATATTCATAGAATAATATTCTTACAACCAAACTTGTGGTGTCAAGAA
Organism: Abramis brama; assembly: GCF_963993115.1. Taxonomy (NCBI): domain Eukaryota; kingdom Metazoa; phylum Chordata; class Actinopteri; order Cypriniformes; family Leuciscidae; genus Abramis; species Abramis brama. The sequence goes on from NC_139983.1 coordinate 26,031,485, forward strand.
AAGATTTGAGATCTCAGAGTTCCTCATACTGACCGTCAAGCATCTGAAGTATACTTCCCGTGTTCCTCAAATGTTTTTATAACCCTAGAACACAAGAAACCTTCTCTGAAAAACATAACAGTGCGGACATTATCGTGGATCACTAAAAGTCCAATGATTGTCAAAGCTCAATGATTAATGTTCTGTTTATTTCTCTGCACAAAGCACATCCCTGACATTCCTGTTTGAAACCCGGTACTTTATTTCCATTATCTAATTACTTCAGTCAGTCACAATAATGTACAATCAAACTAAACTGTGAGTTCTTGTTGCCTAAACAACATCAAGGTATTAATTCTCCATCTTAATCATCGGTTTCAAGGGGCAACTGGCATATTATTAAATATTTAGTACAGATAAATGGCTTTGATTTAGAAAGCCTGCTGAAAAGTGTCTCTACATTTTGGTGTAAAACATAAAGGTGGTGTTCTAGGTTGAATGCAAAGTAAAAGCTCTAAATAATCCCTCATATTCGGACATTTTCATATAGAGTCCAGAAATAACATTCTGTTGACCGTGAGAGCAAAGCTTTACACAAAACCCCAGACCCCTCACTTGTCTACCATGCTCTCCAACTATTTAATAATAGTGAGAGAAACTAATTCCCCATCGACTCTCTCTTCCCTGTGAGCTATATAAAGAGATGAGATTGAGTAAGAGTCCAGTGACTGAGAGCAGAAGCCAGTAGGGAAGTGGCTCAAAAGAAAAACTACAGTCTTTGCAATCCAGCGCATAGGCTCTACAGCGGAGAAAGCGAATAAAACCAAGCAGTTTGAGTGGCAGAAGCTACCACAATAACCAGAAAGTTGCATGTCCGTACGGTATCAGATAGTCTCAGGCAGTTTCAGATCTCCCAAATACTCTCAATTCCCTTGTGACACTTAAGACTAAGGTGTTTGGACTGAGAAAGGAGCCTTTCAGGATTTCTCTTCCTCAATAATGCACACTATTGGTTTCTCTTACTTCTACTTAGGAGGACTGATACATCTTTATTCTATTGTCTATTCTATTTATATTCATCTGCTGCTGCATCTATAAGTTGTTCACATATGTTCACATATCATGCTGCACTTGTGTCGAATCCAAAGAACACCACCGTTGGTTATCGTATCAACAAACCTTATTCACAGCAGCGCCATCTTTGATTTTTAACGGGAATGAAAGAAAGGCTGTGAGGCAGAGATGGCAAAAGTACTCAGTTCCCGTACTCAAGTAGAAGTACAGATACTTGTGTTAAAAAATACTCAAGTAAAAGTAGAAGTACTGATTTAACTTCTTTACTCAAGTAAAAGTAACAAAGTACAGGCTTGGAAATTTACTTAAAGTATAAAAGTAAAAGTAGCCTTGCGAATGACAACCATTTTTATGCAAAGCTACCTGGACCACACAGTAGAGTGCAAGCTGAGAAACTTAAGTGGATTTGGAAAAAAGGTTCTTTATATGCCATTGCCTACATTTTAAATGGATGTCTGCCAATAGGCCTAAAACATCACATAGCCGATTATTGTGACAGACTGGGACTCCAGGTTAATAAGATTCTGACTGAGTAGCAAGATATGAATTCAATTGTTATTCTGTGAGAATTCACAGATCCAGTTTCTCTTTTTCAATCTTGCCCTTAACATTTAAAGGAATCTACATGTATGTAATGATTTGCCGTGAATGAATGCCACCGAATCTGTCGAGTCGTAGTGGTGCGTCAAGTGCAACGTATATTCCCATCCAATTGACCGTTCGCAAAGACCCGCCCCCCTTTAGTTACTGTTGCTATGTCCGACAAGCCGTTCTCACCATAGATATCATATATAAAGGCTAGATGTCTCGTGCGCGCTGCTGGCCAATGGAGGTCGACGTCCGCACGTGGCGGCCATCTTGCCACAGTGTGCTCGCTCACTCGTTTAATGGTGCATGTACTTTTAAATAACCATAACTTGCTCAATTTTCTACCGATTTTCAAACGGTTTGGTTTGTTATAAACGTCAGAGATGTAGTTATGACACTGCATACATACACTGCATACATATGAATAATTACAACATACATGTTCAAGCATTCGAAATTATAGCCACGTTAATAACGTTTGTAAGAAACCAAACTGTTTGTAAATCCGTCAAGATTTCAGCGAGATAAGAGGATTTGTGTGCATGCTGATCACTCACCTTAATTCACAGCTTCACTGTGACAAGATGGCCGAACGGTGATGCCGGAAAATACTGCGCCATAAGACATCTAGCGTTTCTATATGATATCTATGGTTCTCACGCCACACACCATGTTCTCACGCAGTGAAAAATACATCGCGGAGCAGAGAGGACACTGACAACACACAGGACAGACCAGGTTATTTTTTATATGAAACATTTAGTCATTTTTTAAAGAAATTTAAACAATAAAAACCGTTTTGTGTCTCTATGTGTCTGACAGATGATCAGTTTAAGCTGCTCTTAACCGATCATCTCTTCCTTCTAGTTAATTTATAGCATCAAATAAACATGAATGAAGAAGGAATGTTGTTTTAACCGTGGACAAACGTCAGTACACTTCGTTTTTCAAGTTTAAATCCTCCAATGTTAATCTACCAACTCTCCTGACTGCTTTTTATGGCGGATGGTGGATTATGATTGGTCAGATCGCCTGTCAATCAAACTCCCTGCGAAGGGTTGATGACACGAAAAATAATAACGGTAACTCCACTGAAATTATTTGAAACTAAAGTAACGAGCCAATTTTGTAAAATGTAAGGAATAGAAAGTACCGATATTCGTGTTAAAAATGTAAGGAGTAAAAGTAAAAAGTCGGAACAAAAATAAATAGTAAAGTAAAAATATCTGAAAAATCTATTTGAGTAGCCTACAGTAAGGAAGTATTTGTACTTCTTACTTCCCATCTCTGCTGTGTGAGAGATAGACATACATCTCTTCAGAGGGTTGAACTGTTATTTAATGTGTTTTTTTTTTACTGTTCTGCTGACGAAACACTGCAAAAATAATATTTCCAAGAAATTTCAGTAGACAAAAAACTCATAACTTCATACCTGTCATGGCGCTGCTCTAAATAAGGTCTATTCACCTTATTCCGGAAGTAGCACTGGGTGGCGCCATCCGCGTAATCTCACTTCCTGGTTTAGCTACTTAGCGCTTTGTTTGCCCTGGTCCAATCTGTTATCTGTCTTAGTTTAATTTAATTGCCTTCCAATTTAAAGAAATTAGAGATGGCCAGTGTTAACTGTGCAGTCCGTGGCTGCCATAACAGCTGGAGAAAGATAAAAGTAATTAGTATAGTCAGAAACACTTAAAATTTAAATGTAACAGACTGATGCAGCAGACAGTGTGAAATAAGAGAGCGCTGTAGCTACATTTGTTTTTACATTTATGCTTTACTGTTCTCAGTATGATATTGATATAAGTAGATAGACTATAATATTATAGCCAAATGCGTTGACCTATGGTTATTAACAACTGCTGCAACGTACTAAAGTACATTTCACTTGAAGCTTTTGAAACAATGCCACAATCAAATTATTTAATAGCTGTGTCTTTCTAATAGCTATTACTTAGTTATGAAGATGTGCACAAACACTACTACATGTAAAGTTTGAAACATTATTACACCACAGTTTGTTTGCTTAATCACCAGATACATTTGCAGTGTATAGCCAACAGATGAGAAAAAAATAGCCACGAACTGGTGTAGAAAGAAAGTAGAGCCTCAACTAGATGAACAAGAGGGTAACGTTAGCTTAGCTAACTGCTAGCTGCAATTTCTTATGGTTTAATCTCTAACACAAGTAATGGCTGTAAAATAAATCCAGCGACTGAATTCTAGAGGACCATAGCTTTCAAACAAGGTATAGCATGTGTATGTGTCCTGTAGTGAGACCATTACAACATTAGATGTTTGTGGCTAATGTAGGCTAAACACTACACACCGGCCGGGCTGCGATCAGACAGGCAGACGGGTCATATAAACACCTAAAAGTCGTTTAAAAATTACCCCGAGAAACAGTGCATTGCTGTGCTGTTGGTACACACGTACATAGCACATTTGGCACAAATTAGCTTATCTTATGTGACATTTTATCAGTGAGACTTCTCTGCAGTTCTCCTCGAAATTGAATGAGGGTCCGCTAAACCGGAAGTTGGTTTACAACGGAAGTACTGGACATAAGTAAAAGTGGGCGGGGCGGAATAAGGTGAATAGACCTTTCTCACAACTTCCGTATTTGTGACCGGAAATACGCAATCGTCGTGGTAATCTACTTCCTCCGCAGTCAAGGCAACATAAACAAATGGCGCAAGCAACTAGCAAGAGCTATTGACACGCTAATGATGTGTTATTTTAGCCTCGCTCTCTACTTACCTTGATGTTTATGGACAAATTCCTTGTGGAAATTTTTTTACCCTTTATTTCGAATTTTCCTCCACGAGTCGTCACATCAGCAAATGTAATATTTGGCAAATCCGTTAATGAAGTTGTGTAGACTCTTTGATCCATTTTAAACTTGCCCGGGTTTATGTTTTTCTGGTGTGTTGACGCTTGACAGGAACTCCGCTTCCACAACGATTATGTATTTCCGGTTATTGTGAGAAAGGTCTATAGAGCAGCCAAAGCGTCAGCACTGTGTGGGAGTCGGTTCAGAAGCTCTCAGGAATCACGATGCAAAAAAGATGGATGATGCGCTTGGTTTAATCAGGTGGCCATTTCATCACTTTCCTTTTGGTCTTTATTTCCAAGGTGCTCCACTAAATTACATACGTGGGTGGGGTCGAGGTTAGGGTTTTGGCGATCTGCCCACTGGAAAAAAGTTCAGGTTCCCCCAATGGCCAGTCAGTCTTCTCCAGCCACAGCCAATCGCAGGCCTCCTCATTGCTGGCTATCATGTATGATTCATGTATAGTCCTTATTTAGCCACGCCCCTTTTCAGCGCTGCACTTGTTGTAGCCTATTGTCTTCCAGTTTGTATTTCCACAGCATGAAGGTAAGATCTTACAGATTTATAAATGAACCACTCGTTTTAAAATCATCCCGGTTTACTGACATTTGTTATAACGTCCGCTTTAAATATTACAATTTCAATAACTCTACAATAAATAAATCCACTTCACCAGTTACTCTTCGACAGCTAGGCCTATGCCATAGAAATATACAGAGGTACCGCAAAAATGGAAGTTCAAAGACAAAATTCTAAAGATTGCTGCACACTTGTTTCTCTAGCACATAAATTATATAACTGAATGTGACGAAACAAAAAAACGTTTTGTGTTTTCAACATATTAGACATATGAATAAGATTGCATGTGTGCATATTTTCAAATAAAATATAATTAGCAAATAATTTAGGTAGTTCATATAGACATGGAACGCATATTTTTATTTATTCCCTTAAATCCCTAGGCTATTAACTCTTTAATTATTTAATTAATTTAAATAAAAAGACAACCCCCCCCCCCCACCCCACAGACACACACAATAATAATACGCCTAATAATAATAATAATAACAGTATAATAATAGCTTTAAATGACATAATTGTAAAACAATTATAAGGCACAAAAGACACTCGTTGTAGAGCCTCTTTTAGCCAAAATACATATTTATGTGTAAAATTACAACATTTAAGAGTTGTGACAACTTGCCCCGATCCAACACCTTGTCCTGACACAGATTAACCTTTCGGTTAAAATCAACCATCATTAAATGAATCTTGTCTAGCTTGCAGTTGTGGTTTTACTGTATTTACTTGTTTATAACAGAAAAAAATATTATGATTTTGGAAAAAAAACTTTTGTGACAACTAGCCCCTGGGCTGTAGGGTCTCCCTTATTTGTATGTGTATTATGAATAGTTATGCTCTGACAGCAAGAATGTGTTTCAATGGTTTCACAAATAGGCTATTGTATGAATACAAAGAGCAGCACTGCATTACGCAACCAAAAAAAAGATACTCGAGTTCTGAATTGCAACATTTCTCAGGACCCTCTTTGGGAGGCGAACAATAGCTTAAGCCAAACATCAACGCCACGCCCATGGGGTCGATGTTGCTACAAGAGTCGCGAGCCACACTTTCACGCTTGTACTGCTGCACGCGACAGGCGCGTGGGAGCCTCGCAAAGTCTCTACAGAGCGCCGAAACCAACCACAGCCGAACGAGAAACGAAACGATTACATGCGTACGGATGTTTAAATTTGCCATGGCGAAGTATTTTGTGGGGACTCGAGTTGAATCGGGGTTATCGGGACAGCAATATTTTGTTTTCTCCCACGGGTTATCAGGAAGTTTGATTGTGAGAGTTTCAAAATCTCGCATTTCTAAAGAGGAATTTAATGAAAGCATCGCGTAATGTTAGCGTTGTTCAGAATACTTTCAAAATGCGCGTGACTTTGAGATTCTTCGGGATAACTGTAGATGGTAGGCTATATAGCTTATTTATGTTATGGGCTACTTAAGTGTTGTGCATATTGTTTTCAACGATAGTAGACGACAGTAAGCGACTCTTTGGGATCTGGTGAGCTGGAGACGGAGGAATTGTACAGCTGCAGTGAGCTGGAACAGCAGAGGAGGCGGTACAGACATCCTGACTCCATCCCGTGGAAAACTCGTCAACTTTCTGCCAACTTTAGATTGTTTTCTTGCCATCATCATTGTTAGCATTTTGACAGGAGACAGAACAAACGTGACTCTAAAATATGTATTTTGGGATATGTTCTCTAGTACAATGAGAAGCCTGTAGCCTTCTTAGTTTAAAAGTGTGAGTTTTTCGTTATTATTCTGCCTTTACCATCTAGATATCATCTACTTCACTAGGGCATCATTCACTCACCCTCAAGTTGTTCCAACCCTGAATGGGTTTCTTTCTTCTGTTGAACACAAAAGAAGATATTTTGAAGAATGTCGGTATCCAGACAGTTGATGGTAGCCATTGATTTTTCCTACTATGGAAGTCAGTGGCCGTCAACTTTCTGGTTACCGACATTCTTCAAAATATCTTCTTTTGTGTTCAACAGAAGAAAGAAACTCATGTAGGCCTACAGGTTTGGAACAACATGAGGATGAGTAGGCTAAATAATGACATAATTTTCATTTTTGGGTGAACTAACTTATCCCTTTAAGGCAATCTGTGTTCACGCGCGATTCCTATTCCTCCTTGCGTGCAAAATAGCCTACATAGGCTAGCCTACTTTTAAGAACCCACAAGTTTTTTTTTCTTTTCTTTTAAAACCACCCCATAATTCGCAATTCTGTTGTTTCGCTTGAGGTTAAAACGAATGACCCATTTAAATGAAGGTGCTTCTTCTTCTCTTTTTAATCCATAATAATGCATGACTAACTGAAAGTACGTTCTACTTCAGGCACATTGAGATAAAGTTGAGGTAACTCAAGTTTACTCTATGTTCGTTTCAAAGTCTAGATTGTTTCAAAAGGCCGAGGAGTCCTCCCAAGTTAAACGTAAGCAAAGAAATGCAAATCGATGCAGGTGTGCGGGCCTCGGAGGTGACGAACTGAACTCCGATCTCTCAATGCCCGAGCCCCATTGATCAGCTGAGAACTGGCCCCGTCTCCATAGCAGCCGCCTGGACGGCGCCGCGAGGACTGGCTGCAGGGCCGCTGTCAATGGGTGACGTCACGGGGCTGGCGCCAGAGAGTCTGCGAGAGCGCGAGCTCGCGGCGCTGCTCTGTAGTGCTGCTTTGCTTGGTGCCAATTCATCACCTGTCAGGGATCAGTCAGGGTGTCATGCAAAATGTACACAGCTGTGAGAACAAAAAAAAAAAAAAAAGGACGAGGGAGAAAATGGAAAAAGCCCGTTGCGGCAGATGCGGACGAGACCACAAAGCTATGTGTCATGTTTGTAAGTTCTGCGCGCGCTGAATGCAGTTTTTGTTGCAAAGATTTCCTTTTAAAAAAGACAGTCTAAAATGCATCGACCCGGAGGTCCTATCTTACAAGTAGCCTAGGCTAGGCTTCTTCATTTTCTAAGCAGTGATAATGAGAATGTATGAGGTGCATTCCGACACATCAACACGATTGCATTCCGACGCATCTCCGCAAACATCTGTTTAGTCGGATATGCACAAGCAACCAGGAAATCTCTGTCTCCATTGTTACTTAGCATGTGTAAACAAAGAGCTTTTTTTTTTTTTTTCTATTTTCTGCCACCACTCTCGCCTCGCTCTAGACTGCCAAAAGGTTTCTAAAAAATGGTAATATAATCCGTGTCAGGATAAAAATATTCGTCCCAGTCCCATAAAGAATGCATTTTCACTTCAGTTGCAGCTGTGCAGTTTCACGTTAAAACTTACAGTAGTAGGCTACACTTTCCCGGTAATTGATTCCCGCGCGTCTATCAAATATGCTGCTCGCATTCGTGCACTAGAGAGCAGGAGGATGTCCTGTCATCACTATTACATCTTTAAACAGGCATAAAGACTGCTTTCATAATTCCCCCGCAGTCATGATGTGTATAAACAAACAGAAACATTAAGGGCACAACACCAACTGCAGAAAGTAGCCTACATAGACTTGAACCTATTGTAGGCTATATCATGTTGGCACGTCCACAGCAAACACCCTAGATAAAGAAACGCCACAAGAGCTTTGGTTTTTACCTTAATCGAATTTTTTAATGGTTTTTGTGTCCTGGAGGAGGTTGGGGGAGGGACACTGTGAGAGTGGGCACACTTTTGAAGAAAAATATTGTAATAGAACAAGGTCAAGTGACTAATAAACCCCCCCTGACATCAACTTGCCATCTTTATCTAAAAGTATGGTTGCATGCCACTGACTTCTAGGTAAATGTTGATGATTTAAACAGTAAGGGGAAAAGATGAAAATAAAGAAGCAATAACATGAAATGTGTTGGAAAAGAGATAAGTCCCTGCCTATGCCTATTTAAAGGTTTATAGAAGGCTCAACTGGGGTTTGTACATTGCATAAGCTGCATTATATAGATATATCAAATCTGTTTACATCTTACCTAGTAAAATAGTCACGTAGCCTAGGTATTGTATAGGATCATTTAAGATGTCCAGCATAAATCAGTCTAAGCTTGTTTTGGCTCATTTTGACGGTTACACTAGAAACAAAGGCGGAAAATGCGTGAAAACATCCTTATACTTTCCAGTCCCTAATTCTCTTGATCAGAAACAGGTACACTGATTTGAGAAATTATCCGTGGAAGCTGAAGGCAGTCAGCGCCACCCTAAACACGCGCTTTCACTGGTTAAGAACGCGGAAGAAATGGGCGGGTCTTGAGCGCTCAGCACAGCGGCCAATAGCGTACTGCGAAGGCGATGATTGACGCGGCCTAACCCACCAATCAGCGCAATCCAAACCAGCGCGTGAACAACCCACCTAGCAGGGTGTATATATACGGCGATGACAGCTCGCTAATCCACTGCGTTTGCTTCAACAGCCCAGAGCAAAGAGGAAATCTCGAACACAAAGGCGACTCTTCCAACGAAACCGTTCCTTACAGAGCTGTCAACATGAAGGCAATAAGCCCAGTGAGGTCTTTCCGGAAAAGTAGCGCGACTGTGACGGAGCACAGTCTGGGAATCTCACGGAGCAAGACCCCCGTGGACGATCCCCTGAGCCTGCTCTACAACATGAACGACTGCTACTCTAAACTGAAGGAGCTGGTGCCGAGTATCCCGCAGAACAAGAACGTGAGCAAAATGGAAATCCTGCAACATGTCATCGATTATATCCTGGACCTGCAGATCGCACTTGACTCGAATTCGGCGATCACCAGCCTGCATCACCCGCGAGCAGGGCAGGGGACATCCAGAACACCCCTGACAACACTCAACACAGACATCAGCATCCTCTCATTACAGGTGAATGTCCACAGAAAGAACAGTGTGACAGTGTGATCTATCTATCTATCTATCTATCTATCTATCTATCTATCTATCTATCTATCTATCTATCTATCTATCTATCTATCTATCTATCGTGAATTTTTAAATGCGCTATTAATGCACGACAAAGCTTCGTTGATTTGGTGCGTGTTTATGTCCAAGTTTGACCGCAAATAAATATACTTTTTTTTTTTTGTCCCTTTAGACACCTGAGTTTCAATCAGATTTGATCACAGAGGACAGCAGGACACTTTACCGTTAATCAGGTAAATGCTCTTGAACACACTGGTTTTGATGAGCCTCGTATTATATGCTGTAAATGACAGAAAAAATATTTTATGCTGTCAGAACAGAATTTAATAAAGAGCATGAAATAATATTTGTTGAGGACAATTTGTGTCACAGTCTGTAAAGTAGTGTAAAGTGTTCATTAATCATCAGCTGATGTTGAAATGCTCCCATTGAAGGGAAGGCAGTGCTCGTGTACATCTGGAGCCCAGGGTTTTGCTCAGTCTCTGAGTGTTTGGTTAAATGTTCAAACTGCGGCTTCCTCTCTGGCGCCAGGCTGTCCGGATCTCTGCCCTGTTTGCATTCTCTAAATGCGCCTCTTTCTCAATCTTTTGCAGGTGTTTGGTTAAGACACAAGAACACACAGGACCTGGGAACTGGCTTTTCCTCCAATTTCTGTTCTCAGTCTGGAGTTTTTTTTTTTTTTTTTTTCTTCTTTCTTTCCTGTAATTGAATCAAGAGACTTTTTTTTTGCTTCTAAAAGGACAATCCATGTGATGTGTTATAAGTTCGGACATTGATTATTTATCTTCTAAAAAGACTTATTTGGTCCTTTCTTCAAGAAGAAGAAGCACTATTCCCTGAAAATAGGAGGGAAACCTGTAAATGATCGCAAGGAACCTTTTCTCTGCATTGAGAAGAAGTCTTACCTTTTTTTCGTGAAGACCGTGTGAATAGGAGACGACGTGGTTAGTTACTGTACAAAGTTTAAGTCTGTTTTTGTCAATTCTTTTGGCACATGAAGGACTGGACGTTGAAAATGACATGATGAAACCTTGTGAACTCTCTCAGAGTTTTATCTTGTATAGTTGCAGAAATTGGACTGTCAGTATCTGCAAAGTGTTATGCTGTATGCTGAGACTTTTTATAAAAGTAATATTGTAAATCGTACCTTTTTTTTTTTATACAAAATAAATCAAATGCTTTATTTGACACTGGTCTGTTATGCTTGCATCTTAAAAATGTCAATCTGCCAGTGTTGTGCTGTATATTATTGACCTTGCCTTTTATATCCAGGTACTCAAAAGCATGTCACTGACCTTTCACACATGCACATTTGCCCATTACTGACAGGAACCTGAATGAATCTTTTACATTGCCATATGTTTGTGTAAAAGTGCATTAATTCCAGTTCGTAATGGGGGGAAATGTGCTATTTCCTAATATATAACTGTCCACAAATTATACGGCCTAGCAGGTTTTCTTGCGATTTAACCTCTTTCTGACTTCCCGTGTGGTGAAAGTTGAAGGTGTCTGGAAGTAGAACATTAATTGTGGCCGTTTCCACAAGTTCTCTCATTCGTGTGTGTTCTGGATGAAATGGCAGTTAAAATCAAAATTGAGCTATTGATTTGTGAAATTCAATTTGTAAAATCATTGTCTGTAGGTTTACAGTCTGTCCCCTAACCAGCACGAAGGAATAAATTGGAGATATGAATGATTTCATTTATCAATTTTTTTTTTACAGCCTCAGCTACTCTGGAAACCCTAAAAATATTCAGAATTGTACACCAAGCCCTTTTGACTAGAATGGCGTAACTTAGAATAAACGTGAGAAGTGGATCATTTTAATTGTTAGCGTATCAGACATTAAAAATGAGATTTGATTTAATTTATAGTGCACTTATGAGTCATTTTGTGGGATAAAATACAGGAAAACCATTTAACTACAGAAACAAGATAATGGTATGCCCTCTTTATTACATACCTTTCATTTTTAAATGTACACTTTGCAGAATTGTAGTGCAGAATTAGTGTTCTTGATATGAAGAGTGCGCCACCTGCTGGCAGCCAGACATCACCTCAGGAAAATAATGGACACTTATTTTAATGTCATTTTTTTTTATGGGGAAAATTGTCCATTAGCAAAACACTTAAATTTGTGAGTAAAGTTTTAAAGAGTTAAAGTTACTTAAAGTTTTGAAAATTTGATATATTAGGCAGCACACGCTAACCGTTAAAAGCTTAAATTGAGCAATGCAATTGTTATATTTTAAAGTGAAATTAAATTAATTTCAATTTCAGACTCATTCAAAAGGTTTGAAAAGAATGAGGTTTATTCATGTAAGAAAACAGGACAAAACATTGAGGCATTCACACAAATAATTCCTTAGAGAAACCCCCACATTTTCTTGTTTTTCTCTTGATGTAACCGTTCACAAATAGATTCACTCATCTAAAACACTACAAAGCAGAACACAAACTATAGGGATGATCTGAATAGGAATCGGGCATTCAATCACAAATAAATAACAGCTTTCACAATACCGATCACAGCAAAAACACCAGCACTACCTATATATGTGGTTAAATCCTCACTCTACGTGATGATTGGAATATTGTGGACCCACCTACACTAGATCTTTAATGTTAGCAACGGAGCATGAAATAACAGGATTTGCACTAAACAAATCAGAAACTACGAACAGCTTCACAGACTCACGTTTATTGCATTTTTAACACCACTCCAACAACAGCAACAAACACATTTCTCACACTGCAAATTCTTAAAACAGTATTTTTGTTTTGCTTTACAGTTGAAAAATATCTAAAACCAAGACATTTACGGATAAATCCAGATGGAATTTGTTTAATATATTAAGACTTATTTTTATAGAATAAGTTGTCAAATTGTAAAGGTTCAATTTGTTAGTATTAATTCATGAATTAGGTTTAATGAACTAACACTGCACGGCAATTTAGTTTAATATTACATTAACACTTTACAACAAAGGTTTCATTTGTTAACATTAGTTAGCCTAATGTATTAACTAACATGAACTAACCATGAGCAATACATTTGTTACTGTATTTATTCATCTTTGTTAACGTTAGTTAATAAAAATACAGCTGTTCATTGTTCATGTTAAATCACAGTGCATTAACTAATACAACTTTTGATTTTAATAATGTATTAGTAAATGTTGAAATTAACATTAACAGAGATTAATAAATGCTGTAGAAGTATTGTTCATTTTTAGTTCATGTTTACTAAAGTTAACTAATGAAACCTTAATGTAAAGTGTTACCAATATTACTTTATAAATTTGGTCATGTTGTAATTCATGTTTATTTATAATACATACATGTTTAATGAATGCAACTTGAAACGTTAAAAATGTATATGCAGAAATTAACATTAACCTACATTAATACATGCTATAAAAGTATTTTTCATTGTTAGTTACTTAATGAATTTCATAATGTTACTGAATTCAACTCATGGTTTTTTAGTAAAAAACAACAACTTTAAAAGCCATAATTTTAGGCTAGATTTATGCTTAGTTTTTTTTGTTGTATGAACCTTTAAATGTTTTGTATGCAAAACTAAACAAAAAATACTGTAAGAAAATGATTTTGCAGTGATAGATCCTTTTCATAGTTAAAACATTAATTCAAAATTAGCTAAGCAGAATCAACGGCAAGAAAATGCGCAGTAACAGCGTATGAACTTCGCTAAGAGTTTCGCTAACTTTTGCAGTTGTTTTACAGTAATTATCCTGTTAGTCCTGTTCCATACCTTCAGCTCCAACCCTGAACCAGCTAAACAAGATCTTCAGGAGCACTGGACAATTACAGACAGGTGTGCTTGAACTGAGCTCTGCAGGAAGGTAGATCTCCTCGAGTTAAATAAACCTGGTCATGCTCAGAGGACACTCTCTCGTTCCTCAGCGGCGTCGGGACCGATGGACCTCTTGCGTTGGACTCCATGCAGGTTCTGGTTGGTCTCTGTGCTGGATCCGGGTCTTATAATGAGTGAGGGGCAGTCGGTGGAGCTGGAGGTGTCCTGCTGAGTGCTGTTGTTGATGTTGTTGTTGAGCGCAGTGTTGTCGGTCGAGCAGTTGAGGTTACTCACGGCTGAAGCGGGCCAGCTTTCCTCAGGGGTACTGCTGTCAGACAGAGCGTCAGAGCAGATGGACATCCGGGCCACGGCCTCGTCTTGAAGGTTGCCCAGCCTGTGCGGTAAGACTCGCTTTTTAACCGGGCTCTCAAGAACCAGCTCGATCAGATGGGTCTCCTCTTCTTTCTTCTCCTGGGGCGATTCGCTCTCCTCATCTTGTAGCGAGTGGTCGGATGAGCTCCTGCTGGACCTCACTCCAGAGTCAGAGGACTTCTTGTCCAGCATGATGTCTGAAACGAAGCTCTTCCCTGTAGATAAGAGGCCTAGATCTGGTTTGGCGGCCCAGGGTTCCTCTCTTAGCAGAGGGGTGGCATCCGTCTCCTCGTCCCCAGAGTCGTCTTCATCGCTCGGCACGCTGTGGTAACAAGGCCCCTGGCCTCTGGTTTTGCGTCTGGGTGGGATTTTAGTGGCAGACCCATGCTCGGACTTCTCATCCTCCTCTGTAATGGGGTCTAGACAAGCACCATCCGGGGCAGAGGAGAAGTCCGCTATAGTGTCTGCGGGTTTGGAGCCCTTTTTGGCATAGGGTTTGCGCCCATCTTGCTCACCTTCCTTAGTCTTCTCCTCAGAGCTGGCTGAGAGGAACTGGCCGGCCAGGGCTTGAGCGGGACTCTCTCGTCCAGCAGCAGACACCTCCAGCTGGGACATGTGCGAGATGTACTCCTGGTAAGCGTTGCGATACTCTGCCTGCTGCATGTCGGTCAGCTTACAGATGTCGTTGGAAGATTCCTGAGAGTTCAGGCTGGATATGCTGGACGTCCGGTGAGTGTTGGCCTAAAGGAGAAGATCAGGTCAATTTAGACAGTAATAGGCATTTCAAGCAATAATTCGCCCAAAATAAAACCTTTAAGCCATTTTTCTTTCTTTCATGGAACACAAAAGGAATTATTTAGCTGGGTATCGATTAGGGGTGTCGCAATATACTGGTATTGATGATAACAGTGATATTTAAAAAAAGGAAGTTAATAATACACACACTAATATAATAAATAATCCTTATACATTTCATTTTAAATGTCCATTTTGCAGGCTGTTTCAGACAGATCTTTGGAACTATTCATTTGTTCATGAATAAACACAGGTAGATGTTCTACACAGGTTTGTTTTTGCATGCAGCCCTTGTAAACTCAATAGAAAGGCATTTCTTGCCATCATTTTGCGGTACAGTTTTATCGTACCACATTTAATACGAACATTCAATTAAAAAATTGAAACAATCGATTTAACACTTATTTTTTTACTTCCAGATGTTCAAGCCTGGCACGTTCACTCAAGAATTTCGTTGACTGTTCTTCATACAAGACTTTCATATGGCTTCAGAAGACTTGGAATAAGTAATTCCTTGTGTTCCATGAGAAGTTATGCAGGGTTCCAGAAACATGACAGTGAGCTGATGACTGTGAACTATCCCTTTGTAGAGACACTAGTTGCGTTCCAAATGAGTCATTAGGTGCATTCCAATTTGAGTACTTATGAACTATTTGATGCCGTTTTGCTGAAAAAAATAAAATAAAATAGTGTGAGTAACGTATTCACAGAAAGTTCCAAAAAGAAAAAGTGCACTTTAAAAACCTGGATGATGCACTTATTCACCCTAAAAAATAATAATAATAATAATAATAAAAATAATAATAATAATAAAAAAAAAAAAAAAAAAACTTTCCTTATATTTCCTTTCCGATGTTGAATGATAAAATAACCTCATAAAATCCATATGTAACGGACGTTGACCAATAAGAGCTGTGCATGTAAACCTCACTCCTCAATCAAGAGACTTGAATCCCGCTCGGAGTGGGTTGAATAGGACTGGTTACACATACACGACATGGCCGAGTGCCTAATACAAGTGCACAGTGTGTCATTTGGGACAACTATTGTAGAGTATGAATTCTAGCAGAGAATGAGAACTTCTCTCAAATTTGACTACATTGAAGCGTCTGCAGCATGTTCCATTTAATGTCCCCTCATACTCATACTCATACTCATACTCATACTCATACTCATACTCATACTCATACTCATACTCATACTCATACTCATACTCATACTCATACTCATACTCATACTCATACTCATACTCATACTCATACTCATACTCATACTCATACTCATACTCATACTCAGTGTGAGCACACTACTTAGGCTACAAAATGGTGTAAATAGTGCTAAGTCTGTGTACACAACCAACTTCCATGATACTAATCTAAACCATTATGAGCTCTTGCTTGTGTTGAAACACCTTGCCAAGTGTGAACAGATGAGTGCAGAAATAGCTATCTCTGTGTGATAGAGAGCTAGCGTGTGTGTGGTCAGCTCTTCACTTCCTCTGCCCATCTAGGTCAGAAAACACTCCGTTTGTCACCCAGTAAACCACATGCTATTTTCATGCTGATGAGAGACTACTGAAAAGCAGAAGCTGCGCTCCACAGCGTCAAAATGCAACAGTGTTGAAAATGTTAGGTTAAAAAGGCGCAACAACAACAACAAGAAAAACGGCAGTTTCTTTGTTTCCACACGCACATATGTTTGTGTTGGCCTCTATGTATATAATCACGGCGTCTTCTCATGGTGTGCACCTGTGTTTATCTACAGGCTGTACTTGTCCAGCTGAATGTGTCTGTGTGCACAGCAGTACCACGCACCAGCCAATGGGCATTGTGTTGTCTGGAGGGCTCCTCAAGCCCCACACCGCTGAGCTCTTCAAAGCTGAGGTTGAGGCTGTACGCAAAGTTTTCTGGGTTGATGGTCACGTCTTGTGGCGGCGCAGAGGGCCTGTGGGGTTCGGGTTGAATCAACACGCTGCTGCCCTGCTCGCTGCACGCTCCTGATTCATCATTCAGCAGCTGGTTCTCCACATGACGCTGCTCTAGAACCTACAGCACAAATACAGCAATGTTTAAAGGGATTCGATAGCAAGAGTGCATTTCATTCAAAGAGCAAATCTTTGTGAAACTGTGTTCCTCTTCTCTTGATTCTTGAATGCTAAAAGTATTAAAACTGTTCGGACAGGATTATTTTTCTAAATAATATTTGAGTTTAAATATAAAAGGACAACCTTATGCAACTTCGATGTTATGGAAGGTTGTGTACTCTGGATGCGTCACAAAACTCAATGAAAGACTTGTATGCACTATGCACTAATGTTCAAAAGGTTAGGGTCATTGCATTTTTTAAATGTTTTTGAAAGAAGTCTCTTATGCTCATTAAGGCTGCATTTATTTGATCAAAATAAATGGTAAAATGGTAAATGGACTGCATTTATATAGCGCTTTCACAGACCTATGGCCACCAAAGCGCTTTACATTGCCTCACATTCACCCATTCACTCACTCATTCATACACCGACGGCGGTGTCAGCCATGCAAGGCGCCATCCAGCTCGTCGGGAGCAGCTGGGGTTAGGTGTCTTGCTCATGGACACCTCGACACTTGGTCAAATGGAACCGGGGATTGAACCACCAACCTTTAGGTTTGTAGACAACCTACATGAACCACTGAGCCACTGCCGCCAGTACAGTAAAATGTTTTAACATTTTATATTGTAATTTTATTCCTGTGATGGCAAAGCTGAATTTTCAGCATCATTACTTCATGAAACATGTCTCATTATTATCAATGTTAAAAACAGTTTGTGGAAACAGTGATGCATTTATTTTTGATGAATAGAAAGTTCAAAAGAACAGCATATATTTGAAATATATATCTTTTGTAACATTGTAAATGTCTTTGCTGTCACATTTACATTCATTTCTTTAAAAAAAAACTCTTAATGACACCAAACATTTAAATGATAGTCTATGTGATATAATTATAAAATTAAGAATGATTGGACTCTGCTTAATGAATTATTTCTTTTTACATTTTGTGAGATGGCATTTTACTCAAAATTGGGGGGGGGGGGGGGGGGGGGATAAAAAAAAAAAAATGCACTAGATAGTACAACGAGAAATTTCGTTTTAGTAACGATATGAAAATAAATAATAAAAGTATAGAGTATTATTTATTTATATATATATATATATATATATATATATATATATATATATATATATATATATATATATATATATATATATATATATATATATATATATATATATATATATATATATATATATATACATACACTTATACATATATATACACTTATACATACATATACATATATATACATATATATACACATATATATATATATATATATAAAATGTATATTATTAAAATCACAACAGACATTTCTATGCGGTTCGAATTCGAAATAGCCAATTTATTCCATACTATTTACCATGGATGAGTGAGAAGATCACAGAAGTGTGTGATAAAATAGAAACAATGCATTTGTGAAACAAGAATGTTCCCTGACCTCTAAGAAAAAGTGTCCCATTTGAATAGGTTTTAGTTTTAAAGAACATGGATACAAGACAACATTTTTTTTAACTGCTTCACAAAGGCATTTATGTGAAATCACTGAATGGCCGTAGTACTATGTGAAACCTTTAAGGCATGCCAATATCACAACTAGCCCCAAGTTGTTCCATTTGGACTCGTTTCCAGCCTGAAGAATGCTACTTTCTTGTAAACGTCAAGCTATTCAGATCTTCAAGTGGACACCGAGCTCCCACTGACAATAACCCTCCTTCATCCAGAAAGCAGCCATCTTGGACCAGATGGCTGCCTGCTTGCTGGCAACACAACATTCGTTTGTATAAGCGCAAATGGAAATCTGATCAACACAGCTACATGTGTTCCTTATTTCAACCCCATCCAGCCGTCTTCACAACAGAGAGATTAGCTGCGTGCTAAACATTACAAACCACAAACAGAAAGATGACCACTATCTGATGTGAACGTGTAGGATTAAGACCAGAAAATAACTAGTCAGCTGATGTCTTACCATGGACCTGAAGAGATGCCAGTCTCCAAAGTTCATGTTCATTTCCTTCTTGAGCTCATCAAGGTTGCACTGAGACAGAACCCGGCCGTTCACATTGGCCTGCAGTGACACAATTTGACAAAACATTATGGCATTGAAAAAATAGCTTACAAACTTTAGATCAATTTGATCTTGGCAGTGTATAGGGGGTTGAAACAAAGTTCACAATAGAGATGTTTAAGTATGCAGGCTGATGGGACACAGCTGGTAGGTTGACTAATGGATGTCTAACGGAGACATCAGATATGTCATTGCTTCCTTCAGATGTTGTCCAGTGGAAAGAAAGGCCTTATTGTGAATCCTCTGTATGCACCACATGGAGCTGATGAAACTAGTTCATCCCTGTAAATACATATTCATCTATTGGAAAAGAGTAATTTACCACACCCCGTCTGTCCTGTTTTCCCCACTTTTCTTTTAGCAATAGCATACAACTGATGTTCAGACTGACTGACTTTCAAAAAATGTTGATCATCAACTTCAGAAGATTACAAATATTATGAATGGTTTTATGTTCTATTCATTTTATATGAAGCTGGCAACTAGTGGTGGACAGTAACTTTATCTATATCTACTTCCTTACTGTACTTAAAGGGATAGTTCACCCAAAAATGAAAAATCTGTCATCATTTACTCACCCTCATATTGTTTCAAACCTGCATGAGTTTCTTTCTTTTGCTGAACACAAGAAGATATTTTGAAGAATGTGGGTAATCAAACAGTTGACATTAGCCATTGACTTCCACAGTATTTTTTCCCATACTATGGAAGTCAATGGCTACCGTTAACTGTCTGGCAAATGAAAGAAATTCATACAGGTTTGGAACAACTTGAGGGTGAGTAAATGCTGACAGAATTTCCTTTTTTGGGTGAAAAAGGAACATTTAAGAACATTTCTAACGTATCTGTACTTTATCATTTTTATCATTTATCATTTTACATTTACTTTTACTTCACTACTTTCCATAGCATGATATTGCACTTTTTACTCCACTACATTCCTTAAAAACAATATTGTCCCAGTTACTTCGAACTGAAGAAATCTCCACCCTGTCTGAGACGCAAGAGCGATGTGCGATTCGTGAACGAGTTGATTCTTTCTAATTCCAAAGAACCTGCTGAATTGGTTCACAAATAACACTGAATGATTCACTTGTGAATTGGACTGATCCAATTGCAGCTGTTCTTGATTGAACAACTCACTGATTCGGTCAAAACGAGCCAAAAACGGGTATCGTCGGAGCTCGAACGTACGTGCAACTAAGTTACTAATGTATTTTAGGGCTGATTACCGACTAATGCTTGCTAGAATAAATATGTTTAATCAATCAGAAATTTTACTTTTAATATTAAGTACCATAAAAATCAAGTACTTATTCTCGTACAAAAGTACTTTTACTGGAGTAGCATTAGGGGTTAATAGGGTAAAATAAATTAATACTTTCATTCAGCAAGGATGCATTAAATTGATTAAACATGACAGTAAAGACTTTTAAATCATTACAACAAAAATCTATTTAAAATAAATGCTTTTTTGACCGTTTTATTCATAAAAGAATCTTGCAAAATCACGTTTTCCACAAAAATATTAAGCAGCACAACTGTCTTTAACATTGATAAGAAATGTTTCTTGAGCACTAAATCAGCATACTATACTGATTTCTGAAGAATCAATCAAACAGTTATTTTAAATTGTAATAATATTTCACAATATTACCAATGTCCTGATCAAATAAATGTAGTCTTGGTAAGCATAAGAGACTTCTATCAAAACTATAAAGAAAAAACAGTAGCAGTTGTGCCGATTAATATTTTTGTAGAAAATAATAAATATAAATATTTTTAAGGATTCTTTGATGAATAGAAAAAGCAAAAGAACAGCATTTATTTGATACCAAACTTTATAGCAGTAGTGTATATTTACCATAAAGATTTGCACCTCTAGAGTTTTAAAGAAGCAATGGAACAACAATGTGTACTGTGTTTGTGAAAGTGCCTATTACGTGCACAATAAAAATCACATGCCAAACCTTTAAACCGACTGCAAACTTTTCTGTGGACCTTTTAGTACACTCTTCCAGAACATACCTTTTTGATTGTGCCGATGTACTGTTCCAGCATGCTGGAGTCCAGGCCCTGGATCTGTCTGAGCTTCTCACACACTCCATCAATGCTAAGAGAACTGAGGAGGACCTGAGTTCCACCAGAAACCACAGAACCAGAGCCCTACACACATACAATAATGTATTCAATATGAATTCAGAATACATTCTGGGATAGCAAGGCATGAGGCACGGTCAAAGCCATGCAATGCAAAAGCAGTGCAACTCAAAAGCCAAAGCAGTAATCCAATGTCATCACAGAGTGAGGAACTCTTGAGCAGTTATGGATGAAGGAACAATACATGGATTATATTTCATATGAATTCTTATGAAATTGCTCCTTTCAATCATTTGAGGCCCTAGTTAACACCATAAATGACTGTGGATTCTCAACATAGCTTCACACCAATTGTTTTCACCTAAAATATTTGTGCTTAAGTCCTACTCATCATCAGCAGGCATGTTTACTAAGAAGAAATACAAGAAATAAAAGTAAATTAGTGCATTGAAAGCTATTTTGGGTGGAACTGCAGAACACTGAAATAGAAGCAGCCAATCAGGAGGAGCCTGTGAATAAAATATTCACTACATTCAATGATAATTTAGCCCATTCTCTAAAAACTCATTTGCATTTAGATTCAAGTTGAAGTCAAATTTTAACTTGACATACCAGTTTAAATGTATATAATGGAGAATGATATTTGAGAAATTTGCAGTGAACGACACTTTAAATTTTCTTTACATAAATCATCATAATGGTTTCAGAGGACTCTATGCAAACCTGTGTGCTGTATATTTAATGGTGTTTTTTAGTCCTTTCTGGATCTGGACAGCATGTGATTGTTCACATAAATTTGGACAGTGTATTTGAACAGAAATTTCAAAATGATAGAACTGGCTGTTCATTTTGTTCTGGTTCGAAGTGAAGCAAGCCAAAACGAGTCCTGTAAATAACACAGTAAAACACGAGAAAACTGAAAGGTTTCAATATTTGTACCTGCTTGATTCTGAAGAGCTGAGATTTTATCTGGGAGTGGCAAAAGGAGAGGAAAGGAGGGATTAGGTCACATGCTTCAATCATCAATAAATCAAACGCACACAAAAACATTATGACAGATGCTGCATCCGACCTGCACGGATTTCATAGTAAATGATTAGATCGGGCCAATCACACAGAAAACTTCAGATGAAGTGACTCATAACAACAACATTTTGGAGAAAGGACGAACTGGCAAAGAGCTGGAGCAGAAAAGACACACAGAACGATAAAAGGAGAAAGGACTTCATGGCGAGAAGAAGCTGTTTGATTCCAAAACGGCCCCACCCTGATGGGCGAGTGTTGGAGCGGGGTGATAAGAGTGTAATTAGCGGGAGGAGGAAACAGACGTGTGCGCTGAAGGAAGCGGCTCTCTCTGCTGATAAGAGCGAGACGTCCCAGCACTGCTGATGTTAATCCAGCCAGCCTCTGATAGCAGCAGCCTTTCACACCACGCACAACAAAGCAGCCATGAGGGGACAGACCAGAGAGCGGATCAAATGATGGAGGCATGAAAGGGCAAAACAACAGAGCTGAAGGAAGGAGGGCAGGATATGAAGAGAGAAAGCAGCGGCAGGGCGTGACTCAAACGAAAACAGCGGGGAAGAACGATGGAGGCGCAGGAATGGAGAATATGCTGGTGTTTTGATAAATGATATGTCAGTGAGCATTGATAATGGTTGTTATGAAGTGATTTATGATGTAATCGCTCTAATCTGAGATCATCTTGTCCAATATTGGGCCGTTTTGAGATTATTGGCATTAGCAGGGAATTCATAACGTAATTCTAACAGCCCGCAGTCAATGGATAGTGCACACTAATTGTATACATATTCTGTCATTTAATTCAGAAATAGTATTTGCAGTTTTTTATGTTTGTAAAAGTCACCAAGGCCGCATTTATTTAATTTTATTTCATTTCAAATAACAGCTTTATATTGTTATACATTTTAGAATTATTAAAATAATTAATTCATTTATAAAATGTATTCCTGTGATGCAAAGCTGTTTTTTCAGCAGCCATTACTCCAGTCGTCAGTGTCACATGATCCTTCAGAAATCATTCAAATATGCTGGTTGGCTGCTCAAAAACATTTCTTAATATACACACACAGTATATCTACTTATCTATATATATATATACATACTTTTCAATAGACTTCTGTTTCAAAGTCAAATATGGATTAAAGAGTAAAGGTGGAAACAGATGCTGAGGTCCAGCAATAGGTTGAATGCTCAAGTTTTGTTCACTAGCTGCACATCAAGCTTTAGGGTTCAAGCAGCGCAGGCTGAAACTGGACAGCTATGTAAGTGTAACATGCCACCAGCACAAGTGCATATGTGTATGTGTGTGTTTGTAGACAATTAAAGATTCTGCTGCATTTTTTATGCACAGATATAAACACATACATACACACAACTAAAGTTACCATAGAGGGGGATGGAGAGGGAAGACCCTCACGTGAGTCCTCTCTGATTATATCCTGATGGAGGGAGACAGAGCGGAAGAAAGAGGAAGAACCAGAGGATAAAAGACTGTTGCAGACGTGTGGACATTTAGTATAGAAAAGAGAGGACTGACAAAGAGACTGGCATGGGAGCTTTCCCAATTTTGCTATAATTTTAAACTTCATCAGGTCTTCAACGAGAGTTGACAGACTGAATCGTTGACAGACATTCTGATCTACAATGTAGGAAGACTCTAAACAGCCAGAAATCACAAAGTTTATAATGTCAGATTCATAAAACATTAACATATGAGCTAGACTGTATAGTGGCAGAGAGATTATTACTCATTTGCCATGCAAAAAATGTTAACTAATCATTAAACTTTCTATTTACATACAAAGGTCTTAATGGTTGATTCTAAGACTCAGAGAGGAGGAAACGAAAAAGGTAGTTTAAAATAAAATTATATCCATATTTGGATAAGAAGCATCAGGGGAAAATGCTAGAATGCTACAAACACTTACAATATATACAATGGCACTACACTGTGATTAACACAGAGACATTAAACCCTAAAACTGCTCTGTGAGTTTAATGTGTAAATTATAGCTACAAGCCACAGGCTGTTTGTCACGAGGAGCTTGAAACAAAGTATGAAAAAATACATTTAGTGCCAAGAGACATAAAGACATTATTGTGGCCATTTAGACTATAGGCAGTAAAACGCGTGTCTGCCTGCAGTGTACATTCAGAGTCGTTTAGTTATGTACTTACTAGTCCCAGACTCGGGTCCTTATGGAGTTTAGTAGCAGGGCGTGAAGGGGTGTGATGGGGGTTGCCAGGGTAATTTCGGGGCAGGTGATAAACGTGATGAGGGAAGTACGGCTATAGTTGTGGAGAGAACAGACGGATACTCAGGACTGAGGGTCAGATGAGGGTCAGCGCAACATCAGGTTCATTTAATGAAAGGTCAAATACCCATGAGAGCCTATAAACACACTGATGATTTATTAGGGCTGGGCTAAGTATATTTAATATCTTCCATTATTATTATTACTAACAATAAAAATAAACTATAAGCTGAATATTGTAGGAATAATTAAATTATTTGTATTAATGGTGTTAGTATTATTATTATTATTATTATTATGAATCTTACTACTACAACTACTTAATATTAATAGTAGTAGAACTATTTTCTGAAATATTATAAAAATAATAATAATAATATAATAATAAAAAATAATAATTAATAATAATAATACATTATTATTATTATTATTATTATTATTATTATTATTATTATTATTATTATTATTATTATTATTATTATCAGTAAACCCCATGAATAAAAAATAAACTCAAAATTTAAAAAAAGTTATAATGCAGGTTAATTTTATATTACAACATAAATAATATGTTGTTAATAATAATAATAATAATAATAATAAATAATTAATAATAATAAATAATTAATAATAATAATAACAATAATGATTATTATTATGATGATTATGATGATTATTATTATTATTATTATCAGTAAACCCCATGAATAAAAAATAAACTCAAAATAAAAAAAGTTATAATGCAGGTTAATTTTATATTACAACATAAATAATATGTTGTTCATAATAATAATAATAATAATTATTATTATTATTATTATTATTATTATTATTAGTAAACCCCATGAATAAAAAATAAACTCAAAATAATAAAAAAGTTATAATGCAGGTTAATTTTATATTACAACATAAATAATATGTTGTTCATAATAATATGTTGTTCATAATAATAATAATAATAATAATAATAATAATAATAATAATAATAATAATAATACTACATAATTAATAATAATAATAATAATAATGATGATGATTATTATTATGATTATTATTATTATTATTATCAGTAAACCCCATGAATAAAAAATAAACTCAAAATAAAAAAAAAGTTATAATGCAGGTTAATTTTATATTACAACATAAATATGTTGTTGTTAATAATAATAATAATAATAATCATAATAATTATTATTATTATTATTATTATTATTATTATTATTAGTAAACCCCATGAATAAAAAATACTCAAAATAAAAAAAAGTTATAATGCAGGTTAATTTTATATTACAACATAAATCATATGTTGTTCATAATAATATGTTGTTCATAATAATAATAACAATAACAATAACAATAACAACAACAACATATTTATGTTGTAATATAAAATTAGCCAGCACTGCGTGAATTGTAAAAAAAGATATATTATTTGGGGTATAAGTTTTCTAAAAAAACATGCCAGAAGGTTAGTTTTGTTCTCACTTGTATAATTATCACAAGTATGCTTCTGTAACCGTAAACACGGGTGCATTTTGCTTGAACGCAATAACCAATGTCTCACCCGGTTGTAGAAGGGGTGCTGGGGTCCCGTAAGCCCACTGAAGTAGCTGCTGTGGGGTTGAGTGGCTGGCATCACTCCAGCAGGGGGGAAAGGCCCAGGGAAAGAGCCCGTGGGAGAGCAGGACAAAGAATGCTGCCCAAATGCAGAGTGTGGCCGTACCGAAGCATCTTGCAGGGGCAGTGAGGGATAGCTGACTCCTCCAAGGTGCATCTGCTCTCGTGCATCTCGTACATCTGAAACGGGGAGGGAGACAGAGAAAGAAAGAGTAGGAGAAAGTTAGATCCGAATCTTGGCCAGCACTTTAAAGGCATTCAAATCCTCCCACTCACAGTCGACTTCAGCCAAATGAAGCATTTATAGTACGTTACATGTGAGAAAAGAAAGGCCTCTGTGGTTTTGATTCCCTCAGAAAAACACTGAGTTCTCCCAACAGAAGCGGCAAATCGCAAAAACGCACCTTGAAGAAATAAACGTGAAATGGCTCCCAATGAAATTCACATTCGCTTTAACGTCAAAGTCTCAAGGGCTGAAACAAACGTCAGAATTTGTTAGGTTGGAAATGATATTTCTGAGTCACCCAGGCAGACCAAATAAGACTGGCTGGGTGACTCAGAAAACAAGCGGCTCATCGAGATTCAGTGATGTTTCATTTCCTGAGGTGAACACAATGGAGACCTTACTCATCTCTCTGGGTTCACAAAGGAACCTTTATTGCACAGTCCATTGTCACATTGCACCATGCAACGTCTTCTGTCTCGAAGCACACACCAGCTGACCAATATCATGTGATGAGATAATATCACCTCTCATATCCGCAATGATTTCGATAAGTCTGCTCAAGTGAGCACTGTGTGCATTTACGCATCTATACTTGAGGAAAAACCCCAAAAACCCCAGCTAAATCTAGGAAAAGCCAGAGGACATCCTAAAAGAAAAATATATGTCTTTTGTGTATAAAACTGTAGTGCACACACACGTTTGGTTTCCATGGGTTTTATGGGGACTTTCCATAGACATAATGATTTTTATACTGTATATTCTATCCCCAAACCCTAAAACTTTCTGCATTTTTACTTTTTCCAAAAACAATTTGGTGTGAGCTGTTTTCCCTCATAAGCTATATCTTTCATCTAAATTTGACATTTTGTCAATTATTGTCGACTACCAAATAGCATTTATGGTATTTATATTCATGGTATGTCCTCCTTATTTATAGCTAGGCAAACTTTCTTTGTGTGGGTTTGTACCTGCGATGATCTCCCTTAGTTTGGGATCCAGGTTGACAGTACAGGGCAGGAACATCTCCACATCACGAGCGGTGAGAACAGGGGTGTGCGATGAGAGAAACACCTCAAAACTGCGAATATCCCCATCGATCTCCAACAGAGGCTCCACATCTTTAGTGGTGGGGATGTTTTTAGAAATCCTGCAATGAGAAGGTGACAATTAACGTACAGAATAAACAGCAAAGGTATACCGGTTTCAGAAATTCGGGGCTAAAAATGTCCAAGTTATTTAAAATCTTGGGGTGGGGGTTGATGCAAATTAATATACAGTTAAATAAATATACAATATATTAATAATAAAATTATTACATGTATAACTCCTTCAATAAAAGGCAAAATGCCTCTGAAAATCAATTCCAGCATGTAAACATTGGGGTTTATTTCCCCCACATGATTGATTGATTGATTGACTGATTTATGGTCACATTGCTTTAGTGTGTATTAATAACAACATGTAGATTTACTCTAAATTGCAGTAAAATGTCTCACTAGTCACAAGCTTACTCTTAGCCCAAGTTTTTGAGTGCATGTGGTTTCTGCAGTTATTTCTGTACCACGATGTCAGGCGCTTTCAGATAAATGGTTTCCTTTTGCAATTTATCTTATTGAGTGTGGGAATTCATATCAAATAAATCTGAAGGTTTGCTTCTGCTGAACGCAGACATTTTGCGCACCCCATATTTCTTCCTCTATCTTCTTATCTGCCCCAAGTCCACACCTCGGTCTCTCTGGTAAGAAAAGCTAGCTGAAACCTTTTATTGGTTGATATGAGGGCACAATAAGTCCTTTTTCCATACTGATCATTAAATCGCGAAGAGGGTGAGCTCAGCGCTTGGCCCCGTCCCATACCACCGGTTTAAGTAATCTGATTTTAGCTGTTTAAACTGGGCAGGAGAGAGCTGACACAATGACACTCAGATGACCTGTTGCTAAACTGAGATGGTGAGGCAGAGTAAACAAACACTGATATCTAATTGTGAGACGATACACACCTGGAGGGAGCGTCTGAAATGGTCAGTTCATCAAATGACCTCAGACCTGATAAGTCACAGCTATTTATACTGTGTCCTTACTAGATACAACAAAGCAACACTGTGTTTTGTTGGTTGTTTGGTTGCTATTTCTGCAATGCCATGGTACAGCCTAAACAGAGCTCATTGGACCAAAAATCCACTCTGCATGTATATGAAACATCAAAAATGGATGAGCCGGGAGAGATTGATTGTGGATGTTGAGAAAAATCACACAACAATGTTAATATTGTTAAAGGGGTACTTCACCAATGGCAAAATGGGCTGTCAATAATATATATATATTTTTTTTTAATCTGTGCTACCTGACTAGAGAATAAAAAAATCTGTCGTCTTTCGAGAATTCAAAGAGTAAATGTTTAGCAGGAGTGAGTTACTTTCAGTTTCTAGTGAAGGATCCAGCATGTCGTAGGCAGTGGCTAAAGGCGGCAAAGTATCGTAAATACGGAGAGAACGCGGCGACGCAAAATCTGAAAAAGCTCCATAGTCAACATTTAAAACTGGATGACCACAAAAAGAGTGTTTTAGGCCAAACAGTAGTGATAAAACTGAAAGAAACTTTGCTATAGGTTTTTGTCATTTTTATCAGACTCATATAATTTATTGTCATATAATTTATCAGAAAATTATAATTATTTTTATTTCAGTTTTAGTCATTTCTTCACCTCAGCATCAACTTATTTCAGTTAGTTGCCAAGGCATAATTTCTAATTTTCAGTATGTATTAAGTTTTTTATATAATATATTTAATTTCAACTGCAGTAAATTATTATTTAATAGTTTGTTTTTAACAATTTTCGAAAAAAGTTTCAAGTCGAAACCCTGAAATAGTATTTTCGTGTAAAACATACTCCAATAATATTTATTTTATTTACAGCTTTTTAATTTATATGTATAGACCTCTTTTTATAAAATCCATTTTAATAATCTTTATTATGCCTTTTTGTGTGCCAGTGAAATATTATCAAGATTTCACCATGAGATTGTGTTGCACTGCACAGCAGTTTTGCTCAAAGTGTGGATAAAAAAATACTATGTTGGTGAGGACACAGTGTTATGGTCATTATGGTCATTATGACCTGGATGGCATGTTAAAATATCATGTTCCAAAAGGTTTAAGTTTAGAAGACCATTTTAGTTGATTGCTTTGGTCTCATCATCTTCCTCTGATGGCTGTATAAATAGCGATGGTCACCAAATGACTCACAATTTCAGTGGAGAAGTGTGCGTGTTGGAGGGCGAGCGAGTGGCTGGGTGTGAGAGCAGATGTTGAAGTCATTGGACAAAGGCCCACACTGTGCTACAGCAGGCCTGTGTGTCAGCGGGTCAGAGTCGGATGCTGTGCTAACAGTCAGCTGACCTTCCGCATGATGGACATTAGGTAGAGGTCTCGTACTTAGGGTGGAGGCTCAAGGACGTGACCAACATAAAGATCAAACTTCAGCGCAAACACATGCTTGCCTGTCTGTTCCACACACACACACACACACGCAGAAGTATCACTTTAAGAAGGGCTGAGCAAGAGAGACGTGTGCTGGTGAAAGAGGTTTGGTTCATTTCCCACGCACTGGATTAGGCAGAACTGGGCAGATTGTGTCTCTTCCGAAATCCAGCTGGGCTTGTTTATTTGTATGTGTGTGTGAGCATGCACACAGACAAACAGGAGCCAGTGACAAGAGCCTCTCTAGAGAACCAACTTCCTCTGTCACAAGACACACACACACACACTTTCCACTGTCTCGAGTTTGAAGGAACCTGCTTTACAGAGGAAGAACATTTAAGAAAGATTTAGAAACATTAAACAATTCTTCATAGCCAAGTATGTGTCTGTGAGACATATTCGATTAATGATCTCTGAATCAGAGGCGCTTTCTAAAGTAAAGTAAGCATAGTCTCGCATAGTCAGACTTTTCATTTTTCTTTCGAATCTGGTCCACATTGCTAAGATGAGACTGCTTGACCGACACGAAAAGCGATCAACCACGGTTTGTTTAGAAATTAGTTTGGAACAGTGGTATGAATTTTACAGACTTCAGTCTAAATAAATTAACAGCAAGAATAGCTTCATTTTTCAATTATTTATTACTGATGTGTTGATGTAAGATTTGTGTATTTGATTGAAATTGAGTCAAATTGATGAACTTGAAATTATACCTCAAAGAACATTTTACAGAACACTTCTTAAAGGGTTAGTTCACCCAAAAATGAAAAATTATCCCATGATTTACTCACCCTCAAGCCATCATAGATGAATATGACTTTCTTCTTTCAGCCAAACACAATCTGAGTTATATTAAAAAAATATCCTGGCTCTTTTAAGCTTTATGATGGGAGTGAATGGTACCTTCCACATCCATCCATCATAAAAAAAGAAAGAAAGCCATACAGCTCCAGAGAATCAAAACCTTCTGAAGCAAAGCGATGTGTTTTTGTAAGAACAATATCCATATTTATAACCTTGATGACTGGCGAGTCGAGTTCCAGCCGAAGAGTGACCTCTGACCCGACGCATGACGTATTGATGAATGCGGAAGCGCAGAGGATCAAGCAAAACAAAACACTGGTCACGTAGAAGTCTAAAATGAGAATTTTTAAAGAGAAATCTCAGAGCAGCTTGAGTTTGTTGCCCAGCCCTGTTTGTTTGAAACGATACGTCTAATTCCTACGTCACACGGCGGACTCTCTCGTGAACGTGCATACCGGACGTTACCGGAAGCTAGTGATTACAGTTTATAAAGTTTTAATTACGATTTTTTTTTCTTACAAAAAACGCATCGCTTCACTTCAGAAGGCCTTTATTAACCACCTGGAGCTGTATAGATTTATTTTATGAAGGATGGATGCGCTTTTTTGGGCTTCAAAAAACAAGGTACCATTCACTCCCATTATATAAAGCTTGGAAGAGCCAGAATATTTTTTTATTTTACTCTTTGTTTGGCTGAAAAAAGAAAGTCATATACACCTAGTATGGCTTGACGGTGAGTAAATACTTTTTATTTTTTGGTTGAACCAACCCTTTAACAACTGGAAATCTTTCTTTAAAAAAACAGCAGCACATAATATCAGTGTAAAATATCAAAAGTGAAAACGTTAACTTCATGTCTTAACAAAACAAGATTTGGCTATTTTCAAAGCTGTAATGACAGCACAAAGTGCCACACATTATGAGTTCATAGTAGCAACTTGGACGTCCATAATGAAGGGTTTGTAATCATGTAATTCTAAATAGAGATGTTTGTCATTGACTTGTTTATAGAATACTAAAACAAACACACACATACATTCAATAGTGTGCAGTGAGCAGTTGATGAGAAAACTGCTGTATTTAATCTGGCGTGTAGTGAGACAGCGCAAACACCCCAACACAGGCCTCGTCCAAACACAACACCCAGACTAAAACCTTGAGGCGTCCATAAACACACCAGAATGACGATGTCATTCCAATGACTGGCTAAAACAAGACCAACCAGATGAGGAGAAAGAGACACATCTGCAGGTCTTCAGGGGAATTTTCACTCTTAACCAGACCCAGGCTATCTCCCAACACATTTAATGTGCTGGTTTCCTTTGCCTTTACTTGAGCCTTTTGTGTTAGTGAGACTGGGATGTTTTTTCTGTCTTATTAAAATAATGGGAAGGGATCAGGAAATGACACAAGCTGGACTCGAACTTTCATCACCCGCTGAGCACCACAGCTAAATGTGTCAGAGTGTGTGTGCTAACTGCTCGGGCACGGCCATAAATAATCAGACGGGGTTATGAGAAATCTCATTGCAAAATATATATTTTTTTATTTATTTCAAACAGTATTTTATAATTTAATAAACCAATACATGGAAAAAATACCAATGTAACAATACATATACTCTTACAAAAGCATTTTAATATACTTTTCTATCAAAATACATATACAAATTTTTTAAAGAAATTAGTACTTTAATTCTGTAAGGACATATTAAATTGACAAAAGTGACAGTTAAGATAATGTTATAAAAGTTTTTTGTTTTTTTTAAATAAACTCTTCTTTTGAAATTAGAAATTTAATTTCGATTACATTTTTTTTTAATCAGTTTTCACAAAAATATGAAGCAGCACAACTCTTTCCCACACTAATAATAATAATACATGTTTCTTGAGCACCAAATCAGCATATTAGAATGATTTCTGAAGGATCATGTGACACTGAAGACTGGAGTAATGGCTGCTAAAAATCCTAGTATAATATCAATATTAAAATAGTTTTTTTTAATGTATTAAAAATGTAGTAGTAAAATGCAAGCGTTCTTTGGGTGATGAGAGACAGCTGTCATCAGTTCAATATAGACAAGAGGACACACTCTTATCTCTGCATTTTCATGCATTACTGAAGTAATATTGCTTCATAGATTTTTTTTAATGATGTTACATTTTGAAATGTTCAAGCTTAAATCGAACAATGTAATAAATGTACAGATGTGTCTCTTTTGGCCAACCAAAATAATTATGGCTTTAGAACACAATATCAACAATAATACATGTTTTTTCAGATTAACAGTTTTTATTGATTCTCCAAAAAAAAAAAAAAAAAAACAGTAGAGTGTTGGCGTTTGCAACACCAAGGTCATGGGTTCAATTCCCAGGGAAAGCAAGAACTGATAAGAATGTAAATGTGTACCTTGAAATGCAATCTTTGGATAAAAGTGTCTGCCAAATGCATAAATATAAATGTAAATGTAAAAAAAAAAAAAAATCTTACAACAGCTTTTGTTCTTGAAAGTAACTCCTAAGCTTCTCAACTAGAGATATGGCTTAGATTGTCTATTAAAAATAGTTCTTTTTCCACTGTATTTTTTTTTTATCAAATAAATGCACCCTTGGTGCACATGAAATTCTTCTTTCCAAAATACTTTTTAAAAATCGTACCCACCCAAAACTATCGTGCCTGATGAAGACTGGTCGAAACGTTGCGCTGTTTGTTAATACATTATTTTTCTTTGTTTATTCAGAATTAGCTTTCGTTTTGCACAGATGCTCTTAAAAAGAAAGTTGAGACATGGTTTTCTCAAGGCCATCTGGAGATTTTTGTCACATTTTGCCTGATTAAACATCTTTTCACTGGTCATTTTGATACACAAACAACAGGAAGTAGTCATTTAGTGCATTCAGTCTATGATCAAAGTCAAAATTGCCAAAAGTGGAGATGCGTGTTTGATGGTTATGGATATGATATGCACAGTTACAGATAATTTTATGAGACACAGTAGGCAGTGGATTAAGCATGCTAATTCCACCTCGAATACACTAGCAAATTTTTGTATTCAACAATACTAAATACATGCATATATACATACACACACAAACAAACATCATGCCATGGCCAGTGGAAGGCTAATCTTTCCCCAGCTGTACACATCAGCATGCTAAGAATAGCATTTATAATCAACTGAAGCTGATGTAATTCTTCCACCAGAAAAAGACAGCTTTTGAAGCTGGTGGGAAAAGTTGGCTGCGACATCAAGTAATTTGTTTAGCAATTACTTCTGACATTCTTGCCTTTACTACGGGAGAAACATTGCAAAGGAAAAAGTGCTATCATTCATCTGTCATGGAAGCACTGGGAATGAGGCAAATTAAGCTTTGCCGTTCAAGATACTTGCCATTTTAAAAGTGCACACAAAGATAAAAGCACATCAAGAATACAAAGGCGTTTCAAACAATACTGCTATTGATCACACCCGTGTTGAATCGTTCGGGCTAGCGAGTGGCTGCCTTAAATGTTGAGCACTTGAGAGGTCTCTCGTCGGGTTTATCCAAATGCTAATCGATCCCAAAGCTGGCTTAGCCCTTTTTTTCCTACTCTTGTTCTTTTTCAAAGACTCCCACACAAAGCAGCTGACGGGAAAGAGTATAATTCTCCCACTATTTTCCCCTTTGGCCTGGTGCTGAATGTGGCACTTGACTTTGCTTACAGCCACCCTTGTGTGGACAGTTTGAGGACGCTCAATGAGGCCCAAACACGGTGATGCCACCCTGCCCTCTATAAGGGGCCAGAGACGCAAATGCCAACACACATTTAATATCTAAACTCCATAAAGAGAATCAATGTGCCCATGAAAAGCACAGTCGCCACCACCAGCTGGCAGATTTCATATGATAGGTGGATGGTGGCGGCCATGGGGTGTTGAGAGGAGGGACGGGTGGGTGCAGGGCACATAGAGTGATAGCCATTAGTTAAGGAAGCATTCAAAGATTTTCTTGTATATGATGGCCTCTTGGGGATGGCAAAATGACCTTGCAGATGGATCTTGGTAGAATTTTATTTACATTTTATTCGATTAGTTCAAGTTCATTTTTATCTCTGGCAGAGTTATGGTGTTCTCACAAATACATAATGACAAAAATAAACTAAGCAGTGCAAGAATCCAGAGAAACCTCCAAACTGGCAGCCAAACTTCCAGAAATGAGTAAACCCATATGTAAACAAAAACATCT
This sequence comes from Abramis brama, assembly GCF_963993115.1. Classification (NCBI taxonomy): domain Eukaryota; kingdom Metazoa; phylum Chordata; class Actinopteri; order Cypriniformes; family Leuciscidae; genus Abramis; species Abramis brama. The sequence goes on from NC_139983.1 coordinate 26,066,291, forward strand.
TGCCCAGAATCTAAAAAAAAATTATAATGAACTTTCATGGGATTCCCCCCTCCCCCCCATTCATGAAAGCCGAGCACTTTCCCAGAGCAGCAGTGGAACACAGGTTTACTGGAAAACAATAGATATTTATAGAACCAAGTCTAATGATGTTGATTACTGGCAGTTAAAGCTTTGAGAATAACTTTGGCCAATAATAATAATCAAGCAGACTAACATCTGATCAAAGTGACAATGTTCTATTTTTATACATTCCAAGAGATGTCAAATATCCAAAACAGAACTCAATCATAATCTGATCAAAGGGTAAAAATAATCTTTTAATATTTAATATTTTTGCATATTGACCTCGTTTTTTTTTTTTTGTGTGTGTGTGTGTGTGTGTGTGTCCTCCGCACGTTCCTGGAATTGATTGCAGTAGCAGGAGGGGACACTAGGTGGCAACATACAACAATTGGGCCACCGTTTTCAAGAAGAATAAGGTGGAAAACGGCAATAAAAACAAGAGTGAAAACAACTGCCAAAGGTGGAAACAATAACAGTGGAAGTGCAAGGATGTCAGAAGGAACATGTGCTTGTACAATTCAAACTTAAAAGTAAAGGAGGCAAAATGATGTGTACTCTTCATGCAGCATAGATTTAATTGGAAAAAATGTAAGTTTATCTGAATTTGAGGTGCTCCAGAAAGTTCACATCACAAAAAACAGCAAGGTGCCATTTAGAGCATACTATTCTTGCTAAACGTAAATATCACTATCAACTGATTAAAGATATTTGACAGGATCTTGAGGCTTTTTGCCTGTGCAAGTAGGCCATCGTCTTCATAAAAAAACTTTATACAGCTTCTACCTTAGAGTTACATTATGCACGAATGTCAGTCTTAGCCACACAACTGACAGGTTATGGAGTGCATCGTTCGGTTTTACACTAATGTTCTACCCTCAGATTTGCTGACACAACAATTTAGGGTTCCGGGTGTCAATTTCAGTTCCCCTGGTGATTAAAGTGGTAATTCACCGCTGACAAGATGGGCTTTTACTAAAACTTGGCTGTCTATGCAGTAGAAATGTGAACTTTAAAAAAAGAAGAAAAAAAATCGGTGCTACAGGAAAAAAGCCAGTGGCGTTCCCTTTTGCCTGAAAGGTCGGGAAACTTCAACATTCATAATGCACTGGATGCCACCCCTCTGTCGATCCAACCGTTCATGGACGTGGATACAAAAATGCAGAAGTACAGTATTTTTAACAAAAGTATCATTGTGTGTCATCCGGCATACATTTGACAGCTTCAGGGCTTTCAGATCGTAGTTCCGCATTTACGCATAACAGGTAGATCTGCATGTAGGTTGGAGAAAAAGTACACATTGTCAATTTGCATATACTACAAACATTGCAACAATACAAAGCTGGTTGAAAATCAGCAAACTTGAAGAAGCCCTAACATGTGTGAGCCGACATGATGGCTTTTCCTTTACTCACAATAATGGCCACGAAAATGGACCTTTTGGCACAGACCTGCAGAGCATCACAGGACCGATCCAAAGGACCGATTAAATCCCCCTGTGCAGCACACAACCTTTTCCCCAGTTTCAAACTCATCTAATCCATCTGGAGGTCACTTTGTGCACCCAATAAATGCACTCCCTATCTTAGATTGGGCTTCTCTCCTTTGGGGAATAGATGGGGCTTTCAACCGCCTAATCATTTACAGAGCCTCTGGGCAAATAATGGCTGCGCTTTTTAAATTACTAAGTTTACCTCTTCTACCAAAGAGTTCTTGAAGGATCAGGTTCATGGACAATAGCTTCCCTCCAAAGGCGGGGAAGAAAACACATCGAGATGCTAGAGACAAGACCGGTACGTGACAAAAATATGAATTCACAGGAGTGAGAAGTTCCAACTCAAAGGCAAAGGGGCTCAAAAGAGCAGAAGAAAGGAAGCCGTGTGCTTTTCAGAAGAATTACTTAAAGGCTTATTAGTCTTTTCGCATAAAGGAAAATCACATAAATGTGCTTCAGAAGGCGCTTTTATCTTCCGACGTAATTGCGACTGAAATTACAATAATTGTACCAATTAAAGTAATCCTGAATGAACAGTATGTCATCTTAATGGTTCAGTACTTGGGAGAAGAGTCTGTCTAATTAGCTCCAATAGCCTCGCACACATTCACTTCGAGTGTCATTAGTTAGAAAGTTTCGCTAAAAATCGCTTTAAATCCTGGATTTGAATCCCAGCACTGAGAGCCAATTGTTCCCTCAAAGAATAAGCCGAGCATTGTGACAGGAAGCATTGTGAGTGGGACGAGCCTTTCGGAAAGTGCAAGGGCTTCCATGTTCTTTTTCTTTCACCCGTGAATGTCACACCGAGTTCGCAGCCAAGGAGATGCCGAGAAGTGTGGACGGAAGGTGAAGGGGCGTGTCCACATTGAATCCCTCCAGCGATTGGTCGTTTTGGAGCATGCCACGCCAACTCTCCTGGTGGGTTAATTAACAAGGGCCGCTCTCAGAGTAGGGGAGGAGAGGACATATGTTACCGGGCCAGAGCCGGCTGATAAGGGGAGGGCGGACTGGGCATGGTACCCGGCCCTAGTCAGGTTCTGTCATACCATCCTGGCACAAGCCGGACACCAGATGTCAGAGCAGAACCGGCTCGGCGGGCCACACCTCGTAACAAGCGCGAAACCGGAGCAGAGTGCCATAAATAAACTCCCGGTGGACCTGACTCTGCTCAAAAAGTCCACTACAGATCATGGCCATCAGCCACCACAACATCTCTTTAGCTCACTCGCTCACTCTCCATTTGGACTTCCGCCTGTTTGCTTTTTATGGTAAAACGGCCCACTATGTGTCTCACTATAACCAAGACATTCTAGGCCCAAAATAATGACTGTAAAGACCAAAAAACAACCATGACTCATGGTCCTACAGAATAGAGACCATTAAGTCCAGACTGAATGGCCTATAAAAAAGGTTCACAGTGAAACAGAGAGTGACTGAAGTGAGTGTGTCAGTGTCGGGCAGAAAGGTAATTGGTCGGAAACTTTCCTTTCAATTTGTTGGGCTTGTTAGCCAGTGTGAGTTTGAGTAGTTTTAGGTACAAACACACTTTTCTCTGGTCAAGGTGGTTCATAGACCTGGTGGTTATAAGCCAGTGTACCTTAAGGACACAGGAATCTTTGTGTGTCGCCTGCGTGGTTGGATTACTGTAGCCTGTCTTAATGTTAATCATAAAACAAGCTGATGTTATTAACAGATTATTCACATTCTGGTGCAGATTAAAGGGCCAGATCACTAGGGGACTGGAAAGTTGTTTCCATACAACAGACAATAAAAGACATATCACTCATTCGTGTAGTCTTAGGCCAGAAACATAATGAACATATACAAAAAATAAAAATAAAATAAAATAAAAAAGTACTTCTATATAGATTTTATTTTTTGTTTTGTTTATATCACTTGTTCTTTCTCATCATACAACAAAAAATGTATATGCTTTTGTACAAATTATACATAAGTGTTCAATAGCAGTTATAGTTTTTAAAAAAAGTCATCAAAAGTCATGAAATTGCAAACTGCAAATATTATGACAACAATAGTGGCCATAGTACTAAAATGACTAAAGATTTATTACTATGAGTAAAAGATCCTCTCACACAAAATTCCCCCAAATATGACCATTTGTTTCACTGGAAGATATAAAGAAACTGAGTCACGCTCTCACTGGACTATAATGCAATCGCATAAATAATATTACACAGTTACTTTCATTGTTTGTCTTGGCTGATATTTAAAGAACTTTGAGTTGCTTTTAATCTACATATTGTCAATTTAACCTGTCAGTTTTGAAAAAGCCACGTATCATTTTTGGTCAGGTTTAGGGTCATGTCCACCAGGCGCAGTTTCTTAGAGGGCGTTCACTCAGGACATATTCTTGTATTCAAAACACAGAGGTCTCAGGACACACTTTAGAAATTTTTTATTATTTTTTTTTTTATAGCAGTAATTTATATCAACAATTTATATATTTTTGCTTTAATATACTGTAGCAGCAGTGTTCCTACTGCATTAAAAAAAGTACACTTTTTGTCTTCCAGGGTCTGTTTGGACCTGGTGGAACGTAAGCTTATAAAAGTCCTAACTTAATATTTTTCAACTAAAACCATATTGTATCTAATCAGTAACTTCTCATTAATGAGTGAATGCACAAGTTTTAAATATATGAATGTTATCATGTTTTCTATCATGCTATTAGTTCATTTAACTCCCTTTTTTATGATTTTTCAAGAACTGCAGTAAAAAAAAAAAACTAAAAAAAACAAAACAAGAAATGCAAGAAAATATATATTTAATCAAAACTTATGACAAATGTTTTTTGAATATATCATTAGATTAATAAGAACACATAATATGAAAATTACCAGTACGAACTCATTAAATTCAATGGATTTAATTAAATTCATCTGAAACTTATAACTCATGACTGCTCAAAACAGTTCATTCATTTTAATTAATTAGTGTGTCATTTTATTTTAATTTCAGATTTATTTTGTGTGCATGTTTATAAACAAAATGCAGCCCCAGTGGGAATGAAAAAAATGTGTGTGTGTATAGGAATGAGGCTAAATGTATTTGACTGTAATTTGATACAAATCTAACTAATAGATGTAAAAATAAAAAAAAATATAAAAAAATACAGGTTAACTTTCGGTCAAAACGGACCCGAACACAAATGGTGTAACAATTATCTTAAATAATTAAAAATTATGGATTTTCTTATGTACCTCTTCCGGTTCAAAAAGGACCCAATGCAATAGGGGGGGTTAAAAGGAAATCATTTTTCTTTTACAGAAACAACTTCTCTGAGAGGGTTTTCCTTATCTGATAAAGAAAAAAAAAAGACACACAAGTCAAATTCAATAATCAACCATTACCTATCCTGACTAATTATTAGAGTGTGTCCTTGTAACTAAGGAGTTTCTGTATTGTAGTGTTGGTTTTACGGGTTATGCTGCGCAAACTGTTTGAAAGAAATGTCACAAACAAATATACACAAACATTCATTCCAGAAAACACACAATTTGGCACTGTGAAAGCTCAGCCTCATAATGACCTACCATGGAGCAATCTTACAAAGAGGAGATTTCGCCACTTCTCTCTTCTAGGAATTTGTGTTGTGTGCTAGAGAGAAAGGGAGAAGGATGTAGAAAACCAAGCTAAACTGGGCAACACACACACACACACACACACACACTCATACACACAATACGTCCATTTCCCAAGCAAATTATATCGGTCCATCGGCCTTCACAGACTATCACAAGAGCGAACACAAGCCTAGCCCTTGTGACTGCGATTGAGAATGACAGCTGACCTATGAAATTCACTCACTTCTCTTCCACACAGGCAGTACGGTGCTTCCTGATTGGCCCTTACATCACTGCAGACCACATACTGATCAAACACCCGTCCGGGTCACTCTGGTCATGAGACTAACGGGCCTAAACCCCTCCAAGATCAACCGATAAACAGTTTGTGAGTGACTGTTGAGAAACGGCTGCTAAAACGGACACCAAGTGGACACACGCAGGTCTGCATCTACGCAGTCATCTCTAAAAAAAAACAAGCAAATGAGTGGCCATGTGACCTCGAGAGTGCAACAGAAGGAAGAAAACAAAAAAAGCACCAGTAGATTTGACCGTTTCTTATCTGAGCAACATCTGTGACAGATAACAGAACAACATTACAGGCCTCTATTTTAACTTCCACAGTGAAAGATTCTCTGCCGCTGAAATGCAGTGCTATTGTGGACATGAAGAAATGAAGAGTATTTCGGGGTATGAAAGAGGAGAAAAACGGGTGAGACGAAGCGCTAAAGGGCATCATGGGGGCTGGGAAAGAAAGAGCGATGGTGAGAGAGAGCAGATGCTGACACTGAGATGCTCTGACACTTCTCCAGCCCCAGGAGTCACAGCATGTTAGTGCAGTGTGACAGAGCAACCTTTAAAGGCCAAACACTGAGCATCAGCAAACCTAACGGCCTCAACATCTCCCCTTCCAGCATTTACACGCACATACGCCCCTCAAACGCTCTAGAGAGGATGCAGCAGAAGTAAATGTGATTCTGTTGCATGTTTAACAACAAGTAAACAAGACGATTATTACAGAGTGACAGTCTGTTAGTAAAGGCAGCGACTGAGCATCATTCTTTTTCGTTTTGCTTTTCATATTATATATACACACATCCTGCTGTAAGAAAGTGGCTAAAAGTAAAGATCAAAGCTTGAAATACTTCATGGTACATCATACCCAATGAGACATCCAGGTTTATAGGAATTGTGCAGTGAACCAAATATGAAACAGAAATTTCCTACTGCCACCTGCAGGTTGCAGACATTATTACACTGAAAAACATAACTTGAATTGTATTTAATTGAATGGGAGTTTTTGTGCAATACGCATGTACAAAAATATCCAAACACATCTCACTAGGACTGAAGAAATAATAAACTAATAAATAATAGAATTAAAGAACTAACTCAAATAATAGAATTAAACTAAATAAGTAAATAAATACTGAACTAAATAATAGATAAATAACTAAATAAAGAAATTAAATAAAATTAATGAAATAAATAACTAAAGTAAATTAAATTATCGATAATATCGAAAATGTTTTTAGTTCTTTAATTATATTATTTATTTATTTAAAGTAAATAAATTCCCTCTTATGATATTTGTACAGTAAGATATTTGACGTTTGATGTGAGGTACAGAGGATGTGCATGGTCAGAATGTGAAAGCTGACCTCTCATAAATGGTCCTCAGTGTGACCTGGTCCGAGACTCCATCAGTTTCCTCCAGAAAGAGAATGATCCAGGATGTGCGGTACGGCCACTCCTCCGTCAGGTTGATCCAGGATGCCAGCCGGTCCCAGTTAAAGATGATCTGATTGGCTCTAAGCAGGCGACCTATCAAAAGACACTTCCTTACTATTATATATATTTGTAAAGCAATCGCTTATGTCTTTAACATGCCACAATCAATAATGAATGTATGAAGCAAAAATGAGGTCACACTGACCTGTGACTGACACTATGTTGAGCAGTCTCCTCATCGTCTGAGGGCTGATGTCACTGAACCAGTCTTCGGTGACCAGCATCTTGGTCAGGTCAAAGGACATCTGCCGTGTAACGGTGCGCTGCATCTGTCTCCTGCGGTACGTGTCCTATACACACACCAATATGCAGAGAACTCAATGTCAGGAGGCTAATAGAGTCTGTGTGAATCCTGTAGGCCAGTTTAGCACACATAGTGTTGATGTGTCGCTTTAGTCCAAGGTCATGTACCTCTGAACTTCAAATCCATTTACAACCATAACAGTGTTTCCATAAGATCTGTTCAATCTAACAGACAGACACACACATAGTCTTAAGATGCAACATTTCGATACGCATGTAGCTTAAATCATAAATGTCAAACAGTGGCTCCAGAAAGTATTTTGACACTTTAAATAAATGGATAAATTGCAGAGATTATCGGAACCATAGACGTTTCACATACTTTTCTTCCTGCAAGTGTTACAAACTGGCATCTGCAATTATATTTTTTGCAATTACAACTGGCCCCAAGGTGGATGTATGAAGTAATAAATGATCATTTGACTACAAAAAAAAAGATTAATTATGAATAATAATAATAATAATAATAATATAACAATGTTACATAAATTGGTAAGGTCTCATTAGTTAATGTATTAACTAACAATGAACAATACATTTGTCACAGTATTTATTAATCTTTGTTAACACTAGTTAACCTTGTGCTGAACACAAAGGAAGATGTTTTGAAGAATTTTGGTAACCAAACAGTCGATGGACCCCATTGACTTCCATAGTATGAAAAAAACCCACTATGGAAGTCAATGGGGTCCATTGACTGTTTGGTTACCAAAATTCTTCAAAACATCTTCCTTTGTGTTCAGCAGAAGAAAGAAATTCATACAGGTTTGAAACAACTTGAGGGTGAGTAAATGATGACAGAATTTTCATTTTTAAGTGAACTATTCCTTTAACATGGACTAAGAATGAACAATACCTCTACAGCATTTAATAATCTTAGTTAATGTTAACAAATTAAACCTTATTGTAAATGTTACCCATATTTTTATTAAACTAATATAACTAAATTATAATATATAGTAAATATAATAAAAAATTATATGTATGAAGTGATGATAATTTGACTACAACAATAAAAATGTATCACTTATGAATTATTATAATTTTTATTCATTTATGTATATTATTTATATTAATATAGTGCATCTATTGTGTATGTGTGTGTGTAAATAACACATGCAATATAATAATTCATTATTAATAATAATGTTACAAAATTGGTAACATTCATACTTGTATAAGGCTTTTTTGTTATATAAATGGTCACACATTTAATTTCATCTTTCTTTTGGCTTATGTCAAATTCTCAAGTAGACTGATGGAAACAGTCAACGCTCATCAAAACATGACAAAAGTACCAAAAAACATCCAAAGACATCCTGATCCAGTGAAATGGCAGATACCATGGACTGTATCAGGAGCTGTGTTTTTGTGCTGATTCATTGTTACGTCTAGATAAATCGATGTGCATGACCGTTTGCCTTCTTGTCCGTGCTGTCATCCAGAGGTCTGACTGACTGAGATGTCTGCTCGTCTCAAAGCGTTAGCTGGTCCGGTACGAGCACAATGTAGATCCGATCACGAGCTCTGGTGGGTCAGAGCTTTAAGCCCACTTTGAAGTTTATAATGCTGAACTTGTGACTTGACTGCTACTTGGAACACATGGCCATAAATAAGGTGGCCCCTTTTTGATCCAGGATGATGGAGGGGAGCCTTATGTAAAAATATGCATGATGAAATTACTCACAAGTATGGGTGTACCAAACTTATCAGAGATCCCGATTGTGTATCAATAACGACCCGTGCAGAACCTCAGTTTGACCTGACAGCTTATTGGGACGTGAGATCACATTAACCAAGAAAAGGACACAACACGAACAGAGCCAACCGAATTTTTTTCTTCTTTAATGACCGAGTCTTCCACGAGCTGCTCATGAAACCCGCTAAACAACTTTCCACAACAAAACGTGCAGATCAGGGGTATAGCGAGCTGGATGCTCAGCCAAGAAACAGCAGAGGCAAAACAAGAGGAGCGTGCCCCTGAAATAAAGAGGGGCCAAATAAAGGAGGCAGATAAATCAGCCAAGCAAACAAACAGCCCTCGCAGGGCGAGCAGAGGAGCCACTTAGCCTCCTGCCTCCGTGCCACCGTGCCAGTGCTTTGTCACCAAGACCCACTGCTGCTGCACCCCGTCATTAGGCAATGGCATCTCAGCGGGAAGAGTAAACAGACATTAAATCAATTACAGACGCTCCTCGGCGACAGCCATGGTCTCTGACAATACCCCCCCCCATCCAAAAAAAACACACATACAATAACAAACACAAGACATGGTCCTAACCATCCATGATAACAGTGAACTGTGAATAAACAAATCATACACGCGTAAAAGAGCCTGTTAGAGAGATAAACAGTGTTAAAGCCTTTATAAACGAGTTATTAATGAGTTAATAATGAGGTAATGGGAGCCATATGGCCTTCGTTGAGCTGCCCATCTCAAATCATGTTGATGGGAAGTGGTGGGAGTGTTGGCGGTTAAGTCTTACCCGGCGGTTCAGCGCTGTTTTACTGCCCTGCCTGCCCTGCTCGCTGAGACTGTTCTGAGACAACTTCCTGTCCATGTCCTCTTGCCACACTACAGATGGAGAGAGTCAGACGTTCAGAGGAAGTTTTGGAGCAGAAATGCTAGGCTGTTAGTCTATATTAAACGCAGTACACCACGAATGATGCAGACGACAAAAATCAACAAATATCTGCCACAGCAACTGAAATCAGAACAATGCACAACAATCATCTTGCTATACATAAAAGAAAACACACACATTTACATACATATACATGCATACAAATGCATTTTTGAATAGCAAAATGTAAGAAATGATAAATAAAATAAAATGCACATTGGAATTCAGCCTTTGGAAACGTCTCTATACCGACCATCAGAGTTCAGCTGATCTGCTGGCGTGGAGATGCAGAGTCTCTTGGCGGTGCTGAGGCCACGACTGTTGAGGAACACAGGCAGGTGGATGATGTTTCGCATGTAGTCGTGGCCATTGATGTTGGAGTCACGTAGCACACTGTTGAGGTTCTGGTTTATGGCTTTGATGATGATGTGAGGGTCACTGGCAAAGATGGAGATGAAGGGGCCTTTAGAAAAGAGCACTCGAACCTGCAAACAGAAGAGACAAGAGAAAGTTTCCTCTTCATTAGTACTGGAAAAGCTGCAGCCTAATGGTTAAACACATGCTAAACAGTGCCAACACTTTACAATAAGGTTGAACTGGTAAATATTAATTATTAATTAATTATTAATTATTAATTATTAATTAAAGGGATGCTCCACTTTAAAATGAAAATTCTGTCATCACCTGTATGAATTTCTTTCTTCTGTTGAACAGAAAGGAAGATATTTAGAAGAATGTCAGTAACCAGACAATTTCTGGTCTCATTGACTTCCATAGTAGGAAAAAAAATATACTATGGAAGTCAGACCAGAAACTGTCTGGTTACTGATATTCTTCTAAATATCTTCCTTTCTGTTCAGCAGAAGAAAGAAATTAATAAAGGATTGAAACAACATGAGGGTGAGTATATGATGACAGAATTCTCATTTTAAAGTGGAGTATCCCTTTAATGCATTAGGTATCATATGGTATTTGGGGCTTGTGAAGGGCTTTTTTGTTATTCTAATGTTCTATGGGTGCTCTTTCTCTGGAGAAAATTAATGTAATTCATAGTAAGATTAGGCTAAAACCAAAACAGTGAACAAACACACAGATTGACACCTGAATCTATATGTGCAATATAAAACAAATATCATATTTTTCCCTCTTCCACTGTCAGACCACTTCAGAATGAAAGAAGTTATTTAGTTGTAATTCTATTAGACTAGCTATGTTACACAGACCTATAGTTCCAAATATATACTGTGGATCATGTGTGTGTTCATACACAAGCCACCTTATATACGTTTACACACACCCAGACATGTACTAATTTGAATGTGATGGGACTTTCCAGACTAATGAAGAACGCTGTAACGTGTATAAGTGTCACAGGATACTGATTTGTGGACCGTAAAAGTTTAGAACGGCACGCATCATTTAGTGATTGCTGCAAAATTTCTGCTGACATTGCGGTTCTCCACGCCAACTTATTTGTGGCACAAAATATGCCATATGCCACATATCTGTCATTTTTCCTATGGAACATCAGCCTTACCAATTGGAACAATATTAAGCTTGAAGGAAAAATCCAATTTGGTCATTCTTTTTAAAATCAGAGACAAAAAGATCAGAATTTAAAAGAGATGTGGCTAATTGCGCCACAAAGAAATCTTTGAGGCTCTTAGTTTGCAGGCTCTCTGGTAAATGGCAGATTTCATTAGCTGTGAACAGGCTGCCAACACAAGAGGATTATACCCAAATAATGACATTTAGCTGAAGGAAATTCCATTAGTCCAGCTGGGAGAGAGGAATCTGAACTTCTGGAGCTAAACAAGCCTGAACTCTAAGCACTGCTGCACATCTATGAGATGTTTGAGAGGAGAATGAGCTTGTTCTTCCCACAGAGACGACACGAGGCACCTTGTTTGTCCATTTAGTCAAGAGCTGGAAGCGAATGTGCTCAGACTGAATGAGTCTTTTATATTTACAGTGGAGATAGATGGCTTGTGCCATCAACAGCTTCTTGGCATTAGTTGAATACACAGGCAAATGCAATCCTGACAGCAAATAAGATTTGTCTACTGTTATTCGGTTATATGCGAGATGTTCAATGAGGTTTTACACTAGGCTTAAATGCAGGATTGTGCATGATAGCGCAAACATAAACGCACCGTATCAAGCATCTGTAGTACTTTGTCCTGCTCACAGGAATCCAGGCCATCGATGATAACAGCCAGTCGGGTCTGATTCTGAGTGAAGCCGTCAATGGTTTTAGCCATTTTAGCCATGAGTTCCACTTCACACTTCAAAACCTGAGAGAAAGAAAGGAAACAAATCTTAAACCTGAATTTTTGAACCACGGTGGTGTGACTAAGTGGTTTACGAACTGGGTTTGTAAGGTTACAAAGGTTGCAAAATATGTTAAAATATGACAAATACATTTTCTATCCACAAATGCAGCACACACACACACACAAAAAAAAAAAAAAAAAATTCATTTATGAGATTTTACTGTGGACAGCTAGGTCAAGGTTGACATGGAAGAGAGAGGATTTATCTCAGTCTCCTCAAGTCATGCCTAGTTAGGCCACAGTGTAAGTCACTTTGGATAAGAAAATATCAGCTAAATTAAAACAAATGTAATCGTGATGACTATACATAAGCACATTACATGTTATATTAGTATCATTGGCTCACCTTCATGAATCCCTCACTCTTGAGCTTGTGCATGCTGTTGGCAGCGTTGAGTAGCCTCCTCCTCTGAGAGTGCAGCACAGAGTCCGCCACCTGCCACCAGGTTCGACAGTTCAGGAGCACGGCCAGACCCACCACGCTGGCCATGGCGATCAGAACCGCGTTAACCGTGAGGTTCTCTCCATCCACCTTGAAGATGGCCAGTAGGGTCATGCCTGTGATCAGACAGCCCGACGTCAACACAAAAAGCACAAAGGAGGGGACGCAACAGGTCTTCTTCCACTTCTTTCCTGTGAAAAAAAAGAAGAAAAAAGTATAAGTACACATGTCGATAAAGTAAAATATTGACAAAACAGTATAAAATGATATTAGATGAGCCATGTTTGAAGCCAAAGCATTCTTGATGTTTAATATGTAGATCTACAGTATGTAGAGCATGACTGATCAATGGGATTTCACTATGGGTGGGGCTATGATGCATGTTTCCATTCACAAGTTAATCAGACAATTCAGAAGTTAGACAATAATAAAAAATAAATACATAAATAATTATGAAAGAAACAAAATATTTTACCACAATTATGTTAAGACTGTATTGTTATTGTTACTAAACTAAAAGCAAATCATTTTCCTTATTTGAAATAAAGCTGAAATAAAATATAAATATTAGATGAAAAATTTAAACTTGAAAAAAAAAAAAAAAAAAAAAAAAAAAAAAGAAAAAAATAAATATACAAATATAAATATATATAAATATATTTATTTATTTATTTATTTATTTATTTATTTATTTATATTTATATATTTATATATATATATATATATATATATATATATATATATATATATATATATATATATATATATATATATTATTTCAGTTAGTTTCCAAGGCAACAATTTTAAAGTTTTAAACTTTAAGCACTTAAACCAAATCTGAAATAAAAAAATTAAACATACATAGAAATATAAAAAATAAAAAAAAGTTACAATTTATTTTAAGGTATCATTGTTACAGTGTAATTATATATTTAAGTACTGAGTAATATTAAGCAACTACATGTACTTACAGGGTTAGGGTTAGGCATAGGGTTTGGTTGAGGGTTAGTTGCATGTAATTATGCATATTTTACTGTTATTACTATGGTAAGTACATGTAACATATGTAACAAGGACACTGTAAAATAAAGTGTTACCAAATAAAATAAAATAAAAATGACAAAAGCACATAACAAAATTATTAAAATTTGAACAATTAAAATATAATAAAAAAATATATACTATAACAGTATATTAATAATACTAAAATAACACTGATTTAAGATAAATAAGACACTAATAAGACCCTTTACTATGGTAAATTTCACTGTTACAGAGAGTATTGTGTGTCTTGTATAAAATAAGTTAGAAAGGAAATCATTTAACAAATAATAATAACAACAAAAAAAACACACAAACAATGCTTTGCTTTTTTTCCCTCTACTATCAAGATTCATGCTACATATTCTACAGACACACCTTGAGTTTCGTCATGTTTGAAGACCCTAAAAAGTCTGGTGGCCAAGAAGCCAAACTCTCTCTCACAGGCATCGGACAGCGTGGCTATCATTTCAGCCATGGACGTCTCCCCTCCCACACTCGACAGACGGTTATAGTCTGTGAACAGAAACCTGGACAGATGGAGAACAAAAAAAGACTGACTGAAAATGAGCATCAAACATGTGCGTGTTTCAACAGAATGTGCAGGTAATATAATGTCGTCAAGAGAATATCCACAGCATTTCTTTACCCTCCCCAAAATCATTCGGCAAAGTAAATTACATCCTTAAACACAGCAAACCCAACTTAAAAAACAACAAAAAAAACACCCCTTAAGGTAGTTGGGTGCTGTTGAAGTGGATGGATGTGCCAGCTCTACCTGACAGGCAGGGCTTTGGTGGTCTGTTCCGGAAGCTCGGGGGAATTGACGAACATGAGTTTGAGAAGCAGCTCCAAGTAGCCGATGTGGCGGGCCAGTCTGGTGCTGAGGACCCAGGCCCAACTCCAACTTTCCCCTCCTTTTCTCCCACCAAAGTACACCAACACTGCACATACCATACAAAAAGCACAGGAGACCAAGATGGTGCAAAGTCACTTTTTGATATGAAATGAACCAGAAGTTTGTGAGAATGTAAAACAGGATAAAATGCAGAACAGGCAATTCCACTCACAATCCACATGAGATTTGGAAGTACACTGCTGCACTCTAGTGGACACGTTTATATGTACAGTTCAGTGCCTCTTGGTAACCAAGGATGAACCCTCATATTTAGGAGTAAATGGGTCAAAATGTAATAATAAATTAAATTCAACAAAAGCCTCTACCATTTGAGTTCTAATCTGAATATTACACTTTGTGTCCATTGTACATGTAAATATAATTGTATTACACTAGTAATGAGATGAATAATCATAAGCAAGGGTTATAAAATAAATATACATTACAAAATATTTACAAAATCACCCAAAAATAACCATACAGTAAGTGTTATTTAGCTAATTATGGAATGGTTGGCTCTATGAACCCCAGGGGGTAGATATATTAGTCCAATTTCAACCATAATCTATGTAAAGGTAGAGTTGACAAGAAAACTTAAGTATTCAGGTCAAACAAAATCAAATTTGTCAAGTACAACCATGTAGTCAGACACTCAATAACTAAATCAAATGATCTTTCTGCTCAACTCCCTGACTACACTTTCTCATTTCTCTACCTCAGAACAATCTTTGCTGCACTACAATAACTTTATGGACACTAATTTATCCACTTTAATTTTTTTTAAATAATTGTTCATTTTTTAATAACAATAAAAAATAGTAATAACAATAATAATTTAATGTTAGCAAGATTATATCTAATAATAATCATAATTCTTATTATTAAATATAATGAATATGATTAATAAATATTCATATTAATGATTATATTAATAATAATAGTAATAAGTTATTATTACCATAACAATAATTTATTATTAATACATTTTATTGCATGTATTTCTTACTGTATTTGTGAATTATTGTCCTACTGTATTTATTGACTTTTTTTATTTGTAGTTTATTTATTGTTTTATTCTGGCTCACTACTTTGAATTTGTTTACTATAAAAGGGCCGTTTACACGACACCGTTATCAACTAAAAACGGAAAACGTTGCATTTTGGCCATTTATTTACACGACAGATGTTTTGGGGGCCTGAAAAAAGCAAGCTTTTGAAAACGGGATTCAAAGTGCAAGCTATGAAAACGATACCGTTATCAACGCCGTGTAAACTACAGAAACACGAATTTGTAAAAACAGTGACTTCATGAGCATGCCTATTACGTGTTCAGTCTATAGCGTTTCTTTACAAAGTGACATCGCCAAAGACTGGCCTGGCATGCATAATACAGCGTTTTTAGATGTTTTGTAGATCTGTGTGAGCAGGGATAGTTCTGACGACACTGTCGCCTGTATGACAAACATCGTTGTCATGTAAACACACCAATTGTCCTTCTCTGTTATATGTTGCACTATGATCCCATAGGAATTATTCTCCTTTTTTTGCACTCAGCCTGTAATGACAGGCAAGACAGCTCACCAAAGAAGATGTACAGTAGGGTGAGCAGGCTGAGGGCCACAGCGATGGCCAGCTTTGTGTCAACAGCGAAGCCGAGGACCAGAGCCACAGATCCACAGAGCAGCAGAGTCAAAACCACCACCAACCACGAGAACTGGAACAACGGCTCCACCTGCTGCCCGGCAAACGTCTTCATCTCATCTGATACAGTGACAACATACTCACATCTCAATCAGATGGTAAAAATACAACAAGGCCTTCCAGATCTTGAATCGACATTTGTGGCTCATACCCTCCAGTTTCTTAAGCAGGAAGGACTTGCCGCTGCCCCACTGAGCGTAAAGCCCCACACAGATGGGCGGCTGCATGGTGGGCTCACTCAGGATGTCCGCCAGAGCGCTGCTGTACAGGTCATAGCCCAGCATGTCCCCGTCACACTCAGAAGGAGACAGGTGCTCTGGGGAGGAATACATCAGAGCTGTTGTAGACAGACATGTTAGTGTGCAAACCAGTTTTGTTTGAGGAGTACTCACTGGCTCCAAATATCTGGGTGAGGATGCTCTTCTGGTGCGTGCAGTCAATGTTGTAAGGTGTCTCTCCCTCTTTGTTGGGCCGGTAGAGCAGACGACCATCTTTGGGGTTCCTCAAGAGCAGCTCGGCGAGTTTACGGCTTCTTCCACGAATGGCAATATGCAGGGCTGTGTCACCTTTCTGAGAAGATAACATTTAAGATTTAGAGGATATTCAAATGCAGAAATTCACAGTATTATGCATTTATTTTTAAAGGAAATGAATACTTTTATTCAGCAAAGATTGATTACTCTGATCAAAAGTCACAGTGAAGACATTCATAACGTTACAAAATATTTGTATTTTCTAATTAATTCTGTTTAAAAAAAAAAAAAACATTATATTAAAAAATAATAAAAAAAAACAACAACTGCACAACTGGTTTTTAACATGAAGAAGAAGAGGAATAGTTTATATGACAAAAACAGCATATTAGAATGATTTCTGAAGGATCATGTGACACTGAATAATGGCTGCTGCCATCACAGTAATAAATTACACACACATACATGTATATGTATACACTCACAGGCCACTTTATTAGGTAAACCAGATTGGACCCCCTTTTGACTATGCAAGCTCTTTGAGTATAGTGAACTCATTGTCATGATCAAGAAACCAGTTTGAGATGATTTGAGCTATCCTGCTGGAAGTAGCCATCAGAAGATGTGTAAACTGTGGCCATAAAGGGATGGACATGGTCAGCAACAATACTCATGCAGGCTTTGGCGTTTAAACGATGCTCAGATGGTACTGAGGGGCCCAAAGTGTTCCAGAATAATATCCTGCACACCATTACACCACCAGCAGCCTGAACCATTGATGCAATGCAGGATGGATCCATGATTTCATGTTTATGACCAATTCTGATCCTACCATTTGAATGGCACAGCAGAAATCGAGACTATTCTCTGTCTTTTTCGGACCATTCTCTGTAAACCCTAGAGATAGTTGTACATGAAAATCCCAGTAGTTCAGCAGTTTCTGAAATACTCAGAATGTGGCATGGTTGTTGGTTGTGCTGGTCTGAGTCACTTTAAATCACGCTTCTTCCCCATTCTGACACTCAGTTTGAAATTTGGCAGATCGTCTTGACCATGTCTACATGTCTAAATGCATTGAGTTGCTGCATTAGATATTTGTGTTAAGGAGCAGTTGATAACCTAATAAAGTGGCCAGTGAGTGTATGTATACACAAACACACTTACCTTGTCCACCGCTGACACTTTGGCTCCTTTGTCCAAAAGAAGCTCCACAATTTCCATGTTTCTCATCTTGGTGGCTTTTATGAGGGGAGTCTCTGCATCCTGACACATTAATGTAAATAGAATTGTGTCTCTCTTTACAGTAAACAATTATTAGCACCATATTCATAATTTTCATATAGGATTGCAATACAAAATCCCATAAGAATCAGGTCTTTACCTTAGTGTAGGCCTCAGTATCAGGGTTGCATTGCAGAATGTCTCGTACCATTGTTGCGTTACCTTTCTCGACAGCCCAGTACAGGGCAGTCTTACCATCCTATAATAAAGAGCCAAAAAGAATCATATGACCTGGGTCATCGTGATAGCTACTTCCTTAATCACGTGGGATTAATAATACGTTTCTAATATGAGGTGAAAAGGGCATTAAAACAAAGAGGCTGTTCTGTATAGATTAGAGTTTAGGACTTTATGCTGATGGATGCAGACGATTGAAATATTGAAGAGGTGGTGTGAGAGATGCAGTTACCTGGCCTTTGACATCAATATCAGCATACTTATTAAGCAAAGCTCGGACGATCTCCACATGACCTCCTCTGACGGCTCCGATAAGCACAGTATCACCACTCTGAGACATAAACAAGCACAAGACGAATGGGAATTTCAAGATGCCTGGAATACTAACACTCAAGGTTAAATGAGAAGCTCTACGAGAAGCTCTACCCGGTCAGGGATGTTGACATATGTGCCCGCGTCCAATAGATCTTGCACAATCTCAGTGTATCCCTCTATAGCAGAGATCATCAGTGCCGTGTTGCCATCTTTATCAGTCATATTCATGTTGGGGTTTCTCTTGAGCAGCTCCTTCACCACCTCAGTGAAACCACCACGTACAGCCACTATCAGTGCAGTCATTGAGTTCTACAGGAGAGAGATTGAGATGGGATATGATTAACATAATGCATATTTCAGTGACTTTATTACATCAGCATATTTGGTGCATCTGAAAAGTGTCAAAACTCAACCTAACAAGCACAATGTGCCCTGGCGTCTCACTGCATGAAGTTTCCTAGATTAATTGAGCCACGCATCTTACTCCTCTGCGTCCGTTACTATACAGGATTTCACTTCAAAACACAAAGTGCATACCGCTCCTTCCTGGTCCACATTGGCGCCATTCTCCAGCAGGTGCATCACGCAGTCAAAATGGCCTTTCCTGGCGGCCCAGATCAGGGGTGTAGTGCCGTACTGACAACGACAACGAAAAACCACAATGAAATGACTTAACAGATCTGATTAACAAGCTTAATGTTTTAAAGATTTTTTCCAAACTCTGCATGAGCCATTTTTTAAAGCCATACATAACTTGAAATCTATGAATTATTAATGTGGTGATTATTCGTTCACAGAATTCGAATCCTTGATTTACAGATAAGCAAATTAAATATATTACTTGGCATAATAACTGGTTAGTGAAATTATAATAACTCATAAATGCAATTATTAAAAAGTGGTGCATTTTACTTTATCATGTTGCTTCTGTCATTAAAAAAAAAACATTTTTGACATCAGATACAGTAATTTTAGTAAAATTTGCAATTCAATTCTACTACTATCTACTTGTTCGTTTTCTATTCAATATTTAACAGGTGCAAAACAGTGTGAGAATCTTTTTTTGTTGTTATCTATAATTTAAAAATAAATAAATAAATAAACAATATGGCACAATTTTGCAAAGTATTTACACTAATTCAAAATTTAGGATTTGGTAGAATTTTTTTGATGTTTGTGAAAGAAGTCTCTTATGCTCACCAATCAGTATAAATTAATATAAAAATCAGTAAAAACAGTAATTTGTGAAATATTATATAATAAGTTTTCTTTCTTAATAGATTTTAAAATGTAATTTATTCCTGTGATGGCAAAGCTGAATTTTCAGCATCATTACTCCAGTCTTCAGTGTCACATGATCCTTCAGAAATCATTTTAATATCCTGATTTGATGCTCAAGAAACATTTCTTATTAATATCAATGTTGAAAACAGTTGTGCTGCTTCTTGTGGAAACCAAGAGCTCTTTATTTCTTTTGTATAAAAAAAAACAAACTTTTGAATGGTAGTGTATGGCATTTACTGGTTTCATGTGGAAACAGTTGACTTGGCTTTTTTGTTCACTATCAGTGTTTATGAATCTCGTGAAAGCTCAAGTCAGCGTTTCGAGAGATGGGAGTGATAAAGCACCTTGTCAGAGCAGTTGACTTTGGCTCCATGCTGAAGCAGCAGCTGAACAATCTCCGCATGGCCTCTTCCTGCTGCCCATATGATGGGGTAAACACTGTACTACTGGGACAGACAAAAATCAATTACACACCGCAGAAAACACTCAGACCTAGAGATGAAATCTCATATAGGGCCACATTTTCACCCACACCCCAGACATCATCTCTGAGCATTTCTAAATGTACAATAAATGTTTAAAAGAGTTGTTCCAGAACTGGAAAAGGCTGTGCGGACCTGTCCGGTGATGTTTGGATTTGCTCCCTTCTCCAGCAGTAGATGTGCCACCTCCACACGTCCCTTATACGCGGCCCACATGAGCGCACTCCAGCCCCCCTACACAAACATACCAAGGTCATTATATTCCCACATGATCATCTTTAATACTAATCTCATAGTCACAGGACTATGTGGACAAACACATTTTCCCCTGAGTCAGGGAGTGACTCAAACT
Organism: Abramis brama; assembly: GCF_963993115.1. Classification (NCBI taxonomy): domain Eukaryota; kingdom Metazoa; phylum Chordata; class Actinopteri; order Cypriniformes; family Leuciscidae; genus Abramis; species Abramis brama. Next base: position 26,086,927 of record NC_139983.1, read on the forward strand.
ACCGGCTGTCTCTTATCTTCCTTATTTGTTATTATAAGCTTTAGCTGCTTTCCCAGACAGCATTTATGGGCATCAGACACATTCAAACATTCCATTTCGAATGTTTAAATGTGCCTATGATGCTCAAAAATCTATATATAAAAGGAAGTACACACATAACTGCTAATCTTAAATACAGAGTATCACATGTTTCAGTGAGGTAGGAATTCAATGAATCCAGATAGGACAGTGGAGGACACACAGTTTTAAGATTACGGCTTTGAATTTAACGTTAGTGTAAATAATTATTACAAATATTGAGCGATGAAAATGTACATATTAATAAATAATATATAATCCACAATTTTTTTTAAATTTGATTAATAAAATTTGTTAGTCAAAAACATTTAATTAATTTAATAAATAAAAAAATTAATAATTTAATTAATTAAACTAATCTGATTCAGATGTAATCAATTCACAAATAATATTTTTTTTAATTATATTTTTTTATTTGTATATGATGCAATTAAATTGGCATTTTATATAAATCATTCACTGATTAATTAATTTGAAATATAAGGTAACACTTTACAGTAAGGTCTAATTTGCTAACATTAGTTAATGCATTAGTTAACGAACTAATTATAAGCAATATATTATTACAGCATTTATTAAGCTTTATTAATGTTAGTTTATAAAAATACAATTGCTCATCGTTTAGTCATGCTAGTTCAGAGCATTGCCTAATGTTAACAAATAGAACTTTTGATTTTAAAATGTATAAGTAAATGTAAAAATTAATACTAACCGAGTTAGTTGTTACTGTAGTTCATGTTACCTAATGCAGTTAACGTTAACAAAGGAAATCTTATTGTAATGTGCTACCGAATATAATACAATTAATTTATTTAAAATTGATTGCCAACCTTAATTTTGACAAAAATATACAGCAAAACTAAACTAAACAAAAAAAAACACTAAAACAATTTTTGAAGAAAGACATCATTCACAATGATAAGAGCAACTGTTGATTTAAGTATAATTACCTATAATTACCTTGAAGGGATCCCATGTCTTTATTCTGTGTCTTACCATGTCTCGATGCTCCACGTTGGCATTGTTCTCCAGGAGTTCCTTCACCACTCCAGTGTGTCCCTCTTTAGCAGCTGAAATCAGTGCGGTCCAGCAATCCTAAGACAAGTGGAAAAAACTTCTTATTTAATTACATGGACATCTAAAGATCCTGAGTTTAGAAGATGTCTGTAGAGTTTCAGATCATACCAGCTGGTCATACCAGGTGGTCATAGTAAAGATTCTTCGACTGTCACCAGAAAGGTTATATACTATACTGTGTATATGCTGGTGTGAGAAGCTCAAAGTGTTTGTGCCTGTAAACGTCGTCATCTAGTCATTTACAAAATGACAGTGCAGGGTACCAATTATTTAGATTCTACGGCCCACCCACACCTATGAAATCATACATCTGGTTAAAGAACTGTAGCCACTCAGATATTAGCCATGTTTCCATCCACATATGTTTGTGTGAATTTGGGATGTCGTATTTTGTAAAAATAAAACGCTAGATGGAAATGCTAAGATGTGCATGAATTCTAAAATTAAGCATAAAAAAAAAAAATGTATGCACTCAATTGAGTCGGATAATTTTTTTATACAATAAGACGAAAAACGATAACCTGGAAACATTTACCGAATAATTTACCGAATAAAAACTCACGTGACCGTCTCAACAGTGGATGTGATTGGATAACTGTACTAACCAACGGACCAATGCACAGCATCTCAAATGTTTTTTTTAGTTATTCTGATAAACCTGAGCCAAAGTCTGTCATCAAAATGATTTGGTTTGGATTTGGATTTAGATGACCTCATACAACTGTCTCCCATGATTGCCTTCACAAACATCAGGCAAGATAACATGACAGCGTTTATTGGTTTTTGTCTGATTGCTCTGATGCACAAGTCATTTATGATGTCAGATAAAAGAGCCACAGTGGCTTCCCCGATTTTTATTACAGATATTTTATGCCAATTTCTCAGGAAGTGCCTATTTCGTTTTCTTGAACACATGGGATGGAAACGCTGGTTTGTTTGCAAATGTTTTATGGGATATTCCACTTTTGTGCATAAATTAAATTTGCGACTTTGTATGGAAGCATAACTACTGACTCATTGACTCTTTTGCAAAAGAGTGCAGTCAGGTGTGACTGACAATCTTTGCTTGATGAAATCATGCCATTCTGTTCCAAAAACAAGTGCAAGTTTATGTTTTGCCTATATGATATCTCATGCTGTATCTCTCAGCTGTGTGTGTTTTGTGTTCAAATGTGAAGAACTACTCACAATATCATCCAAATTTACGTTTGCTCCCCTCCGGATGAGCTCCTGCACGATCTCTAGACTGCCCTGCTCTGACGCCACCATGAGAGCAGTCTGGCCGTTCTACAGCAGAAGACAACGACTTAGTGCATATCAGTAATGGACAAGCAAATTTAAAAGAAATATTCAGAGTAGGTTTCATCCTAATGTTTATGTACCACATGTTTGGCATTGTGTCAGTTATCAAGGACAATAGTTTCAATTCATTCCTCAGTGTGCAGAAATGAACAAGAAACATGTTTACAGTAAATACACTGTTTCCACAGTTTAACCATAACATTTAAACATTACACATAGCATGATACTGGTGTGACAGAACCCATTAAACAGAACTGTCTGTGCAGAGTTCAAATACAGTTTTCCCAAGTTTTCAGTTTCACATTTTATTCAGGTCTATTGCTTGTAGTCTAAACAACAACAACAACAAAAGTATCCTTATGTGGTCTGCAAGTTATGCTGTAAAATACAATAATTATTTTTCATAACTTAATTTTTAGCACTTCAAATTAGAGGTCTGCATTCCCGCGGCTGTCCCGCGGGACCCGCGGGACCCGACCAGATATTTTGCGCCGCGGGATTAAATTTCCGACTAAAAAACGGTAGCGGTCGGTAACTCTGGTGTAATTTGAACGGGAGCGGTCGGTCATTCAATATCACGTTCCCGACGCCGACGTTCTTTCAGAACAGCATTTACCTAATCTTAATCTTCGACCACCCGGTATAGGCTACAGTCTGCCCTACATATTGTTCGGTTAAGGCCTACATATTTTGCTTAATGACATGTCATATTTTCTTTCTTTCTCTGACACTTTTCCTGTGTTGACAGCAAAATGTTACGAATTTTGATAATACGAATAAAAATAATAGCCTACACTTTTTTTTTTTTCGCTGCGACATTTTTTCCCCTACTGTCTGCAGCAAAATGTTAAATTTTGTATATTGACAAGGCGAATAAAATAATAATAAAAAAATGTTTGTGCAGACTACATTTTTATTTTCTCTGTGAAAATGTACATGTGAAATTCTGGGAGATCTATATTAAGCGGGATGGTCGGGTCGGGAAGAAAATTATTCTAAGCAGACAGCGGGTGAACAAATAGTGTATATATAGCGGGAACGGGTGGGTGCGGGATATAACCCCAGCGGGAGCGGGCGGGAGCGGGACTTAAAAAACAGTCCCGCGCAGACCTCTACTTCAAATCAATCCAGCAAATATTGAGCTTGTGTCTTGCTTGCTTGTGCTATTAGAGGCTAAATACATACATATATATACATACACACACACACACACACACACACACATATACATATACATATATATATATATATATATATATATATATATATATATATGTGTGTGTGTGTGTGTGTGTATTTACATCACTTTTAAAATCAGAAAATATGAAATCAGTTACATTTTTTCCTCAAAATCAGGAAAAACCTTTCATATGGGCCATTTACAACATTATATATGGTGAATGAGCAAATAAGTGAGTGGTAGAGTAATAAAGTAATGATTCCGAAGCTTTAAACTGTCTGATGTGAGTTCAGCACTATTATATGGCGAAAGCAAATTCAAACAAATATATTTTCATGTATATTTAACGAACACCAAGCTAAGTTACAAAAAGTAAGAAGTGATATTCAAGGGTTCCTGCACACTCACTTCACTTCTGGTGTCCACCTCTCTGTACTTGTCCAGATGAGCTTTGATGGCCGAAAGGTTCTCCTCCTCCACGTAACTGAACAGAGTCTGTACGGTCAGGGAACTCATCTTCAGAGAGGTGCTCACATCCATGGCTGTACTGGGAGCTCCACTGGAGAATGTGGAAAAGAGCAGGAGAGATACATCATTAAAGGAAAATCTCCTCTGTACAGCCATTATAAAAGACAGGCTTCTCCTCCTGAAGCAGAGCAGATGTGGAACAACAAGACACACAGTAACAAGCCCAGTCTTGCTGGATTGCACAAACCATTCGAGTTAATGATGAACCGCATGTCAACTGAACAGACAGTAGGCGACTATCTTATCAATATCGATTAGGATAAAGCCCGAATGATGCGAAGTTAAAAAGCCTCTAATGCTGTCTGAGCAATAAACAGGGACTACTGTACCAATATTCTTTGGGCTTATTATCAGCGCACTACTGCCTAAACACACAAAACCTTTACCCAAAGCTTATACTAATTTGTTATTCTGAGGAATGAAGGAAGTAGTTCAAGCCTCTTAATGGTCCTTAGAAGGGAAAAAAAACAAAGTTTGAGGATATTAACAAGGCTTAACTTTGGCCTCAGAAATGCACACTGTATTCCAAGTCCATTCATTAAAACACAACAAGCACACTTCTATGGAAGAATTTGTGCAATCACTCATCAATCTTCACTGTGTGGAAGGAGGGAAAAAAGAAGTCACATATGAAATTATGCGAGCTTGTTTAAACAGTGGATTCAAAAAGTAGGGTAAGATGGGGGACGATGCCATTAATGTAAAATAATAAATCAAATATTCTATGTTTTCTATCCAATATTTATTCTCATATTTATGCATTTTGACAATTTACTTGAATAACTGAAATTGAGTCAAAGAGATGCACCTGAATTACACTATATAATTCTAAATAATAATACAAAATTATTATTATTTTTTAATTAGCATATAATTAACTGAATTTAATAATTCATGGTTTACAATGATTATTACATAAAATAAAAACACCTGCACAAACCAATTTTCAGGGAGTCGTCTTACCCATATAATCTAACTTTTAACATTTCACTATAAAATCAAAACATTTTATCATAAAAATCTAAATTAAGGATGGTACACAAAATCCTTCATTAACAAATCAACCAAAAATATATTTAATTTCAATTTAACCTCAAAACGTATTATTGATTATTTAATTATTGATATGCAAATAAAAAGAAACAATTTTAAAGTAACCAGAACAATTATAAAAGCATAACCATTCGATAAACGCATTGAGATTTAGTGATATTTATGGTCGAGAAGAAAAATGTATGGTAGGAGAGCATCTTACACTTTCTTACTCTTTTTGGACATCTAAGTCACACTTAAAACTGTATGTATTTTGCAATTATTTACATTCAACTGGTGTCCAAAAAACCTTTTTAGACAATGTATGACATCAGCTTCACACACACACACAACAACAAAACAGCATCCATACACTTCACTGTCTAAATTTCAAATCCTATTTTATATTTAAAACCAAACAAAAATGTTTGTCTCCTAAATCTTAAATGACTCTAGGTTTGATGTTGCTATATATAGCAAAGGCATTCATATATTTTAAACGTTTTGTCCAAACACTTTCAGAGGCAGTAATTTAGACAGATCTAAATGTTAAGTTTTACTATAACATGAGCATGAATCACTATAATAAAGCATTCAAACAAAGTAAATGAGGCCAAAAGTGTGTACTTTTTTCCAGGGTCATTATGCCAACTCAGCAGCCCCGGTACAACCCATCAAAGATGAAAGCCGGACACCATAAGCCACTTCCAGCTGACAACATGCCAGGCATCATAATAGGTTAAAAACACCCAGCGGGGCCTCAGTGCCCAAAATCCACTTAGTTACAGAAGATACAAGTCCTATCGACAAACTTAAATATCAAAAGGTGACAGATACGGTATTGCAAAGAATCCTTTTCCATCAGCCTTTGTTCATCTCTGAACTGCTGACACACCCTTGAAAGCATCCCAGCTGTCCTCCTGAGACATCACACAATGAAGAGAGCCAATCACGGAGAGCCCCTCAGCCAAATATTGACTGGGCAATGTTCACCCCCTCTCCCCAGCCCACAAAGACGAGTAAAGATAACCCATTCCTAACAGATAACCCAAATACTATGCTTTCATTCACCTTTATTCTTCACTCTCAGAAGGCTGAGAATATGCAAACTCACCTTGAGCCAAAGTCCCTGTGAGAGGAGTTTAAAAGCCTGTCTATCCTTGTGCTGTTGATACTCCACTCACGCTGTCACTCAGACTGTGTAGTGTACTAACAAGCCGTCCGGGGCTCTGCCTGTCACTCCAGGCACTCATGAATAATGCATGAGGAAGTGTGATGCCCCACCTCTCTTTGGAGAGACGCCCAATGCACACACGTGCAGTGAATCCTACTAGTCAAGCTTGACTCATGAATATTAATGAAGTCTGATGTTATGAGTAAGCCTTCTGAAGGGTCCAGCTCACATGTAATTAATATTAATGAGACACGCCTTTGCTCAAGGGTGGGTGTTAGCATACAGGATTTATGAAAGAAATAGTAATTTTTCAATTTCAGTGTAACTGAAGAATACTAAGAATAAAAAAAACAAGTTCTGTATAAATGTTTGTTAAAAGTCAATGGACTGGGAGCACATATGGATTTCACATCAGAGGGAAGTAATCAGCACCATGGCAATCTCTAAATATATAAACTGAGTTCTTATAATAGACATGATCTCTAGCCATAGAGTCAACAACCCATTAGAGAGACAGAGATGCTGGGTCACCATGTGAAATTAACTAGCATTTTTAGACTGGCCTATAATATAAGTAGAGTAACTTTTTTTTTATAGTTTTACTTTGCAATATAAATGATTGTTTTTGTTAAATACCTTATAACATATTCAAAACTGATTTTGACAATAAATATTCATTAGAATTCAAAATTTTAATTGATTACTTATTTCCCCCAATTGATTTTAAAGAGAGAAAGCAAAATAATAGAATTATGTTTGTTTTATATGCATACATACACATATATTCATTGTTTAACAAAGAAAAAAACACCCCTGGAATTCTCTGGGGGTTCAGTTACTCACTCCTGGTTTGGGAATCACTGGATCCGTTTCCATAGTGTGGCACAACGGCACAGTGGTAAACAAGTTTACACAAGCACCGTGAAAAACAACTTTTGAAGCATCTCAAACGCGTTTGCCCACTGTCTTAAAGGTGTAATGAGTATCATACCATACTTTTCTGAAACTGACAGCAGCATTGGAAACTAAAATGACGACTAGTCATGCACAAGTGCTCACAAACAAACATTATATAGGCTACACTGCAACCAACACTGGAGTGAAGAGCACGTGTCCTGACAGCTGTAGCTGAACTGTGTACAGCCACTGTTCTCTCTTGTAACCATGTTCCAAAGCTACTACGTCGCATTTAAAAAGAATATAAACTTACTTTGACTCACGTGAAAATGACAAAATAGTTGACGAGCTCACGTTTAAAAAAAAACACATCCGTTTGTTTCAGAAGTCCAAATTGTAAATTAACTTACATCTCCCTGCAAGAAGGTCCAAGTAATTCGATATAATTCACATAAGATTGTTGTTTTCCATAATCTTGCTTTACACCACAGCCATTTTGTGGGAACACGGGGTGTAGATGAAATTAAAATTAGACATGTCCACGCCCACTGTGCACAAAACACGCCCACTGACCGCAGGACGCAAGACACGCCCATATTTATTTGTCTGTTTCTAATTTGACGATAGATAGATAGATAGATAGATAGATAGATAGATAGATAGATAGATAGATAGATAGATAGATAGATAGATAGATAGATAGATAGATAGATAGAAAACCCATCTATTCATCCATCTTCCTTCCATCTATCTATCCATCCATCCATGGTATGATTCTTTTTAAAATATGCATTCAATGTCATATTACTGTGGTAAACCAATCACCTATAAGAAAACCAAAAACACTGAGATGAATACCGAGAAGGAAAATATGTTTTATTTGTTTTGTGTCTGTCATCATGGTACTGGAATTAATTTTTCATGTCAAGTCCTTTGTTTAAAGGAAAAATCATTTTGCTTGGTACAACTTGGAGCACTCATTTCATCAAACAATTCAAATACTGGGTATCACATCTCAATTCATGATTATTACAGAAATAAATGGAGACAGTGATTTTTTTTTTCCCCCTCTGGACAATTCTCTAAAAATTGTTTTATAATGTAATGTATATTGGTAAATTTATTTATATTGAAATCGCTAACATATTAGGTATTACTTTTCCTTTATCTCTCCACAAACTTATAACATTTCATTAACATCCTTAGTTTTGCTGTACACTGTCAGGTTATGTAACCAGTCAGTAAAGGAATTACAATGGAAAAGTTAATTCTGCAATTATCTGGAAAACTTCAGCTTCGGTTTGCAAGTTCACTAAGGGCCACAATCACAAATTTTTGAATGACCACTAGAGACTAACAAGACAATGACAAACAACAGAGCTGAGGTGACTGGTGGACAACAAATGCACGGTCTTAAAAAGCATTACAGTAGTTTACAGTTTCACACAGCTTTGGGTCATTCTTTGCAAAATCAGTAGTTACAAACGGTATGAAAATGACTGAACCAACATTTTACAGATAACTGTGCCTTCACTATTACTAGGGCCTTAACGAAATCAAGATGTTGACTATCTGTATTTAGATTAACAATATCTGAACAAAGGGAACAATGTTTCCATATAAACAGCAATGAACACACATTTAACATCATTCTATGGATGGAGCATGTTTACAAAATAAGCCTATAACACTGGAACACCATCCTGATTTTCCTTTGTTGCTACAATGAATGTAACATTTTGGGCAAATTCATCCGTTTAACTTCACATACTCTAACTGTTGAGTAGCACTGAGGTTTCTTGCATTGCTTCGGCAGTTTTTCTACTTTAGCACAACCCCGACTTATTCCCTACCAAAAGTGCAAATAGGGAGAGAGTGAAAAATAATTCCTCCCAAAATATCAGTAGGTAAAAATAATGTCAGTTTAAGACCAAATAAATCACTTTTCTTTTTTTTTCTTTTTTTTTGTACAAACCTCTCACCCTGTTGTAAACCCATACAAATAAAGTGATTTTTTGTGCACCTCATGTGATTTGGCACTTTGGACATTTGAAGCAAGTTTTGCATTGAGGTGCTAGTTAGTACGCTGGTTACTGAGGGACATATTGCCTTGGGGCAGTTAAAACAAATAAGACAATTATTTAAGAAAAAGAGACAAATTATACAGTACATAACTGTGTACTGTCATGCATTTTTCTGCTTTGAAATGATATGTATTGTGAAAAGCGCTGTACAAATAAACTGAATTGTGAATTGAACTGTTACCAGCAGCCATTCCAGCAGAGTTGCAGATTTATTAATCTCCCGATTTGCAGTTGCTAAAATTGTTGGTACAGGGCTGTAATGCATCACGGTTTTACATGTCTGGAGTCTAAATACGATAAGACTTTAGAGAAGTGTGCTTACGAAACCACAGGGGGCTGGTTCAGAGCGTTTTCTCCAAATGGAGGCTGGTCAACTTCACGCCCAAGAATAACTGTTTCTTACTGAACTGGCTTAGTTAACATGAATACAGTGACACTCACTTTGGTAAACGCTTTAGTCCCTTCAGCCCTTCATTACCAAATAAAAAAACTAACATGTAGAGTCGCTCTGACCAAGGGCTAAAACCTTTGGTATAAAATAAATTTTGAATAATTGAAACTGCATGTATTAAAGGGAAAGTTCACCCAAAAATGAAAATTTTATCAAGATATTTTGAAAAATATGGGTAACCAAATGGTTGATGGACCCCATTGACTTCTTTTTTTTTTTTCTCTCTCTCTCCATACTGTGGAAATCTATGGAAGCTTGTTTCCGCCACAGAATAAAACATTTTAAGAGATAATTGCGACTTTTTATCTCACAATTGCGAGTTTACATCTCGCAATTCTGACTTTATTTCTCAGAATTTCGAGATATAAAGTCAGAATTGCATGAAATAAAGTCGCAATTGCGTGTTATAAAGTCAGAATTGCGAGATATAAAGTCAGAATTGCGAGATAAAAAGTCAGAATTGCGTAAAAATAAAGTCGCAATTGCGTCTTATAAAGTCAGAATTGTGTGAAATAAAGTCGCAATTGCGTCTTATAAAGTCAGAATTGCGAGATATAAAGTCAGAATTGCGTGAAATAAAGTCGCAATTGCGTCTTATAAAGTCAGAATTGTGTGAAATAAAGTCGCAATTGCGTGTTATAGTCAGAATTGCGAGATATAAAGTCAGAATTGCGTGAAATAAAGTCGCAATTGCGTGTTATAAAGTCAGAATTGCGAGATAAAAAGTCAGAATTGCGTGAAATAAAGTCGCAATTGCGTCTTATAAAGTCAGAATTGTGTGAAATAAAGTCGCAATTGCGTCTTATAAAGTCAGAATTGCGAGATATAAAGTCAGAATTGCGTGAAATAAAGTCGCAATTGCGTCTTATAAAGTCAGAATTGTGTGAAATAAAGTCGCAATTGCGTGTTATAGTCAGAATTGCGAGATATAAAGTCAGAATTGCGTGAAATAAAGTCGCAATTGCGTGTTATAAAGTCAGAATTGCGAGATATAAAGTCAGAATTGCGTGAAATAGTCGCAATTGCGTGTTATAAAGTCAGAATTGCGAGATATAAAGTCAGAATTGCGTGAAATAAAGTCGCAATTGCGTCTTATAAAGTCAGAATTCTGACTTTTTTTCTCGCAATTGCGACTTTATAGCACGCAATACTGACTTTATAATACGCAATTGCGAGATATAAAGTCAGAATTGCATGATATAAAGTCGCAATTGCGTGTTTAAACTATTCTGAGGTAAAAAAAAAAAAAGTCCGTCTTTTTTTCCCCCTTAGAATTGGACTTTATATCTCACAATTCTGAGAAAATATGTCAGAATTGCGAGATATAAACTCGCAATTGCGTGTTATAAAGTCAGAATTGCGTGATATAAAGTCGCAATTGCGAGAAAAAAAGTCAGAATTCTGACTTTATAACACGCAATAGCGACTTTATATCTCGCAATTCTGACTTTATAACACGCAATTGTGACTTTATAACACGCAATTGCGACTTTATTTCACGCAATTCTGACTTTATATCTCGCAATTCTGACTTTAGAACACCCAATTCTGACTTTATAACACGCAATTGTGACTTTATAACACGCAATTGTGACTTTATTTCACGCAATTCTGACTTTATATCTCGCAATTCTGACTTTAGAACACGCAATTTCGACTTTATTTCACGCAATTCTGACTTTTTATCTCGCAATTCTGAAAAATAAAGTCAGAATTGCGAGATGTAAACTCGCAATTGTGAGATAAAAAGTCGCAATTATCATTTAATTTTTTTTATTTTGTGGCGGAAACAAGCTTCTACAGGAAATCAATGGGGTCCATCAACTGATTGGTTAGCCATATTCTTCAAAATATCTTCTTTTGTGTTCAGCAGAAGAAAGATATTCATACAGGTTTGGAACAATCTGAGTGTGAGTAAATGATGATGATTTTCATTTTTGGGTGAACTAACCCTTTAACACGCACCCATTGTAAAGATACAGGTTATTGCACTTACCATATATGTCTGTAACATAAAAAAACACAAACATGCTGAGATATTGAGTAATGTTGCAGTAGAAACATAGATGGTAGAGAAACATCTGGTCATTTGTCATGGTCTAAAACGAGACCTGTGTGCCCTGAGGAAACCTACCACCCATTAAAAAAAAACAGCATTGATACAACCCTTAAATGCAACCAAAAGCCCTTAATAAAAAAATTAAATAAAATAAACAAAAAATTTCCAAATGAAGACACTCCCTTAAGGTTGACCCTTGTTCCCAAAGAAAGCAGCAGATATGAACCTACTAGAAAACCAGAGAAAGAATAAAGATGAAACAATGGCAAAATATAGGAACTTAAGGCCTGCAAGTTTGGCAACACACGACTGGACTTTTTTCTTTACCGCACACATTTCCTTTGAGAAGAACTAAAACAGAACAGAGGTTACTTTGTTTAACTGACAATGGCAGAAACCCTCTCTAGGTACCGTGGAAGCTGGTTCCAGTGCTAGACTTCCTGCACTAATGTAGTGAAGCTATAAGCCAACAATGACTGGTCCGTTCCTACGTAACACGATCCCCATACGAGGCTTCTGGAGCTAAATATGCAAAGGGTTTAAGGCAACTTCAGATTAACTGACACTTAAGTCAATTATATACCATATTCTATAATCAATCACCCCATTTTCATACAATCCTGTGAAGATTTCCTATTTAAAACCAAAACGAGACCAACTCCAACAGGGCAACTATGGGGAAACCGTCTCTTTTCTCTGTATTGTTGCTGGAGTTTATGCCTTGTTAATGTCACTGTCAGTGTCGTTCGGATCTGAGGGAGGAAATGGCCGCTCTGTGTCTCTCAGTGTTGATATCAGAGTTCCTCACAACGCAGCCCGTCCTGCCCTCATGTGGCTTTCTGCTTCTGGTTGCAGTTGTTGTCAGGAGAGGAGAGACAGTTCTGTTCACCGGCCTGAATGCTGATCGGCTCTTCCTGTTGTTTCCTGCGTCTGGACTTCACAGGTAAAACCAGCGCCAGCAACACGCAGATCAGGTGAATGCAGCAGTACCATGAGCTGAAAACGGGGAAATGACAGACAGCGCATTAGGAATTTTAGTTATGTGATTTTGGCATTTATTGATCATACTTTTGACGCTTAGTACATAGGACAGGTAGTTTTACATAAATATTTAAATTAACCAAACACAATTTAAGACATTTACCACTCATAGATTTGAATGAATAATAAAAAAATCTGAAAATGTTATATAATATATCATTTATTTTAATTAAAATAAATAGAACATTATTATTACGAACTACAATTTTACAAAGCAAATTGTTTCCAGCAAAAATAACTAAACTTCTTTAAAATGGTATATTTTTGAAAAACAAGACAAAAATAATGATCGATGAAATAAAATTATTTTTAGCAGTGCAATATATTTCTTATTGATAAACAAGAAAAATGTTTAGATATTTACAATAAATTTACTGCAGAACAAGTTTATTGTACTGATAAATCCATCCTGCATGTCTGGATGACAAAATAAATAATAATAATAAAAAAATGTGTTGTAAACTATAAGCTACATGATTATTTTGGGGAGGAGACATTTACCGGGAAAAAGTTGTGCAATCTTCTAACATTAGGGATAATATAATATAATAATTTGTGTGCTTTATATAACATTTGTTTTATAAATTCAAAAACCGTTGCGAGTACACAAATTAAGATGAAATCTAAGCTTTATACACGAGGCCTCCAATCTTTATGCAGTCAGCTATATAACTTTCCAATAGGATCTTGGATTTCCCAGTGTTGTTGGCTGAGATGAACTGGTCTCCCACAGCCTTCAATCAGATCTGGCCAGTCACCAATCTCTTGACCTAATTCTGGCTCTTTAATGAAAATGCTTTATGTGTTCTTCAGGCAGACTCATTTAACAGCCCTGCTCCAACAAATGACCATCATAGATTTCATTTATCTCAGCAGAAGCTGTGAAATACACGGTCTTCCGCCAGCTCATAAAGTGTCAGCAGACTCTGCCGTAAAGCCGTCTAATGAACGAGGCGAGACTGCAGCGGGGAGAGATAAAATCAGCCTCTCATTTTTACCCGTCAGCTTCATGTCTTCCGCTAATAACTCTCATCAACGGCTCAGTGGTGCAGTTGGGTTTACAATGACTCCCTGACCTGCTCTCTAAAGCATTTCACTTCTTTATTAATGATTAATCACTCATAAACAAACAGGAAGAGCCTGTTGCATTTTGCTTATCAGTCAGACGAGGTGAATCTTTAACGGCAGGGGTCGAGACATCATGACCTGCCCTGGTGTACTCACATAATGGTGCAAATGCATTACTGACCTATAAAACTTTAGTGAAGGCCCTACTGCCAGCAGTACAAATGGCACAACAGTGTAACAAATGGCGATCTGCGTGCTGAACCACGTGATCACGTCATAGATGAGCTTGAGCGTGTCTGAGCCCAGGAAGTGTTGCCTCACATTGTGTCTTACCTGAGAAAAAAAAAAAAAAAGAGGAAATAGTGTAACTTTAAAATGTTCAAAAGATTATGGAGGACTAAAAACAATGATTCTTTAAAACATTTCAAACATAAATTATCATATATTTAAAAAAATAATCACCATTAAGTCATCAATCAAAAAAGTTCAAAAGCATTAAAGATATTGGAATATTTCTGTACATGTGTAATTAGAATATTCCATATAGACTGGCATGCACATTCTTTTCTTGATTTATTGGTTTGTTCTATTTTTTTTAAATGTTTCTTAAGGAAAAATATTCACTCCAAAGATGTTTCTTTTGTTGCCTAACGTTTTACAACTGACTGTATTATTATGTAGCACCTAGATTCCCTTTCATCTTGACATGTTCAGATATAAATAAATGGTGGATCTGAATAAGGTATTTATTTGACACAGAATTAACAAAAAAAAAAATATATATTTTTGTTCAGCAAGAATGCATTTAATTGATCAAGAGTGACAGAGAAGACATTAATAATTTTAAATAAATGCTGTTCGTTTGAACTTTTGATTAGTAAAGAATCCTGAAAAAAATCATGGCTTGCACAAAAATATTAAGTAGCACAACTGTTTTCAACATCGATGATAATAAGAAATGTTTCTTGAGCAGCAAATCAGTATATTAGAATGATTTCTGAATGATCATGTGACTCTGAAGACTGTAATGATGCTGAAAATTCAGCTTTGCCATCACAGGAATTAATCGCCATTTAAAATATATAAAAATAGAAAAGAGTTATTTTTAAATTGTAATAATATTTAATTGCAATATTACCCCAAACAGCCGTCTTATTCATATTTCTAGAAACCGGAATATTTGTTTAAATGGGTTATGAAAGTAAATTACAGTATATATTTAGAATATCCAAATTCCAAACAGCCTAAATTCTGATTAATGTAAGAATATTCTTAACTCATGTACAATACGCGCAGTAATTTTTACTTGTGGATTTGGAAATTATTATTCGAGTTTGAAAAGTGTTAACGGCTCTGTACCCATCACTGTATCATGCAGGCAATGCCGTGGGCTGAAAGAGTTTACATTCAGAGTAGTATTTTAAGATGGACTCCTGCAAGTAAGTGACCTACTTTTTTCTTTAGTTGGAGAGGCCTTGATCATTACAGTGTGACAGAGGAATCGTAGTTTTATGCAGCACGACTAGATGAATAATAACCCTGACTGAGCGCGTACAGTCTGTTTACGGCCCATGCATGCCTCTCATTTATTATTGGAGAAAACCAACATCCAATTTATTCAAATGTAACAGTAATTTTCCATCAAAACACCTCCCAAAAGATCTGCATTCCAAGTATTCATCAGATAAAACCTTTGTGATATCATTCTGAATTTTGATCTTGTTTTGACAGCCCATCTCATGTTAAGAATACTCACTGCCCGTGCAGCCATTGTTACAGCAATGCCCGTGACAAAGGTCAGGTAATACCCTGGGTAAAGTCCGTGCCAGATGGCTGAGAGGAGGAATGTGGCCGCGGTGGGATTGTACGGGCAGCGCTCATAACACACCCTGCGGAGACAAAACAACAAAAGCTTGTTTCTGAGATTTCAGGAAGAAGACATGCTCGGGTCAAGATTCTTCTGTTTTGCGGCATTCACCTTTTTAACCAAAGGGCTGTCTGAATGTTCCAGTTATCCAAGAACATCTTGAAGCTGGTGGCGAACTGTTGAGGACATAAGGAAAAAGATGATATATTAGGGTTCAGGTCGAGTGAGAAGACCAACCTGGAAGTAGCTAGGGGTGTAACAATATATCGTGTCACAATATATATCGTAAAACAAAAATGCAACAATATGTATCGTGGATAGTGACAATATGTATTGTGAATAGTTCACCCAAAATAAAATTTCTGTGTGAGGAAAAAATTCAAGTTTACAGATTTTTAGTGCCAGTACTACATTAAACTATAATGTTGAATATAATGTATAATAATGCAATAGGGGAATATCTGTGGGTCCTGATAATGCCAAATGTCTTATGTTACCAGTAAAAATGGGCCTACATTATTTTAAATATGTCTAGTCAATGCAAGCATAAATAATTCTGTATTTTCAGCTTCAGAATCATGATTATTTTTATTCTGGTGTCACCATCGTCCTGTGCATTATGTTACTAGCTCCAAGTCCAAGCATATTCATTTACACGCCCAATGCAATACCAAATTTAGAATGTTAATCAACATTACATTTTTTGTTAACCTTTTATATCATATGTCTTGGAGTATCACAATAATATCGTATCGTGAGTTTAGTATTGTGATATGTATCGAATCGTGACATGAGGGTTTTGTAGCATGTTTTGTCAGTCTCGTACCTCAATGTGAAGTATTCTTAAATTCGATATTCTGTCCCATTTTGGGGTGCCATCTGTGTTATATCCATTAAATCCAAAGCCAGCTGCATTGTTGATGGCATCGGCTGTAAAAGAGTGAGAGAATTTAGTAAAAACACTATCTCAAAGTGAAGATAGTGTTTTTATTCACAAGCAGAATTTGGTTGTCAGTCCTGTAGGCTACGTTCACACTGTCAGTTTTTGGGATTGAAAACCGCATTTACTTACAGGTGAGGTGTCCCGTTCAAACAGGAACTTTCAGTAGCGTCTCGAATACTGTCAGTATGAACTTGCAATGGGAGTCAAGCCCGTATTCTCTTACCCGTAACGTCCATAAAACTGAAAAGTCTTATCACTTTTGACACGACAAGAGTCCGATCGATCTGCGAATTCATCCGTCAAATCATCATTATATTATATATATCTCCATCACTGTAAGTTACCGAAACCACACATGAAAACCCGCAACACATGGTAGACATGCGTTTGGTAGACAACGTGACGGACAAGTAGCTGTCCAGTCTGGTCCCGTTCACACAGCGTGGGTTTTCGGGAATGTGGTTGTGAGTAGGGCTGGGTATTGACACAGATTTCACAATTCGATTCGATTTCGATTCACAAGTTTGCGATTCGATTTCGATTACGATTCGATTCAGTATCGATTATTTTGGATATCAGGTACAATACATTGTAAATTTTCTCAAGGAAAACTGGAAAATAAAATGGAACAAAATTATTGTAAACTATGGGAGTCAGTTGTAGCCTATAGGCTTCATTAGCCTACTATAATATTGAAGGTAAAAATTAACTGATTTGTATACAAATACTTAAAATACACTTGTATTTATTTTTATAATAATAAAGTTATATGAAAATATAAAAATTTAAATGGTGGCTGTCATAAAAACTTTCCAGATTTATTCAAACATGCATTAAATATTGAAGAACAATAAAAATTATAATGATTATGTAATATGGTGCATACATTTAGCAAAATGCTCCTCTCTAGAGTTAATTTTTCCAGCTGACTAACGAGTTTATGGTCACTGGATATGGTTTTTCTGAGGTAAATGTGACGTTACATGACATTGTTTACTAACGTCTTTCCACGGTTGAAACACTGATTGAGCGATTCCATGTGAAATGATACGGACTTCGATAAGTTGTACTCTATCTTTTAACACACTTTCAGATGCTCATTCGTGTTTATTTCGCGCTGTAACTGGTGTTATTAATGCGGAAGAGAAGATCATGTGCGCTCCGCGTTGCTGCTTCTCTTGAGCTGAGCTGCGCCAGAGCGATCTCACGCCACAGCGCCAAAACGGCAATTATGTTTTTGAATTTCGTAAGAAAATGGACGTAATTTGAAATCTGAGACTTTGTTTCATATCAATAATAACAAAGCACAAAGATTATTGCGATTTATTGGATGGGATGCGCGCATCAATGCTCCATTAATTCATCAACTGAAAACAGGATGACTAATCGATTCTTGGGATTTAAGAATCGATATCGTTTCGTAAAAATGAGAATCGATTAAAATCGAGAAATCGATATTTTTTACCCAGCCCTAGTTGTGAGTCCTGAAAATGTAACGTTACAGGTGTGAATTCAGTTACAGAATGCGAATGTCACGCCTGTAAATAACTGACCTGTGTGTGAACGTAACCGCATTAAGGACTCAAACACACAACCGTATTCTGTAGCTGTGTGAACGTATAATTAATTACTGAAGAGAATGCAGGCTTGACTCCCTTTGTACGTTCATTCAGATAGTATTCTGTAAGTTGCTGTGTGAACGGGACATTTTGAGACTTAACACCTATCAATAAATGCAATTGTCAATCCCAAAAACTGACAATGTGAATGAATTATCCAATTAGAAACGAGGCAACAATTCAGAAAAAACACCCTTTACGAACACAAGAGGGCGGTATGACGCTGCCTTGAACATGGTCTATGTGCTGCATTGTATACAATATACGTTTATACGGTTTAAAATGAGAAAAAGTATGCATTATGCAACAATAAAAAAATAATTTTATAACAGTAATGTTGTCACATGACCTCATTAAAAGTATGATTTTTTAATTATATACATAAGAAGAGCACATTGCCCATCTGTCCTACTCACCTAACGTCCATACAAAGTAGTACTTGGGGCGTAAAGCCAACATGGAGATGTAGAGGTACAAGACCTGGATGTAGAAGGGGTTAGAGGCCATGAAGGTGTCATCGATGACACGATCTGTAGGGCAGGCGGTGTAGATCACCAAATAAACCATTAGGGACAGAACACAGGTGCACAGTTTCTGGATCACGTCCCGCTAGAAGAACAAAACAAACCATTGCAGAGAGTCAGGACACTACAATCTATGAAACTGTCCTCAAAAAGCCATTGAATAGTGCCAAAGTTGTGCCACAGTAGTTTACATCGTTTAAAAAGCCATTGAAAAGTTTGACATACAGATACGCTACCGTTCAAAAAGTTTGGGGTCAGGAAGATGGATTATGTTTTTGAAAGTTTATGCTCCCTCGTATGCTCACCAAGGCAGCATTTGTTTGATAAAAACACAGTAAAAAAAAAACGTAATATTCGGAAATATTACGATTTATAATAAGTTTTCTTTTTGAATACATTTTTTTTTCCCCAAATGTTCCTGTGATGGCAAAGCTGATTTGTTTTCAATCCTCAGTGTCACATGATTCTTCATAAATCATTCTAATATGCTTATTTGGTGCTCAAGAAATATTTCTTATTATCATCAATGTTGAAAACAGTTGTGCTACTTTTTGTGGAAACCAAGATTTTTTCAAGATTCTTTGATGAATAGAAAGTAAAAAAAAAAAAGGCATTTATTTGAAATAGAAATCTTTTGTAACATAACTGTCTTTAATATCACTGTTGATGATTTATTGCATCTTTGATGAATCCATCTTTAACTGACCCCAAACATTTGAGCTGTAGTGCGTTATAGAAACCTGGCCTTTTTAACCTTACATAATTTCTTTCTTTCTTTTATATGTGTCTATAAACATCAATCTCATTGTGACAACCTACCCCATATAGTGTGAATGTTCAATAGTTTTTCGTACCCCAGTCTTTAAGATGTTTCTTCATGATCATGACAAAATTATAACTCATTCTACTTTGCAATGATCTTATCATTGAAGAGCAGAAAGATCTAGATGGTGAATTATATGCGTGACAGGAAATTCATTTGTGAACGTAACTTCCTCAGGCTCTTGTGAAACATGCGAGAGAACTAAATCAACAAATGTTTTTGTTGATCTTTGTCTTTTAAGAATGAAAACCATACATCACTGACAATATTCAATGAGGTCTGAAGCTTTTACTGGAGAAGTCCATTAAACTAAAACCATTGTGAAGCTCCTAAGGAAGAATGGTATATAAAAGCATATTCATCTCCAGAACTACAGTCAAAACAAACTCTCCTCTCAGCAAAGCCTGAGTAATATGAGCTCCTGTAGAAGAAGATTCTCACTGATTTAAATGACAAAAAAACAAACTCCACATAGACAACAGATAAAGCCACTCCAATAGGGATGTTTTTAGTATACAGCACAATGAATTTCAGTTTATGTCAATTTAAATCAAAAGTCTTGTCAGTGAACCTCACTGTCCACACCAAAGTAACACCTCACTCAAAAAGCATTTTCCTTGTAAGGACTGCAAAACTGGTTCTGTCACATCATCGTTTTCCACCTGGCCATTACATTCCTTCAGATTTGCCATGTATAACTTGGGGTTTGTGTTGCGTTTGATATATATATATATACTACTAAGAGATGTCTTTAGTGTGCAGCTCTGATTCAGTCACCAGAGGGAGCAAGAGAACGGAGTCATTACACTACCTTAGGTGAAGGATCATTCTGCTTGATTTTCCCGTTCACTTTGCCGTTTGACTCCAGGTGCTTGGGCTCGTAGCAATGGCCTTCTATAAAGGCTATGTAATCATTATAGGAGCAGGTCGGGCCAGCCAGGATCCCCATAAAGTTACAGTTATAACTCAGATACTCCAGCAGACTGGGCATCTTCCTGTACAGAAAACACAAGGACAGAACAACAATAACTCACCACATAAAGTGAATTAAGTAACAAAGCACACCCAATGTCAAATACCAAAACATGATTTGCTCTGTAGGAGAGATAATAATGAAAAAGGACAAAATGTTAACATATTAATGTTATTAGTATAATGTTTTTATACATATATATTTATGAAGGCTAAGCTTCCCAACAAGCTACAAGTTAAACTTACAAGTTAAGCAACCTTTTTGAAAAAGCTGCAAACCTATTAACAGTTTAAAGCACCAAAACGATACGAAAATGACATCAAAATTATTTTGTATTGAGGTTATTTACATAGCGATATATTTTTAATGACATTTTTAAATATTACATATGATATGACAAATAAAAATACAAATTAAATAAAAATATAAATAAATAATATGTATATATTTTTGCAATATTTTGTATTTCTTATCTGGTACAAAATCTGAAATGAAATCTCAGCATTAAACACAATAAATAAATGTAGAACAAATAAAGAATGTAGAGCCAGTTCCGTTCACCTGGCTCTCTCAAGCCAACTTAATGAGAAAGTTCCCAATTTTACATAAAAGCTAAAAACTAGTGATGAATCACAGTCTCTCACTGAATGTTTCACTACAAAAAAAAAAAAAAGGGTATAAATGCCACTGAGGAACTCTGGGACTCTCTGGATAAATTGCTTGATTTTAACCAACAAATGTTGCTAAAATTAATCTGACACATTTGTCATGAACAGTCAAGTAGCATTTTGTCACACTGTGCTTATTACTCTTTTAAAACAGATGAACAACAATTTAATAAAATGATATATAAGAGTTTTACAGTACGACTACAGGAATTTGATTTGATTGCTACTGTCTCAGTGTTTGTTGCTGTGTCATGTTTGAACAAGAATGCAACTCAACCAGTATGTAAACATTGACATACTGGTTAACATGTACAACATGGTTGTGGTACAAACATTGTTCAAAACTGCACTCATTAACTGTAGGGTGTGACTTCCGAAACCTCAGAATCCTGACAACTTCCTGTGTGGAAATCGGCTCACATGATCCGGCGGGAATGTTCAGTTGCTTGGCAACAGCCTTCAGGGCCTGATTGTAAATGATTCTTCAAGTGCTATGCTGCTATTTGGGCAATGCAGAGCCATATTACACTCAAAATGATTGTTATTAAACTCTGCACTCTCTAAAGGGGACTAACAAGCATTTGATCAGTAAGAAGGACGTTATAACTTGAATCTGTCTCAATTTTTCTGTCATGATTAGAAGACAAATATTTACCTCTAAAATGTTGCATGCATATATGCAAATACATATATCTCACGTATTCAACATGTGTGTTTCTATATATATATATATATATATATGATGATGATGATAATGAAATGTGATGTAGCCTATAGAATGCAGTTAGAATGCCCCTAAAATTCAAGATATCAGGGCAAAAATGCCTCTGTATGAGTTTTTGTCTCATATTTATATCATGATATAGCTAAGCAAATATCACACGAGTGCTGTTTTTGTCCCGAATAGCTAATAGTGCAAATGTGATTGTTTCAAATGTGATGATTTTTATTATATAGAGTTCAATAAATGAGAAGTTAATACTGTATTATATTTTAGACACAATATTACTGCTTTTGCTCAATGTTGCCAACAAAAATACTACCTATAAATGTAGTATGCCCGAGCAACTCACAGCGCTGCTCCGTTTCTGAATGAATCCACGTTTTGAGCGAATCATTTGGGTGAACCAATGATTCAATGCCCCATTCATAGAGAGCTACTTCACTTCCTAAATAAATCAGCCATTTGAACGAAATGAATGAATGAACGAATGAATGAACGAATTGTTTACTCATTTCGACATTTAACCGCCACCTACTGGCAGTTTTAGTTTCTTAACTAGAGTATCATTTAATTAAAGAAATTGCATTTCATATTTCCATATTAATAAAGAACCCATTAAAGGGATTTCACTCAAAAATGAAAATTCTGTCATCATTTACTCACCCTCACGGCCGTTGAAGCCTAAAAGTTTGTGTAATAAATTCTATGTTGAATCAAATAAAACATTTTTTTTTTATAAAGCTACTGCTTGTATTGTCTATTTGATGCTTTTCTCATTTAACACAATAATGACATTTTGGGGGGAAATGTATGTGCGATTAATTTGATTATTAATCGTCACATCGTGTTATCAATTAGATTACATGTACATACATGTATATACACCTTTTGACTGTTGTCAGTGTGGGTTTGAAGTTTTCTTTCAAAAGAAGCAGAAGGTATATGAGTGACCTCATCCCAACCACAAACATACCTTTCACACATACCTGACAGCAAGATACTTTTGATTGGGCTTTAGGTGCTCCTCCCTCTTCATCAAGCCTGTGGGAAAAACACACAAACACAGGCCCAAACTCATCAGACACACTCCCACAAGACACTGCAATTTAGGAACATTTCGAAGTCGAGAAACAGAGATGACAGATACTGTTCTGTTTGATTATAATGCAGCAGTACTGCAGCAGTGTGTGTGTGTGCATGCGTGCGTGCGTGCGTGTGTGTGTGTTTTGGGGGGGTTGAGGCCAGAGGGTTCCTGTGGTTCACACTGACCTGCAGAAACAGCAGTTATACTCTGATACAGCAAATATGTGTGAATGAAACCCACGTGACGATGCAGAATCACACGCGCTCACCAAGTACAAACAGAGACGAAATCACGTAGCTGTGCTTACACGTTCAGCGTTTTTAAAGTTACATGTCAAATACAAAAATGTTTTATTATACAGGCTTAGTGAGAGCTAACTGATTGCAGTTTATTTAAATCTTTAGCGTCCACCCCACGGATTAAAATGCAAATAATTGCAAACATGCAATGAAAAATGAATCGAAACTCGGCGTGTAGGCTAGTAGCAAGCTCTTGCGTGCCATCTGAACTCTTGTTTTGGGTTGGTACATAGATCATCTTCTGCACTTTTTACTGTTGTGGCGTTAGCAAACAATGTTTCATGACTTCGATTGGAGTGTGGATCACCTGTGACTGACTGTATTCGTCGTCTGACTGCATGCACCAAACCATGACATCCGTACAGTGACGACGGGAGAAATATATGTACCGTTATACCCCTAATACACACACACACACACTACCGTTGACTGTAGACATTGATTAAGAGTCTATGGGCAGTGATGTTGTGTTTTGAAGCACTGAGCTGCTCTGCTCCAGCCTGGAGCGGTGAAGTCTCTCGGGTTAGTGAAGAAAAGAGATCAAGCCATTCCTCATTCATCTCTGTCGATGCACTGACAACTAGATTAGTCACCCTATCAGCTTCTGCAGGTTTTAATGGCTGCTGGGAATTGCATAACCAACAGCAGCATGTCATGTACACAGACACAATTCCACTCTTCTTCCTTCAGCAAATGCGACAGAATCAACAACACCTCATGATATTTGTTCACCGGGCAGCACTCTCAGATTCTACACAGACACATTGAAACACACTAGTATTAATAGCACAACGAACTGAATTACATTACAGCAGAACCATGGCCTAGTTGTTAGCACAATAACAACACATTGACACATGGTGCTAATGCGGGAGACTCGGGTTTGAATTTGTAGGCCGACATCTGGAAACGAGTCAGCATTATTAAGAATAATTAAACATTAGTCTAGCACAAGTCAAAGATCATTTGCCAAATTATCAGAGTGCCATGTTTTTAGTCTGAGTTCAGTTCTCCCTAAAGTGGTGGAGGGAGGAGATGATTGCATAACTTCATTAAAGCACATGGATTAATATGTCATGTGTGTTGTCTGCAGTGGAGCAGGGCAAGTCATGCGGAGGCCGCTCAGAAGTGCTGGGCTGCAGTTTCGGCCAGGCCAGCTGTTCTGTGAGCAACTGCTTCATAGAAACGGGATGTGCTCTCTTAATCTTCCCAAAAACCCTGTTAAAGGAAATGTGGTGACTGTGATGCCACTTCTGTTTGACTCTAAAAGTGACTCGGTCACATATTACAGCGAGTAGCTCTGCGGTTGACTAAGTATGTAAAAACTATGCTAGGGAGGCGTGCAATCTAGTTTGCTTATCAGTCGCATTGTTTGCATGAGAGATTTGCCGGTCGTTGATAAAACTAGAGTGGTTTCTCTTGGGTTCATGCCATCATGCTTCCTCTGCTGCTCATTCGTTTGTGCTTAAAGGGATAGTTCACCCAAAAGTGAAAAATCAGTCAATGTTTACTGATGTCAATCCAAACCCTTTTCTTCTGTGGAACACAAAAGAAGATATTTACAAAAAAGTCAAAGCTGCTCTTTTCCATCCAATGAAATTGAATGGTGACCAGGGGCTGACAAGTTACAAAAATTACAAAAAGTACGACATAACTGACTGACACATACACTATTTTCAAATCTCAGACCAACAAAAAAAAGACACTTGCCAACCTTTGGGATCAGCAAGTGCACTGTGAACTAACATGAAAAAACAATGAACAGCTGTGTTTTTATTAACCAACGTTAACAAAGATTAATAAATACTGTAACAAATGTATTGCTCATTGTAAGTTAATGTTAGTTAATACACTAATGTTATTGAAGTCTTTTATGCTCACCAAGGCTGCATTTATTTGATCAAAAATACACTAAAAAAAAAAAAAAATTCAATTCAGTATTTCTTTTATTATTATTATTTTATTATTATATTATTACAATTTAAAGTAACGTTTTTCTATTTTTATATATTTTTAAATAATTTATTCCTGTGATGGCAAAGCTGAATTCTCACCATTATTACTCCAGTCTTCAGTGTCACATGATCCTCAAAAAAAGAAAATCCAAAACATTAATTTCTTTAAAAAATAAAATATTACTGACTCCAAACTTTTGAACTGTACTGTATATTCAAATATGGTGTGTCAAAATGACAGAATTTTCATTTTGGATGAACGGTCTCTTTCACAAACTCAGAGGAAGTTAAAATCACCTTCATTGTCCTTTATCAATGATCCAGATCATGCAAAAATGATATGGTGATGCAGCACAATTAGTATCTCATTAAACAGATTTCACCAAGCTGCATAATAAGCGATATAGTGTGTTGGATGAGGTAAGTGTGGTCTGTGAAGCGCAACATCCAGCTGGCATCCCTAACCACTTTGGCCCACTCACTAGAGTGCAGAGCCAGCAATGGTACAAATCAATGGCATACGAGGCCGTGGTGTAGCAGCGGGGTTTAACAGCCCTTATGTAATTCCTAGAGCCTCTAACATGGGCATAGAGAGAAACAATAGAGCTGTAGAAAGAGTTCAGGTAGAAATCATGCCAGTTATTCACTATCGAGGCTTTGCAACCATGAAGATGAGAATGGGATTAATCAAACTGTTACAAACCATCATGAATCTCAAACGCCAAACTTGTGATCTTCTGTGTGATGACCATCATGGGCCTGGAGACAGAGGGAAAAAGGAAAGTGTGTATGTGAGATCCTGTTTACACCTGAAATTGAGTCTGTTGGATCCATATGTACGTGAGAGCTTCCACTTCTATCAAACCAAGCTATTCGACATTTATTATTAAACAGCTGTATTGACCATCTTGAGAACATCTTGAGAACATCTTCGCACAATTTCTCAAAGGTTGAGTTCACCTTGGTGTAAATAATTCTGATCCGCTTTGACCCTGAGGTAAAACTAATACCGAATCATTCTGAGGGTGCATGTAGACGCACCGGTGGTTTTAAGACTGTATATTTGATCTCCCTCATCTGAATTTGAATGAGCATAGACTTTTCAAAATAAGAGTCCCAGTCTATTTCGGGTTCGTTTATAAATAAAAGTCACGCAGTGTGTCCAATTTCCACCCTGTTATTTTTTGGTTACACAAACTGTAATTTAATTTAATTTTCATTTAATTTAAAGTAAATATTTTAGCTTCTGTCTGTGATGCCCTGTCACAGGAAGGAAAGACTAAGAACATTATTTGAGGCATGTTATTAAATAGATTTTACTAGTCTATATCACTAGTCTATATCACTTTACTAATCTATATATCACCTATATAGAACAAACTATATCAGTATTAATATAGTTAACAAAAACTATAAAAAAAATCTCTTTACTTGAAATAAATAAATGTTAACTGAACTAACTAAAACTGAGATAAAAATTAATAAAAAATATAGACATTTAAAAAAAATAAAAACTACAAAAAAAGACTAAACAACAGAATTACAAAAACTAAAATGAAAGCAAATTAAATTGAATTCAAAATATTAACAAACGATATTTGTTACAGTGATTTTTTTTTTTTCTCAAACAGTGATTTTTTGTTTTTATTAGAATTGTATTATAGTTTTAGTATTTATATAAATTATACACTACCGTTTTGGGTAATTGTGGGTAGTAAAAGTTTATAATTGTTTTTGAAAGAAGTCTCTTATGCTCACCAGTGTATTTATTTGATCAAAAATACAGTAAAACAGTAATGTTTTTGTAATTTAAAATAGCTGTTTTCTATTTTTGTGGATTTACATTTTTAGATTTTTTCAGGATTCTTTAATGAATGAAAATGACAAAAGGACAGCATTTACTTAAAGCCACACCGCGGAACTTTTGCGGGCGCTAGGGGCGCTAGACCTGTAACTTTCACGTCTAGCGCCCCTAGAGGCCACAAGCGCCGCAGCACTGTCGCAAAAGTCTGCTCCATGAGTATATCAGAGCCTATGGTCACGTGATGGCCGTAAAGCGATACGTTCTCCAGGTCACATGACCTGGCCAACGACGGTCCGTCTTCTCCAAACTTACATAGGCGGTATTTCAAGAGGGCAGCCCCGCTCGGAGCATTAATAGTGTCAAACGCTGTATATTGGCCTGAGGAATCATTTAAAATAACTCGTATGCGTCAACTCTTTAGGTCACAAAGTCCGCGGTGTGGCTTTAAAATAGAAAAGTCTTTACTGTCACTTTTGATTAATTTAATCAATTTCGTACTTGCGGAATAAAAGAATAAAAGCTTTCTTCTTTTTTTTTCAGTTAGCAAAAAAAAAAATCACTCAGTTTTCATTAATGATAATGATTCCATTGCAAAATTAACTTACCCAGTGAAGTCAGCTGAGTACATGCCATAGTCAAACACAAAGATTCTGGTGACCTGGCAGAAACTGAGATATCCCAGCGTAACCACAAAGCAGTATCTAAGGAGAAGGAGGCAAATGAGGGAAAAAGTTGAAAAGAAGGCTATATTTGGTAAAACATACCACATTCATACTAGGCCTACTTCATTT
This sequence comes from Abramis brama, assembly GCF_963993115.1. Taxonomy (NCBI): domain Eukaryota; kingdom Metazoa; phylum Chordata; class Actinopteri; order Cypriniformes; family Leuciscidae; genus Abramis; species Abramis brama. Next base: position 26,114,972 of record NC_139983.1, read on the forward strand.
CAGCAGTGTGTAAATTGTGGGCACTATGCAAATGTTATGTATGTAAACTGTGGTGTAAACTAAGTAGTGCACTATACATAAACCACACAGTGTGAAAATACTGTATCCCACAATGCAATGCACTAAATTTTCCTTCCATTTCCTGCATGACAAATAAACCCCAAATAATTTTAACATCTCTTTATTGACTTACTTTTGGCAGTATAAACAAATGAGTCATTGTTATAGAAGACGGAGTTAAAATTAGAAAAATAACTGATTTAATTTAATTTATGAGATTAGAAATGGATGTCTCTCACTGAATTAAACATAATTAGGTTGTGTGATAACATATTTCTGTTTGAAATGTTTATCGTTGTAAGACTAATTTTAAGTGTACAGTAAATTCGGTGCAATATTCAGTAAACAGCAAATTCACTGCATCACCCGAGTAGACAAACAATTTTCATTGGAACGACATTGTCCAATTACAAACATTTCTTATGGTTCAATTATTTCCTTACTATGTACTGCTTTGATTAATTTACTTAACTTAATAAAAAGACAAAGAGAACAACAAAACTAGTCAAATAAAATACATTCCATTAGTATTTTTCTCTTATTTTGTTGGTTAATTTCAATTTAGCAATTGGCGCCATTATCTTAAAATAGCCCGAGCCCCCACTTTGCCGCAAATAGCTCACATCTGATATCTGATATTATACAAGCTAATTCATCAAAGTTATTTGCATACTACAAGAAATTTGTGAGTGGAGAGAGTGATCAAGGCTTCTCAATTACATCGCTGCCTAAAGCGGTATGTTAGAACAACACTATGACAACACACTGACTCGTGCCATAACTTCAACTCGGCTTATTAACATCCTCCCACGATCAGATCTTTTATTCAGCATATTAACCATCAAAAACAGCCAATGAAAGTGATCAAAGACCCACTGATGTTCAGCAGGGCCTCAGTTTGAGGCTAAAGCCTTTGAATTTGCTCCCACTATCAACCGCACACAGCTGCAGAACGTTTGGTATGCTACATTCAGGTTTCTGACTCAGGCAGCCAAGTCCCCCGATTCCTCACCAGGAAACAGTGGGCAAATTCTTGGCAATGTAGTTTCGGTCTTTGCCTCAAACAAAGCCGGTTTAACATGTCTACAGTCCCACTCGCAGTATTCAGAGGCGGTGCCTGCTCTGTCTCAACACTAGGCCCTTCATCAGAGCTCTGAGCAGCACTGTGTGTACTAAGAAGACCTTCTGTTTAAGCATTCTGTAGGATGATTGTGTGGAGGTTGCCTTCTAGTTGCATAGGGAACATTGTACAGTTAGAAGATGGGCTGTGATTATCAATGTACAACGCATCCCAAATCCAAAGTATATAACATAGCATGCCATAAATGTCTGGATGGTATACCATTTTTAGTGGATTTTCTAAGTGTGCATCCTTGAATGCTTTTTTGTTCAGCTAATATTGACCACAACCGCAAAACAAAAAGTTTGTGATGTTTTCTATCAACTTGTTCAATAATAATGAATTTTAAGATAATGGATGTAGATGATAACGCTAACATGCACATGCAAACGAGTGTTTACATCCTACAAAATTATGGCTGTTTTACACAAAAGTATGCAAATTCAGCTGTAGCCTAGGCTTTCATTTAGAAAAGTCTTGATATTGATGTTAGAAACATTAAATATACAATCCTAAAAAAAATTCAATTATTTAAAGGGACCTATTATGGATGCCCCTTTTCAGAGTCTTGATTTTGTTTTTGGGGTCTACCAGAATAGTTTAAATCACACATTATTACACATTATTTTTCACATATTTTACATTGTTGCAGCACTTTTCTTCCCAGCCTATCAGTACCTATGTTTCAATCCACATATTGTATGCACATTTTGAGATATTGCATCAAAAAACTGCTGGATGGATTTTTTTTATTTCTTATCCGATAAGAAAACATGCACATAAACTGAGATGGAAACACATTTACCGAATAAATTCCAAGATGCGCATAAAAAAAAAAAAAGTGACTTTGTGCGATGGGATGACATAACTGGACTAACCAGCAGAACGATCTTTCTGCACAGCATCTGAAATGCATTTTGGTTGTTTTGAAATGCCTGAGCAAAGTCTGTTTGGCATAAATCCCTCCCAGAACTCTCTTACCCTTCAAACTGCGCAAATTGAAATTGCGAATTGAAAATACGCCCAATGGAAACACGACAATTTCGCAAACACTCGCAAAAAAGTTTACGCCTGCATGAGGTGGTTTTTCAGGTCACCTGGCGTACATAAAAGTCGATCATTCTTTAAAGATGGGGCGGTATGTTTGGACAGAAGATGAGAGATCTTTATTAAGCTCATAAAAGAATTACAGGAATACTTGATTCTAAACAACAAAGAAATGCCACAATTTATCAAGACCTTGAAGCAGTTAAGAAATATGCTGTATACTCACAGTAGTATACAGCAAGCCCTTCCCAGTCAATATACTGAAAGTGCAAACTAACTTTCTAACACTAAATCAGTGACAAAAAAAGTGATCTGTGCACATAAATCTTTTCACGGTCACACATTGGCTTTCAAAAAAACCCAAAACAAAAACAAACCAAAGCCAAAAAAACACACTGCATTTAATAAGAAATTTAAATTTTCATTCAAAACAGCATTTTAATGAAATATACACCCATCTCTATTCAAAAAAGCGATTGGCTCCTTGTGAGAAAAAGTTGTGACTTCCATTCCAAAAGTGCCATGTTGTGCATAACGTGCATCACCCATTGATCTTTTTTCAGCCTCTTTCCCTTGACACAGTCTCCACTAGAGAGCATAAACTGCCTTTCAAGGACTCACACTCTACAGTAGCCCATCTATAAATATACATTTACACTATTCATCTCCAATAAGGCAGACAAGAGCTCCAGTGACCCGTGATGAGGGCAGTTCTCTCTCTCTCATTTCTAGTTCCATTTTCATTTGGCAACGACCGCCGCACTAAGTCTCAAGATGATAATTTACAAAGGTGAGACACAAGGATGACGTGTTATCAGCAGCTGTTAGATGGGGGTCTTGTCTACGCCATAAAACCCTTCTCTCACATGCCTGAGTGGAAACATATTAAAGCAATAAATCACATCATAAACGTGTCATTTTTAATGAAACGGGCGACAGTCACACCATTGTGCAATAGAACAAGACCTGAGAGAACGACCTTTCACTAAAACTCTTTAACTCTCAGAGCAGAAGTTAAAGGCACACGGTTATAGAAGGTAGTTTTGTTTTGTGTGTGACTTCACATATTTCACAAGGCTGAACGTGAAAGAAAGACCTCAGTATGAAAGCTTACCATGCTCCATTTAATCTGTATAGATTCTTAAACTCTTAAACCCGAGTTTGACGCTCAAAGAATCAAGCTGTCAATAAACAGACATCCATTAGAGCTCTAAAAGCATATTCACACACCAATCTCTGAAGGTCACCAAGTGGTCTGTAGTTGTCTGCCAAGTTGTCTGCATTGCCTGTCTGTGTTTTTAATTATTTGCATAAAAAACCCTGAAATTTGCTGCCACACCAACTGTCACGGTCACTCAAGTTGCCTCAAATCATATGGCCTGTTTACACCTGGTCACTTCATGCATTTTCTATGATAGGACAGCCATCCAATCGTGAAAAAACGATTTGAGATGGATTTAAATCCGATGACTCAAACCACATTCTGAAACGAAACTGGAAACACTTCTGGTTGTTGAAGCCGCATGTATTTTACACCTCCCAAAAATGGTAGAAAATTAAACGTGTGTAGTAGGCACATATGACAGAGCAACTGCATCGCCATTCATACGGCCACAGATGAGCATCTCTTTAGCAAGCCAATGTGTATACTGCCACAAATGAAACAAAGTTCAGCGTCGCATCCTGAAGCTCAACACACAATCATCTTCATTAAAAGTAGTGGGACTGTAAGGTAAAGGTACTGTAAGGACATTGAAAGCAATGATTACCATTCAAAAGTTTGGGGTCAGTAATTTTTGTTGTGCATGTAAGTCTTAAATAGGGATGCACCAATATGAGAATTTGGGCCGATACGATAACAATAATTCTTTATATTTGAAAGCCGATAATCGATATATTGGCCGATACGATAAATCTAAATCCAAATTTTTATATAATTTTTGAGAGCCTTATTACAAAACCAAAAGTCTCACCATTAAAAGCCATTAAATGTTTTCATTATAATTTTATGTAGCCTATATGTGACCCTGGACCATAAAATCAGTCACATGTTTTTGTTTTTTTTTAATTTCATCACCTGAAAGCTGAATAAATAAGCTTTCCATTGATGGTGTATGGTTTGTTAGGATAGGAATATTTGGCCGAGATACAACTATTTAAAAATCTGGAATCTGAGGGTGCAAAAAAATCGAAACATTGAGAAAATCGTTTTTAAAGTTGTCCATTTATGTTTTCGCGATTGTGCTGCATTCACTCACAAAAATAAATGTTTTAGATATTTACGGCAGGAAATTTACAAAATATCTTCATGGAACATGATCTTTACCTAATATCCTAATGATTTTTGGCATAAAAGAAAAATCAATAATTTTGACCCATACAATGTATTGTTGGCCATTGCCACAAATATACCCGTGCGACTTGTGACTGGTTTTGTGATCCAGGGTCACATATGACAGATTGTGCTGCACATGTTGCACTAAACTGTATTTTTCTTTTTTGAAGTGATTCCAATCATATTGGAATCACTTTAATATCGCCCAAATTTTCTCATCGGGTCGATGATGATAACATAAAAAATTTACATACTGGCCGATGCCGATATGGTTGCCAATATATCGTGCATCCTTAGTCTTAAAGATGCAGTAGGAAAAAGCCTGTTGACAGTTTATGGTGCAAGAAAAAGAAAAAAATCCACATTAATTCGTCAAAAAAAGTTACTGCTAAGTTCCATAGTACGACCAACCAGTTATTATGAATCAAGGGTGCACATACTTTTTACACGTGTATGTTTCTTTCTAGATATTGTTAAAAACATCACATTTTGGAAATAAAATGGGTTGCGAATGCTATTTCGTGTTGGCTTTAAAGGAACACTCCACCGTTTTTTGAAATAGGGCTTATTCACCTTCTTTCCTACATTTAGATAGGTGGGCAAATGCATTTTTGTCTCAGTGCATGCATTGTTTTAGTTTGACAGGGTCGGCGCTAGCTTAGCTTAGCATAATGAATGGAATCCTTTGTTGCCAGCTAGCATGTCCTGAGTAAAAGTGATGCAAAAAATTAAAAAAAACCACCTAATTACTTCTTGTGGCCTGCGTATTCACAAGAAGTACAAATAGCGATGCAGATTAACACTAGGTGATTTCCTATGCAGATATTGACTTGGGACTATATGAGGGGGAAGCACAGGCGAAGCACAACTACTTGGGCGCAGAGATATCACGCCCAAGTAGCAGTGCTTCGCCTGTGCTTCCCCCTAATATAGTCCTTAATATATAAGTCAATATCTGCCTAGGAAATCACCTAGTGTTAATCTGCATCACTATTTGTACTTGTTGTGAATACGCAGGCCACAAGAAGTAATTAGGTGGGTTTTTTTTTTTTATTATATCACTTTTACTCAGGACATGCTAGCTGGCAACAAAGGATTCCATTCATTATGCTAAGCTAAGCTAGCACCGACCCTGTCAAACTAAAACAATGCATGCACTGAGACAAAAATGCATTTACCCACCTATCTAAATGTAGGAAAGAAAGTGAATAAGCCCTATTTCAAAAAACGGTGGAGTGTTCCTTTAAGGCCAGAGAAGAGAGAGTATGGTTTTTTATATCATGAAGTGTTTGCATCATCACGTCAGCAGCTAATCTGTGCCAGTTTGATTGTTAGTCTGACTTAATGATTACAGGTAATAAACAAGTTAAGTAATGTGAGCCTCTCAAAATAGATACTTCTGCTTTTTCTGCAAACACACACAAACACACATATCGTGCATTCCTTAGTGGCTTTCCACCCCTGTTTTTCAATTTCCCTTCATCCTTTGCTTTGCCCTCTCATCTCCTCTGAGCAGTGGAGCATGGCATCACTCTATTACTGACTGATCGTCTCCTGGAGTTTCAAAAGGTCTGTTCTGTAGCGCTGCATCCCTAATGCGCTCTCTGTTCTTCTCACTGCAGGGAACAGGGCCAGTCTATGTCTCTATCATCCCCACAGACTCCTGCACAAGTTCATCTTATCAGTCTTCAACAGTTTACAAGTTGCTGCTTTTTATCTTCTTAGAAGAAAACAAACAGCCAAGAGAAAGGAAAAGTGACTTGTTTCATAATCGGTGCAAACTACAGATTACTGTGACCTAAAACATTATCTTGCATCTAATATGAAACATTCACGGTTCAAAATACGTTGTTTCAAGGTCTAGTTTGTCTAGTTTAGCAATGCAAAGTCCAGTAGGTTAAAGGAATGTACTGGGTTCAATCTATTAGATTGTAAAAATCACAAACTATTCAGGAGTGTCCTTTTGTGGTGGAATAACTGTTGTAGGTGGAAAGTTCTGGTTATTTGCAACAGACATAATTCACATGGAGTCTGCTCCACATAAACCATAAACCAGTTACACAGAAAAAAAAAAAAAAAAATCGTGTTAAATTTACGATAAAAAAGCTGCCGTGGTTGCCAGAAATTCACCGTAAAAAAATGTTATGGGATGGTATAGTGCCTGTATATTTTACAACTTATAACCGTACATTTTATTAAGTGATATAATGTTAATATAACTATTTACTTGAACAAATCAAAATCTGTTTTTTATCTTAAAATATCCCAACACACAACACTAATTCAAATAATACAATAAACATGTAATAACATCAACTAACAATTAACTAATTACTGATAACAAAAATAAGAAGAAACAAAATGAATTATATATATTTTTAAATCATACGTGATGTGTCATGCAGGGACTGTTTTTCACAGTAAATACGATCCATTCATAGTTGGAAAAAAACAAATGACAGTATTTTAGAGTCAAATTACATATAATAAAAAGTTTTTAGTTTTTCTCCATATATAGTAAGAAAACTTAGTTAACCAATTAACAGGTTTTTACTTTAGGTTTTCATTATTTTCTTTACAAATTACAAATATTTTTTACAATGTACGCACGTTTTTTTATGTCACAGCCGATAACTGATAAATGGCAGATATTAAAATGATATACTATTGTGTTTGAATAAAAAAATAAAATAAAATAAAAATAAAAATTAAATGCTACAAGTGAATTTGAGCATCACAACATTACAGTATGAAAAATTCATATTAACATTTACATTTAACATTTTTGTAATGTTTTGTTTTTAAAGATGAACGCTTAATGAGCGTTAGATGATGGCAAAAGGGAAACATAATGTAAAAATAAGAGAAATGAGAACAATTAAATAATTGCTAATTGATTTTTGATCATTTTGATGATTGATTGAACAATTGATTTTTGCTGGTTTTTATGATTTCTTTAAGAGGTAAATGTGAGGTGGTGTATTGAACCCAGAACATTCTACAGTATGCACTATGCGTTGAGTACACGTGGACAAACTCCTTGTATGATAATTATGCCGTTATGCAAACATCTGGGCAGAAGGCCGACGGTCAACTTGTCATAATGACCTTTTAACTAGCCGAAGTACACAAACCATGCTGGCAGGCCTTTTGGCTGGATGTTCAGAAGTATGTGCCAAGGTCAGGTGTCCTAGCACAGTTATCTAAATCTCTCAGATTATTTCGTTATTCAGAAATACATAATGAAATCATATGATCGTGTCAGTATTTTCCTTGTTTTTGTTGCCATGGCCTAGGATTCAGTACACACTAGACATTAGTGTTGATGGTTGGTTTTTAATAATAATCACTATCGAGCAGCACTGGTTATTTTTGGTACCGCCCTGAGCAGCAGTGCAAACACATGGTCCAGCACATCCATTCATCTGACCTCAGATCAGAGGTAGCCGTCACTCAGCATACAACTCGTGGAAACAATGATAAAAACAGACGTTCACTCGTTGCCCCGAGGCCGTTTACTCAAAAGAATGAAATGGATTACTCTTCAACAAACCAAACGCAGGGTTAGATGAATAACTCATAAGCATATTGTGAACTGGATGGCTTGATGACTGTGTCATGACACTGTTGAGAACACTGTTCCAATGCCATAAATAATACATTTTTGATTTGACATGAGATTGTTCCTGTTATTGAAAGCAGGGCCGTTTGATGGTGTAGGGAATTGTGAGGTCGGTACTCACTTGTGCATGTGTTCCACACCTGTGAAGATCATAACGCCGTAAGCAAGACCGCTCTGTACCAGAAAATGTAAGGCATACCTGAAATGAAGCACAAGGAGAAGAGGATACCAATAAAAGGAGTATGGACATACAACTTTATTAAACTATGACAATCAATCTGAACAGGACAGAATTGTGTTTCTGAATAACATAAGACAGACAATCCCAAATAGCCCATGTACAAATCCCAGTAGATCAGCAGTTTCTGAAATACTCTGGTACCAACAACCATGCCACGTTCAAAGTTACTTAAATCACCTTTCTTCCCCATTCTGATGTTGTTTGAACTTCAGCAGATCGTCTTGATGTATACATGCCTAAATGCATTGAGTTGCTGCTATGTGATCGGATGATTAGATATTTGCTTTAAGATATATGCTGTGCCATCCAGGGTGTTTCCTAGCATCCCCATGACCCTAAGCATGACAAGTGGTCAAAGGAGTTGCTGAATGACTTCATTGCTACTTTCACTAAATAAAGATAACAACTTAATCGATTATTTACATTGTCTACACTTTGTTAAATCAAATTGAAGTGTTATAGCTTTGTCATGCCGCTTGCTCGCAGTGCATGTTTGGCTTTACCTCGTCATCAAGCAAATCCAAAATAACTCTAATTTGTGTGCACAACATGTCTTACAATGCTGAACCGCTGTAAAAAAAGCATGTTGCAAACAGAAATTTGTCACAAAATTTAGTAGACCTACATAAAAGGCTGTAATCGACACCATCCAAAAGAAGAAACATCCATCTGGAATTGTTTGGATTGTGAAAAAAGTGGGCGGTCTGTACCAGAATAGAGCTAGAGCTATCTTAACTATTGGTACACAATGCCTTTGTAATGGGAAAAAGAGAATTTTATTTTGAGAGGTGAGGCAAGCAATTGCATTTCGTTGAATCAAAAGCTTTTTTTTTTACTTTTCAATAACACGTACTGATGAATCCCACACAATAACACCTGGAACTCACATTAAGAAAGTAAATGAACTGAATGAGCCTCTGCTGGACAGAGAAGGGTTCAGAGAAAAACAAACTCTCCGAGTATGTGACGATAGCACATCATCTCAATAGAACAGCTGCTGGGAAACCCCCTCACACACTGCCACACACATAGAAAAGACATTTGCTTGATACAGTTGGTACTTACTACAATGTGAGGAAAAATAAATGCATTCCAAAATGCGCAAGTACCACACATTAGCATCTTCTAGATCTTGGTAAACTTCTTCTTGCTGTCGTGTTCATTGCATAAAGACTTCCTGTTTGATTTGGGTAGACTGACCTTTGCTCAGAGAGCTGTAATATACTGCTCCGTATGGTCAGATGTTTTTCAATAAATGCCAGCTTGAGCGTGACTCCCACTAATGCAATTCATCACACTTTGACCTTGTGATAAAAAAAGTGATTTGATTATGTAAATTTGGTCTGTCTTTATTTTAGTTAATGTTGAAACACTATCCGTGGTCTAAAAGTCTTATGCTATTACTTTGCACTTTTCTTATTAGTACAAAATATGCCATTACAAAGTACATTATCATCAGTACATAAAAATACATGAAATGTATACATAAAAAATTTTTTTGAGACACTCGTATATAATATGAATCTCAGAATGTCTTAGTATTTAGTTTGAATAGGGTAAAATTTGAACTATAATAGATATCACCATACTTTCCCAATAGATTAATCAAAGTACAGTGAGACAATTCTTTTGTATTACAGGTTTTCTGAAATGTTATGTTTAAATATGCAAATTAATTAATTAAATAAATATGCACTAATTTCATACAGTACATATCAGAACAGAAATGTAAACATTGGATAATGCCAGGTTCAAAATTATGTTTCATCTGTTGACAGAGTTAAATATATTTACAAAGGGAATCTCTTTTTATCATTCTATAAATCAGAAATTACTGTCAAAAAAAACTTTCACCAGGTTTTCAATAGGTCTCGAACATTTTGATCCCAATGTGTATTAAATCTTTAAACTAAGGTATGAAGAGTATTTTTGTTCGTCATTTTATCATCAAACATTTGAAAAGGCCTTCGGAAAAGGTTTTTTATGGGCTGAAATATGTGCCACCAGAAACTGAATTTGAATCAATTATATTTGAATTTGAATTGCTAAACTTGAATAATTGCATTGGAAAACTGAATTTGAATTGTATAATTTGAAATTGAATTTATTTGTTTGGAACTGAAGTCCAATACAATTTGATCCTTAAGCCTTGAAAATTCAACTCTCTTTATATCCTCACATTCAGTTCGCACAATTCAGATTCAGATCACCAAATTCAGTTTCAAGTTACTGTGACAGACATCCGGGTAGTTGGAGGATGAAGGAAGAGCAATCGAGCGCAGATCGATAGATAGAGTTATCCCTTATATACAGTATATATCTGCCTGAATCAGCCTGAAGCCTATAACTATATACTGTGTATATATATATATATATATATATATATATATATATATATATATATATATATATATATATATATATATATATATATATAGTTACAGGCTTCAGGCTGATTCAGGCAGATAGATATATATATATATATATATATATATAAGGGATAATGTATATAGCGAGGCGGTTGTTATAGCGAATAACAACCCCGACAGGTCTTGAATCAGCTTGAAGGGGTTGTTATTCGCTATAACAACCGCCTCGCTATACATTATCCCACTTATTACATGGCTACCTACAAAATAAATAAATAATTTGACACAAATTATTGATTTAAAAAGGAGTTTATTGATTTAAAAAGATTGTATTGCTTCCGCTAAAGAAAATAGTCCGTTCCGCGTCCATAGCAACGCTCTGTTTTTCATGGCAACGGTGTGATATACTTCGCACATTGGAATTCAACCAAGGCATGTAATAAGTATATCACACTGTTGCCATGAAAAACAGAGCGTTGCTATGGACGCGGAACGGACTACTTTCTTCAGCAAAAGAAAACTCAACTATTTCCTCCAGCAGCGTTGTGTCGGTTTTGGCTCACAGGAAGCGGTTAGTAAGTCTCTAGATCCTGCAGCCGCAGACAAACTCTGCTGCCCATACTGCTGCCCCGCTGTAGTTTCTCTCCGTCCGCCGGCCACTGGCAAAGGCAGTGGAACTTCCCGCCGAAATATACGTACTCCCGATCACCACTATGTCTTTGGCCGGTCCCATCTGGATCAGCGGGGACCGGTGCAGCAGCGAGGTGAAGCTGTGTTCCTGCCCGGGAGAAGAGACACTGCCGCGGGCCACGGAGAGAGAGAGGCCATAGGTTTCATTCTCACCTGTGAAATGTTATCCCTTGCTGTTATTTTTTATTTTTATTTTTTTCCCATTTCTTTCGTTCTAACATCCATAAGCAGCACAACAGTCTGGCATATTAGTGCTGAGTGATGATCCTGCGACACTGAAGTCTATCTCATAGATATAACATGAGATATAATGACTCTGTCTATCGATATCGATCTGCGCTCGATTGCTCTTCCTTCATCCTCCAACTACCCGGATGTCTGTCACAGTAACTTGAAATTGAATTTGGTGATCTGAATCTGAATTGTGCGAACTGAATGTGAGGATATAAAGAGAGTTGAATTTTCAGTGAGGATCAAATTGTATTGGACTTCAATTCCAAACAAATAAATTCAATTTCAAATTATACAATTCAGATTCAGTTTTTCAATGCAATTATTCAAATAAAAAAAATACAATTTCAAATTATGTGATTCAAATTCAGTTTTCCAATGCAATTATTCAAGTTTAGCAATTCAAATTCAAATATAAACTATTCAAATTCAGTTTCTGGTGGCACATATTTCATAGCCTGGTTCTACCAGACTCTCGTACATTTCATTTGTACAGAGAGTCTGGCCTCTCTCCATTGACAAGCGTTAACTTCCTTGTAGGCGGGTACTCTGTTGAAGTTTAAAACTATTGGATCTGACCAGAGTCACTCTGGATCTGCCATAACCAATTGCCAACGTTTGGTCGTGACGTATGTCAACTCAAACTAGCGCACGATCTCAACGTCATCGTTCTCAGCCACTCCCCCTGTTCGCTGATTGGACCGGTTAAAAATTGATCGGAGAAAACCAAAGAATACACCACAATCCCAGACGGAGTTACTGAAGGAAAATGAAATTGAGCGGAAGTACGTAGGAGGGCGGAGCCAGGCTACATATTTCAGCCCATAGTGGTTGCTTTTCCTTATTCATTAACCCTCAGGGGTCTGAGATCACGCCGGCGTGATCTGCTCGATTTTTTTCCTTATCAGTTGAATTGAGACCCGAAATTCTCTTTTGACTTTGATTTTACAAAACAAGTTTCATACATCAATCGATTCTGTTAAATGTGTATTATTTTTGTGTATACTCACAATAAAAACAAAGTGTTGTGCTTTTTGCCAAATAAAGAAAAATAAACACGAAGCGAGTTCTGCCTTCTCTCTGTCTGTGTAGTCCATTCTGAAACGCGTCCGAAAATGAACTGTAGCTTAGCGAATACTCAGTCAAACAGGCATTCAGACACACAGGCATGAAGCTTGAATTCTCTTCTTTTTAATGAAGTAATTTATATAAAAAACAAATATTCTCATCTTGTGAAATCTGTATTAAAAGAGAGCGATTCCAGTCGACCTCATTAGAGCTAATTCAAATGTAATGTGACTCCGCCCACGGAGAGCGCGTGCTATTCAAACGCAAATGGCTGAGGTAATCCACGCAATCCTGTGAACGCCCCCATCAGCTCGAGAAAACCAAAACACCAGTTTATTCAGAACATTACTTGTTTACAACGCAGCGCTGTGAGGAATAATGACGAATACGAGCTGAGGAATAATAGTAAGTTTTTCCTTCTCTGGTTTCTGTTTATGAATGAATGAAGGCATAGATGCGCGCTGTTTACCACAGCTGGCAAAAAACAATATTACGTGACAGTTGACTTTCAAACATTCACAGATACCTCAAAACAGAAAGTACAAATCCTTTCTTTAAAACGAATTTCGTTTTGTATCAATTGTATCTTAATTTTAATAATTTTTTCATTAACAAATTTCCTGGATTTAAAGTAATTATAGGCTAGCAATCACAACATAAGGTGCTTGAACTGGAGATCATCAACCAGACCGTAGCCTACTCGCCTCACATGTCTAAAAAATGTGAAATATATTTACATTTACAGCTGGTTCTAAACAAAACCATCCAAAACAAAAAAACTATGTAGCCTAATAAATGTGCGTTTCTCCGGTGCGTTCACTAGCCTACTGCGAAGATCGCGAGTCAATAGCCTATCGTATTTTTTTTAATTTTTTTATTTATTTATTGCACAAGTCATACATAAATTCATTCATTCATTCATTCATTATTACATGCATGAACGAATAAAAGAATAGAAAAAAAGGAACATGGAGAAGAAAATCTTATGATACCTGTCGCTTATTTGTGCACATCAGAAAAAATAAATAAAAAACAGCTACTTTATAAATGGATCAACCCCAATCCTCACCCCAAACACCAAATATTTTCAGTAATACCTATCTTTACACTTAATTATCATCATTTTAAGCGTGTGTAAGCCTATTTCATGAAAACAACCTTACAGTCAGGTGAAATATGAAAGACAACATTTTGTTTAGTAGATTTGGGTACAGTTTTTACTGTAGAATATACTGCCTCGTCAAATAAGCTTTTGTTTAGCAATTTCTATATATAAAATAGCCTACTATTTTTGTCAAAAATAAAGTCATCAACTAAGATGTTAGCTGTTCCAATGTTGGCTATATTCAAAGTAATGAATACAGATAAAATGTAGGCCTATAATCTTTTTTTTACAAAGAAAGAGTACACTTGAAATATTGTTGAAATTGTAATTATTGTTGTAATTGTAACCTTTTTAATAAAATAGCAAAACATATTTACAAGATAGATGTAAGCAAAATCTTAAATGGTCCTTGCATTGTGGCTCAGTCAGTTGTCACACCTGAGTGAATGGCTCATTATGCAGAGTGGGTGTAAACCACTCCTTGTTCACGCCCCCCTCGCATATTGGCTTTCCAAGCAAAACCTGTTTTACATCAATTTAAATCAATGTATGGTTTTATGTGAACGATAAAGCAAGACTATTTTCACATAATTTTGAAGAAAAAACTATAGGCGATGATATCCTTTAGTCAAAAGTCTTATTGCCACATATTTAGTATGTGTTTTGTGGCCTTATTTCTGCAACTTTCATTTTTATTTTTTCCAATAACCACGCATAAACATTATTCTCTTAAAAATTCAAACATATACATGCATGTTGATCAGATATTTTGGTAGCCCTGTTTGTGCTATATAGAGTGAATTTACACCTTTGCCATTAACATGTTTATAAATAACTGAAAAAAGCACAAATGTCAGAGCATGTCAGAACACCTCCAGGGCCCAGAAAACAGCTCAGACTCCAGAGGGTTAACTGCACAGCAACATTAAACTATTAAAGTCAACATTGAAAATACAAATAGTACCAATGCATACACGTTTTACCTGTTAACTAACGACACCTTTCATGCATCTCAATGCAGCTTTTCTGTTATGTTCAACTCTAATGTAATTTGAATACATTTTTTGAAAAAAAGTTGCATTTATGGTTCAGTCCTGACAAACCAAACCAAACCATTCCAAACCAAAACAGGCCTCCTTAAAAAAATGAACAGATTTCTTATACTAATGGTGTGGTGTTGTAAAGGTGTACAGATTAATAAAAAGAGGCCTACAAACTGCTCCATCAAAGCATCTCTCAGTTTCCAGCATGCAGCGCACAGCGTAGCTTCTGAGGAGACTCTGGTCTTCTGCCAGCAGTCCATAGCCTCATTATAAATTGAATGGCTCGCTAACCGCCTATCAATGCTATGATATGCAATTCATAGATCCAAATGCATTTGCTATGGATCAAATGTGGATGGATCTGAGATATGAAGATGAAGATCTTAGGGATGAAGCAGACAAACACTCACCAGCCAAAGCAGAAGAGGGCCAAATAGAAGCCCAGCAGGGTGGCAACTACATGCCGGATGAAGGGACTCGTCTTACTAGGGTGCAGGTAGAGTCTGAACCAGAAAGCCGTGACCAGGGCGAACAGCTGGCACACCACAAAGTTCACCTAATGAGAGACACAGAAGGTTAATTTTGAGGTGTTCAAGAAGAAAAGTCAGAAAGCAACACAACTTTCAATTAAAATCATCTTAATACAGACCAAAAAAATTAGAAAGGTTCTTCAGATAAGCCTAGGTCTGTGACTTCAAAAAAGAAACTAATATACACTATAGGATAGGAAAATCAAAACTAATCTCCATTTAATCTTCAAAGGCATGTCTTCAAGTACATCTGGATTATGGCTTTAATGCTGAATTTAAACTATGTCGACATTAACACAAGATAAATACATTTGTGAAAAGGGTAAAGTCATGTCAGTGGATGAGAAGAGGGAATTACATCATAACAAGCTTGAAATGTTCTCTTGGTTCAGAACGGGGGGTCACTGTTTGGCTGCCGACTTTCAGCAGTTAGTTCCTGCTAGTAAATGCCGTAACTACAAAATTACGTGGCGAAAAAAAAGCATCTTCCTTCATCAAAGGCATATACTACTTAACATATACAGTATAGCAAAATAAGAACTTTCAGAAACCCTTCCATATATCCTCTCAGCCTTTGCAAGACACAATGCCCATTGAAATCAATGGATTTTATGACAAGGAAGTTTGGATTTTTCTTCATGGCCAACTACTGCAAAACTAATTCGAAGTGATAAGAAAAGAAACAGCATGTAGTTCACAAACCAATGAAAGTGTTTTATTTACATGATGTCACTGTTTACTGTACAAAAGTCACATCTGGACCTGAACGTTACGGTCTCCTGTGCTTTATACGGCTAATCTCGTAAAGTACAGCTGGCTGCTGAGTTGAATCTTAAGTCTCTCGCTCGCTCTTTAATTTCAGGAATATTTTACTTGCGCAAGATTAGGTGGGTTAAAACTTTTTTTGTGAGCCATCCAATAACTTCATGAGTGCAATAGTCAAAACAATACAGCACCTGTATGGTGACACACTACACAGATGCAGAAACACTAGAGCTCAAGGTCCTGACGACAAATGAGGTATGAAAAGTAGTGAAATAAGCATTTAAATCCAACCCTTCCTAAGCATCGCAAGTATTAATCAGGAGTTTCTCACTGATCATGAGTAGCAAGTGGGTGAGAGCAGAGATATGCTTGTCCATTACCTAATGGACAGTTTATCTCAGTGCTAAAGCTGCTTTTCTGCCATTATGGAAGCTGAGGCGGCGCTGGTTATGTTTGGGATGGGATGATAGATGCATACAGCTTACTGCAAAGTATGTACTGGCCACGTACACTATAACGTTTCTGAAATAACAACCACAGTTAATACGGGCATGAATCCCCTAAATTATCGTTGTGTGTGTGTGTATGGAACGTGACTTAACAATAGCCTGTGTGCTTTAGGTATTCACTATGGCTATCTTGACCAAAGTAATATTACAGCGACCAAAGCCTTTTTTAATCAGATCAGTATCGACAGAGGCGTTGTGTTTTGTATTGGAAGGCTGCTTCACAGAGTAGCGCAATCCAGTTTATGGAGCTGCTAAAATATGGGTCACGATATTTTTGACTTGTAAAGCTTTTGGATTTATTTTGAGCTTGATCTTGTTTGTGTTTTTTCTGGCTCAAACATCTTTCCCTGTTTGCACCGCACACACAGAAGACACATCTCTGATGTGCGTTTAAATACGTCATTGACAACTAGTTGCTCAGTTCTGTTCAGAAAAATATCCCATGGAAATAATCTAAAAAACTATTTTAAAATTATAGTATGCTACATTGTTGACACATGACCTCACAATGAATTGCATGTTTAATTCAGAAAGTTTTGACCAGTTATCACATAGGAGATGTATACATTAATATCTTTAAGCATTTTTTTTATGAACTTTTATCTAAAAATGCCTCCCGTTTTGGCGAATTATGAGTCAATGAGATTTCGGTTCATTCATCACTCCTGAAATGGGAGGTCGATTCAAGAGCATTGCATTGTGTGATTACACTAAAGCACATTTTGCTGAATATAGAAGGTCATACAGGTATTGTTTGTATATATGCATACAGAAAATATGCATAGTCTGCAAAATATACATATTGCAAAAACAGAACGGGTTGCTATTTTTAATATATCCTCAGCTGTGGAGCAACACAGACACATTATATTTCTCCCTGCTGCTCAGTGGCCTTCTGTCTGGCTCTCTTGAGTGTGTGTGTGCTTGTGTGTCTGAGAGAGAAAGAGAGAGAGTGTGTGTGAGAAAGCAAGAGTGAGGTCATCTTTATGTGCCTGCTGCCATGCAAATGAGCTCCAGCTCAACAAAGATACAATCCGTCACCAGCTTAAAATAACTCCGCCTTCCCGACTCTGCACTGTTTTATTTATCGCTCACTCTCCATTCATTTTACTCTAGTTTAGTTCACTTATTCAATTTTACTTGACAGGGACAAATCATGTCCATTACAATAAGCGTGGCCCATTCCATCCCAGTATCCATCTGACACAAGGATGGGCTTGAGTTTTAATAACTTTCAGATATTTTATGCCGGTGATTGATTATGCTACTTGTGTTGTTTTCAAAATAAGCTTTCATTTCAATGGCAGATCATCCGACACATTTGTACTGTAGACTGACAATTACAACAAAAAAAACATATCCCCATGCTGAATCCTCTATATTGAGGATTATATATTAACTATAGTAACTGAGTAACTATATTCAGTGCCCGATCAGAAATGACAGAACATTGCTTTATGGAGTCTAAATGATTAAATTAAACATTTAATTATAATTTTTTTGTGTTTTCAGAAAGCCTTTAGTTAGTAAGCTAACAGCTATAGCCTTTGACAATGTATATCAGATAATATCACCATATAGCTGAAAATAGTCAAATTAAATATTGAAATAACTTTTGTTCAGTGTCAGTTAGCAAGCTGCAGCTTTGCAAAAAATGTAATAAATAAATAAAAATTCATAGGGGGGTACAATTCTGTCATGGACAACAACAGAGTATAACTTCAGTAGAAAAAGTGACAAAAATAAAATGTTCCTCCCTATTCTAAAAATGGCAGAAAATGTGCTGGAAAGAAGACAATAGCATTCAGTTTAGCATAAAACCTTGGGGAATGTTACTGAAACTTCAATCAGAAGGCTTTTGTTTTGTTTTCACTGGTCTATTTCTGTCATTCCCTTGAGACACCTCTCATCCTCTCGGTCCCCTTCAGGTGCTTGTCACTTTCGTTCTGAATCTCCCTGTCTGAAATGTTTCAACTGCTGGAAACGTGTCCTGCCTTGAAAAGAAACCTCACGCATCTCCTTAATGTTACAGGCAGTTATACTGTACAGAAACAGCCATTGTTTTCCAGTCTGCTTAAACAGGTCAACGGTGTATGGCAAGCCGTTTTAACATTTAATTCTTAAAACCTATTTTCATGCTACTAGTACTTATTTTTTTAAATACTAGTATCTATTCCATTAAGTACTAGTACTTATTCATTAGTGCTTATTTTTTAGGTACTAGTGCCTATTTGTTAGATACTAGTGCTTATTCTTTAGGTACTAGTACCTTTTTAAAGATACTAGTACTTATTCATTAGATACTAGTACTTATTCCAATAGTGACTTTAATTATACCTAAGTTGTTAAGAAAAAATAGAACTAGTGCTTATTTTTTAGTTACTAGTAACATTTTAGATCAAAGATATCCTTACCTTAATAGATACTAGAACTATTTAAATAATCAGTATGCAAATAATAAATGTTGAATATTAATTAACCAACAACATATCAAAGAGAGATGACACAGGAAACGGACTGAATTACAGAAGGAAATATAATGAATAGGCAAATGTAATATAGTGCATATATACTCTTATTTTGACATGACTCTCATTCTCAGACACAGATTAATATTCCGAATTTTTGGTTGTAAGGAATTATGAATGCTCACCAAAAATCTCAATCTCTGGATATTGTGGTTGTTTGGCTGGTGGGTATGAACCGGCTTTTGGATCTACTTAAATGTTGTTTGAATTTTATTATTGGCAGTTAAGTCTTTATTATAGCCTACTGTACATTCAAAACAATAAATGTCATATTAAACATACATCTTTCCTCGTGTTCATGCTAACCAATTAGCTATAGATAAACCAACAAAGTCAGTTACTTACGAAAAATCAATCTTCTACACTACAGCCTTAGTTTAGCCTGCATTACCATGTGAACTCTGATTGGATGGTTGAGAGTATGAGTCATGTTTATGTAATGATCTGTTAAAAGAAGATATCTCTTAATATTTTCTTACTAGTTCCTTATGAGATTGAAGATATCTGCAAATTAATAGATAGTAGCTATTCTGTTTTTGATATCATTTAATAATTTATGACTAGTAATTATTCCAATACTGACTAGTATCTTTTTAAATATTACTAATAAGTATTCAATAGATGCTAGTACTTATTTATTGTATACAATTACTTTTCATTCGATACTAGTACCTATTTAATAGATACTAGTAGTTATTCGTTAGATACCAGTACTTATTTATTAGACACTAGTATCTTTTTTAATTGTAACTAGTAACATTTCTTGTCTTACTAGTCACAACTGTTTTTTTTACTCGTCTTATGTTATGACTAGTCAGAAGGACCACTGTAGAGTTCAATTAAAAATAGTAAAATAAAAAGAAGGACCACTGTAGAGTTCAATTAAAAACAGTAAAATAAAAATTCTTACTAGTAACATTTGGAATACATACTAGTATCTAATAAATAGGTACTAGTATCTATTGAATAAGTTCTAGTATCTAATGAATAAGTACTAGTATCTAATAAGTACTAGTAGCTAATGAATAAGTACTAGTATCTATTGAACAAGTACTAGTATCTAAAAAATAAGTACTAGTACCTAATGAATAACTACTAGTATCTAATAAATACGTAGTCACAATTGGAATACATACTAGTCAGAACTGAATAGTTGATATCTGAATGACAGATCCACATTTAAATGCGTTTAAACACAGATTTAAATGGGTTACAAACAAAAGAATAGTTACTGAAATAATTGAAAATAAGTACTAGTATCTAACGAATAAAAAATAGTATCTATTTAATTGGTACTAGTATCTAATAAGTACTAGTATCTAATAATAAGGACTAGTAACTAATGAATAAGTACTAGTACCAATTTAATAGGCACTAGAATCTAATTAATAAGTACTAGTGTCTATTTAATAGGTACTAGTATCTAATGAATGAGTACCAGTATCTAAAAAAATAAGAACTAGTATCTAATGAATAACTACTAGTATCTTTTAAAAAGGTACTAGTACCTAAAGAATAAGCACTAGTACTTAATGGAATAGATACTAGTATCTAAAAAATAAGTACTAGTAGCATGAAAATAGATACTAGTATGTTTTAAGGATTAATTGTTAAAACGGCTTGCCATAAACAGTGGGCCATAAACAATAGCTCATTGGCAGCTTCTTTGTATCCCCCACACTTTCTGTATCACAGGAAGCATTGTTATTGGCAGGATAAATCTGGTGTGCACACACACACACAACTGTAAGTAATTGTGGTTACTTAGGCAGATTTATTGAGATGATGCGCCTTTGCCATTTTTCTATTGTTACATTTCTAAGAGCTCTTTCATAATTGAAATGACATAAACCGGCATTTGTGGTCACTTTAGAGCCATTAAAAAGAACCACAGAATTACACAATTAATCTGGGACATTAAATTCAAATTAAACATAACCTTTCTTTGCTCTAAAATTCACAGTTCACTTTGCTCAAAAAAAACAAAAAAACAACAACAACAACAACAGAGAAGCGCTTGGTGGACAATGATTCTTGTTTTATCAACCAGAAAGCAAAAGCGAAAACTCCAAAGTTATAGCAATGCATGATGCAACAAACATAGACAGTGTTTCCTGAACGATGCAAATGAGCATATACGCATCACCTAAAAGCATTAACTCATTTGTCTCAAAATCGTTCAGTACTGTTTATGCATCAGCAAATCAAGCCAGTAAATAAACGATCAAGTTCACATTGTTTCTCTTCATAGCATGAAAATCATCTGCTATTTAAATTGTGATGTAATCAATGACACTGTTACACTGCACAATGAAGCTCTTACTGTATTTACATTGTGTTTGCATTGTTATTTATGATGAAAGCATTTGTGAGAGTGCAGAAATCATGTTGCAATGATGTGATCATTACATTCACATGATCAACAGAGTGTCTGTCATCTGCTCATTGCTCATAACAGCAACATTTCATGTGATAGGAATAGATCTAAATATAATGCTATAATCAACACTTTTCACGATTTGTTAATCTCGACAGGTGTAATGGTAAAAACGTAGATAATGCATATATATATATATATATATATATATATATATATATATATATATATATATATATATATATATATATATATATATATGTATGTGTATGTGTATGTGTATATCACATCGAAAATACCTTTTGTTTTTCACAGAAGAAAGTAGGGTTGTCAAACCTAGTGGTAATACCGGTACCAGTCGGTACTAAAAAAACTAAAGTTAACCGTACCAGCATTGCTGCAGTACCGGTATTACAGACTGACATGTTCAGTAACCACTGATAGATGCTGTTTTCAAATGCTCTTGTTCGTGTTCGTTTGAGCGCTCCCTGACAGTCAAAGGTTTGTATTTACAGCGTGTTTTTACAAGCGTTGAGCATTGTAGCCAATCACAATCATATCTGTTGAGTGTGTGAACACAATGGCCTCACAGAGGTGCTAGTCAGTAAGTTAGTCAGAATCCACTTAACACTGCTGAAAACGCACAAGGTTTTGTTTTGTTCAACGCAAGTCGCGTATGTGTGAACCCTTTCATTATAACCAACAAAGAGTAATCACGATGTAAATCAGAACAATTAAGACTGCTTTTTTTGTTATAACGGGAGTTTTCACATGAATCCAGAACTTAGTGAGCTTGTGCTTTAGAGATTGACAACCTTAGTGATTCTATAGCGAGGGTTCTTCTCTTTCTTTCTGTTTATTACCCATTCACAATCTGAATACAAGTTTAGTTTTCATGCTGCTAGGCACACTGCAAAGTTTCTGGATTGACAACCATATTTAAATTGGAAACTGTGATTATTGACAGTGATAACCAATGGATGAGACAAAACGGGACACAACTTTTTAAAGTACTTAAACCAACAGTTTTTTCTCTGGTATCAAGAACTGCAAAATGTCACTGGTATTGGTAGCAACTACTGAAATTCTGGTACTGTGACAACCCTAGAAGAAAGTAAGTATGGTTAGGAACAACATGAGGGTGAGTAAATGATGACAGAATTTTCATTTTTGTGTGAACTACCGCTTTAACAGCCTTCCTCATTATAAATTTTCAACACAAATCGATCAGCAATATTTTACATGCTTTGTCTGAGATGCCAAATCTATGAAATTCTTCTTTTTTTTAAAATACAAACATTCATGCTAATTTTTTAGAGTTATGATCACCAGTCTAAATACCATGAGTCTCAGCAGTAAGGACACAGAGACCGAAAGAGAGACAGTGATGACAGATTTTGTCCCACTTTGACTCTAAATCATCTCTCTTTGCAAGCCATCTGGCTTTGTTTCCACAGACATCTTCAGCCTTTCAGCTGAGAGAGAAATATATGAGGAAAGGGACATTTAGGAACATAGAGAAACAGGGAATGACTTACTAAAGGTCAATATTAAGATATGGTCACTGTGTGCAGAGTAAATATCTCAGGGAAATGTAAACCATCCTTTATATTTAAGGGGAGATGTGTACTAGCATGAAGGGCGAGTACTAAGTTCACATTGTACTTAAGCTCAAACATGGGTTTCTAAATGTGACACCATTAGGGTTTGGCTTTAAAAAGGAAAATGACAACAAACATGCAAAATATAGGTAAAGGAAACATATACAAAGACACTCATACTCAATGATTTAATCTAGTCCATAAGCTCCTTAATTCAAAAACAAGAGACAATCAAACATACGCCTTCATGTTGATGTAAAAATTAATCTCGGCCAAATCATTGGCAGTTTCTAAAGTCATTTGTGAAAAAAGATTTCAAACAAATTATAATACCCGCTGTTTAACTCCAGTATCTGTATAATGATGCCTTCACGTGCTATCGGAAATTTCCTACTTCCCACTTCTGAAGTCGTGATTACGAGCTCGTCATACTCAAGTGCTTTGTTGTCAGAAAGAACAGGAAACTTGGAGGACACCAGGTTTATTCTTGCCTATTATTGGGAAATTCTTAAAAGCCAAAATGATATTTAGCGCCCCATTCACTAACAACCATATAAACATTCACTGCGCTATCTAGATAGTCAAGCTTGTTGACAATTCTGGAATTTCGGTCAAATACAAGCTATTTTCGCAGTGTATAAAACATTCAATACTCTTCAAATGAATATTCATATATGTAAATATGCACAACTTTAATGACCAGACAAGGCAATGTAGCTGTTGTGGAAAAAACTAATACCAGTCACAGATGTTCCCCCCTCAGCCATGTTTAAAGTTTATGGCATGCACAATTTGGGTATCAAAATTATCCCTGAGCTTCCCAGTGGATATATATATGCATTATCTACGTTTTTACCATTACAGCTGTCGAGATTAACAAATCGTGAAAAGTGTTGATTATAGCACACGACTTCAGAGGGCTTTCATGTCCAATTATTAACTAGAAAACTAGTATTTATGTTCATTCCGATATCATGTGTAGGACCCCAATTGATGAACCAATGTCTTCTGAAGCAAAACGATAGGTGTGTGAGAAAAGTACTAATACTTTAATACTAATACTTAGAAACAAATGCTTTTGGCCAACTGTCAATATGTTGTCAACATCAGCACATCACACATTACACAAGCATGACATAAGCAAGTTGTGAAACTTGAACAGGAAGTAATGCGGAAGCACAGAGGACCAACACGAGTTCGTTTTGCATGGTTTTTGAACCATCAACTACAGACTGGGATGGGATGTATATTTGGGAAGCCATGAGGCTAAGTAAATGATTAGAGAATTTTAATTTTTGTGTGGAGTATCCCTTTAATTATCTACATGGTTAATTACAGTCATATAACCACATGAGGAAACTATAGCCACGTTTACACCGCAGGAATTTTCCCCAGGAACTAGCGACTTTGGGGTGGTACTCGGTGTGTTTACACCGCAGGAACCAGGGTCTAAATGAAGATCCAGGTAAATATTTCCCCCTCCGAAAGTCCCTGCTTGCGAGGTAGTACTTTTTCAAAGTTCAGGAACTTTCAGGGGTGGGACTTGGGCGCTGAACATGCTGATTGGTTTAGTTCATGCCGCATTTTGATTGATTGACTCCACGCAGCATTTTATTTCAACCACCATTTTTTTTTAAATCTGTTGCGGTGAGTGCATTAACAGTTATTTGCTATTCGAATCAACAATGGAGTTTAAAAAATATGACCGATGGACCGACGACGAGGTTCAGGCATTATTAAGCTTAAATTCAGAGGATGAAATCCAGTGGGAATTGTAAAGTAGCGCACAGTCCTACGTCACTGGAATAATTTGCCAAATCTTCATTGTACCTTAGACTGCGGTGGAAACGCAGACAGCAACAGGTCTGAAAAAAAAAGATCCTCTGAAAAAAGTTCCTGGGACAAATTGTTCTGGGTAATTTTGGTGGAAACGCGGCTTATAACTGCCATATAGTTAAAATAAAGTCTAAAATAGATTTAGTATGAAACTTCAAAATTTCTGTCAAAATTTTAAAAAATTCAAAGTTTAACTGATCGCGATACGCCCATACGCATTCATTTTCTTCATCTGTATCTTTTAACCTTATCTATACTCCTTTAAATACAAAGTGAAACAACATATACTGTAAAAAAAACAGTAGCCTTGTAGCTAGCACCAACAATCATTCACAAAACAGACAGGTGACAAATAGAGTGATGAGGAGGAGCGAGTAGTGTTTTTAGAAAGTGTCTTTGGTCACTGAAATGGAAAATTTACCTGCAAGTCATGTTTACAGTCAGTATTCTTGACTACACTCATATAGTTATGATGTAGCATGGCCTTTGGGGTTAAAAACTGCATCAGGTGCATGTAGGTCAAAAATACCTTAAAAGGAAACGATACATTGAATTCAGAGGGGAGAAAAATGTCATACCACTTTGAGTGGTCTAGCCTGGCAATTAGGTCAAGATATGGTTGGGAACATGGTTAACCAATCAGCTCAACTAGGCAAAATAGGCATGGTGGTCTGCTAGCTTTAACCAGTTTAATCGCTTTAAACCAGCTTGAATCATGACCAGCTGTTCAATTTCATTAGCTTTTAGCAATGGGCTAAAGAAGCTTGACAACCTTTGATACAGACTTTTATGGAAGAGATTATTGGTTGTTGCATTACCCTTTCATGACTCGTTCAGACTTGGTACAACAGCCCCATTTTGGTTTGTCTTAAATAAGGCATCGATTCTGACTAGTCTAAAAACGGCCTTAATGTTCTTTCAGACTGGCAGTTTAATTTGAAACGGGGCACGGTTCGCATGAAAAATTGGTAATGTGAAAGCTGTCATGCGGACCCGGGGGGTCTGAATTCTGATGCACTGGAAGTGTGGCGCGATTCACGTGAATGGGAAAGCAACTCGGACATGGGTTCGCAAGTAAAATAACATGCGCACGCGTTTGAGCCAGTGACGACTTCATTAATTCAACAAAACACATGTAGGAGATGACAATGGTGATGATTTACCGAGAGCACTGGTGTGCACAGACTTCTGTATGTGTGTGTTTGTGGAGGGGGATGGTCTGTGTTTGGTCCCCCTTGGTAGAGATCACTTTCCCGGGGGTAGGGGGTTGGGTGGGTGGTTCCCCCTCGGTAGAGATCACGTTTCCCGAGCGTTGGGTGGGCACTGCAGTTCCTCCTCGGTAGAGATCGCATTCCGTAGGGGAGGTGGGGTGGGAGGTTGTTCACCCTTTGTAGAAAATCGCGTACCGGGTATAGAAATAACTCGGGGCACCACGATACGACAGAAAAGGGCACTTTCGCTTTCACGATTAAAGGGGCAGGGGCACAAGCCCCCCCTCTCTGTGCACGCCATTGAGCGAGAGTGAGCGTGCAGTGTAATCGTGCATGAGTGCAATCCGAGGGGCGAATGAATGGCTTGCAATCCGCTGTCTCCTTCAGACAGCCGCCTACATGCGACGCATATACGGTGGACGCAAGGGTCGTTCACTCTGCTGCATATAATAGCACCAATTAATAAAAAAAGAACAATATAATGACCCGTGTCCTGTTTTCTATCACGTTTGTTATTACATAAGATGAACGCAAATGCACCGGGGTTCAAATCAAGTGAGTGTGAAACCAGACCAACGCTGCAAGGGGCGTCTGAAACAAACGCACTCGGATTCGGACAGTGACAAACATGCCCAGTGTGAAAGCCCGCTTAGGGTGTGTTCACACTTGGCATGTACGGTTTGATTAAAACGAACCCTGGTGCGATTGCTCTGTTGGTGTGGTTCATTTATATAAGTGTGAATGTTACCATCCGAACCCTGGAGTGCACCAAACAATCGGACCACTCGGTCCGCTTCCAAACAAACTCTGGTGCAGTTAGAATAAAAGATGAACACAACATGGATCAAAGACATCTAAACAAAGTAAAAACAGGACATGATGTCATAAGATGCGACCCTAAAAAGGGCAGAATGCTCAAGCATACCTGTTTTTTCACGTCATAGTCGCAAGTTCAGTACAGGAATAAGGACCACGTCTCCTCGCAGCAGAACAGTTTTGACTCTTTTACAAATTTTATAAGCTCTTCGTGTGTCATCATATGTAGGCTATGCAGTAGGCTATGCAAGTTCTGTAGCAAAATGTATCCCTATGCTTTTAGAGTCAGTATCTTTAGATTCAGTTTTAAAAATGCCAATGTGAACACTAATGGCGCTTTTCCACTGCATGGTACGGCTCGGTTCGGCTCGGTACGGTTCGACTCGAAGCGAGCCGTACCGTACCGTACCATGCAGTGGAAATGCGCCAAAAGTGAGCCGTACTGAACCGAGCCGTACCGTACCATGCAGTGGAAAAGCGCCAAAGCGTGCCGTACCGAACCGAGCCGTACCGTACCATGCAGTGGAAAAGCGCCATAAGCGGACCAGGACTAATTTATTTTTATTTTTTTGGTCCACACCAAATGAACCAAGCGAACCGAACTACAAGTGTGACCCTTAGAATTAAATCAAAAGCTCAAAATAGCTAATTCCAATGGGTGAAACGGGGCCATTCCAACAAGTGGCCCTCCAGATCCCCCTAACCTCAAATGTAAGGACATATTTGGCTCACTGGAGAAATAAGTCCAAGTATTACACATTATTTCATCACAGCAGTTAGTTAACAAGCTTTTTTTGATATTAAAACAACTTAACTAAAAAAGTACTGTGGTTGTGCATAAAAACTCGGTAGAAGCAAGTCTGTTGCATGGGCACCAGCTCAGAAAACATGGCAAAAAAAAAAAATGCTGTATGATTCAGACATCAAATTTGACCAGTAAGAGTCAAACTCGGGTACATGTGTCTTCAAAGCGAATTAATAATTAAAGACGCTCACCTCAATAATTCATGGGAATGTAATAGATCACTGATAGTATATAAAGGGAGGTTAGGCACTCCTTTGAGCCCTTCAGTTAAACAGGAGGACATGCACAATCACTTCAAAGCACTCAAATGGTAATCAATATCATGGCAATAAGTGATACTAAACCTAGAGCAATTAAGCTATCTGTGGCACTACCAGTCAGGTAACAATGATAAAGAGCCTTGGCAAAGATTCCTGGCAAAGAGGAGAGAAATGCAAGACACTGATTCTTATGCTGTTTCTCTAAGCTCTGAACCTCAAACTGAATACCGAATCACAGTATTAGAATTACAATAAAACGCACCCTATTCAGATGCGTTTCAGAAAAAAAAGTGAGGTCAGATGGATATTTTTGCATTTCTTTTATGCATCTTGGCATGAAATAGGTAAATAAAAAAAGCATCAACAAACAATTATATAGCATCTTAATCAAACGTTTTGAGTTGTGGTTGAGATACTAACCAAACTTGAAAAAATACAAAAATACATTTCACCACCATTTTTCAAAACCACAACACAAAATGTTTAATTCAAATGATATATAACGGTTTGTTGATGCTTTTTTATTTGCCTATTTCAGGCAAAGATGAAATTATGAACATAATGAATCTGATCATGGAATAACCAAAGTACAATGTCCAAAAACATTGTAATACGATGTAACTTTTTGGAAGGTTTTTGTGTGTGTGTGTGTGTGTGTGTGTGTGTGTTAGATTTTATTTAAAATTAGTACACTACTTGTAAACAGAATTAAATGCAACATGCAGAGAGAAAAGCCTACCAAACCAAACTAAAAAGTCTAAAGTGCAGAATGGCTAAACAAATTCAATTAGTCTTTCAGTTTTTTTTCCCCTCTTCTTCTTTTAAGGCCTTTCACAATTTTATATCAAAAATATAAAGAAGATCCCTAGGACACGTCCACACTATAAAATAAATGCCTTTTATTTGCTGAGCTACACATTTTAAATGATTAAATGATACACCCTACAGCAAAACTGTCTCAATTGTGCTTATGTTTTATGATACAGCAGCTGTTCCATTAACAAAGCAGGAGGTAAACAAAACTTGTTCCATTTGATGACATGTCACAGCTCCACTTGGGCCTCACATTTGGTTTCTAAGCAACCGACTGCTCAACAGAGCACAACTTCGCCAAAGGCAAGCAAGAACGGCTTTGAGGAGGGACATTAAACTCCTCTGACAATTCCTGTGGCAGTGTTGAATGCTGTTCTTTTGAGACTGCCAGTAAGAGGCTTGACACATACTTCTACAAAAGGAGCGATTTGGATCTCAATCTCCCATAACCCTCATATGAACTTTAGGGACCAGTTATGGAGAAAGTAACCACTTCTGGATTTCCAAACCTACTGGAGAGTTATGTCAGCAATGATGCCTGCCAGAATATGGGCACTTCATCACCTTCTCACACAGATTAGACAGCAGCTCCAGCACAGTTGCGTCATGTTTTAATGGGCATCATAAATAGGTAGATAGCTAATGATAGCAGAAGCCAGAGTTTATCCGCAGAGCATCAATGGTAACGAACAGACACAGACACTCAATAAACAGAAATCACACACACATAATTACAGAATAAAAGATTATTGAAGATACATTAAAATGGAATTTATGTTAGCTGATATTGGCTTATTATGGCCAATACCGATCACCAATAATTTAATTTTTTTGCATTTGAAAACCATTTCAAATGAAGCAGCTAATTAATGAATAAAACTGACAAAATATACACATTTACACAAGATAGATGTTGTTTAAAAGATTCAAATTTGGAATTTACAAAGCCCATATGTAATCTAACCAGCTCTTAACTACTTAAAACTGCTGTCAAATTAGAAGTTTATAATCTACTAAAACATCTCAGCTAAAATCTAAGATTTTCATGACACTATTATTGTGGCCAAAAGAATTCATGATAACAAGAATATCCAATATCCAAATAAAAACTAAATCATTTTATGCTATCAGTTAAATTCATCTTTAACTCTATTTTGTGTTTTCTCTTTTTTTAGCCTATGAATTACACACTTCGATACAACAGTACTCTAAAAAATATCGATATTCGATACCGTTTTAGATATCACTGGGAAAACTGCCATATAGATATTTTAATTATTGGGTAATTTTGTTGCAATATCTTACACACCGCACAGGGAGGCATTATTTGAAATTCTGAACTAAATTTACAAAAAAAGACAAGCAAACAACTATCAGTAATAAAATAAGAACAAAAACCAAATTGACCTATGGCTAAGCCACGCCCCCAAACGCGATGAGCCAATCACAGTGCGCATAGCTAACCCAATACACTCGGACATTCTCTACTTCCACGTCCATGGAAATGCATTGCAGTTAGTCAGTTTTAATTCGTTTTTATCTGTTTTTCTTGTCATTTTAAGTTTAAAATGGTTAAACGGTGTGCATGGGGTACATTCAACTCCAACACTAGGTATCCTGAGAGGCTGTGAGACGGTGTGTATTTTTTACCCTTTCCCAAACCACATCTCAACCGAGAAGTGTCTGCTCTGGATTAATTTATGCAGTAACTTAGACCACAACACCAACTAAACGTGGATAAATTAAACAAGGATGTCTACATCTGTTCTAAGGTAAGTCAACAACGTATTTGAACGTTATCTTTAACATCTCTAAAGTAACGTTAGCCTTCTAGCTGTGTTGCAGTTTGACAAGAGTACAGTTTGACAAAAGCACATTGTTGTGTTTTACACAAATATAAGTAGGCTAAACATTTTGCAGTTCCTGTATGAACAAAATGGAGTATGTTTTTATGTTTCCACTGTTCGATTGCGATCAGGCCGTGCCTCTCTCTCTCTGACACACACACACACACACACACACATTCCAGCATTGCAATCTTGACATCGCAGCCTGTTCATTATACTGCGTTCACACCAAACACGAATAGAGCGTCAAATTCGCGCGTATAAAGCGAGCGTTTGAAGCGAAATAGCACCAAACTATAACGTTTACACACTGACCTGTAACGTTAAATCTTTGTCTGGAGCTGAAGCATTTCATCGACCTTCTCAAAATAAAATGATTAATATAACCCTCCAATGCATAGTTAAGGCCCTTTTGGTGACTTTGAGATGATATATAATCCTTCTGTCTCCAAAAATCATCAATTGCCTCCTGTGAAATGTCTCCAACTGTGACAGCTGCCATAGCGCCTGTTACCGAATGTTGACTGTTTGTCCGAGTGAGTGGAGGGGGCGTGGCTTAGCCATAGGTAAATTGCAAACGATAGCATAGATAAATACAGGAATATAGAAACAAATAAAATAAACACGCTTTAAGTTTATCAGGTGAACTAAATTTGGTACTAGCGAGCTGTTTGAGAGGCAGTTTTATACGTGCAACACTTATATATAGATCAGTGGTGCACACACTTTTGTTGTGAGCATGTAACCTGCGGGAATGGGTAAAATTTATGCGCAATACCCACAACCCCACTCCGAAATTCATACCCTGTAACACCAACACTTTTCAACCAGAGCAAATTATATGTGTGAGAAAGAGGAGGCAGGTGTGTCTGTGTCAGTTCGCCACTGGAGAGAAGAGAGATGGTATCGGTGTATAGATACTGCAGAAAAGGAGTATTGAATCGTTTCAGATATTTCAGTATGAATACATATTGAAATATCAATATTTCTGACAACACAAGTGGAGAGGTAAAGAGAGAGTTTGTAACCATAACTGTGCAAAGTGACAAAAAAAAAAAAAAAAAAGTGTATAACACTGTCTTTTTTACAGAATCCAAAATACACATGGAGGAGCAAAGTAGAGAGAATCGCTTTCGACTGTTATCTTCTTCGACAACATAATTTTGTGCGACAGTAGTAGCTTTTTCCATTTTATGATAGAATGTTGGAGCATCAATCAGATAGTTATAGTTACTGCACTGGATTATTTACGATATTATCACATATAGTATTAACATGATATAAATTAATTTGTCTAATATAATTTTTTAATAAAAGCAGTAGAGTGCGACAACTCAAATTTTTTGTAATCAAAAAACGGCAGATAGAGTGGCACAAAATTACTTTCAAAACAACGCTAACGCAAAACAACGCTAAAAAAACAGCAATAACTAGCATCTGTCGACACGTGCACACAAAGCAACAACGGGCAGACAGAATGCAAGAATGCAACACATGTGAACAGCCTCTAATATTTTGTCTTGTTTTCATTATTAGCGAAACTTAAAAAGAATACGAAAAAAATTACATATCGTTACAGCAGAAGATTCAGACTGACAAAGTAAGGTCTTACCATGCCTGTTAAAAAACAATGTTGCAAACAAGTAAAAAGTTATTTATAGTCATTAGCTAATAACACGTCATCAAGATATTGCAGCACTAAAAGAAACTTTGAGAAAAAGAAGAAGTCAAAGGTAATGATTATGCAGAAATCTACTTTCTTTAAAGAACAAGCTTGTCAAGTCAGACCAGCCAAACTTGCGTGTGGCACCTGTCGTTTCCCATGGGAATCTACTCTGTAATTCATTTCGCACATGTGTTACTCTCTAGCACCTCCAATGCAAATATAGCAGTCTGCCAGCAGATGCCTCCTCATCTCTGCTCCTGGACTGAATGCATTTCTTCCTGATTTACTGATTCACTTGGCAATCCATCTCTAAAATAGGTCCCAGCAAGTCAGCAAATTCAACTTTACTTGCAGGCAGAGATAAGAGGCTAGTGTGCCAGAAGTGTTCCCAAGATAAGTCACATTTCCTCCAGAGCTTTGCTCGAGCTAACCTCTTAGAGACAAGTTCCCATGTTCAGTACAATTCATGATATAGCCCGCCATATTCATTTCTATTCGGTCTTTAAATGTATAATTTATAGTCAATCACGTTAGTATTGCTAAACAAAACAAGGAGCTCATGTAAATTTAATGAAGGATTGCATATAAAAAACTCTTATGTTTCGTTTTTCCTTTCTCCAGGCTATTCTGTAACGAGGACAGTGGGGGGGGGGGCAAAAAACACAACAAAAGGCATCCTTCCACACAAAGCCAATATTATGCTAAGCAGTAAACTAGTCCAATTGTTTAAATTTTCTAAAGATGGGTTGTGCTTGTCCTTGAAAGTCGTCATCATGCTAAGGTAGTTATGCAAGTTATTAATATTATTATGAATTATTATTATATTAGTCATGTAAGGAGGTTTCCAGGGCATTGATATGTGATTGGTAAGATGTTTTGGGTGGTATTTAGCATTTTTTCTATGCTTAGTGGTGGCTTAAAGGGTTCACTCCCAAGTTTCTATGATATGGCTCAGATCCCTCCTTTAATGCAAGTCTAAGGGATTTTTTTTCAGCAGATTTATCATCCACCAAGTCTGAACACTGCTTGGTATTATTCATTCAAGTTCCTCACATCTCAGAAAGCACGTCTTCATCTCAATTGCCCAGATTTAAGAGAGGTCTACAATTTCACTAAGTAAATGTTTATACTAAACTACAAATTAGATTATCCAAATGAAGAGTATGTGGTTCATTGGCTCTGTATAAAGGCCCAAAATAGAGACAGACAGAAGCAGGTTGCCTTCTAAATTTCATCCACAAGGAGGAACACTGAGAGACTGAGAACAGAGAGCAGCCGAGGCGGGAACCGACTGTCTGCTCTAGTTGAACATCAAACACGGCTTTTCCAGCCAGACTCAGTTGAGAAGAGACTTACTGCATCAGCAGCCAGTGGATGCTTTAATTTCTTATACGTCCATGGAAGCAGAGGAGCTATCAGATTCAAAAAGGTAAACAAATTTAAAAAGTACAAAGGAAGTTTTCTTGTAGTTACGTCGCAACTTCCAAATTCCCTCATGTTTTATGTCCAGGAATGTAATTATACAACTGCAAAAACTGCTGAATTTGGAGCGATCTGCTCAAACTGAGCATCAGAATGGGGAAGAAATGTGATTTAACTTTGAACGTAGCATTGTCTGAGTATTTCAGAAACTGCTTTTCTAACTGTCTCTAAGGTTTACAGAGAATAGTCAGAAAAAGAGAAAATACCCAATAAGTGGCTGATCTGTGGGTGAAAATGCATTGTTGATGCCAGAGGTCAGAGGAGAATGACCGGATTGGTTCAGCTGATTGGTTCAGCCTACTCTACAACCGAGGTCTGCAGAAGAGCATCTCTAAATCCACAACACGTCAAACCTTGAAGCAGAAGGACTACAGCAGCTGAACACACACCAGGTGCCACTCGTGTCAGCTAAGAATAGGAATAATTCGCATGGGTGTGTGGGGGATATTTTCTTGGCACTTTCTGGCCATCGTTTACAGCACAGCTGCTGACCATGTTCAACACTTTATGACCACAACATACCCATCCTCTGATGGCTAGGATATCGCACAATGTCACAAAGCTCAAATCATCTCAAACTGGTTTCTTGAACATGACAATGAGTTCACTATAACTCAAATGGCTTTCACAGTCACCAGATCTCAATCAATAAAAGTACCTTTCGGATGTGGTGGAACGGGAGATTCACATCATGGATGTGCAGCCGACAAATCTGCAGCATCTGCGTGATGCCAATATGCCATCATATCAATATGGACCAAAATCTCTGAGGAATGTTTCCAGCACCTTGTTGAATCTATGCCACAAAGAATTAAGGCAGTTCTGAAGGCAAAAGGGGGTCAAATCTGGTACTAACAAGGTGTACCTAATAAAGTGGCCAGTGAGTGTACTGTATTTGTGCTGTAGAAGCCAAAAGTCAGTATGATTTTAGCTCATTTAAAAATATTATGAATGCAAATTTGCCATATTCCCAGAGGAAAAACTAAAGGATCATGTGACACGGAAGACTGGAGTATGATGCTGAAAATTTAGCTTTGCCATTACAGGAATAAATTACATTTTAACATATACTATATGTAAATACATTTTTAGAAATAGTTTTTACTGTATTTTTAAACAAATAGAGGCATATAGGTGAGCATAAGAGACTCTTTTCAAAAACATTTAAAATCCCTTTAGAGAAATTTAATGGGGAAAATACTTCCAGACCCCAGGCTGATAAAATAGTGCATGGACAATGCTCTAAAATGAAAAATAAGCAACAGGGAGCATCTCAGACGCACACATGCTGTAATGTCCATTGTCCTCCTGTATATAAACCTATAGCTGTAGAATCTAGACCGAAGGAGCTTCAATTGATTTCAAACACTTCACCAGACACAAAAGACTCCTGTCACTGGCAGCAGGCTTCGGCTACGTCCCTTTATGTTGATCGAACGATCACAGCTTCCTTGGTCAGCTATAAATAACCCACCATTCAAGCATGCCTTGCATGACAAGCGGCTGCTATTCACCCTGCCTCAAACAGAATACAAAACTAGCCGAACAGCTAGCCAATACAAAACTCTCACCCTACCTTACGGACACAACTGTCTAGAAAGAGGGGATTATTAAAAAAGAGCCTCTGAGATTTCCTGTCAATTTCAACACCTCATTTTGGAAGCCAAAAAGTAAAAATGAGAAAACCATCCACCATTAACATTAATGAAATGAGGAAAATGCAGCAAGAGGAACAAGACCACATTTGTTGAGACACATGCAGTATGACTTGTCAGTTCTCCAATGTGAGTTGCAGCTGATGAGAGTGCACTTATAACTACTAGACACATGTAATGTGTGACCAAAAAACCCCAAACTATTCATACTTTGCACGTGATGTCACAAATACTGGCTGGCGGGCAAGAACGTCGTTCTCCAGCAACGAAACCCAGTATCTTGCCAGGACGTCACCAGTTTTACTATACAAAAGTTGGTGTTTTGAGGTGTAAACGACATGCCAGATAGTTGTTGTGCGATTGGATGCACTAACCGCAGATGTGATAAGCAACCTTCCGTCTGTGCAGTGATCATTCCATCACTCCATCAAAGGTAATTTCAACATTTGTTTGAATACAATGGGTGTATGATCATGTAATTAATCGTGTCTTTAAGTTACCCTGTAGTTTCGTCAATCAACACCACCAGCTGGTTCGGCGAGTCAGCTGTTTGTGTTATGAGATGGCAGCAAAATTAATTGAAAATGAATGATTTCCGGGCACTTTGACGCTCTCGCCGGTGGCGGTGTGAACGCACAGTAACAGCTGTCGTCTTTTGCTAACAACAACAAAAGTGTGTGATAGGTTAATCCTAGTCCATAGTTATGCAGCTAGCTCGCTAACAGACTTGATAGCTACTAGAAAGACCTGGAACTACAGGACTCTACGTTGAAAATACCCGTTTGTTGCCTGCCAGGTATCCATGGTAGTCACGTGACTGCAAAGTATGAATTAGGTGTAAATGAGGCTGACATGGAAGACTAGAAATGGGACTTTGAAATATATTTTTAGAAAATCACTTTTAAATTGACCAATAATAGACATTTAAAATGGTTTGTTCATGTTAAAATATGTAGTTAAGTGTATTGATAAATAAATTAATAAAATACATTTTAATTGTAAAATTAATAAAAGCATTTACAAATAGAGTGGTGCAGGGATGATGTCAAAACCCTAGACTAATGCTGCCTTCACGTGCTATCGGAATTATCATAAATACTAGTTTAATTGGACATGAACTCAAGTCAAAATTTAAATGCAATGAGCTCGTAATCACTTTAGAAGTGGGAAGTAGGAAATTTCATGTATTTCATGAAGTAAAGAAAATCCCAGAGTTGGAGGGTGAGGGATTTCCCAATTCAACTGAGTTAGACGTTTTACCAGCAGAGTTAAAAAAGGCATTCAAATCTGAGAAATGACGGCAAAGCCAAAGAGAGTCCAGGTGGTAAACCCAAACAGACCAGTAATGGGACATAAATAAAAACCAGAACATATGGATTAGAGTGGCTGAACCAGAATGACACCCGTCACACCAATAGAGGTCATGCGAGACCGGTGGGGTCTACAAACCACCTTACACTGTATAAATTTTACTGATGTATTTTATGTCATAGAATAAAACCTGAGTTTGTGTTAACCACAGACATTATTTCAGGCATTTATCCAAAAATCCACTGACTTCAAAAATGCAAACTCATTTCTGGGTTTTAGGACTCATTCCCGCGGCACTCTATTGTCTCGGTTTCTTTCTTTCTTACTCAGCTCAGATATCAGCTCTCCCTTTTTAAATGACCATTAATTCCTCCATATACCAGTTTTCTTCAGTGCTGTCTGCAATTCTACGATTCACCTGGGACAAAGAGCATCTGCTGGAGAAGACTATGGCACGCTGATTCTGACAATTCTCTATATGTGTACTTTCAACAGTTGGACTTCAAACAAGCTTTTTCCATCTCATAATGAGCCTACAAAAGGAAAATGATTAAACGTAATAAGGTGTTTTTTTGCAAGAACCGCTAAATCAGATCCCGCATCCAGAAAGGGGCACGCTGACAATCCCACCTTGCGAGCTGTAATGACTTACAATCAGTCTCTGAAAGTCCTGGTTGCTAGGACACATCACTGCCACAGAGGCTGGCAATGAGACTGACAACAAGTCACAAAGAAAGAAAGCGACTGAAATTGGATCAATTTCCTTTTCATATCAGCCATGAGTCATGACACGCAAAAGTCCAAAATAACAAAATAACCTGAGCATTGTCAGCGACAGATACCATCTGGAAGAAGGCAAAAGATGCCATCTGCTCTTAAAAAAATACAGAAAATTGCTTCATGAAGGTCTGTTAGCATTACTTGACTTAACATTTGGGGTGTTTAGACCAAACTCTTAGAAGAAAAGGTTCAATATAGAACCTTAAAGGGTTCTGTAAGGTGGAACCTTTTAGCCCAGGGGTT
Organism: Abramis brama; assembly: GCF_963993115.1. Classification (NCBI taxonomy): domain Eukaryota; kingdom Metazoa; phylum Chordata; class Actinopteri; order Cypriniformes; family Leuciscidae; genus Abramis; species Abramis brama. Next base: position 26,152,938 of record NC_139983.1, read on the forward strand.
CATTTTGTGGATTTAGTTTTAATTAATTCATTTTGTTTTAATTTAATTTAATTGTAATTTAATTTTATGAATTAAACCGCTCGTATACATTATCACTAGAAAAAATAAAATAACCCATTAAACAAAACTATTATACAATCATTTAAGACATTTCTCAGTATATAGAATGAAAAAAACACCATAGATATACATTAAAAGCTGGATTTTCACCACAGGGGGACTTTAAAAATTAATGGGGGAGATCGATAATAAGAGAAACATTTAGAGTTCAGGAGCATTTTCATCATGTTCATGTTCACATGAACGTGTGCTTGCAAAGATAAAGGCCTCGGACCTGTGCATGCGTGGATACATGCACAATCATGCTACCTCGCACACACACACACACAGGTTCATGACAAACAAACTATTTTGAGTATTACAAAACAAGCTTTCTTTTTTTACAACAAGCTTTCTCTATTTTTGAAGCGTTATTTTTGACGGGGAACATCAAAGGTGTTACAGGGTTTTCAACACAGCGTTAGTGTTAAGACAGAACGTAGCAAGTAGGTCAAAAGCTCTCTGTAAAGTAAAGCATAATTGTATAATATGGCGTTTAACTTCAATGATCCAATAGCTGCCTTCAAATTCATAAGCAGAAGTTGTATTGAAACAGTGAATTTATCCTGTTAAGGTTGATTCAAAGTTTGCTTCATTTAACTTATGGTACAAAAAAGTTTCCAATAAAATATAACACTTAACCATTGTGGCAAGCAGGGCGGGGCCGAGAGCAGTGGGAACGGAGCGAGGCCTTGATTTTCACAGAGGAGCTACGGAAGGATAAAAGGAGGAATGACGACAGTGAAGGACCAGAGAGGACCAGGTCTGGACTATTTATGTTGCGTTTTATTATGTTTATACACAGTAGTCGTTCGTGAGGGGCTGCTGCTTTACTTTCATTTTGTGTTTGTATATTTTATGATATTAAATTTACGTTGAAACGTTTGCCGGTTCCCGCCTCCTTCTTCCCTGAACCTTTAACACTGATACTACAACCATGAACTAACATAATAAGTAACAATCTGTACCGTTGTCGCCAAGCGATTTGGTCTATAATTTTAAAAACTAAATAATTACAGGATTGAGATTCTCTGCAGACTTGTACTGCCACAGTGAAACATTATCATCACTAAACAAATGCCTTAAAAGGATTTTAAGGCAGTCATTACTCATACAACAAAAACTTGAGAACTATAAACCATCCAATCATTCCTGTTCTTGTTGAACAAGCAGATTCATTGTCTTTGGTCACTCTGGACGACGTCCCTGTTGGCTACAGTGAAGTTATTTAAGACAGCCTTTCCTGTAAGCACAGCTCAAATGTTACTTTAACATACTCTGAAATGTACACAATCTATGTGTAAATTTTTTTAATTAATTACAGGTGTACTGATAGAACCACTAGGTACCAAAAAGAAAATTCTGAATAATAAAAAATATTTTATTATCATATAATATTTTGTGTTCCACAGAATGCAGGTTTGGAACAACAGTAGGCCTAAATTATTTTGGGTGAATTCTCTGCTGAACAAAAACTATCACAGAAGAAAAATACAGAACTTGCATGCTATTGCAAAGTGCAAGAGCGGTAATTATCTCCCTCTTATGCAAGTCGTCATATCTGGTTGATGAAATCAGCAGTATTGACAGTAAAATAAATGGCTCTGTCTCTTAGCGACTGATTTTAATGACAGGCCCTGGAAGTGCTCCGAAAGGAGGGAACCAGAATCGGCCAGATGAAAGACTTGGTACATAAAAGTTCTCACACCCACACCACATCGGAGAAATTACATCAAACACTTGTAGATTCCTGACAGGTACTGAGATTAAATAGTTTGTGTAATTGCTAGGGTTATTTCGAACCAGTTCTATTAAAAACACACACACACACACACACAATCTTGGGTTGTCAGGTTTTACGGGGACTCTCCATAGACATAATGATTTTTATCCTGTACAAACTGTATATTCTATCCCTTAACAATAACCCTTCCGCTAAACCTACCCATCACAGAAAACTTTCTGCATTTTTACATTTTCAAAAAACATTACATTTTGTAGGGTAAGCCTGAACCACACAAACACACACAAATTATTTTTTACAGTCTGAATCTGCAACCAAATTCAGCATTATTCAGTGTTTTGACTATTGTTTATTGTATTCTTTTTGATGCATTTATGTTTATTGGTGATTGTAAAGCACTTTAAGCTTGGTAAAAGCGCTTTATAAATGAATTATTTTAACTATTTCGATTAATGAAATTGATTTCTAATAGTTTTAGTTAACAATAACAACACTGCAGCCAATCCAAACCCAGTGATAATGGTGCAGGGTAACTGGTTAAGTGGTCTAACTGTGAGGGAAAAAAATCTAACTGCATTAATTAACTACAACACTCCCATAAGCAGACCTCTAGCAGAGGCAACTGGTCCCAGGAGAGTGCCCATTTAGAGAGAGAAAGAGTGGTATATCCCTCCTGTGAGAAATCAGAGACGCGCCTAATGCTCCTGCTGTGCTGAGCAACAAGAGACATTGCTTCCTTATTACATTCCACTACAAAACATATACATCAACAGGTAGTGAAGAGAAACCAGTAAGATTTCTGATGTAAATTCATTTAAAAGTTGCGCCACTTTTGCGCACGATATGACATTGAGTCTTAACCAGGTGCAAAAAGTGTTGAAATAGCACTGCAGTTTTTTTTTCTTTCTATGTAAATTAGGCTCATAAAGACATCTTATCAAAAATTTCTTTACTATTTGACTTGCTGAAAGTGTGCATCTGTCTGTACATGTATGTGTTTTTAAAACACAATCTACCTTATTCAGAGAGCAGCGCCATGACAGGGTGAGTCATAGGATAGACTTACTGTGTTTTCAATGGCATCCGCTATAAAAAGCTGTATTGAGCTCCTAGATCACTTATAATTTTGCAAAGCTAATATTGTCTGGGTGTTTTTGTCTACTGAAATTCCTTGGAAAGAACAATCCAAAAACACATTAAATAAAAGTGCAACCCACTGAAGAGATCTATGTCTATCCCTCACAGCCTCACTTTTATTCCTGATAAAAAATAAAGATGGCGCTGCTGTGAATAAGGTCTATTGAGCAGACTAGAACAATTGTGAAGCAATGAAGCAATTCTGTAGTCATAATAGTGACAGTAAAGACGTTTCTGTCATGACAACTCTCTGAGTGCTTGGCATGGTAATGGGTATGACAATGTTGTATGTTTGGTCTTTGCGGAAATAGATGTGCTACTCTGCTACTGCTGCTTTTATTGTCAAGTACGACATGCTGCTGCTGCTGCTTTTATTGCTGGCGCTGCTGCAGAGCAAGTACGACATGCTGCTGCTGTACAATATAGCGTACATGAATTACCAGTAGCAGATCTATACAGGTGGAGCTGGGGGAGGTGGAGGTTTTCTGAAAGCGCGCTGCACTGCTAAGGCAAATCCTTCCCTAGTATTTGAAGGCTGAGCAGCGAGCTCATTGGCTGATACGGCAGGAACCAATCAGCTTTGCCCTATAGATAACGATGTGATTATGAACAGGTGAGTTAAGGACCTATTAAGGTGATGATACACAGGGCAACTTTTTGAGCAATGTTGCCATCAACGGGCAACTAAATGAGACACAGGGCCCACGACCAATCTAAATTATCCAGAGAAATTTATTGCCCATTTTCACTGGGAAAGTGCCCAAGCAACAATCGCTCGACAAGATTGACCAGCAACATTGCTCAAAAAGCTGCCCTGTGTATCATCACCTTTAGCATGCGCCATCTAGAGTTTCATGCCAGAACTTTGGATTTATAATGTTATAAAATATTTATTTTTCACATAAATTTTTTCACATAAAAAAGAATCTTGAAAAACAATTATTGCAATGTCCACAAAAGTATAGGCAGCACAACTTTTTTTAACACTGATGATAAGAATGTTTCTTGAACACCAGATCAGCATGTTATTTCTGAAGGATCATGTGACACTGAAGACTTAAGTAATGATGCTGAAAATTCAGCTTTAAAATTCAAACAGTAATATTTTGAAATGGTATACAATTTAAGATAAGTTTTCTATTTAAATATAATTTAAAATGTAATGTATTCCTGTGATGGCAAATCACAGGAATACATTACATTTTAAATTACATTCAAATAGAAAACTTATTTTAAATTGTATACCATTTCAAAATATTACTGTTACCAAGTTACTAATGTTACTGTTACTAATATTAAGCTGTTACCAAGGCTATTTTAACATTAACAGTCTCAAATGATACAGTCATGTTACCAAAATTGTTGAGCCCAGCCTAGGAACCCACATCTTACGTAACCACAAACAGATCTACATAACTTCACCCCAGTGTTGGCTAAAGCTCAGGAGGTAGTAATCCTGACAGCTCTGACTGAATTATTGATTCCTGTCACATTATAGGGTTTGTAGGCTGATGCCTGCCAAAATCTCATTCAAAAAAGCTGGTGAAGAAGCATGCCAACGACAGAGCAAAGGGCACTAGAGCTGCAGTCAACCAAATGGACTTAGAGATCAAAAACCACCTTGTTTGCTTGGATTTCCATCCTTGATTTATCTTGACTATAGGTTAATGTTGGAGGAATATTGTCATTAACACTCTAGCTGCTGGGTCCCACACCCAAAAAAAGATATTTAACATATCTAAAAAGTTGTAAAGAGGTTGAACAGGTGGGCGTCTCAAAAGAAATGCAATAAAGTACGCACTCCAGAATGCCTGCATTTCTTGACTCATTCTTGCCTGGACTTGCATTACGACTTGGGCGGCGGCAGCTAAAGTGGTCAAAGAAGTTGAAAAGTACGATATGCGTGCAATGGTGTCTATATAAAGCAAAAGTAATGTTGTAAAATCTGAACACTGAAGTGACTGGCAGAGCTGACACTGATAAAGGTCTTGCCATCCATGTCTGGTCATGGAAATATCCTGGAAATATCTGCATCATCAGCTATGCGAACTCTAATTCCGTATTAACCAACCTCTTACATCACATTGATACAATTTGGCTTTCAACTAGATGCACTTCAGAACTGCACTTCTTTTCACTTACTGTCATGCATGGCAGCCGCAATTTTAACTGCTAAATTTGATGAATATTTTATAGTGTAACAGAGCAGATTGTGAACAGAGGCTGTATAACTCTTTGTTAGTGGAGGGTTATGAAAAAACGATGACTTAACCTGAGGCATATGACTTATCCAGAGGCATTATTAATAATGTATCCATACAAGAAAGCTATAATAGGCAGATGATTCCGGCAAAAACAGAACACATCTGCTGAAAGGTGCTTGGTAATGTATATATCCAATCAGTATGTCAATAGACAATAAACAATTTGTTTTGTTTTGTAATATAGTTCTCTAGAATGCCGTGCCATCGAAAAAGTCAAAACTTGAGGGAACGAGCGAGTTAATGAATCTTTTTAGTGTGATTCAAAAGATTCGAGTCACTTGGATGAATCAAAGTCCCCGCTATTTAGATTGTAAATAGAATGTAGGCTAGTACCAGATGATAGCAATGAAAAGAAAAACCTTTGGTCTTTTATAAAACATATAGAAGTAAGTTACTTAAAATACCATGGCCTTTGATCTTACATAGCCTACAAGCAAACGAAATCTGAACAAAATAACGTGGAAAATAATGGGGAACCGAAACATCTCTCGTCTAGCTCCCTTCCCTAGAGTGTTCTTTTGCTTCATTACTTAATGTTACAAATGGTTGTATTTAGGACATCTGTAAATATAATCTCTTCTTTTGCAGAACGTCGCTCTAGCGCAGGCTCGTGACTATGGCGCTGTTTCGAAACATATCGAGCTGCCTACATAGACATCATCATGGGGTTCATGGGTGCTCGCATGCATGATGTTAGACTTCTCTGAAAGCGCCTAGCTAAATGCCTATAAATCCTTTTTAAAACAGATAACGTTACATATTTGGTTTAGCAACGTGTGTTGCTAAACCAAATATGTTATCTGTGTGACTCATAGTCAACAGACAATATTTTGAGAAAAATACAGGAAAGAAAAGAAGGGAAACGGGCGTTATGAAACACGCGAAGATGAATTTCAGGCTTGTTATGTTGTACTCTAAAATATCGTACTAAAACGCTCTTATGTCATGCAGTTGTCGGTGGCAGACGTGCGCATCAAATGTGCTGGATTTACAGCAAACGACTCCACACTAGCTAGCGCTCTTTGCTAGGCAAAATGTCAAAAGCGAAACATAAATCCCAGTTAAAGTGACAGTTTACCTGGTCCACTGGCAGATCAATAATCTTACTAATTGGCTGCAGCAGTGTAGAGCCTGTGCAAGACGTAGAAGTGGCCATGTTTCAGTCCAGCTCCACTCCCTAACAGTCAGATCGCCCAAAACACTGTCCGTCCTCTTCCTCTCCTTCTCTTCCTCTCTTTATGGTGGATGGGTGTTGGGAATGCTGTTTTAGGTGTTGCTCTCGCGGACTGTCAGCGCTGTAGCACCGCCTGAACATCAACACAAAGCCCGTGTAGGCGGACTGACTCGCCCAACCCCTCCATTACATCAAACTATTGCTGCTCAATTACACACACGAGAACACACACACACACACACACACAGATCAAAAGAACTTAACTGCCACTCCCTCTCATTCATCCCTCTCATTTGCCACAGCAGTACACTCATATTAATTGAGTATGATTTTTTTAAGACATAACATAAATTAAATTAACATGCACATGAGACTCCAGACAAATCATGAGGGGGTCGCCCCCTCATGGCCGCGGCCATGTTGACATCACATGACCAGCTGTCATGCAATTGAGTTTATAATAATAATAACTTCTCAAAGTGCTTTACGAATCAATAATCAAGTACAAACATTAAAAAATAAATGTAACAAATTAGTTACTGAATACAAGGATACATCATGAATGAAAAAAAAAGCTTTCTCAGTAACACTTTAAAATAACTTAACATCAACAAACATTAAGACAGCTAAATATTTCTCATATATTAGGCTACTTACCAAAATGTCATAAAATTATGTATATTTGGACACGGATCCCCTGCAATACATATGAGAAAATTGTATTGTATTGCATGATTAATATTGGAACAGAACTAGTCTGCCTGACTTCTATGACCTAAAAATTAGACCCAGAACCAAGATTTGACCAATATGATGTCTATTATAAATGTTCTTATTGTGCAGTAAGAATTACAACAAGGTCACGAGGACCAGACTTTCTTTCCTGAAAAAATATTTTTAGTGCATCACGCCATAGAGCTGTTATGGGAATTCCAATAAACTCCTGTTGATCCAGTCTTTGAGTTCATTGGTGTCGGTCTTTATAAACAATGACCCCTCAAGTTCAAACAAGATGCTTCTGCACAGATCATCTTCCAAAAATCTTCACACATTGTGCTTTTGCTCACGTCTCTTTAGCCTCAATAAACTCCCAATTGCTGCTTATTAATAGTTAGAACGGTAGTTGTTTAGTTATTGGGTAGAATTAAGAGATGTAGAATATGATCATGCAGAATAAGGCATTAATATGTGCTTTATAAGTATTAATAAACAGACAATATCCTAGCAATAGGCTATGCATGCTAATAAGCAACTAGTTAATAATGAGAATTGGACCCTAAACCAAAGTGTTACCATGTATTGTATTCAGAGCACAATGGTCAAATTGTTTTGTTTGTAGTTAGTACTTTTCGTATCAGTTATTTTATTATATGCTCAGCATCAACACTTATAAGTGGACTTGTATGAGGAGAAGCGCTCGAGTGCAGTAGTCAGAGAGTGCCATCTACTGGTCATGTTAGAATGTGAAAATCAAATAAATATCCCTGTTTTATCACTTCAGTTTGTCATTTATTAAGAATTTAACTTGTTTTTAATTAACAAATTTGTTAGACAAAAACGTCTTGACAAAAATGTCAGTGAGATATTGTTTATTAAGCAGGGTCTGGCAGCAGACTTGTTTATTTGCAACCTGTTTCATTCTTGCCAACAGCATAAATATGATATCTACAATTCTACATAATAAATAACCTATAAATAATAACCATTGCCAAATGTGTTGCTAAGTTTCACAATTACATATACTCACCTAAAGGATTATTAGGAACACCATACTAATACTGTGTTTGACCCCCTTTCACCTTCAGAACTGCCTTAATTCCAGGTGGCATTGATTCAACAAGGTGCTGAAAGCATTCTTTAGAAATGTTGGCCCATATTGATAGGATAGCATCTTGCAGTTGATGAAGATTTGTGGGATGCATATCCAGGGCACGAAGCTCCTGTTCCACCACATCCCAAAGATGCTCTATTGGGTTGAGATCTGGTGACTGTGGGGGCCATTTTAGTACAGTGAACTTATTGTCATGTTCAAGAAACCAATTTGAAATGATTCGAGCTTTGTGACATGGTGCATTATCCTGCTGGAAGTAGCCATCAGAGGATGGGTACATGGTGGTCATAAAGGGATGGACATGGTCAGAAACAATGCTCAGGTAGGCCGTGGCATTTAAACGATGCCCAATTGGCACTAAGGGGCCTAAAGTGTGCCAAGAAAACATCCCCCATACCATTACACCACCACCACCAGCCTGCACAGTGGTAACAAGGCATGATGGATCCATGTTCTCATTCTGTTTACGCCAAATTCTGACTCTACCATCTGAATGTCTCAACAGAAATCGAGACTCGTCAGACCAGGCAACATTTTTCCAGTCTTCAACTGTCCAATTTTGGTGAGCTTGTGCAAATTGTAGCCTCTTTTTCCTATTTGTAGTGGAGATGAGTGGTACCCGGTGGGGTCTTCTGCTGTTGTAGCCCATCCGCCTCAAGGTTGTGCGTGTTGTGGCTTCACAAATGCTTTGCTGCATACCTCGGTTGTAACGAGTGGTTATTTCAGTCAAAGTTGCTCTTCTATCAGCTTGAATCAGTCGGCCCATTCTCCTCTGACCTCTAGCATCAACAAGGCATTTTCGCCCACAGGACTGCCGCATACTGGATGTTTTTCCCTTTTCACACCATTCTTTGTAAACCCTAGAAATGGTTGTGCGTGAAAATCCCAGTAACTGAGCAGATTGTGAAATACTCAGACCGGCCCGTCTGGCACCAACAACCATGCCACGCTCAAAATTGCTTAAATCACCTTTCTTTCCCATTCTGACATTCAGTTTGGAGTTCAGGAGATTGTCTTGACCAGGACCACACCCCGAAATGCATTGAAGCAATTGCCATGTGATTGGTTGATTAGATAATTGCATTAATGAGAAATTGAACAGGTGTTCCTAATAATCCTTTAGGTGAGTGTATATAAGTTTGCTTTTAGTAGGCTAACAACTGTAAGGGCATTTCAAGCTGGTACTGTTTGTGAATGAAAACAAAGGCAGACATTTTTTCAAAGCAGCGTTTATCAATCAATCAATCAATCAAACTTTATTAAAGACTCAAAGTCCAATTAAAAAATCCGGATCCGTTTACATATAGCCTACTGTAATTCAGGTGATTTGATTTCATACATTTGATTTCAGATTTGAGTTCAGTTACTATTAAAATTAAATGCAAATGTCACAGTCTGACAGCGCATGTCCATTTTAGAGTTCCAGGATGTCCACAGATTACCTAAACCACTCGACCAAAGTCGTATTGTAACAACACCTGCTTGTTTGGCTTTTTTACTATGTATAGCTCAGTGGACTTCATGTTAACACACATTTAAGTAACATTGGTGGGTCAGCATATTAGTTCAAGGTTAGTACAAGTTCAGTACAAGGCTTTGCTGCTCTGCTGAACATCTGCTCGACACGCAAGTGCAACGGCAAACATATCCAGCCTGAGTGGTTGTAAGACTCGTTATTCATTGTGTCTCAGTGTCTGGACGCACATGTTAAGCTCACACGACACACACAGCTCGGGTTTAGCAACAGTACAGTAAAGAACAGGGTTGAAACTAAATTTCTGCTTAATTGTTTAGGCCAGGGGTCACCAAACTCGGTCCTGGAGGGCCTGTCCTGCAGAACTCCATCGCACCTGCTTGAAAGTGTCTATGCCTAGCGAGACCTTAGATGGTTCAGGTGTTTAATTGGGGTTGGAGCTAAAATCTGCAGGACAGCGGCCCTCCAGGACCGAGTTTGGTGACCCCTGGTTTCGGCTAATATTTTTTAGATACTACCATCTTGCCAATTAACCTATTTTGTTAATTTATTTTTATACAGTAGTGTACTAGTCTTTATAAAGGCAGTGTCAATGTTTTAAATGTTTAACTTAATAAAATGTTTCATGTGGAACCAATTAACTGGTGTCAAGTCAATATTAATTTAATATGTTTGAATCAACCTCTCATTCCAGTATGCAGTAACTTGGGAACAAACAGACAGAGAAGAATCACTCTCATTCACTTTCATACACTGACTCATTGGAGTAAATGGTCTAATTTTGCAGAGAGAGAAAAACTTACATTTACATAAATACAGGTAAGTGGAATAATTCATAAATATTATTGTTTTTGTTCAGTTTAAAAATAAAAAAGCCAGTTATTCAGGATCTGTACCTGCTGAAAAGTTCCTTTTGACCCCACTAAACAAGTTATCAACATTTTTCCTACACTCCATGATGCTTTGCATGAATTATTTGAGGAACATTCATTGAGTTGCAAACAATTAATGAAACTGTTTAAAGTCGGCATAAAATTAAAGTTTCAAGATTGAAGTCTCTTCTTTCCAATTGTGACGTACATATCAGAGAGAAATGGCTTCCCGACTCGATCAAGAAAAGATTTTGGCAATTGGGAATTGACTGGATGGTTGTGGTTGGAATTGAGTAACAGGTTGTCCCGCCCTTGCGCCAGTAAACACCATCAGAAAAGAGATGTCGCTGTAGGAGGGAGTTATTTAGATTTAGATTTTTTTTGTAAATATGTGCATGGATAAATCATTTATAATAAATACTGAAATATTCCATTTAAAAAAAAATTGATTTCATGGTGACTTTTACTTGACCCATATAATGCAACAAATAAGCAAAAGCAGAGAGACCAAGTAGCAGTTCTTGCATTTTATTTGACAGAATACTAATATAACTAGTTGGTCCGATCCAATAAAGATACAAAAAGTTCAACTATATACATAAAAACTAAGAAAATAGAATGGATATAGAAAAAAGATGCAGTTCAAAACACATTATACAAATCTGAGCTTTATAAAGTCTACAATGTAAGAAGTTACTATATGAAGAAAAAAGCACTTCACACAGCTTTTAGTCAACCGCCTGACAAGACACAACAATGCACTTATTTTTCGCCGTGCTTTTCAGTGTGCCATTTTTTGAAGCAGTTCCTCGTAGGCACAAAGCACAAAGCTACACTGCATTTTGAACAGTACACAGGTGTCTTTACTTTGAGACCTGAAAGTTTGCAAAAGACACAGACTCTCCTCCCACTTGTGGCATCTGACCCGTAATACTCTGGCCAGCATGGCTCATTCTTTGAGTTGTCCTCAGTTGTGGGGGTCTTGGGGGCAGGTGATGAGTTGGACAGTGTACCAATCTTTACCAGCTCAGACACAAGTGTCTCTCTATATTTCTTCTGGGTGAGAGGGCTCTTATTCTGAGATTTGGACAGTTGCTGATGGAGAATAAAACTGTTCACCACGGCGATATCGATGAAATGAAAAAAAAAGGTCTTGTACCATTTTCTGGTTTTGTGTAGGACATTGTAGTACCCAATTAGAGCATCCGAAACGTCCACACCTCCCATATACTTATTGTAGTCCTTCGTTGCTGCTGGAATTGGGATCTCCCTAATTTCCCACTCATTCTTGGGATTCCTAACACGCCTGGTGATGGTAGCACCATCATATGCCTTGTGCATCGTTGAACACATTGAAACCAACTTTGAGTCCATCCACCTCACAAAGAGGAGCTTACCTTTCCGAAGCCAGCGCATGGATCCCTTTTGGGCTCTGAGGCTGAGTTCATTGGTCATTGTTCTAGGAAAGCCCTGTTGGTGGGAACGTATCGTGCCGCACGCAAGTGTCTTTTTATCCAGCAAGTCCAATAAAAGGCCTGGGCTTGTGTAGAAGTTGTCCATATAAACCTGGTAGCCTTTGCCAAGAAGAGGCAGATCCAGGAGGCGCATCACAGAATCGTAACTCAGTCCTTTACCTGTGGCCAGCAAAGATTTACCTTCATAAACAAAGAAGTTCCATGTGTAGGCACAGGCAGAATCAGCAAGAACAAAGAGTTTGTAACCCCACTTGGTAGGCTTGTCCTTCATGTACTGCTTGAAGCCGATTCTCGCTCTAGTGGCCACCATCCTCTCATCCACCGACAGCTGTCTGTTTGGATGGAAGTACATTTTGCACGCATTGACGATGTCGGTGTAAAGTGGCTTGATTTTGAAAAGTCTGTCATGGTCACAAGTCCCTTTTTTCAGTGCATTCGCTCGATCCTCCTTAAGATCGCAAAGATGCAGATTCCAAGTGATGGCATTAAATCTGCACCTGGACATCACCGATTTTGGAAAAGGTAAAGAGTAAATGTCTTTTCTGGACCAGTAGTCTAAAATATTTTTTCCGCTGAGAAGCCCCATGTAAATAACCAGCGCAATAAACGAATACATTTCATGTGCTTTCAAAGGCACCCAAAGGAATTTTTTACCATCTTCAGACATCCTCATTTTTCCATAACTATTTGTGTTCGTCACAATGGTGTCTATCACAGAGGTTGAGAAGAAAAGCTGAAATAGTTGTAAGGGGGAATACATTCTGTCCATGACGACCTGAGGTCCTGGGGTTCGCTTTGGTAAAAAATGGGGTAGCACTGGAGCTTCATCCTCCACGCTGATGTCATTCCAAGCGTCTGTGTCACTCTCCACTGACCTGCCACTTGCAGACCTTTTTCTCACCCGTGGAGAACGAGACCTTCCTTTGGGAGTTGACCGTGGACCTGAAGAATCACCACCACAAGATGTGGGGGTTCTGGGGGTGCGAGGTGTGCTGGTGGGGGATATAAAGAGAAGCCGTTGTTTTTTGGGGCTTGGCTCACTTTCTGGTTCCCATTCTTCTTCACTTGAGTCTAAACTGTAACAAACACAAAATGATCAATGGGCATGCGCAATACACGTGCATCTGATGCTTGCATATGTAAATCGAACACGTGCACAAGTAATTTACATGGACATAACAGTTGCATAAATGCAATATGCACAAAATCTCGCAAAAATTCAAAGGAACACGCAAAAGATGCAAAATGCACAATGCAATTCACGCAAGCAACATCTGCACAAATGTGCGGGACAATTCATATATGCACGGAACAACAGATTTATAAACAAAACGCACCGAGCAGATACACAGATACATTTGTGATATGAAACACAAATACGTGAATCAGGTCATAATGTGTACGTACTCCTCAAAATCAGTTTCCTCTTCTTCGTCGCTATCGGCCTCTCTCAAAGGCTCCTCGTCGCAAAATTCGTTGTCCCTTACACGACCGAGCTCTGCCTCTTCCAAAGCAGAATTCACACCAAAACGCAGCTTTCGGGCAGCTCTATCCTTTCTAGAAGCCATTGTGTCCACAGACAAGTGCGGGCAACGAAAGAATGTAGATAAATGCTGTTCAAAGTGCTAAACACGTATGAGACGTGCATTTGCAGAGCCGCAGAGCGAAACGTGAACGTTACCTGCAGCGCTAGCCTAGTCCAGCAGCAGCTGCAGACCGGAACTCACGAATGCCCAAACCCACTTCCAGTTCCTCCACTAACCCCCTAACCTCCCTACAACCATAACAAATACACCCTGACTAATGGCAAAGCCCTGTCCACCACTAACCATAACCTCACTGAGACTATATACAAGACTTATAAGTCTATAAAAAGCAGAAAGCTGGGCGACACGGTCTGACCAATCAGAATCAAATATTCCAAATAAATAAAAAAATATATTAATTAATTAATAAAATAATTAAAAAGAATAAATAAATAAATAAATGTTATTAGCACGAAAACACAAAAAGTCAACATTATGACACAGGTCATAATCATGAGATAAAAAGGTCATGATTAATTATGAAATAAAACTTTAATATATGACATAAAACAGTAGTGAGATAAAAAATGCAATATTTTGAGGGAAAAAAGTGTCAAAATTAGCCTATAAGATAAGGCATAAAAAGGTAAGAAATAAAAGTCAAAATTATTACATAATTATTACATAATTATTACATAAAAACACAAATGTAATGAAAAATATGTTTATAATTTTTTTGTCATAATTATGATTTTTATTTCTCCTTATAATGTCATAGTTTTAACTTAGGCCTATAGTTTTTTTTTTACTTTTTATTTTTTATCAACATTTTTATTGTTTTCCAAATGGAGAAGGGGGGGGGGGGGGGGGGGGGGGGGTTACAGACATATCCAAAATCACATGTGACTATGTTGAATTGAGAAAAGTAAAATAATAAAAAAACAAAAAAACATCACATTGTTAAGATAATACATACAGCGACAAAAACATGTTCGGCAGGTAGAGTTCACAATAATGATTGCCTAGCTGTTGTCCCTGGTCCAAGGCCTATAGTTTTTATGTCATAATTTTAACTTTTTATCTCATGTTTGTGACTTAGATGTTAATTTTTTTACCTCATAATCATTACTATCTCATTATTTCGATTTTTTTTTTTTTTTCATTACTTTGATTTTTTTTTTTTTTTTTTTTTTTGGCGGAAATGGGCTTTCATATTAACTATAAAGAGTATGTCTGTTTTTTATTGTATTTCTATAATTATTTTGTATATAACTTATTTTTGTCATTGTACAGCATGGGTCAACTGTTGTGGTTTTTAATTGTGCTTTATGAATAGAGTAGACATTGAAATTGTAAATATGGAACAGAGTAAAGTACATCACATAGCCTACTCCTGATATAGCCCCATGTAAGCAGACTGAACTGTACATTGCAGCCTCTGCAGATGTTATACATTCCTAAAGTAAACCTCCTCAATAAGAAACAATTTATTCTAAGAGACACCAGTAGAGGTCATGAATCAACCCCTGCATGCTTTCACTCTTCATTATGAGCTCTGAGTGGAGAGCATATTAACATTCAGAAGAGAGCCTGCTGTGCAAAATGGGAATTAGAGATAAAACTTGCTCATCATATGAATAATTTTACAAAATTCATATAACAGGAGTTAATTTGATTGGTTTCGATGTCATTGGGGTCATCAGGTCATCATTGTGTTCAAATATCCACAATACATAAACCAAAAGCACAGTAGTATTGTCTTTAATGTCACATTTCCACAGTAGCCTGAACAGAATTAAACTGTATGAGGCATACATTTATGAATAGTGTTTCCTCTTTTTAGCCTGAAGTGACTGCAGTCTTTTGTGAGGATGCAAATGCACATATCTCGCTAAAGGGTTGTAGCTTTTACAAATAGCAATAAATCACCATAATAGGGCAATAGAGCAAATACATAGTCTTTATTTCACGCTGCGCTTGTTTGTACTACTTTATGGAAGGTGTAACTGTCTGAAAATACATGCTCACATAGATTTTTAAAGAGTTATAATCACTGTTAAAGGACTCTTTAATAATGCATTTAAGACAGAATGCAAAAAGTAAAGCACATTTCTGCAGAAAATTAAACCAAAGCACTGTTCTGCGAATGTTGCTTAATATTTAATGTTCTGATCAGTTAAAAATCTCTTTAGATTGTTCTTTAGAGTCTGTTAAATGTGTGTTACTGACAAACAATTTAGTGAATTATTTATGTTGAAAGATAATATCGATTAATTATTCTCCATAGATAGATAGATAGATAGATAGATAGATAGATAGCCTACATATAGCCTTTATATATACTGTACATATGTGTGTGTGTGTACTGGACATTAAAAATATAAAATACCAGCTCAATATCTCTTGCACTGGAGAACAAAAACTACTTTATCTGATAATCAATGCGAATTCAACTGCTCATATAGTAAGACTGGCTCATTACAGGCCTCAGCAATTACAGAATTATCATTTTAATTAGTCTTTTGTTTCAGAGGCAGGGGAGGGTGAAGCTTATATTGGAAGAGGTATGGCAACTAATAATTATAATAATGGCACTAAAAGTACTCTTACTCTACAAGCTAATGAATTTATATCCAGGAAAGAGGATGGGGTTTCTTTCTTGAAGCCCAAAAGATACATCTAAAATATTTTGAAATTATTATAGGCCTATAATTACACATCATTAGCAAAAATTCTAATATCATTCACAAACGCATTTGGCCTACAACAATACTTTATCCCAGCAGCACTCTATTATTGGGCAACTTCAAAAGTGGGCATAAAGATTATTAGTCAGTAAGAATTTCAGTTTCAGTCTATGACTTTTGAACTACTCATAATGGACTATTTTTATAAAGTGTTATGTCCTTGTTGGAGTTTGGGATTTAAAATCAACAGTACACTTTCGTTGTATGTGAAAGCTGCCTAAAACATTTGTAACAAAAACATTTAAAATAATAATTTGTAAGAAACAACAACAGCAACAAAAAAAAAACATTAAAAAAATAATAATTCCGTGGTGAGCATGAGTAAATAAAGTCAGAATTTTATTGTTGGGCGAACTATAGCTTTAAAAACTTAAAAGTAAAAAATAAAAAAAACACTTGTAAAAAAATCCTTGGCTTCAGAGAGACATTAAATGTCAATTTCTTTTATTTACACGCTTAAAAATGTCCTTCTCCACCTTAAGAGAGGCGCTCACGATCCTAAAGGCGATCTACAATCAGGCCACGCCCTGCGTCAGTTACGATTGGCTGAAAGCTGTTAGCTCTGGTTCCTCATTGGTCACTCCTTTCCCATTGAATCTCCTCCACCTTTACTTTGTCAATTTCTGCGCTTTCATTGAATTGCGTTGCAAGAGCTGCATCGACCCAAAGCCTGCAGCAATCTCAGCACGACAACGTACACTAGTCCCTTAACAGATGAGGACTACATCACCAGACTGGTTTATTATCAAACGAGTGGACCAAATTCGCACTTTCTTTCACTGGTGGAAGAACTGAGAACCAACACCGTGGGAGAGAGATTTCCCGTCGTAGAAGCGTCACTTCTCTGTAGTTGGCTAATGATTTTTATTAATTCCCAACTTGTCTTTAATCCACCGAGGACAAAACACAGCGATGATAAGACTTCAGGACGCTCATGAGAGTTTTATTTCGTCACTGTATCTCTGAATTTCGACATTAAGTGCACCACAACCGGTCATTAAAAGGATTAAAACCGACATTTGTGGGTTTTGCGAAAGGAAATACAATGCCGGACCAGATCACAGTGGCGGAGTTTGTGGCGGAGACCAATGAAGATTATAAATCGCCCACCGCCTCAAACTTCACCACTAGAATGACTCACTGCAGGAATACTGTAGCCGCACTGGAGGAGGTGAGACTCATAACTTTAATTAACCTGCTATTTTGCTATTGTTAAAACCTTGCTGGGTGTTTTGCTTACTTGCAAGACCTCTAGAGTCAGATATTGCCACCCCCCTCCTTCTTAGAGTAACTAAATGAGTTACTGAGGAGGCAAATCCTTTGTTGATGCCTCACCCATCAGACAACTGCTGTATTGCATTGTCTTATGCTGATTATTAGATTTAATAAACAGTTAGTTTATTCACTGCTTATTTAGATAAATGCACAGGCTGAAATACATACATTGAGTGGGTTAGAATTTATATGGAAGAAAAATAATAGTTGATCAGCACCTGTTACAATTAACGGCCCGGTTTCACAGACAGGGCTTAGATTAAGCCAGGATTAGGCTTTAGTTTAATGAGGGCGTTTAAATAGCTTTTATAAATGTGCCTTAGAAAAAAACATTACTGGTGTGCATCTTGAGACAAAACAACAGCCCTGACATATTTTAATATATGGCAATGCATGTTGCTTTCAGTTAAAACAGCTCAAACTTGCATTTTAGTCTGGGACCAGGCTCCAGCAACTCACTATCTTGTCCATCAAAGCTGGTTTCTAGTTGGGTCTTAGAGCTGGTGCATGATGGGCATCTGGTTGACCAACTACAATGTTTCAAAACCCACCTTGACATCCTTAAAGATGGTCCAAGTTAGGACATGATAATGACCAGCTTCAAAAAAGATAATACACCAGACTACAGTTTAATCTGCTATACAGTGTTCTCACAGTCAAGATCCAAATCTAGCTGGTCTTCTAAACTGGCGAAGCAGGTGTTCAGGTAGTGTGATGATAAGGTAGTCTACCAGCCTGAACCCCTCTAAATCCAGCCATCAGTTGGGATGACCATATTAGACCCAGGCTCCAAAACACATCTTCCAGTTTTAACTGGATTTTCTGACAGGGAATATGAACGTGGTGCATCTAAAGTGTGTCTATATTGTATAAAAACATCTCATAAGTGAGTGAAGCCTCGCCCTGACCAGATATAAATAGCCTTTCTCAACTCGATGGGCTCTGCTGCTTTTGTGTTGTGTTGAATGGAGACAGCTTCCTGTGGGATATCCATCATCGCAGCTCCAGATTATTACCGTCATAGATGCTGCAGGCTCTATAGACTTGTTATTGAGTATACAGATAACAGTAATGTAGTTTGTCAAGATGTTATGCTATCTTAGAAAGGGTCAAAGCAGTGACTGTCACTGATAATAGCAAGGTGAGTTTAATGTCAGTTTATTGCTAATGTATTTCACTGGTTATAACTTAAATCCGCTTTTTTTTTTTTTTTTAAATGACATTGGGTTAAATGATTCCTGTTGGTTTTAAGGTAATTCTTCAAGTGGGTAACTGCTTTCTATCCTGTGACTGAGTGTCCTAGGAAAAACTCAGGAAGTCTGGAGCTAAATGATTGTTTTTGGTCTTCCTCTTATTGCATGCTGTTTGTTCGCTCTTAGGCTTTGTGGTCATTGCTTCAGGGACATAAATAGTGCTGCCCACATATTTGTAGTTTTATGGAATCGCTGTAATTTGGGTGTTTTTTGTGTGTTTGGTCTCACACTGACCGCTCACCAACAAACAAGAGTCCAAATTTTTGGGGGATTTATCGATGCCCTTCCATGTTTTAATGAGAAGCTTTTTGCATTGTGATTGGTTTGCTGTATTCACAGAAAATGTGTTTATGATGCTTCTCTGTATTGTCTCATGACTTCGAAACTGCTTCCCTCATGGGTCTCATTGCTTCAGACACTTTAACATAAGGGCCTAATTTAGCTTGCAGCTTTTGCCTGATAACAAACAGGACTAGATAGAAGGAATTCTATAATTAATTCCTAAATTCTTTTTAATGCAATTACACTGGAAAACAAGTTAATTTGAGGCCTGCAGTTGTGAACGCCTCAGCCACTATAGGGAAATGAAGTCCATACTACCCATTTTGAGGTAACAATATGTGGCATGGCCTTCACTTGATAGGCTGGTCATAACCAAACATTTACTTAACCAATAACCATCAGACGTCTAATGCTACTACACTGAGAAGAACTGCATGTAGTACTATATTTATGTATTATATAGAGTACTTCATCTACAAACACTAAGGTTTGTGCTGTTCCAGCTATTATTGATTGCATCTTTTTAGTGTCAAGTCACCTCATGAGTAAAATGTGTTTTTTAGACTGTAAATCAGATCTTGGACTGTGAAACATATTGGTGTTTTTAGTTTAATAACCTCTCTCTCTTTTATGGCGTGGGAGAGTGGGGTTGATTTATGGTCGGATGTGTCCTTGTCTTGTTGCGAGGTCAGCTGTGGGCAACGGGTTCAGAATCAAATAAGCACCAGTGCTTAATATGATATCTGAATCTTCTCTCACATTTATCTGAATGTTGATTTTCTGATATATGGATATAACTAGACTTTCTTTTAAATAAGTTTAACCCACTTTAGCCCACTTTTGTAGGCCAAAGTAAGCTGTATAGCCTAGTTCAAACTGAGAATTATCTGACTCTCTAGTTTAGATATTGGCTGGAGTTTCTTCTCCTTGGTTGCACTTTATCTTTAGAAAGTGTTTCAAACGCATTCAAGGCTTCAGTGCTGCCCTACCCATGTGTGGTTTGAGTGCATCTTTGTAACTTCCACACAGAGTTCACATTCACAGTGTGTCAGTGAAGTGTGTGATCCCGCTGAATGACTCTGCTTGGGGATTACAGGGAATCACTATGGTATTCCTGTTATCCTTAAGAAATGTTGGCATTGACCTTGTTGTCTGCTGAAAACCTTCGGCTGTTGAAGCCAGTGGTGCGTTGTTGTCCAGAAGTCATAATCAACCAAATAAGCACTCTCTGAACTACAGTTTCTTTTGATATTCCGGTTTGTCCTTAGGAAAGTCAGGTCTCTGTAATATTCTGCTGCCTAGAAACAGCTTGGGTTTCTTTCTCAGTGTTAATTGATGTTTTTTTCCATTTGTTTTATCTTCCACCTGTCTGATTTTTTATGTAGAACACATCAAAAATAGGTTCTATGCAAAATATGATTTAAATTAATATTTTTATTAATTAGTTGTCATTAGATATTTGTTGTTCTAGTCAACTGGAAGCTACCCTGGTGTAAACAAACTCAGGTTCCTCCGTGGTTTTCTGATGGGCAATGCTGGTCTATTGCTGGAAAGCTATTGTTGTTGTAGGTATACCAGCTTGACCAGCATAGCCATGATTTATTAATCTTATAATGATCTCATTTAAGATGGTCACCAGCTGAACCAGATAGGTTAGTCTACTTGGATTGCTTCTTTATCACTAGTGTCACAGGGCTTGACAGTTAGGAGCTCTTTAAAAACCGAAATGAAAATATCTTAAGTAATCATGTGTTTTTTCTTAATTAATGAATACAAGGAGACATTTATTAGCAAAATTATTTAATTTATTAGAATGCAAAAAGCACACTATAGGCTAGATTTAAATATTTCTGTTATATATTGTTTCAGTACAAATAAAATAAATATTGAATATGTGTTAAATATAGTTCTTAGTTTCTTGTGATAAAGCAGCCCAGACAGAAGCTATAAGAGTTAACTTACTTTTAAAACAAGATACAGTTTATTGTGTAACCAAAATACAAATAATAACCAGAAAAAAAAGGTTATGCATAATGCGAAACTTTTAATTATAAACAAGCCCAAAATACACTGGGACTCTTATTTTGAAATGTTATATTTAAAATGAGATTTTTTAATGAGATATTTTTCAACATATTACAATATAAACACCATCAAGTAAACATTATCATAATTCCTTGACAGTAGATTGTATGTAATTGCTTGGTATAAATGCGTGGCATTCGTTGACTGAAATGCGCTGAAGCCGCGAGTCTGTAGAACGCGCAACAGCGCCTGTGTTTTGACTTTAAGCGTGCAGCAAATTTAAATAAACTTAGACTTTTAAGGACCCACAGGGACTATTTTTATTTGAACACATGCTCCTAAATAAATTTTACACTTGGCACTCTTCACATTTTAGTCGCAAATGCAAGTAAAACACTCTCAATGCTGATGGAACCAGCAGCTGCTCTGTGGAACAGGTGAGTTGTGGGGGATTTAAAGCACCAGTAGTTGAGATTACGGTGGACAAAAGCTAAAACAACACTAGCACCTGCCACCTGTCCTCTGTAAATGTTAAGATGCTTTTTAAACCTGCTGTCTTTTGAGACCATAATTCACTCCTTGTGATTAGAAAGTCAGCATAAAAAGGAATTTGCATCCCATTTACATAAACGTGACGTTTTTTCAAACGTGACATTCAACAGGATTTTTTATTTTGGATGGAACTTTATCCATCAGGATTTGATTGGAAAATTCGAGAGCTTGGTGACATCTCCTGAGGTGGAGTAAGTGCTTTTCTGGTGGTCACCATGCTGCGAATCCATCTTAGCTCACTGTATTTTTGGGAAACTTTCCCTTTGATTTGGGCCAAAGCCACGGCCCTTTCCCAATAGATTCTGGAGTTCTGTATCTCACATGGTAGATGCCAAAGGATCTTGAATGAATCCCTGATGACATGTTGGAAAAGAGGGGTTGAGGAAATCCCATTAATTTGGTGGAGCAGGTTGTATTGATCTGCTAGGGTTCACAAGTGCACTGGCTTTGTTTAGTGAGTGTTGATGGGGGCAGGGAGACCCTCTGTCCCATCTTGGGGGTTTGTCACAGATTACCAGGGACAACTCCCTTTTCAGGGCCATTGTTAACTGGTCAAGCTCTACTTCTTCATTAATGAAGTTCCCTCCATTGATTTGTTGCTGTGTCCTTTTTGAAGAAGGCCATCCATTTCCCAGGGGTGGCTGGTAATCGTATTACACTGTCTCTTTCACTTTAAGCAATCCCAACGGCAAATTTGAGGACTTTTAACTGCACGCCATTTTTTTTTCTTCTTTGGCTTGCATTAAAATCCTAGTTTCTACTCTTTAATCTTTTAAATTTGTAATTGTCTGTAGACCTAAATATTAACAATGCATAATATATTGCCAACCATATTGGTTTTTATAATTATTCGCTAGTATAGTTATGATTCATTAGACTAATATTTACATTACTTATTGATATAAATATATATATTTTTTTCAATTCAGCACTCAATTTCAAGTTGATTAGTAAAAGTGTTTTTCCTTGCACCGTGGAAAAAGCAAAGTCATGATCTCAGAGTCTTCATCTAGTGTTCATTTCTTTTCTTCTAAAATGTACGAACGCCACCTGCATATACATTTCGACATGCTCGCTTGGGCTCTGGATTGCTGCTATTTTTACAGCTGCTGAATTTTTAATGCTGCTGCCACTGCTGAAAGCTTGTAGACGTGAGGGAGTGTTCATCTCTGAAAAACAAATACAAATCCTGCAGAACTCATGTTTCATTTTCTCAGTTTTTGACGTTAAAGGAGTAGTTAATTAAAAATGAAATTTATTTACGCATCCTCATGTTTTTCCAGACCCAGAGATATTTTCAAGAATATTCATACAGCTATATTCCATACAACAGCTGTTTATAGTGACCACATCTGTGAAGGTCCAAAAAGGACAGCACTATAATAATACCATAAAAGTAATCAAAACGCAGTAGTATTGCAGTATTCCAGACAGTTTATCTTCAGTGTGGAGTGTGGGAACTGTTTCTTTCACATTCAACACATCTCCAGCACACACATTTGGTCTTCATTTTGTCAGATTGTGCCTTCATCAGTCTCCTGGAGTTTACACACTCCCTTACAGTCGCTTTAAATTATAAAGCAGTCATTAAAACAGGAGCCAGTGTATGTCTTTCTGTGTCGCTTTTTTGTTTCTTAGGTAATCTTGAGTTTTGCCACAAAAATATTGATTATGTCGGAAAAAAATAGCAAGGAGAAATTGTAATTATTTATTAATAAACTAATCTTTTCTTAGAGTCGGCAGCATAGATGAAGTTGACGATGCTGACTTGCCATCTCAGAAATGCACCTTTCATTCAGATTACATAATCAGAGAGTATTTGTTTTTGATTTGAGTTGGTTGAAATAGATGTTTCAAGCTTTTCTATACACACAGCTGTAACTGAAATTATTATTATTATTATTGCAAATCAGGATTATTGGCTACATTTACATACTTTCAGCTGTTTGCAATTAACAAATCAAACAAAAGTAATTTAAATAGCTCAACACAACAAATGTTTCAAGTGATTTCCCCAAATTCAACTGAAAATTCCACTTTTAATGACTTCTGCAGTCTCAAAATTATTCAACCCTCTGAATAGAATCCCTCACAACAGCACAGATTTGCAAAACAGATGTTATCTCAAGCACACCTGATGTAACTAATCAAGGGCTTCATTAGTTGCTCCAGGTGTGCTTGAGCTAGAACACATGAAATATCTGAACTGGCTATGTTTGTTGAGTGTCACCTTTGTCTGCATGTTAGAAATTTGTCTAAGTCAAAAGAATGGTCCAAAAAAGTTAAGAGAAGATATCATCGCCCTTCACAAACAAGGAACAGGATGCAAAAAGATACCGAAGGCACTACATGTTCCTAGAAACACCATTGGCATCTTAGTTCATGAGTTCAGAGTTAAAGGAACAGTGGTTACACTACCTGGACGGGCAGAATAAAGAAGCTATCAATGGCTGCAAACAGATTTTTGAGAAGGCAGGTTCAGAAAAACCCTTGAGTGACTGCAAAAGACCTGCAGCAAGACTTGGCAATAGGCACTGAGGTTTCAGCTGGCAGAGTATGGCGCGTACTCTTATCTGTATGAACAAAAACGATGGATTGTTTCCGCTCTTATCAGGTAAAAATGTAAGTGATCACGCTTCCACACTCCGCACAAACACTAGGATATGTGCCTAATAATAGCACACATTTAACTAGGTTAACATTAGATCAAGAGACCATGTAACGTTTCTACTACTTGCATGTGGCAAATGAAAAGCCATATCTGAGGTTGATGGATGACAAGTGAAAAAAGCACTTTTTTCTTTTTTTTTCTTCTTTTTTTCTGTGACTAACCGACTGATAAAAGCCTCTTCTTGTTGACTGTATCTTTGTTAATTTTTTATGAAATGAAAACATGAAACTATTGTATGACTTCAGAAAACTTGGAATATGGCATATAAGAAGTATGAACCACTTATATGTGGCATCTCCCCCCCCCCCATTTTGGAGCTCAACAAGCCCCAATCTGCATTCATGTCCATTATATTGAAAACAGTGACCAGGATATTCTTTAAAAAAACACCTTTTATAAAGAAAAGAAAGTCATAAGGGTTTGGAAGGATACGAGGGTTAGCAAATATACAGGATTTTCATTTTAGGTGCGCTGTCCCTTTAAGGCGGCATCTTAGGTCTTGGGTTAACCATTAAACAAATGGGAAAAAAAACATGGTGCCTTTACCAGCTGAACTCAGCTGCTAGTTTTGTGGATGAGTTGTGGTCAGTCCAGTATGTCTCATAACACTTGATGTGCTGTGTACCCAGAAGGACATAAAACAGGGGCTTTTCTTTGAAGTGCCCACTGAAGGGCAAAAGGTCTTCCTGTTGACAAGTGCTTCCACTAAAGACAAATGGACCTATATACTGATGAGCTTTCAAGAGACTAGGAACCTTAGCTTCTCATTACAGACATCACATCACATACATTTGATTTGTTTCAATTTAAGGTTTTCTAAAATTTGGTTTGGTGTGCCATTTCATTTCTTTAGTTTCTCAAAGGAACTTTGACCCAGTCAAGTATTAGTTGTCTGCAGAAGCGTGTTGCACTTTCCCTTCTTTTGTTTCTCTCTCTTTTTCACACACACACACACACACACACGCATGCGCGCCCTCACGCATGCACGCACACACGCACACACTCAGCTTAGACAATGGTGGTTTTGTTAGGTTGAACTGCCATCAAGAGAAGACCACAGAGCTTTAGTACGTGTTGTTTTCCTGCATCCAAATTAGTACATTGGTAATGCGTTTTTTTTGTGGTAGAGATGTCACATTGGTGTGTGTGTCTAGGTGAGCATTTTAACCCTATAGTGCTCTAGTTACCTCTATTTTTATGGAGCACTTAACAGCAGTCCTGAGGGAGATTGTGTTTGTTTGACACTGGTTGCTTAGGGCAGTCCCGTGACATTACAAGAGACGAGTCGCAATAAAACCTGTTTGAGTTAATAAAGCACATTATTCAGCCTTGTGAAATCACTCAAGCGAATGCCATTGTGCTTTTATAGTAACAGGTTCTATATATGGCACAATACTTTTTAGCTTTTTTCCATTTCGACATTAAATGTCAGTTTTCATGTTCCCAGCATGTCATTTTTGAAAATTATTTTGAAAAGAAAAGAAAATGAAAAGAAACATTTGTTCCGTAAAAAAGAACCAATAAGCTCATGGTGTGATAAAAGTCTTGTTCTTTTCTGTCATTGCTGCTCTAGACGGCTTGATGTTTCTTTTCTCTTCCTAGTCCAGCTCAGCCAACCATACTCTGTAATATAGTGAAGCCAAACCTATTCTGTAGTTTAGAGAAGGTCAGCCTAGACTGTAATCTAGAGAAGACTAGTAAAGTAAAGCCAAGTTTAGTCTTATAGTCAAATAAAGCTGGTCTAGTAAACCTGGGCTTAATCTGTTGTCAAGTGAAGTTCAGCCTTGTCTGTTACAAGTCTGTAATAACCTCTAGTGTATTAAAAACCCAGCTTAATTTGTAGTCTGGTAAAGCCGAGACTAGTGTAGTATAGCCAAGAACATTCTGTAGTCTTATAAAGTCCAACCTAAGTCTAACATGTCCAGTTTTGTTTGTAACAAACTGTAGTGTTGCCCATTCTGTAGTCTTGTAAACCTCAGTTTAGTAGTCTGGCAAAACACAGCATAGTGTATTGTAATCTAAAAAAAGCCCAACATTTTCTGAAGACTAGTAAAGCCCAGAATATTCTGTAGTTTAGTAAAGCTCTGCCTATTCTGTAGTCAAGTGTAACAAATCTAGCCTCGATTATGTCAAACTGTTGTAATACCTAGGTTAGAACATAGTCTTGAAAAACCCTGATTAATCTAGTATGGTGAACCCCATCTTTTTCTGTAATCTACTTAAGCCAAGCCTAATCTGTGGTCAAGTGTAACAAGTCTAGACTTGTTTGTAACAAACTGTAGTATAGTAAAACCCATGTTAGTTTATAGTCTAGTACAACAGTATAATCTGTAGTCTTGTAAAGCCCAACCTATTCTGTAGTCTAAGTCTAGTAAAAACCAATATCATTCTGTAGACTAGTAAAGCTTAACTCAGCACTGTTCGGCTACATGGCTCCAGAGGGGAGGAATGCACGCTATGCTCAGGTCATGTGTTTTTAAATGAGTTGCAGCTTTTCTTTCTGTTTTCTCTCCTCTCATGTCTGAAGGTGGTTTGCTGAGTAGGCCGTGTAGATGTGCCACGTTGCCGCAGTTTTTTTTGTTGTTGTCGTTTTTGGCCAATTTACACCAAATCGACTATTTCTTTGCACTCCAGAATTAAAGTGCAGTTTAGTAGCAATTTTTCTCACTTGATTGATGGTGAATGTGTGAGAATGTGGATAAGGGTGAGTTCAGACCACTGTGGTGGAAACGGAAATATTAAAAACACTGCTGATGTTTTGAGAAACGGTGGCGTTAACTGCTTTTATCACACTCTGTGCATGAAATTGTGGTGTGTGTGTGTGAAACTGTGTAGAAGGCTGAGCTAATAGACCCTTGCTGTGATGGTGTGGCAGACAAGGTGTTCTAGGAGCATTAGTGGGAGGAGATACATCATGGCAATCACATTAATAGAGCACACACACACACACACACACACACACACACACACACACACACACACACACAATTCCGCGCTGATATTACAAACCTTTAGCCCCCTATTCTTCCTTCGTTGTGTGTTGCTCTTTGACATGTTTTGAAGCCACATTGAGTATCAGCAAACCATAGTTAACATTTCAAGAGCAATGATAGATGTCAGTTTTCTTTTATAGACAGTGTTATACACAAACATTGGGGTCAAGCCAGATACCAAGTTAGACACCATAGTTTCCTGAGTTTAGTGGTACAGCAAATGACGGAAGAGCTGTGTTTTGAATTCCTTTAAATTCCTCTTTCTGCAACAGCCCATGACTGGGAAAAGGCTATTCTTGTTCCTGAATGGCAGTGGCAACTCAATTATAGTGCCCTGGAATAGCTCTGTGAAGAAATCAGATGACCATTTCAGAATAACAGTTGAACCAGGAGTCATTGTTTTTGATATTTTTTTCCCTGCTTATAGCACTATTGACAAGTTGTTTATATACTTGATACACTAAGGGGTTGTACACAAAGGACACGTCGTCACTATTTGACCCTGGGTCAAAGAGTGCATTAAAATACTGGGCAACCTACCAGATCCGGTCCCTTTCCGCTGTACAAAAACATCTGTTTGAAACAAAATCGAGATGCTTGAGGATATCAGAAGCAGATTGGCTTGCGAAATGAAGACCTTTGTGAGAGAAGCAGTTATTGGTGTGGCTGACAATGTAGATATATGAAAACAAAGGTTATTGGTTCTCGATTTCAGATGATACTGTTAATTTACTTGATACAAAAATAGCACAAATGCACATGCTAGTCCTCGTATTGCTATAAAGATTAATGACACATAAGAGTGTCCTGTCCATTATAAAGACAAGGAAAAAGTTTTTAAGAAAGGTTTTTATTTATATAATAAAATAAATAAATAAATAAAAGTAAAAAATCAAATACTTTTTTTTTTCTTGCACATTGAAAACTACATGTACGTTCAAACACCTTAATCATTATTTTTTTTATTTTTTTTTTAAATATATATTTTTAGTAGGGACACTTTTTTTATTACGTTTTTTGGAGAGTCGCATCACATGATATTTTATAACCCGAACTGCCTTTTCATAAAAAGGTTCAATTATTTTGATACATTTATTGACCTTGACACTCAGTCAAGAGAGTCTGCAGTGGACCTATCTATGACATCATGACTTTGTTCGTCGCATCACATGATTTGGATGTGGCAATTTAAAACTATTGTAACTTTACTAGTTACTTGAAAAACTTAGTGCGTACTTGTAATGTGTAATGCGTTACCCCCAACACTGTGTATGAATTGCATTGTTCATGTATTTTAAAAAAATAAATTAATAGTTGACCCATACACCATTGTTTGGATGAAGATAAATTCAGCTCTCTTTCAGGTCTGAACTAATTAGACACTTGAGAGTTTGAGCACACCCATGCCTCCAACACACGAGTGGACCACACAGGGTGGAGTTTACTGCCTGTCTGGAGTATTAGACTGCACCATAATAACACACCACTCTCATGGTTCCCATTCACAAACACTACAGCGGCGTCAGATATCACACATGAAGAAAGCGCGACCCAGAACTGCATCAGCCTGCTTCCTCCTCACAATATTTGTTTATCGAGCGAAAACATCTGGTGCCTCTGTGAAACCTGGATGTTAATCAGCTCCCTTTCCCCACTGAATTGGATAATTGCGATCCAGACGGCCTCTTTTGGCCCAAGTTCAACTGTGTTTGCAGTGTTTTTTGTCTGGTTTGGGGGAGATGAAAGTGCGACATGTTATAAAGTGACACCAGACAGGAGCCAAGCACGTGCCCCGCAGACGACGCTCCCATGATTCCAGCTTTGTTCTTCAAAGTGGGCGGCACTGGCATCTGGGTTGAGACTAGAAGGCATGCAGTGAGAGGAAGTAAAAAATAGATTGTGATACATCAGAAATATGCTAGTTGCCACAATTCTTTTTGCTTTGTCAGTTTGGGGCAGTGGGAATGGAGGGGGAGGAGGGTGTTATTAACCCATGCTAGACATGCCGTCATAAAATAGTTGCAAATGTGAGAACAATGCAGGCCAGGTCACGGCTAATCCCACTATGTGTAGCGGACCTGGAATCATTCTGCTCAGCAGCATAACTGTTTTCAACATTGATGATAATAAAAATGTTTCTTGAGCTCCAAATCAGCATATTAGAATGGTTTCTGAAGGATCATGTGACACAGAAGACTGGAGTAATGCAGTAATGCTTTGCCATCACAGTAGTAAATTACATTTTAGAAAACCGAAAGAAGAAAACAGTTGTTTTAAAATGTAATGATCTGTCACAATATTACTGTTTTTACTGTATTTTTGATCAAATAAAGGCAGCCTTGGTGGGCATAAGAGACTGAAATGTAAAAATCCATTTTTAGTAGTGTTCATCATAGATGGATCCAGTAAATTCAGCAATACAGTAAGCATTTCTGTGCCGTGTTAATGTGGATGCTCTTAGATTAAGCCTATTCACAGTCTGAAAAAGCATTAGAGTTTAAAAAACCTTGTGTAAGTGTGTTAAATCTTTGCTTTGGGCTAAGTGTGGCTTAACCGGGACCAGACGGCAGATTAGGGCCTTGCTCTGGTCAGCCGTTTCGGGCTGATGGCCGGTTGTGGTTGGGCTGTTTTTTGAGTGGTGGTAAGCAAGGCTTCCACACATGTGATTTTGGTGAATATGGCTGAGGTTGTCAAAGAATGGTTTCTAGCTGAACAGGAAGACATTATGATTTCTAAGAATACCATCATCAGTTTTTTATGAATCTTTCATCCCTGTTTTGTGGATTAAGCTTATTTAAACAGAGAAACCAAATTGAGCCACAACCTAACACACACGCTCAGATCATTATTTTTATATTCAATATTTTATAGGATAAATTCATTCATTTTCCAAAAACCATTAATTAATTAATTCATAAATATCAGTATGTTTTTGAGTCATGACATTTTAAAAGGCTTATTGACCTTGAAACCCAGCCATGAGGGTCTGAACGGGTCGTCTCTGTGATTATAAATGCCTGTTTTTTGTTTTTATGCACGTTTCTGCATGTTGCTTACGCCACATGACATGACATTGATTAATATTAATAGTGAGCAGTTTTGTTAAAATAATTTTCCTTTAAAATATTAAAAAAATTTGCCATGGTTTTATTTGTATTAAATAATACAATTATTCAAATTTTTGTATTTTGTAACACTTTTTAGAAAAAAATAAACATACGTTTTTATAATTAAAATGTATTAAAAATAATTCATTAATGTTTTTCGTCATTATGGTATCAGGACAGTTTTTTTTTTTTTTTACTTTTTTTTTTTAATTAGTTTTATTCACAAAATTAAACAAATGCTCATCATAGAAAAGCTGTATGGAAGTCACTGTATGAAATGCATATTTAATGTATGTTTTTAACGGCATTGGCCCATATCTAGACATACAACTGCATCAAATGTTTCAGTAGTTTTAAAGTTGACTTCAAGTATGGTCTTTATTTTCCTTATTTGACCCGATACTCAACTTCTGCCAGTCTGAGACATGGCAGCATCTGTCAGGAGAAAGTTCCTCCCATTTGGCCCATGGTGTGACTCTTCCCTGGTGTCCCATAAATCAGGGTCACTGCTGCCTGACGGGGTGATAAGCTCTGAAACCCAGTGCTCTCCCGCCAGCGTGGGGAATATAAAGTGACACAGTCACCCCAGCGATGGCCTGGCACCTTCAGAGATGCAGCTCTCCAGACTGGAGCAGGACAGATGGTGCCTGACGTCATTGACTTGGAGGTCCCTATTTTACTGTGCTGGGATGGTCATCAAACCTTCGGTTTTGTAATGTTTTGGCAGTGTGTGGGGTGTCTGTTATACATTAGTTAGCGGAAATAAAGCAAGTGAAAGATGGGAGAGTGCCTCCTGGCTCTGTTCAGAAAGTTGGTGTGTGGGCGGCAGCACGGGATAAAGACGCCAGGACAACACTAGTACAATGAATGTCTCATTTCTGTGGCAGATGACGTGTCACCCATTATCACCTGAGTGATATCAAAGATGACGTTGTGACACTCTTGCTCTTTTTGAAGCAGAGAGAAGAAAAAAGAACGCAATGAAGCACATAGTCTCTTTACATTACAGAGGTCATATTCGGCTCTGTTTCCCCCTAAAGTCCACTTATAATTTTAGTCAAGATTTCTTGGACCTAATCAAATTCTGTTTTACAGTATAATTTTCAACACCTCTCTTTGACCTTTTGTGCTTAATGGTAAATGTTAGAACACAATCCATAATGTAGTACAAGTGTGTTACATTATATGTGTTGCCACACGTGGCGCTATAGCAATTTACTTTGTCATTTGACCCTTTAAGCCCAAAGTATACTTTTTTTTTATGCATGCACCAGCGTATGCGTACATCCAATCGCATAGCCTTTCAAAGGATACTCTGGAGTTCACATCAAGAATATACAGTGTAAAACCCAACACAAACATTGGCTCTTTTCCATCACACTGAGGAAAAACCTGGCCAACCAATAAGTTTGGTGCGTTTGATCACATGCCCAGATTCACTGTTGTTACATCGTTAGCCTCATAGCATAATTGCCTACGTCCTATTTAAAATAAATTACTTATAGGCAATTATGCTATGACGACTTGATGACGCTCACAAACAAACTATTTTTGCTAAGCAATAATAAATAGCAAAAAACATGTATGCTAAATACTGTTTGACTTCTTTTTCTATAATAAGCTGATGTCAAAAACGGAAATTTGTGCAGCACTTTGTATCCACCTTATTTTTAATGCAAGAGCAAGCATGGCCATTTGTACCTTGAATGTGCGAGGTATTCGGTGTCATTCACTTCCAATTATTTTACCTGTTCAAAAACAGTCTGTTATAGTACTTTATATTGCAAACTTGTATTTATCATATTATTTAAAAATCAACATTATAGACACAATGGTTTGTAGTTTTACAGTTTACGGCACTTTGTAAATGGTAACTGGACTGCATTTATATAGCGCTTTCAATAGACCCATGGCCACCAAAGCACTTTACATATTGCCTCACATTCACCCATCACTCACTCATGCATACACCGACGGCGGTGTTAGCCATGCAAGGCGCCATCCAGCTCGTTGGGAGCAGCTGGGGTTAGGTGTCTTGCTCATGGACACCTCGACACTTGGTCAGGTGGAACCGGGGATGGAACCACCAACCTTCCAGTTTGTAGACAAACTACATGAACCACTGAGCCACTGCCGCCCCAACAACTTTGTTATTCTTTTCTATTTTTTTCCTGTACTTATAGTGGCTAATGAATCCGAAGTCTCACAGGCCCTGTTTACACCTGGTATTAAGGTGCGTTTTGGTCGATCAGATCACAAGTGGATGACATTAAATACAGGTGCTTGAGCTTGTCCACTTTCGACCACTTCCAGACCAGTAGTAGTCATAACCTCATTGTCTCATAAACTCATAACAAAAGACCGCCTATTCTCCGCCTACAAGTGTGCTAGCCAGACGGGATTTAAACTTTTTCGGATGAAGACCCAAATGGTTTGAAGACCAAAAATGTACCAAGCACAATGTTCTCACAATTCCTGATTTCACACTCACAGCGTTTGCCATGGTCTTGCAGCTATCAGAGCAGAAACTAGAGTATTTCTGCTTTTTAAAAGTGCCATCTACTGTCAGAGAGTGAATTTACATTTTCATTCTTTATGCATCGATCTGAACAGACACTTTATGTGAAAATTGGGATATGTAAATCTGAATTGGCATATGTAAATGTGGGCGGTTGCATGTTAATTTCCCACACAGCGCCCCCCAATCATGTGGCTTGGATAATTTCATAAATGTACAGCCTTTAAAATGGACTCTGTTTGCAGTTTCAAATGAAGTGAGGTATTTCCACAGATGAGAGTGAGTATTTGGCAGGTCTGTAATTCATTTCACACTGTCAGAAACACTAACACAACATCTTGTCGGTCCCTGCATGCTTATTTAACACTCAAACACTTTTACAGGGGAGCCTGTCAGAATGTGTTTCAACATAATGAAAGTAGCGCACAAATGTTGACTGTGGTAGACATGTCATATTTGGTGTGCCCCTCTTCGTTTCAAAGTTTGATGGACACTTAGCCTGTTCAGTTCTAGTCTCATGTATCTAGACCTTCAGACTGATAGCAGAATGTCTGGACTAAATCGCAGCTTTCATTGGCCAAGGACCACCCAAGAGGACGTCTGATCCACATGTAAAGCAACCGATGTTTTGCGTCATATTTAGGGGCGTTAAAATGAAGTGTCCATGTCTCTGTTATAACAGACCGGCATACATCTAATAAATGATTCATTCAAAAACGTTG
Source organism: Abramis brama (assembly GCF_963993115.1). Classification (NCBI taxonomy): domain Eukaryota; kingdom Metazoa; phylum Chordata; class Actinopteri; order Cypriniformes; family Leuciscidae; genus Abramis; species Abramis brama. Next base: position 26,186,679 of record NC_139983.1, read on the forward strand.
TGCATGTTTATGGCAGCAATGGCACAGCAAACTTCACATATTTTTGAAAATCCAGCGTTTAGTTAATCCTGATAAGCACTCTTTGTCAAAGTTGTAAACATGACGGCTTTCTTCTTCCATGAGGGGGTTTGGCTTTGTTTCCAGGCGGATCATTAAAGAACGCGACATGCACGTCTCCCAGGAATCCTGTAGAATTCAACCAATCAGATGACGACTTTGAAACTCCTGTTTCTCATTTTGTGTGCCTTGTGCATAAGATGTTCAGCCAATGGTCAATGGGTGTGATGTCTGAGGCTGAGACTAGTTCAGTTCTGCCCTTTGCATTCTTTCAAGGACCCCGTTTAGTGCCTCACTGATTTAAATGAAAACCGATTAATGTTGAATGATGTAGATGAAAAAATGCCACCGTGTTGTCATAACAGCACATCAGTGAGCTACGAACCTCTGTAACCCCTTATATGCTCTTCATGAGCTGTGGAAAGAGATTCATGCCTTTGTAAATTCCCTTCAAGATTCATTTGAAGGTGTAGCTGAAGAAATATAGTGTCAGATCTCCTTCCGAGATGTGCGTTCATTAAAACACTGTCTCAGTTTGTCCTGGGCTGAGTGCCTCACTTACAGATAAAGATAAAGGCTAGTAAAATGAGATTAAGTGAAGGAGAAAAGGGCCTGTAGAGATGAATATATGGTGGTTTCAGATTACAGTGAGATACTTGATCAGTCTGTCAGATTTTACGGCACATCACTCTAATGCACCTCTTTCTGCACATAAAAGGGAAATGCACAGTCTGTAAGGCAGTATAAAAGTCTGGATCTGTAAGGCGTGGAAAATTTACAGTTTTTTTTATTGATTTGTACTATTAAAAAGGAGGATTCATTTGAAATGAACTGCAGGAATACTTTATTTCCTTTGAAACCATCCTTCATTTCATACACTTACGAATGTACCATGGCATTGCCATCTGCTACAGTATTGGTACCACCAAAGTACTTTTTTAATGCTTACATTATGTGCATACAGTGGATATATAAAGTCTACTCTCCCCTGTTAAAACAGCTGTTTTTCTATATTTTAAAATGCAATTTATTCCTGTGATGGCAAAGCTGAATTTTCAGCCTTATTACTCCAGTCTTCAGGGTCACATGATCCTTCAGAAATCATTCTGATATGCTGATATTGTTATTGATATTGTTGCGTAAGAAACATTTATGATGTTGAAAACAGTTTAATATTTTTTGTGGAAAGGTATATAGTTTTAGGATTCTATAAATAGAAAATTTGAAAAACAGCATTTATTTTAAATTGAATAAATCTTTTGAAACATTATTACTTTTGATTAATTCAGTGTAGTTATAATTCTGTGTATTTTTTGTGCTTATTAGAGTATCAAGCTGATATTAGCAGCATTCTAATGTCAGACTCTGAAATATCTCCTGGGTTTTGGAGCAGAGCAATCACATATTGTGAACCTCGAAGAGACAGGTGGTTGATACTTAACTAGTCACTGGGATTAGTACCTAATTCAAGTAATCCACTTATGAATGCTGTTATAAAGTCCTGTTTCTCCAACAATTCTCATGTCACTTCAATAAAAGGCAGTTGTATAGTAGATCTTTGTGTGTGAAACAAAGACACACTGTGTGAAGTTTTTTCCCCCTGTCCCAATGGGACAGTGAGGTCTAATGCCTAAAATGAAACTGCATCCCTCTTTGACTCAAGTCAAGTTCAAGTGTTGGTCACATCTCGTCCACTAATTTAATAACACAATTGATATTAAAAATATAATTGTTTTTGTGCTGAAATGTAATCCTAAATATAAAACGATATAAAAGACTTTGGCTGATGCTTTTCTTTGGTTACTAAAGCGGTAGTAGTTTCATGAAATAATGTGGTGACTTTCTTTCTATTTTTACTTGATAATTAGATTTATTAATAACTGTACTGTTTTCTCAGTAAGCTTTCATTTTGCTTTGTCAGGCGTCTTGGTTTTGGTGGTTCACGTTTCGGCTCGCTCGCGAGTAAAAGCATTGTCATTCTACCTACCGCTCTGAAACCGAACACTCCAGCCAGCCGCTAGACGAGCATCTGGAAAGCTTTCCTGTGATATATTTGGAAAATAAATATTACACAGCATTTTTAATAAAAGCAGGATTTACAGTGGAGGCTCTTGTGAACGGGGCCAAACAGTCGGTGTCAGGGATGGTGTTTCATTAGATTTGTTTGGAGGTTTGTGGCTTTATGCGTAGGTATTGAGAGGTGAAGGAAGAGGATGTGTGATCATCTGACCACAAATGAGATGAACTGGTACAATAGAGGAACTATTATGTTATATGCCATTTCCCTTTTTAACGCTTTATGCAGATTTTCAATTGATATCACTTTTTTTTTATTTTTTATATACCAATCTGACATTTTACAGTGGTACTGAATGGTTACCAGAAGGGCTGCACGATTTGGCAGAAAATCTAATTCTAAAATCTAACATGGAAATATAACTTACAATAATAAACTGTACAATAATTTACACTGTCTTAGATTTAGGCTTTAAAGTATGTGTTGGCTTGTTTCTTATGATTTACACTCCCTTTGGATGTCATATTGTTATTTAATATTATATATATAATTGAAATTTAAAATGCAAAAATGTGGTTAAATAAAAAAATGGGTTCCTTTGCTTGCTTGTAGGGCCGCACAATTTCACCAAAATGTTTTGTGATTTATACATCAAATCAATTGGATTATAAAATAACTATTATAATAATATAGTGTCTCTGATAGCATTAATAATAATAATAATGATAATATTATAGTGTCTCTGATAGCATTAATAATAATAATAATGATAATATTATAGTGTCTCTGATTGCATTAATTTCTATGAAGCAGTACCAGTTTAAAAAAACAGGTTATTGTTAGTTAAGCTTCTTTATATTGAGGCAAATAAAATAAATAAATATTATTAAAATCAAAACCGTGTGGAAAACATGTATATTATGTTTTTGTCTCTTTTGCTCTTTAAAGCCATTTCAGAGCAAATATAACTGTCAAAAGGATGAAAAATAAGATGTAACTAAAGAAATAATAAAATTTGATATGGTGAAAAACGTCTTTCTATTGAGTTGTACTGTAATCAACATTTACATTATAGCCTAATTGAAATAGACCTAAATAAATCAGGTTATATCATACTGAATCAAATCAGGGCTTTTCACACTTGAAATAGTTAACCCTGGGCCATTCTAAACCCTGGATAAACAGAATCCTGCGTCATCTTGCTTCACATTTCACACTGTTCATAATTTACCCAGGATTAAAAATTAATTCCTGGTTATTCATAAACTATCATTTAACACTGTACACATTTGGCAGAGTTTCATAACCCCGGGTAAAAAGTGGTGCTAACCCTACTTCTTAATTACAAGTGTGAAACGGTCATTTACAGGGGGTTAAAAGCAGGGCTAAGAATGACGATAACCCAGGGTTAATTGCAGTGTGAAAAGCCCTATAGAGAGCTTGTGAATCATAATCGAATTGATTCGTGGACTGTAACTATACAATAATAATAACACTCTGGCTCAGATTTAGGCTTTAAAGTATCTAAGTTCCTTGCTTATGCTTGACATACATTGAGTGTTACATTGGTTTGTGTGTGTGTGTGTGTGTTATTGCGTCCTACAGTGCTTCTGGGGAGTTTTCTTTTGTTGATGTGTACAGGTTCAGCTGTGCAGGCCTTCCGCTAGTCCTGCTGAGGAGGGATTGTTTTAGAGTATTTTTAGGAGCTTGCTTTTGAATAATGAATCACCTGCAGACTGAAGACAGCAGGGACACCCCCCCCCCCCCCCCCTCCCCGACCCCTTAATTAATTGAATTAATTAAAGATAATTAAAGGCATAGTTCACCCAAAAATGAAAATTCTGTCAGTAATCGCTCACCCTCATGTTGTTCCAACCCCGTAAGGCTTTCGTTAAACTTCGGAACACAAATTAAGATATTTTTGATGAAATCTGAGAGCTGGCTCACTCCTCCATAGGCTTCTAAGGGATCAAAACTTGCCGGCCCAGAAAAGTTATTAAAGACATTGTTAAAATAGTCCATGTGACTACTGTGGCTCAACCACAAGTTTATCAAGCAACGAGAATACTTTTTGTGTGCAAAAAACAACAAAAATAACGACTTTTATTCAACTATTCATTTTTGTCTGTGTGGGCCTGAATGAATTCACATAGTGTAACAGCGCAGCGCTTCTGTGTTGTACGTCACACGCATCACACACATGTCCAGCGTTGGCCAATAGTGAGCCTATGTGGTGACGTGCAACCAAGACGCGCTGCGTTGTTACACTACTTGAATTAATTCAGGCCCACACAGACGAAAATGAATAGTTGAATAAAAGTCGTACTATCCCTTTAAGGGTCTTTAATAAATGTGTGTGTGGTACAGTAGTGCCGATGTTAATGTGCATCTGTATTACTGTCCTAAACACTTTGGGATACACATATTACATCTCTCTCTCTCTTTATTTCTCTGTCTGTGTTTAGGCCCTGGATGTGGACCGTAGTGTCCTTTACAAGATGAAGAAGTCAGTTAAGGCCATTTACGCCTCCGGTCTGGGTAAGTGATCTCAGCCACTTCACTGCCTCGGCTCTCTGTCATACATCATCTCAGCCTGTCTCGTGATGTGGCCGCAGTCTGATTGGATTACAGTCAGGAAATCTCTGGAGCACATCTGCTCATCCATCTGATACAAGGAATGTACTCCGCTTTATCTATAGGTGACACTTGATACATGATATGTTGATAATGCCAAAAAGCAGAGTTTGTTCTTTAGAATAGAACGGAGTGTGTTTGATTTCCATCGTCAGAGATGTTCAGTTTCTCAAAGGGTTTTTCAAGTACAAAGTGATATTTGAAGAGAAGAGTCCTGATAATGTACTAGGGACAGGAAGACAGGAGGTCAACTAGGCTAGTTGTCTAAAAAGTGACTTTTTTGGTTGGTGAGGTCTCAACTCAACTTAACTGAATTCATCAAGATTCTTTTTTTAAGTTTATATATAGTATAATGTATAATAGTAATATTTTGTTTTGCTGCTACATTTAAAAAAAATATATATTTTGTTATTCTAGGTATTATCAACTAGCTAGAATTTAGAGATTGCAATAGATGTAAAGCACTAATCTCTGTTCTTTCAGAATTAAGAAGTAGGAAATTACTAGTCATCCAATTTTTTTTTATATCAGCTATGCATTTGATAAATTTTGTGAATTGGTATGTTTCGTCGCTAAAGCTAATGCCATGCTTCCTAATGATATCTCCCAAGGGTAGCATGTAAAGGAAGAAAAGCAATGGTCCTATTACTGAGCCTTGAGGTACTACAAACTTGTGATCGATATACAAAATCAATTGTGATTTTAGACCAATGAAATTTCACTATGGGTGGGGCTATTCCATATAATGCACAACAAATGATTGCTGTGAACTAAAACTCATTAACATGAGCCAAAAATGATCGCTTGCCACTTTACCGAGTCACGTCTGCTTGGGACACAGCGTTAAATTCATGTAGCTGACAGGCTGTTATCTTCACGCTGACCCACCGAAGAAGACAGCTTCCTTGAATTGCTCTCTTCCTGGAATATAATTAGTTTTTTGGAGTGTTTTCGAGTGATGCTTGATTGAATGGCTCCAGTTATCAGCGTGTACTAAAGGGCTGTTCTTTGTACTGGCTGCCGGTACTGAGGTTGAGCAGCTCTCCATTGTGCAGCCTGTCTCTGCCTATGACAACACAGATCATTCACACGCTGAATTTGTTTCAACTGCACAAGGAGGCCCAGACGAGAACGCAGGGGCGAGCTCTGCTGATCGACACTTTTCTAGGAACACTGCTGGCTCTGTTCAGGCGGGACAGCTGTCTCCCACACCCCAGGGGACAGCTGTGCCAGGACACTCCCTTCATGTCTATCTGTCTATCCCGTGCATGCTGATGGGATTCCCAGAGCCGTGGGTCTGTTATTGTTTCCTGTATGCGGGAATCGGTGCTTTTGTGTTTCATTCTGGCAGGATCTGGTACTCTCATTTGATTACGCAAATTCCCATTTGATGTAGTACCGTTGAAACTAATTTGCAAGCCTCATCCCTTTTTCCTTATTTGCATTTTACTGATCTAAACACACCTGACTATTTAATATCCGTACCATATTTGCATATCATACAAAGTTAATGCTAATAATAGGGATGCTAAGGAAAGCAGTACAGGTGCTATTGCCCATATTTCCATTTGCATTCAAGTATGTTTAGACAAATACAAATCAATAAAAATGATATTAAAATGCTAAAAACTAAAATCAGTTGTGCTGCAAGTGTATTTAGGAATCACAATAATATCCTAAAAAAATAACTTCTATACTAATTTGTCTAAATAAATAAAACAATAAAACCTGAACCTAAAGAGGAACAATATACCACAACATTATATAATATAAAAATAAATATATTTTGTCTAAATAAAAAATAAAACACTAAAACCAGTTATTTTAAATGCAACAAGTTAACTTTATAATGTACAGTACAAAAAAGGTATTTGATGATGACAATGGTAATTTAAATGTAAAAATAGGTCAAATGAAAATAAATATCGAAATATTGTTCACTCGGCAATTTCTCAGAACACCCTAGCTACACCCCAATAACCACCTAGAACAATCTACTGTATAGCAAAAAAAAAAAAAAAAAAACCTCCCTTCTAAATCAATTAAAAGTGGTTATCCATTAGAGAAGCCATATTTCATAATCCTTCATAAGAACGTCATGTTCTTCCGCAGTAAGTAATAAATCAGAGACTCTCTGCTCACAGGCTGGTGACCCATGGTGAGTTTGATTAATTTCTCTGCTCTTAACGCATTCTGTTATCAGTGAGGAACAGGACATCTGCTGTTAGCTGGCTTTAGAAAGGCCAGATAGCCCGGGATGTAAGTCTCTCAGTGTTGAATTGGGAGAGACAAATCTCCTCATCAGAGCGCTCTGATCTGCTAGATCACACGCAGAGGTGCAGAAATAGGTCTAATTCACACTTGGAGAGAACAGTGACTGTGTTAAAATCACTGCTGGAGTCTGGAATTCACTGCTGAGATTTTGAATCCTCTTGAAATTAACGTATATTATCATTGTCTAAGAAGATGCTACAATGATCACAGGATGACAAAAGTGTTAATGTGCCAATAAAAAAACAACACATTTTTCTATTTTAGCACTAGTTTATGGGAAATTTAAAAGGTAAATCTTTCTGCTCTTTTTAATATCATTTAAACATTGTGGTTGAGCAAAGACACTAACAGAACTGGAGCATCTTTCCATCTTTCCTGAGGCCTGCTGGAGGGTTTTTGCCAATAATGAAACCTTGAACTGGCATCAGGTGTCACTCACAGTAACAACTGTAGTGATGTCACTAGAGGAGGACTGTTGTCCCCATTGGTGTGTAGAGGATCATTTAGAGCAAGGCCTGAATAAAACCTCCCACTAAATCACAACTAACAAGGTTTCTGAAGCATTCTGAGTGTTTTTACACTCAATGCTATATAGTTGCTAGGGTGTTGCTAAACTAACAAAATAACTGACTACCCAAATTTGGCAGACAAAAGTTGGTTTATAATTAGTCACTATACAAATGTCATCAATATTGAGTTATTGCACTTACACTTTAGACATATTGTCAGTTATTTGTTTTTTTTTGTTGCTATATCCAAATATTTAATATTCACAAAACAGTAAGTGAAGCAAATACCAACTGTCACTGTAGGTCACATGACAATGCCAGCATAGTGAATTTAGTACGTCTGGACTGCATTTATACTACACAACATGCATACTATAGAGAATGTAATATTTTTTTAATTGGTTGCAAAGTTTCTTATAAAATGTAATAACTGCTCAGTATGTGATTTTTCGGATGCAGCTAGTCACTTTTTTGTTCCTTAGTGAATCAGCTTTTTGAATGAGCTGAAAGAATGATTTAATTACTCACTCATAAAGACACTAGCTGCCTCTGAAATCCCATACTGAACATATTATGTCTGAGTAGGTATTACATTTGATAAAGAACTTACTTTGTGACAGTTAAAAAAGTATATAGTATGAAATCCGAGCGTACTACATTCACCAAGTTGTCATTGTCATGTGACTTGCGTCGTCAGTTGCTTCACTTCACTGCCATTCACAACTCCTCTCCCTCAAATTCACATCCCTCTGGGATGCTTTTGCACCAGGTAGTTCTAGGAACTTAGAACTAGGAACTTAGGAATTTAGGAACTTGGAACTAGCCACCAGGATGGTTCCCCAAGAACTAATGGTTCCCCTAAGAACGTTTTGCATTCGCACTGCCAGTAGGAACTTTGAAGTGACGTAGGCCAGGCTTGTTGTTGTGACTTTTATTTTGATGGCACTGAGAACACCAGAGCCTGAGCACACCGCTCTCGCATTCTCAGTGTTCATTAGTGTACGGTCGGTCTAACAGTCCTGTCTAATACTTTATTATATAGAACTGTTATACATAGAAAAGGAGACAGTGATGAAAACTTATTAGCGTATATTAACGTCACTAGTAGTTCCTATTGTGCTGGGTTATGGTACACCACAATGTCGTAAAGATGCCCCGATCTTTACGAGTTTGGGGGCGTGTCAGTGAGAAACATGACGGAACACCACAAAGGTATTTAGCAGTATTGTCAGGCGTTTTTTTTTATTTACAGCGAAGTAAGCTAATTGCCTGCACAGAATTTGATGGCATTATAATATAACAATGTCGTATGTAACGATAAAGTTTGTAGTAGCTTCATAAATTAATTAAAAACATAAACAAACAAGGTACACCTAATGTACATTTCTTTTTCTTTCTTTCTTTCTTTCTTTCTTTCTTTCTTTCTTTCTTTCTTTCTTTCTTTCTTTCTTTCTTTCTTTCTTTCTTTCTTTCTTTCTTTCTTTCTTTCTGTCTTTTCATTTAAGAACCTTGCTGTGTATTTTTGTGTAATTTAAGAAAAAAAGAGCACTGCCATCTTACTCAGACGAAAGCAGTGTTGGGGAAAGTTACTTTTAAAAGTAATGCATTACAATATTGCGTTACTCCCCCAAAAAGTAACTAATTGCATTACTTAGTTACTTTTTATGAAAAGTAATGTGTTACATTACTTTTACGTTACTTTTTCTACTCACCTGGGCTGGGCTTGCTTTTTTGTTTTTTTAATAACAAGACCAACAAAAAAGTTATATTTTTGGCAAATGTTAAGGCCCTTTCACACCAAAAGTGAACTGAATAACCCTCAGGCTGAAGGAAATGTATATTTACGCTTGTACAGTAAAGGGTGCCGCTCAAACTAACCTTTTAGCTGCGCTGCTGTTCTGGATTAAAGAACAATAATATACAGGAGAAGGAAGTTCAACACTCTTATTTCTAAATCTTATAAAGTAATTTTTGCTTATTAGTATGGTTGAATTAGATCATTGAAGGTCAGCAGCAAAGACATTAATAAAGTGAGATTAAATTCACAAAGTATATTTGTGTAATTTAATAGTTAATTATAAAAGTTGAGTAAAATTCTGAGATTGCATTTTACTGTTTTTATTTATTTTAAGCAGTGAGATGAGTAACTTCACATTTACTCTAGAACTACAATAACCATCATGTTTACACAGCGCACACACCACCACCTCACTTTGTTTCTCTCAACATGGGGACAGGAGAGCTGTCAGTCAATAAATGTGAAAAAGTAACTAGCGTTACTTATTTGGAAAAGTAACTTAGATATTTTATTGCAAATTGAAAAAGTAATGCATTACTTTACTAGTTACTTGAAAAAGTAATCTGATTACGTAACTCAAGTTACTTGTAATGAGTTACCCCCAACACTGGATGAAAGTGACTTGAACGCTCCTGCCGTCGTAAACACGACTTCCCACCTCATCAGTATGAACTTCACAGGAGGACTTGAACGACCCTGCTCTGAAGTAGGAGCTAAATTAGTTGCTAGTTCCTGCAGTGCAAACACGTCAAAATCCGGTTACTTCCGCCAATAGTTCTAGGAACTATGAAAAGGTTCCTCTGGTGCCAAAGCCCCTATATTTAGGTGCAGGGATTTAGTTCCTGAATCAATCAGTGTTTTTGAATGAATCAGTTTAGTAATTCAAATGACTCATTCATAAAGATAGCCTACTTATCGCAAAGTACTGGTGTAAACAACCTGCAGATAAGGTCACTGAAAATCTCTTGACAGTCTGTCTGGAACATAAAAACACAGACAAGCGGAGTAAAACACTGAAAATTCCCAGTGCTTTTGAACCAAATATTAGCACTCTTGGAACGCTTAATAAAATGTAAAATGTAAAAGTAGTGGAACTAACTGTATTATTATATTGTGCTAATCATATTTTTAGCATCAAAAAGCTTTTAGATAAACTCTAGGAGTAGATTGTGACTTATGATGGGGGATTTTTCTAAGCCTTTAAACCAGGTGCAATATACACAGGTGTTTAAATGACTCAAGCATTACTCGCATGAACCAACCCCCTTCCTCTCACAGGCTCAATCGTGTCTGTGGTTACAAGGCTGACTGTCTGAAACCACATGATAAGCTCAGTGAGTACCAGAAACCGCCAGAAAAGTCAATCAATATGCAACAATATTTGTGTAATGCTGTTTCAGATATTGAACACCCAAGTCATTGCCCTAACTGGTATATCTTTGTGTGACTGATTTTGAAGGTGACCCTGAAAATGGCAAATGTAGCAGTCATTCTGTTCCCCCAAAAGCTCATTCAGACAGCCACAGCACGGAAAGCTGCCTGCTGAGGTTTGAGTTACCGTAAGGAAGGACACAGCTTGGATCCAAAGTTTTGTTATTGCAGACGAGCGGAAGATGAGCAGAGATCATATGTCGCTTTAAAAACACGTCGGCCACTGCGGCAGAAAACAAGATGGGATGTTTAAAGTCCAAACACAGACTGTGTTGAGGCTGTACACACACCGCCGGGCCTGGAGATTTATTGTCATAACATTAGCGGCGTCATCAGCTGTATGTGAAGAGCCCTACTGTGAATGTCAAACCGTGTGGTGATCACAAGGCCTGCTGTAATATTTAGATCCCCACATGCCTTTTTTTGTAAAAGACTTGAACCGGTTAAAGTATTCACTGGGTGTGTTGAAAGTCCAGAAAACATTCTTTAGTGAAAAAATATTAGGGATTGGAAAACAATGGGACTGGCATTATCAATGGGAAATTGGTAAATGAAGTCAGGAAAGTCTGCCGGCCTGTAATGAGATGTGATGAGTCACTGATGCAGCTGGTGGTTTGAAGGAACAGGTCTTTACAGCTCATAATCAGACATTCTCCAACTGCTCTCCTTCCTCTCCGTTGTCACGGTGGGCTGGAGAAGGACAGAGGTGACTTCAATTTTTTAAGTTGCATGAGGGTCTCAGAATCTGTCATAACTCGATCAAAGGACAGCCTAATTAATATCTTATATTTACTAATAATGATATTTATATTTTTTAACAGGCACTCAAATCCAGACCGTTTTAGAATGGCCTTAGCCTGTTATTCCTAAAGATTGTACTCTACCAAGTAGTGGATCGGAAGGAAACTTCTCCATTAACTTAATGTCTGTAGACAACATGGCATATAGGCGAAGGAAAAACACTTTTACAGTAATCCAATGAAATTCCTTCTGGTAACTGAGGGTTATTTGCTAGAATAATGTGTTTGTACTCAAGGCTTGAAATCCCTTTGAGGGAAAGTAAAAAAGTAAAAACCCATTTTGTCTGTTCTACACTAAGGGATAGTTCACCCAAAAATGAAAAGTAGCCCATGATTTACTCACCCTAAAGTCATCCTAGGTGTATATGACATTCTTCTTTCAGATGAATACAATCTGAGTTATATTAAAAAATGTCCTGGCTCTTCCAAGTATTTGTCTTAGCGACATGCTAACATCACATATTTCGGAATCAATTGTAAATGTTTGCACTTTTTCGCTAATTGTGTGATGCTAGTGACCGTCAAAGCCTAAATTTAGTCAGTTTTGTACTCGTGCGTTAGGTTATGCGTACAGTTTACATAGGGTTGCCACCTTTGATTTGTGAAAAACCGGGACACTCAGATTTTTTTTTTGTTGTTGTTGTGGGGGGGGGGGGGGGGGGGTTGTTTTTGCATGATTTTCCAGCGCTGTTTTTCCTTTATATTTAACTGAAATTTTTAACTGTAAAAAAAATAATCTTGCAAATAAGTGTATTGTGATTGTCAAAACATTTTAGTAACTAAACTGAACTGTATTAGGTTTAGTGACAACATGTTACAATGTTTATATGGTAACAGTTACAATTTCTGGTAAGATACGTTTTTTATTATTGCTTGAAACAAATTTCAGGATTTCAATTCAGTTCAATTCTTGTGATTTGATTTAATTGACTGATTTGGATAAATATTAGGTACACAAGATAGGCATTCATTTTTCTCAAGAAAAAAATCTCACCTAATGCTGTAAACATACAGAGAGCCTTATCAGCTGGTAAAATTATTTAAGGTTAAAAATAACTTTATTTAACAAATTAAATATAATGCGTTTTTTTATTATAATAACAACTTTATTTAATGATAAGTAAATATAATAAATATGTAATATAGTAGCCTATGTTTAGCAAAATACTCTCTATAGCTCTTTTTTTCTAGCTAACTAACGTGCTATAGCCTATTATGGTCATCAAATGGCTTTCCTGAGGTAATGTTATGTGACAATTGTTCTCCAGCTGTTTTATTGACCCTTTCCGCGGTTGAAAAACACTGATTGATCGATATTATGTATGATGAATATACATTTCGGTAAGTTGTACGTTTTCTTTTAACATTGTTCATTCGTGTTTATTTACTATTAGCTAGAGGTGATCAGTTTACGTGCTGCTAGGGATCTTTCACGTCACATTTACAAACGCCAAAACGGTGTTTATTGTTTGAATTTCGTAATAAAATTGACAGAATCTGAGAGCTGAGATTTTTTTATATCATAAGTAACCTGCTCTGTCTAGTCTGTCGGTCTCCGTGTACTCTTTGCTTCGCGATTTTTCTGTGCAGCTCTGCAGTAACAGTAGAAGGAAACGGTTTGAAACCAGGAAATTCTACTTTAGAAGTACATTTTAACAAAAAAACGGGACAATTCATGTCCCGGGAAAGAATATTAATTTTCCGGGACTTTCGCTCAAAAAAGAGAACAATCCCTGGAAAACTGGGATGGGTGGCAACCCTAAGTTTACATGATGTACATTCCATCATCAGCATAGTATATGCACAGCCCAGTTTTTCTAATCGCGCAGACTCTGTACACTCAACTTGCACATTTGGCAATTTTTTGGGGGCTAATTAGCTGGTCAAAAAGGTAGCAACATATTGACCCAAAGAAACTGAAGAAACGGAACAACAATGTTCTGCTAGTGATCACAACAACAATAGATGCCTGCTTTGAAGAGCAATTGTGTGAGGGGCAGATACTGGACGAAGATGAAACATTCTGGTGCGCATGTGTCAAGCACCTTTGTTCGCACATGGTTGCATGCTATCAAATGCATACTTTAAAAGACTATACATTCTCTAAGCGTTCACGACTAAACTGAAGTATATTTTGGGCTGAAGACATTGCTGTCTATGTTGAACATCTCAGATAATTTTAGTGTCAGGATGTTGGTTTAGAAGACATCTGACTATTTTTATGGTATAGGGATCTCCCAGTCACGTGACCCCTAGCCGCGTGTCAGCCATTTTGACGGAATACTTCAGCGCACCAACATACATGAGAATGCGGATTATCACATGTTTTATGGTTGCGAATTGATTAAAATAATGAATAATGGTCACTGTATAAATTATCTTGAGCCTGCTGAAATGTTCCTATAAATATATTTTCTTTCCAACTGTGCAATCTGAATAATAAATAGGCTAAATATATTTATCCACTAAGCTGCAGCAGTCCTATGCTCGTCTTCCCAGTAACAGTTTTTTTTTCTTTTTCTGACATTTCATACCTGTTGGGTTTACATTTTTTAATTAAATTGACTTTAAAAAAAGATTGCTTGTGTGTGCTGGTGTTTATTCCAGTCTTTTAAAATAGTTGAATGAATGAATGCTCGCGAGGTGCCTGTAACGATGTTAAATAGGCTAGGCTATTTAATCAATAATGTACACAGGGTAGAGGAGAATTACAGTCAACTACTTTGAATATTATAGCGTTTTGGGCATAAACATGTAAATAGTGAAAAGATTGACATTGAAAAATGACACAGAATGATTACAATATAATATTTAAATATTTAATCCAAATAAATAAATGTTCGTGGTTCACACTGATGTTATTCATTTGTTCTCACACACTTCAGCGTGTTAAAATCCATTTAAAAAAAATGGTTTACTTTAGACAAACACTGACCACTATTATTAGCGCAGCGGCCGTCAGCTAACTCTTCACGTCATGTCATCACAAAAAGAAATATACAAGAGGAAGATAAAGGAATTAGGAGTCATAGATCCATATGAAGCACCACAAGTTCTTTTTACAGGCATTCAGTGTGTAGAAAAACGTCCTGACATTGAGTTCGGTGACATTTACAGCTATTCACTTATTCCCATCACGCTACACCGGAGCTTCATTAAAAGCATACAAAAGCTTAGCAGGCTATCGGTATCACAGCATCGGACATGATAGAAGAATAGATGAATATTTCGCGACGAGCAGTATTATCACCAGCGGTTTAGCATTTTCTATTCCGTCAAGATGGCTGCTCCAAATGGCGGGACGTCACGCGGGACGTCCCTATACAGTGAGGCAACTAGTTTTTGGAAAACAGCTTTTTTAAACGTTCAGTTCATTAGATATCAAGCTAATAGGAATCTGGACTCTCTGCATTTGAACTGGAGTTAGCAGTTTTTACTAATGCATATACTGCACATTTGTGGTCTCGCTTGTATTTATCAAGTGTTCATTTATTGAAGCAGGTGTAGCCATTCATCAAACTGAATAGGCAATAGACATGCAGCATAAACAGATGTCCTATCCCTGCTTTCCCAGTCAGGTATAAGAAACTGTGGTTTCAATATTGAATGGAATCTCCTCAGCATATGACCTTCAGATATCCATTATCCTTATTAGCCTGTATCTAATTACCATGCCTGTTATTGTGACCTGGGCAGTGCTCCAAGTCTACTCAAGCACATGAGCGCTGAGATCTGCTAGAGTGCATCTCCAGGTCTTCCTTTTGTTTTTGTGATGTGATGTCGCCACATGGCCCCAGTTCTGGACTAGCTTTAGGGTGATAGCGTACCACCGCCTCACTTCCTGTCCCATTGTGTCCTTCCCATCGAGATACAATAGGTCACCTAAATAGAAAGCTCTCAAGCTAACTATCGCAGACTGCACTAAAACAAATCAGTTATGAATAAATTATTCATAAGAAGGCATTGACTATGTAATACTACTATGTGGCTATTCTTGGCGACAGTTTCTGAGGAAATTGCGCTGGATAACTTTAACTAGTTGTGGTGGGAAGACGTTCACCCACGAGGGAGTCTCGAAAAAAGCTCCAGGTGTTGATTACAAACATGTTGGCACGCTGACTAGAATCCCGACATTTTATGTCATGTCTGTACTTGTAAATTACACATTTTCCCTGCAGACAAACTATGGGGAGTTTGTAACATCACTGCATGAGTGAATTACATGCTTGCATGTTTTTATCTTTCATGCTTTGCCCCTGGAGAGGATGACAACTGGGAGAATTAAGAGGAAGTTCTGGGTTTTTGTATTTGTTTAAGTTTCCATCAGGCTCTATCAGGGTCTTTTTGTCTTGCCGTACAATAACAATGAACAGAGTGTGGAAAAGACTCCTTAAAACAATAAATAGACTATATTGTGTGTCCTTGGTTGGACAAAGTAGATGTGAATAGGTGGACTGTAACTGATAATGCTGGAATACAGGATGCCACAATCTGGAGGAAAGAAAGCAATAGTAGGAAAGAACAATATGGGGTGAAGAAAAGCACAATACTGCGACTTCAAAGAATATTAGGCTTACGTGTGTGTGTGTGTGTGTAGACCTTAATAAACTTGTTCTTTTTCATTATTCCATTATTCCAAGTCTACATAGAATTTAGTGGCTGTTTTTAATTGAATGAAATTAGCCACAGATAAAAACGCTTATGGATTATTTAAGTTTTGATGTAGACTATATTGACTTTCTGTTTGTAGCTCATGTGGAGAACGAGGAGCAGTACACTCAAGCTCTGGAGAAGTTCGGAGAGAATTGTGTGTACAGAGATGATCCTGACCTGGGATCAGCATTCCTGAAATTCTCAGTCTTCACCAAGGAACTCACGGCCCTATTCAAGAACCTGGTGAGGACACTTATTTTGCGATTGTGATTTAAAAAAAAAAAAATTATGTAGAGCAAATGGGTTTCAAACATATTACCTTTCAGCTGTTAATGTGCTTGGACCTCTGGGCCCAAAAGCTGATCTTGATTCATTGGTCTACAGGGTGGATCAACTTTCATGAAGGTGTTTTAGCAATTACTGATATTTTTTACCTCAAATAAGTTGAGCTTAACATTTCAGTCATTCTGTAATTCATGATTTGGAATATTTTCTTGTTATATTTTGCAAACCTAATAAATAATTTCTCTAACGTTGTGTTTGTATGAACTCTGTAATTTTTCTCCCACTGCAATTGACTGTTTTGTTTCCTTGTGTCTTTATCTCTGATTGCCGTAATAAGAAAGACAATTACACAGCTGGGAAGACAGACATTTGTCTAACGCTGTGATTTCGCTCTCTAGTTTCAGAACATGAATAACATCATTACCTTCCCATTGGACAGTCTGCTGAAGGGAGATCTGAAAGGGGTTAAAGGGGTAAGTTCATTACTTTAGGTCTATAAATGCTTTTTCTCTGCTTTTTGGCAGTTTATCAGCAGCATATTGATCAGTGCTTGTCTCAGGGTGTTTTAGGCACATGCTAGTCAGCCAATACACAGTGGATGGATAATATTCCTTGGCATGCAGATATTGAGTTTCATGTGTAATCACTTTACTTTTTGCAAGAATGTACACCATAATTCCCTTAGTTTACTTTTTGTGCATTTTATTGATGTTACGTTTTGTCAGAAATTGACAACTCCGTCATTGGAAATCTGTGTCGTTGTTCTTTTTTGGACATTTTATTAGCAATGCAACTTTTAAACATAATGTTCTCCAACGCTGTTGGTTGAATATGTTTGGCAGAAAGTCTAATACCAGTCTTAGACCCCTGTATGTCTGTTTATGCTCACATGAACACGCTTGAGCGAAAGACAGCTGGTAACAGCTCTATACTGAACTGATTCTCAGAATGTTCTTTTAGGCAGCCTCAGTTTATTAATGTCCACTGTGATCTCCTGACCTTCTCTGCACCACGTGACTCTGTCTTGTTAGCTCTAGGGGGGAATCTGATGTGATTTACTCCTAATGAGGCGCTTCACTCAGCTCCCTGTCTCGTTTCCCTGGAGACCTCTCTCTCTCTCTCTCTCTCTCTCTCTCTCTCTCTCTCTCTCTCTCTCTCTCTCTCTCTCTCTCTCTCTCTCTCTCTCTCTGTGATGGGGTTGAAAAGACATTCTGCTTGGGTGATGTGATTCCTTAATTGTATGTGCAGTTTGTAGTATGTGTAATGTGTAGTTAAAATGAAAGGACAGGTAATGGTTAACTGAATCATTGAGACCCCTATAGACTTTAATTGGGCCTTAATAGCGACATATTGTAATGTTACACACACAGTGACCTAAGCGTTGCTCTCCATCTGAGGTAGCATTCACAACATCACTGCCTCTCAGCACTATTTCTCATACTGAAGGCCTTTTAACGCCAAGACGAAATGTTTTGATTTAAAAATTTGCTGTGATAAACATTTTAATTTTAATGTGTCTGTGCAAACTGATAACTGGTACGTATGCCGTCAATGCAACAGATATATTTTACGAAGAGATGTTTTTATCGGTTTTCCATCGCACTGTGAAAAACTGGTCAACTAATAACATTCACACTGTTGTTCACATGTCCTGAGCTGTTGCTGTTACATAAAAGTATGACTTGGTGGAACTCACGAAAAGAGTATTTTGTTAAATGACAATGAATAGTGGAGGGAGAATCTGCCGCTCTTTCGTCACTGTACTCTTGTACTGTATCTGATATTGTTTGATAAACACCATAGCGAATACATAAAATCTGAATGCTGTTCGAAAACACGTAAACACCGTTTGACTTCCTTTCTGTGACAAACAGGTGTCAGAAAAGCATAGTTGTGCAGCTCTTTGTGTTCCAGGGTAACCTGGGTATTTCTGCTTTTCTTATAAGCGCCACCTACTGTCAGAGACAAAATTTGCATTTTCATTCAGCCCTTTTGCAGTTTTTTCGTATTGGTTTGAGCAGACAAATCGCATTAGAAAACCATACTGTATTTTCTTGCAGGCCTTGAAGGTTTAAGAGTTTGTTAATATAAATGTTTTATTAAAAATATATAAAATTGTATTATTTTTTACAATTTGTATTATATTGTTTAATATAAGAAACTATAAAGTCACAATAACAAGAAATAGTCAAAAATAAATGTGAGATATAAAGTTGCAGTTACCTTTCTATTTTTCTACTCTGGCGAACTGACTGGATTAAAATGATTGGTTAAAATAAGTAGTTTGGCCTCAACCCATGCAGAAGCATCAGATTCTCATATAAATTAACCTGCAGGTATGGAATGCTAATGGTCTCAGAAGGGTTTGCATCAGCATTGTGCTTGATTCTGAGCGCAGTAGGGGACTGACGCTAATGGCTGGAGATTACAGGCCTTGTCTTAGGCCATCATTCCAGTCATTAACCTGAACTTGTGCCTCATTAACCCGTCAACAAATGGATCTTTTGAAATGAAGTGTCTTTGGTGTCATTACAAGGTCATCTGTTTTGTTACCTGTCTTTGGATCCACAGTCTGTTAAATATTTGTAAATCAAAATTAATGCTGTACAAAGTGTTCACTGGTTGTTAATGAATTCAACCTTGATGTAAATGTTACAGTTTGTAATATGTCAGAAAGCTTGACCCCAGCGTTCCCTGTTCATGACCTTGAGTTGCATGTTTTCAGAATTGCAATCCTCATAAAACAGATGCACAGATAAGCTGACATCATGCCAAAACCCCTCAACTTGATGATGCTGCTGTCTTTTCCGCATCTATTGTCTTACAGTGTGTGTTTGTGAATGACACATCCTCTGTTCAGTCAGTCCACTGACTTTGCTGGAGTAGACGGTTTTGTGGGCCTCAGAGGGAGTGATGTCAGCGTTGAAGCCCGCTGAGCTTTGAATCCCACCCACTCAAGCTTTTTTAGACCCCTCTGGCTGATAGATGATGTGGTCTCAAAGTCCAGGTGATGGCATTGTGACTCAGCTTGTTAGAGACATGTTCCCTGGTGCTATGTGGTGAGGAATGATGATTTATAGTTCAGCTCAAAACGGTGTTTAATGTCACTGGCATTCAGAAATGTGCATCTCTCTTTCTCTCTCTCTCTCTCTGTCCCTTTTCTATGTTCATGAGTGAATTGCTGAAAGGTCATTCTCTGAATCCTGAAGCAGCCCTTTTGATGTTTGAGATGATTGATGATTGTCTAATTCACACCTCAAGAATGGTCTTAAAAACAGCAGCAGACTAGACCTGCATCTAACCACCATTTTAGTATTCGATTAATCTGTCGATTTATTTATTTATTTTATTAATCAGTTATTTCACATCTTACACCATGCTCCTCCTTCAAACAATGTGTCTAATATAGAAGTCTATATAATATGTGATGTAATTGGGTGCAAAAGTTGATACAAATATAATCCTCTTTCAAAACAATGGCAGGGTCACAATGGGATGCTGGTGGAGGAAAACATTTTCTGACTTGCTCCTCCAAAATACCCCAAAGTGTCTCAAGAATTTTAGGCCATGTGAAACATTCAACTTCACTTTAATGTTCATCAAACCATTCTGTCACGAGTCTTGCTGTGTGAATTGGTGCATTATCATGCTGATACACGGCACCACCTTTAGTGTACAATGTTTGAACCATTAGGTGCACATGGTCCTTCAGAATGGTTCTGTTGTCCCTGGCAGTGGGACTCATCAAGCACAGTAGGGGATGCCATGATATTGTAGCCCAGCAAATGAGTGAAATGAGCCAGCGAAATGCACACCAATTTGTCCTCTGTTGAACTCTCCCATTATGTTGTGTGGATTGCAATATTTTATCTGTGCTATTGTTCATCTCTTACTGATGGAATGTGAAATCGGTGAAGATCGGCCACCAGGCCGTGCATATATAGGCATGAAACCTCCAACACTATATTCGCCAGAGTTTCAGTTTCATTGTTCAACACCTGTATAGACAAATCATTTATGTAATTTGAATTAAAAAATTGCCACATCACACCTCTGTTTGAATGGGCACGACACTCCCTTTCTCTTCTAATTCATATTACAGTGATTCAAGTTTGGATGTGTGTGGATGTGTGTGTTCTTGAACTCATTTTTCTTGTCAAAGAAAACATTTTGTTGGCATAGATGAGACTGTTTTCTGCAAAACTCAAGCTGCGTGTAACATCTGTTATAGAAGCGCATTAGCGGAGTGCATAGGACTCTTAGGAAGTTCCTCTGCAAACACAGCCTTCTGTTATTAGTGTAAACCCTCGGTAGAGCTGCTGCAGAACGCTCTGTTTGTCCAAGCAGAGAATTTCCCTAAAGCTTTCAGATGATGTCATTACAAAAAGCAGCCACTGGCATTATATCAGGTACTTTCTTTATGGGCATGACATCATGCGTAATGATGCACACTGAGTTTGGCAAATGAGTGGTGATTTTATGCCACTATTCTGCTAATCTAAGCCTCAGACGGCATTGCCATTTTTGTGCAAAACACAAGCTCCAATCTGATTGGCTGGCTGATGCGTCCAGTCTAAACAATCTTGATAATTTGCGTTAATGTTCCTCAATGCATTCAACACAACCAATG
Organism: Abramis brama; assembly: GCF_963993115.1. Classification (NCBI taxonomy): domain Eukaryota; kingdom Metazoa; phylum Chordata; class Actinopteri; order Cypriniformes; family Leuciscidae; genus Abramis; species Abramis brama. The sequence continues at coordinate 26,207,767 of NC_139983.1, forward strand.
AGCTAACATCGAATTGTATGGCAATGCTGAAGGCATATCACGATGTTTAGAGGAAAAAACATTGCATAAAATTCTATAGCCTGGACCAGACATTATGCTGATAGTGAAACGTCTAGCTCTGTGAGACAACGCTGTTGCAAGGCCTGTTTGTCTTTAGTTATTTGGGTTACACTGCGGAAGTCAAAATGAAAGTTGAGTCATACGTTTGTCTAATGAAAATCCTCTCTCTCTCTCTCTCTCTCGCAGGATCTCAAGAAGCCCTTTGACAAAGCCTGGAAAGACTATGAGACTAAAGTGTAAGACATTTTCAAATAATCTAAAACCATTGATTCATTTCTGTCATGCGTGTTTGCTTATGTTTATATCTTAGTCTGAAAATTAATCAAAGTGAAAGGAAGCATCAGTTTCCCGAGTGTCAAAATGAGGGATCAGTGCCGCCCAGCACTCTGGATAATGAGCTGTCATTGTGACCACCTCACTTCCTGTACTCCTATCCTATGCTATCACACTGATTGTTCTGCATGCCACAATGTATGACATTTATAGAGCACTTCTTATATATTTCCAAAGCTGCAAGGGACATTCTTTACTGAAAGGGTAATATATTTTCTTATAACACATCATTTGATTAATTGATTTACCTTTAAAGGCAGGTGCTTTTTATGGTCCTGTCTTTATAAATATCATTGCTGTTTTCCATCATCGGCAGTTTGGCTCAGTCAAATACATGTTTCACTTGCCCATCACTGGATATAATCTCCGGTGTCTGATTGTGACCGATACCTTCATGTTTCCAGACAGAAAGAAACAAAACCAGCCTCTAATGTGACACTGGCCCTAACTCCATTAAACTGGTTTTCATCGTCACCACCACTACAGTTTGAGTTCTCTTCAATCTCTGTGTCTGTGCAAAGCTTTCGGCTTTCTCGCAAATTGCAGTTTGCGTGGCAAGCTTCATTAGTGCAAATGTCCTGCTGATGAGAATGCTAGAGATCTCGCTGTGTTTGTGTAATAGTCAGAGAATATGAAAAAAAAAAAAAGTGGTGCCTCGAGAGAGCAGGTGAACAGCAGGAAACATCAAATCACGATTCATATTTACTTCGTTTGCGTGCGTTTCTTTCTCCCAAAGTTGAAAGCAACACTCCACCATTTTATGTAAATTTATTTTTAACTGGTTTGATATTGAACATGATTTGTTTTCAGTAAAAATGGTGGACTGTTCTTTAGTCACCCGTGGAAGTGATGTGCTGGCATGAGGGAGTCTGTTCAGACTCATTTCTTCCATCTGTCAGATGTACAGATGCAATACCTCATTGTAAGTAATCATTGTCGGGGAAGCTACTTTGAAAAACGTTAACTTAAAAAATATTAAAAAGGCTTTCATATTTACGTTTTTTATTGTCACCTGGCTTTTGCAATGAAATTAGCCACAAAAAAAATTTGACTACAAAAAAAAAAAAAAAAGAAGAAGAAAAGAAATCCTTGCAATGGACTTGTGGAAACATTGAGTAGTGCAAATTAGTCAGCGAGTTTCTGAAACGGTTCATTGAATTAAAATTTTCTTTGGAACCATTAAGTAAGTGTTAGAACAGGTTCACTAAAGTGAATCAGACTTGACACAGTTTTTACGTAATACTGCAAGCAAAAACAAATTCCACAGGTTTCTGGAAAAGTTATATTATTTTAAACAGCTGATCTTCTGTAACACTATCAAAAAGTGTAGTTAAAGGAATAGTTTGTCAAAAAAATAAAAATAAATTCTCATTATTTACTCACCCTCATGTTCTAACAAAGCTGTATGACTTTCTTTCTTCTGTGAAACACACAAGATATTTTGAAGAACATTGAGAACCAAACATTGAACCCCATTTATTTTCATTGCACGAAACAAAAACCAAACAAAACTGATAATTTTTTTTAAAATAACATCTTTTGTGTTCTGCAGAGGATAGAAGTGCATAGAGTTTTGGAATGACATGAGGGTGAGTCATTTTTTTTCCGTTTGGCTGAACAATCCCTTCAACCACTAAGGGGCCATTTACACTACACCATTTTCAACTAAATACAGAAACGTATGCGTTTTGGCTGTTCATTTACACGACAACAGCGTTTGGGAATAATACCATTATCGTCTCAAAAAAACTCCAATTTGCGAAAACGGTGACATCATGTGCATGCATGTCCAATGTTTCTTTACAAAGTGACATCTCCAACTACTGGCCTGGCATTCATAATACAGCGTTTTTAGTTGTTTTCGCGGATCCGTGTGAACGGGGATCATTTTTACAATGTAAATGTTTGGGTAAAAAAAAAAAAAAGCCTTTTAAGTTAATAGTCTGGCTTCTCCTCATCACTAAAATACAGAAATCAATATGGTTGTCAGAGGCAGCTTCTCATGCTAACACATCACTTCATTCAGCGCTTGATGCATTTTATTGCAATCCTTTTTTGCCTTTACCTTTTCTAGTTTCACTGACTAGAAATGTTTTGTACTGGAAATGGCTTCTAGTGTTCAGCCATCTCCTGATCACATCTCCATGCTAGGCTTCAAACTCTGAAAGCAGAGGTTCCAGAAATGGCCAGCCTGCTTCGTGATCGGCCGCTGGAGCTGAGAGCGTATAAAAGCCTAAACCAAACGCATGAGGCTCTCTCTGGAATCCTTCCCAACAGAGGAAATGCTGCATCCGTAACGTGGGGTACAATATGCCGCTGGAGCATATGGAAAAGAATGCCCTGCTGCATGAGTGTTTCCTGTGTGTGTGTTTGTATTTGTGTGTCCGAATTTTTAAGTTCGTCTGTGTGTTTCGCACAGTTCTAAAATAGAGAAGGAGAAAAAAGAGCACGCCAGACAGCACGGAATGATCCGGACTGAGATCAGTGGAGCGGAGATAGCAGAGGAGATGGAAAAGGAGCGCCGTTTCTTTCAGCTTCAGATGTGTGAGGTCAGAAGAGACTAATTTCATTGGAGAATCCTATTATGGTGCTGTAATAGGCACTTCCTGTGCAGTGTGTGCTTCAGTCTCCTCCATTGGTTTGTTACAGTACCTCCTCAAAGTCAACGAAATCAAGATCAAGAAAGGTGTCGACCTGCTCCAGAATCTCATCAAATACTTTCATGCACAGTGCAAGTAAGTCTGGCCACATGCCAACGTTTGTATTAAACAATGGCCTTTATAAGGGCCGGTTCACACAGAACACTGCGCTACTTTTCTATTGTTTTTCTATGTGAACACGTGCAAGACGGACATATTTAACCCTTGCATTTGCGTCTCGCATATTTTGCAGTCTCGCGCGTGACACATTCTAAATGCGGTATCTGCCGTTTCCAGAGCTTGCTTTTTTTTTTTTTACTGTTCCACTGACCTTCAAAAATGCATTCTGTGTGTACCGGCCCTAAAACAGCATTTTTGGGCATAAAAAGGTGCTCACTAGTTTATTATATTTTAAGGGGTGTTTAAAGCATTTAAAGGGATAGTTCAATCAGAAATGAAACTCATTTACCATTTATTCATCCATATGTGGTTCCAAACCTCTATGACTTTCTTTGTTCCATGGAACACAAACAAAAATATTCTGAGGAAAGTTCTTAGGAGTGTTTTTTTTTTTGTCCTTACATTGTCAAACTCAATTGAGTCCAGTGTTGTTTTTATAAAAAAAATTTAACTGAAATGGAGCCTGTGTTTAATTATTTAGAAAATAACTGGCATTTTGTCTTCTGTCATAGCTTCTTTCAGGATGGTCTCAAAGCAGTGGACAACCTCAAACCCTCAATAGAAAAACTCGCCACAGACTTGCACTCGGTGAGAGATTCACAGCTGAGGCATTGCCATACCGGGCCCTAAAGTGGCTCACACCACTGATCTCAAGATCAGTTCTCATTTTTAACTTCTGTTTCCACTTCTGATTATGTCATCAGATCAAACAGGTACAAGATGAAGAACGCAGGCAGCTAACCCAGTTACGGGACGTGCTAAAGACATCTCTGCAAGTGGAGCAGAAGGAGGTTAGTCCTTCCTCAAATCAAATCTCTCACAATTCACCGCAATAGAAAAACCACAACACGATTCACAGTGCTCTGTGATGTGTTTGATGTTCATCGATTAAAATGTTTTACTTCTGCTCAGCTCCTCTCTCAGTAAACATTGAACTGGTGATCAACCTCTACCGCATCATCTTCCTGCCAATTTTCTCACCCTTAAGCTTTAGTCAGTCTCAAGATATTTGTGTTTTCTCGAGCAAGTAGCTTTGGCATATATGATTACACACATTTAATCCCAATGCAAATAATCAGAAGTTAACAATCCTCTTAACTCCACGTGAACAACTAAGAGTTTTATTTGTCCCGCCATCTTATTATTACACTACTGGGTTACACCTGACAGCACTGTTTATTATAAGTGCACAATATATCTGGGATCATAGTGTTTTCAACCTATATATTTTATTTATTGATGCCATTTATAACTATAGGTGTGTACAATATATATCTGTGATCATGTGGTTTCTGACAATTTATTTTATTATTATTTTTATTTTTATATTATTTTTGACAGCCTTGTTTACTAAAGGATTACACAATATATTTGTGATCATGTGGTTTTTTTAATATTGAAAAATTATTCTTATTATTTTTTTCAGTAGGCAACAAGTCTTATTTGGATGACATTGACTATTTTTTGCCATTTCAAGCAGCATATTACTCTCAATTTTTGGGTTCATTTTAAATAAATTTTTTAAATGAAATCTCAGAGATTGAGTGAACTAAGAGTGAGACTGGGTGAACTAACCCTTTATGTGTGAATTGAAGTGTTTGATTTTTTTATTGATTATCAACCATAACATACAAATAACTGGCTATTGGTATTACCCAAAGTTTGGAGTTTGATGCATTCCTACTGTATGTAGGAGTGTTGTTTTCAGTTTGGTGTGCAAAGTGTATGAATAACCTGTCTAAAGAATGCTCTCTTCTCTTCTTTAATGCTACCGACCTTTGGCAACGAAGTCTAGGAGAGTAAGTGCCTACTTGGTATACATGAACATATTTGCGCATTTGCCTTTTGTTTACAAAATGTAGAAGAAAAAACATTCAATGCAGATTAATTGATTAAATCTAAGGCTCTGGGTGTAGTTCACACAATGTTGCCACTGATGTCTTTTATCCAACCCTGATTTATATGCCACTATGTTTAAGCCGAGCTTTTTACAGCACACACAGTCAGAATAAAGCGCATTTTCTTTCGCTCAACTCAAAACATTAGTACTAAAATGGAAGCGTTCTCATTACTGGCTCAGAGCCTTGTGTTCCAAAACAGTCCGTTTCCAAATGAGCTCAGCTCCCTGGAGAGGCTTGAAGCCCACTGCTCCCATTTCCTTACTGGAGTGACGACACTGCCGTAAAAAAACACAGCTTTACGCTTCCTCTGACTGCTGACATGCCAGTGGTTCACTGCTGCTGTGTGTACAGAGAATACACTTACATATCTGCATCTCCTCACAGGACTCACAGGTTAGACAGAGCGCCACCTACAGTCTACACCAGCCTCAGGGCAACAAAGAACACGGGACGGAGCGCAGCGGGAACCTTTACAAGAAGAGCGATGGGTAATCATATTTTGGCATCACATAACAGAGTGTGCATTAAAATGCCATATAGTGAGTTAATGCACACTCATTACAGCGACTAAAGTCCATCCTGCATAATTGATCATGTATTTAGAGCAGTGGAGGTGTGTTTAAATCTTTGTTGTATGTTGATGTGACTTTTACTGTTTCCTGCCTCCTTCCTCAGGTTGCGGAAAGTGTGGCAGAAGAGAAAGTGCACAGTGAAGAACGGTTATTTGACCATCTCGCACGGGACGGTACGTAACCGCATCGGACCTTCTTCATATCTGATTGGTTCCCGTGCTCATATGCTTGTACATTCACTAACTAACATCTGGGTAGTTGAAATTATCTTTGATAAATCAGGGCAGTTTCCTCATAAGTGTAGTGCTAACTCAGTAGGCTTTTAGCCACTTGGTGAACATCATTAGTCATTCTAGTGTATTTTCTAGGGCCATTTCCTTTGGCCTCAGTGCTGTTCAGATTTGAAGACCAAGACAACTGGCGAGAGGATTACAGGAAGTGTAGTTTAAAAGAGGAATTCAACAGTTTTTGTTCTACACCTTTTACTGGAGCTTTTAAATCTGTGGTCTTTTTGCGAAACATCAGCATGTTCTTGCTGTGGCTGATCATTAAAGGGTTAGTTCACCCAAAAATTAAAATTCTGTCATCAATCATTCACTCTCATGTCGTTCCAAACCTGTAAGACTTTCGGGTTTGGAACGACATATAAACATTCATCAACTCACACATCAGTTGCGGTAAATGGAAGCTCAAGGATGTTCGTTTGACGAGCAAGAACCAATGAGGTTCATTCTCGTGTTACGCAACAAGTTTGAGCTTCAGTAAGAACCAGTGAGGTTCATTCTCGTGTTCATTTGTATTCTGAAGATGAATGAAAGTCTTACTGGTTTGGAACGACATAAGGGTGTGTGATTGATGACAGAATTAAAAATTTTGGGTGAACTATCACTATGTTATGACAATTTTGTATATGTACGAAAAAAGCCAAATACATGTACATTTATGAAGGGATTTATAAAGGTGAATGTGAAATATAGGTAGTCTGAGAGTGAATCTCTTTAAAACTAAAATAAATATACAAAATATTGCACAACAAAAATGAATCCCATTTAAGGACCATTAGGTTTTTTTGTGTGCGAGTTGGAATGTTCTTTTTGTGTAATTATTCTTGTTATTCTTGTCTCATTACTTTAAGAGTGTACAGTCGTGGCCAAAAGTTTTGAGAATTACATAAATATTGGAAATTGGAAAAGTTGCTGCTTAAGTTTTTATAATAGCAATTTGCATATACTCCAGAATGTTATGAACAGTGATCAGATGAATTGCATAGTCCTTCTTTGCCATGAAAATTCCACTGCATTTCATTGCTGTCATTAAAGGACCTGCTGAGATCATTTCAGTAATCGTCTTGTTAACTCAGGTGAGAATGTTGACGAGCACAAGGCTGGAGATCATTATGTCAGGCTGATTGGGTTAGAATGGCAGACTTGACATGTTAAAAGGGTGATGCTTGAAATCATTGTTCTTCCATTGTTAACCATGGTGACCTGCAAAGAAACGCGTGCAGCCATCATTGCGTTGCATAAAAATGGCTTCACAGGCAAGGATATTGTGGCTACTAAGATTGCACCTAAATCAACAATTTATAAGATTATCAAGAACTTCAAGGAAAGAGGTTCAATTCTTGTTAAGAAGGCTTCAGGGCGTCCAAGAAAGTCCAGCAAGCGCCAGGATCGTCTCCTAAAGAGGATTCAGCTGCGGGATCGGAGTGCCACCAGTGCAGAGCTTGCTCAGGAATGGCAGCAGGCAGGTGTGAGCGCATCTGCACGCACAGTGAGGCGAAGATTTTTGGAAGATGGCCTGGTGTCAAGAAGGGCAGCAAAGAAGCCACTTCTCTCCAAAAAAACCATCAGGGACAGATTGATCTTCTGCAGAAAGTATGGTGAATGGACTGCTGAGGACTGGGGCAAAGTCATATTCTCAGATGAAGCCTGTTTCCGATTGTTTGGGGCATCTGGAAAAAGGCTTGTCCGGAGAAGAAAAGGTGAGCGCTACCATCAGTCCTGTGTCATGCCAACAGTAAAGCATCCTGAGACCATTCATGTGTGGGGTTGCTTCTCATCCAAGGGAGTGGGCTCACTTACAATTTTGCCCAAAAACACAGCCATGAATAAAGAATGGTACCAAAACACCCTCCAACAGCAACTTCTTCCAACAATCCAACAACAGTTTGGTGAAGAACAATGCATTTTCCAGCACGATGGAGCACCGTGCCATAAGGCAAAAGTGATAACTAAGTGGCTCGAGGACCAAAACGTTGAAATTTTGGGTCCATGGCCTGGAAACTCCCCAGATCTTAATCCCATTGAGAACTTGTGGTCAATCCTCAAGAGGCGGGTGGACAAACAAAAACCCACTAATTCTGACAAACTCCAAGAAGTGATTATGAAAGAATGGGTTGCTATCAGTCAGGATTTGGCCCAGAAGTTGATTGAGAAGCATGCCCAGTCGAATTGCAGAGGTCCTGAAAAAGAAGGGCCAACACTGCAAACTCTTTGCATAAATGTCATGTAATTGTCAATAAAAGCCTTTGAAACGTATAAAGTGCTTGTAATTATATTTCAGTACATCACAGAAACGACTCAAAAAAAGATCTAAAAGTAGTTTAGCAGCAAACTTTGTGAAAACTAATATTTGTGTCATTCTCAAAACTTTTGGCCACGACTGTAGTTTTTCCTGTATTTAAGTAAAAAAGATACTGTAGTGCAATGTAAAAATAAAAATGTAATCAGTATAAATTAAATCCAGTACAACAAATCCAACCATTATGTATAAATATTTCACAGTTAATAATAGATCATAATTTGTTGCATTATAGTAATGAGACTTTTTTTGTATCACACCATGTCTACACCGGACACTAGAGTTGTCGCTTCATGCTGCAACAGCTTGAGACTCTCTGGACGCAAAATAAAATGGACCTGTACATTTTCCATTTTCTTGATAGTTTTTATGGGATTCATCCCTGAGTTTAACACTAAAGCATGGTATTAGGATAGTGTAATGGGCTGAATGTTATCTGTAACTGAAATCTCTCTCTTTCTCTCTCTCTCTTTCTCTCTGGTTTCTCCGTCTCAGGCTAACAGACCTCCTGCCAAACTCAATCTTCTCACCTGTCAGGTGAAGCACAACCCAGAGGAGAAGAAAAGTTTCGACCTCATCTCCCGTACGGTTGCACCCGTCACAATTACTTCACACACATGTTTATAATTCCGATTTGGGAGATCTGTAAAACGTAGTTAAAACCTGGCTGCTGAAGACCTAGCTGAGAATGTTGAACTGTGTTGTTGTTGTTATCTATGAGGAAATATTGGCTGAGGAAACAGTGACCCTGGCTGAGGGACTTTCTCCCATGTTCCTGTCCTTCCTTTAACATCTCATCTAACCACAGGAAACTAATGTCAGAGAGAAAAACAAGTTCAGTTTTGTGTCGCTCCATGAGTGGGAGAGTTTGAGCTTATCTTGCCTGCCCCATCCTCTTATGTTTTTTCCCCAGTTTTCCTCATTCCAAATGGATTCTCACAGTGGCACTCTTGTGAGGGAAATGCAAGCGTTTCTTCCTCAGTAGAATTGAATTGAAACAAATACGTTTATTGTCATTGTATAGTTATACAACGAAATTTAGTCTCTCATTCGAAAAGTGCACACACACACACCCATACCAAAAATATAAACTAGTGTAAACAAATGGTACAGAATGTAAAAGGTTCTTCAGATAGTGTATTCCAAACAGCAGAGCCTCTGAAATAACCCTATTTAATGAAATCTGTAACAGACCTTAAAGCTGAACAAAATAAAAGATAAATTATAAATATTAGATAAACTTAAACAACTAACTAAAATACAATTTTAAGCAAAATAATGACAAACTAATCTGAAATAAAGATAAATCGAAGCTAAATAAAAAATATTAAAAAACAAACTAAACTTTAAAATGACTAAAACATAAACTAAAATTGCAATCAAATCTGAAAATATAAAAATAAAAGCTAATTCAGAATATTAATAAACACTACTAATAAATAATAAATGAATACTATAATGGTATTTAAACAATACTAACATTTATGGAAATTTTATAGGACATAAAGTATGAATGTTATACAAGCCAGTTAAGTTGGATCAAACTTGCCAGGACAACGTACAATGTTTATTACAACCTAAGGACAGTGCTGTCTATTTGTGACAAAAAATATAATAACATTTGGACCTTGTTGTAATTTTGGTACAAATCAGTGTGAAAAGTGATTGTTGCTCAGAGTTGTACTCAAAATATAGGGCAGATCTTTTAGTCACTTTGTTTTCTCCAAGATCTATTTGTCCTTTGATCTAACACAGTCGTTCTCTTTTTCTTTCACTCTTAGATGACAGAACGTATCATTTCCAGGCAGAGGATGAGCCAGAGTGTCAAATGTAAGTGTGTTTGTGTGTGCTGTGCGTCCTTGTCATGTCCTGAAACCTGTCATATGACGTTCTCTAGAGTAACTCAAAGTAACAACAAAATACTGCAGCTTTTGCGTTAACTATGCGCGTCTCTTCTCAGATGGATCTCAGTTCTGCAGAACAGCAAGGAGGAGGCGCTCAACAACGCCTTTAAGGGAGACCAGCATGTTGGAGAGAACAACATTGTGCAGGAGCTGACCAAGGCCATCCTGGGTGAGGTCAAGCGGATGGCGGGGAACGACGTCTGCTGTGACTGTGGAGCTCCCGGTGAGTAACCTGGACATCGACAGGAAGGAGGAAGTGGAGAAAGAGGGAGGGAGGGGGGGCTGTTTTGAATTGTCTCACAGGAAGAACAAAGCGGAAGTTGGTAGTAAAGGAACTCTGATAAAATGATTGAATTTGCATATGCTGCTCTGTTTGGACCTGTCAGGAAAGACAAGCCCTGCGTAACAAAACAACCTGTCAAAAAAGAAGAAGAAAAAGAAACTGCCACAATAAGGCTGAACTTCATCTGTCTTTATTCTCACATTATTATTATTGTTTAATAATGAATGCAGCAATACAAATAAGTATACAATTTAATTCATTTATTACATATTTATTACATGTATTTCAATAATGCTATTAATAACAACATTTATTTATCTATTTATTATATAATTTTATTGATTTATTAAATATAATGTAATTTTAAAATGATGATGATGATAATAGCAGCATTTATTTAATATTTATTAAATATTACATTCATTAAAAATAATAATGAATACTACAATAAAATAAGTATATAATTATATATAATTATACATTTATTAAATATAATAATTGAATACAATAATGATAACAATACTTTTAATGTATTCATTATTATTATTTTTTAATAATAATAATAAATGCAGTAAAAATAATACAAATATACTATGGTTATATGGTAGAATTAAAAATTCAAATTAGTATAATAATATTTGTTTAAAACTAATAATAAATACAAAACAAATTATATAATTAAATTGAATATGGTAATATGGTAGAATTTGAAATTCAAATTAATATAATAATAATAATAATAATAATTTATTATTATTATATAATGTAATTTTATTTGTTTATTTCCCAAAAGTACCTCATTATATAAAATGAATTTGATCAATTTATAAAATATAATAATGTAATATAACAGTGATATCAACAACATTTGTTTATTATTCTAATTAATATAATAATGTTCATTTATTATCATCATCATCATCATCATCATCATTATTATTATTATTATGGATTTTCTTTTTTTAATTTACCTTTCCCAAAACACCTCTGGAAATGTTGCAAGCTACAGTAGATTCAGATTTTAGAGTATGTGTGCTAACTGCTCGCTCCAGCAATTTGCATAATTGATCATAAAGCTCTATTTGACATTCATTGTGGGAATTGAGGATTAGCCGTTTCAGCTTTTAAATTCCATTTCGATGTTACACATTCTTGATTGACAGCTTCTGTTAAAGCATTTTTTCCTCTCTCATTCTCCCTCAGGTCCCACGTGGCTCTCCACCAACCTGGGCATCCTGACTTGTATCGAATGTTCAGGGATCCACCGGGAGTTGGGTGTGCACTACTCCAGAATCCAGTCTCTAACTCTGGATGTTCTCAGCACCTCCGAGCTCTTGGTTAGTGCTTGATCTTTGATTTCACAGATTCCCCAGCACTGCTGCTGTAAGCCTAATATTGGGCTTATTTATTTAGTTTGCGCTGGATTCTTTAAATTCAGCCTTCATGCTTGAAATTTTTATAGGGTTTGCTTAAATCACTTGGGCTCTTTGGGAGTTATTCCACACGCATGATTTCAGCCCAAAGCTTTTTTGGCCAGCAATTTAGGATCATTAAAGCAATTACACAATACTGCAGACCTATTAGCCACAGTGAAAAAGCCTTGGGTCTCTGATTGAGTGCCAAGAGACATTGTTTGGCTGATTGGGATATTATGAATTAACAAAACAGATCAAATGGACCCTGAGTAAATGCTTTTGTTGGTACTTTAGAGTTGCTAAATGCAATTAGTTTTGTTTTGATTTCATGCATGTGTTTGCATGCATGTGTGTGTTGTGGTGTTTAGCTGGCCAAGAACGTGGGGAATGCTGGATTTAATGAGATCATGGAAGCTTGTCTGACGGCAGAAGACGTGATCAAACCAAACCCAGCCAGTGACATGTAAGCCAAAGTTTCTCTTTGGGAATTTGTGATCACTGATGTTGTATTTTTGTGCAAATTCATTCTTGTTTAATTTCCTTTTAATGCCTCAGGCAGGCGAGGAAAGACTTCATCATGGCCAAGTACACAGAGAAGCGGTTTGCTCGTAAGAAGTGCCCTGACGCGCTGTCGAAACTGCACACGCTCTGTGATGCCGTGAAGGCCCGGGATATTTTCTCTCTCATTCAGGTGTACGCTGAGGGGGTCGACCTAATGGAGCCGATTCCTCTGGCCAATGGCCATGTGAGTCTGTTACTATCTTTCTTCGGATTCGATAAGAGTTATTCAGTTATTTCCTTTAAAACATTTACCATGGTAATCATAGTTTGTGTTAAAATACCAAAATAAAAATGATATAAAATAATAATTAAATGTAAATAATTTTTTGGGTGAAAAAATACAATTTTATATATATGTATGTATATATGTATGTGTATGTGTGTATATACTGTACAGGTGTGGTCAAAAGTTTACATCACCTTGCAGAACCTGCAAAATGTTAATTATTTTAACAAACTAAGAGGGATCATACAAAATGCATGCTTATAAATAAATCTAGTTTTTGTCTTCTGGACTAAATGTAAACATCTTTTATGTAAAATACCTTATTCATGACAGCACTGAATAAAAATTAATAACATACTTTGTATGATCCCTCTTATTTTGTTAAAATAATTAAGATTTTGCAGATTCTACAAGGTGTATGTAAACTTATGACCACGACTGTATGTGTGTGTATAGATAATGTGGATTTGAATGTTTATTTAATTAATACTTTGAAATAAAATTACTTCATTAATAAAAAAATAAAAAAATAATAATTAATAAAAAATGTACTTGTGTTTTGAATTTAAATGTGGTCCCTTACTCATTTATTATTAAATTACAGTAGTTTTTTTTTTTTTTCAATGTGGATTTATCTAATACATTGGCATTTAAATAAAATATTTAAGTACTAAAATAATATATACATTGCACTATTTGAATCCGATCCCTTACTCATTTAATATGAATTTACATTAGTAACCATTACTGTGATATTTTGGAGGAAATTCATGGTAGTTTTTTGTAAACATAAAAAACAAGTATTCAGTAATATTTTGCATTTAACTGCAGATAATTTGTGTGCTTTTGAGTATAATAAATATTTAAGTTTCACATGAATCATCATCATTATTCATTAACCATTTCAGTCGTATCCAACTCTTGGTGATTCTCTCGCCATATGCGAATTTTCTTGCCGATGATTTTTCCGGGGTAGGTCGCCAGGTCTTTCCCCAACCCTGCCCATTATGTGACTTGGGACACTCACACACAGACGCATTCACACCTACTACGGACAATTTAGCTTCTCCAATTCTCGTATACTGCTTGTTTTTGGATTGGGGGAAACCGGAGAACCCAGAGGAAACAGAACCCAGGCACAGGGAGAACATGCAAAACTCCTTCACAAACCCAAGCTACTGTATAAATGTCATGTTGTTTGTTTGTTTGGTGTGGTAGGAACAAGGTGAGACAGCTCTTCATCTGGCCGTGAGACTGGTGGACAGAACCTCCCTTCACATCATAGACTTCCTCACCCAGAACAGGCAAGACTCAGACAGCCAAGCAGAGGCTGGAAAACACCTTTCCCGAGTTTATTTCCCTTCTTTGCTGACCAAGTGCTGACTGATGCTACCCAGCTAAATCTGAATGAACGGCCTTTTTTGTCATTGATTTGACCAAAGCTGTTTAAAAGTGCTGGTTTTGAATGTTAAAGAGGCAATTATAGCTGTGCCTGGAATGGAAAATTGAGATTTAATGTTTTCTAAAAAGGCAAAATTGTGTGTTTCTCCCCTCAGTTTAAACTTGGATAAGCAAACGGCTAAAGGAAGTACAGCGCTGCATTACTGCTGCCTGACGGACAACAGCGAGTGTCTCAAACTTCTGCTGAGAGGAAAAGCCTCTATAGACATCGGTATGCAGCAAACCAAATCTCCTGTAGTCCCTGTTGAAACAGGAAGTTTGGGTGTGACATTTTGACGGGATCCCTTTCATGATGTCTCTAAGGATTCCCAGGGTCCTTATTTTGACTGCTGGGAAAAGTTAGTGTGGTGATTTGTAATTCTGTTGTTCTGTTATTAACAATCTGTCCACCAAGAATGGGAATGGGATATGTGGCCTAGCGGTTCTGCGTGTGTATGTCTGTGGGTGGGTGAATCTGTGCCAGGGAATCTCCTCTCTCAGATCTCTGCCAGTGTCTTTTGTGAGCAAGCTGTCTGGATCGACTTGGCTTTGTCTTGTCTGTAAAGTCAAATTCAGCACAGGAAGCCAAGAGTACAGAATGTGTTGGGAACCTCATTCTTTCCGGCTTGGCGACTGTGGTACTTTCTAAAATGTATCAAACCAGTGTCTCCTCCTCTTGAAATGTGTTTCTGTGTATGTTTAGCTAATGAGGCTGGCGAGACCCCGCTTGACATCGCCAGGCGACTCAAACACCTGCAGTGTGAGGAACTGGTGAGCTGTCATGTTGTACATACAAAGTTCTTGTAGTTTAATATGCGAGATAACTGGCCTAGATGGTAAGATGTTGTTTATGGTATGCTTGTCTCTCTTTTAGCTGAACCAGGCACTTGCAGGGAAGTTCAATGCTCATGTGCATGTGGAGTACGAGTGGAGACTTCAGCATGAAGACCTGGACGAGAGTGATGAAGATCTGGATGAGAAGGTGAGGAAAAACTCATTAAGGAGAAGTATTTTGGTTAGATTTTGCTTGACTAATATATTTGTGTGTATATGTGTAGATATTTAGTATTAGCTAATGCCTAATTTAGTGTGTGTACATATTTAGTAATATTTAATTTTCAATCAAATAGTTATTGTGGCAGAGTAGATTAAAATATAGTAAAAATCAAGTCATGTGTTCAATGCTGTTTTAACTAAATTAACACAATAAAGAATTATATTGGATTATTTTTAATAAGTTTGCTTAGATAGTTTGAACTGATTCCGCATTTCAAATAACATATTTTGCTAATGTCCAAATATTAAATTGACCAAATAATAAGTGCTTTGTAATCATCTCAATAGTTAAAATGTTGATTAATTTTTGTTTTGCTTGCAAAATCTTTGTTGTGATTTTTTTTTTTCTTTCTTTTTTTTTTCTTAATAGTCAATGTTTACCCAGTCCCACTTATGACCTTTGTGTCTACAGTCCAGTCCTCACCGGCGGGACGAGAGGCCCATCAGCTGCTACACACCGGGCAGTAACTCCCTTCAGCCCAGTCCGGCCAGCCTGGCACGAGACGCTCGAGACATGGTCAAAGACAAGCAGCGGTTCGTGCCCAACCTGGTCAACAACGAGACCTATGGGACCATTATCAACACCAACTCACCGGTCACCATGTCCACCTCTGCTCCACCTCTACCACCCCGAAATTTAGGTACTTTACATTTCACTCAGATAAAAGAAAAAACACTGATTGAGAGAAGAAAAAGACCTTTGCCTTCAGAACTGCCTTAATTCTTTGTGGCATAGATTCAACAAGCTGCTGGAAACATTCCTCAGAGATTTTTGTCCATATTGACTTGATGGCATCACGCAGTTGCTGCAGATTTGTCGGCTGCACTTCAATGATGTGAATATCCTGATTGAGATCTGGTGACTGTGCAAGCTCTTTGAGTATAGTGAACTCATTGTCATGTTCAAGAAACCAGTTTGAGATGATTTGAGCTTTGTGACATGGTGCATTATCCTGCCGGAAATATCCATGCTATCATGTTGTTTACTCGAAATTCTGAACCAGACCAGGCGTTTTTTTTCTACTATCCCATTTTGGTGAGCCAGTGTGAATTGTACCTCAGTTTCCTGTTATTAGCTGACAGGAGTGGCACCTGGTATGTGTTCAGCTGCTGTAGTCGTTCTGCTTCAAGGTTCAGTGTGTTGTGTGTTCAGAGATGCTCTTCTGCAGACCTAGGTTGTAACGAGTGGTTATTTGAGTTACTGTTGCCTTTCTATCAGCTGAACCAATCTGGCCATTCTCCTCTGACCTCTGGCATCAGAAATGCATTTTAACCCACAGAACTGCCACTCACTGGATATGTTCTCTTTTTCTGACCATTCTCTGTAAACCTTAGATGTTGTGAGTGAAAATCCCAGTAGATCAGTTTCTGAAATACTCAGACCAGCCCAAACAACAACCATGCCACGTTTAAAGTCACTTAAATCAAGTTTCTTCCCCATTCTGACACTTCACAGTTTGAACTTCAGCAGATCGTCTTGACCATGTCTACATGCTTTGAGTTGCTGGATTAGATATTTGTGTTAACGGGCAGTTGAATAGGTGTACCTAATAATGTGGCCGGTTAGTGTATATAAAATGTCTAGCATACATTTGACCTACTTTTTTTTTTAAATCATTGCTGGATCCACTTTGTTAATATTTATAATTGTAAATGAAAAATATACTAAACATACACAAAAAGCAAATGATTCTACGAGTCACTAATTCAGTTTGATCACATTCAGGCCACATCTGGCTGCTGTATTTTTAGCCTCACAAATGTCAGGTCTTAAAATGGCAGAAATCTCTTTGACTTGTTCTTGTATTCTCACCCTCACCCAGTTACACTGCAGAGCTCCATGGCAACGGCCGTGTGAAGATTCTGACCTATATGTGCACTCCCAAAGTCTCTGGACAGGGAGCCGTTATGAGCTCAAACGCTGGCCGTCTATCAAACGCTTTCAGAAATGTTCATAAGGACTTAAAGGTCTGTTAAGATGACATAAGGGAGATGCCAGTAAACAGGAGATTGGTGGAATTTGTCTGTTAGATTTTCACTTGGATAAAAAAAAGACACTGATTTCTGTGTTAGAACAAGATGAGTGAGGCTTTGAAGTGAATCCCATAGTTTGAGTTCCTCTGGTACATACTTCACAATGAGCGGTTTTCTTAAAGACACTAATGGAATTAGATGCATAATGGATCTCTGCAGGTCTGGCGCTGTCCTCTCTTTTCATCTCACATTTAATCTATTTTTCGTCTTCTCTTCTCCTTCCCACAGTACAGCCGTCTGGTCTTGCTGGAATGGCTCAGGGATCGCCCGGTTGGAAGCCTGGCTCCCTAGATCTGACTGGCAGGCAGAGATCTTCCTCTGACCCCCCCAACATGCACCCCCCAGCACCCCCCTTACGGGTCACATCCACTTCCCGTGAGTTGGCTGTACATGAATGAGTGGATGAACTTTTGCTCGAGGCAGAGCGCTTCTGTTTCATGTGGTGCTTTGTGTTAAGATTAGATTGGAGTCAGATTGTTCTTTGATTGATCCTGGATCAGCTGGTTGAGATGTCATGGTGGTGTCTAAACGTATGAATATTAATTAGGTTATGCTGTGTTTGTGAGTTGAGTTTGTCTAATCACATAGCCTAATTGATTTTCATGAACCAATACCAGGTATCAGGCTTCAAAAATTCTGGTCTTCAGGACAAGCTCGCTGTCATTCTCTTTCATTCAATTCATGTCTGTTCGGGGATTTAAAGATCAGTATATGCTCAGATCTGTCTTTTTGTTCTCTTAATTCAGGGTCAAAAAGTTACTTTTAACTGTTTGAAATAGCATGAGATATCGAAAAATTGTCTTTTAAAGTAAAGACTTATAAAAGCCAATTTAATATCAGAATATTTTAAATGTTTTATTATTTATATATCATTATTATTACAGTGACTCTAGTTATGCTCTGCTTTACAATATTTAATCAGCTATACATAAACTATATTTTAAACTAAAAAAAGCCTATTTAAGACTATTTAATAATAATATTTTAAATGTGTGTGTGTGTGTGTGTGTATATATATATATATATATATATATATATATATATATATATATATATATATATATATTTATATTTATATATATATATAATGTTTTTTTTTTTTTTTATCAACTATATATAAATATATAAAAACTACAAAGCCAACAAGTATACTTAATATTAGTATTTTTAAGTATACTAATACTATACTATATATATATATAGGGTTTGAAATTAACTTTTTCTCTCACTGGCCAATTTGGCTACTCAATTTTTAAGTTACCAGCCATTCAGAACTTCTACTAGCCAAAAAAATAAAAATAATTTTTTTTAATAAATCAGACTAACTATGCGTAGTGACATGTATGTTTAAGTTATCCAGATATGCGCAGATTATGCGCAATACGCTGTAATTTAATATATCATGATGACTCACGAGTTGAGTATTTGCCACTTACGCCCCTCTGGCTCCAAGCCCTCGATATATAAGTTTTGTCTGTACAGGCCATAAAGGAAAAACTATATATATATTTGGAAATTTAGGAATTGTAGTTTCCTTGCCAATAAAATAAATAGAAATTCATAAAATATTAAAACAAAATATTAAAATATATATATTTCTTTCGATTTATACTTTTCGTATTTGCAAACAGGCAATAAAATAAAACGTAAATATTCTTAACCTTTAAAAACAAGACAAAGACAATCACAAAACAAAGGCAAATAGTTATTAAAAATAATGACAATATATACATATTGTGGATTACAGAAATGTAGAATTTTCGAATTAATCCTATAAACTTAACAACTACCTTACTATTAATAAGCAGTAATTCAGAGTTTATTGAGGTCGTAGTTAATAATTGGACCTTGAACTAAAGTGTGACTTTTTTAATATAAAAATATATCTTTACAGAAATCAAGGAAAACCCTGCTACCAATATTGTCAAACATAAAATATTGAAACGTCTATGCTTTTTTTTGTTGTAATTGTGAGTTGTTTATGTTTAACATAATGTTTAACATAATTGCATCTATTTGATGGTCTCTGCAGTTCTTGTGCCCAGTGGTGCTCCCCCTCCTATGACTAAAACTGCCAGTATGATGGAGGCCAAGAATATACAACCCAAACCTGGACACGGTCCTCCTGGTCAGAACATCAACCGGGCTACAAGGTCAGAATACTAAATAACCCATGACCACATGCACACACATATGCCCTTTACTCTGACAGTCCTGCCCTATAGGACAACACAGACTCATTATAGCTGCGGTTAGCCGCTAGTCCTTCAGTGGAACTTTCTCCAGTGTTTGGTGAGCGTGTCCTTATCTGGAAGCAGAGGTGGAAAATACCCATAGGGAACTTTCTGATTTACCAGGTCATTAATTCCTATTCAAGTCCTCATTCACGCACACAGTGCCAGAGGACGACACAAGTAGGGCGCTCATCTGAGCATGACCTGAGTCTCAATATTACAAGAACTGAACACAATATTCACATCTCTTCTTTTTGTTGGTTGCAGCGCGGACAAAACTGTCAGTAAAAGCACACTGATGCGCTCTGGATCCATCGAGAGACCAGGTAGATGTCAGAGAAACCATGTTAACTGTAAGTTGATTGTTTTAATAAAAGGCTTGCGGCCATTATTGTATTGAATAGGCAATTCTGACAGTGATGTCATTTCCTGTTTTTTTTTATTTTTATAAACAGCTAAAGAAGTTCCTGGAGGCCCCCAAAACACCATTGGTCAAACTCTGCCCGCTACCCACATGCCCAGGAAAACCTACCTGGTATGTTTAACCACTAGAGGAAATTCCAGACATGTGAATCAAGTGAATTCATGATGGATACCGCCTAATATGCCATATTTACATAACATATTTACTGTGTATGAGATGCTAAGTGACATGTTCTTGTGTTTCCAAACCTGATCGGTGTGTGGCAAGCAGAAGCCGAAGCGTGTGAAGGCCATGTATAACTGTGTGGCTGATAATCCAGACGAGCTGACGTTCTCTGAGGGAGAGGTCATCGTGGTGGATGGTGAGGAGGACCAGGAGTGGTGGGTGAGTATCCTGACTGCTGCACACTAGACTTCACTCACTTTATATAGTAGCAGTGGTATGAGAGAGAGAACCAGAGAGGAAAAGTGAGTTGACTGTATTTCCCTTTCTATTACTGGCTGGTTGTTAATAAGTAAACTCACTGAGGGCCGCGGCCTGGTTCAGGGTCTCTTGCTGGAAAACAAGTAGTGTGTATTCAGCCAATCGCCTGCGTTTCCACTGGCTGTGTTTAGTCATTCATTCTCCTTGGAGGCTCATCAATGGTACAGCCAAATCCCCAAATCTCTGTGTTCCTGTGTGACTTCAGTGGTATTTACATATGAATAAATGTGCTTCAGTGGGTTCAAACTGCATTTACACCTCACTTGTTGTTGTTTTATTACACGTAGCGTCGCACATTTTTATTACTCAGATCAACACTAATATAATTTGTGTAATAAAACATGTATAGGCCAGGTTTTTGGTGAAAAGTGAAACATTTTAAAGTGAAAAAAAATGAATCCAGTGTTATTTTAGTATTAATTATATACCATTAAGATATTTATTACAATTTTGAAATCATTTTCTTTTATTATTTCAGTAGTTTCATGTGCTTTTACTGTCTAGCTTTAATTTTTATTTGATATATTTTTCTTCATTTTTAATTTTAGTACTTCAACTTTTCAACATTTCTAATTTTCAATTATGTAATTTTAAGTTTACATGTTTCATCTAATATTGATAATTTTATTTCAGCCTTATTTATATTAACAAAAATTACAACACTGGTTAAATCAGCTTTATCTGTTGTATTGGTATAATGACACACAAAAAAGCCTATCTCTCAGCACTGTGTGCAATTTTAGGAACATTTCTAACACACTTTCTCTTGATTGTTTTGTAGCTGGGCCACATTGAGGGAGAGCCAATGAGAAGAGGAGCGTTTCCTGTCACCTTCGTGCAATTCATTATGGACTGAAGGGCCGGAGATCACGGACACTGAGCTGGACGGATGACGGCACTTCTCTGCCTCTGTGTCCCCTCACTAACCATCATCATCATCATCATCGCTATTCCCTTTGTCATGAGGCTTGTGTCCTCTCTGAGCTTCCACTAATCCCTGCTCTCACCCGGCTTGAGCAGTCACTGGAATATAACAAACTTCCTGGGCTTTTGTTTTTTTCTTTAGTTTTTAAGTTTGTGGCCTAGATATGTTGCAGAACGACAGTTTGTTGCAATAAATGCACTTTTGACTTAATTTATCATGACCACAATGCTGAGAAGAATGTCACCAAGATGAAGGTTTTAGTCCGAGATCATTCACATCCTTATTCTTTTTAGACACAATAAATAGTGTAATGTTTTGAAGTACAGTACACATTATCTGTGAATATAGTCTTATTTGCCCACATTCCATGTCTGGCAAGGAAAGGCAGAAGGATACTCTGAGAATCACTGACTTTTGAGGACTCGGTTGGGAAAGATAGCTTCGTCAATGGTGCTAAGCCAGGAATATGCTACGAGAGCCGTCTGCCCCTAGGAGGGGGAGCTCCGATGTCCCCATTTTCACGCTACCTGCCCCAGTGCTGAGTGTATAAATAGGCGTTCCACCGCTCACACCTGGGAAATATCTGAAGTGCACTGTGGATGAGAGAGATGGAGAAACAGACAGACGTAAGAGCGCTTTTGTTCTGGCTAAGGGACTGGGAACAGGAAGACTGAATGAAAGAAATCTTGACTCTGTACCTTCTGGGAGATTTGAGCGCTGTGACAGTCTTCGTGAACATTCGGTGGCCTCCAGGGAGAGGAAAGGAGCCAGTGAAGAGCATCAAGAAGGTTTATTTCTGTATAGATATTTATAATTCTGAGCTGTCCTTCTGTGGTCTTGATTTAGATGCTCTTATTGATTTTAATGATCTTTTGCAGATCTTCCTTCAGTGTGTAGGCAGTTTGCCTTGAGAGGCCTGTGGAACGCTGTCATTTCTCAACTGGCTCGTTCTTTCTTGAAAAATTCAGTCATTAACTCACCCTTGTGTTCTTTCAAACTGTGCAAAAAGAACAAGTACTGCAGAATGTGTAGAGTGCTTTTTCAAAATGGGGACTGTTAATGTTAGGCACTATGAAAGTGGTCCATAAGATTAATTTGCTATATTCAAAGTCTTCTGAAGCCTTATTGTAACTGCGTGAGGAACCCAATATTCAAAGGAAAATTCTGTCATTTACACATCCTCATGTCGTTCCAAACCTGTGTAACTTAACAAAAGAAGATATTTTGAAGAACATGGAAATTTCTCAAAATAACTTTTGTGTTTCACAGAAAAAAAGTCATACAGGTTTGGATTGGAAAGACATTGTTATTCGCTAAAAATCAAACCTGACACGTGTCATATTTGAAAAACACAATTTTAATTTGTCTGTTGTAGTCAACATATGGGTTCAGTGTACTTGGAATGCAGTGCATGTGTCTCATGGACCACATTTACAATTTCCTTGTCTTTTTTTGAAAGCTTGACAGGTTTGTCGCCATTTTGGAAAAAGCAATCTTGCCATTCTTCAAATTTTTCATGGCTAGATAGAAAGTCACACAGGTTTAAAATGGCACGAAGGTGAGCAAATGATGACAGTATTTTCATTTTTGGGTGAAGCTCTTGCCTTCCTTCAGTGTGTAGAACATGAACACACACTGAATAGTTTTCAGCTTGAGAGCACTAAAACCTTGTCATTTTTAACAGATTCCAAGGTGTCAGTTTGAGATATGAATTATGCATTTCCACCAACCAGGATGTGCCCTGATTTGGTTGACCAGATGGGTGTTCCCTGTACCAGTAATAACTCAGCAACTGTATTCCAGGGGAAATTAAAATCCCCCATGTCATATTTCCCTCCCAACACTTCTCTTAATCCTTTCTAAAGCTTTGAATTGCTCATCCATCAGTAATTGTGTGCAGGAGCGTTTTTAATGTCATGAGTGTTTGATGTGGTTGCAGAGCAACTTAATAGAGTCTGTTATGTAACTTTTAATTACAGTCATGTTAGTCTTGATTGAGCTCGGACCAGAGTGACCTGTAACTCAGGCAGTGACGGGATGTAATTATCCTGCGTTCTGGCCGGCTGTGATTGTAAATAAATGTAGACTTTGCTTTGTGCATATTTAATTGTAAACAGAGAGCTAAACTGATAATGACTGGCGTTTTGTTAGATAAGACTGTTACCGTACACTTTTAACTAAGATGAAAACAACCTCTATTCATCCGTTTACCATAAACGTCATTGTTGCTAATATATAAATATATGCATATATGTACAAATAAATGGGAAAACTGGAATAAAAAAAAAAAACATGAATTCATTTCTTGTTCATGTGTTGCATTATTCAGGTAGATTAAGTGAAACTGCCAGATAAAAGGACAATAACCTCCTGATGGGTTAATAAAGAGGTCCATAACTCAATAGGTTAAAGAGCACTGCCATCTACTGGGGATGAGGAAAAAAAACACGAGAAGAAACTCCACATTACATTCGCATTGATTTATTGTACCGTATTAACTGATCCGATCCCACTTGGACCAGGACACTGGAGGACGACAGAAGACGGGCATGTTCAGAAGTGCAGGATACAGGGTGCAGGGGGTTTGGGTTTTACAGCATCTTTGTGTTCCACTGACATTAATGTACCACGCTTAACACAAATCCCACTAGAGCCCAAGAAATCACGGATTCACTGGCCCATAGTGGGAAATGTGCTCTGAGGTTGTTGTATATTTACATTAAATAAGATTAAATTAGGTTACAAAAATAGACGCAGTCCGAACTTGGACTTTTGGGTTGGGGTTGTTAGGAGAAGAGGATGTTGGGTAAGATGAATGAATATGGTGTAAACGTGGTTGAGAAGACCGAACAGCTGTACTAACATTAATCAAAGTGAGACAAATTCCAGCATATCTGTTTAAAAAGGGCACCTTCCACAAACAGACTGACTTCCTCCTCCTGCTAAAGGAACCAGTGAGGGTGGAAGAACAGAGCGTTCCCAGCACTCCTCAGGACTTCTCTGAGGCCAGAGCACAGTCGAAAGAGGTGGACAGGACTTTACAGATGGCCTGGGCTTGTTCCTGCAGAGCACAAAAATTATGTGTTAAAGCTACAGAATATAGCAGAGTTTTCAATGTACACTACCACACTGAACACTTGACACTTTGCAGACTCTGATCGGGCTGTGCACGTTCATGTGTTTTGGAGGAGGTATCGCTCTGAAGGGTGCTTTTTTTTTTTTTTTTTTTTAAAGCTAGCTTGCTATTGCTAGACTCCCCGAAACGGTCTACCCAAGCTTTGAGCAGAATAACTGTTTTCAACATTGATAAGAAATGTTTCTTGAGCACCAAATCAGCATATTAAATGATTTCTGAAGGATCATGCGACACTGAAGACTTGAGTGATGATGCTGAAAATTCAGCTTTGCATCACAGGAATGAATTTTAAATAGAGTAGCTTTTTGTTCTAGATTATGGTTCCTTCAATTTAAAATAAAATAAAATAAGAATTTCAAGCCGTTTTAGAGCAAATACTTAAATACTAAATATTTCTGCTACATTATCAGGTCTTTATATGCTTTCAGAAACACTTCCTGTTTTCAGGTCTTACCGCATTACTGCACTGATACACCCAGATGCTGCAGTCATGTTGCTTGGCATCAGTGGTCTTCAGTGCGAGCAGGTTCTTTCCAGCACCCAGACCATCATCATAGCAAAGCATACGCACAATCAGGTAGAGTGGGTGACGGTGAAGCACATCCTGAGAAAAGAGAGAATCAATAACAAATCAGATACCCAGCCATGCCATTACACTGAAATCATGTATTTCATAGTGGTGTAGATAGATGTTCGGTTTCAAGACGTGCAGTTCCACATTATTTTTTGTGAACATGAATTTCAAGCTTCTCTCAACATGCTCCTTTATTTCGTGTAAAAAGAAAAAGAGCCAAATCTCTCATATTAACAGTTAAAAACAACTCACACACTGGTCTAATGAGGCCACTTTAACTCCATACTTGGACACTCCCAGAATCATTTCCTCATCTCCAGGCACAAACGGCAGTTTTCCATCTTGCTTTAAAGTGAATACATAAGATTAGGTTTTTAAACAGCTTCAGACAAAAAAAAAAAAAGCTTTTTTAAATCCAGTTCGCTAGATTAGAGGTCTGAGAAGATATCTGAGGCTACGTTTACACGTGGATGGCTATTTTCATAAACGGACATTTCTCCCCTCTTCGTTTTCAAAAATAACATCGTGCACACGAACCTGTGTATATGCTGTCAAGAGCATGCCAAACCTGTAGGTGGCAGTGTAACGAGAAGCTCAAGCCCACCTTAGCCAATCAGAATCCCGAAAATGGTCACATTCCGTGACGTCGCTGCCTAAAACTCCGTTTTTCTCTGTTTACATGCAAACGTGCAAACGAAGATTTTCAAAATCTCCACTCTGGCCGGAGTTTTTAGAAAGAATCGGTTTCATTGGCGAATCCTCCGTTTGCGTGTAAACGAAGGGTGCAAACGAAGGGAAATGTCTCCGTTTTTCAAAATAACCATGTACGTGTAAACGGGGCCTGAGAAACACTGTTGAAAATGGATCAGACCGAGCGTCACAACAAAATTGTAGCCAATCAGCAGTAGGGGGCGTGGCCACTCATGATGGGGGAGGAGAGAGAAGAGTGAGCAAGAGGGAGATTTGAGTGTAAAAATAGAGATTGCAAAAGAGAAAAGGTCAGAGGAATATCACTGGAAATAGAAGGCTTTTGATCAGGCGAGAGTTTTAGGACCTGCGGTAATATTGGAAAAGCTTTCCAGCACAGGAGAGACCTAAGGCCTGAAAACTGACGCCAAGGATGCATTTTTTCAGCACCATACGTAGAATGGAGTAACATTGGTTTTGCTATGTTTCACAGAACCAAGGTATGCTGTTGTAATGTAAACTACAGTAACAGGACAGTTTTGAGTGTCATTGTTTGTCTGAAGCTGGTGAGCTGCTGGTGACTGTCAACATACTCTTGCTTGTACATAGTCTTGTGTACTGTATTCATTTTTTGTTCTTCCTTGCAGTTTGTTCGTCATCTTTGCTTTATTTTTCATAAAATAATTATTTTGCTTTGCTTCAGCTGGAATAAAGAGACCTCCACTCTTGCATCGAGTGTTTGTGCATTTTGGGGGCGGAGCAATGAAGGGAGGGCTGTGTTTGTTTGGGGTGATTTCAAATATCAAACAGTGTTCCTCAGAAATCACTCACTGCACCTTTAAGGGGGTTACACCTTCCCCTTCTGTAGATCCTTACCTGAGCTGCATCGATGAAGTTGATCAGGTCTAGAGGCTCCTGGAGGGTTTTGCTCATCTTAAACTGCAGCTTCTCGATGGCTCCCACATACTTGACTCTGAACTCAGCACACGTGTCAGACACAGCGTTACCTGAAGGGTCAACAAGGTCAGGAACTCTTACGGAGTCAAAAATATACAAGCATGCGTTTCTAAAAGACTAACCTGAGCTCTTGGTGGAGTCTGTATCAAGACTGGCGACTGTGCTTGACCTAGACAGGCCTCCCAAACTGGAATCTACTGACTGAAAAAAGGGAAATTACAGTTTATAATGAACTTTGTGGTATACAGAACTCAGCAGACAGAATTACTGAATCCCAATTCACTCTTTTGTAAATTATTAGGTCCCAAATCATAGCATATTGTACTTTTTTATTAAGGATTTTTGTAGTATGAATCCATGCATGCCTTATGAGCTAATACTGGCCAAGACCTCTTTCGCTGCACTCTCTGTTATGAAGCTGCCATTTTATTATATTGTAGTACAGGCATACTGGTTCAATTCATAGTTAAAAAAGTATGTCATTTAGCATAACTAATGCAGTATGTGCTTTCTATACCTAGCAGCAGGGACGTGCACAGACATTTTGAGGGGCAGGGGCTCAAGTGAAATAAAGGGCACTTCTCATAATTACGTTTTTTTTTGTTTTTTTTTAAACAAAAAAGTATATATATTAACGCAACTCTGACTTCCTTTTTAAAAAATTTATTAAAAAAGTTAATTAATTTTATCTTCCTCAAACTCACGCAATTGTTTCATTTTCAAAAGATGTCTACAAAATAATCCGTTCACACAGAAACCATGGTCTCCTTAGTATTCACTAGGTTTATAGAGCAGCAAAGGAAACCATTCCACAATGTGCATGTTTTGAAAACATTTTCTATGCTACTAGTTTCAAGTATATATGAATAGTTCAGATGCAAAAGCCTCTAAGTGCCATCTGAAATTTTCTTCTAAAATAAGTATTTTTTTTCAAGTTCAGTAATTTAACTTAAATTACAATTAATAGGTAATTTTCATTGCCAGTAATGTGAAATAAGTGAACATAAACATACAAGCTTGATAAAAATGATCATTATAAGGAAATTTCAGATGGCACTTATTTATAACCTAAATAACTGCATCAAGCAGAGGGGCGTGTTTTACTAATAATTTGTTTATTTTTGCACAAGGCACTACATCGTTTTAATTATTTTGGAATACATAACACTTTAAAATTAAACTTCCCAAAATAATTGAGTAAAAATTCAATAAAAGCCCATGTCAAGTATGTATTTGTGGTTGTATGGAATACTATTTTATAAAGGTTTAGAGGAAATAAAAAAAAGTTAAATTACTCATAAATAAAAAGTTAATTTATAAATATTGTTATTTTGAATGTTTAATGTTTACTTATTTCTACTCAGTTTTATTTATTAATGTACCAGATGCAGTTACTCAGATTTACTACATTTTTTAGAGTGTATCCTCCATCTGTTTGCATCTGTAGATTTCTTCTAAATTCACCAATTTAGATTTCTAAATTTCAGGGGGAAAGACTCTTGATGTAAGTCATTAACTGGGGATGTTCTGTATGCAAATTAGGCGTCAACTAGTTCAAATGCACACATTTGCATCTAATTAACAGGGCAATGCAGGTAAATAGGATAAACAAAATAACTAAAGCATATCACCTGGTGGTGATATATGCTTATTTTATTAGCTTATTTTATTACATGGCTTGGTTGAATTCCAATGTAGAATGCGGTCTGTTATTTCTTGATAACAGACCGCTGTGCGGAGTATAACAGACCGTTGCCATGAAAAACAGAGCGTTGCTATGGACTCACAGGATTCTAACCGTAGAGACGGAGCGTACTATTTTCTTTAGCGGAAGCAATACAATCGGGTTTAACAATCGGGGGAGAGGGAGAGGGAGCGCTTCAGAACTCCTGACCTGATATTTAGATATACTATTCTTCAAAAAATATATTTGTTTGACAGGGAAGCTGTGCGCAAACAGAAATATATATTATTTAAAAAAAAAAAAAAAAAAAAAAAAGCACCCCAGAAAAAAGGGCACTTTCTCTCCAGGAATAAAAAGGGCAGGTGCTCAAGCCCCCTTTGATGTCTATGTGTGCACGTGCCTGCCTAGCAGAAATGTGCAAATGGAGATTCAGCCAACATTTAGTTTATGACGTGTGTACTTGATTACTTCTGGTGAACTGACCTTGCTCTTAGTGCTGACCTCACTGCTCTGGGAGCTGCTGCTGCTGTGGCGCTTCTTGACCTTTCGAAACATCCTTCACCATGACGCCAGTGCTGCAGTTCTCCAGCTTACCAGCAGATGGCAGCAGAGTCTGAGGAGATTTATCAGCTTTAGCACCATTTAAAGGTAGACTATGCAGTTTTATTTTTTCAAAATTTCAAATAATGGGTCAAAACACCATCAATCCTTGTTCCAAAACGTGAGAAGAGAGTCTGCTGGCAAAAGAGAACAAGACAGAGCTCGTGATAAAATGAGAATCAACATTGGCCTGGCTTTTCGGAGATGGCGAGAACCGAGGGATTTGAAACGTTGTAAAAGCAACGCGGAGATGCTGTTTTTATTACTCAACAGGTGAGTAAGGTATTTTATTAAACATCATAAATTGCCATATGTAGCTCTCTAACAGAGTTCAAGCATTGTAAAGCATTATCTATTGTGAAGGGTCATTTCATTATGGTTGTTGTGGCGCTGTGCTGGTATTTTCAATGAAGTGTCTATTAATGGGTATAACTACAGTAACGTCTTTCGCTAGTTAGCCTGAGATTCTTTCAATCTAAACTGGTTATCTCTCTTAAACCTAGTAGTAAATAATTTATGAGTAGTGGGATAATCTCTCTCTCTTTCTCTATGAGGAAGAATCATATTCATCTGCACAACCAAAGCACAAGCACAACCAAAACAATGTCCTTCCACAAAATGCATGTAGTGTTGTTACATAAAACAAAAGTTACATAGTGTACCTTTAAATTAATCAAAATCACACCCGTAGTGGTTTTCTGTAAAGCTGGTAAGTTACAAATGACTCTAACACTGAAGATAACGTGCAATATATAGCCAATATAATATTTTAGAGACTATAATTAGAATTAAACAGAGAATTAAAGATAAACAAAACATTTTAATGACTTTTCAAGCCTTGAAATCAAAAAAAAAAAATTGATAAAAATAATTCTCATAATTTTATAACATGATACTGTAATTATCTAATTATTAATGTGTTGGAAAGTTTGATTCATTCCAATGAATCAGTTCAAAAATGTTCATTTAAATTAATCGTTTTATAATATTCACACTCAAGACTGACTTCGAATCAAATAACTAACGTTATGAGTCAAGAGTGTAAATTAAGTGCCGTCTCAGCGTAATGAACAATTAACGTTAGGTTCCTTACGTAGTATTTCTGTTCAGATACACTTATAACGCTACATATCAATACTGCCTTTATACGAGTTTAAGAAACAGCATGGACAAACATGTTCTCGGGGTTCGAGATGAGCCCACGCCCCTATAAAACAATGGTGCTAAACTTTGGGTAACTTTCTAGTAATCTACAGAGAGGCGCTCGGCTCGCGCACTAGCTCGTGGTGTGTGATTACTAATAGACACGAGCTCTCCGCGATCACAATGTTAATGAAAACCCCTTTGAAAATAACGGAAACCCGTTGCTAGGATAAACATTCAGCAGCACCCCTGACCCACGTCTAACTTGATTAATGCAAACGCAAAGGGCTGTTATTTGGTCGTTTATTGGCATTTCTATAAATAACTATGGATAATATGAACTTGGTAAACAAGCACACTGGGCATACCTCTATTTTGAGATCAATATGCAGCAGTGTAGGGCTGTAATAATTATTAATATGGTTCATCAAAGCGGCGGTCGGTAGCTCTCTCTCTCTCTCTGCTTTGGCGAGACGTGCGTTGACACTTCACTTCCTGTATGGCTCCACCCTGCACCTCTTAAAGGGGACGCACGGTAGTAGATGGCTAAGTTTGGAATGAATATCAACTTACTTGTACTTACTAAAAACACTGCACATACTAATATTTTTAAGTGGCAAGTGGCTAATGAATTAAGAATGGACAGAACATCAACTTACTAACTATAAGCTGTATTAATTAATAAATTAATTAATAAATTCGTATGTGGCTACATTTAGAATGGACGGAATAACACAGTAGTAACTGTATTATGTATTTACTTATTAAACAGTAAGCAGTTCTGAAGACAGAGTCACGCGCTTCTACTGTGACACAGTTCAGAGCCGCCGTTGAGTTCAGTGAACGAGAAATGATTCAGTACGTGGAAGAAAATGATTCAAAGATTTGAACTCCGAATCATTTACGAACGAAGCACCGCTAATTCCTCGCTGCTTCTTCCTCGCAGTCTGAGGTGAATTCATTGTAAAGTCGTCAGGTGTTGCTGTTACAATGTCGACTTTGAAGAAAGTTGTATGGCCCCAAATCATTCTCTTCGGCGACTCAATAACACAGGTAACATTTTGAGTCACTGTGCCATTTAAGTTTTAATACTTACTGTAACATGCATTGTTTTTGTTTCAGTTTGCCTTTCAAGCGAACGGATGGGGATGTGAAATCTCACATAAACTCGAGAGGTAACGTTAGAGAGTTCATGACAACACACGGATATGCATCATTGTATTCACACAATGATGCATATGATGATTTTATCATTTCTTTGATTTATTAGAAAATGCGACGTGGTAAACAGGGGCTTGTCGGGATACAACACAAGGTGGGCTAAGATTGTGCTTCCTCGCATTGTGCCCGTTTCTGATGCTCCTATTGCGGCTGTTACTGTTTTCTTTGGCGCCAATGATTGTGCTTTGGAAGGTAAGACCATGTCACGTGTGTTGTGCATCATTGCTAAACAACAGCGGCGGTGATTTAGGAGACTCACAATAGTTTTTGTTTACAGACAAGAACCCCGCGCAGCACGTGCATCTCCAGGAGTTCTCCGAGAATTTGAAGGACATTGTCAGATATCTGGTGTCTATAGGAGTGTCTAGTGACAAGATCATCTTCATCACACCACCACCACTTCAAGAAGCCGCCTGGGAGAAAGAGTGCTTGCTAAAAGGTGACACACTCCTGACTTTAGGTCGTGTTCAATACTAGTGTACTGAATGCTGGAGCAGTAAATTCAGTGCTTAGTGTAAATTGAGTGTTTTGCATTGTGGGATACAGTGTACTGTTGTACACTTAACAAATGTAGACAGTGAAGTATACTTATTCTACAAAAACTTCAGCAAAAATACTCTGCTTCCAAAAATCATTAATAAAGAACGTGCACCAGGTGTTTTAGCTGTAAATGGAATCATATATTCTATTGTAATTGTGCAACAACTGTCAAATTTTGTACATGCAACTTTTCTAGTTTTATTGTAAATGGTGAAAAGGGTAATTCATTCATTTAAACAAGTTTACCATGCATCCCCCTTATTTTCATACCGACATGGAAGTAATATCAGCCACATTTTTAGCATCTGTATCTTGAATTATGCAATTGCACACCAGTTAATACGTTTTACTCGAATCTTGTACAGTATTAAAAATGCAAAATATCCAGATCACTTAATTGAACATGCAAAACATATGAAACTTGTATCGCTGCATATTGCATGCCGTTTCTCATTCCATAAAAAAAACAAAAAAACATTTGGTCATATAGACTGTGTAGCAAGCAATAATCTAGTATTTAATTACAAAGTGTCTCTCACACACACATTGAATATGATTTTCATCAGGTTCAGCTTTGAATCGGTTGAACTCTGTGGCTGGTCAGTATGCGCAGGCCTGTGTTCAGGCTGCAGGACAGTCTGGTGTGGATGTTCTGGATCTCTGGACACTCATGCAAAAAGATGGACAGGTAAAGCACATGCTGGCACATACTGTTGTGAATGAACACTGAAATGAAAATAACGAATATAAACAAATGTGTTTTCCCCCTCAGGATTTCTCAGTGTATCTTTCGGATGGACTTCATCTTTCTGATAAAGGAAACCAGTTTGTGGCAGAGCATTTATGGACACTTCTTGAGAGGCGAGTGGCTGACTTGCCCTTCATTCTGCCTTACTGGGGGGATGTGGACCCAAAATGCCCTGAGAGCAGCCTACTGTGTGATTAAAACTCAGGTCACATGATGCACAGCGGATTAAACACCATTTAGTTCCTGTGGTTTAAATTAGAACATTTTTGGATACACTAATCATAAATGGTGGAAGGAGCAGCCGCCAGCCCTATTTGCAAACAAGGAGTATTTTGAGTTACTCAAGCAGGTTAAATGACAAATGTCACAGATTATGTTTGATGTTCTGCCAAAAAATATTCAGATTTCTGAAGTATTAAAGTTTTGGTGAGGCCAACTGATTTACTGGCGTACACACACACACACACACACACACACACACACACACACACACACACAGCTTCTAGTAGGGACAATGACCACTTTCATTTTATACCTCCTGGCAAAATTCCAATGTATTTTTTTCAGCCTAGGTCCATAAAATAATTTGAAACACTTCAGTGTAGAGGCAGTTTATTCATGTGGGTTCATATCCCTAGAATATGTGGAATAAATGTAACAACCAAGCATCAGAAACACATTTAAGGATAGTAGATTTACATTTCTAGTGAGAGGTTTTAATTATTTCTGATTTTATATACAGGAATATAAGAAACAATACAAAATATGTATTTAGCCTATTGACTTATGGCACATGAAAACGTTGTTAAAACTCAACTTTAATAGTCATAGTCTGATAATTCACAGTGGGGGCATAATAGTCTATACTAATACTTCTAAAGTATCGACTGATTTTGGTCACGTCTATACATCCGTTTTAGTGGCAAAAAGATGAAATCTATGAAATATACACATCCCTGGCTCTGTAATCAGTGTTTCACATATTCATACTGGTATATTAAAATGACACGAGATGCTGTAGAGTGTAGAGAGCACATATTAAACTGAACAAGCCTTAAAATATATGAAAACATTTTTAACATCATGTGCACTTTCTATCATTAAGCCAAGAAAACTCATTATAAATAGCATCTCCTCTTACAGTTCCCATAAACATACAAGTAATTTATATACATATGGCATAGAACATGCATAACTTGAGATTTGTCAACAAGTCGACCAGTGCAACATTAAAAGTGTGATGACACGTATAGAGGCCTGCTGCTTGTGTTTGTAATGAGGTATAAATAAATGAGAATACAAGAATTTTTTACAAGTTACAAGGCACATATTGACTGTATTAAAGGAATATTTCAGGTTAAATACAAGTTAAAGGGATAGTTCACCCAAAAAAAAAAATTCTGTCATTTACTCAGCCTCATGTTGTTTCAAACCCATAAGACGTACGATCATCTTCAAAACACAAATTAATGTATTTTTAATGAAACCTGAATTCCCTTCAGTGAAAGTCCATTCTCCCAAAACTTTCACACTTCTCACACACTTTATATGATGAACAGATTAATTTTGAATAATGATTTTGTTCACAGATATACACTGATCAACAGATACACAGAGCTCAGCAAATATCAGCCGTACTTAAAAATTAGTTTTTTGGGGGGGGGGGGGGGGGGCATTGTCAGATAGAGGGGGGGGGGGGGGGGGGGGGGGTTTGAAATAACATGAGGGCGATTAAATAATGACAGAATTTGTTTTGGGTGAACTGTCCCTTTAAGACAGCATCTGATTTGTCAATTACCACAATAAAATAATTTTGATTTGTACTTCAGATTATAAAAACATCTAAAAGTACTTAAACAGTTACAGCGGAAGTATATGAGGCAAATTATTAAAGGAATAGTTCCTCCCTAAAATTCATTATTCATTCATCAGTCATTATTTACTCACCTTCATGTTGTTCCAATCCTTTATATAACTTACTTTCTTCTGTGGAACACAAAAGAAGATATTCTGAAGAATGTTTTACACTGTTTTTGTCCATGCAATGAAAGTTAATGGGGTCCAAAAAATATTAGACTCTCAATGTTTGGACAAAAAATAAAGTGTTCCCCCCCACCCTCACAATTTTCTAAATGTTTCCTTTTGTGGTTCCACAGAAGAGAGAAAGCTATTCATGTTTGTAACGACATGAGGGTGAGCAAATGGCTGAATTTTCATTTTCACTTTCACTTTAACCCCTTAAATTTTTGCTTGCTTTTAAAAACTGATAGGCTAGTCGCATTTCGCAGCTGTCCAAAGCCGTATTGAATTTATTCCTTTAATTTTTACATTTACCAAACATCAATCATTTCTCTTGGCAGGTACTGACTTGCTTTTAAGTGACACTATATCTGTAACAACGACAATTGTGCATTTAAAGAATGGTACAAAATTTCTAAAAAACAACTGAAATGTGTCAGCAGTCTACACGTCACATACACTTTTAAGTGCACCAACAAAATGAAGCCTGATTGCACCGTTTATTACGGCTCTTGTCTCAATCGTGTGATCTTTGACTTGAATACGAGCGTCTTCAGCACTCGGTCTCCTTACTGTCAATGCGCGCCTGTCTCTTCAGCCGTCTCTTGTCCCCGCGGGATGGCATTGCCTGTCCGGTGAGGTCCTCGAAGGACCTGGCAGCTGTGCCGCTTGGAGGGAAGCCTTCCTCCTCGTCCAGGTGAGAGGAGTCTCCGCTGGGGTCCTCCTCGATTGTGGCCATTCGCAGCGGATCCACTTTGGGTGCGGCGGAGAGGTTGGCAGGGCCTGGGGCGGCGAGCGTCTCCTGTGCCGATGACACGCCGGGGCCCATTGAGGGCTGAGGTCGTGCTGCCACTGAAGGCGGATGAGAGACCTTGAAAATGCGGAGGGGCGCCGGTTCCAGACTGCTCAGCATCTCTGCGTTCTAAGGATAGAAGTTTGTGACAGAATCAGTAAGGAAGACTTCCGAACAGCTTATCATGGTATTCACTACATCACTAGGGATGGGCACGAGTACTTGGAAGTGACAGCAATGATCGATTACGAAAGCACTATAACTGCGTATCATAAGTTTCTTCCAGTCAAGAACATCTAGACCAGTGGTTTGCAACCTTTTTGACTAACACAGTAGTAGACACATCTGCAGTCAATCATTTTATCCATTAAAACTCTTCTTTGATAATCAAAATGACATATTTAAATGTTTTACCATGAATATGCAAATTAGTCTCCGCCTCCACTCTATCACACCAACTTGGACTACCAGATCCACTCGGTCAACTGTAGGAATGCTACACAATGGCAAGTGGAAATATTGGTTTAATTCAGCCATTTATGAGAGGAAGAACGAATTATACAGGGTCATCTACAAGTCGATGTATCAGAATGGTAAAGTGTTTTAATGTGTCGCTCTCTATAATGTCGGAGACATAACGGTAATTAATATGATTAGCCTTTGGCTTGACTACCTTATTAAACAGTTAATAATGTGTTGCTAATGTTACACAAACCATGTCCCCGTTCGCCATCTTCGAGTCAGACAGCTGCCTTCTAAAAATCATCATCCTTAGAAACACTTTGAACATCATAGAAAGTCAGTGAAGAAATGCCCCGTTCCGCACATTGACAGGATTGGTTTTTGTGATGGTAGGAAACGGCGTTTTTGAGATGGTCTTTGGTGGTACACTGCAGTTTTAAGTAGAACATACTTGAAATGGTGTTGAATGATGAATTTGCACATGGTTTGGCTTAAAGCTTATTAAAAATACCACATAGACATACAGTATAAACAACATTAAAAACTTGATTTCTTTAAAGATCCCCCTATATTGGCTACGATATTAGTTTTTAAAACTTTTTTTTATTAACATAAATAATCATTAAACCGAGGTCTTGACTCTTTGTGGTCATAAAAACCCCAGGATGTCCTTTGAAAAAAAAAAATATATATATAAATATAAATGATATATATATATAATGTAACAAATTATTATTGTTAAAATTAAACTGGGTGTATTGATTTATTAAATTAATTAAACAATATATTTTGTGATTCAAAAAGATAAAAAAAAAATCTGTAGATTTTTCAATAACAATAAATGATTTCAGTTTACATCTTGAATTTTTCGTGTTTTTAGCAATTTAATTATGTTTTAATTATTGTTTTTAATAACTGAATAATTGAGTTGCCCTGGCCCCCTGGTTAAGAACCACTGATCTAGACGCCACAATGAAAAAAAACAAAGGTTTTCGAGAACAAAATGGCATGAAACTAAGTGTTTTGAAGTATTTTTTAACATGACACATCATCTTAAAACAGTGACTGAATTAACACCAAGACACGATGGAAAAACATTCGTATGGTGCTTGTGTACGTAAACCAACTACCGATTAACCAAAACTTGAATTTAAATTTTAACTTTAAAAACATTTTTGCCATTTTTTTCCATTGTTTAAAAATAAAATAATGTATAATTATTATTTTTTATTTATATTTTGTTTTTATAATAGCATTTTTACTGAAAATTCACCACAAAAGTTAGCAGAAAATTAAATAAAAATTAAATGTTCTTCAGTTTTTTGTAACATCTAGGGCTAATTTTGCTAAAATTATTCGTACAAACCTATTACAGTTAGCAAAAATAATAAAAAAATTAAATGGAAGCGCAGTTAAAGTATTTTGATTTACTGTATCTGTCAACTAAGTGAGTAGACAAACCGATGCCCATCCCTATGCATAACAAGAACAGCATGCTACACTTGAGTTAGATGCAGTAAAATATGCGATCCATTCACATCTCTTGAACCAAATCAAATGAAGAGAAGAGTTTCAAAGCCGTGCATTTAAAACGCTCAAGTACTGAACTGCATCCAAAAAACACGTTTGAACCAGAAACCGCCAGCACATCCCCACTGACACTGAGTGCACGAGACATACAGGACAAGCTGAACTGAACTCAGTCGGCCCATCTGACACGTCACAACCAGCGCACTCCGACTCGTCACACCCGGGAGAGATGGGGGGGATGACGCACACTCACCTGAGTTATGAGCTCTACTACACACCTCCACCACCATCTGCTGCGGTTCCACAAGGGTCAGAGCAAACAAGCCACAAGTCATACACTCCTAGCCCTGATTAAAGACGCCATGCTAACTGAATGTTAATATGTTACTTTGGGGTCCTGAATGACTTTAATGCATATTAGTGTGCAAGTCTGTTAGTATTCTGATCTCCGCTGCATGAGTAAGGAGTCCATCTTGGGAGTTGTAGTTTTATGACAGAAGGACTTACACAAGGGAACACCATGGTTTTGGAGTTTTCCTCATATTGTTGATCCAGTTTCTTGTCCTATTAGCAAGCAAAAAGAGATGATCACTGTAATGTATTGTTTAGCCAAAAATGACAATTCTTTCATCATTTAATCACCATAATGCCTTTACTTCTGTGTAACATGGTGACAGCATGTGACAGCAATACAAATGAGGCTATGGAGAAATACCATCAAATTTCAGACTGTTCCTTACAGTGTTCTTATTGAACTATTACAAATCATTTTTGTTGATTGAAAAAAGCGGAAATAAAATAAAATATAAATATTAGATGAAAAACTTAACCGCTTGCAAAATGGCCTTTCAATAAAACATAGCTGCCTATACAGTAGAAAGGCGAAGAATTTATATATAAAAAATTAAAAATCTGTGCTACCTGACTAGAGAAAAAAGGCCATTTGTCTATCTTCCCTTTTGTCAAATACGTTGGAAAACATCAACACCCATAATGCACTGTATATGTTGCACCCAAGGCCATTCCCACCAGAGTCCAATACCACCTTGCTTTAGTAGGTAATACTGTTTAGTAAACTTGTAGTCATAATAGTGTCGACTTCTATTGTTCCCGGGTGCAAGAATTCAAAGAGTAAACGTTTAACGGGAGTGAGTTACTTTCAGTTTCCAGTGAAGAATCCAGAGTGTTGAAGGCAGTGGCTAAAGGCGGCAAATAATCATAAATACGGAGAGAACACAACGAAGGAAAATCTGAAGAAAAAAAATGTGTTTGTAGTCAACATTTTATACCGGATGACCACAAACACAGTGTTTTAGGCTAGACGGAGAGGAAAAAAAAGAAAAGGCCATACTGTCCGTTCTGCCTGAAGCAAAACGCTGTCGCATACAGGTAAGAAAGCTGTTACCATAGTGTTACATTTTTACCATAATGAGTAGACAAAGTATGATACAATTTTTTGATAAACCTACTTGCAATAACCGTTTTGTTAATAAAACTCTATCTGTCTAATTACCGTCGGTGTATGAATGAGTGAGTGAATGGGTGAATGTGAGGCAATGTAAAGCGCTTTGGTGGCCATAGGTCTGTGAAAGCGCTATATAAATGCAGTCCATTTACCATTTACCATTTTTACTAAAACATCAATTTAAATGAAAACTGAAAATGCTAATTCAAAATATTAATAATAAATACTAAAAGTATCGTTTGGCTTTAGGATACTTGGAATATAGTGTACAAGCCATATGGGCCACTTTTATGATAGAGTTTTTTTTGTCCTTTTTGGAGCTTGACAGTCCAAATTCACATTCACTTATTGCATGGATTGTATATTCTACCACATAAGTTCACAGATGTAAGTGACAGAGGATTAGAAATACATGACAAAATCAATTCAGAAAAACATATTGAAATTTGTGAAATAAGTCTCACCACACAGTGCACCAGTATGCTTAGGGGAATCCAGAACAGGAGAGAGAAGACCACCACTGATCCCACAATGTTGTCAGCCAAGAACTTCCCTGCACATTGACAGAAAAGAGTCACCATTGGCATTTACTACATATACAGAAAAAGTCAATTTCACTGCATGATTCCTGGCTAAATTTACTGTTTTTTCTTACCAAATGTGTTGATGTCCAGTTTGTCTATGAAGTCCCATAAACGTTCAATGACATCTTGGACCTGCTTCATGCATTTGCCCTGAAATGAACACCACAACAGCATTTATAGAAAACACTATATATCAGTCTGATAAATGATCATTGTCAAAAGATAGACAAGCAATGCACTCACGGCCCCGTCACAGAAGCCAACGGTACAGGGTTTGCCCTTGCGCAGGTAAAGAAATAACCCTCTACTAAAAAAGGGAGTGCACTGCCCGTCGCTGCTTCTACAGCACACTTTACACGAGTCCTCGGTCTCTGAAAAACATCACAGCAAATGGACAGACTCAGCACTTTTGCATTCATAATGGAGGCTAAAACAGTGAACACGATTATTAGAATGCGTAAGTTTCAGTGGACATGGACCATTCCACAATTAACCGGCCAATAGCGGTCAATGTGATAATGACAAATGCCAATATATGTGCAAGTTCTGTTGATATTTATTTGGAGTAAATGTTGTGTAAAATAGCCTAAATATTCCTGTAATTTCAGCCTTTTTATACATCTTACATGCTGTCATATAGGGAAGACGGGATAAAAGTCACATGGTCTGTATTTACACTATCAAAAGTTATTCTGTTCTTTTGAACTTTCCATTCATAAAAGAAACCTGACAAAATGCATCATGGTTTTTATAAAAAGGTTTCCAACTTTGATAATAATAATAAGAAAATATTTCTAAAGCATCAAATCAGCATATTATAATGATTTCTAAAGGATCATGTGACATTGAATTCAGCTTTGTCATCACAGGAACAAATTACATTTTAAAATATATTAAAATAGAAAACACTTATTTTAAATTGTAATAATATTTCACAATATTAATGTGTATTTGATCAAATAAATCAAAATGTCTTACAAAACCATGAAAAAATCTTACTGAGATTAATACAATTACTTAGCAATTTATACAAAAATTATTAATTACTAAAAAAACTAAATATGACACGCATCTTTTTTCCTGGGCAAAAATGGAGTAAATGTTCAAAAGCTTTATTGTAGCCAAGATATTAAGGTCTGTATAGAAATTGAAAAATATCAACTGAAGTAAAACAAACTGTGACAACTAGCCTCAGTCTGCCATACATAGAAACAACGTTATATTGTCCATCGCTGCTCACTAGGTATCAACACTGGTCATTCAAATAGATATCTCTGTTGGGCACTAGTGTGAAAACAGAGGAGGGTTTGTTGAGACATTTACCATTGCAGGCGCAGGACTCGAGGTTATGCAGGGCCTCACAGAAAGGCTTGCACTCGCCCTTCCGACATCGACCCTTGTCCACACACTCTGTATCATCAACCAGGTTACCAGGCGTGGGGCACTCACTGCTGTTGCCTGGGATACACAAGGGTTAAAAAATTAACCAACCAAATATAAGAGGTGTGGTCAGTAGTGGTCTGGATAAACTACACTGAAAGTGTGGAGTTGTATGTTATTAGTTATTATATTATTCCGTGTCATTAAAGTTAGTGTGAGCAGGCTGACCTGTGCACCTCGACATGTTCTTGCAGGTGGCAGTGATGGTCTCCTGACAGATCTTATCTGCGCTTTCAAACCTGCAGTTCTTGCAGCAGG
This sequence comes from Abramis brama, assembly GCF_963993115.1. Classification (NCBI taxonomy): domain Eukaryota; kingdom Metazoa; phylum Chordata; class Actinopteri; order Cypriniformes; family Leuciscidae; genus Abramis; species Abramis brama. The sequence goes on from NC_139983.1 coordinate 26,248,861, forward strand.
GGCTGTTCCTGTCACTGAGGGTCACAGAAAACAACGTCAGGCACAAATACTCATAGCAACAATTATATACTGTATGTGTGTGTGAGTATTATTCCTACAGAAATCATTATAATATGCTGATTTGGTGCTCAAAAACATTTCTTACTATTATCAGTGCTAAAACAGTTGTGCAGCTTAATATTTTTGTGAAAACAAGATTTCAGGATTCTGTGTTTATTAGAAAGACATTATAAATGTATTTTCTGTCACGTTTGATCAAATTTAATGAATCCTTGCTGAATAAAAGTATTACTTTCTTAAAAAACAACTTTTGAATGGTAGTGTATTCACACATATATATATATTTTGCTATAAATATATACCAATGTCTATAAATATTTAGTTTTATAGTGTTTTTATTTGATAATGTCATTTATTGCGCAAAAAACAACCCATAAAAGACATTAAGTACAGTTTTATTATTATTAAATTAATTTAATATTAATTATTTTTTGTATTTTTTATTTCAATTATTAATATTCTATTTAATTTATGTATTCATATCGTGATACATCTCAGAGCTTGTTGATCTGGTTCATGGCTTAGATTGAGGCATTTTTTGTAAATCAATAATTGGGGAAAATACTTCAGGAACAAAGACCAAATAGTGAAATAGTGGGCGGTCACTATTGTCATTAGATCTGGGCAAAGTTGATGCTAATAATCTCAAAATGGCTGATATATTGTTCTATCACATTTAACTTCTTTACCTGCATTGTGCCAGCTTCGTGAACTTGCACTTAGCTGTGCAGCAGGGGTCGTCGTTGAGATGAAGCAGTCCGGGGTCGCATTCTTCGTCCTCCTCCACACGGGAGTTCCCACACAGCTTACTGCTCCTCTCCTTAAAGCACTGCTGGGCCTTAATCTTTAACGCCCTACTGACTGAGTACCTGCTACAGTTGGAGAAGTGCTGAGGGAAACAATAGGTGAGTGAGAAAAAGAAACTACATGTCAAAAGAAGTAATTTAGCACAGGATGGATAGTACCTTGTTGTTGAAGTGATCTCCGCTGACCGCAATAGGGTACATGACATACTTGCCGCCCTGGTCGTCGCTGGGCGCACAATCAGCTATATTGTCCGGATCATGTTCAGCTCCAAAGTTGTGTCCGAGCTCATGAGTGGTTACAAGATCTGCTTCCTGGATAGAGGATACATCACTGTGCTTCCTGCTAAAAAACATCTAGTATACAAAATCCAAGTGGTATTTAAAGCAGTGTATGCAAACCTTAGTCAGAATTGTTTTCCCATAATTCATGGTGCTTGTCAAGCCAGTGTTCAGGTAACTGGGTTTCTTGACAGAGTATGATGGATAGTAGGCTGTAAGACAAAATGAATGTGCAAAGTCAAGCACTGTTGAGTGGAATTCCATTGATCACAGTTGTAGAGATCCTTACGTTTAGGGCAGAGCCCTCCCAATCCCGGTTTGGAAGGGGCTACGTATGCCAGACCCAGAGTGCCATCATCAAAGTCCTGATAGGTGAAGAGATGGGCAAGGCAAACTGCAGAGGCGTTGTCTGCGATGTCATAGCTGAATTGCTGAAGCGAACCCAGAGAAAGATGAGAAAGTGAGAGTCTACAAATCTGTGTTTCGGGGCTCCTCTTAAAAAAATAAAATAAAAAAAAAGATGAGGGAGCCTCTGGCTCTCAGCTTTAGAAAATTAAAAAAAATTACTTGATAAAGATGGTCATTCAGAAGTTTCTTTACATTTTAATATAAATTTGGTGCATAAATATTCAATATAGTGATTCTGATATAATTGTGCCATTTCTCTTTTTTTTTGAAAAAATAAAAAAATAAAATAATAATAATAATATATATATATATATATATATATATATAGGGATAATGGTTCCAACTTTTTTTTTTTAATAATGTTGCCCTTTGACTGATAATATTTATATACAATATATTTTTTAGAAAACCATTCAATTAATTAATTTAATAAATAATAATTAATTTAAATAACATTTTGAATATCTTTAAATACACATTGTCACATGAACATCCTGTCGGTAAACAGACTGATTTGAGGTTCACAAACAGTAGCGGATCTCGGTTCATTTTGAATCAAACAATAGAAAAATTACTCACAGTTCAGTAAGATTGTCTATTGTGAATGAATTCACAGACAGAGTTAGTATGATTCAAATCAAATGACCATAAGTGACCATAAGAGTCACTGTTTAGTGCAGGGATCACTGACACACACCCTAACCAGATGATATCTGACGAATCCTAACTGTCTTCATTTGAAATGTCTTTTTGTTGCATTTGCGATCCTTTTTTCACAGTCTGCAGCCGATAACATCGGACCCGAACTTCACTGACCCCAAAACTGGATTGTTGTTGTGGATTGATCATTACAATTTGACCTGTGTATATTTCCAAGGATTCCATGGCACTTACTTCCAGAAGCTTCTTCACATCCCACACATCGCCAGTTCTTTCAGGTGGGCTTCCATCCATATTGTAGTGAATCTCTCCTGGGGCAAGTTTTGTGGGCATCTTATTTATGATTATCTGTTGGCATATTTACATCTTAGATGGCAAGATAACACTAACTCATCAAACTCTGCACATTGAGATAAAGTAATAACAAGCTTATAAAAAGGCAAAGCATTGAGTGCATGAACTCCACTGTAATGCATGGAATGGATTTCGTCACAATGGGAGAAAATAGATACCAAAAGCCACTTCTGAGAAAGGCCAAGAACAAGCCATGTGACAAAATTTGGAGATTTTGGTGGCCTGATGAAACTAACATTAAGCTCTTTGTATTAGAATTGAGTCAGCTGCTATGATCACTTTGACTTGAGTCACCAGTTCTACCAATGAGAAAATCAGGGATGCATTGGGACAATCCCATAAACCTGTATGACTTTCTTTCTTCTGCGGAACACAAAAGGAGGCGTTTTGAATAATGTTTCGGTTGTTCTTTTCCATGCAGCCTGGAGCTTTCAAGCTTTAGAAAAGATGTAAAGCAGCATAAAGGTATCATAAAAGTGGTTTATACGACTAGCGTGTTTATTACAAATCGTCTGAAGACTTTATTTGAGAAACAGACTAAAATGAAGTTGTTATTTACTGATAAATTTGTGAAACAAGAAATTGTACAAGAAATTTGATTTGTGAATGAATTATCCAGAACATATTAATGAACCACTTGTGTGATTCATTCAAGATTTTCATAGAATAACAACTTGAAAACTTGTTATATAATGCACAGGTCATATGGAACATATTTTTAAAGTGCCTTTGCACCCTTTTTCATGCTTTTCAAATTTCAACTGTTCAATTATCCCTTTAACAAATATGAAGAGAAACTAGGAGTCAAACTCATCAACTGAAGTGATGTAGAAGAGAAAAGATGAAAACTGCGAAAGTTATTAAGGTCACCTGATGAATCTGCACACCGTAACCTATAAATTCTTCATTCCAGGATGTGTTCCTATAGATATCATCCACTCTGTCTATCAGCTCAATCTGAAAAACACAAAATGCTCAAATTCAACGTACTTTTATCAATAAATCTCAAAGAGATCATGGTGTTAATCTGAATCGTATCCCCAGTGCATCAAACTGCTCTGTTGTACAGTACAAGAACAATGACATGCCTCCTTTCCAGTTCTATTTTGTGTGCTTTGCTCACCAAGTAGTTGAGGGTGGTGCTCTCCTCTCCACGGCCCATGTGCTTAAAGAAGCGATGATCTGCCACCAACAGCAGCGGGCAGGTGTTCTTCTTGTGTTCGTGTGTGGTGGATCTTCTCTCTCTGTTGTGAGGCTCTGCATTCAAAACATGGTGCACTATGAGTTTTGTTATTTCTAAATAGTTATGTAAATCCCAGAGCATCAATATCCATAAATGGATCTAACCAATTTAAAGCTACACAATGGGGACTTCCATGAATATTATAATGGGGGACAAAAAATAAAGAAGTTATTCAACAGAATTATTATGCTTTGTCTCCAGAATATTTTCAATTCTTATGGCAGGAGGTCAATGCTGGGTGACTACATGCTTGAATGGGCGGCCTTTGTCAGACTAATGTATAACTCCTACACACTCATGCAGTAACAATCCCGCTGAGCCATCCATGAGCATGTGAATAAACTGAATATCTATCGTCCATTTAGGCATATCTCATAACGAAATGTGTCTCTCAAAATGGCCAAAAACAAAACAAATTGACCTTTAAGACAACATGAAACATTTGATATTTACACTGTTGTTCAGAAGTTAGCAATTTCGAATATTTTTTTGGTTTTAGTTTTTTAAAGTCTCTTGCGCTCACCAAGGCTGTATTCATTTGATTAAAAATTCAGTAATATTGTGAAATATTTTTACAATTTAAAATAGAGTTTCTATTTTTTATATATTTATTTATTTTATTTATTTATTAACATATCTTTATTGCGAGGATTAACCCCTTGAGATGAAACATCTCGTTTTCGAGGGGGTCCTCCAGTACATCAAAGCAAAAAAGAACCAAAACAAATATCACGGTCAAAGACAGTACAACAAAACACAACAACACACACACACACACCAGCTCACAATGCTCAACCCCACCCCACCCAACACGAACCCCACAAGTGACATGACAGAAAAACAACCACATGACTAGCATTGCACAAGGTCAAGGACTAAGAGGAACACAAATAACAATAATAAATAAATAAAAAATGAGGACATAAAAATGAGAAATAGTAAACACATGACCAATGAAGTCCAAGGTCAAACAAACAAAACTAGAAACAAAGACAAATGTTCCTAAGATGTTCCCCGAGACCCCTTCGAAACGCTGTAAGTGAAGTTAAAGAACGGATAAAAGATAAATATAAAGATATAAAGCATAAAGATGAATATTACAGTCTGTACAGCATAAGGGCATATCATTAACAAAGATAGAAAATAATAAAGGTCCCAGAGAAGAACCTTGAGGGATGCCTTTCACTATGCCTGTATAATCAGACTGACAACCCCTGTAGGACACGCCCTGATGACGATGATGAAAATAACAATTAAACCAGAGTAAAGATGATCTCGAGAGGCCAATAGCATGCAATTTATCCAATAGAAGATAGTGATCAACTAAATCGAACGCTTTGGAGAGATCTAAGAAAATGGCACCGGTACACAGATTATCATCAAAATATATATTTTAATATGTAATTTATTCCTGTGATGTCTAAGCTGAATTTTCAGCATCCTTCAGTCTTCAGTCACATGATCCTTCTGAAATTATTCTAATATGCTGATTTGGTGCTCATGAAACATTTCTTATTATTACCAATGTTGAAAACAGCTGTGCTGCTTCATATTTTTGTGGAAACTGATAAAAAAAATTCAGGATTCTTTGATTACAAAAAACAAAAACAGCATTTATTTGAAGTAAAAGTCACTTTTGATAAAATGAAAGCATCCTTGCTGAGTAAAATTATTAATTTATAAAAATAAAAATAAAAACGTTTGAATGGTAGTGTAATTCTGTTAAATAACATATTTTCTGAAATTTTCCAAAAACTGAATATTTAGAAGATAATGTGAGCGAGACTTGATTTTATTCATGAGGATTTGTTTGCACTTCTCAAAATGTGGTCCATGAAACTTTTCTCAAAGTATTTTCAACCTACCTCCGTCTAGCGTTTTACTGTGTTTAGTTACTGTGTGTGTGTGTGTGTGTGTGTGTGTGTGTGTGTATCTTGTTGATATCATGTCTACTTTATCTCCCTGTGCAGCGACCTTGAGCTTGGGAAAGGCCCTTCATAAATAAAACATTATTATTGTCATCATATTATTATACATATGTAAATACATACCCTCCTCCTTTTCCGTTTGTCCTGCTGCCTCTTCTGGCAGGAGATCCTGGGCATCAGCGTTCACATATCCACACACTTTGGGTGAGGACAGTCGACTAATATTCTTAATGTCCTCTGAGCGGTACACCAGCAATCGGCCATCAGGAGGCGACTCTGTAAACCGCCACAAGGGCTAACGAAGAAGACAAGAGATACTGAAACATACTGTAAAAAAAAAGTACTTTGTAAAACTAATTTTAAATGCTTTAACTTATGAAGAATTTGAGAAGCATGTGTAAACAAATCACCTCTACATTATATTCAGCCTCTTCAGTAAGAATGTGGGCTGAAAACTCGTCCCCGTCTATGTGCGCTTGCACACGTGAGTGCTCCTCTCCTGTTGGGATAGCAAACAATCATGGATGAAAAACAAGAAAATTCAGTTCTCAGCCGAGGCTAATAACCTCATCGCATGTCTTACCCACTACGTGTCCTTTAAAGTAATTCTGTAACTGAATATCATATTGGTCCTCTTTCCCATTCTCATCTACGAAAACAGCCTTGAAGTCGCCCGTGAAAAGTTCTGTGTTTGTTGTCAAGTACAGATCGAAGTGCCTTTGAAAAAAGATGTAATAAACATGTTTTTAGTGCAGTGAAAATCTAAAATAATAATCAGCCTCAAAATCATGAATTGAGGTCAGAGGTGGCCAGAGGAAATAACACAAACACTCTCACACATAAAGAAATAAAATAAAATAATATAGATAACAAGAAAAAAATATAATAATAATAATATTATATATATATATATATATATATATATATATATATATATATAAAAAAGATAATATAAAATTAAATAAATAAAATATATGAATAAAAATGTATTATAAAATAAGTTTAAAAATAATTAAAAATTAAAAATAAATAGAATAAAACAATAAATAAATACACAAATGTAATTATTATTATTATTATAATAATAATAATAATAATATGTCAGGGGTGGTCATAAGAGATTAACACAAGCAATTAAAAAAAAAATAGATATAGAATAGAATAAAAATAAATAATACAAATACATTATCATTATAATTATATATTTGTATTATTTATTTTTATTCTATTCTATATCTATTTTTTTTTAAATGACAAAATAGAAATCAGGGGTGTTTAGAGAATAACTAATAAATAAACAAATAAACAGATTATCACAAGATCTGCCATGTAATAGCAAGAGAGAGGTGTGGATGTGTTAGCTTTACCTCTGGAGAGCTGTGAAGCTGACCAGCCGCTCCACATGTGACTGGGCATCAACATCTCTCTTCCTGAGCGAGTGAAGCTGGAGTCCGGATGCAGGCAGCACGTCAAAGTCTGACAGTAAGAAGCTGAGCGCATCTGGATGAAGTAATGCACATACAGTATATATCACCATTCCTGCAGAACACCACTATTTACCAACACACACCTTTTAAATCACATGCCCATATTTCTTGGTCAGTACTACAGACATCCAGACAAGTTCATTTATATGATCATACAGTGACCCAAACATAGACTCTACTGCAGGAGAAGCATATCAAAATGCCTTTCCATTCAGTCTGCAAATACAGCACCTTCCCTGTTTGAGGAAATGAACTATAAGCAGTCATGACTGAGTCAAAACAGGAAAAGGAAGGGAGACTGAACTCACACATCAAAATAACCCATATTTATATACCCCCATTTAAGAAACCATTATATTTAATAATTTGAACTCGTATTTCCTTGTTGAGACGATTTAAATAGTTTTGTCAGAGTAACTTACCAAACTCTTGTACCTCTTCTTGATTTCTCAATTCTTCTTCAAAAGAAGCTGGTTTCACAGCAGAATGGACAAGAAGTGGAGCTAACAGCACGAAATATAATATTAAAGACTCCATACTGGCGATGCAGCATCACTTCTGTCAAAGCACCATGTTTAGATGGTAACGTAAGTTCTCTGCTGTCAACATCTAACTTACTGTCCGTTATTTACCAATATTCACGAGCACCTTCTGTTCGGCTTATTAGACGCGACTATGAAAGAAGGCATCAAATAGTATAATATTTGACAGGATACGATCCGGGTGAATGCCGAATGGCCATAAAAATGAGATAATACACGTCGAACAGCCACAGCTTTCAGCAGGTCTCAGTCCTTCCTGCACATTTGCGCCGCGATATCAATCTGAGGAAGAATTCCACCGACTCTACTTCCGGGCAACGATTGAATTCCCAGGAAGAGGGAACTTTTATTTTGAATTTCTTTTTAAATTCGATTTACTACCGGTATCGTGCTTTTTTTTCTTTCTTTTTTATGAAAATGATTTATGACATTTAAATTATTAAATAAATAATAAAGCAAGGCAGAAGGGGCCTTTTCATTCATCGTTTTACCCAGAATCAACATTACGTTAATTAAATATTCTGCTTAGAGTCTCTCTTTTCCAAATAGAGTATGGTATGAAGAAAAAATTCTTAAAATATAAAACATATATTCAACAAAACTAAAAGTGCAAAGCAGTTGCCTAATTATATGAAATTATTAAATGAAAAGGTGAAGGAAATTATTTTACTTAGCCATATTTGGCAAACGTTGTTTTATTTTTCAGCACATCCTGAATTTACATTTTTTTTTAAATCTATGTTTTTAATGGTATATTTTTTCAACAGTGGCCTACTAAACAGTTTTATCGACATTTTAACCAAAATGCAAATAAAAAAAAATTAACAGGAAAATATGAACATGAATACATTTTAATGTCACAGTGTTAGTGGCACAGATGATACAAAATATGTTGTTTTTGTAGTTGAATTTTTTTATCCTCAAGACTTCACATACATGCAATTTTACATCGTACTGTACAAGTGGAATTTGGTTCTGATTTATAGAGAATAAAACATTTTCTTTATGATGTATCAAAAACAAACACATGATACATAAAAAGGCCATCTAAGAGTGAAAGGCAAAACTAGTTTTAAAAGCAATGGCAAAGCCAAGGTCCCTAAAAACCCAGTCATGTTTTACAGGGGTACAAGTCAAACCAAATAAAATAACAGGCCTAATTAATATTTGGAATAGGCAAAGGTCAAGTGTGAAAGACAGACATCAATACAAACATCAGACCACTGTGGTGAAAAAGAAAAAAAAAGACATGCTTTCCAAATTCTTGCTCTAACTCCAAACTATAAGAGCTTTCAGGAGTTTTCATCTGGAAATATAAAAACCAATCTGCAAGGCTAAGTTTTGTGCAACAAGCAAATTCCTACAAACAGGAACCATACAGTTTTTGGTTGTTTGCAAGATCTATAGTGTACATCAAGGAGTATTTCCCGGTTTACATGTAAAGCCACAATTATTTCTAATTAGATTTAGGAATAGGAACAAATTACATTTCAAATGGAAACATGATGCAACCCAAAAAAAAAAAAAAAAAGTGAATAAAAACAGCACTTGACTGAATTCAATAACCCTGAAGGAAACGGTTATATTGTACAACTAATATTTCATAATCACAGTATGCAATAAAAAAGAACATCAAATGCAGTATCACAACAAAACAAAAAAATATACAAGCAGCTAAATTTATAAAGCCCATACAACATCGGAGTTCTGCTCTGAGTACATATTTACCCACTGTCAAAAAATGTTCCCTCATCAATGTCTTAAAACCCTGCTTGGCATGATTGTCAATATATACATGTATATATAAGCATTACTTTACATGAAATGGCCAAATGTTGCTGAATAATGAGCATAATTAGATTCAGCTGGATCGAGTAACTCGTGTGCTATTCATAACTGACAATGATGCTGTGCTTTAATTTTATCATGCTGATTTTTACTTCAGAATAATGTACCAAAATCAGTTTTGAGATCTATATCATGGCCATTTCATATACGACATTTTAGATACATATGCATAAAGGTATACCTTTAAACGTCACACAAGTTCAAAAGAAGTGCCAAAATTATTAATCTAAGAGGACCTGAGGATAAATACATAAATAATTATAAAATAAAACCAAAAACATTAAGCTACGGGAGAGAAAACCAGTGAGGTACTTAAAAACTTTAAGGCTAAAACAGGATAATGCAGGTTGCTACCAAAGGATGGAGGTGACTAACATGAAATATTCACCAGAAATCAACTTTATAAATGCTGTGGGTTCCAGAAGGATAAACGAATGTTGTATTACTAAAGAAAAAAACATTCACTTTGTCATATCAACCTCCGATATGGCACACTTCCATTACGTAACATGAATGAAAAATGGCAGAGATGATGAAATCGCACCAAGGATTTTGAGGAAACCTAATGCGCTACATATTATACAGCTACACATATGGCAGGTGCTCTGATTTGAATATTTCTAGGTACATATGATACAACATACACTTGCTATTCCAGGTGGTGCAGGCAAGATGTTGACATTCAGTCTCATGCCTATATTTTAGAACCAGACTATTAAATGAAAGAAAAAAGTATTTGTAATGGCTTTTCAGAAACTGTTGAACATAATTTGATATATTCTTCCTTTTAACTAGAACACACTAACTAACGTCTATATAATCCATTCAGTTCAAGACAGCAGAAACCACAAGTTATATGAACTTGCATAGATACAGTGCTGGACTTGTAAAGATGTCTTGAAATCAGTGTATAATCCCAGCCTGAATTACAGTGACTGTTCCAAAATCCCAAATGCTGCGAGAGATACAAACTGTACTGTCTGAGAAAAAGAAAAAAAGAAACATTTGTATTTTTTTGTTGAAAGAGCTTAAAAAACGTTCTATTTGGTTGCAGTATTTTGACAGTTCGCATTTAGATGTTGGGTGTTCAGATAAGCCTTTAAGTGCCATTTGAGCGACACTTTCAGTGGGCCAATATTTGGCATTGTAAACTCACACAACAGCCCTGCTTTGGAATCATATTTATGCTTTAAATCCAGGGACGTCAGTGACTCAATCTCAAGGCTAAAAATTGTATTTAAGTGCACTGAGAGAAATTTCATTGGCAAATATCATCTCCTGATGACATCAACAGCCAAAACCAGCAAAATCAAATTAGGTTTATCTGTAGTTTTAGACTGAAAGACAATGAAGTGACATGAACAGAACAATAAGTGCTATTAAAACGTTTTGAATCTACAATTTAGCTTGTAAAGTAGTATTAAGCTGTATATTTGAGCCCAGAAATGAAATCTGCTCTCTTTAGAGCATTTAAAGGTGTCAGAAAAGCCCCTTATCTGTGTAAAACAAGCAATAAAGAATAGGCCATGTGACTGAAATGCTACTATGAACATAGAAACAGACAGACAAACACACTGAATATATTTTCTGTTAGAACAGAACCCTCCATAAGAGCCACATATGCGAAACATCCACAAAATAGTCAAGCGCCCGGATGGAACAGCACCGTGCTCTTTCGGTAACGTCCGAGGGGTGCGCTAAGGGAACCCCCACCTGTCGAATCCTCCACCTAAGCAAGCATCAGCCTCACGAGGTCTGCTTTAGTCTCATCGGGCCTGTGGGGATGGAGCCTACTCAGCTAGCTGTGACAGTAACCGTGGCGTGAGATGGCTCGTGTTGCGGCTTCAAATGCGCAAGTCCCACCGGTTGATGAAGAGCTCGAAGGCGGAGGAGGAAAAGAAAAAGGATTAAAGGAGATGACCGGAATTCCTTGTACAGGGACTGCTCACGCCGAGCTGTTAGGTGGGTAAAGGGTCATCGTCGCCTTTACTGCACTTGCACTTACAGCACAGCACGAATGGTGTAGCTAGAAGCAGGAACGGAGAGGCTACCAATAAGAGGAGGCCGAAACCAGCAAAGATTCCAACAACCTGCGGAGAAACAGATGAAAACGTCATATGAACGTCAATGATAAGAAAGAGTTTCCACAAAGAAAATATTTTTCAAAATCAAAAAAAAAAAAAAAAAATTGTTTAAAACACATGTACAGGTTTTCTTGTACTTTTTGCATTCAAGTTGGTTTCATATTACCAATTTTTTGTTTACTTGGACATTTTTGCCCTTTTTTGTTTTATTTTTGTTCCATTTCTTACTTTTATTGATTGCAGAGTAGAAAGAGTACTAGGCATGATGGTGAGGAGGAGGATGAGCAAGATTAGGAAAGAAATGCGTTCATATATTGTCTTGCTTTTACTAAAAAACAAAAACAAACATAACAGTTATTTATCTTGTGATCATTTCAATTTAAACAAGAAACAAAATGACTCAAGGTTTCACTTTATTTTAAGGTGTCCTTGTTAGAGTGTAATTATACATTTAAATACTGCGTAATATTAATTAACTACGTCTACTTAATATCGGGTTATTATGGTTAGGATTGGGGTTTGGTTTAGAGTAAGTTGTGTGTAATCATGCATAATTTACGGTTATTATTATAGATGTAGATAACTACATGTAACGTGTAACAAGGACACTGTAAAATAAAGTGTTATGACTCAATATATTAAGGAACATTTCAATGAAAAGTAAAAATTCTGTCATAATTTACTCATCCTCACCACTCATCAAATTTTTGAAGAATTGTCCACAGTTTTAAAACAGTGATGTTTCAAAGTGGCCATATACAAACAACAAAAAACATGAATTTATTCAACAATAGGCCTAAACTAAAATACAATTCAATTTCTGAATTAAAATTCATTTTGATATTTTTTGGAGGGCATAAAGTAAAAAAAAAAAATCAGGGTGTCCTTGTATCATAATGAAGAAAGAATGAAAAGAATAAAAGTCTTGACTTTTTATTGAATTTAGTTTGTGTGTGTGTGTGTGTGTGTATATATATATATATATATAATATGTGTATACTCAAAAGGTTTCAGTTTGTAAGGAAAATGCATTATTAGTTTTACTTGATGACACTGACACATGACATTAAATTTAAACTTGTCTTGAAAACCACTGTTCTGATGCTGCATCATCTTCCTCCACATAGGGGCGTCAGATCCTTAGAATTTATAACTGTTGCAAAATGGAACAGAGATTGAGTTCATCTTATGCATGAACTATATAGAATCTGTCAACATCATGGGCCAACAAAATGACACATATTTCACATCACTGTAGAAGCACATTGTAAAACTAATTTTCTCTGGATGCAAAACAATCTCTGAATTCTGAACAGGGAATAGGATACAATAGACCTCTATTCCTCCATGCGGAATCTTCTCAGCATTCCGAAGATGACAATACCCATTTATCATGGGACAAATTATAGCGTTGCACACTATTTCTGTTTCTATGTAAATGTCCCTCCATTTTATGTCTCTTTTTTCTCAGAGCTCTTGTGTGGAATGGCATGAGAGGAGGAGAGTAGAGTGGCGTAATGGAAGAGTGTTGCCAAACCCTGAGGTTCAAACCCTGGACCGGCAGCTCCGTCTTTACTAATTCATAAAGAATCAAATTTCTGATGCTGCCCGGCTGAAACGTTGTAAAATTCAAACTCATAGGGCTGGAGCAGAGCCGCTGCGCTCTTATGAAGCTTAATATGACTCACTCCTCCCTGCAGAGCAACAGATGTCTTTGTGCAAAAGTACTGAAAGCTCTCCGTAGTTTCAGGGCCATCTCACCTTTTCGACATTACGTTCAGCATATGAAACGACGAGCGTGTGAAACTCAAGGTTTATAAGGCGAATAAGGGTATCAGAATTACACCTTAAAATTAAAAGTAAAACAAAAGAAACATATTGCAAAAAGAAAAAAATTATCATTAAGTTTTTTGTTTTGTTTTTTTTGCACTGACACATTTTCATAACAATTATTTCCCCTCAAAACTGTCATTATTATAAATTACAAAAATATTCCTGATACAATGCTTTTTTTAAATCAACAAAATTTACCTTAGCATAACAAATGGTACCATGATTAATATTAATACATATTTAATATTAAAAGTACTTCGAATTATAATTATAAATTAAACATTATTATGAATTATACATACTTTCCACATTCTTATTTCAATACATCTTTAATTGTCATAAAATGCCAATATATATACACATATATATTTTCTTATGTATATATACATATACATAACACAACTTCATAAAAAATATGTTGTAAACCACATATATGCATATATACAGTGAGGAAAATAAGTATTTGAACACCCTGCTATTTTGCAAGTTCTCCCACTTGGAAATCATGGAGGGGTCTGAAATTGTCATCGTAGGTGCATGTCCACTGTGAGAGACATAATCGAAAAAAAAAATCCAGAAATCACAATGTATGATTTTTTAACTATTTATTTGTATGATACAGCTGCAAATAAGTATGTGAACACCTGTCTATCAGCTAGAATTCTGACCCTCAAAGACCTGTTAGTCTGCCTTTAAAATGTCCACCTCCACTCCATTTATTATCCTAAATTAGATGCACCTGTTTGAGGTCGTTAGCTGCATAAAGACACCTGTCCACCTCATACAATCAGTAAGAATCCAACTACTAACATGGCCAAGACCAAAGAGCTGTCCAAAGACACTAGAGACAAAATTGTACACCTCCATAAGGCTGGAAAGGGCTACGGGGAAATTGCCAAGCAGCTTGGTGAAAAAAGGTCCACTGTTGGAGCAATCATTAGAAAATGGAAGAAGCTAAACATGACTGTCAATCTCCCTCGGACTGGGGCTCCATGCAAGATCTCACCTCGTGGGGTCTCAATGATCCTAAGAAAGGTGAGAAATCAGCCCAGAACTACACGAGAGGAGCTGGTCAATGACCTGAAAAGAGCTGGGACCACCGTTTCCAAGGTTACTGTTGGTAATACACTAAGACGTCATGGTTTGAAATCATGCATGGCACGGAAGTTTCCCCTGCTTAAACCAGCACATGTCAAGGCCCGTCTTAAGTTTGCCAATGACCATTTGGATGATCCAGAGGAGTCATGGGAGAAAGTCATGTGGTCAGATGAGACCAAAATAGAACTTTTTGGTCATAATTCCACTAAACGTGTTTGGAGGAAGAAGAATGATGATGAGTACCATCCCAAGAACACCATCCCTACTGTGAAGCATGGGGGTGGTAGCATCATGCTTTGGGGGTGTTTTTCTGCACATGGGACAGGGCGACTGCACTGTATTAAGGAGAGGATGACCGGGGCCATGTATTGCGAGATTTTGGGGAACAACCTCCTTCCCTCAGTTAGAGCATTGAAGATGGGTCGAGGCTGGGTCTTCCAACATGACAATGACCCGAAGCACACAGCCAGGATAACCAAGGAGTGGCTCTGTAAGAAGCATATCAAGGTTCTGGCGTGGCCTAGCCAGTCTCCAGACCTAAACCAAATAGAGAATCTTTGGAGGGAGCTCAAACTCCGTGTTTCTCAGCGACAGCCCAGAAACCTGACTGATCTAGAGAAGATCTGTGTGGAGGAGTGGGCCAAAATCCCTCCTGCAGTGTGTGCAAACCTGGTGAAAAACTACAGGAAATGTTTGACCTCTGTAATTGCAAACAAAGGCTACTGTACCAAATATTAACATTGATTTTCTCAGGTGTTCAAATACTTATTTGCAGCTGTATCATACAAATAAATAGTTAAAAAATCATACATTGTGATTTCTGGATTTTTTTTTTTAGATTATGTCTCTCACAGTGGACATGCACCTACGATGACAATTTCAGACCCCTCCATGATTTCTATGTGGGAGAACTTGCAAAATAGCAGGGTGTTCAAATACTTATTTTCCTCACTGTGTATATATATATATATATATATATATATATATATATTATTTATGAAGTTGTGTCATATTTCAAGAAAGGAAATTAGGAGGGTTGTTTCAAACAGACTTTTCTGCATACTATGTTTCTCTCAGTTCCTAATGACATCGCTTAAAGGCTTTTTTTCAACACTATTTGTGCTGATTTTTGAACCATAAGAAAACATATTTTTTCAAAGCTATTAAGAAATACATAATGGACAGTGGGACTAATGAGCCTTGTGTTTTTGTATATGCCTTTAATCCAAGAAAGAGGTTGATATTTTCTTAGTATTGTTTTTTTTTTAAATCAGCCTTTTCAAATGTGATATTCTCCTATCATTATTTAGTCTAACAAAACAAAAAGGAAGGGAGGTGGGAGTACCCGAGTTGCCCTTTTAAGATGTGCTAGTCTAAACTGTTCTAAATATATGGCAGATTCTACAGCTCTTCTCCATCATTTGATGAATAATTTTAGTGAATTTGTCCCAAAGAGACCTTCATACATATAATCTGCAGTGAAACAGTAGGTATCACCTGCTCGAACCAGACAACCACCTACTTCATGAACAAACACTTGTGTCTGAATGGATGCCTATGACGTGGTCACGTGTAGATGCACGTGTACTCGTTTTGAACACTGCAGAGAAAAGAAAATAAGTAAGAAAACGTGTGCTCCTTCCCATAAGCACCCACCTGCGTTCTGTGCCAGATCACCGAGGCTCTGGAGTGGCCTAATTTGTTCCGACATGGTCCTTTGTCATAATGGATCAGGAGGAAGTCGTCCTGTCAAACACACAATTTACAAGAGGCCGGTCATTATCTGCGCGGGTGTTCGGGACAGCAGCATGAAGGACACTGTTGCATTTACGGCCTTGATTGAAGGACTAACACGCCGCCTCAGTGGTGCGCACATGGTCAATAAAAATACAGTAAGATAGCAGCATGACGTTAAGAGTGTTAAGCTGAGATATTTTGGACACTGTGTACTTACGTCCAGAGACTCCAGGCAGTACCAGCAGAAAGCATGCTTGCAGTTCTTACACATCATCTGGGCACAGCCCTCGTCTCTTTCTATGTAGACTTTACATTTAGGACAGCGTTTGATGGGAGCGTCGTCGTCATCAGCTTTAAAGAATGAACTAAAGAAAAAAAGAAAAGTGTAAGAGTTAAAATTGTTAGGGATGCACCGATGCATCGGCCAATAATCGGTATCGGCCGATAAAAGCAATTATTTTCATAGCTGAGGATCAGGGACGATTATTTCCTGTTATTCAAAAGGAGGGGGGAAAACTTGTCAGACTGCAACTCATACTGTGTGTGAAGAATACATTTGAAGAAGAGACATTTTCCTTGTGTTGAATTTAGGGCTGTTGAAGTTAAAGAAAAATCACATGTAGTCATGGTTGCCAGGTCTGCAGTTTTTACGGACTTTACCGCAAGCTAGTGATTACAGTTTATAAAGTTATAATTATGGATTTTTTTTCTTCTTACAAAAAACACATCGCTTCACTTCAGAAGGCCTTTAATAACCACCTGGAGCCGTACAGATTACTTTTATGATGGATGGATGTGCTTTTTTGGGCTTTAAAAAACAAGGTACTATTCACTCCTATTACAAAGCTGGGAAGAGTCAGGATATTTTTTTATATAACTCTGTGTTTGGCTGAAATAAGAAAGTCATATTCACCTATGACGGCTTGAGGGTGAGTAAACTATGGGATAATTTTCATTTTTCATTTCATTTCATTGAACTAACCCTTTAAATGTGATGTGATAAAAAGATATGTTGAAAGATACAGTACAGCTTACTGAAATGAATCACATCTCAAGTAATCACTCAATCTGTGTTTCACTTTCAACCACGGAAACATGTCAATAAAACAGCTTGTGAACAATATGTCACTAAACATTGCATTTACCTCAGGAAAGTTTCCAATGTTCACAGATAATTAGCTATAAATAAACACTAGAGAGGACCTCACTGACTGTTAATTATAAATGTATGTTCGAAGACAGGTGTTTATGAAAACTACTTTATGTGCAAAAAGGGAACACAAACATTTCAGCTTTTAATTATCTCAGTGTTATTATTATATTTGAAAATAACTAGCAGTTGAGTATAATAGTTTGGGCTCTGTTGTTAATTTTAACCTCTAATATTATAGTAATGTACCAAATGAGAGGGTTCCCTGTACAGTTTACAGCATTAGTTGAGAGAGAACTTTTTTCCCCTTAAGAAAAGCAAACTATCGGTATCGGCAGATATCATTCTGAACAATCGGCTATCGGTATAATTTATCATTTTCGCTGAGAAATTTAGTATCGGTGCATCTCTAAAAACTATCCTTTTTCACAGGACAAAAAATAAAATAAAAAATATGGTACTGGTAAATTCAATTTCTAGAACAGATTTCTACAGTCGATTTTTTTTCCACGCAGACAGGCCCATCTCTTTTCTATGTACTAAAGTGTTGGGCCAGGGACAGTGTTCACTGGTAATGAAGAGGCTGACCCACAGGGACCGAGCTGACAAGTACAAGCCCATTCATTTCCAGGACAATTCCCAGTCTATTGATCTAAGAGAAGTGACACTGTGCAGCAAACCTCTCATAGCCCGTTAAACAGCAGGAGCATCTGACTCACAGTACTGCAACACCGCACTTTAGTGAAGTACTATTAATAATCAGAATTACAGTAGTAATATGATTATTTCTGATTTGATTATACACTACTGTTTGAGTTATATACACAAATGTTTGAGGTAAAAAATAAATACTTTTCTTCAGCAAGGATGGATTAAATTGACAGTAAAGACTTTTACACTGTTCTTTCGAACTTTCTATTCATCAAAGAATCCTGAAAAAAAGTATGACAGCTTCCACAAAAACATTAAGCAGTATATTAAAATATGAAGCCATATTAAATGTTTTCAACACTGATAAAAAAAAAAAAAAAAAAAAAACGAAATTCTTGAGCATCAAATCAGCATATTAGATTGATTTCTGAAGGATCGCATGACACTGACGACTGGTGTAATGATGCTGAAAATTCATTAAATTATAAAAAATTCAGTAAATTACATTTTAAAATAAATTCTACACACACGAGCGCGCACACACAAGGACAACGTGATTTCACAATTTTATGGAATACTCATCAAGAAATCATGTAGAGTGAGACTTGATTTTGTCCATCAGATTTGACTATATTATGATAAGTGGGCATATTATTAATAAGCAAATATACTGTATTAGTAATATAATTTTCTAGCTCAAGGATGGTTGCTGGCCTGGGGCCAGCGTGAGAGAGTTTTAGGCTAGTTGCCAATAAAAGTTTTACATTCACTGATCCATTTTTTTAATGCCCTGTAAACTTAATGTTTGCCTTTCTGTGATGTATTCCACATTGCTATAGCAAATTCTGATGATTTGTCGCCAATATAACTAACTGACTAACACAAAAATAGCATAAATGTCCTGTCAAAGTCATCAACTGTTATGTGAAAAACTACAAACCAATCAGTGATATTTTGCATCATATGTTAGCATTTTCCAGCAATGACGCTATATAATTTCATGCTTGTT
Organism: Abramis brama; assembly: GCF_963993115.1. Lineage (NCBI taxonomy): Eukaryota > Metazoa > Chordata > Actinopteri > Cypriniformes > Leuciscidae > Abramis > Abramis brama. Next base: position 26,268,038 of record NC_139983.1, read on the forward strand.
GCAAATGTTCTTTTTTTTGGGCAAAAATAGCATGCATATATACACACATACATATACATATAATTATTATTATTTTTCTGGTGAACTGGGCCAGAAAGAAAAGAAGATCATCTGTATTGTTGAGCCCTGCCTGGTTACACAAGTAGCAAAGAAAACATTTGAATATATATTGTTTTTTAAATTCTATGCATCTATTCAAGTATATTGTAAAAAAAAAGTCAAATAACCTAAAAACATTTTTTTTTCATGCAGGGCCATTGCTTGAGTTCCTAGGGAGGCCATGAAATGTTTTCTTTTTAAATTTAAATCCATGATTTACACTTTTTTTAAGAGTCGGGTCAGCTCATCATAGCTCCTTGAGGAAACAACAGTCTGTTTAAAGTGTAAATGGGGTCCATTTTGATTTCATGCTGTTTAAAGACTGATTCTCTCCCTCTGAGATATACTTAGGAGTTTAGGCACAATCTCAAACGTGAAATGATACAGAAAATGAGCTGTAAATTTGAAAGGCTCTTTGGAGTATTATGACTAGTGTGTATTAATGAAGCAATTCACTTCAGAGCTGGCTGAGTGTTCACTCCTGTAAGACCCTAGATCAAGGATCAGAAACTCCGCTCAATGATGCTTTTGCTTTGGAATCAAGTGTGCGTGTGACATGAATGTCAAATAACACCTGTGCAGGCTTACTGAGCAGAGAAAAAAATTCACTCTTCAACATCTAGAAGCTGAAGATCCATTCTTCGACTGAATGATGAGCATGTTCAATAAGGCAGAAAAACACTGACAGACTGAGGTATTTTATTTCAAATCTAATGTCGACTTCTCAACATCGTACATCATTACACTGTACATGCCTCATCGTGACAGCTGGATACACACACCGACCAGGAGGGAGGATGGGAATGTTTAAACGCACATCAGAGACAAAACTACACTGAGCGTAGCTGCTGATGAATGAGGAGGTTCTTAAAGACTTAAGACTTAAAGGAAAAGTTCAGGATAGGATAACCTCAGATAAAAGATAGTCTCAATCAACAGCATTTGTGGCACAGTGTACCCCCAAAAATAATGAATTTTGACTCGTCCCTTATTTTCTTTATAGAAAAAGGGTTACATGAGACACAAATGAAGTGAATGGAGCCAATTTTCAGTGGAAATTGGAAAAGCAGTGAAATCATTTGAAAGCAGAAACGAGAAACTTACACTACCATTAAATAGTTTGGGGTTGGTAAGATTTGTTAATGTTTTTGAAAGAAGTCTTCTATGCTCACCAAGACTGCACTTATTTGATTAAAAATACAGAACAAACAGTAATTGTCATTGGTTTCATTCGGTCACGTTTCCTTTGTCTAGTTTCCCACCACTTATGAATTGTCATGGTTACTGATGATTAGTCCTCTTAGTTCAGCCGTGTCTCAATTAACCTTGTTTGCACCACTACTTAAGTTCATTTGGTCCCTCAGTTCATTGTCGGTTGTTGTCTGTGCACTAGCACACTGTTTCGTAAGTTGGCTTGTTATTCTGAGTTCATAATAAATCTTATGTTCTTTTATAATCAACTTTATCTTCTGTGGATCTAAGCGTTACAGTAATACTGTAAAATATTATTAATATTATTATAATAGTATTAATTTTATTATTTAATATTATTTAAAAGTGTTTTCTATTTGAATACACATTAATCTGTAAATTATAACTGTGATGGCAAAGCTGAATTTTCAGCATCATTACTGCAGTCTTCAGTGTCACATGATCCTTCAGAAATCATTCTGATATGCTGATTTGCTGGCTGCCCAAGAAACATTTCTAATTGTTATCAATAATATAAATAATATCATTGTTATCAATGTTGAAAAAAGTTGTGCTGCTTAGTATTTTTGTGAAAACCAAGATTTTTTTTTTTTTCAGGTTTCTTTGATGAATAGAAAGTTCAAAAGACCAGCATTTATTTGAAATAGAAATCTCTTTTTACTTGTTGGCCTAAATGTCTTTACTGTCAATTTTTTACAATTTAATGCATCCTTGCTGAATCTTACTGACCCCAAACTTTTGAATGGTAATGTACAATTTTATAAAACCCCTAACATTAATTCTTCTCTTAAAACTTGTATATTAAAGTTGGTCCCTTTCATTTTTGGTTGGTCACTTACAGTCAGTTTAAGGCATTATGTTGTCATGGCATAAATAAGTTGTAATATTGGATATTACATAGAAAAGTAGAATTTTTTTTCACACTAAAAACATGTTAACATGCATGTTTTGTCATATTTTAAGGTAACCCACATTTTTGCTTTTTTTAAAAGGAGAGAGAGACAAGTACAAAAATCAGCATTATGCCACAAGTGCTGTCATTTAAGCACAGCTTGTACTGAACCTTTAAAAGACAACAGTACCTGCTTTCTCCAGGTAGAAACGAGGTGATGGGAACGTTCTCCTGGCAGTCTTGGTCCGGGTGCCAGCTGGCCTTGCAGGCGGAACAGAACTCAAGTGTGCAAACGCTGCACCGCACCAACTGCGGAAGCGGCGTGTCAGACTCCTTCAGCTGGCACACGGCCTGGCACGTGGAAGACGGGCACCAGGTCCGGCTCGGGTCCAGCAACACCTCTGTAGGGGGGGTGAGAGATGAGAGATCAGACGCAGTTTCCGTGAGTGTTTATTTTAGGCTGCTTCCAGCTGATGCAGGCTGACAGGTCACCATGGTTACACCATCTGAGATGGAGGGGTAATAGAAAAGAGCAGCTTCGGCCTCATCTGCCCTCAGGAACGAGATCCCAGAGCTGCTACTTATCATAGCTTTGCATAAATTCATTAGTTAAATTAGATTTCATTAAAGCAAAAAGCTGCATGAGGCCTGTGCGTTACAGTGATTTTACGACTGGGCACAATAGGTGGCGGAGACAAAGTTGTTCAATTAATAATTACATTTAGTTGTAGCTAGATTCATGTATTCTGATAAAATGTGAGTGGTGCTTGTTTGTGCGAAAGATCTAGATGTCTGGGAATCAGCCCCTGATTCATTCTGGTAGGGCCTTGCAAGGTGATTTTTAGGTGGTTTCAAGGATGTCCCGAGTTGCTTACTGATCCACACCAAAAACAGTCCCCTCCAAGTCTCTATGATATTCTGGTCCCTATATACACCTTTGATTGTTGCTCTAATCAGAATTTAGAGATGTAACTACCCATTTCATAATGGTTTTACTTGCTCATCTGCCTGATGAATGCATAAAAGGTCTGTTAGTGGCATAATGTAAGGCTATGGTTATGTAATGTGTGGTTGTGGGCAATTATGATAGAAAGAGGACTTTTTTTAAAGTAATATCTGCTGTCATGTGTCAGGATGGCATGCAGTTTTGTCTGTCCTCATGTGCACTGCTAATCTCTCACAAACTAAACACACTCGCGCTCAGCCTCTCCATCTGACACGGCAGGCCATGCAGGAGTGTGTATATGTTATAACCACCATTCCACTCCAGTTTCCCGGAACACTGATGGGCTAAATGAACACATTTTTACACTCTCTCTATGTAAATCTCTCATTTATGAGGGTGTTGCTGCCATGGTCCTCATATGAAAGCATGAAAACCTTGAAAACAAAGCAAAGAGAAACAGAGGCCCTGTTTACACCTGGTTTTAAGATGTGTTTTGGTAGATCGGATCACAAGTGGATGACGCTTCAGGTGTAAAATGTTTGTCCACTTAAAACTGATTGCTTTTAATAGTGTAGACACTCCTGTGGTTGAATGCGTTCGAACATCTGCAAAAGACCACCTACTCTAATGTGTTAACATTACGGGAAGCGCGCTAGCCAGACTGGATTTAAACTTTGTCGGCTGAAGACCCAAGTTTGGTTTGAAGACCAATCACAATGTTCTCTTACCATTTCTGATTTCTAACACACACTCACAGTGTTCGGCGTGGTCTTGCGGATATCAGAGCAGAAACGAAAGCTGCAGCTCTGTGTGTGTGTTTCCGTTGTCTCTGGTCGCGTTCATATGTAAATTGCGTGACCTCATTTTGTCCATAAGATCGAATAATCTGAAAAAGGCCATTCATTTACCTACCTCAAATAAATCAGAAGAGGTTGAAAGTGGACAAAAGAGACAAATTAAAACACCAGGTATAAACGGGAATGTGTCTCCCTCGTCTACTTGTGATCTGATCGACTAAAACGCATCTTAACATCAGGTGTAAACAGGGTCAGATAGCATCGGAACAACTGCAACACATAACTACATTTATTTCTCTCCCTTATGTCTTTTTCAAAATAGGCTAATGTAACGCACTGGAGGGGGTGGACAGAGAATATCTCTCAAGCAAATGTATCCTGTGGTTCAAACAACTGGAGACTATCAGAGTCCAGAGCCTGGGATCCCCTATTGAAGAAAATGATGAAAGAGAAGATTCATACGCCAGGTATATGGCACAGATCCTCAGGTCTTATCTGTTTAGGGGAACCTTCATGCTTTCGATCAAGCATATCCAATTAGCAATAGTCTAATTTACTCTTTATTAGTCTTTTAATCTTGGAGATTTCTGACTAGAAGCTACATTTGTTAAAATTATAAAAATTATTTCAGGTCAGCATACAGACTGATTTGGATACAGAGCGGAAACACAAAGAGTCTTCATTTACACTTAACTCTTTTTAAAATCCTGGGTTAAGTCTATTTTAACCCTGGGTTTCACACTTGTAATTTTAGAAGGTTTGCAATGCTTTAAACTCTGAATTATGAAGATATGCTCTGGAAAATGTGCCAAAGGTATGAAGTTGTCCCTCTCACACTTCAAATTGTTAGCCATTGGTAATTTTTTATCCGGGATTAATGTCATTCTGGATTTCAAAGCTGTTTATAGTTTACCTTGGGTTCGTAATTGATTCTTAGTGGCCAGAATAGGGTTCCAACAGCCATTTATAAAATTGGAGTCAACTATAGAGGTTTATTAACTACTAGCTAGTTTGTAACTCTATACTTAATTTGGTTGCACCATTTGTTCTTAACCCTTGTGTATCCGTGTATCATTCGTTCAGCTGTTTTTTTTTATAATATTGAAAGTAGAAAAATAAGAAACTGGCACGAGTTTCAAAACTTTGAGCCCTTGGTGCTCACACGGACAAAGTACAAAGATTTGAATCTGCTATTTTCCAGAAAAAAAACTGTGTAAATGATAATCAGAAAACGTTAAACAAGGTGTCTGCAGGTGGCAGGCTCTCATCGAAGAAAAACAGACAGTACAGGTAATAGCCTCCATTCTGTGACAGCATAAGGTCAGCTGGACCTACACGAGTCCAGTGCAAGACCACTCACATCCCTTTCATCCTCACACCTGGACTGGCCTATTTGTCTACAGTGAGTCATTTTGAGTCATCTAGGACAGCAAGCATGGAGCTCACCATCAACATGCACACGCACACGTGCCTCATCCGCCCCTGATGGATCTCACCATCAACACGCACACGTGCCTCATCAGCCCCTGATGGACAGACAAACAGCCTCTTTCCACTTACCCTTCTCAAACTGCAGCTTCCTGTACCTCTGCATTATCTCTGTGGCCACCATGCATTCAATCTGAGAGAGAAAGAAAGTGGACAAAAGCAATTATTAAACAATGTGGATGGATACAAAATCACTCTTTGCTTTGCAGGTATTGCAGATATTGCATTTAGCATTCAATTTGATCTGGGTAAACACGCATCCAACAACAAATACGGTTTCTAATCTAATCACTGTCTTGAGATCAAACAACACAGCAGGAATATGCATGTTGAATTTCTGTTTGGTGATTCTAGAGGTGCAGAAACAACATACTTCAGCTTTAAGGATTGCCCCAAAAAAAGGCACATTAGTTGCTCTGATGATGTGCATCTGGGGCTGATTCATCTGGTTTAGCTGCTTTGATACTGAACGAGCCAGCCATCCTCACAATGAGCCTGCAGCGCCGAGGAGGAACCCTGCCCTCAGACTGACCTCATACTTGGAAGGATTTCGTGGTGCAAGACACCGAGGGGAGAGTCAGAGTGGAGAGGTTTCAGCATCCATTTTATGCTAAAAGAGCTTTAATCTCCTCTTGATGAGATGCAGGTCCATTTTAGGACTTTTATTTGGATGGTAAAGTATTTGTTGTTTTAGAAGCTGTGACTATTGCAGGTTTTGTAGAAAAAAAAAAAACTGCACTGCACTGGAGTTCCTAAAACCCCTTTAATCCTGACAAATTCATCCTTTTCAGACTCATCACCCACCAAGATTAACATAACTACATTATATAATGCTTAACAGATCATTAGTTAGACACAGTTATTAATTAGTTAATAGTTCTGTATGTTATCTGTATCTTAAAGGGATGGTTCACCCAAAAATGAAAATTAGCCCATGATTTACTCACCCTGAAGCCATCTTCTTTCAGACGAATACAATCGGAGTTATATTAAAAAAGGTCCTGGCTCTTCCAAGCGTTGTAATGGGTGTTCACCATAAAGTCCAAGTGAAGCGATGCTTTCGTGTAAGAAAAATATCCATATTTAAAACTTTATCGACTAAAATGCTAGCTTCCAGCAGACGGCCGTATGCCAAAAGAGCAACACTTGACGATGTATGACGTAGGAGTAGCGTAAGCTTTGACGCCTCTTGCGGATCAAACAGGGCTGGGAAATCGGGTTCGTCATTACTTTATTTATTCGTCATTACTGACTTGCGTACGGCCGTCTGCCGGAAGCTAGTTTTTTAGTCAATAAAGTTTTAAATATGGATATTTTTCTTACACAAACGCATCGCTTCACTTCAGAAGACCTTTATTAACCCCTCAGAGCCGTTTCGAGCACTTTTATCACGAATAGATGCGCTTTGATGGACTTCCAAAAAAATATACCCATTGACTCCTATTATAATGCTTGGAAGAGCCAGGACCTTTTTTAATATAACTCCGATTGTATTCGTCTATAAGAAGAATGTCATATACACCTAGGATGGCTTCAGGGTGAGTAAATCATGGGCTACTTTTCATTTTTGGGTGAACTATCCCTTTAAGGGCCCTTTGTTTAAAAACCCTGATAGTAAAATTAAGTCCCTGACATGAATGCTGTACTGACCAATCACAACTCTGCTTTATAATAGTAAATATTTAGCATTAAAAAGCTGTGCAAAATGTAATGTGTAATGTTTTTGGCAATAAAAACTGCAATGTTATGAAATAATATTGCATTTTAAAACAACTGTTTTCTATGTGAATATATTTTAAAATGTAACTTATTGCTGTAATGACAAAGCTGAATTTTCAGCATCATCACTCCAGTCTTCAGCGTCACATGATCCTTCAGAAATCATTCTAATATGCTGTTTTGATGCTTAAGAAAAATTTATTATTACTATCAATGTTTAAAACAATTGTGCTGCTTTATATTTTTTGTAGAAACGGTAAATTTTAAAAAAAGTTCAAAAGAACAGCATTTATTTGAATAGAAGACTCATGTGATATTGCAGTTGTTGCTCATGTATGATATTGCTTAACTATATCGTATGATATAAATATGAGACAAAAAAATCATACAGGGCATTTTTGCCCCAGTATCTTGCATTTTAGGGGGATTCTAACTGCCTTTTATAGGCGTCATCATGCAGTGATGCAGATGTTACTGCCCCCAAATGTTTGAACGGTAGTGTATGTTGACATTACCTCATTCTCTTGTAAATGTCCACGTTTTGGACAGGCTGAGTCTGGACAGCTGATGGCCGTTTCAAAGCCCTCTTTTATGAGAATTTCCACATACTGCTTCAGGCACTTTAAAAGGATAATAAGACATAAAAATGAAATTAATAAAATGGAAAATATGGAAAAATACATTATGTGTAAACAAATTCTGCTTTTAATTTTGTGTTTAATTTGCTCAGTGTGTCTGTGAGAGTGTACAGAAGCACTAAACCACTTGTAATGCACTGTTAACATCCTCAAAAAAAAATACGCTGTATAACATCTCAATTTAATGAAGACGCAGTCGCTTGTCCAAGACTAATTATCCTTCAGTGTTAGCAATTTGCAAACTCACTGTTTTAATAGGCTGTGAACAAAACATATTTTATTATTTCATTTTTGCTTCAGGAGAAAAATCAGGTCATATTTTCTATCTCTCCTACTCTCTCTCTCTCTCTCTCTCTCTCTCTCAAAAAATTAAATAATAATTAAAAATTAAAAATTAAATAATTTTCATCTGAACACATCAAAAAATAACTGTGTATTTGAGCTTTTAGGAATGTCTGGCAAGGCAAAGTCTGAGGGAGTTGTTTCCATAAACATGCTTCGCTTAAGACACAAAGACAGTTTTGTCTCTAGTGAGCTAAGACACAAGCAAGACAAGGCTTCTCAGAGTCAGATGAGGAGATGTTTTCCCTTTACCCTACTCTAGCAGCTTCCTTTCCCCAAATGTTGCCTGCAACCTCAAGATATAAATAAAACTAGTCTCAAATCAGTATAACTACACAACAAAGGGAAAGTCAGAACAGCAAACCTCAGAGGGTTGAATAAGACTGTTTATTACTGGACTATGAATCACAATTCTTAAAAAAAAAAAAACCCCAGTTCATTTGGCCTTTGGATATTCCGTCTATAGCTGTGAACTGTGCTTATATATAGACACATTTCAAAATGTCTGAGGCTTATGTAAGAATCCCACTCATTTATTTTTAGACGTTCCATTCCTACAACAGTGAAACCTAAAGACAGAAATGAAATATAGAAATATTCATAAAATATGGCTGAAAGCACACATTATTTTTAAATCTTTGTGAAAATCTCTCATTGACTTCTATTCTAAACTTAAATACAATTAATACAATAAAATAGTTTTATTTTTTAAATGTATTTTCTTATTATTTCTAATTTATTTTATTTCATTTTGATATATCACATAACATAAAATAAAAATAAGCAAATATTTTATTTATTTATTTATTTATGTTATTTATTATGCATTTCATTTTATTTTATGCTGATAAAAATAAAATAAAATAAAATAAAAAATAAACATAAATAAATAAAATAAAATATTATTTTTTTAAACATGCTTTTTGAACCCTAAAATCCGTTTAGATACTACTCACCAGGGTGCAGAAGATGCATTGGCACTGGGTGATGGTGGTCATTTGCTCCAAGGGAAACTCTCCCAGGCACAACTTACAGGTCACCAGCGGGTCCAGGGCCAAATCCCAGGTGGGTCGGTACCTAGCTGTGGTCATGATGCCTGCTGCAGAGCTGAAACACAGAATAGCCGCTATTAGACAAAGCCTACACAGTTAAATACACCTACACAAACGGCACAAAGCTTTTAACCGCTGTCAATCTAAAGTGCAGCCACGATAAGTGCTTCTCATCGCTAATATCAACGGCATCACAAACACCAGCCCTCTAAATGCACATCAAATTAGCCACATTACGTTTAGAGATGGTCTAACAGATGCAGTGGTGAAAGGGGCAAATACATTATTTACCCCCATTTATATTCCGTAGCCTAAAGAGGTTTTCTGAGATGCGTTCGGGATTCTAGTCGGACTGTAATGGAATGAAGTCGGACCAGATAGACGGAGCAATTTTTCGGCTTCTGCTGCTGAATGAAAGATGAGTTCACTGCGTGGTGCTCCTTAAATGAGAAGGGTAGGAGAGAGAGAGAAAGTGAGAGAAAAGAAGTACATTACTCTCTGCCTGCCTACGTCTCCTCTTTTTACAGTTTTTCAGAGAGGGATATTTTTGGAAGTCTCGACTATGAGACACTTCCATTTTCTCACGCTGAAGTGGGCTGTTGTGCACAGAGAGGCTCGTGTCTTAAGTGTTTACAGGAAGTGCCTGTGAGAACATCAACACTCTGCTTGGCTGCTAAGCAACTGGGGAATAGGGAACCGCTTCTGCAGGTCGAGGAACGGGTGCTAAGGCAGGTTATGTTGGATATCTTATGCTGAGAATCACTCAGGATGCTTTTAGACATTTCAGTCAGTGATGCAGAGAGTTGTGTGATGTGTGATGTCCTTTCTATGCCGACATCAAATGAAACCGGAAACATTTCACTCACCCTGGCTTTGTCCTGTTACATAAAGATTTTATATGGAAATGTGCTACAACTAGTTGATGCCACATTGCTAGGTGGTTGCCAGGTGTTTTGAGTGGTTGTTAGTGGTTTTTAGCCAGAGCATTATCGAGTGCAAAGAATTCTCCACCAATCAGAGAATCATATCAAGCCAGTCTCGCCAAAATAACTTTTTAGCACACACCCACTCCAATGAAGTACTGCAAATCAAATTAGTCTGACTCTCATTTATGCTCTCAAAATACTTAAATATTTGTATATGAATATGCATATTTTGCAATAAATGTAAAATATATTGTTTATAGATCATCGCAGAAACATTGTATCTCCATAGTCTTTTTTTTTTTCTTCATTAATCATTACTGTTGGTCATCTTTTATGTCTGTATGTGGGTTTTGCAAATATTCTCATTGTGAGTGCGGTAAAAAATTTGTTCTTTTACTAAATTCAGCATTTTCTCAAAAAACACTACATATGTTTAATGTATTTGAGGAGTGGAGAAGAGTCTTAAGGTCCTTGCACACTGAGTCCGAAATTTTTTCGCATGCGTTTTTTCGTATTCGTGATTCGGTGGCTCTGAAATGTCAAAACACCATTCAAAATGCTTGCTATGGATGTGAAAAACGCAGAAAATCAAACCTGATACGATTTTTTTTTATGACGGACGATAGTTTCGGAGGCAGTGTGCAAGCGTGATTGACATAACGTGAGGTAGTATTTATTTTTTAACGTGCGAAAATGTTGGATGCGAATTTCGGACTCAGTGTGCAAGGGCCTTTAGCATCTGTCATCTTAAATAGCCTGTGCGTAGCACTTTGCCTTTAATAATAACATGAGATTTTGGCCAAATTACTAGCCTGGTTAAAACCAGACCATTCTCAGTAGTAACTGAGTTATGGTCTGGCAATGCTTCATTAATAACTCATTTCCAAAGGGGCGTCACCAACGGACGTCGCTCAAATGCCTCTGGGCGCAATTGGATAGACCTAAAACCAATCAGAGCGATCGTCATCGTGTAAAGCCCGCCTCAACGTTTCTGATTGGTGCCTCGATTTGGACGGATTAGAAATCGGCTTGAATGAGCTCTTTGCCAGACTTGCAGAGCAAATCTAAATTTGCCGGAAGTTTGTCTGGGTTTTCCCAGGCTACCAAATTACACTTATGTCTGAAATTCTCCAAAATTTGACTATGCTGTTTTTCTCTCATTAAATCCTTTAAGTACACAGTCTTGTACCTTTGTCTTTTTATCTGACATAGATGTCCACAGCATAAATGATATGAGGTTGCACATCAGTTTAATATTTTTCTTAACCTCTCACCATAAGTATAATACATTTCTCAGAGAGGCTTTGCATTAGACAATCAAATGACATTTTCTCTGAGCATCAGCACATAATTAAAAAACAAATCCCTAGTGCTACAGATGTTAAAGGGCTCTCAAGCTCTCATTCGTCATTTGCACAAAAAGTCCTGGCTGTTTCCGCTTGATAAGTCAAACGGGGTGAAGTACTGATGGCTAGATGATGCACCAACGCAGCCTCCAGTATCTCAAGAACAGACACGCCAAAGAAAGCTGATTTTGCTGGTCGAGCTCAGAGGTCTTACATCACTCTTCCTTCAACATGTCACAACCTGTCTTGCTCGTGCACATCCATCCATCTCTGATGCTTGTTCTCTCAGGCTACCACCTCATATGAGCAGCACAGAGAAAAGAGACCACATTAACTATATATCCCATGAAACAGGGGTGCATGATATCGGTATGCTGATGTGTGGCCAAAGAATCAGAACTTAATGATTCTTGAGTAAATATATGTGTGTGTGTGTGTGTGTGTGTGTGTGTGTGTGTGTGTGTGTGTGTGTGTGTGTGTGTGTGTGTGTGTGTGTGTGTGTGTGTGTGTGTGTGTGTGTGTGTGTGTGTGTGTGTGTGTGTGTGTGTGTTAAAAAGAGGTGTGCTTCTTCAAGTCCCATAATAATCTTTTATAGAAATTGTTTGGAATTAACGATTCCGGTTCTGATTCAACTTAACCATTCCTTCCCAATTTACCCATCCTCTACATCAGTCGACAAGGTCAGCAGTGACAAATGTTCTGTGAGAAAAGGTGGTGCATGAGAAAGTTCATTGAGCTGCATTACTCAGAAAGCAATTATCACTTTCCAACAGAGAAACAATAACAAGGAAAAACACAAGCAATCCTCAACAATGCAGCCCTCGGAGAGAACATCACTATGCCCTCATTTCAGTTTCTTATCAGATCACTGAACAGAAGAGAACAATCATTTATCAGGCTGCAATATGATTTACAACATTATAAAAAATACCCCTAAAAATTAATGTAACGCAACTTGCATTAAAGGGATTGTTCACACAAAAATGAAAATTCTGTTATAATTTACTCATGTCTATGCAATATGCATTTCTTTCTTTTGTGTTTTTTGCCCATTCAAAAAGTCAGTGGGGTCTAGAGTTGTTTTGGACTTTCACTGCATGACAAACACAGATAAATATTAATAAAGTATTTTCTTATGTGTTCATGAGGAGAAAGAAAGCCATACAGGATTGGGAAGACATGAGGGTGAGTATATGATTCTTTGCTAGCCACCATTTCTATTCCGCATGCAAATGCAGCTCACGTCACTGAACATATCACGGTTTGATGATGTACAACTCCGGACGAGTCTTGTTGCGTGCGTCCGTTTTGAACGTGTCTTGACTGCCGTACAGTCTGACCTTAAAGGCAACTGAGATCCTACAGTGTGACATGGCTTAAGATGAAACTGTTCATCCCATATACTTGAACATTTTGAAAATATGTAGTTTTATACAACCATCATATGTTACGTTTCATCAAAATGTCAGACCAAACATTGTGGTTAGGATCACAAACCTGTGATAAGTTCATAAAACACAATAAATGTTATTATCATTTATGCTTTTAAAGCAGCAACAATAACTGTTGTAACTATGATATTTTGGCAGACAATATGGTTTCCAATGGAATTTGTTGTTGCTCAAATGGTCAAACTAGTACATATTAAGAGCATTACTTATAGTCTTTTAGATGTTCAGATATGAAATAGGTGCAGAAGGTGGAACTTCTCAAAGGTCTTGTGCTGGTCTCCAAGTCTCCCCTCCATTATTTATTTTCAGAGAAATGGGTCAGTCTCACAAAGAAACCTGAGAAGTACATGCCTGAATATTTCAAGATATGGATGCCCCAGTCTCCACAAACATGAACATAATGTTCCCTCACTCTCTTTATCTGACTTATGGGTTCTAATCAATCATCCTTGAAAAGAGCAGAATCATTTACCTGCCCCATGGGCACAGTTTGAACCTCATTTATCATAATATCAAATATTTCACCATTAAACATTGTGTTGTAATACTGTAGGGTTTCATAACCCTTTCAGAAAATAATTGCCCAAACGAGATCAATCGGATGTTAGAAACACACCAGACTGGGATGAGAACAGGCATAATGTAATGCTTTTCCCACATTATAATAAATCTAAGAATGCATCAGCGGGTTATATACGTTTAAGCTGCGGTTACACTAGACTTTGATCATCTGCAGCGTCTTTTTTAATTAAAGTCCCCCTGTGGTGAAAATCAAACTTTTAAATGTTGTTTATATGTCTATGTGGTGTTTATATATGTAATTATGTATATGATATGTATATTATGCCCCTTTTCACAAGATGTAATATAAATCTATGGTGTCTCCAGAATGTGTCTGTGAAATTTAAGCTCAAAATACCGCCCAGATCATTTATTATAGCTTGTCAAATTTGCCCCTTTTTGGGTGTGAGCAAAAACGTGCTGTTTTTGTGTCCCTTTAAATGCAAATGAGCTGCTGCTGCTCCCCGCCCCTGTTCAGAAGACAGCCGAATTTGATCCTTTACACGAGCTTCGGATACTTCGGCTAAAACAAAACATGCGAATTTCAGTCAAGTTTCAGAAATAACCAGTAGTGGAGTGCAGCCTTACAGGGAGACTCAGGAAGAGGTTGCAACTTTTAGACGCACCTGGACGTTTCTGAATGGTTAGTGGATACATTTATGTAGTTGTTGTGGAGTTACATTGATTCATCTCATCGACTTGCATGTACCGTCATGTTTAACTTTTACACAAGTTGAAACAGATCCCTGAGGTCTTTATAAGACAGCTGTGACTTTTTTTGGTCGAACAGTGTTCTATGCTGGTCTGTGCAGCCAACGACAGAACAGTTTGCATGCTTTGCTCGAACTTTTGCCATTGCGTTAGAACTGGTTACACTCACTGTTGTTGCTTGCGAAAACCAAATGGCGGTGCCGTGGGTGGAAACGTGCAGATTAAGGGGGCGGTAATATTATAATAAGATCCCCTTCCTATGTCAGAAGGGAAGTGAAATCTGATCGGCTTATTTTTTGACATGCTTGCAGAGAAAGGCTTACCAAAACAAAGTTACTGGGTTGTCACTTTTCACGTTTTCTAGGTTGGTTTCACTGGGGACCTGATTATAGCACTTAAACATGGAAAAAGTCAGATTTTCATGATATGTCCCCTTTAAGACAAACCATGTGCTAATTCATAAGTCAACACCATTGCTGAGTATTTTCTCCTTAAAACTGCATTGAACAAAGACAGTCTCAAAATCGCTGGTGTTTCTGATGTCACAAACTACCTTGTAACCAATCACATCAAAGTGTTATCAATGAGTGGATCTCTGAGCTGGTGTGTGCGAGTGAGTGGAGGCGGGGCTAATTTGCATATTCATAGAACCGCATATACTAAATGAGGCAAGGGTGTAGAGTTACATTCAAGCTATTTTAAAGCATGAAGAATTTTTTTTTCAAGGAAAAAACATTTAAAAATGTAATTTTGGTGATCAAAGATACGTTTTAAGGGATACATGGGGACTTATAAATTCAACATTTAACAAATAGTAATGCACTCAAAATGTAATAAATATACGATTTACTCGACTTTACTGCAAAAATATCGTTCTTTTAATTCAGCCAAGAAGTCACGGTGTGACGTATCAATCTTCTTCTGGTCACACGTCTTCACGTGATGCGAATTCGCAGGTCAGAGTTCACCAAACTTGAACTTTGGAACGCAGTGAAATGCAAAACTTTTCGCAGGAGCTTGCATTTCTGGTTTGAAGCATTTGCAAGCGTTTGAATGGAAGTCAATGGAACAGAAAGTGCATTGTGACCGCCCTTTTACTCTGCAAAACGATGCCCAAAAACAGGCCTATATGGGCCATTCTACAGAATTGGTGCACACTGCTATCCCACAACCAAAAGACACATTTAAAAAGCAATTCAGTATTCAAATTTTAGATGTTTACAAAGATCCTTCTATTATCTATTGAATCCCACAATAATATTTAAAATATCAGTAAGATTTTAATATATATATATATAAAATAATCATTTATTGGGTACTTTCAATTGGGAGGTGGCTCTCCCGAACCCTAACCCCTAAATTTCAACTTGTGAAAATGATATTGAAATGTTTTTTTCTTTTTTTCATTGTTGTTTTTAAAAATAGCTTTTTGATTTCTTTTAAAAAGTGAAGTAAAAAAATAACTTTTATTTTATATATTTTTTTTTAAATCATGAAACTTTATGTAAAAAAAAATGTGTCCCACATTTTCATGTCACTACCGAAACAGTGTGTGTTTTAGTCCTTTGGCTGAGACTAATTTAAACCACACCCCTATATTTTTGATCAGGAAATATTCTTGTGTGCCTCTCTCTCATAGCCTCTCTTTCATTGTAGATAGGTACCATCATTTTGAGGGAAATGTGTTCAAAAGTCTGAAAATCTGTGTGTAACTTTAAGGAACGTCACTACCAAACACCTTTTTTTCTGCAATTAAGCAAACCTTTTTGGGTGTTATTCCATAAAATTTAGTTTTTATGGATCACAAAACCAGTCACAAGTCGCACGGGTAGGCTATATTTGTGGCAATAGCCAACAATACATTGTATGGGTCAAAATTATCGATTTTTCTTCTATGCTAAAAATCATTAGGATATTAAGTAAAGATCATGTTCCATGAAGATATTTTGTACATTTCCAACCATAAATATATAAAACATTTATTTTTGTGAGTGAATGCAGCAAAATCACGAACATAAATGGACAACTTTAAAGGCCATTTTCTCAATGTTTCGATTTTTTTGCACCCTCAGATTCCAGATTTTCAAATAGTTGTATCTCGGCCAAATGTTGTCCTATCCTAACAAACCATATCAATGGAAAGCATATTTATTCAGCTTTCAGATGATGTATGAATCTCAATTTTAAAAAAACTGACCCATGTGACTGTTTGTGGTTTAAATGTCCATTTATTTAAAAATCATTTTTTTACTTAAATATATTATAAAACATGAATAAACAGTTTTGTTTGCCTATTAATTAGTCAATTTTATATTGATTTATTTATTTTAATTGTTTATGTTTGAATTATTCAATTATTAAATCACTTTATTTTGAAATGTCACTCCTTGTCCTCCATATGTAATAACCTGCCAGTTTTCAATCTGTTAAGGTCAAAATAAACTGCTAACATTGTTTCTCACTCTGTTACTTTCTAAAAAGTCAGCAGTTTGTGAGCTTAACTATAACTAACAGTTAATGAACTGAATAACAAAGTGATTTGCTCAGAACATCTAAATTCAACACAAGTTGTTTTTCCAAAAAGGTGTGTTAAGCACACGTATAAAATGGTGGCAATAAAATAAAAGGCACCCATGTTCAATAAATAATATAATTTATTAATGATAACAGACACAAAAACAATTTCTCCACTAAGTATTGCTGTTCATTATAGCCTAATGCTGTGTTCACATCATGTCTGAATTACTGTAATTACGAGATGACAACTCTGAGATTTCACTCCGAGCGGTTCGCGTCATTGGACTCAGAATAATTAGTTTCTATGGCAACGACAAAATATTTAACCACTACATTATTTCATTTATTTAATGCTATATGCTCTGGCAGAATAATGAAGAGCAAAAAAACTCACCAGGTAACAGGGTTATAATAAAAAGATGAGAGATGCTTAACTACCTTTAACTGTTTATTCATCGAGTCATCACGACAGTCAAATCCATTAACTTGAAATGTGTATCGTTGGAAAGCAATGCATCACATTTAAATGGAATTAAAATCATGTGTGAATCGCCTTGAATGGCTCACCCAATCAAAATGCTGGACTACCCATTTTAATAATAGCTTTTTGACTACAGATGTACTAATATATCAAATTCTGGTCAATATTGAAAAGTCAATCATTATTTTTTGCAATATCTCTCTGTAAAGCTGCATAATGAAATTAAATTGAAATTTCCATAAAAAGAAACAAATAAAATTGAAATTGACTTAAAATGAACTATTTCATGTTATAGCTGATAAATGGACGATATTAGTATTCTATATTATTTTGTATAAATAAGAAATGAAACACTAAAACCCCAAATGAATCCATTTAAATTGCATTCCAATATTATATAGTAAAGTTCTGAAGAGGTAAAACAGGTTTTGATTTGAAAATATGGGAATTTCCCAAAATGAAGGAGCCCCAGTGTGTTTTCGTAAAGCTGGGCTGGTCTCTGACTGCAGGCTGTGTGTGTGAACTCGCTGAGGAGGTATGTCAGCCCTGAGCCTGTCTTTCTCTAAAGGTCATTCCTGGCTTCCTGTCAAAAACTATAACCTCATTAAACTGCCATGATACCAAGTGAATGTCAGAGTGGCATATGACAAATATCAACTGGTTTCATAAATGAGACCATAAGATAATTTTGACTAAAGTCTCTTTAAAGGGGTTATGATTATGCTTTTGTTTTTTAACTGAACGGTATCAGCTGTCTGTATGACCACACAGTCTGTTTACAACATCTACTATTGAAACAGATGTTTATATCAACCAATGTCTTTATACAGTGTGTGTGTGTGTGTGTGTGTGTGTGTATATATATATATGTATGTATATGTGTGTAAGTATCTTATTATTAGAATAATCGGATCGGGACTCTGTATTAGCAGATACTCAATAGTATTCAATGACTAGGGTTGGACGCGTGTTTGAACCAGACATGTCAAAGCAAACGTTGCTTTACTCTTCCATTTGTCCTATTGTCGGGAGTAGCTCAAGTGAATAGAGTACTTCAGAAATTGAACGTGTTTTCATGATTATAATGGGTTCTATTTGCTTTTGACGCAACAAATGGTGCAATGATGTAAAGGTATTTGTTAATGTCTTGCTCTAGAGGCAGTCATATCAGTGAAATGTTCTTTTTGTATTTACAAGATTTTTAATGGTCATGTCATGACCCCTTTCATGACTCAGTTGACTTGGCAGCCATCTTGAAAGGCCAGAAATCTACAAGAAATATTTAATATATTTACAATTTCTCCAGCTCATTAAAGATATTCATTTCACAGTTCTTCCGAGAATGCAACTGTAGCTGTCAGACTAACACATATACTACTAAGAGTAAAACAGACAGTCTGTACTTTCATGGAAGACAAGAATCTAGTCCATAAAGCTAAAAACTTCAAGTGGCCATGACCCTGTGTGGACAAATGCACACACGTGTAACTGTTCTCTCACTGTTTGCTTGCCCTTGCCAAATGACCCACATTTATCACCCAAAAGCGATTGAGCACTCTTTTATTTTTGGCTCAGGCTTTATAAACGTCAGGAATCCCAGAGGTGAAACACTCCCAAAGAGCAGACAGGGACAATTATCTTCAGTTCACAGCAGTAAGATCGAAACTGAAATGTACCACAGGCTGCTTTACTGAGCTGATACACTGCACTTTTTTTATCAAGGTTTATTTTTGAAGTTCAGTGACTGAGGCAAGGCTACAATAACAATTTGGAGAGAAGGGAAAGGCGTAGTCCCAGACACTAGTCCAAAAAATTTGAATGAACAGAATTCCTTGCGGTGCGTAGATCCAAAAAATAGCTAAAAAAAAAAAAAAAAAAAATCAAAAAATGACAAAAGATCAGCACACGAGAAATAGTTATTAAAAAAATAGAATTTATTGTCCAGAGGCCACAAATAAATTGCAAAAGTGTGTCATGTGTGATACACATGGCACTGATGAAGGGTTGAACCCGAAAATGTTTTGCACGTGCAGTTTTTGCACTTTTGCACCAGATTATCAAGGCTGTATTACAACTATGTTTAGATGGTATCCTTTTTTGGAACAAGTACAATTTGCTTTGCCTTAACCAAATCCAGGGAAAAAAACAGGTAGTAGCCAGCTTTACATGGTTTCTGGCTAAGCTTTGAAGCTGGTCATTAGCTGGGCCAAGGTGGTTTACGTGGTTGATCAACCCAATGGGGCTGATGTTGACCTATAGGAATGAGTCAAGATGGTCAATAGTCATTCAACAACTGTCTAGACAATTAGTATGGTCCAATCTCCAGTACCAAACACATTAAGTGAACCCAAAACCCATTTAATTATTGGCTTCCCTATGACAGATTATTTGACTATTAGGCAAACCACTGACTAGACAATAAATTTTTTTTTTTTTTTTTACTTTTGCTCATCTCAATCTGGTAGATCTTGGTTAACCGGGCCAGAGCTGGTAGACCTTGACTAAGCTGGCGGGGACATAGTTGAGCGAGTAAACAAAAAACCAATTGAGCTGGTTGAACTGAGTTGAATTCCAAAACATAGTTTGAATTATTTGACGAGTAAATACCACCTTAACCTGGTATGACCTGGTTTCTTCAGCAATATAAGCTGGAGAACCAAGATGTTGAAAGAAATGCGGTTTCAAAATTTCACGCACTGACTTGTTACGAAGACAGCAGATTCACGAGGAAGTGATGAAACACCAGAATGAGTTTTTAAATAGCCTGAAGGAAGAAGATCTTGGAGAACAAATTTACTCTGTTCAAAGGTTACAGGAGAATGTACTGTAAAGGTCAATCCTCCAGAATAAGGAGAAGATTTCTCTAATGATTTGAGGTCACTCTGCCTAGCGTCTACAGATGGTGGAAAACATTTCACAGAGTGACTCTCTTACCCCTTTTCCACCAAGGCAGAGCTGGTGCTGGTTCGGAGCCAGAGCCTAGTTTCAAATCGGTTCTTTGTTTTTCCACCGCCAAAGCACCAGCTCCGAACCAGTAAAACTGGTTCTTAAGTAGCACCAAATCATTGCAGGGTCTAGAACGGAGCCAAGAAAGAACCGCTTGCGTCAGGGGCTGGGGGCGGGGTTACCGTGACCAACAAGACGAATAGAAACTTGTGACCGCCATTTTTAAATAGCAGCTAGTCGAGCTAATAGCAGCTCGATTATAATATCCGTCTATGTAAGTTACGGCGAGCTGCACGAACGCGTTGGATTCCGATGTATTTTTGCAAACCCATGAGCATCCATAGTATTGCAACGTCCGTTATTGTTGATGGCTTGTTCGAGATGCATCGGAGCGGCGAGGACCGATCAGAGCTGCGGGAGTGTTTGGAGAGCATACGACTCCTTGTGTATGGAGTCGTATGCTTTGATGTCATGCGGCGATCGATCTGCGAGAAGCCGATGCATCTCGAACAAGCCTGGCGTGTTTGTGTTTGGCGCTACCGCACTAGCGGTTGCTGGGCAACATGAGACGTATACAGTGACGTAAGATCTGGCTCTGTTGTGGCTCTCTAGCCGGTGGAAAGGCAAACCGGTTCTTAGTAAGCTCGTCAGTCGAACCAACTCTGAACCAGCTTTGGCTCTGGCTCTGAACCAGCACCCGGTTCTTGTTGGTGGAAAAGGGGTATCTGTGGTGTGAAGACAAGGATTTGAATGAGAGAGAGAAAAAAACATCAGCCATGTCAGAATAGTACTACATTAAAATATGAAGAGACATCTTTCTTCTCTTCGTCTTGTGGCGCAGCATATGTGCCTGAAAAATTAAGAGGATATGACAAGCATGCTGCTGAGAACTTATTTCTATTGACACGATCTGAGACCGAGAGCCCTGAGGTTATCTGTGAATGCCATCTGTTGCCACTCAAGGTTCTTGAGTGACAACAGATGTGAGAAAAAGTAAAACATTTAGCCAACAAAAACAAAAGCCACGGATGAATATGGCTGCACGTCAGTATTAAAAGGTCTTTTCAAAATTCAGATACTTTTTTTTATCCCTCTTTACTTAAAAAAACACAGTTATGAAGAGTACAGTAGCACCTATAGGCAATAGTTGTGAACAAGCTCTGAATCACAGATGCTGACAGGACGTGCTCAAACTGGTCTCCCCTAGCAAACACATCCTCACTGGAAAACACTTCATACATACTGGCTTGACACTTCAGACACACTATTCTAGACATCTCATTGTCTTGCACAACCAAATGAGTGCATGAAAAAATATATTTTGAACATTACTGTACATAACAATTAGCTGGCACAAAATGTTCTGTGTCTTAGAAAACCTTACAGAACTGAAGTCCTGTGTTAAAAAAATGCAACTCAAAGGATGTGTCAGGTTTTAGTTTGCTGAGCCAATCAAAGTTCCTCTTGAACTCGTAAAATAGTGGTGGCGAGCAACAGTAGCAACCCACAGTTTGAAAAAATGTTCCTGTTTTAAAGTTTTTGAGTTGTGAGATAACGTTTATAAAAAACAGATGTATAGGAAATATGGTGATATTGAGAGATAAAAAGTTACACATATAGATATAGTTTTAATTATAAGATATTGAAGGGGTGGATTTTGGAATCAACTGCTGCTTCAGTGTATATGTAATGAGTGATTATAATCAAGTTACGAACTCCCGTGTGAGTCTTGAAGCTGACTTCTGCTGATGAAACCGCAAACTATCTTCAGTAAAACTTCTTCAATTTATTTTAATTCTGACTCCGAGTCTTCTTTCAAACATCTGGTCCTTGGGTCCTAAACTGTAACCCCCTAACAATATAAAGTTGAAATTGTGACCTATAAAGTTGCAATTCAAATAAATGAAGTCACACTGGGGAAATAAAGTCGCAATTATGACAAAAAACTGAAATCACATTTTTAATTAACTCATTTTATCTCATATTTTTAATTACTGAGGTTCCATAAATGAAAATGCAGAAATGACTGGTCAAATTTGGTGGTTAAAAAACACTGCATCATGTATGATAATACCATTTTCTTCACATTAAACTGTTGCTGAACTGCTGGTGGTACCGGAATTTGGACGATGTTGTACAGTGCTGTACAAACCACTGAACGCTTTGAGGCAAAGCTTTTCTCGTTTTTACAGCCTTCACTGTCTGACGAGTTCACACGTTGCCATCAAGCTATTAACATGCAAATGTCTCACTCTCATTGTATCACCAGCCACATGTGGCAAAGCTCGATGCTGTGGGCAGGTGTGAGCGCCAAGTTTTGAGGTACCAGCTGTGAGAACTGAAAAATTATACCAGTCAACCAGGTAGGCTTAAATCACATCAGACAAGCTTGCAGTAAGCTTTTTCACCAAAACATCTCAATGATCTTGTTTCTGTTTAAATTAAAAAATTTCTCACTGGAGTAATTAAAACTCAAGCAAAAAAAAAAGAGAAAAAAAAAGTCAAACATCTGTATGACTTTAGTGTTTAAGCACCCATATATTTATATCTATCTATCTATCTATCTATCTATCTATCTATCTATCTATCTATCTATCTATCTATCTATCTATCTATCTATCTATCTATCTCTATGAGTCTTTTGGTGTGACTCATTTATTTTATGCCATGAATCCCAATGTGTTCTTGGCACACTCACTTTGGAAATGTATTTTGCACATATGCAACTTTTATACACTAGGCTAGTCTACTGGGACTTATCCTGCGAAATATCTGACTCAATCAGATCTGAACCCAGCTGAGGTCACCTTCTGCCGTGAGCCAGCCAGTCTCCTGCCTGCATTACAGAGCTTTGCCATAACCGCTTTCTCATCCACAGCTGTTGGGCAGCAACAATGTACCTACTGAGATCACTGATAGGAATGACTGACTAATAGAGAAAACACAGTATGTTATTAGGAGACTGCATTAGATAATTCTCAAAAATGTCAAAATAACCCTTACCGCTTGGTTATGGCAAAAACAATGTCTTGAGTGATAAAGGCATCGCAGATTTGATTTAGGAGGAAGTCAGTGGTAACATTATATGGAATCTTGAAGTAAACAATAGGCCTATATGATTGAAAGTTAATTATTCATTAGTTGGTGTGGCAATAACAAAATCCTGAGTTATATGTCTGTTGTCATACTGCATCTCATAATTAAATTGCAAAATGGTTGCACATATTTCCAACTGCTGACCATAAACAGCTTTAAGTGCTCTGTAATGCATTTAGTGCATCAAATGTATGTGTGTGGTGGGGGCTGAAAAGGTCAAACAAGGCCATATTATGGTTAAAATACAGTATGCTTGTTTGTCTGTGAAGCACATCTATAGATTAGAACACATTTGCAAAGCTAGTCAATGTCTTCATGGATTTCCCGTAAAATTTTCCCAAGTCAGGTGCATTAAATGGGACGACCAGGAAGAGTTATTAAAAATTCAATATGGCCAGGTCAAGCTATTCAGCATTCTTTGTTATTAAAGTGTTACATCTTATTGTATTAGGAACAAATGATACCAACAGCATAAATCAGAGTACGCTATAGGCGGTATGATGATATATCATGACCACAATAAAAAGCATTGTATCGTAAAGTATTGTTTATCACGGATTCACGGTGTGTAAATATATCCATGTAAGCGTGCAGCACATATTTACATATTCATCTAAACGTCGCTCTCGGCAGAGTGGGCGGAGTTGGATGTTCGATAACAGTACATTGCTGCTCACGTATTTCGAACTTTGTTTTACCCCTAAACGAAGAACGAAAAAGAACTTCGCCGTGAGTATATTGGAGCCTTTAAAGATACTGAAAGTTTAGAAAGAACATGTAGAGATAAAGAAACATGAGAAAATAAAGAACGGGACGTGCATAATGTTAAAAAGAGCTATATAAAGTAATGTTAAATAAGCGCAATAAGCCGAAAAATGAATGTGGTGTGTTCACACTCAGACAGCATTTGATCCCGAATTCAGTTCTCTTTTGCAGATAATTGCACTTGAATGGTCAAATACACACACACACAATTATGTTAAAATGCCCATCGTCTTGAGTATTTAAAACACAGTTTGTGATGTCTTATTTTAGCCCAGATTTCACTCGCAGACAGTTTTGTGGATATCGCGACAAATGCCCGAAGTCTGAGGCAAATCTAATTTGTGCTGCTATTTGTAGATTGCATTTTTCATTATGGAAAAGATCTGGTTGCTCCTGTGTTCAATTCACGCATTGTCAGTCAATAACCCGCAGAACTTTCCACTCCCAACCACGCTTTTATGGGATTGTGGCCTCATGCTAATGACCCTTTTTTTTAGCAAATCTGGCCTAACGTTTGTAACTTTGCATGTTTATTATCATATTCTTGAGATGACTGTTGTACTTGCCACTGTTGCTGCTGGGTCACCACAACCTTTGGATAAACTGAAGCATCTGTGAGCTGTTATGAACAGCAGAAATAAAGCCTATCGGAAAGAAAAGAGTCTGTTTTTTTTGTTTACCATTCAAGCCACCGTTATGACTAAATGACGAATACTGAAAGTTAAACTACAGAATGTCTATTTATGGCGTGGAAAGATAAGTGGCCTCATTTGGGAGTGACTTTCTGACTGTTATGAGCAACACACTTATCTAATCTCTGTTCTACTTTTTTCGGGTGAAACTGCATAACCGTATATCTAATACAGTGCACAGATCAATAATGTTACTGTTTATAGTGCACATATAGTGGATAAGTGCATATAATTGTTCTTCAGTCAAGGCTAAAATGCAGAAGTGGGCTTGATGTTAGATTTTGTTAGATTAGCATCAAAGAGTTTGATGCTAATGCTTTAAATGTACTGTCAAGCTTAAAAGTCAATTCCAACCCTAGATAACACTCATCAGAAGACTCTCCCATAATGTAAACAGATCGCCGTTATCTCATTTAAGATAATATTTGAAAGAAAAAACATTTCCATGCCAAATAACACAGGTAACATTTCTCAAAACTCTACTTGTCAAAGATAAATACACGTCTCCCTCATAGTAACCCATCTAAATGATGACTTTAAGCCAGTAAAGTAATGAATGCTGGGTGTTGAGTAAATACCAGAGGGACTACACTACCAAATGTAAAACTGGTTTAGCAACATGTGGTGTTGTCAAACCTTTGCAGCCATTAGTTACTTGAGAGGACCAGTGGGAGCAAAGAGTTTTTTTCCTGGACACTGGCTGAAAGTATTTTGATAAACCCTCTTTCCTAAAAATGCAATCTAGCTTGACCACAAAAAAAAAAAAAGTATGGTGTATGATCCTACCAACTGATTTCTCTAAGTAAAAGACGCTTAAATTATCATGTTCCTTAACGGATACTGATATTTGAAATTCATTTATTTGCAATTTCAATTAGTTATGGCATCTACTTGTAGGCCAACACAGAGGGTTTTGGATTTGGACTACATTTTTCCATTGAAATGGAATATTGCATAAAACATTTGCGAATAAAGCAGAAAAATGGAAGTTGCTTCAATCGGGGAAGCCATAGGGGATCTTTTTTCCTACATCATAAATGACTTGCACCTCAGAGCACGTAGACGAAAACCAATAAACACTGTCATGCATTCAGATGCCTGGTATTTAGTAAATGCAATCGTGAGACGCTTCTGGGAGGTCATTAAACCAAATCATTTTGATGACAGACCTTGGCTCAGGCATTTCAGAATGATGGAACCAATATTTGAGATGCTATGCAATAAAACTGGTTAGTCTTATCCAATCACATCCACTGTTGAGCAAAGTCCCGTGAGTTTTTTGTTGCACATCAAGGGATTTATTCGGTAAATGTGTCATAGTATATGCGCATGTCTTCTTATCGAATAAAAAATTACATATACATTTCGCCTCAATTGAGCGCATACGAAAAGTATGCACATTTTTAGAATTGATTTGCATTGTGCATCTTGGTGCATAAAAGATTTGTAGCCTAAACAAAAAACATTTTTATACAAACAAATTATACATTTAATTTGTTGGGGCTGAGAAACTGATACTGATACTAGCAATTCTACTTTTGTTGACAAACATATATATGATTAATCATTGGTTTGTTTAAAAAAATTATAACCTCATCCTTGTCTCCTGCCTTCTTGCAATATTACAAACAACGTTCAAACCAAATACCTTCAACAAAACATTTACTTGAGATGTCAACAGATGCATTGAGAAGATCCTGGTACTTTGGATCACACATTCAGTTTTCACGACCCAGGGAGGACCTTATTCCTTTATACTGCACAATCCCAAAAAAAGCATGGAAAATCCCTATAACTCAAAGCTACTTACTGTCTTTCCAGGGAGTGTTCAAGGGTTTATGTCAAAACTTAACAATCTATACAATCCTGATCCTCTAGACCCCTGAAGGGCACCAGCACCTAAACTGGAGCACATCAACTCCTCAATAACCCCAATGGGTCATTTCATATGAATATTAGCATCATCTGACTGGACTGGCCAAAGGTCCCATGATCCCAAAACAGAGTGTGCTGCCCTGCCTACCTAGGCAGCTTTTTTTAGGCATTACAGCAGCATTTTTGGACATCACGATGCCCAAAAATGCTGTCTAGGTAGGCAGCACACCAGGTTTTAAAAGCCAGCCCATCTTAATGTGACAGTATGTAACCTATGAACATACAATAAAAGTAAACAGCCATCTTAGACATCAGTCGGGTTAACAAATCTAGCCTATATGAGAGCTGCACATCCAAGAAGAAAGTGGAGTTTCGCCGTTTAGCCAAATGTAGGCTAGATCATTTAAGCATTTCCAAAAATGAAAAAAAATAAACCGGAATTTTGATATATTGACTGCTGACATAGACATTTGGCTTTAAACGAAAGAACGCTGCACAAATCCTATTGCATTATGAAAGTCAATAGTGTCGTATACAGCGAATACTGTGGATAAGCAAACATTCTAATTTAAGACAGACACGTTCATCATAGCTATCTGTAATTGCACGAGCGTTTTACCTTATGTCTTCATGTAGTTTTGCAGGCAGATATAAGAATCAGCTGATCCGTCGGACGCGTTGTGAAGACGCCATTAGTCTGAGTATTTCCTAGCACTGTTCTGTACAGACAGCGAGTCTGTACGTCTATATATTTGTAATGTGTCTCTGAAGAGAAGGCGCAGCACTAGCGCCCTCTATTGGACCGTGCAGTATACAAACTATAATGGGGCTTTAGAAAAAGACCTGCTACAGTTTTGGGAAGATTTTTTTTTTTTTTTTTTGGCGAAGTTGAGGTAACATTATCTTACATGTAACATGAGGTGTCAACCTGAAGTTTATTCCGATTTTATCAACCAAATTTCGAAATTTGTATGCTTTTATACCGATTTATATTTATTAGTCCAGGCAAAGTAGCGTTTTACGACGGACTAATTGTAAAATATTTTTTTTGCAGCTTAGATCATTTCTATGAGGTGTCCAGAACAACATACTAAAAGTCCTAAGAAATCCTAGTTGAGGAATGTTAAATTCTCATCAATCCGAGATGTGTGCCAATAAGGCCAGGCAACAATAGGCCTACACCCCAATGGGGCTATTTTTTGCCTTTACTCCTATCAAAATGAAACTTTACACAATGAAAGTACCCATGAAAAGTAAAAAAAAAAAAATTGTATTACAAGTTTCTTTGAAAATGAATTTTAATATGCAAATGAGCTATACACTAATCGAATATGCCCAAAATACACCCAAATAGGCTTATTTTTTTTCCTTTACTCCTACCACAATAAAACTTTACATAGTAAAAGTATACATGAAAAGTAACTTTTTTTGTATTACAAGTTTCTTTTGAAATTAATTTGAATATGCACATGAGCGCCACACTTATTGAATATGTACTAATTTGCATAGGCAGAAACACCATTGAATGAATGAATGAATGAATGAATGAATGAATGAGGCATTTATATAGCGCTTTCATATGTACTACTGTACACCCAAAGCGCTTTACAATTATATCAGGGGATCTCTCCTCAACCACCACCAGTGTGCAGCATCCACTTGGATGATGCGACAGCAGCCACAGTACAACGGCGCCAGTGCGCTCACCACACACCAGCTATAGGTGGAGTTCATATGTATGACAAATACATCGGCCCAATCTTCATCCAATCATCCTACTGCCAATGGGTGATGGCAATGCTGCTTTTAGACTGGCCTCTAACCTGAAAACTGCCTGGCTCGGTAGTACCTGCCATGGGGTATAACCCCCGCCGGTATAGTCTTCAGGGTCACGGAGGCAAACAAGCCTCCCCACCACGACAATGTAGCAACAACAGGGGAGGTTTCTTTTTGGTGTTTTTTATTTTATTTTATTTTTTCTTTAACTAACCTAGATATTGCTGTTGCTAGCTTCTCATAACACTGCAAAGCTACTTTACAAACGGTGGAAACATCTGGAACATCTGGGTGATCCAGATGTTTGTTCTGAAATACTTGCTAACTACAAAAAGCGAAGCAGTTTTGGTGTCTGGCAAAATTATTTTAAAGAGCTGAAATGTCTGGAAAGTATGTCTATCTGTTTTTTCATCTGTCTTCTGTGTGAGAGTGAATCGTTTAGTTGGTAAGAATGACTTCTGCCTGTAATCTCGTAATCTTACCAACAATACCAATCATTTGTAAATCTACCAGCCCAAAATTTAATCTCACCACGTTACTAATGACTAAGATGGCTATTCTGACTTTCTTCTGGGGCGGCAGTGGCTCAGTGGTTGGTTGGTGGTTGTGGAAGGTTGGTGGTTCAATCCCCGGTTCCATGAGCAAGACGCCTAACCCCAGCCTTGCATGGCTGACACCGCCGTTGGTGAGTGAGTGAATGGGTGAATGTGAGGCTATATGTAAAGCGCTTTGGTGGCCATAGGTCTGTGAAAGCACTATATAAATGCAGTCCATTTACCATTTACCATTCTGATGTTATCTGTGGGGGAATGTCATTAGGTAAGGCTTGGTCGCAAAAAAAAAAGAAAGCAACTGGAGGCAAGATTGTGCAATCAATTCTTAAGGTCTTTTTGTGGCAAGTGACCCAGGTAAGTGTGGCAAGTGACTTCAAATTTATCGTGTTTATGCATAGGTTAACTTACTGAATGGACATGAATGTGTTGGTTATTTGGCCCCTGTTTTTTTTCTACTTGTGACTTTATGGTTTCTTGGCCATAAGTCAATTAGGCCTAGTGTTGAGCTCATTTGCATATTTAAAATAGATTTTTCAAAGAAACTTGTAAAACAAAAATGTTACTTTTCATGTATACTTTCACTGTGTGAGGTATGATTGTGATAGGAGTAAAGATAAAAAATAAGTCCATTAGGGTGTATTTTGGGCATATTTGATTAGTATATTGCTAATTTGCATATTCAAATTCATTTTCAAAGAAACTTCTAATAGAAAATGTTTTACTTTTCTTGTAGACTTTCATTGTGTAAAGTTTTATTGTGGTAGGAGTAAAGGAAGAAATTAAGCCTATTCGCTTAGTGTATAGCTCATTTGCATATTCAAATTCATTTTCAAAGAAACTTGTAATACATTTTTTTTTACTTTTCATGGGTACTTTCATTGTGTAAAGTTTCATTTTGATAGGAGTAAAGCAAAAAAATAGCCCCATTGAGGTGTATTGTTGCCTGGCCTTATTGGCACACATCTCGGATTGATAAGAATTTAACATATTTCCTCAACTAGGATTTCTTAGGACTTTTCGTATGTTGTTCTGGACACCTCATAGAAATGATCTATGCTGAAAAAAATTATTTTACTCCAAAATGAGTTACTTTGCCTGGACTATATCTGAAAGACAAGTACATATTTCAAAGTGAGAGTGGGCTATACTGCAACAAAATGTGTCAGATCCATTGCCAAAGACCTGTTTTCTCTTCTTTCTTTTTTTTTGTTATATTTTGTTAGTTGGGTATTATGAAAGGCTAACGGGTGAAATATTACATATGGATTCATTTGGGCAACATAGTATGACATTTATGATGATGGGTACATGACAATGTGCTCTATAACAGGGATTACAAATACAACTGAGCAGCGAGAGCTTGAAGAGCTCTATCAAGAAATTCAAGTTAGCAAAATCAGTCATTTTAAAAGGTGCTTTGTATGAAGGCCTATTCATCTTAAAAGATGACTCTTTGAGCAGTTTGAACAATTACATGAGATCAGATGTAACAAGTTGTCAAAAATGTTTATTTACAAAATAAAATAATACAATAAAATACATTATTAAGTTACAACTTCACTGTAAAATGAAAAAATAATCGAGGTATCATTTAGATTTCTATAGATTTCTTTTATCAAGGTGCCTCAGTGAACTTCTCTAATAGAAGTGCTTTAAAGCTTTTCCATTATAATGGGATGGGGTTACAGGAGGGTATCACTGATAGTCTTTTGAGTTCTTGCAAGAACTAGAAAACTCGCCTTATAGAAAAGGAGCTTAAGGATTCCAACATTGTGATCTGAGGAGCCTCAAACTGTGGCTTAAGTAAATTCTACTGTATGAAAATTAAAGCATCTAAGGTGCATTAAGTCTTAATTGTAACTCAAAGTGTCTTCATGCCTTCAGAGTGCACATAATTAAACTATAGGTAGATCATTTATCAATAATTTTCCTACAGGATTACATAAAAACAATTACTTCTACTAAGAAAGTCAATGTAAAAAAAAAAAAACACAGCAAAGAATTAAAAACATACCTTGGGTAATGCAAATTCTCAAGCATAATTCAAATAAAAAAATTAGCATATATCAATGCAAATAATCAATATATATAATACAAGTATTTTAGTGCAGTAGAATCTCCTTAAAAAAATATTGAATATACAGACATAGGCACCAATGTATCAAATCAGCTTATATACGGGGATGTAACTATACTGTATAATTATTTATTGTTTAGCATCAGCTTTCAGTGTAAACACAAAGTAAAAAAGCAATATTGAGAAAGGTCACCACTCCAGTTTCATATCTTCCTTGCTCCACACATATTTCCCCCCTCTTATGAGGAACATCTTCTCATCAAAACCACTGAACTTGATGGCCTCTTCCACCCCAACATCCAGAATGGACTTTGACGGATCTTTCCTTCCCTCGCGGCAATCCAAGAAGCGCATCTGCGGAATCAGATATGGAGAATTAAAAATCTATTTATGATGATTGCTCTCTCTGATGATGTAGCGTAGACAGCATGATTATTAATAGAGATCAGAGATTATCCAAGGGGGAGAAGTCATTTGAAGTCTGGAATGAGGCAAATTACTGCAGGCCTTATTAGATTCCTATCCATAATCCCTTCGCTACTCATATGATGACTTTTAATGTAATTTAAAGGAATCACTGATACAGTAATAATAGTGTAATCTAATATACAAAAAATCCTTTTGACTCTAATGACAGCATAATCAAATATTTATTTAAAAAATCCTTTGTGCAATAATGAGAAGAAAACTGAGGAGAAAATATGACACCACTTACATATTCATCAAGAATCAGGTAAGAGTCTCTCATCTGTAAAAGGGAAATAGATGAGAAAATAAACAATTCGCATCAAGTTAACAGTATGCTTTATATTCAAATCCCTGGCTTCCATCTCTGAACAGAGCTATTTTATTTAAATTCAAAACTCATTTACCTCTTAAAAGCTTCGGTAATGAATTGAAACTGAGGGTTTATTGCTGTATTACCCATAATTTGAAGCCACTTTATCTAGCAAATTGTAAGCTATTTTGAAACAGTGATCTGAATTGAGCCAAAGTATGCGCTCTGTGTTTCAAAATTACCTTTTGATTAGACTCTGGAACCAGACACTCAACGCTCTGATGGCGGTCCAGGAAGTCTTGGAATTGCTGTTCACTAATGACAAATTTCTCTGCCTCGCGGAGGCTGTTCTCCCCTGCGTTTTCACCATCAATTAGCAGACACTGGAAGACCTGAGTGAACATTGCAATACACATATTCAGCAGCCTGGCTATAATGATAAAGGAATGGAACATGGACGTCTGTGGTAAAAGAAGTAACTGTACCTTCCAGCGCACTGGGTTCAGAGCAGTGATCTGCTCTGTCATATCTTCGTCCACGTTGTAGGTGTTGATAACCGAGTTGATTTTGAAAGCCACCTTGTAGTCCCGGCACCAGGTACAAACTTTATGTAGATTGTCCAAATGGCTCTTCTTGCCCTGACCTCGTCCAATGACTTTATTGGTGTCTTCGTTAAAACTGTCGCACGATACTGCAAGAATGTCCAAGTAGTCACCTGTAGAATACAGATGCAAATTAAATAGACCAATTTAGGAGCTGACAGTGCTGTACTTTAACCCCTAGCTTCACAGACAAGGCTTAAGTCTAGTCCCAGACTAAAATGCATGTTTGAGCTGTTTTAACTGAAAGTAACTTGCACTGACATATCTTAAAATATGTCAGTGCCATAGTTTTGTCTCAAGATGCACAGCAGTAATGTTTTTTTCTAAGGCATGTTTATAAAAGATACTTAAATGTCCTAATTGAACTAAGGCCTAATCCTGGCTTAATCTAAGCCCTGTCTGTGAAACTAGGCCAATATGTGTAGGGGAAGTATTTCTCTGGCTAATTTTGTCACCATATGCAAATACCTTTGCATATTTTAAGTAACATTTAAATACATGCTTAAAAAAACCCCACCTATTTATCACTTTTAGCATTCCATAATTAAGTTTTTTATAATAAACAATTTTTTTTAAGCAAATATACTGTTCAAATGAAAATGAAATATTATTTCAGCTTAAAGTAACTGTTTTCTCCTTTAATATATATTTTATTTAAGTGATTCTGTGATTCAGATTCTTTATGTCAGGGATCCTTTAGAAATCATTCTAATATGCTGATTTGGTGCTAAATAAACATTTCTTATATTATCAATGTTGAAAACAGTTGTGCTGCTTGATTTGTTCAAAAATAATAACATTTATTTGAAATAGAAATCTTTTGTCACATTATAAATATCTTTGATCAATTCAGTGCATCCTTACTGAATAAAAACCCTTTACTCACACCAAACTTTTGTATGCGATGTATCTTAGAGCTACAATTTTAGGTTGGGCATATTTCACAACTATGCTTTCACTTTTTTCCCAATTCTTTTTATACAGACAGTGTCAGGGATTCTTATGTGCATGAATTAAAAATAAAGATCAATTGTTTGATCAAATCTCATTACACACAATGAACGAACTGGAACAGACAAAAGAAATGCAGAGTGGAGCTTAATAGTTAACCTATAAGTATGAATTTATATTGTGTTGAGCTGTATGTAAATCAACATTGAGATTGTTATTACCGTGGAAAATGTGTAACGTTCACCCTAAACTGCTTTACAATGATCTTTGCTGACCTCTGGTGGTCAAGAATGATTCTCACCGTATTTCTGAAACCAGGATTCTTTGATCAGACTGCCATTACTAACAATGCTGACGCTCGGAAGCTGCAGCTCCTGTTTGCAGTATCGCACCAACTCTCCCAGAAAAGAGCCTCTCTCGTGAAGAAAGGGCTCTCCACCTGAAAAATTGACTTTTTCCATTCCTAAAACATACAAACCAAGTTTTAGAATAAAAAAGAGTCTAGTCATCATTAAAGTTAAAAGTTATATATATAATTTACATTTATATTGAATTATTAATTATGACAATTATAATGAAAACAAATTAATATTAAAAAATAATAATATCAATTTATATTAATAGCTAGGCTACATTAAATTATTAATGTCGCATGTCATGATCTCACGTAGCCTACTGACAGGTTGCCCCGCCCTCGTGCCATTAATCACGTTATTAGAAAACATGGGGTAGTTATTTTTTATTAAATATTACGAGGGCACATGACTTTTATTATTTTTTATTTATTTAGCCTATTTTAAAATAATGATTTGCCCGGATAAATCATATTCCATAAAACAATCTTAATTTGAATTGCATGGTGACATGTTAGATTACCTGCTTCTTTCAGAAGTCGTAACCCTCGCTTTGCCTCTTCAATAGGCAAGACGAACGAGGTCTTCGCAGTGTGGAAACAAAATCCACATTTGTAATTGCACTGCCGGGTAAAATGGTAGTTTACACTGCTTGGAGTGGTCAGCTGTGCGCTGGATCCCTCTTTCTGCTCTTTGGTGCGAAGAGGTTGCATCAGTGTGCCTGATACCATCATCAAAATCCATCTCAACAGGGCTGAAAATAAGCTGTGGACGTTCTTGAAACACAACTGCATCAACATTCTTGCAAAACCAACTTGGTTTGATGTCACTATGGTGAATTGTGTAGACTGATACTCAGAGAGCTCACACCCCCCTTTTATAGGACATTCTCAAGTTCCTGTTGTGATCGGTTTCTGTTCTTGCTCGGGGGGACTGAAAAACGAAAGATAAACAGCCTATCAGCTGAGTCAAACATTAGGCGTAGCCTATATGTTTCATTTTCCTTAGAGTCACCTGGATTTAGTAAATAGCCTACATCTCTTTATACAACCACGGGAAATTAAGATGCAGCAACATATTATTCTTTTATTTTATAGGAATATACTTCTTGTCCTATCCTTAATCCAACAAAAATAACAATCATTAGGTTATGCTCACACTTTAGCTTAAGGTTCAATTTTCACTAACTATATTAACTACGACTTTTGCCTCAATAAACTCCTAATTACTGCTTATTTATAGTTACGGTCCGGGATGTAGAATATGGACATGCAGAATAA
Source organism: Abramis brama (assembly GCF_963993115.1). NCBI lineage: Eukaryota > Metazoa > Chordata > Actinopteri > Cypriniformes > Leuciscidae > Abramis > Abramis brama. The sequence goes on from NC_139983.1 coordinate 26,302,961, forward strand.
GGCATTAGTGCTTAATATACTAATATACATGCTAATAACCAACTAGGTAGCCTTATAGTGAGAATTGGACCCTAAACTAAATTACTAAATAGCATATATATATGCTATAATGATTTCTGAAGGATCATAAGACACCAAAGACTGGAGTACTTGCTGATGAAAATTCAGCTTTGCATCACAAAAATAAATTACATTTTAAAGTATATTAAAAAAGAGAACCATTATTTTAAATTGTAATAATATTTCATAATATTACTGTTTTTTTGTTTTGTTTTTTGTTTTTTTAACTGCAGGCTTGATGAGCATAAGAGACTTCTTTCAAAAACATAAAAAATAGTAATGTTTCCAAACTTTTGACTGGTACTGTATATATATATATAGCCTAGCTCATCTGGATAAACCTGCTTAAAATCAGCCCAAGTTCACCGTAGTCTAAAGTTACTGTTAGAATGCTTGACTGAGTCAGCTAGGCTCGTTTCGTGAGTTACGTAAGTGGACTGCTGACTATCCTTTCGTTTTCGCGTCTAGTTTCGTTTCTCTGTAAGCGCTAGCCGTAAAAATGCGATTCTTGAATTCTTCCTTGGCCTATATAGGCTACTGCAATATCTAACACCGTTCACAATGCTAAGGAGAGCAATGTTTCGCTGTGGAGAGCTGTGTTCGCGTGTATTTGCGGTGGAGTTTGATTTGCGCGCTGAACCTCTTTATTTCACACTGAGCTCAAGCCCACAGGTTCTCCATCATGATCATCATCAACGGCTCTTTGGAGATTGTGGGAAGCTCTTCTCGCTACATGTTCAAAGTGAGAACAGAATTGAGAAAGCGCAAACGCACGCCCAAATAAAACACAAGCTGTCTTCAACACTCTCGCGAGATTGCGATGTTTTTGAAGCGTCTTCGTTTATTCCGGACGACGAAAATAGCGTCGTTAAAGGCTTTTTTATACGAGACAAATCCACTACAACACTTTCGGAGGACTTATTAAACACATTGCGGCAGAGTAAAACAGTATGTGTGTTTTCATACAAGCGCGAGGGTCAGTACTGCTGGCAGGAGCTGTGGTCACCTGTCAGTCCAGTGAAGGAGTCAGTGAGACAGTACATCACACCTGCTACAGCAGCAGAGCATCACCCATCCACACTGAACATCAGGAACTCCGATGTCTTCTACAGTATGGATGAAGCCTATAAGGTTCTTCAGGAGGTACAGTAGGATTTTGAAACATTTTGGGACCAGATTGTACTTTAGGCTATACTACTACTACTACTACTACTAGGCTACTACTAAGTAATAATTATTATTAATTATATATATACACACACACACACACACACACACATATATATACATATACACACACACACATATATATATATATATATATATATATATATATATATATATATATATATATACATACATAGTATATAGTATGCAGCAAAGATGCATTAAATTAATCAGCAGCACAACAACTGTTTTTAGTTTCTTGAGCAGTAAATCAGCATATTAGAATGATTTCTAAAGGATCATGTGACACTGAAGACTGGAGTAATGGCTGTTGAAGCTTTGCCATCACAGGAAAACATTAGCTACATTTAAAAAAGTATTTAAAAAATTTTTTGTAATAATATTTCACAATATTAATTTTTACTTTCTACTGTATTTTTATCAAAAATTGCATCGCATATAAAATACTTCTTTCAATAAATAAATCAAAATAAATAAATAAATATACCAAGCCCAAACTTCTGAACAGTAGTATGTTTATAAATGTATGTGTGTATACATATAAAAATGGCTGCAGTTATACCTGTCTAGATGATTTTACTTTGATGCTGAAATGAAAGTATACTTGATTACCTGATCTAAAGGAACAATGAACAGTGGGTGATTATTTAACCAATGCAGTTCAGTACTGTAAACACAGTGCAGCTTGGGGTAAAACATTGCATCCTCCTCTGCCCATCCCAGTGCACTGACATTATCCCGGAGTCAAAGGAAGTGCTGAAGCTCGTAGACGAACAGCTGGAGACAAGCAGTGGTGATGGATATCCTGTCATTGTGATCGAGGGACTGGATGCTACAGGTTAACACTGAGCCTTTGACAAATATTTTGTTCTGCTTATTAATACCAATCAGAAAGTAGTATCATCTAAAAATTCATAGCTGTCAATATGTATCAAATCATGCTTAAACAACTAGTTTGCACTCTAAAATTTTGTTGACTCCTCTCCATACCTTTCTCTGATTCCCCCTATAGGTAAAACTACTCTCACAGAAGCCCTGCGGGAGTCTCTGAATGCCACTCTTCTGAGATCTCCTCCCCAGTGCCTGACTTCTTTCAGACAGCGTTTTGACTCAGAACCACCCCTCATCCGCAGGGCCTTTTACGCTCTGGGGAACTACATCACTGCAGCCCACATCGGAAAAGAGTCCTTAAGGGCTCCTGTCATAGTGGACAGGTAGAGATATGTGCACCACAAATACACTCACACGATTCAACTCCTATTTGGGCAGCACTGGGATGTAGCAGATGTATGTTTGTATGTAAAGCTGGATTTGTGGAAATTGAGGCTCGCTCAAACGTAAATGTTTATTTGAGGATATTTTAAATATATATATCAGGTAAAATCATTTATTTTTGTAATCAGAGGGGTGCGTTTCCCAAAGCTAACTATGGTTGCAAGGTCCGTAGTTACCAATAGAGTTCAATGGAACTTGTGACCATAGTTGGCGATGCTTTTGGGAAATGCACCCTGGAGTGGGGAGACTAGGACCGGTTAGATTTGGGGCCGTGACCGTGATGGGAGTGAGGTTTAGGGAGTGTAACGTAGGCCAGTAAGAGCTGTGCGTGTAAGAGCCAGTAAGAGCTGTGCGTGCTTTAGTGTCCTTGTTAGCGTGCCCGCCTCCCACGCCGGATTGAATCCCGCTCGGAGTAGGACCTGTTACATTTGGTGCTGTGAGGTTTGGGGGGGTGAGTGTAACGTAGGCCAGTAAGAGCTGTGTGTGTAAACCTCACTCCCCTGGCCTCAAGAGGCGCTCTAGTGACTGAACCTGGTGTAAGGATAAAAAAAATCAATGTATGCCCCTTTTAAGTTATTTCCTTTTCCCGGCACTGATATCCTCTAAACTAATTATTATTTTTTTGGTCTCCTTTAGGTATTGGCACAGCACAGCAGCGTATGCCATTGCCACAGCAGTCAGTGGGAGGATTGAAAACCTCCCTAGGCTGGACTCAGAGCTCTACCAGTGGCCAGGAGACCTGCTTCAACCAAACCTGGTGCTGCTTCTCACTGTCAATCCAGAAGAAAGACTGAGAAGACTCAGAGACAGAGGACAGGACAAGACCGTTGAGGAGGCTGAGCTGGAGCTCAATCAGCTCTTCCGACTTAAGTAGGGCAACTTGTTGAAGTCTTTTATTTTTTAAGATCACTTGCTTACTGTATGTGATAACCCTTAAAGTTTTCAGATGTTGTGCATCTCTATATTGGTTGTACTGATTACTAAATGTCACTTGCTATTTCTTGGGCATTTCCAGCTAATAGTGCCATTTGTGAGAGAAAATGTGGCTTTTCTTAAATGAAGCATTTTATTTGTGAAAAAAGTAACAACTTAATATGAAACAACATTAATAATTCATAATAGAACTTCTCTTTAAAACATGTTTGTGTTTTTCAGAAACATCTAACCATTATTGTAATGTTGGATCATAACAGGCTTGAACAGAAAATGTAGAAACAATGACAAATTTAGCATTTTCTCTGGAAATGCATAAATCATTTTAGATTAAAAAAATAATAATAATACACTGATACTGAAATATGAAACTATAATTTCAATAATGGCAAAATTTCGGTAGAATTATTTTTTTAAATTGTATACACTGCTGTTTAAAAGTTTGTGGTCAGTATTTATTTATTTATGCATTTTTAAAGAAATGAATACTTTTATTCAGCAAGGATGCATTTAATGGATCAAAAGTAACAACAAAGACTTTTATATTTCTATAAAAAAAAAAAAAAAAAAAAGTTTATTCATCAAAGAATCCTGAACAAATCTATTTATGGTTACCACAAAAACATTATGGCTAAATTTCCTGAAAATGACCCCTATTGGTAGCCAAGTTTTTAAGATTTTCATCCAAACAATATCAATCAAGTATATTCAGAAAGACAATAAGCAAAACAGCTTTGGTGCACTTATGACAAATTGCTCTTTTTTTCAGAGTGGAGGAAGCTTACAAGAGAATCCAGAATCCCGCCTGCATTATCGTGGATGCAAGCCCCTCTCCACAAGAAGTGCTGCAACAAGTGCAGCGTTTAATTAGGAACAAATGCCACTTGTAAACAACCGGCTCCCTATCCGACGAGGCAAGACGCCCTGCAATCCCTCCGCAAACCACTAGATGGTAGTGCAGTGTTACGATTCCATCCTCACTCAACTAAACCCACTGTAAGAGCCCCAGTCAGCTGAGCCTGTTGATTGAAAGGGAGGCTGGTGGCTAACTGCCAGCATATATTTCAGGGCTCGTATCTGGACATGTCACAACATATTCCCCTTCCCACAGAGCTTTAGTGATGACACGAGAGGGAAAGTTATTGCGGGTGCCGTAGCTGGATGTCAGCTCTCATACGCAGGGTCACAGCGTCCACTTTCCTCACTCTGACTTATTCCCAGTGAAACACAGGAACTCAGCTAAAGAGGTTTGAGAATTCATCAATCACTTCAATTAGATTTAAACACAAGAACTCATTGTTGGTCAGCTCGGCATTCACTCCTATAGGAGATGGAATCAAGGGACCTTATGGGGGTATTAAAAGCAATAGATCTGGTCCAGGCAATTTAAACTTGCTTTGATTTGTTGCTGTTGCTTTTGGACCCAGACTCTGATCATTAATTAAGAGTGATATGCTAGGACAAAAACGTACATGTATAACTCAGTTTTTAAGTTCCAGTTTGTTTATTGTACTGAAATAATCAGCTAAGAATAAATTTTAATATAATACACATCTTTGTTTTTTGTTTTTAAAGAAAGTTCGCCTAAAAATTTAAATTCTGTCAAGAAGGGAACACACTTGTCAAGCGCCAAAAAAAAAGACAAAACAATGATTTTAATTTTTTTAATTAATTGATTTTGGTGATTGCTCTGAAATCTCATAAATTGTTTGTAAACACATCGTGCCAAGTTTTGACAGAGATTGAGATTAAATATCAATATCTGTTCAAAACTTGGCATGATGTGTTTAAAAACAATTTATGAGATTTCAGAGCAATCACCAAAATAAATAATTAAATAAATGAAAATAAAAAACACCACAATAGTCCATGCTATATTGCAAGCCAAACAATATTTGTGTGAACAGACTGATTTATTAATTCTATTATTTTCTTTTTCTTTTTGATTTTTTTTTTTTTAGCTATTAAATCTCAAACAAACTTGGCACAATGTGTTTACAAACAATTTGAGATTTCAGATCAATCACCAAAAAGGACACACACACACACACACACACACACACACAAAAAAAACCACACCATAAAAGTAGTCCATGCTATATTCCAAGCCAAACAATATATTTGTGTGAACAGACTGATTTATTAATACTATTATTTTCTTTTTCTTTTTTAATAATTGTTTTAGCTATTTAATCTCAATCTCTGTCAAAACTTGGCACAATCTGTTTACAAATAATTTATGAGATTTCAGAGCAATCACCAAAAAAGACACAAAAAACACCATAAAAGTAATCCATGCTATATTCCAAGCCAAACAATATATTTGTGTGAACAGACTGATTTATTATTACTGTTATCTTATTTTTACTTTTTAATTAATTGATTTTTTTAACTATTCAATTTTAATCACTATCAAAACTTGGCACAATGCGTTTACACACAATTTATGAGATTTCAGAGCCATCACCAAACCCCCCCCCCCCAAAACACCATAAAAGTAGTCCATCTACTATATTCCAATTCAAACAATATTTTGGTTAACAAACTGATTTATTATTATTTATTTATTTTTTCAACTGAAAATATCCATTTTGGAATCTTAACACAAACACCAATGAGATTTCAAGCTATGGCAGTGGAACATTATTAGTGCAAATCAACTTAAATTTGATAATGACCGAAAGAGTTTTCATTTTTGCATCAAATAATCTTTTAATTATACATTTGATCTTCAATAATCCACATTTAGCACACACGCCTTAAGTGCCACGGCATGCATGCAGGCGCCCACCATGCCCTCATGCACTAACAATGCAACACTTATCCTATAATTCATTTATATGGTGAGCACTGCATTTACCCAGTGATAGCAAGATTAATTAAAGGTTTTAGTAATTATGAGCTCAGTGAGGATATGGGCCAGGAAAGACGGAGTGACCCGTCTCCCTCACACTGATGCCTCAGCAGTGCGGAGAGAGACTAGGGTATATTCATATGGCAATTAATGGAGTCCTGTAGATCACTGTCAGGCGGCTTTCCACACCACTGCGCAATTACACACTCCCCTTAGCCAATTATTGAATCTCTTGCTATAGATGCAATTATATGTTTATTTTTTAACACACTGCTTATATGCCTGGTGGTGGTTAATATTAATGCCTCACAGGCGTAAAAGGCCAAATTTAAATATGCGGCGTGAGAAATGTACTGGTCAGAGATTTTAATAAACTCGCTCCAGTTAAATTCCTGAGATTTTCTGCTTGGAGACCACAGTGGTCCCCAGTGGTCAGACAGTCGGGTTGATCAATTTTACATCTATTTGCAGTTGCTCTCTGAGGGAATATACAGTGTTTAAGGATTATATGTTCAGTTGCTCTGGACAGACGCTCCTACAGCGCAGTCCTTATGAACTAGGGAGGGGGTCAAACGTGCTCTTACAATACTGTGGGTGACTTCTACGGCTTGAGCAGTGTTTTTTGTATTGCTATCCATTACTGACTGTAATAAGTCTTTCTTATCGTGTATTGTGATAAGATATAGAAGCATTTTTGTAAAAAAAAAAAAAAGTACATTACCATTCAATAGTTTGGGGTTGGTGAGATTTATTTTTAAATGTGTTTGAAAGTGTCTTATGATCATAAAGGTTGCATTTATTTGATTAAAACAGTGAAAACAGTAATATTGTGAAATATTATTACAATTTAAAAATAACTATTTTACTTGAAGATAATTAAAATGTAATTTATTCCTGTGATGAATTTTCAGCAGCATTACTCCAGTCTTTAGTGTCACATGATCCTTCAGAAATCCTTCTAATATGTCGATATGCTGCTCAAGAATAATTTATTATTGTTATCCATGTAAAAAAAACAGCTGTGCTTCTTAATATTTTTGTAAAAAAAAAACATGATACACTTTTTTCAGGATTCTTTGATGTAATTGAAATATTTTGTAACACTTTAAATGTCTTTACTGTCACTTTTAATGAAATGCATTCTGGCTTAATGATAAAAAAAAAGAAAAAAAAAAGATAAGGTCAGAATTCGAGAAATAATGTTACAATTATGATAAATACAAATGTATTTGTGATATGGTACATTGACATAAAAAGTAACAATTGCAAGAAATAAAATCACAAAGTTTTTTACACTAATGAAAAATGTTTTAATGAATAATTGTTAATATTTTCTTTAGATGTGAAGGATCTATGGATATCCTCTTCACTATATTGTAACTTGTTAATAAATCCATATTATTTATAACAGAAATTAAATTTGAATAAACTTGATATACTTTACAACCTCATATATTCAAAACACTACAAACTAGCAATCACGACCTTCATTTTTCATTTCACTTTAAACTATTTATGGATAAGAGACCTTATTTCCAAACACTTTAATTTAAAACCATTTACAAATGTGGAATCTGATTATAGTAATCAGACATAAAAACAAAGCTGAATGCACCGACCTCTTTAAATAAACATTTGATCATATGTGCTTTTGAAATCTGAAAAATCAGGTCAGAGTGCAGAAGGTCTGTGCAGAGGCAAAAGGTAATCTACCATCCTCCCCAGCAGGCTCCACACAATCTACATCGGCCACTTCAATATTTCATTAGCACAACAAAGAACAAGACAGAGAAAACCCTCTCTGCAATAATTAAAGATCCAGCAGGGATGGAGCCGCACAGCAGTCTGCGGTCCCCCCCGCCTAAGTAATAGATCAAATGAAAGCTGTCCCTATGAACATGAATAATGAGTGAAGTGTGGTGGAGAAGTGGGGGTGGTATAGGATGGTGGGCTGGAGTGGGATCTAGAGACCTGGCACTGACACCCTCCTTCTCCGGGCCCAGAGACACTGCCAACTGCAGGGGGGTGAGGGGGGGCCAGAGGCCTATAGGACCCTATGGAAGAGGTGGCGGGAGGAAGACCAGAGAGGGACTATATGTGTGTTTTATGCATCTATAACTGCAAATATGCCACCAGATGAGAAGCAGGTGACTTTAGATCAGGGTTCAAGACTTTTAGGGGGTTATGATGGAGATTATGATTTTGTGATTAGTAACGCTTTACAACAAAGTTATATACATTAATGGATATCTTTTTTTGCATATCTTGGTTAATGTTCATTTATAAATACTCTTGTCCATTGTTAGATCTTGGTAGTTCTTAATGATGCTACAAAACTTAATTATATTTAATAAAATTATTTGGATTGATGATGATTCTGAGAGAAAATGTGATAGTATATGAAAATGCTAGTATAACGAACACAAATTTCACGTGCATCTGATTAACAGATCAATCAGATGGGCAGTTTCCCCTGAATGAATCATTGTTTTGAATGAATCATTGGTTCAGTGAATCATTTGACTCAGTTATAAAGATAGGCTGCATCCGAATATGTATATTTCCTTATTGTATAGTAGGAGAAAACTGTACGTGAAAAGAGTAGAATGTCCGAATTCACAGTATTCATAAAACATTAGACAAATGTACCTCGATAACCTACTATGTCCGGCGAGATTCTGAAGTGCACAACTGATGGACACTTATTGACAATTATATATCGAATGTAGCATCTGGATCACATGAAGTAATATCCAGATATACAGTAACTGTTGTGTTGTATATAATGCAAAATAAACCTCAAAAGTGACTTGATTAAGTATAGTGACAGTGGCCTGGGACAATGATCAGTTGTAGAGTTTAGCACTCATTATACACAAACACTTGACCACGGGATGCTGCGAATGACCAATCAGAATCAAGTATTCCAGAGACCCACTTATAGGGCCCTATTTTAACGATCTAAGCGCATGGTCTAAGGCTACGTTTACACGTGGCCGGTTATTTTCATAAACGGACATTTCACCCTCTCCGTTTTCAGAAAAGTGTTTGTTTACACAAACCCGTGTATATGCCGTCAAGAGCATGCCAAACTGTAGGTGGCAGTGTAACGAGAAGCTCAAGCCCATGTTAGCCAATCAGAATCCCGAAAATATAGGTCGCACCTTTGACGCAGTGCAAGTTCTGTCGCATACTGTTTTTCTCAGTTTACATGCGAACGTGCAAACAGAGTTTTCCAAAATCTCCACTCTGGCTGGAGTTTTTAGAAAGAATCGTTTTCTGTACGTGTAAACGGGGCCTAAAGCGCCCGGCGCAAGTTCACTTAGGACGTGTCCGAATCCACTTTTGCTAGTTTAACGACAGGAAAAATGGTCGGCGCGCCAGGCGCATGGTCTAAAAGGGTTGTCCCTATTCTCATAATGAGTAATGGGTGTGTTTTGGGATTTACGTGTGTTAAACCAATCAGAGGCTCATCTCCCATTCCCTTTAAATGCCAGTTGCGCTCGCGCCATGGCAGATTCGCAATTTACATGACGGAATTTGATAGTGGAAAGACCGAACGCGTCTCCAGAGCGCAAACAGGTCTGCTCGTGCGCAAGGTAAAAGTGCGCAAACAGACCATCTACGGGACAAGCCGGATTCCACCATATCTTTATGTACACAATAATCATATTTTACATTGTAGTCCTTTTATTTTAAATATTTGGCATGTTTATGTGCTGCTGCGCGTCCCTGTGTGTTTAATAAGCAGAGTGTACCCGCCTATAGGTGCACATTACCAACGCGCTCTTTAAATAACAAAAGCCATTGACTTCAGACCAGGTTTCAGTTGGACAATGGCGCAGTCTATTTCTGTTGCCTCAAAATAGCAACGTGCCAACAACCCGCCTGAACACACCTCGGTTTCAGACCAGCACGCCCATGGGCACACAAATGGGTGCAAATGCATTTGCTATTTAACAACGTGGCGCAGGACGTGAAAATTATAACTGCATCGGACTTAAACTAGCAAAAAATACTTTGGTCGCGCTTGGCGCTGCATTACGCCGGGTGTAAGATAGGGCCCATATACTTTTTGAATAGCCCTTGTTCATATGAAGAACTGGGCAAATAAAAATGCTCTTTACATTTATGGGTAGATGCACCCTTAAAGATATACAGAGATGCACAAACAGAAAATGAGCCGAACATCAATGTGCATGTCACATTTTTTTTTTTTTTTTTTGGAGCATTTCTCGGATAGAATGAAATTGCAATGGGTGTTCCTGACAGCAGACTGAGGAGCTACTCCAGGAATTGTTAAATATTTAAACACGCTGCGAGATCTCATTAAAATCTGTACAAGCGCAGCCCACACCAAAACCCCCATCAGTGTCTAGCACAGTCATTTTGGATACTAGTCATAACTCAGTAAAGTGTGACACAACACTTATTATCTAAAGCTTCCTTGTCATACTAAGAACATCATATATCATCATTTCCAGTGAAATGAGGCAGCCTTTGACAGAGATTCATAAAATCTTGGAGCGATTCGCTCTGCTTGAATTCTGACAGCCGAAGGCGGAAAACAACACGAAATGGATCGAGGGTAGGAAAAAGTAAGGGAAAAGAAGAGTGCGTGACAGCTTGACTACACGACTAACTCTGTTGAGTAAACACAAAAACAGGATGGTGAACAAACTTGGGTTCTCCCTAGTGCTCTCTTCTACCAAAATCATGCCAATTAATTCTTTGTATTCTTAGCGTTACCCTATTTTTAACTGAGATGCCCTCTCACTTAAATTGATTTCCTGTGGAGAACTTGAATCTTCCTTGTACGCCATTCAAGATGTTCCCCGTCCTTTCTCTTCCCCTTAGGAATAAATCAAAGACCGCGGCTGCCTAGTTGCTGCGCGGCTGTGTATCTTTTTATACTTGAAAATGGTTTATTTTTGTTTCGGTGCCATTAATGGTGGGGCACGCTTTAAACTTCATCAGTGTCAACCGTCGAGATGAAGCACTGTGTCTGTTTATCCCTCTCCCATCTCCTTGTTTATGTATTTATTGAGAACGTGTGCAACGTACCGCTTTGGTTTTCAAAAAACCAGTCGCCCAAAATGAATGCAAGGCTGAAAAAAAAGCTAAGATCTTGAATTGTGGAATAAATATTTTCTAAAAAGCCACTGCTTCAGACATAGATAAAAGTAGAGTGACTTCTTTCGCACTTATTTGAGCGTCTGTGGAAAATCGAGTCTATGATGAATGTAGCGCTCCGAAAGAAGGAAGTCCGCTCAATCGCAGCAGTTTTCTTGATGCAATACTGGAAAGAATATATAATCACATACAACAACCAAGACCAAGTTGGATGTGTATACATATTTCATAACTATTGTTCTCTGTCTTAAAAAAAAAAAAAAAATCCAAGAATGAACATTTTCATGTCGTTTCAAACCCGTATGATTTTCTTTCTTCTGTGCGTGTAGTTCCCCCCCTCCTCCAATGAATAACTGAAGCCTTTGAGCATCAAAAAGGCATGCAAAATAACCATAAATGTATCATAAAATCAGTTGGGCGCTCTATTTCAAGTCTTCTGAAGCCATGCGATAACTTTGTGTGAGGAACAAACCGAAAAGGTTGTTACTTATTGATAATCTCCTGAGCTGTTCAATAAGATGAACCAGATGTTTTTGTTAACAAACCTTTCAGACCAGTTTTGTGAAACATATAAAGCATTTTTTTTTAAAGATCTGATTGAAAGGATCAGATTCATTCACAAACGGGGCATTACTGCTTCCCTCCTGAAGTAGGAAATGAAAGATTTATCTTTTCATCAAGATTTTCTAATGACTTAAAAGTTGGTCTGCTTTCTCAAACAAAGTTGGTTTCAGGAGAGTTGGAAAATAGCATGGCCATGTATGGACAATCTGATCTCACGGGAAAACATAACTATGCCACGAGGTGGCGATTTTGTATGAACTCGTATGAAGTGAATTGTAACAAAAATGTACGATTATCAGAAATAATTACGCATGAAAGGTCCGCCCCTAACCATAACCAAACATAGCCGTCACTGGGGCGTAAGCAGATCATAAGAAAACATACTAATTAAATGGTACAAATTCATATGAATTAGCCACCAATATGGCAAAACGTAAAATAGTTGCGAACTGCCATGAGATTGTGTTGGTATGGCCCACTTTTATGATACTTTATTGGTATTGTGTTTTCCTTTTTAGCCATTTTAAAGCATAATTCTAATTCATAGCAATTGTATATAAAAGCCTTGAAATTTAGTTTTTCTACTCCACTGTCTCACCTTATTGTTATGGGCTGTTGAAGGGTGTTTGAGAGGAAGCCCTGAGGTGGGAGGAAGAGATGAGTGAAATCCTCACTCCTTATCCAGAATAAGCTTCATGAATCCCTTTACACCCATTTAGTTTTCTTACTGTGCGATTCTTCTGACTATGACCCAGACATCTCCCTACTTTAGAGTTCTCTCACTCCTCCTCGTAAAATATGGAGCTTATGGCCGTTCATCTCTATAATCATCCGTGTGCGTGCTTGGCGGGCGGCTCCAAGACAAGCTAACAAGAACTCGGGCTCCACGCCAGCTTCCTATAGCTCAGTTCAAAAAGTCCCCACTTTTTCAAAAGGTAACAGTATTGAATGTCCCTTTGAGGTTGAAAGCCTTCACGACGTGCAGGATTTGAATTGCTATCGTTCCTAAATATGGTTTTAAATAGAGAAGCATGTTGTCACAAAGAATAATGCATGCAGTTCACACAGCGAACTGTGGCTTAAATATAAAGCTTAATCAACAAGTTAAATGCTCTGAAAACCTTGAAAGCCTTCGTAGCTTGAGGTGGGATTTCTTTAAACAACTAACTGTACCACGCAGACATACTGCAGTAAGAAAATTGCCTGTCCAAGCTGAGCTGATGTAAAATTCAATATCCACATCATGAAGTCATATCTTTACTTGAACACCACAGTAGTATATTCATTTAAAGACCCCATTGAGCCAAAACTGGAGTTTTTTCTTCCTGAAAATGGAATACTGATGACTCATAGTGCTAGGGAATAAATATGTTGTATTTTTTTAAAGTCATTTACACATTAAATTACATTAAATATATATTATAATAGTGCATGTAAGAAATATTTAATACACTGTATATTGTAATGCATCAGGGGAGTTTCCTCCGAGGAGGCAAGGGAGGCAGTGTCTCCTCAGAAAAACTGGATTCGAAAATAATCGATATTACAAAAATAAAACAATGCCAATATTACAAAATGTGAGATTAAAAAGTGTAAAAGTCACTTGTTTTTCTAAAGTAACGCTGTCCAGCAGCGACACCCGCATGTAAAGTTACAGCGGTAGGCTTGCCTCCCCTGAGCCCATTGACTTTTAACAGACCCCCCAAAGCGTGTGGTGAGTTTGATGAGGGGTAATTGAGAATGAATGGGGGAAAGTCACGTGAGAGGAGGCAATGCCTCCATCGCGCTATGATTGGATATGATTGGTTCGTGCGGTAAATCCCCTCTTGTTTTTGTGCGTGTTCTCGAATCGGCCTGAATGAAGATAATGATAGCGTTAATGGCAAGACTAATTATACTAGTTATAATCTGTCCCAGCCACATTCACGATTTAAGTCGAGAGGGGATTGTGCTTTCGCAGTTGTCGGTCCTAGGCTATGGAATAGCCTCCCCTTATCCTTGAGATCCCTGTCCTCTTTACATGAGTTTAAATTTAAGCTAAAGTTTTATCTTTTTGACCGGGCATTTCACTAAATCTCAATTATGGTTTTATTACATTATGTGTTAATGGTTTATTTTGCTCCTTCTTTCATTCATCTTCTTTTTTTTATTTAGCAAGCAGCCCAAGCTGAACATTAGTTCACAAATAATATACTGTATATTGTTTAAATTGTTAATAAATAGAACATTACATTGTTAGCGTAAAAATAAAAAAAAAGAATTGTATTTGGTCTCTTTTTTTTAATGTAGCCTAATATTTATTTAACCAGGAAAATTAAGTGTAAATGCCAGTTCACATCAAGGACAGAAACTATAAAGATAACGATAAAGATATAGTTCTAAAATCGTTCTCAATATTAAAGAATGTCAGATTTCCCACCACAGCTGTAACCATAACAGCACAGAGAAAGGATATTGTTGGAGCTGATGGACCATAAAAACATTGGCAGCCAATCAGAATCCATCCTGCTGTAACGAGCTCAGGCATTTAAAGTGATAGACAAGCATGCTTAGAATAAACAGAACGATATCGCCTGCTGGTGTGGACATTAATATAGTTATCGTGGTAACACTTTACAAAAAGGTTCATTAGTTAACATTAGTCAATGTATTAACTAACATGAACTAACAATGAGCAATATATTTGTTACAGTATTTATTAATCTTTGTAAATGTTAGTTAATAAAAAACAGCTTTTCATTGTTTGTTCATGTTAGTTCACAGTGCATTAACTAGTGTTAACAAATACAACCTTTGATTTTAATAATGTATTACTAAATGTTGAAATTAATATTAACTAAGATTAATTAAAGCATTGTTCATTCTTAGTTCATGTTCATTAAAGTAGTTAACTAATGTTAACTAATGAACCTTATTGTAAAGTGTTACCGGTATTGTTAGTTATATTTATATTTATATTTAAATATATCTATATTTATATTTCATGGCATCTTAAATTTTATTTGGCAGCGTAGGTATTGCACATTTCCTGAAAAAGCCTACACAAGCTCTAGGAGTAAACATATGAAGTAAGTCAAAAAACATGAAGTGCCCTTTTGAGTGCTCCAAGATACAATGCTAAGACCACAATTAAGGGCCATTCACATGTGTTTGAACAGTTTTTTACATATGCATCAGATGCATTAGACCTGTCTGACACAAGCAGCATGAGTGCCAGTTTGAGTAAGGCAAAAAGTAGTCGAAGTAGGTCTGATGGTCTAGTGGACATCTCAAGGACAGTCCGACCTGTGCAAAATATAATCATATATGGTGCAACATAATAAATACAGAGAGAGTGTCAGTATGCTCAGTCACACTCACTGTCTGTCACAACATCGCTTGCCCAGGGACTGTGACACGGCACTCAGCACCACAGACACAAACCCATGAGCTCGTGAAAGTGCCAGCAGGGGCACTGCACCTGATAGCCAGAGGATTTATAACCAGCAGACTGAGAAATAAAGAGAGAGAGAGAGAGAGAGAGAGAGAGAGAGAAAGGGATGGGTAGAGGGAATAGAGAGCATGTGTGAGGGGAGATTGCTGCAGGCATTTCTCAGTCTGACCTTCAGTGTCCCGTCCCAGTCGAGCTCTCTAAATGAGTCTCTACACCACCGGCGGCCAGGCAGCCATCCAGCCGCGAGGCAGGGGACAACACATTTTGTCCACGCATTCACAGTGGTGATATGTCCAATTTTCACCCAATCCCCTGAAGAATATGTTTTCAACAGATGCACTAAATGTATTTCAATGAATAGAGCACAACAGCAAGGTTCTCCATAGAGAAAACACTAACATATAAACCTTTTAATACAGACCAAACAAACAAAGATTGTTAAGGTATATGTATTTGAAGAATATTCACTACTAAAAAACAAGTTTAATAGCCAAATTGCCAGAAACTACAGTACCCATAATCCCGATGAGAGGATAAGCCAATCAGAGAAGTTGCTGTTACCATGGAAACAAGAACCACATCAAAAGAGCTCAGCCGCAATTGCAAATGGTGTAATTCACAAAGTCAGTTAAATATCAAGTCAGTCACTTATGTTTGTACATGGATCAATGATGTGACTTTTTTTTGGGCTGAATTGATGAAGTTATTTAAAAATTAGTACCGTTAAATCGCTTCATCGCAAGTAATCACATCTAACATAAATGTTTTTGTTTATATAATATGTGTGTATATTTAAATATATTTTATATATGTATGCAATATATACTATTAAATATATGTGTATGTGTATATGTACACACACACACACACACACACACACACACACACACACACACACACACATTGTTATTCATCTCTGAGCTGGTTTTTTTTTTTTTAAAGCATAGAACTCCCTACATAGAAAATAAATGGGAAAAATACTTAAAAAAACAAATCTGCTGAAAAAGTGGGAGTTCGCTATTCACGAGACTGTGAAATTTGCCTGCGAGCAAAACCAATAAGAAAGGGTTCTGAACACCGTGCTGTGGTGGGCCTTTCCTGTTTGATCCAGTTCGGGCCACTACATAGGTTCATAGATGAATAGTGCAATGTCTGTGCTGGAGTAATATCTCCTATAGGAGATGCTCATAAAACACAACCGTGATACCAGAATGTTTTACAACCACAGGGTCTCCACCGAGTCTGCATGGCCCTGCATACAGAAACCAGATAAGATAATGCGTCTGTGTTTGCGTGTGTGCGTAATGCACATGATGGGCATTTATGAGAGACCGTGGCTGATCTCTTTCTTTCATAGGGCATTCATAACGAAGCATGCGGATCTGCGGTTGTCTGCGAATACTTACAGAGGGTGGTCAGAGTTTACAGTGTTATCAGACAGGGGCATTATTCAGTCTGCTGCTGGCAGCACATTGCTGTAATTGGCCGAAAGGGATGGGCGTCCCGATGGGTTCACATGGGGGCTTGATGCTCCTCGTCTTTCAGCTGCTCCTGTTACACCCTGATGTGCTGAGACGACCGTGCTGCGGCCCGTCTGTCAGTCCTGTGGTCAGACACAGACATCCTCACCGCTTCACTTTCCAGTTTCGATGTCCTGGGCCGAATGTCCTCTGTGACCATGAGATGGGGCGGCAGTACACTCCAGTTATTAAAAATAAAGAGCTCAGTGCCGGCTCAAGCTGTCAAGATCAATGATCAAATAGTTTTGTCATAACAGAAGGTTATTAATTCAATTTTCACGGATTATTTGATTAATTAGGAAAGATGCTGTTTTGCTATTCAGTGTATCCTACAGAAATTAAGAAGGACTGATGAGTGAAAAAAATAAGCAGTTACAAGATTAGAACAATGCTCATACATTTTTATAAGTCCTTAACCCTAAACAAAGTATTAAAGGAATAATTTGCCCAAAAGGATAGGACTATAGTGGTCAATCATTCATTCAAGCACAAAAAAGTCATTTAAAACAGTAATAGAATCTTTTATACAAATTATACAAATATTTGATTGATTTAAATATACACATAAATAGGAAGCTATTTAATGGCCCAAAATTGGTCATAATTCATATATCCGTCCGTTAAACCGAGGTCTTGACTCTCTGTGGTCATTAAAAATCCCAGGATGTCCTTCGAAAAAGAGTGGGGGCATAACCCCGGCATCCTGGCCAAATTTGCCCATTGGCCTCTGTCTATCATGGCCTCCTAATCATCCCAATATACTGACTGGCTTCATCGCTCTGTCTCCTCTCCACCAGTAAGCTGGTGTGTGGTGGGTGTTCTGGCGCAATATGGCTGCCGTCGCATTATCCAGGTGGATGCTGTACATTGGTGGTGGTTGAGGCGATTCCCCCTTCCATGTAAAGCGCTTTGAGTACCCAGAAAAGCGTTGTATAAATGTAATGAATTATTATTATTATTATTATTATTATTATACCGGAACACGCCTCCTCTTTTCGCTGAACCCTGGGAGCGCAAGTTCATTTCCTAATTTACCGACGTGCGTCTGTGGAGGGAAAAGTTGCAGTAGTTAACAGTGTGAGGAGGGTATCAGTCCATTCATCACACAAAGGTATTTCACTTCAGAAGTACGCTCTGTGCTCTTTTATGATACATTGACATTTTTGGGTCCTTCTGGAAGCTTTTCACTGTTTGAAACAAATATGTTTTTGGATCAACATGAGGGTGAGTAAACAATGACAATATTTTCATTTATGGCTGAGTTAAAAATCTTCATACTCTCTCCTTAAAACTTGCATCAAGAACTTTTTATTTCTGCTATCAGGTCTCTCTCTCCTTTCCCCTCATCGGTCTCTCTGCTTGGCCTTCTTCCTCTCATCTTTCTCTCAGGCCCCTTGCTGTTCTGCCTGCCTTGCCTTTGCCCTGTCAGTGGGGCTGCAGGGATAAACTGTGTGATTAAGCAAGCCCGGCTGTGAACAGAGGAGAGATTGGAGCAGCTGTTCTCATAAAAAATGCAAGCCAATGAGACTCTCTTCCAGCCAGAAATCATCCTGCAGTTTAATGCATTCATTTTTTTTGCTAGAGAAAGTTGCCCCCAGCCATTTTTACAATGGCTAGGTCTTCACTATCGGTGAACATGAAAATGAATCATAACACACACAGATAAAAAGCACAAAAGAGCACATACATTTAGGTTACTAAAGGTTTTAATCTTACTTTAGGTGTTAGGGAAGGGCAAAGGTTTGGGTTTAACAACAGAGTCATTTTAATATCAATCAAACTTTTAAGATGTGTCATGTTTTTATACAATGAAAGTACTCATGAACTACCTTTTGTATACTCAACAGAAATAGTTTATATACTTTAATAATTTAACGCTTTCATTAAAGTTGCAATTTGCAACCTATTCTACTTAGGTAATGTGACCAAATGAAAAAAAGGAGATATTTATCAAATATAAAAACCCCACACAGAATTGATGTCCGTAGCTCCACGGAAAACTCAACAGATTTCCACATGTAAATCCATTAAAATGTATTTAAATCCATAAATCCATTGCATATTTCTTCAAAACAATTCTGCGGAAAATGTGCAAAAAGTCAGCAGGTTTCGTCTAGGCCTTTGGCTACAAGATGACAACAATCAAGGCAATAAAGCTTTCAATTTTAGTTTTTCTGGTGAGTAAGCCTTTAGTCCTGTGGTGAAACACATTCAGGACATTCTCTCAATTTTCTGCTGACACTTCAAAAAAGAAGTGAAACAGAGGAAGGGAGCGTAGCCTTTAAAGTGGAGAACCAATGAACTGTACAAGAGGGCAACCTAAACAGGCGGTGTGCAGAACCTCCCGAATCAATCACCATCCACTGCTAACCCCCCCATGAACTTCATAGTGAGAATATGATCGCTAAAACGGCGGCTATGCACAAGATATAAGCCGCCATGTTACATATTGTCAACACAGGATGCCATTTCTCTCGTACTGTCAAGGGGATGTAGAGAGTTTTAAGGGGATTTCCAGACTGGATGGGCAACCTCTGGTTTTCTTCAAGCAGCTGCTGAACAGAGGGGTCATGGGAGGAGGAGGAGGTTCTGATGGATTACCGGTTTCACCTTTGAGACGGACTCCATTAGCACACCTCCTCTGCGCATGCAGATAAACACACATGCACGCACCAGAGAGACGTTCAAACTTGGGTTACAAATCAGTTTCTTAGTCTTGTTTCAGGACACGGACAGACATGACCATATGTGTTAGTTGATTTAATGTTACATCAATATAGGAACATCTTGATTCACCAATGTGTCCAAATGCTTTGGGGATGCACAGTCTTGTTAGGTCATATATGAAAGTAAATTTCAATTGGGATGGGACTAGTTTGTCCTGAGAAGAAAATCGGTGTTTCACAGACATACTGTTTTTATTAAATTCCGTCTCTCAATTATATACTTAATATTACATTTAGCACACATGATCTTCCATGATGGCTACATAGAAACCACAGACACTCCCATTAAAGTAAAAACTACAGATATCCCAAACTCATCTGAATAGGCAGATGCAGTCACAAATATCCAAACAAATGTTAATTTTATTTATTTATTTATTTATTCATTTATTTGACATGGACATTGCAATTAAACATAGTACAAAACAAGTTTGTAACTGATGCTATGCAAAAAGAGTTTATAGCTAGTGCTAATTTTCAACTCCAGTCCATGGTTGGGCCTTTACACTACAACATTTTCTATTTCATCCTAAAAACGTATCTATAGACACACCATATAAATCACTTACATACACAAACTAGCTATTTACAAATGGGTACATTCCTGTTTCGATTTCATCCAAGACTTAACTCGAGAAGTAAACATTTTAAGCTCAGTCATGGTTTTAAGTTCAGTGGGTAATGAATTCCACAACTTTGCACTTTTATATGAAAAAGCAGACTGACCAAATGAAGTCTTACGGTACGGAACTATACAGTTGTTATTGATAGAGCCTCTGGTGACTCTGTTGATGCTTTGTCTCTGCATAAATTAACTGAGTGGTTCAGGTGCTATATTATTGAGACATTTGAAAGTTAGTTTGAGAAAACATAAATCACTAAAGCTTTCAAAGCTTAACAATTTATATTTCTGGAGAATATTGCAGTGATGGTAGCGGATTGGCTTCTTGTCCATAATCTTTATAGTTTGATTGTATAATGACCTGATGTGTTTAGTTGCTGAGAGTGTGGCCTGTGCCCATGCTGTCATGCAGTATGATATATGAGAGAATATCATAGCATGCATGTACAGGAGGGCGGCCTGGTTTGGAATGTATTGTCTAATTAGTTTGAAACAGTTTAGGTTGCTTTGTATAGTATTTGAGATTTTCTTGATTTTCAAAAGATGTTTGTCAAATTTTAATTGGGGGTCAAGAATCAATCCAAGGTATTTAAAATCTGTTACCAATTTTATAGTTGTATCTTGCAAATTAATCTGAAAATTTTGTTCCACATCTTGTCTTTTAATAGAAAAACACATTGCTACAGTTTTAGTTGAATTTAGCACCAACTGATTTTGAATGAGCCATTGACTGACCTCAGCCATACAAGTGGTCAAAACCTCCGCTGACTGTTCCGGTGACTTAGCGGGTGCATAAAAAACAGCATCGTCCGCATAAAGTTGGCAATTTACATCTGGACAGATTTGTGGCAAATCATTTATAAAAAGACTAAACATAAAAGGTCCCAGTATAGAGCCCTGTGGTATGCCCCTTTGAATGCGTAAGAGTGGTGACTTATCCTGACCAACTTTAACACACTGATGTCTGTCTTGAAGATAAGATGTGAACCAGCTAACTGTCTCAGCAGAAAAGTTAAAGGATGTCATCTTGGATAGTAGTAGGCTATGACTGACCGTTTCGAAAGCCTTTTTTAGATCTAAAAACACCGCTCCTACCACCTGACTCCTGTCCATGGACTGTTTTAGATTTTCAATCAAACAGCAGTTTGCAATTTTGGTTGAATAACCCGGTCTAAAACCAAACTGCTGTGGGTGGAGGAGCTGATTGGTTTCCAAGTGGTCAATCAATTGTTCAGCTACTACTTAGTTCAAAAGAAACCAATGTGAACAGTGCAGAAGGAAAAATATAAGGAAGGAAAGAGTAAAGTAAGCAAGAAACAAAGGAAGAAGTAAGGTACTGTAAGGAAGAGAGGAAAGAAAGAAAAGTAAAGAGGGAAGGAAGGCACAAATGGAAATAAGTAGGTGTCATGGAGTCAAGTCAAGTCATCTTCATTTATATAGCGCTTTTAACAATGTAGATTGTTTCAAAGCAGCTTTACAGAGATAAACGTATAATTTAAGGTAACAGAGATTGTTTTGGCTTTATAGCGGTTCTTTAATAAAGTTATTTTCCAGCTAAATAGTGATTTATAGTGAACGCTGATGGCATTCACATGTGCATTAAGAATTGGTTCTACAGTTATGTGCATTTGAATATATGTGCGCAGGTTTGCGCACATATATTCAAATTCCCTACAAACCAAGCCTAAACAAAGTACTGGTCTTTCCTTATAAATTTTGATACAGAATTCAATTCAGAATTCAGAATCCAATTCAATTCAATTCAATTCAATTCAATTCAATTCAATTCAATTCAATTCAATTCAATTCAATTCAGAATCCAGGTCTTTCTAGTAGCTATCAAGTCTGTTAGCGAGCTAGCTGCATAACTATGGACTAGGATTAACTCCAAGGTAGCTAAATTGTGCAAAGCAGACAAGGTTTTTTAAGATAATCGAGCAGTAATAATTCCTCCGTAAATAATCTAGCTCTACTGTTGGGTCATCTCTGGTTCTCATTGAAAACCATAGATATCACAAACCTCAAAACAACCTATCACACACTTTTGTTGTTGTTAGCAAAAGACGACAGCTGTTACTGTGCGTTCACACCGCCACTGGCGAGAGCGTCAAAGTGCCCGGAAGTCATTCATTTTCAATGAATTTTGCCGCTCTCGCCGGCGGCGGTGTGAACGCACAGTTAGCCTAGTTTAGACTCATAACACAAACAGCTGACTCGCCGAACCAGCTGGTGGTGTTGATTGACGAAACTACAGGGTAACTTTAAGACACGATTAATTACATGATCATACACCCATTGTATTCAAACAAATGTTAACAAATTACCTTTGATGGAGTGATGGAGATTAGTGCACTTTGATTAGTGCATCCAATCGCACAACAACTATCTGGTATGTCGTTTAAACCTCAAAACACCAACTTTTGTATAGTAAAACTGGTGACGTCCTGGCCAGATCCTTGATTAGTTTACTGGGTTTCGTTGCTGGAGAACGACGTTCTTGCCCGCCAGCCAGTACGTGCAAAGTATGAATAGTATCTGGTGCATCCAGGTGCCTCTTAACCACTATGCAATTATGCAGAGGTCAGCGTATATCTTTGTTAATGGACAGCGTAAGGACGGGGTGTTATGTTTTGAGTACAAAAAAAGCCAATAGTTTCTCCTGGGATTGATATTTAATTGAATTCGTTTGCAAATAGCTTTAGCAGACACAGTCATGGAGAGGTTTGTGCCATTGTGCGGGGTCAATTTTTCCACAATTTCATTGCATTAGCACACTATACTGATAATAAATAAAACTGATTTTGTCATTGTATCTGCTTCTTTTAAAAACTGCACACTCCAGAAACCCTGCTTGAGTGTCACGCTACCCTAAACTGATTTATGAGAGTTTTCCAGCTCCTCATAAGACCTCTCAGTGATTAACGGCAGCAATATCAGGTGAAATGTTCCCAAACAGTTTACATAATTCACTGTATTGCTCCTAAAATGGCATTGTTGTCACTTAGTGGATTATTGGAGGAAAGACTTTACCCTCACCGCTGCGCACAGTAGCGCGACGGTGAAACGCATATAGTCAATAAACCAAATGGCCACCATGAGGAACAGATTGTGTTGTTAAAGCAAACGTTGTTTGTAGCACTCAGACACTAGCAGAAGTTCAACATAAAAACAGCAATAATGTTCATGTTTAAAAGATTTATGGATTCCCACTCCTTGCTTTATACATACAAAATTTGCTAAGTAGCAAACTGAAATAGCAGCACTTTGCCCCTTTCTTTACAAACATGTCTCACACACACACACACACACACACACACACACACACACTCACTCTCATCAAAATCTCATCCCAAATACTCAAGCGTGGTGGCGAATGAAACTTTACAGATAAATGAGAGTATTAGCCAAAACCTGAAGTGGTAAATTCGTTAAATAGCTGTGTTAGAAACATAGTTTGAGTCTCAAATTATTTCTTATATACACACCATGCACTTGCACTATAAACAATGTAGTCTGCTATCTTGTTTTAGAAAGTTAAAGGAAAATATGTTTCAAATGCACCTGATGTGTTGTGACTAGCTTTAGCATGTTAGCTCCTCTCCTCTCCTTTTGCTACATAGGCAACACTACAACTGTTGAGGGCATAATACATCAATCTTTCCACACTTAGTACATCATCTTGGTATTCCTATAGGAGGATATAATACAGAATGGACTGTGGAAGGTAAAGGTTTTTAATTGTCAGTAAATAAATAAATAACACAATAATTGTAAATTGAAAAGGTGACCCTTTTTCTTACTTCCATACAATAAGTTCTGTAAAATAACAATGAATATTTTGTATTGTGAAATGTTTGTTTTAGCTAAGAGGGATTAAAAGTTGGGCAACACTAAGAGGCTATATTAAAAAAACATGTAATATTGAGGATGTCATCTCATATTTGCAGAGATTTAGTTTTCAAATATCTCTCAGTTTGCCTGTTAACGCATGAACAAAAAACATAGACCCTTTCAAACCGAAAATCTCTTTTGGGAATTACTGTAAGTAGTTGCGGTTTGTACCACCAAAAATGAACACAACAAAATTAGAGATTTTATGATGTTGACAATGTTTTTATTACAGATATTGTGTATCACACAATATTTGTAACTACATGTTAACTAACTCTCATTAGAGTATTAGTAGACTGTCTGCTTAATATCTGATAACTCTTTATTGTGATGCTCCCCAAACAGGCATTTTACTGGATATAAGTAACTTTGCAAGTGTATACATGTAAACTTATTCTACTAACTCTACCAGTCTACTAATACTCTACTAACACTCTAATGAGAGTTAGTAGACATGTGTGCAAAGTTACTTATAGTCAACAGAATGTGTTAAAGGGACCATCAAAATAAAGTGAAACTTTATTGCATTGTTACATTTATGTTGTTACATCATGGACAAACAGTGATATTGTAAATTAACTAATAAATTAATGCTGTAAATTATTAATTGTTATGAACAACAACAACAACATTTTGATTACACTTTACATTAAGTTTCTATATACATATTATTAAATTATTATTAACATTTATTATATTTGCTACAGTACATAATATAATATTTTAATTATTATATATGTCTTATATAATTGTGATGTATAAATTATTATGATTTTTTAATAAGTTATTTAATTATATTATTTTATTAGTGAATAAAAAGATTGTAGTTTTGAGGTTTAGGGTCCTTGAGCCCAACTGTGAAACTCTCTGATGTCACTGCTCACCGAATGAAAACATCAGTACAGCAATTTATGGCCTACACCCCTGAAAAGCACTTTGTTCAAATGTTGGGAATGAGTTTACTTTATTGCCCTCTTCATGCAGTAATAATTCTGAGAGGCTAATAAGTAAATCAGCATTGATCAAACCAATAAACAAATGCAGTAGGTTTTATTATCGTATCTTGTTTGCTGATAATTATGCTCTCGTACACAAATGCTCTCTCCCTGATATCTCAATCTTTCTCTCTCATACATCCGAAAAACTCTGTTCAAGCAGCTGGCTGGTATTAAACCTGATCCCCTGGTTCCCTAGCAGCTTTGGGAGGCTAGCTCATAATAAAAGCATCTCTACTGGCCGCAGCCCAGTGGGAAAGGATGGCCTTCAGCCAAGCCAAGCACTCTTTTGCCAACCACACCCGAACTGTGGCATCTGCTCTGCTTCTCCACTCAGCTCCAGTCTTACGGTGGGTCACGTTCAGTTCCATGCGTATTTGCTCACGGAACTGCATGCGTTCAAACCTCACTGGTGTCATTAGGGTAAATAAACCGATTGCTTATTTCAGGCTGTTTTGGAGAACGGAAAGGGACCTGCTCAAGTTGCAAGCTCATACAAGGCCGAGCTTCATTTTGTTTGGATGGGGCCTGGTCCAAATTGGCGATTTCCCCTCCAATGCCTCCGATTTATGTCAAAACATATAAAAGCCCTTGTAGAGCGCTATAGGTATAGAGTCTGCTTTGGGTGGACTGAAAGCCCAACTTAGTGTGTGTGGACAGCTGCTGTTTTATGTGATAGGCTCATTTTATCACCGGCTTTAGTTTGTGTGAGTACATTAATGCATGGAATTACCCAGCCTGATGCAAAAACAAAGGGAGGCATGAACATGGGAGAAATGTGCACACAAATGTGTTAATCTTTACAACAAAACATAAACGTGTCTTTGCAATTTCAGATCTTGCTTTGAAAAACAATCATGTAAGCACCATGGTTGGGTGAAATTCAGAATTTAAGAACTGGCTCCTTTTCAGTTGATTAGTTGGAATTTGAATTAAATTAGCAACGGCTCACTGGAGGTTTAACTGGAATATGAATTGGAATGAGAGGAAGAGGAATTTACGAAATTGCAATCCAAAGAAATTCAACTATTTGAGCAATGTCTAGATAGCTCCTAAATAACTATGAAGATTTTTTGTAAGCCTAATTTATGTTATTTGGCTCTGCCTAATTTACCTCTAACAGCATTCTTATGAGTATGATATTACTTCAATGGTTCAATAAACAAGTTAATATCATGTAACTTATACATTTCAGACCAGTTTGTATATTTTTCTTCAGGAACAGTGAATATGAGTGGAGCAGTAATCAATTGGCTCCAACTCCACTTCAGGTCTTCCATTTACCGCTTCTCTTACACAGAATCCGCACTCAGAGGGCCTCATTTATACAATGATGCATAGAAACATCCTACACTTGATCTTTCGCTAATTTCTCAAATGTGCCTATGTGATTGAGAATGAACGTACACACAAAAAAACTTTCATACGCCTATAAAATCTATAAATCGCAAATGATCTTGAAATTGTGTGCAACTGAATGGTTTCAGGTCTTCGCCTTTTAAATGCCATCATTAACATATAAGAGCACCAGTCAACTTCCAAATCCTTTGCTTGAGAATGGCGAGCAGCAATAATTGCTTAGATTTGCAAATACCTGCAGTTCTCTGACTCTCTGCCACAAGGAACAGTGCGTACGTCAAATAAAGACATTTTTAATATTCTCTCATCGGTTTTTCCATTCATTGAATGTTTATGTAATCAACATTTACAAGTTCCAAAAAGTACATTGTCTTTTACACTCCAAAAGTAATCCACATGAATCAAGCTGTTTAATCCAAGGCTTCTGAAGAGACACAATAGCTTTGTGTGATGAACAGATGTAATTTAGGCTTTAATCTAGATATAAACATTGATCAACGCAAATACATAGAGCACATCAAACATCACTTTGATTTGCACTTGTCAAAGTGCAAATACAGCAGCTGTCAAAGTGATCAGAGTTGAGGTGTGACAGTAGACTGAGGGTCTGATACAGACAGGCCTCTGTAGGCAATGCTGGATAATGTGGGGAGTCTAATAACTTTGTTTTGCTTGTTAACCTGATTGTTTTCTCACAAAGCTAATTAACTATTGGACACCTTAGGGACCTTCTTGACTGCCCAGCTCCCCTTCTTCCCCTGATCTGCAGCCCTGCACCTTTCTGCTGTAGCTCTTGTTCCTGTCATCTGGAAATTGATGGGAGGCTGTGAACTGACTGTTGCAGTCCCAAGGTGCCTTTGCTCAGCACATAGACAGTGCCTGAATTCCTCCTTCCTTCCAGCTGATTGCGATAAATCAATCGGAAGGTCAAATGTAATGGCAGAGGCAACGTTTTCTCCACCGGCTGCAGCTGAGCTGGATTGTGAAGGGGAAGCTTTCTCTTGACCTCAAGGAGTCATCTTATATCCATTGCCTTCATTAATCGAACCTGTGAAACCAAGAAGACTGAAAGGATTGAAAGATTGAAAGGATGTCTGTGTTAATATTTAAATTCCTGTGGCTTTCTTGTAAGAGTATTTTGGGTACATTTTATATACTTTATTTGATTCCACTTTACAATCAAATTTCATTAGGAATCAAATTTTTAAAATAATCCAACAGATTAAAACAAATCAGCACATTGTTATGGATTAAACCTGTTCTAAGGGTACAGGAAACATCGCCTCTTCCGAACACACACACACACACACACACACACACACACACACACACACACACACACACACACACACACACACACACACACACACACACACACACACACACACACACACTATATACCATTTATATTCCTCTATAAATATATGTACAGTGCCATTTAGAAAGGCACCATCTGTTTATATCAGTGTCTGATATGTGCCACATTTTTGACAAGTCATTTGAACAATTGCACAAAACATGACGTTTGTGTGTCTTAGATGGGAGTCTATGTACTGATGCAAACAAAATTTGCCACAACAACAACACTCCCTGCACCTTGGAGAGATAATACTGGGATTTAATCAATGTCTAAAGAAAAGCTGGCTAAAATCAATAAATCCCAAGCCTGTTTGTTTTCATGAGTAAGGGCGAATCACTGCCCTGCTTCTTGAATTGGACTAATTGAAGTGTGCAATTTATAAGAAGGCTTTAAGAAGGATGTCCATGACAGTGTGATACATGAGGGCGTAATTGATCTGCATGGTGAGAGAAGAAAGAATGCATGGGCTAAAAGAAACCCTGATCAAGGGAAATGGATCAGCTCTCAGTGGGGAACATCTTTGATGCTGATCTGCTGCTGCGAATGTAATGTTTATTCTCAAACAGAACTGATCTGGACCGCAAGTAATTCACAAAAACCTAATTATGATATTATATTATATACTCTGTTTTATATGAGAGACCTACAAAAAGCATATGCAAAAAAACAAAACAAAACAACAACAAAAATCTTTCGTTACAATTCTTTGTGTGTGTTCCTAGGGGAATGCAAAATGGCATACAAATATTTAAAACTTTTGTTCTTTTGTAGAAACCACTCCATTTTATGGATAAAACCCATGCAAGATGTAAGTTGACTAGTTATAAGTTAATCACAGTTTTTAGAAACCACTCCACAGTTAAAAATTATTCTAAGAATGCATTAGTTTAAGCATTCCTCAGTCTCCAGAGAGAACACAAAGTGAACTGCAAATGTTGTACGTATCAGTATACACAACTGATCAGGAAGAACAATTGATGGCAAGAGCAAACCTGCCAACGACCTCATTCAGCCCATTCTCTGAGGAAGCGGAGCCCCCTCAGGACCAGCAGGGTCTTAGTCTCCTGCTCTGGCTTAATTAATAAGTTTGACAGTAATAGCCAGAACAACAATAGGTTTTAACCTGGCAGGATTGTGTAGCATGTAGTGATTGGGAGGCCTGTGATGAAGGTCCTGGGCAGGAATTAAAAGATCTTTGCAGGGATTGTCTCCCTCCACCAGGCAGGAGATTTGAGTCTGAATGAAATGATTGTATCAGATAGAAATCGATGGCAATCCATGGTTCCCTTAATCCAGCTGCAGCGCACAGATCAGGCTCTGATGCAGGCAATCTCTCAGCCATCATTACATAGAGCGGATCGATCGCATTCTCTGCAATGCCCGAGCCAGCCCTTCCTCTGCCTGAGATGAGCAGAGGTGAAAGGCCTATACCCTTACGAAAAAGAAGTATACTTCAAGTTCAATTTATGAAGTATACTTAAGTAATGTTCAAGTATATTTTTAAGTATACTTTATGTAGTAAAAGCAGTAATATTGCTTGGGACTAAATTGTCACACTTTTAGTATATAAAAGTATACATTTAAGTGTTCTATAAGTGTAAGAGTAGTAAACTTTTAAGTACACAACTAGGTTTCTCATTTGTAATGCATCTGTACTACAAGTGAACGTATAAGTATACTAGTAGTTTACTATTTTAATAAAAGTAGTACATTTTTTTTGAAAAATACCTTTAACTGTACTTTAATTTTAAAAACATTTTATTAGCTTCATGCATCCTTTTTTATCAACACTTGAATGTCGGTAAGTTTCATAAAGAAAGGCAGCATTTTAAACAAAAAAGTTGAGTAAATCAAATTTTTGTCAAAGACTACGCCTTGATCAGATTCAGAACGGTGATCAAAACACAGATGGAGTAGATCGAGTCCAACACCCACAAAACTTCACAGTCATTTTCTCTTCATGTGTTACGCTTCATTTCATTTGGTAATATTAAGCAGTTTTGATTTACACGCTGTTTAATGTTTGATGATCACGTTATTTTATATTTGAGTGAGCAATCTTCTATCATTTGTTTCAGCTTCTTCTTCTCCTGTGTTTTGATCTGAAGATTCTGTACTAGAAGATGTGTCATATAGCGCCCCCTACCGTAAAAATGTGAAACAGTGAAAATATGGATAGCTGGAAAATTCAGTCAATGGTGGGGAAAAGTAGAATTAGAGTAAATTCCTATACACTACTAGTGGACTAGCCTACACAAAAATTCAGATACACAGAATTAGAAACATATCTGTTTTATATCAATATTTGAATCAATATTTTCAAACAATGTAAGTTTCATAAGACTGTGTATGAAAAACTATGTAAAAAAAGTTATATTTAATAGGCTACTCGATCAAAAGAGTTAACACAACTACAAGCCATACTTTGAATACTTAATTCTACTTTTAAGTATATCTCGATCAAAAGATTGAGTAAAAGTACAGGTCAAATATACTTGGACTTTTCTCTCAGTATAAGTCAAGTACACTTAAGTGTAATTTTAAGTATATTTCTGAGAAGTACATAAAGTATATTTTTGAGAAGTATATAAAATGTAGACTGAAAGTATACTTTCTTATTTTTTAGTTTAAAAGAAGTATACTAATAGAACACTTGAATAAACTTATTTTTCGTAAGGGTAGCTTAAAGGGCTCTGGGTGCCTGACATGATACAAAGTTGTTTGTTAGAGATAATTAACACAAACAAGAGGAAGGAGAGAATGAGAGAGAGAAAGACAAAGAGTAGTAAACCAAAAGCACAAGAGGTATCTAATGGGAAACCCCCCCACCCCCCACAAAATTCTTAAAATTAAATATTTGTCAGAGCATAAAAAGATGCAACAAAAAGAGAAACCGAACAAATTTCACAGACATTTTGTGTACAGAAATGAATCAATGAGTTCCTGAACAAGGTCCTTTAAGCTGGTGTTCAGCTGGTTTTAGCTGGTTGGTCAGCTGTTCGCACAGCCTGACCAGATAAGAAACCATCTAAGAAACCATTAAAACCTGCCAACCAGCTTATAGGCTAGTTTTAACAGTTTTTTTCTTTTTCAGTAGGAATGCCAATGTTAAATTGACAAAAAATATTATTATTATTACAGTGAGAGGTCTTTTCTACAGATCTATTTATTAAAAGCCAGCTAAAAGTGAACAACCATTTGATTGAGCTTAAAGAACAAAGCAATACATTCTGAAAGTAACAATGTTTGTGAAATAAATCTCCAAGCAGTCGAACAACTCCATGAGCAACTCTAATTGTAATCATTGGCAATCTCAGATGTTGTTAAGTTTCTTCCCCAGTGCGCACATCAACTTAGCTCTTAAAGCCCCATTCTAATTTCCCACCTCCGTCAAAGTCTGCTCTGCTCCCAGAGCTTGCTCTCCCTCCGAGGGCTTTGTCTGGATCTATGTAAAACAAGTAATTAATTCCCAACATCAATATTCAACTCATGAGCGGTGATCAGAGCCGGTACGTGCACAGGAGAACCGCGCAGTTAAGCCATTGAGCCTCGGTTGTGAAGCGTTTTCTTTATGGGTCTTCCATAACTAACCTCGGTTCTAGTGTTTATTTCAGCCCCCTGTTCCAAAGCCTGCCGGCATCGAGGAACTTTCTCACAGCAATTAAGCAAGTGCCGCTGAGCTCGTTAATTACACTGGCATAGTGCTGTTGTCACAAATCTAGATATGCCCCTGGTCATTAAAAATTGCACTAAAGGATATTTTGAGATGAATTATTCAAAGTGATGGCTCGCTCTCCATAATTCATGTGCTGAGAGGACGATTTGCATCGCCACGCTGTAAATGTTATTAATCTTGCCAATTACAAAACTTGTTGCAACTTACTTGCACATGCTTAAGCCCGGTGTGGATGCCACGAGTTGGCTTTAATGTTTAAATGTTTGGATAGCAATGAAAATTAAACAGTAATTGTGGAAACAAATGGATTCCTCTAGTGTAGCACAAATGTAATCACATATTACATGTACGACATAAACACATTCGCCTCTGGCGCAGGAATCTGATCATTGCCAGCCACCGCTGTAGTTTCGGCAGTATGACCGCTCTTCCTAAAGGGACGGCTTCCAACATATGCCATTTAGAATTTTGATTGAGAGTTACTAATGAGTCTCACAGTAGAGCGTTAGCATGGTAGCAGAAACATATAAAAACAACTGGATTTGACAACAAGCCTGCGCAATTAATACATATCCTATAGCTATTCTTGTGAGGAGGCTTTCAAGTACAAAAAACATCCTCAACACAATTAAAACATGGTGCGGAATATTGGTCTTAATGAGGGGTCGTTCTTGAACGTACATTCTCTGGTGTTGGAATGGTGAATGAAGGCCTTGATGCAAAGATTTCGAATCCATAGTCTGATGTAATGTATCTCAACCCTGAGCAAGCTAAATTACATCAGAAGCACACCCTCATTAATTACTAAGGCTGTCAGCAGCATCTGAGATAAAGGAGACTGTAATAGCAGTGAGGGAACACATGCTTTAGATTGTAGAGTCAGCAGCTCTATGTGCGCAGCTCTGGAGCAGAGCAATAAAACTTACTGACATCATATGTGTCTCTGTATGATCATTGAGATTCAGAATTATCTTAGCAAATTTTAATCTGCATATGCAGAACACTGCAAAACTGCTTTCAGGACATCATTTCTCAGAGCAAAATTTAATTCAATATTTTATGTATAGTAGTGCAGACTGGAACCTATTCATTCAGCCAAATCAGCAGAGGCGATGTCACAAAGCATCGGAGTTTGGATTTATTAAAATATTGGTCTCAGTCAACTATAAAACATGGAGAAAGCTATCTGTTAGCATTGTTATTCATTCTAATGACACTTGTTTAGCTGGAGCAGGCCTGGATCATTTGAAATTGGCCATATTCTGTAGCTCAAACAGTAGAGAATGATGCTAGTATAATGCCATGGTCATGGGTTTAATTCCTAAGGAATGCAAGAACTGATAAACCTTCCATATATATAGATCATATTTTTCCTGCCAAACTTCTGGGCTCAGCTACTTTAGGTCAATTGTTCTTAAAAGGATAAGGAAAGGTCTAAGTGTGAACACAGTTCATCAGGGATTAATTTTAAATGCAATGTTTGTTCTGTGATGAACTTTCACGCAGCCAAATTATTCACAACAGCAAAGATTGGGCCATTAGCATCAGAACAAGTTAGAATACAAAATCTTTCTAAACACATTATCACATCTCATTTTTTTCTTGCAAATGATAATGGATTGAATTAACAACCACATTCTCCATAACAAAACCTCTCCTATTGTAGCTCATCTTATCACTATGATAAATTGATATCACACTAATTAATTTCACTATTAAAAACAGTATAAATACTGTATCTCTTTGTAATCAAGCCAACATTAAAGAAATTAAAACATTTAGGTGAAATTTAATTAATTTATTGTATAATTGAGTACTTGAAATTCTGAATGCATTCTATATAACCCTTGGAGGGCTTTGGCGGTCCAGTGCAATTGAATAAATCATCGGCTGTGACTAGATTAATCAAAATGTCAGACTGGTGTTGCTGCTGTGCATGACTGTCTTTCAGTGCTGTCCATTTGTAGTGAGTATACGTTGTCCTCTTATTTTGAAAGTATCAGCCCATCACAACTTAAAGGGATAGTTCACCAAAAAATTTCAATTCTATCATTAATTACTCACACTCATGTCGTTCCAATCCAAACCTGTAAGACATTCGTTCTTCTTCGGAACACAAATGCAGATCTTTTTGATGAAATCTAAAGTGAAATCTAAATTTTACTGTCACTCCATAGACAGCTACGCAACTACTACTTTGAGATCGTAAAACTAATCCATATGATTTGAGCGGTTTAGTCCAACATTTCTGAAAAGAAATGATTGCTTTGATGAACAGACTGAATTTAGGCTTTTATTCACATATAAACTTTGATCAGCGAACATAAACAGAAGCTCAACTGAACCTGCTTGATGTACGAGAACAAACCTCATTGGTTCTTGCAGAAGCTCAAACATGCTGCGTAACACGAGACTGGACCTCACTGGTTCTCTCATGTCAAGCGAACATACTTGAGAGCCTTCATTTACCACAACTGATGTGTGTGCTGATGAATGTTTATATGTGAATAAAAGCCTAAATTCAATCAGTTCATCATATAAAACGATCAAGTCTCTTCAGAAAAATTTGGACTAAACCGTTCAATTCATACGGATTAGTTTTACGATCTCTTTATGAACTTTTTGAAGCGTCAAAGTGGTAATTGTGTAGCTGTCTATGGAGGGACAGAAAGCTTTCAGATTTCATCCAAAAGATCTTCATTTGTGTTTCAAAGATGAACGAAAGTCTTACGGGTTTGAAACAACATGAGGGCGAGTAATTAATGACAGAATTTTCATTTTTGGGTGAACTATCACTTTATCCTGCTCCTGGAGGGCCACTGTCCTGCAGAGTTCAGCTCCAACCCCAATTAAACACACCTGAAAGCAAGGTTATCTTCCTGTCAAACATACGCTGAACTCAAAACATGACCTTGTTTTAATAGTGCTTAAAATATATCAATATAACTAGTTATATATGTATACAGTATATATATATATATATATATATATATATATATAATATTGTGTGCTGTCTATCACGCCCACTGGAGCCTCATCCATAGTGTATGAAATAAACTAACCCTGGAACAGAACTTGTTCCGGAGCAGGTTATGTTCAGAGAGTAAGTTGCTATGGCTACTTACCCTGAAAGTTAACTCCATTTTTGAAACAGAAAGTTGAGGTTATCCGCTTATACTTACTCTTAAACATACCCAGGTGTGTCACATAACCTGCTTTCTGGAATAGAAAAGGACAGTGTTTGATCACAAACAAAAGATATGACATATTTTATTATCAATAACCACATTTGCAAAAACAAACTGGCCTTTTCTTAAAATCGTTTCATTGATGACGGCTAAGAAAAACATGGCTATTATTATTTCTCATAATTATTATATATATATATTTTTTTAAAGTGTTAACGTTGTTGCTAATGTCCTAATTTATAATTACTGTTCATATTATTAATATCAATTTAATTTATAAATTGTGTAATGGACTTTCATTAAAGAAGAGACTTGAGCCATTATTATTATTATTATCATGATCATATCAAAGGATCATTATATCATCTAGGTTTACCTCTTTTGACTTTTGTCTCTTGACTCTTGAAATATAAATATTTTTTCAAATGAAATATGATGCATTTGTGTATTTGAATAGTGTGCATTTGTGATAAAGAGGGCAGTTTGTGTATCTGAAGGGGTCAGATTGTTTTTTTAACACCTGCATTGTCTTTTTTTGTGCATACTTTCCACACAAACACACACACACATGCTCATACTCAAGTTAAACAACAAGATCAGCATCTCCGACCCTCTTCCATTCTAACATTCAATGTGGAGTTTCTTTTTGCTTGTCGTAATCTCATAAACATGGCTTTCTCTCCCCATGATGCAGGCTCAGGCAATAAAATCACTTACATAAATGTCTGCACCAAAAAAAAAACGATGTGATAAAAAACGGCTAACATATTACTAGTACCACTTTGGATTCTGTGGATGTGCTGCGGTTGATTTCCTATAGGAACGCTTTATACCCACTTTTTATCACTAGTTCTGTCCTGCTGTTTGAGAGCCTGTTTTAATATAGGCTAACACTGCCCTGTAGGATAATGAGAAGATGTGGTCCATTATGCTCCAGAGGGGGTTTTACTGTCTCACCTAGCCCATATTGTCATGGCATTTGAAGTATACAGAAGATCAAATATGGACATTATACATAGACAGGCAGTATAGGGTTTTGCCCTGCAGTCATACAAGTTTGTTTAATAACATCAAGCTGCACTTTCATTCGGATTTGTTTTAATCGTTTGTACCAAGCAATGTTTTAATACCACTATAATACTATAATACCATTATAATTTTTCACAGATGGGAAAAAGTCTTGCATGAACAAATCAATGTTACCCTCAGGGACCACAACAAAAATACACTTTCACAACCAAGTAATTTACACACCACAGGCTTATTTTTTCAATTGTCTATAGCAGTCGCTGGATTACCAAGCACTGCACGTATTGGGTGTCTCCCTAATCAAACACAGCTGATTCAAATGGGTGTGTCAGATACATTAAAAATGTGCAGTATCGTGGAACTCCAGGACAAGGGTTGGGAACCACTGGTCTATAGGGCAGTGTTTACCAACCCTGTTCCTGGAGGCACACCAACAGTAAACAATTTGGAGGTCTTGAACCCATCCATTTCAGGGGCCCGTTCTTCATATGTGGATTACTCAGTTATCTGGATTTTACTGTTGACGATTTGACATGATCCAGGATTGTTAGGTTCTTCGAAGCTCATCCCGGTGTTGCTGTCATAGTGTAGTAGTAGGCATTCGTTCCGCCTATTAACGCTCGGCTGGATGGTGATTTAGCTCTAGTTATGAGGACTATAAATGTGGTTGGTGCGCGTTACCTGTGCGGGCATCACACGTGACGTCATGTCATTATTGTCGTTCTGGCGCGGTGTGCAAGAGCTTGAGAGTGGACAGAAGAATTAATCGCCATGCACTCGGCGGCGCTCGTTGTTGTGCGAGCTTCCGGTAAGGCAGATGAGTTTCGCGGTGCTTTAAGAACGTGCTGTTTCAGGTGTTTCATATGCCTGTTTAAGGTTATGGTGGGTTTTTCATCATCATTGTCGTTCACTGGACGCTTGAATTGGAGGTCCAGTTCAACATAAGCTGCTGAGCGCCCACAAATAGCTTACTACGTGACTGGTGTTTAATAGGGGTTATGCGGAACGCCCAACGTTCGAACCGGAAAACAGGTATAAACATTTCCGGTTTGCATTACCGTACGCATCTGCAGCGGTAGGTGATCTCTGAGGTAACTTATTTTGCGCTTTTTTTAGAATACAATTCTTATTTCTGTTATAAAACGCAGTCTTCATTTGATTGTTTTAATCGTCTGCAAGCAAATATAAAAGGTTAAACTACTATGATAGCATACAAGTCTAAACTAACTTACAGTTAGCTAACTCTACATCGGGTGCCATTAGCAAAAGCTACATATACTAACTTACATACCTTCATAATCATGAATAAATGAGGAGGCGTAAAAACTTAAATCCTTTATCTAACGGAGTACTCGGGGCTCTGGAAGTCCGTTTGGCAATACGATGTACATCTGAAATGGATAGAATGGGTAGCTCCTGTAAACACCGGCTATAAAAGGTCACCATTCCTACGCTGTGTTTACCTAAGTAGCTGACGACCGGAAGTAGTTATATCTGTTTTGTAGAACCCGGAAGTATGTTGCGCATAACCCCTATTGACTTGGTTTTACGGATATACGACTGCGAGAGTACAATTCTGTGTGTTGCTGTGCTGATCGGCTATGTAGTATTAATGACCAGCGTCACCACGACGTCTCCGACCTCAACAGTGATGACTAACGGCGCTTTTCCATTACCAGTACCAGCTCAACTCTACTCGACTTGCCTCGTCTCGGCTCGCTTTTCGCTCCGTTTTCCATTGCAGATAGAACCTCCACAATAGTAGGCTACCGGGTCGTCATAGCGATGTCGCAGGAAACTGCCGTGACTTAATCTTCTACGCGACACACACCCGCTACACACACAGGACAATGGAGGAAATCGAGTGTATGCTGTTTTTGGATGTTTTTGTTTTTGCTGTTTTTTTATTCAGGATACTCCGTCTGGTGCATGCAATGATGACGCAGTGAATAGTGACGATTCTGACCAATCAGCAGTCTGCCGTGTTTTCACGTCACATTTTAGTATCGCCTCAGCTCGCTCAGAACCTCGCCGGAGGTGGTACGAAAAAAAGTATCTGGAAGCAGGTACAACTTTTACACAGTGGAAAACCAAACAAAGGCGAGGCGAGCCGAGGCGAGCTGGTTCTGTGTAGTGGGAAAGCGCCATAAAAGTAATTGGCATCAAAGGCCACATGAAATACAGCTCATTATATTCTGGGTAACCAATATCAAATCCCGGCAATGAAAGCATCCCCACCAGTTCTCATGAAATAGAATAAATATTAGAACCTCATTGTGTAAGAAACATAGGGGGAACGGAATCCGACGGCAAATAGTTCAGCTGTTGAAATCTGTTCCCCCACCCCAATGATGAGAGATGTTGATGTATTGAATTGAAATATGCTTATTCTATTCTGTTATCAATTTGATAAATATTAGAACCTCAGTGTGTCAGAAATATGGGGGGAACAGAATCCGACGGCAAAAATAAAAAACTGTCGGAATCCGTTCCCCCACTCCCATTATGAGAGGTGTTGATGTAATGGCTTAAAAAATGCTGATTCTATTTTGCGTGTGGATGGAGCTTAACTTGCATCATTTTAAAGAATACATTTTTTGCCTTTTATTATGATAGGAAAGTATAGTATCAAGAAAGTTTGATGACCCGGGACTTGAACTCGGGTCGACCAAAGCTAAAAAATAAACATTATCAAGGAAATGACCACTAGGCTATGGATGATAGTAATTGGTTGCAGTTTGATAAATATTAGAACCTCATTGTGTAAGAAACATAGGGGGAACAGAATCCGACGGCAAATAGTTCAGCTGTCGAAATCCGTTCCCCCACCCCATTGATGAGAGATGTTGATGTATTGGCTTAAAATATGCTTATTCTATTCTGTGTGTGGGTGGAGCTTAAACAGCATCAATTTCAGAAATATTGGAACCTCAGTGTGTCAGAAATATGGGGGGAACAGAATACGACAGCAAAAAAAAAACTGTCGGAATCCGTTCCCCCACTCCCATTATGAGAGGTGTTGATGTAATGGCTTAAATAATGCTGATTCTATTTTGTGTGTGGATGGAGCTTAACTTGCATCATTTTAAAGAATACATTTCTTTGCCTTTTATTATGATAGGAAAGTATAGTATCAAGAAAGTTCGATGACCCGGGACTTGAACTGGGGTCGCCCAAAGCTAGAAAATAAACATTGTCAAGGAACTGACCACTAGGCTATAGAGGCTTGTAAAGAGCTGCAATCTGATAAATATTAGAACCTCATTGTGTAAGAAACATAGGGGGAACGGAATCCATCGGCAAATAGTTCAGCTGTCGAAATCCGTTCCCCTACCCCAATGATAAGATATGTTGATGTATTGGCTTAAAATATGCTGATTCTATTTTGTGTGTGGATGGAGCTTTACTTGCATCAATTTCATAAATTTTGGAACCTCAGTGTGTTAGAAATATGGGGGGAACAGAATCCGACGGCAAAAAATAAATAAAACTGTCGGAATCCGTTTTCCCACTCCCATTATGAGAGGTGTTGATGTAATGGTTTAAAAAAATGCTGATTCTATTTTGTGTGTGGATGGAGCTTATCTTGCATCATTTTAAAGAATATATTTTTTTGCCTTTTATTATGATAGGAAAGTATTGTATCAAGAAAGTTCGACGACCCGGGACTGGAACTCGGGTTGCCCAAAGCTAAAAAATAAACGTTGTCAGGGCACTGACCACTAGGCTATAGAGGATAGTGATTTATTGCAATTGGATAAATATTAGAACCTCATTGTGTAAGAAACATAGGGGGAACGGAATCCGACGGCAAATAGTTCAGCTGTCGAAATCCGTTCCCCCACCCCAATGATGAGAAATGTCGATGTATTGGCTTAAAATATGCTGATTCTATTTTGTGTGTGGATGGAGCTTAACTTGCATCAATTTCATAAATTTTGGAACCTCAGTGTGTCAGAAATATGGGGGGAACAGAATCCGACAGCAAAAAAACATAAAACTGTCGGAATCCATTCCCCCACTCCCATTATGAGAGGTGTTGATGTAATGGCTTAAAAAAATGCTGATTCTATTTTGTGTGTGGATGGAGCTTAACTTGCATCATTTTAAAGAATATATTTTTTTGTCTTTTATTATGATAGGAAAGTATAGTATCAAGAAAGTTCGAAGACCCGGGACTGGAACTCGGGTTGCCCAAAGCTAAAAAATAAACGTTGTCAGGGCACTGACCATTAGGCTATAGAGGATAGTAATTTGTTGCAATTGGATAAATATTAGAACCTCATTGTGTAAGAAACATAGGGGGAACGGAATCCGACGGCAAATAGTTCAGCTGTCGAAATCCGTTCCCCCATCCCAATGATGAGAGATGTTGATTTATCGGCTTAAAATATGCTTATTCTATTCTGTGTGTGGATGGAGCTTAAACAGCATCAATTTGATAAATATTAGAACCTCAGTGTGTCAGAAATATGGGGGGGAACAGAATCCGACGGCAAAAAATAATACAAAAAAAAAATGTCGGAATCCATTCCCCCACTCCCATTATGAGAGGTGTTGATGTAATGGTTTAAAAAAATGCTGATTCTATTTTGTGTGTGGATGGAGCTTAACTTGCATCATTTTAAAGAATATATTTTTTTTGCCTTTTATTATGATAGGAAAGTATAGTATCAAGAAAGTTCGACGACCCGGGACTGGAACTCGGGTTGCCCAAAGCTAAAAAATAAACATTGTCAGGGCACTGACCACTAGGCTATAGAGGATAGTAATTTGTTGCAATTGGATAAATATTAGAACCTCATTGTGTAAGAAACATAGGGGGAACGGAATCCGACGGCAAATAGTTCAGCTGTCGAAATCCGTTCCCCCACCCCAATGATGAGAAATGTTGATGTATTGGCTTAAAATATGCTGATTCTATTTTGTGTGTGGATGGAGCTTAACTTGCATCAATTTCATAAATTTTGGAACCTCAGTGTGTCAGAAATATGGGGGGAACAGAATCCGACAGCAAAAAAACATAAAACTGTCGGAATCCATTCCCCCACTCCCATTATGAGAGGTGTTGATGTAATGGCTTAAAAAAATGCTG
This sequence comes from Abramis brama, assembly GCF_963993115.1. Lineage (NCBI taxonomy): Eukaryota > Metazoa > Chordata > Actinopteri > Cypriniformes > Leuciscidae > Abramis > Abramis brama. Next base: position 26,343,862 of record NC_139983.1, read on the forward strand.
ATTCTATTTTGTGTGTGGATGGAGCTTAACTTGCATCATTTTAAAGAATATATGTTTTTGCCTTTTATTATGATAGGAAAGTATAGTATTAAGAAAGTTCGACGACCCGGGACTGGAACTCGGGTTGCCCAAAGCTAAAAAATAAACGTTGTCAGGGCACTGAGCACTAGGCTATAGAGGATAGTAATTTGTTGCAATTGGATAAATATTAGAACCTCATTGTGTAAGAAACATAGGGGGAACGGAATCCGACGGCAAATAGTTCAGCTGTCGAAATCCGTTCCCCCATCCCAATGATGAGAGATGTTGATTTATCGGCTTAAAATATGCTTATTCTATTCTGTGTGTGGATGGAGCTTAAACAGCATCAATTTGATAAATATTAGAACCTCAGTGTGTCAGAAATATGGGGGGGAACAGAATCCGACAGCAAAAAATAATACAAAAAAAAAAACTGTCGGAATCCGTTCCCCCACTCCCATTATGAGAGGTGTTGATGTAATGGCTTAAATAATGCTGATTCTATTTTGTGTGTGGATGGAGCTTAACTTGCATCATTTTAAAGAATACATTTCTTTGCCTTTTATTATGATAGGAAAGTATAGTATCAAGAAAGTTCGATGACCCGGGACTTGAACTGGGGTCGCACAAAGCTAGAAAATAAACATTGTCAAGGAACTGACCACTAGGCTATAGAGGCTTGTAAAGAGCTGCAATCTGATAAATATTAGAACCAGAGGTGGAAAGAGTACTGAAAATTTGTACTCAAGTACAAGTACCGTTACATTGCTGAAATAATACTCAATTACAAGTAAAAGTACTGGTGTCAAAAAAGTAATTAAGTAAAAGTACAAATTACTCTTCTCAAAAACTACTCAGAGTACTAGTTACTAATTACTTTTTAGCTGGCGATAGTTAATGCATTACCAATAAAAATATACAACCAAATCATAGATTTATGTAGAAAATACCTACTTTTAACACATTTTTACCTTATTGTGGAAGGACATTAATTAGTGAATACTGGAATTTCTAACTTCAATATGACACCTTGAAATATGTCAATATTCAGTAGGCCTATAATTTTTAATACCATCGGGAAAACTACTACGTACTAAATATTTTAATATCTACATTTTTGTCCATCCATTTTGTCAAGGCAATCATTATTTTCAAGCATTGAAAAGCACAACACTCATTGTAACAGTAATCTATTTGAATGGAAAAGTTTAATTCAAGTCTTCTGAAGAGATGTAGCCTACATCGACTTTATAAGGTGAGATTTTAATTTAGGCTTTTGTTTACATATTTAAACATTGATCAATAACCATTACAATAATCTAATATTTACTCACTCAGTGTATTTGTCTTTACAATAGGGTAACGTGAACTGTTGCAATAGCTCACACACAGCACAAGGAAGCTTGATTTCAATTCAAACTGAATTTAATTTGCAAAAAGACTAGATTTTTCATAACTTTTGACAGCGTTTATTTCAAGAGCATGGAGAGATTGGAGCTGGACGTCATTTGAGTCTGCAGTGAGAACCACTTGGAGAGATTCGCGATTACACATGATATGACACACAGTCCGAGAGCGCACACTCAATATCCGAGTCCAGTTCATTCGTAGCCTACATTTGAGAGCTCGCGTCCAGTTTTCTGCGATTACATGAATGTGCCCTCGCGTTATAATATTGTTCGTGACATTTGCCATTAAAATATGCCATAGAAACTTGCAGGTATTAATACAATTATGCGTAATAGGCCTACCTGCAATCCCGCGCTGAGAGGAGGCGGGTGTGTCAAACTCGCTGTCGTTGAGATGAGAGAATGAGAACGCACAGCTGGTATCGTATTGGTGTAGGCCTATAGGCCAAAATGAGTATTGACAGATATTTCAGTATTGATATGTATCAAAATATAGATATTTTGACAATACTACTGTGTAGTTTGTTGTTCCAAACTTTCAGTACAGCCATTAATCACTCTGAGCTCCTCGCCTCCTTCATGATCAGCTCTTCAAAACCTGCTGCGACTGCGGCGGCTTTCATTCAGTCCAAATATCAGGGGTTTTATTGGTCCGTTTACGATCGAATATTTTTATTGGCTACCGAAATGCCATTCAAAGATTTGAATATCAATTCAAATTGTACTCAGTAACGAAATGTGATTTTACAAGTAGCGAAGTAGATTACTTAGCTTAATATGTACTTGAGTACAAGTAAAATTACAGATTTAAAAATATACTCAAAAAAGTACAAGTACCCAAAAAAACGACTTAATTACAGTAACGTGAGTAGTTGTAATTCGTTACTTCCACCTCTGATTAGAACCTCATTGTGTAAGAAACATAGGGGGAACGGAATCCATCGGCAAATAGTTCAGCTGTCGAAATCCGTTCCCCCACCCCAATGATGAGATATGTTGATGTATTGGCTTAAAATATGCTGATTCTATTTTGTGTGTGGATGGAGCTTAACTTGCATCAATTTCATAAATTTTGGAACCTCAGTGTGTCAGAAATATGGGGGGAACAGAATCCGACAGCAAAAAAACATAAAACTGTCGGAATCCATTCCCCCACTCCCATTATGAGAGGTGTTGATGTAATGGCTTAAAAAAAATGCTGATTCTATTTTGTGTGTGGATGGAGCTTAACTTGCATCATTTTAAAGAATATATTTTTTTGTCTTTTATTATGATAGGAAAGTATAGTATCAAGAAAGTTCGACGACCCGGGACTGGAACTCGGGTTGCCCAAAGCTAAAAAATAAACGTTGTCAGGGCACTGACCATTAGGCTATAGAGGATAGTAATTTGTTGCAATTGGATAAATATTAGAACCTCATTGTGTAAGAAACATAGGGGGAACGGAATCCGACGGCAAATAGTTCAGCTGTCGAAATCCGTTCCCCCACCCCAATGATGAGAAATGTTGATGTATTGGCTTAAAATATGCTGATTCTATTTTGTGTGTGGATGGAGCTTAACTTGCATCAATTTCATAAATTTTGGAACCTCAGTGTGTCAGAAATATGGGGGGAACAGAATCCGACAGCAAAAAAACATAAAACTGTCGGAATCCATTCCCCCACTCCCATTATGAGAGGTGTTGATGTAATGGCTTAAAAAAAATGCTGATTCTATTTTGTGTGTGGATGGAGCTTAACTTGCATCATTTTAAAGAATTTATTTTTTTGTCTTTTATTATGATAGGAAAGTATAGTATCAAGAAAGTTCGACGACCCGGGACTGGAACTCGGGTTGCCCAAAGCTAAAAAATAAACGTTGTCAGGGCACTGACCATTAGGCTATAGAGGATAGTGATTTGTTGCAATTGGATAAATATTAGAACCTCATTGTGTAAGAAACATAGGGGGAACGGAATCCGACGGCAAATAGTTCAGCTGTCGAAATCCGTTCCCCCCTCCCAATGATGAGAGATGTTGATTTATCGGCTTAAAATATGCTTATTCTATTCTGTGTGTGGATGGAGCTTAAACAGCATCAATTTGATAAATATTAGAACCTCAGTGTGTCAGAAATATGGGGGGGAACAGAATCCGACGGCAAAAAATAATGCAAAAAAAAAAAACTGTCGGAATCCGTTCCCCCACTCCCATTATGAGAGGTGTTGATGTAATGGCTTAAATAATGCTGATTCTATTTTGTGTGTGGATGGAGCTTAACTTGCATCATTTTAAAGAATACATTTCTTTGCCTTTTATTATGATAGGAAAATATAGTATCAAGAAAGTTCGATGACCCGGGACTTGAACTGGGGTCGCACAAAGCTAGAAAATAAACATTGCCAAGGAGCTGACCACTAGGCTATAGAGGCTTGTAAAGAGCTGCAATCTGATAAATATTAGAACCTCATTGTGTAAGAAACATAGGGGGAACGGAATCCATCGGCAAATAGTTCGGCTGTCGAAATCCGTTCCCCCACCCCAATGATGAGATATGTTGATGTATTGGCTTAAAATATGCTGATTCTATTTTGTGTGTGGATGGAGCTTAACTTGCATCAATTTCATAAATTTTGGAACCTCAGTGTGTTAGAAATATGGGGGGAACAGAATCCGACGGCAAAAAATAAATAAAACTGTCGGAATCCGTTTCCCCACTCCCATTATGAGAGGTGTTGATGTAATGGCTTAAAAAAATGCTGATTCTATTTTGTGTGTGGATGGAGCTTAACTTGCATCATTTTAAAGAATATATTTTTTTGCCTTTTATTATGATAGGAAAGTATAGTATCAGGAAAGTTCGACGACCCGGGACTGGAACTCGGGTTGCCCAAAGCTAAAAAATAAACGTTGTCAGGGCACTGACCACTAGGCTATAGAGGATAGTAATTTATTGCAATTGGATAAATATTAGAACCTCATTGTGTAAGAAACATAGGGGGAACGGAATCCGACGGCAAATAGCTCAGCTGTCGAAATCCGTTCCCCCACCCCAATGATGAGAGATGTTGATTTATCGGCTTAAAATATGCTTATTCTATTCTGTGTGTGGATGGAGCTTAAACAGCATCAATTTGATAAATATTAGAACCTCAGTGTGTCAGAAATATGGGGGGGAACAGAATCTGACGGCAAAAAAAAAAAAAAAAAAAAAAACTGTCGGAATCCGTTCCCCCACTCCCATTATGAGAGGTGTTGATGTAATGACTTAAAAAATGCTGATTCTATTTTGTGTGTGGATGGAGCTTAACTTGCATAATTTTAAAGAATATATTTTTTTGCCTTTTATTATGATAGGAAAGTATAGTATCAAGAAAGTTCGACGACCCGGGACATGAACTCGGGTCGCCCAAAGCTAAAAAATAAACATTGTCAGGGAAATGACCACTAGGCTATAGAGGATTGGTAATTTCTGAAATCTTATAGAACCTCATTGTGTAAGAAACACACAAGGAACGGAATCCGACGGCAAATAGTTCAGCTGTCGAAATCCGTTCCCCCACCCCAATGATGAGAGATGTTGATGTATTGGCTTAAAATATGCTTATTCTATTCTGTGTGTGGATGGAGCTTAAACAGCATCAATTTCATAAATATTGGAACCTCAGTGTGTCAGAAATATGGGGGGAACAGAATCCGACGGCAAAAAAAAAATAAAACTGTCGGAATCCGTTTCCCCACTCCCATTATGAGAGGTGTTGATGTAATGGTTTAAAAAAATGCTGATTCTATTTTGTGTGTGGATGGAGCTTAACTTGCATCATTTTAAAGAATATATTTTTTTGCCTTTTATTATGATAGGAAAGTATAGTATCAAGAAAGTTCGAAGACCCGGGACTGGAACTCGGGTTGCCCAAAGCTAAAAAATAAACGTTGTCAGGGCACTGACCATTAGGCTATAGAGGATAGTAATTTGTTGCAATTGGATAAATATTAGAACCTCATTGTGTAAGAAACATAGGGGGAACGGAATCCGACGGCAAATAGTTCAGCTGTCGAAATCCGTTCCCCCATCCCAATGATGAGAGATGTTGATTTATCGGCTTAAAATATGCTTATTCTATTCTGTGTGTGGATGGAGCTTAAACAGCATCAATTTGATAAATATTAGAACCTCAGTGTGTCAGAAATATGGGGGGGAACAGAATCCGACGGCAAAAAATAATACAAAAAAAAAACTGTCGGAATCCGTTCCCCCACTCCCATTATGAGAGGTGTTGATGTAATGGCTTAAATAATGCTGATTCTATTTTGTGTGTGGATGGAGCTTAACTTGCATCATTTTAAAGAATACATTTCTTTGCCTTTTATTATGATAGGAAAGTATAGTATCAAGAAAGTTCGATGACCCGGGACTTGAACTGGGGTCGCACAAAGCTAGAAAATAAACATTGTCAAGGAACTGACCACTAGGCTATAGAGGCTTGTAAAGAGCTGCAATCTGATAAATATTAGAACCTCATTGTGTAAGAAACATAGGGGGAACAGAATCCATCGGCAAATAGTTCAGCTATCGAAATCCATTCCCCCACCCCAATGATGAGATATGTTGATGTATTGGCTTAAAATATGCTGATTCTATTTTGTGTGTGGATGGAGCTTAACTTGCATCAATTTCATAAATTTTGGAACCTCAGTGTGTCAGAAATATGGGGGGAACAGAATCCGACAGCAAAAAAACATAAAACTGTCGGAATCCATTCCCCCACTCCCATTATGAGAGGTGTTGATGTAATGGCTTAAAAAAAATGCTGATTCTATTTTGTGTGTGGATGGAGCTTAACTTGCATCATTTTAAAGAATTTATTTTTTTGTCTTTTATTATGATAGGAAAGTATAGTATCAAGAAAGTTCGACGACCCGGGACTGGAACTCGGGTTGCCCAAAGCTAAAAAATAAACGTTGTCAGGGCACTGACCATTAGGCTATAGAGGATAGTGATTTGTTGCAATTGGATAAATATTAGAACCTCATTGTGTAAGAAACATAGGGGGAACGGAATCCGACGGCAAATAGTTCAGCTGTCGAAATCCGTTCCCCCATCCCAATGATGAGAGATGTTGATTTATCGGCTTAAAATATGCTTATTCTATTCTGTGTGTGGATGGAGCTTAAACAGCATCAATTTGATAAATATTAGAACCTCAGTGTGTCAGAAATATGGGGGGGAACAGAATCCGACGGCAAAAAATAATACAAAAAAAAAACTGTCGGAATCCGTTCCCCCACTCCCATTATGAGAGGTGTTGATGTAATGGTTTAAAAAAAATGCTGATTCTATTTTGTGTGTGGATGGAGCTTAACTTGCATCATTTTAAAGAATATATTTTTTTGCCTTTTATTATGATAGGAAAGTATAGTATCAAGAAAGTTCGACGACCCGGGACTGGAACACGGGTTGCCCAAAGCTAAAAAATAAACATTGTCAGGGCACTGACCACTAGGCTATAGAGGATAGTAATTTGTTGCAATTGGATAAATATTAGAACCTCATTGTGTAAGAAACATAGGGGGAACGGAATCCGACGGCAAATAGTTCAGCTGTCGAAATCCGTTCCCCCACCCCAATGATGAGAAATGTTGATGTATTGGCTTAAAATATGCTGATTCTATTTTGTGTGTGGATGGAGCTTAACTTGCATCAATTTCATAAATTTTGGAACCTCAGTGTGTCAGAAAAATGGGGGGAACAGAATCCGACGACAAAAAAACATAAAACTGTCGGAATCCATTAACCCCACTCCCATTATGAGATGTGTTGATGTAATGGCTTAAAAAAATGCTGATTCTATTTTGTGTGTGGATGGAGCTTAACTTGCATCATTTTAAAGAATATATGTTTTTGCCTTTTATTATGATAGGAAAGTATAGTATTAAGAAAGTTCGACGACCCGGGACTGGAACTCGGGTTGCCCAAAGCTAAAAAATAAACGTTGTCAGGGAACTGACCATTAGGCTATAGAGGATAGTGATTTGTTGCAATTGGATAAATATTAGAACCTCATTGTGTAAGAAACATAGGGGGAACGGAATCCGACGGCAAATAGTTCAGCTGTCGAAATCCGTTCCCCCATCCCAATGATGAGAGATGTTGATTTATCGGCTTAAAATATGCTTATTCTATTCTTTGTGTGGATGGAGCTTAAACAGCATCAATTTGATAAATATTAGAACCTCAGTGTGTCAGAAATATGGGGGGGAACAGAATCCGACGGCAAAAAATAATACAAAAAAAAAACTGTCGGAATCCGTTCCCCCACTCCCATTATGAGAGGTGTTGATGTAATGGTTTAAAAAAAATGCTGATTCTATTTTGTGTGTGGATGGAGCTTAACTTGCATCATTTTAAAGAATATATTTTTTTGCCTTTTATTATAATAGGAAAGTATAGTATCAAGAAAGTTCGACGACCCGGGACTGGAACTCGGGTTGCCCAAAGCTAAAAAATAAACATTGTCAGGGCACTGACCACTAGGCTATAGAGGATAGTAATTTGTTGCAATTGGATAAATATTAGAACCTCATTGTGTAAGAAACATAGGGGGAACGGAATCCGACGGCAAATAGTTCAGCTGTCGAAATCCGTTCCCCCATCCCAATGATGAGAGATTTTTTTGCTGTCGGAGAGAATCCGACAGCAAAAAAACATAAAACTGTCGGAATCCATTCCCCCACTCCCATTATGAGAGGTGTTGATGTAATGGCTTAAAAAAATGCTGATTCTATTTTGTGTGTGGATGGAGCTTAACTTGCATCATTTTAAAGAATATATGTTTTTGCCTTTTATTATGATAGGAAAGTATAGTATTAAGAAAGTTCGACGACCCGGGACTGGAACTCGGGTTGCCCAAAGCTAAAAAATAAACGTTGTCAGGGCACTGACCATTAGGCTATAGAGGATAGTGATTTGTTGCAATTGGATAAATATTAGAACCTCATTGTGTAAGAAACATAGGGGGAACGGAATCCGACGGCAAATAGTTCAGCTGTCGAAATCCGTTCCCCCATCCCAATGATGAGAGATGTTGATTTATCGGCTTAAAATATGCTTATTCTATTCTGTGTGTGGATGGAGCTTAAACAGCATCAATTTGATAAATATTAGAACCTCAGTGTGTCAGAAATATGGGGGGGAACAGAATCCGACGGCAAAAAATAATACAAAAAAAAAAAACTGTCGGAATCCGTTCCCCCACTCCCATTATGAGAGGTGTTGATGTAATGGTTTAAAAAAAATGCTGATTCTATTTTGTGTGTGGATGGAGCTTAACTTGCATCATTTTAAAGAATATATTTTTTTGCCTTTTATTATGATAGGAAAGTATAGTATCAAGAAAGTTCGACGACCCGGGACTGGAACTCGGGTTGCCCAAAGCTAAAAAATAAACATTGTCAGGGCACTGACCACTAGGCTATAGAGGATAGTAATTTGTTGCAATTGGATAAATATTAGAACCTCATTGTGTAAGAAACATAGGGGGAACGGAATCCGACGGCAAATAGTTCAGCTGTCGAAATCCGTTCCCCCATCCCAATGATGAGAGATTTTTTTGCTGTCGGAGAGAATCCGACAGCAAAAAAACATAAAACTGTCGGAATCCATTCCCCCACTCCCATTATGAGAGGTGTTGATGTAATGGCTTAAAAAAATGCTGATTCTATTTTGTGTGTGGATGGAGCTTAACTTGCATCATTTTAAAGAATATATGTTTTTGCCTTTTATTATGATAGGAAAGTATAGTATTAAGAAAGTTCGACGACCCGGGACTGGAACTCGGGTTGCCCAAAGCTAAAAAATAAACGTTGTCAGGGCACTGACCATTAGGCTATAGAGGATAGTGATTTGTTGCAATTGGATAAATATTAGAACCTCATTGTGTAAGAAACATAGGGGGAACGGAATCCGACGGCAAATAGTTCAGCTGTCGAAATCCGTTCCCCCATCCCAATGATGAGAGATGTTGATTTATCGGCTTAAAATATGCTTATTCTATTCTGTGTGTGGATGGAGCTTAAACAGCATCAATTTGATAAATATTAGAACCTCAGTGTGTCAGAAATATGGGGGGGAACAGAATCCGACGGCAAAAAATAATACAAAAAAAAAACTGTCGGAATCCGTTCCCCCACTCCCATTATGAGAGGTGTTGATGTAATGGTTTAAAAAAAATGCTGATTCTATTTTGTGTGTGGATGGAGCTTAACTTGCATCATTTTAAAGAATATATTTTTTTGCCTTTTATTATGATAGGAAAGTATAGTATCAAGAAAGTTCGACGACCCGGGACTGGAACTCGGGTTGCCCAAAGCTAAAAAATAAACATTGTCAGGGCACTGACCACTAGGCTATAGAGGATAGTAATTTGTTGCAATTGGATAAATATTAGAACCTCATTGTGTAAGAAACATAGGGGGAACGGAATCCGACGGCAAATAGTTCAGCTGTCGAAATCCGTTCCCCCACCCCAATGATGAGAAATGTTGATGTATTGGCTTAAAATATGCTGATTCTATTTTGTGTGTGGATGGAGCTTAACTTGCATCAATTTCATAAATTTTGGAACCTCAGTGTGTCAGAAATATGGGGGGAACAGAATCCGACAGCAAAAAAACATAAAACTGTCGGAATCCATTCCCCCACTCCCATTATGAGAGGTGTTGATGTAATGGCTTAAAAAAATGCTGATTCTATTTTGTGTGTGGATGGAGCTTAACTTGCATCATTTTAAAGAATATATGTTTTTGCCTTTTATTATGATAGGAAAGTATAGTATTAAGAAAGTTCGACGACCCGGGACTGGAACTCGGGTTGCCCAAAGCTAAAAAATAAACGTTGTCAGGGCACTGACCACTAGGCTATAGAGGATAGTAATTTATTGCAATTGGATAAATATTAGAACCTCATTGTGTAAGAAACATAGGGGGAACGGAATCCGACGGCAAATAGTTCAGCTGTCAAAATCCGTTCCCCCACCCCAATGATGAGAGATGTTGATGTATTGGCTTAAAATATGCTTATTCTATTCTGTGTGTGGGTGGAGCTTAAACAGCATCAATTTCATAAATATTGGAACCTCAGTGTGTCAGAAATATGGGGGGAACAGAATACGACAGCAAAAAAAAAAAAACTGTCGGAATCCGTTCCCCCACTCCCATTATGAGAGGTGTTGATGTAATGGCTTAAATAATGCTGATTCTATTTTGTGTGTGGATGGAGCTTAACTTGCATCATTTTAAAGAATACATTTCTTTGCCTTTTATTATGATAGGAAAGTATAGTATCAAGAAATTTCGATGACCCGGTACTTGATCTCGGGTCGCCCAAAGCTAAAAAATAAATGTTATCAAGGCACTGACCACTAGGCTATAGAAGATAGCAATTGGTTGCAATTTGATAAATATTAGAACCTCATTGTGTAAGAAACATAGGGGGAACAGATTCCGACGGCAAATAGTTCAGCTGTCAAAATCCGTTCCCCCACCCCAATGATGAGAGATGTTGATGTATTGGCTTAAAATATGCTTATTCTATTCTGTGTGTGGATGGAGCTTAAACAGCATCAATTTGATAAATATTGGAACCTCAGTGTGTCAGAAATATGGGGGGAACAGAATCCGACGGCAAAAAAAAAAAACTGTCGGAATCCGTTCCCCCACTCCCATTATGAGAGGTGTTGATGTAATGGCTTAAATAATGCTGATTCTATTTTGTGTGTGGATGGAGCTTAACTTGCATCATTTTAAACAATATATTTTTTTGGCCTTTTATTATGATAGGAAAGTATAGTATCAAGAAAGTTTGATGACCCGGGACTTGAACTCAGGTCGCCCAAAGCTAAAAAATAAACTTTATCAGGGAACTAACCACTAGGCTATAGAGGCTGGTAAATAGTTGCAATCTGATAAATATTAGAACCTCATTGTGTTAGAAACATAGGGGGAACGGAATCCGACGGCAAATAGTTCAGCCGTCGAAATCCGTTCCCCCACACCAATGATGAGAGATGTTGATGTATTGGCTTAAAATATGCTTATTCTATTCTGTGTGTGGATGGAGCTTAAACAGCATCAATTTGATAAATATTAGAACCTCAGTGTGTCAGAAATTTGGGGGGAACAGAATCCGACGGCAAAAAAAAACAACTGTTGCAATCCGTTCCCCCACTCCAATTATGAGAAGTGGTGATGTAATGGCTTAAAAAATGCTGATTCTATTTTGTGTGTGGATGGAGCTTAATATCTGCTAATTCTTTATTATCATGGTCTTTCTAATTACATTCTACTGACTAAAAGTAACTTTGCAAGTACATGTCAACTTATGTTTCCATTGAACACAAGAACGCATAGTAATCTCAGACAACTTAATCCAGATATTTTTATCAAATCTACAAATTTGTTTGAAGAACCAAATTTGCCAGAGATCAATCTAGCATCTGTCAAATCATCTCAGATGTATTAAGCGAGGTACGAAGAATGGACCCCAGGTCTTGGAGTCTCAACTAATATGCTAATTTAGTTGAATCAGGGGTTGATTTTGATTTTGATGATTGGAGAGTTCTAATGTTGTAATGAGTTCTACTGAGTGTTTGAAAATGTGTTCTATTGGTGTGCCTCCAAGGAACAAGGTATAGACAGACCTATAGTTTAGATCCAGCAGATATGACTTTAAGCTTCAGATGGCAGTGACCATCTGATATTGTTCACAAAACTATAAGACACTTTCTAAATCTGGAAAACTGTAATCTGATTGGCTGACTTGATACAACTTTAATGTTCTAATTTTAAAGGGTTGGTTTATGTCAAAACTAAAATTCTGCCATTACGCCCCCTCATGATGTTCCAAACTGGCTTGACTTGTGATTTGACCCATACAATTAAAGTACGTAAGATAAAAAAAATTTTGACCTCGCTGACAGGTATTCTATGACAAAAAACAAAACAAAAAATTGATCAAAATTTTATTCCACTATTATCCTTAGATGAACCCGCCTCTAAACAGTAAATAATCACAAAACAAATGATGGTAGGTTTTTTTCCATGTTACACCTCTTGGCCAAAATAAGATGCAATGTGGACCAGACCTTTTGCTGTTTAATGACTCTCAGACTACCGTAGACAGAAAGAGCAAGAGAGAAGGGACACAGAGGTGACTGAAGAGGAAAGAGAGTAAAATAACGAGCTCTGATTAGACTCCATATTATGTATGCATCTCCATACTTCCTCCCTGCTCCCCTTTTATTAAGGATCTTATGATGTGCCATCATTCATGTCTGTGTGTCATTCTTCCCCTCTGAATGGGATCATAATCTTCTCAGCTTTGCTTTTAATGGCAAAAGTGACAATATGCTAATACCTGCTGGGTGTGCACCTCAATTTGACACCTCTGTGATTCTGTGGGTTAGCGTAGGCAGATGTGCCCACTGAAGTGTAACCGGCAGGGCCACGTAACAGGCTTACTCATTAATGAGGCTCTGACAAACCACAAGCATGCCAATTAATGGGACTGAATGAACCCTTTAAACTGGAAGATTAAGAACTGGCGCGTACTGACGAGACAACGGAGACCGTAGCTGTAATGTATTCCAAACTATGGCGGAAGACTCCGATGGTAATGGTTTCACACAGGACACTGTCAGTGCCAGTGCTCTCATATTGGGAGGTAAAAAGGCAAGACAGATGGATTGTTCTGTCAAAGAACTGTAAAGATTGTAGACTGGTACGCAAAGTGCACCAAAGGTCAAAGCTTGTTTATCTCGAGCACCACAAGAAAGTCTTCTAAAAAGGGTCTTGTAGTAGGAGTAATAGGCAACTGACAGTTTATGGATCTCGTTGTGTGGCAGGCCTGATTAGGTGTGTGTCCACCTGACATGTTACCTGCCTTTGTCTGGAAGAGACTGTAGAAGTTGAAGACCCATGAGAGATGACCCCACTAGCACCCTGTCCACCACTGACAAATGTCTTCTCCGCAGGGTAGTGTCAATCAGGCAGCACAAGCACTTTATTGAACTGCTGCCAAGATTGGGGACGGGACAAGTGACCGCATGAGTTTTTTTTCCACTCTTCCTTCCTTGTTCTGTTCACCTTGTGTCCCATTTGTACAATCTATGTCTTTCCTTCCGAGATGGGTGAAGGTACGCTGAGGAAGCACGGAAGGGTGTTTGAGAAGATTGCTGAGAAGCTGCAATGGAACAAAGCACATAAGGGTGGTCAGCCCAGTGAGTGGTCTGACATAGGCCCCTCAGTAGGCTGCATTGATTGTTCTCTCCTCTCCCTCGACCCCTCACTATAGCAGGAGGCCTCAAGCAAAATGCCGGTAATTGATCCTACAGTATATCCCCTTGTGCGTTTTCCTGGCCTGCAGATGCTGCAGGGGATGTTTCACTACTAATGCACCCCCTTGTTTTGGCACTTGCTGTTCCTGCTGCGGTAACCCCTTAAATCTCAGCAAGACTGGATCATTAGTCTGAGGAACATCCAGTATTCAGAAGCCAATATTTTTATTATGTTTTTCACCATCCCAATTATTGGCAATTCCTATAGAGGGTCTGATGCAGAATCATTGACATTTCAGTTGGACCCCACACTCTCTGATAAATGGTACGAAAGCTGTCACTGGGGCGGTACCCTTTCAAAAGATATACCTTTGAACCTTATTAACCCCTAAGGGTGAATATTAGTATCTTAGTAAATAGTACCAAAAGTGTATATAATAATACCTTTAGAAAGGGTACTTCCCAGTGATAGCTTTTTTACCTTTGCAGTGAGAAACCAAAGCTTGTGATCAACTCCAGCGACTGCCCATGCAGATGAAAGTAAATCATCACTACCAATTTGTTCCATTGTCCTGCTACAATCAATCACCACATGAAGTTTTCATATCTCAAAGACAGACTCTTGTATCCAAACAATGTATCCACTATTGTATCCAAACAAACCTACTGTCAGATGGAGTTTTTAGGTACTCTTTAGTTGCTCTGCTTGAGTTAAGCACCTTCCAGAGAGCTCTGATACCAAGCATAAAATCTATAAACTGACAGTGTTTCTGTAACTTATTCAGAGCCAAATTGGGTATTCAGGTTAGTTTTCACCTTCTGCAAGTTGTAAGAGAACTGCAAATGCTAAATTATAAGCTTCATTGGTCAGGCTAATTAATGGTTCATAGCATACCCTTGAATTGATTACTCTAAATGAGAGCAGCCAAATCACACAGGTTTGACCCTCATAGCTAACTGTGAATGAGTTACTGGTCCGTGGGACATAACACTTTGAAAAACCAACTTGTTATTATCGGTCTGTTCATTACGTCCTCGCTATTACAGTCCTTCATCGTACCTCTCTAGTCAGGCAGCTCTTTTACGAACTTGCTTTATTGCTACCTTCGCCCTGGCTGCTTGTTGCTAATGAATAACGCTCTGATAGGGTTCCGTCAGACTACATTTTAAGAGCATATTTTTTAAAAAAAGGATCTATGTAGGGCAAAAGGATACTAGACAGAACTACATCTTGTAATTGGGTATTTATCTTGTAGTTTCTTTTGTCATTTTAAAATCATCTCAATTTGTCACTATCCTACTTTGACCAAATAAATGGAGCAAAAATGGGTCTTGTACATATGTGTCTACAACACATTGTTATCAACACTTACTTTCTTCTCCTCTACAGTGAACATGATTTCTCTACCAACACCTTCCCAAAATGAACGAAGTCTGCCCAGCAACCAATTGGCTGGAAGTTTCAGTTCAGGAAGCACCAATTACAGCAGCATCTGTGATAGTCCCTTATGTTTTGTCTGATGTGGATGAGGTGCTACATGTTGTCAGCCGCAGACCTCTCTCGTGTTGCCTTGTCCGATGTCACACTCTTGCATCATGAGGTGAAGATGGAGTGTGTTGTCTCAGCCACAGACGGATGTCCGCAGTTGGCCTCTGGAGTCTCAGACCACAAAGTGAGAGGAGTAATTGAGTATCAGTGGTCAGCCCCCTTCAGGCTTACTAAAGGGGGAAGAGATCATGCCTCCAAATACCTTTAAGCTCAGTCGAATCTGGCACACATTAATCTCTTTGTTTCCAACTGTTTAAAAGCCAAGAATTCTCACAAACTGCACGATAGCTGTACATTTGGCATAACCAAGAAAATGAATAATCTGCTTTAAAAACATACAAATACAGTATGAGCATGAGTCATATATGTGTGTGTATATATATATATATATATATGTATGGTATAAAATGTAGTAAATTACATTTACAGCATTGTGCACAGTGCCAGCATGTGTTCGCCAAATAAAATGAGCGTTCCCAATTTGGCTTCTAACTGACACACCAATTCATTTTAACATGACTATATTTATTTTCTACTCTGTAAACCAAACTGTGTGAATCAGTTCCAAATCATAACACTGTCCTATGTCACAAGGAACAAACTTCAGACACAGTATTTGAGCTTAAACTTTACAACACCGGTGACAGAAATGGGGTTTGAAGACTATTCACAGTGCGGCGATGTCACCACCATGTCTCGGATTGCCTTTGAGTTGCACCATATCGAACCCCTGCTGATGTGGTTACCTTAGTGCCACAGTGATGAGATGGAAAAAAATATTTTAAGTAAAAAAAGAAAATGAACAAAATGCGAGCAATAACTCTTCATGTTTTCAGTCTTGTGGTGGAATATCCTCTTTTCTCCCGGGAATGGCTTTTGTTCTTGCTGGAATCAGAATATCAATCAAAGCAAACTGTAAATGAGACACAGAGGGATGTGAAAGTAGTGCTGTTGCTAATTGATCAATGGCTTGTTCAAGGACTTAAGAGCCTGACTGGTCTCATTAGCTCAACTGTACGGGGGTCTTTGAATACGGCACCTTTCAGAGAAAACATCGCCAGAGGGCATTCTTACTCCCCTCAAATAAAACTGCAACTGAAAATGTGCAGGGCTTTCAATGAGTTTATTTGGTGCTGTCATCCCTTCAAAGTGTTGTTGTTTCTTGCAGTTGGCAGACAGATGCTATGTTCAAAGTGTTAGGTTCCTTGTTTTTTCCTTCAGCTACAACTTAGGGCTATCAAGGACTTAGTGCACAAGTGATCCTCTAATACCCCGAATTTCATACAATTGTGTTGCCCGAAAATGAAAAGAAATACAACATAAAAAAATCTCTGGCTCTCACAAGCATGGCCATTAGCGCTCTAAAGACTGGACTGGGTTTAACTTGTCAGAGGACTTCAAAGCCGGCGGCTCTGGTCTCTCAGAATCCGTTCGGGCTGATGGGGAATTATTGATTGCGTGCTAAAACATCTCAGGGCGCTGGTGTACAACATTGGGCTTTTAAATGCAGTCCCTCAGACACAGAGCATACATAATGCATTTGTTTCCATCAGAAAGGTAGATACATTAGAAATAGTGAGGTCAATCTTTTGGTTTAGTCAAACTTTTGCTAAAGCACTACCACAGGTTTATACAGGGGATTTAGTGTGCAAATTATACAAAGACTAAAAGTTATCATATCTTATCTACTTTAAAATCTTTTTGATGGTGAAGTATGTCATTTTTGTGCCACTAGAGAAACAAAACATACTTTTTCTTAAACTTCAAGGACTGTCTCAGGGGTTGATTTAGATTAAAACAAATTTAAAATTGTTGTTATATATATATATATATATAGTAACAATAAAACTGGATTATTTTTTTTTTTTTTTTTTTTTTTTTCATGCCTTCATCATTTAAGTGTCATTAGCACTATACCAAAAATGTTGCTTCTAAAATTAGAGTTATCGTTCACTAAGGAGACAACAGTGTCAATAAAGAGCTTGAGATGAAATAGAGTAGGTTGTCAACCAAAATACCTATTACCACTGTGTTTACTGCTGCCAAGAGGCTGCGCCATTACATACAACCCAGTCACATGTGACACTCGTTCGTGAAATCACCAAGTGGCGCAAAGGGACAGTTGGCACCATTGCTCTGTAAGGCTGGAATTTTTACATTTTCACTAATCATTAAGATTAAATAATGAAATAAATTACTGGTAAAAATAATAACAATAATAAAATAGCATTAAAAATGTAATCTTGGCTACTTTATCATATACTGTAAATGCATAATGTTGCAGCTATTTGACTTTTGTTACAGTGAAATATTACAGTGACGACACTGAATGAAGTGCTTACTTTTTACTGTTTAATACTAGCCAATATTTTGGATAATAACACATGCATTATGCCATCATATATATAAAACTATAGAAAAGGTGGTTTACTCTGAATGGGAACGAGTGATATAGCCTAGTTTTCTATTTTAGAAATTGGGAGGGGGGAATTCAATAATAATCGAGTCCACAGAGGTCCTGCATTACTGTTTTTTTCCCATTTATTCTTCCTTTCTCACCTTAGTAGGCTTCCATACATTTGGAAATGACTTTCCCGAATGATTTCCTGAAATGACATTAGCTGCCACATGTAGCACTATTTGAAAGTTTTTTCAAAAGTACAAATCTATAATAAAATGCTAGATAACGGCAATGGAAAACGCTCCAACATACTTCTGTTGCTATGGTTACCTCCTTAGGCAAACAACTTCTGTTCGCAAGCATCTGTTCAGCGCAAGTTGAAAGTTCACACTCAACATTTTGTTTTGACTTCCTTTGAGGGGAAGTTTTAGTGAAATTTTTGTTCCATCCACCATCCATTCTTTTTTCTTAAGCGCAAATTAAAGACTAATTCAAACATAGCACAATTTCTTATCAAATTGCTCTGGGACCATTTTGATTAATAAGAGCTGAAGCTGCATTCAGATCACACAGGTGCTCTAAATGAGCAAGGTCAAAGGTCAGATGGTCAGTGCAGAAGCAATTTGCACCCTGCGAATAATTTTCGTCCTGGACTGCTGCTGTGAAAATGTCCATTTGTTTAGCAATTCAAATATTGATCCGTCTGCTTCCAGGGGTGTTGTTCCGCACGGATGTTGAACATGCACCTTTCTATTGAACCTGAATAAATATATGGTAACGACCAGCCAGAGCGGCATTTATCAGACCAGTACAACTGAACTCTGACATGAATACAAACAAAACTGCTACCATGAAAAATGCACCAGGAACGTAATTGGGTGCCATGTGGAGCTCATCTCAGCAGACTATCCTCCAATCAAGCTCAAAACAGGTGCAGAGAATAGCACAGCTCCTTCCTCTTCTCATTTGGCTGTGTGCATGCGTGTGTGTGATAGGATGGGATGGGATAGGAAGTGGGGTTGGAAACAGCGGCTGTCCTCATTACCAGCAGGCTAACACCTGAGGGATGAGATGTATGTTGATGCCCAGACCTGATTTTCACCCCTATTATCACCAGCAGGGGGTCGTCGCCGTGACATTACGGGGGACAGAATGAGCGTGGATGGGGCAGAACTGGCGGCTTCCTCAAGAGGGCTACACAACTCGGGAGAAGAGCTTAATGATGAGGGGCTGCGTGCCATAAGACTGGTGTTAAGTCAGTGCGGCTTGGCTAAATCAATACCACCTGATGAGCTGTCCGACGACCTTAAGATGTGCATCAACTAAACAGAGTATGTTTTACCTCTCGTTCCCTTTTCCCTGTGTGTCAAAACTAATTGGGTAAGACTGCCTATCGTTTATTGATCAATCAAGCAGAATAGCTGTGGTCGGTGGTTGGCAGGCAAAGCTGCCATTACATTTTTTTTTTTTTTTACTGGTACTATAACTAAAGGGTTGGATCACTGAATAAGCTATAAGCTATAACATATTTACATTAAAAATTTAGGAATATTACATCAAAACATGACATTAGAGAGTAGCATGAGAAGTGGCACAAGGCTATATTAAGTTCCAGAATTGCTCAGAGAAGTGCAAGCTACAATAGTACAGAGAAGTAAGTATAGTGAGAATGGTTTAAAGGGATATTTCACCTAAAAACTTAATTCTGTCATGATTTCCTCACCGTCATGTTGTTGTGAATTTCTTCTGTGGAACACAAAAGAAGAAATTTAGCAGCATGTCCGAGCTTCTCTTCACATGAAAGTGTATGGGGACCAGTGGCTGTCAAGCTTCAAAATGACAAAATAAAGTTCATCATAAATCACACTGAATTAAATCAGTTAAATTGAATCAATTAAAAGGCTGAGTTTATTGTATTGAGATGAATTAAATATTCAATGTCATCACATTTATTTAACACTAATTTGACATTTGCTGCATTCAACTCATTGCAAAGGATTCCATTGCTTTACTATCTTAAAATGATTACCAATTTCTATTATAACTCAAATTAGTTTATCTGCTTATTGTTATGTTGTTGAGAAGAGTTGGGTTGGTTTATATAAACAACAGTAAAATGTATCTTTATAAATATAATTATAATATTGATATAAAGGATCCTTAAAATGGACAGTATTTATGTTTGCACAGTTTTAGAAATGTAAAAAATCTTAAAAATTGTACAGTCTCAGTATTTGTAAAAAAAAAAGGATGTTTAAATGTTGCATACAAATACCTAAGATTTTTACATGGCTTGGTTGAATTCTAATGTAGAATGTGGTCTGTTATTTCTTGATAACAGACCGCTGCTACGTATAACACACCGTTGCCATGCAAAGGAGAGAGTTGCTATGGACGCATGCAGGATTCTAACCGTATCGACAAAATGGACTATTTTCTTTAGCGGAAGCAATACAATCGTTTTTAAATCAATAAACTCCTTTTTAAATCAATATTTTGTGTCAAATTATTGATTTATTTGGTAGGTAGCCATGTAATAAGCGGGATAATGTAGAGCGAGGCGGTTGTTATAACGAATACAACCCCTTCAGGCTAATTCAAGACCCCTCCGCTTCACGTCGGGGTCCTGATCAGCCTTTCGGGGTTGTATTCGCTATAACAACCGCCTCGCTCTACATTATCCCTTACATAACAATGAGATAAGGCTCTAAGAACAGGCTGAAATTAAGGTGTTACACTGAAAGTTTTACTTTAATGGTCACCATTTACTTACACCATTCACTTGACATGTTTGGTTCGATTAAAACGAACACTGGTGCGACTGCTCTGTTAGTGCGGTTCATTTGAATAAGTGTAAACACTGCCATCCGAACCCTGGTGAGCACCAAACAAGTGGACCGAGACCACTTCCAAACGAACTCTGGTGCGGTTCGAATGAAATATAAACACAACACGGACCAAAGACATGTAAACGAACCAAAAATGGGACATGATTTCACAAGATGCTACTCTAAAAACGACAAAATGCTCAAGCATTCGTCGCCATAGTCGCGAGTTTGCCTATCGCGGTTCAGTACAGGCATCAGAACAACATTATCTCCTCGCAGCAGATCTTTGTTTGTGTGACGGAGGGATTCCTGCCGGTCCGCTGGTCAAGATACCATGTAGGCTATGCAGATACAACGAGCGCATTTAGCCTAGCACACAACATTGTTTTGGATGTTTGGTAAGTTCTGTCACGAAATATACATAATAAAAGCCAACCAATCAGGTTGTGAACGCATCCCTGTGCCTTTAGTTTCGGTATTTTTAGGTTCAGTGTTAAAATGCCACTGTAAACGCTAAGTGGACCAGGACTAACATTTATTTTTGGTCTGGACCAAATGAACCAAGCAATCCGAAGTACAAGTGTTAACACACTTAATTTTTGTATAGCATGTGGGAGAGTAGAATTCCTTCTACAAACAACTCCTTTTGTGTTCAACAAAATAAATACATTTGTCCTTGGTATCCCAAGGCTCCGCTCAGTCACTGATCACAGACTAAAACGTGCAGAAGTGAGCGAAGATTGGAGCTTGCAGATCAAATGATTCTTCTGTATCCAATTGTTAGTGCCTTGCACCTGATGCCAGTGAAAGTGTATTTTTCTGTATGGTAGCACTGCACTTAACTTAGTACTGTTCAGAACTTAGTTCAGTTGATCATTTGGGATATATTCCCTGAACTTTATAACAGTGTTCAGCTGGACTTCAGGAAACCTAAATTATTATATCAAGTCTAGTCTGTATCCAGCAAAGGGAACACAACCTTCTCTATTCCTTATCCCCAGACTTACACATCACCTGTTGCAATGAATTTTATTGAATTTTAACAGTGTGAAAAAGCTCCTACAGACACCGTACCAAAGATCACGTTTTTAGTGAGACCCTAATTCATAGTCTGAGCTCTGATTGCCCGCCTGGGACTGTTGTATAAAGCAGCTACGAGTCTCTTTCTGGTGCCCCAGAGTGCCATTCCACATGTGGCAGTCCCGAGGGCCAGGCGAATGGGCGTCTACATTACAAATAGCAGTTGGGAAAGCAATTGCATGTCCACAAACGCTCTCCACATCAGGAAGCGTTCACATTTTCCTGCCCTTGGAACACATTTACAATGTTATGTAAAAAAATAACAAGATTAATGAGATTTCAGATACTCCCCTCGATCTCACATCAGCTCACTCTGTGAGTTCTCTTTTAACTGCAAGGTTATGCACCAGACCGAAATTCTCTAGTGGAAAGGAAACCTTTATAAGGGCCGTCACATAAAAACACTGTTTAGCGTCGACCCCATTCATGAGAAGAGACATTTTAGCATGGGTATTTTCCCTTGTGTACAACACAGACCCAATCTGGTATAAGGTAAATAGCATGTAAAAAGACAGGCCATTGTTAGGAATCATTGCTGTTTTTCTTTTTCATTGGACACTAGATGGTACGAGAGCCTCACGACCCCTCAACACAATTTTCTTAAGTACAACTTAACCGTCAAGCAGCTGTGGAGGGATGTTTATTAAGCTACGGATCACATTTATGCCTCTGAGAGGTTCGAGTTGATTGGCTCACAGGACTCAGCAGGGAAACCCACCACTCTGGCTTTCCAATGACCTGATTTGACTGAGTGTCAACGGGAGAACAGTGCTGTCCTATTACACAGAGCACTGTTTCCTATGGGTCTCATTGTCTCCTCTTGCAGAGATGCGCTTTACATACAAATTGGTTGAAATGTGTAAAAGGTGCTTCGGATTAATCATATTAGAGTATTAAGAGACTTTTTAATGATTTGCAAAACCCTACTGCTTTTTATAATTTAGTCTACACTACTGCTATTAGAGCAATCTAGCAGCTTCTCTGAAATCCCCACTCAGCTTGTAGGAAACCATCAAAACGTGTACAAAGTGAACGTATGACTTTGTTCCCAGAATTAAATATGCCTTTATTTCATAGCTGGGATATAGCAGGTAAGTCCTTTTTATCATTTAAGCATTAATAATAATGATGCAGTATATTTTCATACATAAAAGTTTTAATCCGCAGCAACGCTGATAGAAAACAACTCGTAATTATGGAATGAACTATTTCCGTTTCATTTTTCCAAACAGATTCAGTGTACATGAGTGCAAATTTACATTTACTTTTGAAGCAGATGATGTTTTCATCAAAGCAACCGAGGGAAAAGTGCATATTGTGTTTGTGACAATTACTTAAGTAGGTCAGATTCAATGACATGAGCACTAAAGGAAACCGCAGTAACAATATGAACAGTACTAATACATGTGAAATGCAAATTCCCTAGAAATAGGTGCAGATCCTAACGTCGTTTTCTATGATCTTCAGCTTCAGCAGAGACCCTGGCAATGACTGATTTACATAACAGCACATTTTTAATGGTGCAAGGCAGCCCTCTGCTATGGAATAATTTTTCAGGGTCTCCTATTATCTTGGGTATATTAAACTAGTTTATATCTATTAAATGTATTTCATAATGATTCATTGGTTCTCTAAGAAAATCAATTTAAACTTTAGAGAGCAACCAGGAATTTCAGGCTTTTTAAGAGGCTCATATAAATCCTTTGCAATTCTGCATATGTGACATTGTGCTGCCCACAACAAAGCTCGATGGGTTGGTGGGCTCATTTTCCCGCTATCTATTAATTTTTTTATACATAAAAATACATTAAAAATGGCATTCATAAATACAATGACTTGAATACATGAGCATGTTTTTAATTTTAGAATTAAAATTAATTTTTGAGGGGCAAGAAGTAAAAAATGACAGGGTGATAAAACTGTTATAACATCATAATGAGAAAAAAAAAAGAAAGTAGTTCGTAGCAGTTCTTAAGTAGTTCGGCATAATCTATTATTTTTCCACATTAATATATATATATACAGTATACAAAACTTTATATATATAGGCTATATATATATACATATATATATATATACATATATATATATATATATATATATATATATATATATATATATATATATATATATATATAAAAAAAAAAAATATATATATATATATATATATATATATATATATATATATATATATATATATACAGTATATAAAACTTTGGTCAGTCATATCAAGTCATGTGTTACAACGAACATGGAGAAACATGCAGAACAAAATACCCTCATGACTGTATTTGAACTTTTTCAAGGCAAGTTTAATTCAGGTTGTAAAATGTCATGTGGTGAAAACTTAATGATATTTATTAATTCAAAATTAATTTTAATTAATAATTTATTTTTATTTTTATTTTTTTACCATGAACAAAATATATTTAAAATATATATAGATTTTTAAGATTTTCCCCTTTGATCATGGCCATAATTTTGTGCAAGTTCATAATAATAAAAACAAATCTAAAGTCTGCAGGACATCTTTGTTTATTCCTTTGGTTGTCTGTGAGGAACACTAAAACATAAAACTAACCAAGCAGAGGAAATATACACCTGGTATTACAGTAAGATGCATTTTGGTCGATTAGCAAAGCTAAATACAGGTGTAAACAGGATTTAAAACGTTTTGAGTTTGTCCACTTTGTAAGATGCATTCGACCGGATTGATTTCAAAGTGTAGACGCTCATGTGGTCGAATGCATTTGAACAGCCACAACATACCACCTACTCTCCGCCTACTGACCTAAAGTGTAAACATTATGGAAGAACGCTAACCAGATTGGATTTCAACTTTGTCTGCTGAAGACCCAAGTTTGGTTTGAAGATGAAAAACGTACCAGGCACAACATTCTCTCACCATTCCTTATTTCTTTCACACACTCTAGGTAGAAAACATACAAAACAAGAGTCCATGTGTCTGTGCGGCCTGTCAACAGTCCACACGACACGTCACGCTAGAATCTGTGTTCTGCTCACTAACTTTCCATGCCTTTTTGACAGCTAACCAGTAGTTGTCCAGCTTCTGCAAATCTTTGCACACCACAAGAAATATTTTTGTTTTGTTTTTTTGCATGACTCCAGAGATCTAGACAGAAGAACTTGAGACAGACCTGATTTTACAACCTGTTTGGGATTTGGCTAGTATAGCGTGACTAACACCCCTGCTGAATCGCATATGCTGCTGAATTTTAACTCCGCCGTTCCGCGGGAGGCACCGCTTTCGCAGGACCTCTGAACAAATGCCATCTGTTACAAACAAACAACAAAAAGAAACGGTCCTTCTTTAAGAAATGAAGTTCGAGACCTAAGAAATAAACATATGTCATAACGTGCGACTCCAGACGGCCAATTATTTTTTATTCGGGCACTTAAACTTTGTGGAGGAGAGCAGGATATTGGCTGTAATGTATACTCAATACAGCCTGAAGCAGCGGGGGCTCCGGCTCAAACTCATCCCAGGGGGCCTCTAGTGAGGGAAGTGAAGGTACCTTCGAGCGCAGACAGCCACCTGCATGTGTCTGCTTCGCTGTGTGCCAATTACTCACTGACAAACAGAGCGAGCGGCTGACAGTTTTCAGCGTGTTTGGCAGATGCCAGGCACGAATGCCCCAGTGTGCGCCCCACATCAGTGCGGTCTTAGGGTGCAGGCCTTGAAATGACAGCTTGACTGGACAACTGCCAAGATCAGAGACATCCTAAGAAGAGAAAAACATACTGGGGATATCATCTCTTGGAGATAGTAATGGAAAGTGCTTACACTGGCTCATCTACCGCATCCATAAAACAGAAGGAGAAATGGTAATGGGAAACACTGAAAGAATTAACACTGAAAGTTCCTTTCAGAGTAGCCCATAACATAGAGATAGTAAAACCTTATATAATTATCTTCTACTCTGAAATCATTTAAAGGCAAACTGATGACTCACAACACACTGGAGAAATTGTGTCCAATCAAATGCTTTCTAGAAAGAGAGTCCCCTCCCCTGTGAATTGAAGATACTGTAATTATTATAAATAGCTGTAATTATTATAAATAGCCTACTACAGATTTAGGCTATATGATAAAAGAAGGAAGGGATCTTCATTGGCTTATATGTCCTGCCCTGACGTCCCATTTCTTTAAAACACATTGAGGAAAACTAATCAAGCCAGTTCACGAGGACTTTACGAGTTAGTTCAAAACTTGGCATGTAACTCATCCCACACCATTTGTGCTACGGACATGAATGACACTTTCAACTGCATTGCTTAATGAGTTAGAGTTGTTTCATTATTTTTCTAAGTGATCACACTTAAAGGGATAGTTCACCCAAAAATCATTAATTACTCACCCTCATGTCTTTCCAAACCCATAAGCTTCATCTTCGTAACACAAATGAAGATTTTTTTAATGACATCTGAGATCTTTCTGTTCTCTCCATACACAGCTACGCAACTATAACATTGACGCTTCAAAAAGTTCATAAAGAGGTTGTAAAACTGAGTTGAAATATGAATTGAGTGGTTTAGTCCAAATTTTCTGAAGAGACTCGATCACTTTATATGATGAACAGATTGAATTTAGGCTTTTATTTACATTTAAACATTGATCAAAAGTGCTGCGTAACACATGAGAATGAACCTCATTGGTAGATGCGGAAGCTCAACGTGCTGCGTAACATGAGAATGAACCTCACTGGTTCTTGTGGAAGCTCAAACATGCTGCGTAACACGAGAATAAACTTCATTGGTTCTTGTGGAATCTCAAACGTGCTGCGTAACATGAGAATGAACCTCATTGGTTATGAATATTACACAATATTACAGAGCATTAGGCTTGTTAAGATCCATTCACTCCAAGGATGATAACTATAACGAGAAGGATGACAAAAAAGATATAAAGTATAAAAAAATCATTCTAAATGTAAAAGAATGTAAAAGAGTTCACACCACAACTATAATGACAGCTGATGAACGACAAAAACATTGACGGGCAATCAGAATCCAACCTGCTTTAAAGAGCTTAAGCATTTAAAGCAAGAGACAACATAACTGCAGCGCGCACTCTTAACAAACAGAACACTATTGTGCATTGGTGTGGATGCAAATATAGTTATTGTTATAGTTATCTTTACAGTTATCGTTCTTGGCATGAACAGGCTTTTAGGCTTGGACCAGTTAGCACAGCCTAGATACACACTAACAACATGCTAAAAACCACTATATATGCCACAACTAGTGTTGTATAAAGTGCACGCAGATGAAGGTTCAGAGTTAAAATATAGGGTTTAATAGAATCCACAGAGAATTCTCATTCTTGAGCACCAAATCAGCATATGCTTTCTGAATGATCATGTGACACTGAAGAGTAATCGGAGGAATAAATGGAATACATTTTAAAATGTATTCAAATAGTAAACGGTTATTTTAAATTCTAACAATATTTTATAATATTACCTTTTTTTTATCAAAACTTATGTACAATACAAGAACTTGAGAGTCTATGTGTCACAGCAACTCTTACAGTCTACTACACCAATGTAGTGAATAAAGATGTCAAGATCACCTTGATATCTGCATTGCGATGTGAAGAAATTTACATTTAGAGTGATTTTTTAAAAGAAGAAGCAAACTTTATACACGAATGCTTTAGGCTTACCTCATGTACTTTCTGCATCATAATATGTTGACCAAATCATATTAATTATTGTGCCATAATTACTGCAATTTATGTATGCAAATTTGGGACACAAAACCCACAATTAGAGATAACTTCAAATAATAGCTTCCTTCATATAATTATTGCAATGATTCAACCCAGTGCTCAAACAAATTTCATTAATGGATTGAAAGCTAAAAACGATCAAGTATACAGTTCTAAGAGTGGATTAGTTCATGCCGTTTTACAATTATCTCTATATGCAAATGGGAAAGATAAGAAATCGCTCGGTCTTCCCGACAGCTATGAAGACAAATAAAGAAAGTTACCAAGCTTGAAATAATAATGTCAGCTATTGAAATACATTAGAGCCGTGCAAACTAAAATGCTTCTATATGGAACTCATTTAATTTACTTTGCGAATGGATTTGTGCTGTATAAACAGATAAGAACATGAAAAATATGATTATTCCAGTAACATATGGGTAGCTGGCAGATAATATTAGGACATAACAACAAATTATGTATCTTCTTTGAATATAATGTATACAGTGGTTGTTTACTGTGTGGGTTAGAACGATATGAGGGATGTATTGAAGGTTATAAATCCCTTCTGCTTATTTCGTTTAGAGAATACGATTCATTTTGAAAGAAATGCACTTGCAGTTTTTTTTTCTTCTCACCTCCAAGAAGACTAATTTCTAGTCTGGTTTGGTTATATTCTTTCATCCTGGATTAATGATTTATATTAGCATGTGGTGTGCGTTCGCTCATTAGGATCTGAGACTTTCTCTGGTCTCAATATCAACATAACCAATGTACTGTATCAACTGAACACTGTTTTCTTAGACCCCTGTAGCCAGTTGTTCACTGTGTATTTTGTACACTTCTCAGCTGTGAACAAACTGAACCCAGGTCTGATTTAAATGGGGGCCAAGGGTCCTTAACTTGTCTTCAACGCAAGTTATGGGACCCGGGGTCCACCTCCAGGTCTCCACAGCTTCCAATAATTGCTCTCTCTCCGGATGAGTAGTCTCCAAGGGCTCAATTTAGGCAGCGGACGCTCTCCCCAGCACAGATTACTATCTGGGAGCTGCTGAATTCAAAGGGATTTGTGCATTCCTGTTCAGCAGCTTGTGTCAAAGAGTCTGGAAACAAACTGACATGCACATAATGGTTATAGAATGGGAGCCATTCACACAAGCATCAGAGTTTTTGGGGGATGCTGAGGCCCTGAAGTGTGAGGAATGGCACCTGTTAATTTTTTTTTTTTTTTTTTTTTTTTACAGCGCTTGCAGTGCAGTACCGTATTGATTTCTCTCAAACACTCTGTTTAGACGTTTCACAAAACCCCTAACTGAGTTTCTAACTTCTGCAAGTAGTTCAGTCTGCCACTTAACATACAGATTCAAACTTTGACTTTTTAGACATATTCATCATTAGGATTTATATCTATTGGTTTTAATTGACTTAGATGTTGTATTTTGTATGCTAATTCAAAATGTATTCAAAATGTATACATTTTGATTTAAAAAATTAACCAACATTGATGCCACCGTAATATTTCAGAGTGCTGAAAATGGAGATGAAGATCGCTGAATAAAGGCTTGAATTTGGGTCTGTTCTTCACAATCATATGGATTCTGAAGATTTGGATTACAGCGCACGAATAAAATTGAATAAAATTGAATTAATCATTTTTGGTGTATTTATGTGGTGTTTTCGGTGTATTTTATGGTTCTTTTGTCAGTCGCAGAAAACTGAGAAAACGCATTTTGTGTCTCACGGAAAACAAAATAAATATTAGGCTACATGATAAATAGTGGTTAAACGAGTACAGAAATGACATTCATTTTAAGGTTTTAGTCTTGTTTAACATTACATAATCTTTCAAATCGAGTTTGCTGCAAAAGTCATACAGAACAGTTCGAACTGTTATCATATTAAGTACACAAGGAAACTGTGTTTAATAAACGCGACTGAAAAAAATGGGTCTCATTCACTAAGCTAGCGTACGCAAATCTTGATTCATCAATAATTTAATTCTGAAACTGATTCTAAGTAATGAAAAAAAATGTAAGAAGAACTGAAACCACTGCAGAAAACACATACTCTTTATAAAAATGTTAAGATGAAATTGTATACAGATATAGATCGAAAGACATTTCAAAAGTAACAAATAAATGTTGTAAAGAACAAAAAATTAAGATGGTAAAAATTCTCCAAGACAATTTTAATGTGCTGTCATTTTTGTTGCAGTGATTGTTGTTTTGTTGCAGACATTCTGTTGTTTATCAGTAAGATATTTATAGTAGCTTTGTGATGATTTGGAAATACAAATTAGCAAATTAGCGAACTTACAGTACACAATTCATATTTTTTTTTTTTTACATTAACCCCCCCAGGATCTTCTCAGAAACAAGTCATGCTTTCACACTTCTCATGAGGATTTTTGATCACAAATTAAGTTCACACTGAGGTTTTATGAGCCATCTTTGCAATTCAGATCTTTCAAATAACAGCTGAAAATGAATCACCATTAATGAGGTGGATTGCAAGGTTACTGCAGCAGAGCTCTAATGAGGGCAATGTTCAATCAGACTCAACGATACCAAGAAAAATAATGAAATGCTAGATACTTCAGGCTATGCAAAATATTACATTATCAAAGACCGTACGACTCTTCTGTCATAGTAAATGAAATCTAACCTGACAATTTTAGTTACAAAAATGTTACGGAAATGCTAATCACACTTGTTTTTTTAAGATTTATGAATACAAATATTTATGATCACCACCACCGAGACCCTTTTTGACATTTATAAGTGATCTCAAACCAGCATAACTGACATAACATATATACAGAAGCTCATTAGGGAAGGAATATTGTTATAACTATCCTTGTAATGCTACATGTAATCCGACAATGAGACCCCCCACAAGTCTTCCCTTCCTGTATAACACCTTCATTCTAAGTTCACTGAATGAATGACAGCCTCTTCTCATTATATTCTACAGGTGACAAAAACTTTACTATTATACCACCTTCCTCAACTCTAGTTGAGATTTCATCGGCTTCCTCCTGACCTCAGCGCTCAAGCCTTGAAGGCAGGATTACCATTGAGTTCAGCTCTGTCTTTGTTCCTGTGGACTGAAAGAGTGGAAGACGCTTTAACAAAACTCAAACAGCTGAAACTTCAGTCATCCACACAACTTTGTGTTTGCCATCAGTGGGAACTACAGCAGAAGATCAATAGCTAGCACACTCAATCTCACTGCTGACTCCTTTCAAACTATTTTTTTTCTTCAAGTGTTTTCATGTGTTTACACAGAATAACGAGATGATTCCTCACTATTGCAAAGTTCAAAGTTTTAGTTTTTTTTCTTAAGTTCACACTTTTATAAGTCCACTGCCATAAATCATTTCTGAGTTCTTCCATCTTTTACAGTACAATGAGGAAGGGCAGATTTTCAAAATAAAATTCTTAATAGTAGCCTACCTGTGTGGAAAATAAATGTTTTCTACATATAAGCGCTGAAAAGTAATTTTGAGATAATTATCAGATTATATATATTTACACATGCTTCTTGAGTCAAAGTAAATAAATAAAACAGATTCTTGAAGTACATTTTACCAGTAAATACTATTTCAGCCAGGAATAAGAGCAGTAGATGGTCCTGGGGAGAAGATGTCAAGAGATTTGAGTGTAATTTTTGGGTTTGATGTTTCCATCATGCTGTCATTTCTGAGAACCAGTCAATATGGTGGAAGTGAGGTAATCACTAAGGTGAGGGTGATGGGTGAAAGGGTACAAAGATTTAATGTGAAGGTGACTGTGGATTGATGAGTGAAGAGGTTGTGGTAAATAGGAAAGACTGTGGGAAGGAGATACAGAAATAATCAGACACATGAGAGAAAGATTCTAGTAAGACAAGGTCAAGTTTGTTACCAACCCCGATGCTGCATTCTCAGAGGAAGAGACTTCTGGGCTGGTGGTAGCATATCGGTTGAGGCTTTACTTGCTTAGGCAAGGAATACAACCTCACGACATGTGGATATTTACAATAATTAATTTATCAAATACTCTGTTTTGTCCAAAGGGATCTTACAGTGCATTCAAGGTTCACATTTAATCAGGAAGTTTGCTCTCAGACCCATGAAATTGGTGTTGCTAGTATCATATTCTAATAGCTGAGCTGCTGGAACAACTGAGTTATAAGTCCATTATTATCAAAATTGAACACTTGAGTAAAGCACCTGGTTGCTCTAGTCTATAGTTAACTTGGAGGAAAAGCATATTGGAAATGAAACCACATGAATGTAGATAAAGATAATTTGGCAAATACTGTAGGTTAAGAAAGATGACATGGCTTGGAGTTTACAGCTGAAATTCCCCCAAAACTGTTACATGAAAGCTCAGAAAGTTATGAATGAAATATTGGACATTTCTAAATGAATTCACATCTTTCAGCTGGTTCAGAATTTTTATTTATTTTTATTTTTATTTATTTTTACCTTTTACCCAACTGCCAAACCGTATGGCAAGATGACTTTTAATCATTTGCATTTTTGATATCAATAATCCAATTTTCAATAGTTAAAATTATATTTATTGATATCAGGAAAAGAACTATGGCTATTTTTTAAATCAGTAATTACATTTCCACTAGTAAGTAGGTGAATTATTGATATCTGCAATTGCATTTTCATTGCTGTTCAAATGCATCTACAGATATCAAAAATGAAAATCCAATTTCACATCAGAAATGCACATATTATACAAATCATACAAATCCTCACAAATGTCTATTATTGGTATCACCCAAATTTTGAATAAAAAAAAGCAAATTTTTGATATAAAGAATTCAGTTTTCACTATTGACAATGTTCATTTATAATACCAGTAATATGGTTGTTACTAGTAAGAAAGCGATTTTAGCCAATTATCTAATTACTCTCCATTTTATTGAAATCTGAAATCCATTTCATTTTAGATATCAATAAAAGAAATACTAAATTCAACATGCTGAAATGCATTTACAGATCAAGAATTAACATTTAAGTAGTGAAAATATAATTTTTGATATGAAGAATTTGTTTTGTTTGTTTCTGTAATTACCGCAATTTTGAGATGGCATCACAATCAACGCCCTAAATGAATCTGCAGAGTTCAGGTGGTACAGCAGTCACGTGGTACAAGAGCTCTCCAAAAATTCCCAGCTTACAAGTTTTAATTACGAGCTCTAAGAGGACATGAACGCTTATAACAAGTTGAAATCTCGTAATTACAAGTACACTGGAAAACACTTATTGGAGTACGTTTTACAAGAAAATACTATTTCAGTATTTCTTGAAATAATTTCAGTATTATTTCAAGAAAATACCATTTCAGTATTTCAGAAAATACCATTTCAGTATTTCAGAAAATACCATTTCAGTGTGTTACTCACCATTTCTAATTACTTTGTAATTATTTGTGAAATTTACTAGCAATTTATGAGTGAAAAAAAAAAAGTTTCTACGTCAAATTTCTGTTCAGTGTTAAAGTCCCCATGAAATCGAAATTGAATTTTTTGGGGCTTTTAGTATGAATATGTTAGATTTACTGTTATCTATAAGCTAGTGTGCTCCAAAAATAAAAATATTGATCAATGATTTTGATGGCATCACTCTGCACTTCAGATTCTAATCAGATTTTCTGTCCAATCAAATTCTCTCTAGAGTCTAAAAGCGTCCCGCCCCCTCCACTATAAATAGACGTTGAAGCTGTGGCTAAAATCTGTCACTTGTTCACACATGAATGGCACATAATGCACTACATAGAGGATAGGGAACGATTCAGACAGTGTAAATATGCTTTCCATTGGGGCGAATGAAGTCTGGTTTCATGTTAGTGTCTGCTCCGGTCCAAAGACATTTGAATTCTGCACAGAATGCTATATTTTAAAGTGAAATGGAGGAGATTAGGAGGAAACTGCGGCTTTACTAAGCTCAATGGCTCTGGCCAAGCTGTGATATAAACTAAACGATATTGGCTATTTAAAAAAGGGGAAGAGCTCTTCGATATGTCTCGCCCTGTCTTCCTGTTTCAATGGAAATTACTTCAACGCATTGAATAATGCTGCGCGTTTCAAGGAACTTCAGTGGCCTTTATCTACTGGAATCAGTATTACCATATCTAGTCTAACTGACAAGAAGGCTGAGGCCATTGCTTGGCATCTCTCTCAGTGAGAGTCAATTTTGACATTTTTCATCCCAAAGTCACATTGTAGGACCAATAGCCATATAAACAAACAAACAAATAAACAACAGTTTTACTTGAAAACAGGATGTGACCATATGCATTTATGAATGAAGACTCATAACACCATTTCAGCTCTATTTCAGGAGAAGAAGATAAAGTTCAGATCAGATGCAGCATAAATAACCATACTCTCCTCGAATGAATGAATCCAATAATCCTCTAGTGTTCAGTCTACATACATCAGCTGCCATATGAGTTTGGCTAATACTTCGCACAGACCATCTGTCACTGGAATATTATTGTGAAGCACCTCGCTACAAAGCAGTCCAAAACAAACCGCACCAGATGAACATCATTCCTTGAAATCTTCTTACTGGTTTACATTTGTGACAGAAATGGCAATCCATAACGAGATGGATGAGATCGCACACACGCACACACACTTGCATACAAGCTAGCCATATTGATTTCGACGCGCAGAGGCAGAAACAGCGGCTAGCGCAGCCACTGGTCTTCAGGCAGATGTCTAATAGACTTCGGTGAGTCTTCACTTCATCACGCCAGGCCACCGCTGACAGTTAGATGCTGGAGGGCAATTAAAATTAAAGCGTGGCTGATTAGAATATCATATTCATCTGGATGGTAATTACTGTGTCTGGCTTGGTATAAATAATTAATTATGCAAAATCCATGCAGCTGCCACTGGCTAGAGTTAACTGACTTTCTGTCAATATCTCACAGTGCTGGAAAGGATAAAGAGACTAAGGAAATAAGCACTTTAGCTGCTATCTTTCTGCCCTGTTGGGCCGCTCCATGCCATTGAATCAGTGTCTGTTTGCTCTATGTGTGCGCAGGTGGCGCTTTGGGGACAATGTGAAGCCTCTTTTAAAGCCCTGAAAGCATGGAAGTTAAAGGGCAGCGAACAGAGCTACAACCTCTCATTAATACAAATGAACTCTTCAGACGTATTTCATTTACTCAGGGAGATGTGTTAGCTTGGCAATACCTCGCCGAAATTAATGATGAATAATAAGAACAAAACCCTCCTAGATTAATGTTGGGAGAAGAAATATTTCCCCCCGAATTGATGAATTTCACGTGTTTGAGGAAAGCTTTTATTGTTCCAGCTTGTCAGAGGAATGGTGGTTTCTGAGATTTCATTGGTAATGTTGTTTTCCTTTCATTTGTCCTGAGGCTCTGCGTTACAACAAGGCAAACCTCCTCCACCCTCCGCTGGATTTTTCATTAGCCGTCTACAGACTGATTGATGATGTGAGTCACTCACACTGGAGCAGGACTAGATGCTGTTGACTGGTGAGGTAACCTGAAGCTACCCTGTAGCTTCACAGACTTTTACGGACAGAAATGTTTTAGGTTCTACAATAGGGTAAACAACATGATAGAGCCAAACATTAATAATAATAATAGTTAAAAATTGAAATAAAATAAAATATCCAAAATCAAATTTTCCAATGGTCTCTGATAACAATTTATAAATTTAGTAAAATTAAAGAATTGCTTTAATTTTGAACCTTTTTGCATGGTGCAGTAAATAAGATTGCTAATTATATATATATATATATATATATATATATATATGTATGTGTATATATATATATATATATATATATATATATATATATATATATATACACACATACACACAGCATATGTAGTCGTGGTCAGAATGATTGACACCCTTGATAAATATGGTCAAGGAAGGCTGTGAAAATAAAACAAATATTGTTTATCCTTTTGCTCTTTCATTCAAAAAAAAATCTAACCTTTCATTGAATGTGGGGGTAAATCACATAATTACTTTTTTTTTTTTTTCTCTATTACACATTGGCCACAATTATTGGTACTCCTAGAAATGCTTATGAGTAAAATATATCTGAAGTATATTCCCCTCCATATTTACAATTTGTAGTACACCGGGGGACTATTAACATGAAATTTTCCAGTCATGACTTCCTGTTTCACAGGAGTATAAATATGAGGTAACTCAAAAGCCAAATTCCCTTAATCATCCATCACAATGGGTAAAACCAAAGAATATTGTTCTGATATGCAGCAAAAGATTATAGAGCTTCATAAAATAGGGAGAAAATAGCAAACGCAATGAAGATTCCCATTTCCACCATAAGGGCAGTAATTAAGAAGTTCCAATCAACAGGAAATGTTATGAATCTGCCCGGAAGAGGACACGTGTCTATATCGTCTTAATGCACGGCGAGGAGTCTCCAAGGATCACAGCTGGAGAATTGCAGAAAATAGTTGAGTCTTGGGGTCAGAATAGTGACTATTTAAAAAAACTAATTTTCTGTGCAATGCCAGTCAGTTCCTGTCAGTGCATTTACTAGCTTTGAAGCTCTGTCATTGCATTTGGATTGGAATGGCCCTGTTTTATTAGGGGTGATATACTGTCCTTCACACTCAGTCCAGGACTTCATACAGCAATTCACCGAATTTATTGGTAATATTACCACAAACTATGACCGTTTTTTATTGGTGGGTGATTTTAATATCCACGTTTGCTGTCAATCTAACACTTAATCAAAGGAGTTCCTCAGCCTCATTAAGTCTTTTAGCCTGCAATCTTTTAGTTTGCAATCAGTGATATCGTTGTATCTGATTTTATGCTTTCGGACCATAAGCCGATATTATTTTCTACGTCTCTTCCTTGCCTTTCTCATTCCACTACTGAAGCAATAAAATTGTCTCGGTCCAGTTTATCGGCTTATCAGAATGCTAAAGTCGGCTAAAGCCACATATTTTTCTGACTTGATTATGGCAAATCATTTTAGACCTAAGGTTTTATTTTCAGTTATAAATTATGTTGTAAATCCTCCGGTAAATACAATGTCTGCTGCATCTGATGCATTATGTGAAAGCTTCTTGAGATTTTTCGACAAAATCTCTAATTTGAGACCCAAAGCATGCCCTTCTCATACTGAACCCTCTATTCAGCTGTTGCATTCTGTTTCCTGGGATGCTTTTGAACCTATTTCTTTTCAACTCCTCAAAGACATTATAGTCAATATTAAACCATCGTTCTGCTCTCTTGACATCATTCCTCCTAAGTTTCTTAAATTAATTGTTGATTCTGTTGGGCCGGGATTGGTGTCTTTTGTCAATAAGTGTCTCTTTACTGGCTCTATCCCTGCTGCCCTTAAGGTGGCCACTGTTACTCCGTTACTCAAGAAGCCTTCACTAGATCCTGCTGTTCTAAACAACTCAACAATGAAAATTCTTAATCAAGTTAGGCAATTTCTCCTCTTCTGTTGCGCATCTAACCTGTGGTCTTCTTCAAGGATCTATCTTGGCGCCTTCTCTCTTTTCTCTGTACATTTTACCTTTGGGCTCCATTCTAAGAAGACATGGGGTATCTTTTCATTGTTATGAGGACGCTACCCAAATTTATTTACCAATCAAGAGAAATTATCATTCTGCCTTTACATCCTTAAGTTGCCTAGATGAAGTCAAATCTTGGCTAGCTCAACATTTTTTATCTTTAAATGAAAACAAAACCGAGGTGATCGTTTTTGGGCCCACTGATAATTCTCATGCTTCCAACTTCGATCAAGGTAGACTATCCGCGTTTAGATCTTCACGTGTACGGAACCTGGGCGTTCTGCTATATGAGTCTTTAAACCTTGACAAACACATTTCCTCTGTAATAGGCTCTAGTTTTCATCAACTTCGTCTGTTGTCTAAAGTCAAACCTTACCTAAATCATAAAACTCTAGAGATGGCTGTTAATGCTTTTATTACCTCACGTTTAGACTACTGCAATTCACTTTATACTGAGGGATTTCAAAGTCTCAAATTGCTCGTCTTCAACTAGTTCAAAATGCTGCTGCAAGATTCCTTCTTAATAGCCGTAAAAGCTCCCATATCACCCCAATTCTGAGGACTCTTCATTGGCTGCCTATTAAATTCAGAATTGAATATTCTGAGTAAATTTCACAAATAATTACAAAGTAATTAGAAATGGTGAGTAACACACTGATTTATCTGAATTGCTGCAACCATATACTCCTTCTAGAAGTTTGAGATCCAGTGACCAGAACCTTCTATTAGTCCCACATTCCAGACTCAAACGTAGAGGGGATTGAGCGTTTTCTGTGGTTGGGCCACGGTTGTGGAAGGTCTTCTGTATCTGGAAGGTCAAACTTCTATGTTGTGTAACTTTGTGAAAAAGTCATTGGAAAGAAGCTGGATACAAGATGATTTCCAAGTCATTAAATATCCCTATACAGTTAAATCTATAATTAATAAATGGAAAGTGGCACGGCTGTAAATTTACCTAGAGCAGGCTGCTCTCAAAAACGGAATGACCATAGAAGGAGATTACAGGCCAATGACAAACTCTGAAGGAGTTACAAGCTTCAGTGGGCAAGATCGGAGAGTTTTTTTTTTTTTTTTTTTCGGGTGCACCACAGTTTAATTGGAAAGTGACGAAAAGAAAGCCACTGTGAACAAGAAGTCAAAATGACATCTCAGCTTTGGTTTGCCAGAAAGCATTTAAGAGAATCTCAAACCATCTTAAAGTAGATTTTATACATTTTTGTTATGAGACTAAACAGCATGTTTGGTATTATCCAAAAACATTAGAAACAAAACACGTTCTTTTGTAGTTACCCATCCTAAATCTGTTACTGAAGCATTTCTAAAACTAGCATTTACTAAACACTGACTTGAAGAGGGTAAGTACTTCTGCAAATTGTTATATTATGTTCAATAAACATAATACATTTTGACCAATTTGTAGTTTTTCTGTTGATCAGTTTTAAAAAGCCAAGCCGATCCTCTGTGGTTCAGTGGAGTAAAGCAACAACAACATAAAGAATACTTCGAAGACGTGTGAACACTGTTTTTAAAACACCTCATTTAAACATCTAAAAAAAGAAATTAAGTGTAAATACCTTATCAGCACAACCTTCTCAAAGGCATCCATAGGCCCTTATGGAGATGATGATCTAATGCAGAGCATTATATAACTGTGCGGTTATTCTGTTCCATGTGGGAATTCTCTGGGAACTAATGTTGGAACCGGAACAAAGAGATCTCAAGATCACTTAGCATGTTTATTAAACTTTACATTACCCTTCAATTATTCTCCAGCTACCCTATGTGCAAAGTCATAGCTTTAGCTGAAACCAGCTGTTATGTCATGTCAGAAGAGTATGGATAAACTTAAGAGAGTTAAAAATAAAGCAACCGCACTACATAAATCTTGTAATAAATGCTGGTTAATTACTAGCAGCCTTGGACAGAAGCATTCCTTATAGAGAAGTCATTGGGTGGGCTGAGCGTTTGGAGATTACGGCACTTTTCTGACCACAGCCGGGCTAAATCACTGCATTCGCTGAGCACTGTGGGGTAATTTTCCAGTGACTACTTTCCAGCATATTTGTCAAATTAAATGTATGTTTAAAGCCTTGTCATATACAAAAAGGTCAATTAATAAATTGTTACGTAATTACACAAAATATTCCCCTGAAATGACATTACGCCTGGCGAACTGCCATGACATGCAATGAGCTCAACTGTTGGGCTAATGGGCTAATGTAGTTTGCATTGACCACTTGAAAACAGTTCAATAATGATATACTTGGGTAATACTGTTGATGTATCCATGTGATTCTGCATGCCTTATAGTTTTACACTGAGAGATGAATTGCTGTGCCTTTCTATAAGGCACAATATACAGTAAGCAATATACAGTAAGCCTATAAACTGGATGATTTGTTTTAGCAGTGGCTGATCTGATTTTTGTAGTTGGGTGAGCCCTAAAATCTCATGGTAACTGTAGTGCTCCGTGTGATCCCTGTGTGATCCCTAAAACAAAATTGATACAGTTGATAACCGAAATTGGTATGGTTTTCATTTTAATACAGTTGATAACCGAAATTGGTATGGTTTTCATTTTAAATATATATATATATATATATATATATATATATATATATATATATATATATATATATATATATATATATATATATATATAAAGATATATAATATAATATAATATAATATAATATAATATAATATAATATAATATAATATAATATATAATATAATATTTATTATTGTGTGTGTGTGTGTGTGTGTGTGTGTCAAGTACATTGTGGGGACAAAATGACAATTTCTTGTTCATGTTATATGTAAAAAAAAATATATAAAAAAATATTATATATATATATATATATATATATATATATATATATATAATTATTATTTTTTTTTATTTTTTTTTACATATAACATGAATGAATAAACAAATGCCCCTAAAAATTATCTACGTATATTTTACATAAAATGACATGGATAAATAAACAAATGTTGACCCAAACATAAAATGTGTTAAAAAACTTTTTTTTTTAAATGTAATAATTGAAAATTAAATTAAATGTCCCTAAATAAAATACATAAACTTAAATGGATGTAAATTAAACTGACTTAAGTTTTTATGTTATTTTAAAGTACATTTGTTTCAGAACTAAAATAAAGATCTAAACCTGAAACCAAGATTTGCTAGATTTATCTGTAAGATGTTACAGTGCTACACTAAATCTTTTGAATCCTTTGAGTGTACGGCTAGTAACCACTTGTTAATCAAGACCATCTGAAGCAGCATTTATCTAAAACCTCAAACGGCAATGAAATCAAAAAGAGCGCTAAATCGTATTCGTTATAAAAGTCAGTGGATTTTGCCACATTTACAACCGCTTTAAAAACAGAGACTTTAACTCTCAACTGACACACTTTCCATGTCCTTCAAGAAGACTTTTCTAGGTGCACCTGGTGCTACTGGGAAACAGGGCCATGATTTGAACATGGTGGCAGTGCAGCCTGGCAGTAGAGTCTGGCCTTCTGAAAGGAGCATCACAGCTGTTTGGTTGTTGGCCTCCATTGCCTGGCACAGACCTGAGAACCTGCATTTCTTCCCCTCTGTCAGCAGCATGCAGAAGAGTCAGGCTGTCAACCACTCAACCCTGCCAAAACAAGACTGTCCCATTCCCCTCACATCAGGGGCGTAGATGGCCCTGGGCTTTTGGGGTATCATTTTTTTCTCTAGACCAAAACCTTAGTCCCCCTCGCCATGCAGTTCCCCACATTAACGCGAGAGAGCTGCTGATGGTTAATTTAATGATGATAGACTGATGGCAAAGAAACATAGTGAGCAACAATATGCAACATTTAACACCAGAGAATTGTGCTGGAAACTATCTTCATGCTTTAGACTCAGTGTCTTTCCTCTGACTCAAGACCTCATAATAACATGCCCAGAATTAGGCTTCTGAATGTAATTTTTTTTTTGTCTGAATATGTTAAAATGCACTCAAATACATAATATGTATTATACTTGATTTCTTTACTGAGCTTAAAAAATATATCTTTAAATTTTCAAAGTGCACTATACAGACAAAACTTTTTAATTTAATTTAATTTAATTTTTAAGATTCTCATGAAGCCATTTCCGTCATACATTCATACTTTCATAGGCCTACATGAGCTATACTCTTAAAAATAAAGCTTCAAAAGGTTTTTAATATATACAGTGAGGAAAATAAGTATTTGAACACCCTGCTATTTTGCAAGTTCTCCCACTTAGAAATCATGGAGGGGTCTGAAATTGTCATCGTAGGTGCATGTCCACTGTGAGAGACCTAATCTAAAAAAAAATAATCCAGAAATCACAATGTATGATTTTTTAACTATTTATTTGTATGATACAGCTGCAAATAAGTATTTGAACACCTGAGAAAATCAATGTTAATATTTGGTACAGTAGCCTTTGTTTGCAATTACAGAGGTCAAACGTTTCCTGTAGTTTTTCACCAGGTTTGCACACACTGCAGGAGGGATTTTGGCCCACTCCTCCACACAGATCTTCTCTAGATCAGTCAGGTTTCTGGGCTGTCGCTGATAAACACGGAGTTTGAGCTCCCTCCAAAGATTCTCTATTGGGTTTAGGTCTGGAGACTGGCTAGGCCACGCCAGAACCTTGATATGCTTCTTACAGAGCCACTCCTTGGTTATCCTGGCTGTGTGCTTCGGGTCATTGTCATGTTGGAAGACCCAGCCTCGACCCATCTTCAATGCTCTAACTGAGGGAAGGAGGTTGTTCCCCAAAATCTCGCAATACATGGCCCCGGTCATCCTCTCCTTAATACAGTGCAGTCGCCCTGTCCCATGTGCAGAAAAACACCCCCAAAGCATGATGCTATCACCCCCATGCTTCACAGTAGGGATGATGTTCTTGGGATGGTACTCATCATTCTTCTTCCTCCAAACACGTTTAGTGGAATTATGACCAAAAAGTTCTATTTTGGTCTCATCTGACCACATGACTTTCTCCCATGACTCCTCTGGATCATCCAAATGGTCATTGGCAAACTTAAGACGGGCCTTGACATGTGCTGGTTTAAGCAGGGGAACCTTCCGTGCCATGCATGATTTCAAACCATGACGTCTTAGTGTATTACCAACAGTAACCTTGGAAACGGTGGTCCCAGCTCTTTTCAGGTCATTGACCAGCTCCTCCCGTGTAGTTCTGGGCTGATTTCTCACCTTTCTTAGGATCATTGAGACCCCACGAGGTGAGATCTTGCATGGAGCCCCAGTCCGAGGGAGATTGACAGTCATGTTTAGTTTCTTCCATTTTCTAATGATTGCTCCAACAGTGGACCTTTTTTCACCAAGCTGCTTGGCAATTTCCCAGTAGCCCTTTCCAGCCTTATGGAGGTGTACAATTTTGTCTCTAGTGTCTTTGGACAGCTCTTTGGTCTTGGCCATGTTAGTAGTTGGATTCTTACTGATTGTATGAGGTGGACAGGTGTCTTTATGCAGCTAACGACCTCAAACAGGTGCATCTAATTTAGGATAATAAATGGAGTGGAGGTGGACATTTTAAAGGCAGACTAACAGGTCTTTGAGGGTCAGAATTCTAGCTGATAGACAGGTGTTCAAATACTTATTTGCAGCTGTATCATACAAATAAATAGTTAAAAAATCATATATTGTGATTTCTGGATTTTTTTTTTTTAGATTATGTCTCTCACAGTGGACATGCACCTACGATGACAATTTCAGACCCCTCCATGATTTCCAAGTGGGAGAACTTGCAAAATAGCAGGGTGTTCAAATACTTATTTTCCTTACTGTATATATATATATATATATATATATATATATATATATATATATATATTTATTTTTTACATCAATTCCATAGAAGAACCAATTGGGTTCTCTGAAGAACCCCCTTTTTTACTGTGAAGAACATTTTAAAAACTTGCAGTTTTTTCCACAATAAAGAGCCTTTCGTGCAATGGAAAGATTCAACGGATATTAAAAGTTATTTGTGAAACCATCAATGCCAATAAAGGACCTTTATTTTATTTTAACGAGTGTAATAACTTACGAATAAGAAAAAAAAAAAAGTATAAAATTACAATTACGAGATATAGTTAATATTGTGATATATCACACTAAAGTCACTTAGTGTGATGAAATATTAAGTCTCAGTTGTATTATATAAAGTCACATTGTGAATATACAAATCACATTGTCATTAATAAGTCATACTGTGAGAAATAAAGGCGCAGATGACACAGATAAAGTCTCAATTAAGGGCCTAGCAGACATTTGTCAATATTAAAA
The DNA here is from genome assembly GCF_963993115.1 of Abramis brama. Lineage (NCBI taxonomy): Eukaryota > Metazoa > Chordata > Actinopteri > Cypriniformes > Leuciscidae > Abramis > Abramis brama. Next base: position 26,387,069 of record NC_139983.1, read on the forward strand.
ATAGAAGTAATTGCATTCAAGGTGAACTGGAAGTTCCAGCTATTTATACCTTTTTTTTTTCCATTTCACCCTCAGTTAGACCCCCTCAAGTCTGAGAGTAGTTAAAGATGACGTTTCTTTGAGGCACTCTGGGTAAAAACACATAAAACCCATTCATCCCTCACAAATTTGAGTCCTGCACTTTACACCATTGTGGCCCTCTTTTGCAGTTTGTTCCTCCCACCTGCTGTTGGCATATATTGACTGAGCAAAAACATGAGACCGAAAAAACAACATACAAATTTCCTGTGTCTCTGCCTGCACGTTGAAAGGCTGTATCTGAGCCATGCAGGACCGTTATGCCTCTCAGAGAGAGCAAAGGAGAGACATAAATCAAGGCTGTTTCATGTAAGATATGAGATTTTCATTGAGCCTTTCAAATGAAGCCTTTTATGTTGGGAAATGACTGACAGTTGTAATGGTGTAATGCTCACAGAATGAGCTGAATAGAAAGAGGCAGTGAGCCAACTCAGATTTGATCATGAAAAACCAGCCTCCAAAATAGAGCTGGCAGCGCAAACCCAGCTGATTCTGCTTTAATGCAGCTCATAATGTGGAAAACTGGGAGCCCTTCCTGTCCATAATTGTGGGGTACCAACATTAAAATGTGGTGGTTGCTTTAAAATGAAAAGCTTCTTAGTGCAAAGGAACTCCCTGTTAACAAGGCTGTAAATTCACAAGGTCGAAGCAGAGAGAAGAACTTCAGTTCTCTGAGGAGTAAGAAAACAAACCATGGCCACGTTAATATCAGTGCTGAAATATGAAAAGTAATGTAAAACAACACTATTCCTTTATGAAGCCATAAAGATACGCTTAAAGTGCTAATCTATTGCATTTCTATAGTTTTGTAAAGACAAGAAATATCTACTACTGGAATATAATGAATTTAATATGATGACAATATATAAACTACTGTTCAAAGGTTTGGTGTCAGTTTTTAAAAATGCTTTTAATCAGCATGGATGCATTACAGTAAAGACGTATTCTTTTACAAAAGATTTCTATTTCAAATAAATGTTGTTCTTTTGAACTTTCTATTCATCAAAGTTTCCACAAAAATATTTATCAACATTGATAATAATAAGAAATGGTTCTTGAGCACAAAATCAGCATTTTAGAGTGATTTTTTGAAGGATCATGAGACTGAAGACTGGAGTAATGATGCTGAAAATTCAGCTTTGCCATCACAGAAATAAATTACATTTTGCAGCACTGTAAAAAAATGCTGTACAAAAAACTGCCAAATGTTTACAGTAACATGCTGTTTTCCATTAAAACAGCAATATACCGTAGAAAAAATGCATTCTGGGTTTTCGAGAAAGTAGCCTACAGGTATATACTGTGAATTAACAGTGCTCAAAGTCGACACTCAGCGGCTGTGTTCCAAATCACACCCTATTCCCTCATTCACTATTCCCTATATTAGTTCACTAATATAGTCCACTTGACTGAGTGAATCATTTCATAGTTAATTCAGTTAATTTAATTTAAGTTAATTAAGTTAATTGAGACACTGATGAACACCTGCTGTTAACAATCAGAATCACTGAAGGAAAGAGAAACTAGAAGAACAGAAAAAAAGACATTAAAAGACATTAAATCTTAGCAAAAGATTTTAGCAGAGGAGGATTAAACAGCTTCACAAACAGCATTAACAGTTGCACTTATTACTAACCAGTTTGACTTCTGATTTCTGTCAGGCGTCTACAGAAGTTCTTATTAAAAGGTGGCAGAGAGAGTCAAAGATGTCATTTTATTTTCATTTGATGTTACGTTACCATGATGGCGATCAGTGATTGCTTTAGTTGGGCTCTTGACCCTTGACTTTTGAACATTAGTTTTTCTTTGGCTGCTGCAGCTGTGTCTTTAAAATACATTTGCCATGGCAAAAAAGCTGAAAGAAAACAGGATCAGATGACAAAGGCTGTTTGTTAATGGTCACAATCATCATATAGTGGCCCAATTCACTGATCTAATTTATTGTCTAATGTTTTTATATGGGTGATGTTTTGTATTGTTGATTTTGGTGTCATTGTGATTTTACAGAACAAGATCTATCAGGGATTTGACATCCAGAAAATATGAAGGATTTTAAAAAGTTTATACTCAGAACATTTTGAACTTCTAGATCAGCTAGACACACACAGGCATCAAGAATCGGCAAATTAATCTCAACAATGGTTACAATCATAAGTTTTATGCTGCAATGAATGTTGGGTACCAGCATAGTACAAAACAAAAATCAGCCATGACTCCCAGGATACATTGCAGCATGAATAAATTGTGCAGCTGAATTGTCTGGCTATTTTCTTTAATTTGCACTTTTTGATTTTATTTTTGCTGTTGGTTTTGTGTTGAATTTTAGTAGCGTATTTTGTGATGTTCAGATTTGATGTTATCTTTTTTGCTGATTGTCACCATTGTTGAGATTCATTGGCTGATTCTTGATGTTTGTGTGTGTCTAAGTGTAGACAGTATAAGACTTCATAACCATAGACAGTATAAGAAATGGACACAGTGACCCCATTGGATTCAACGAAGAAAAGTGAAGTCAATTAGAAACACTCACTTCCTGATGGCCGAGCGTACTGCGCAGACTCAAACTGAGCTTGACGACGTAGATGTCACTTGAGCAAACTGTCTGTCTTCTAGTAGCTGTGCCAAGAGAAATCTGAATCATTCCCTTCCGAAACTTGCAGAGACGGAGAGCGTGAGTATGAGGTGTCCATGAGCTAGGAGCAGGAGCAACTTTTGCTAAGTATTCTGATTGATTACTTTGTCATTTTGCCTCCACGTTCCCCCGATTGCGCGCGAGCTTCTCCTCTTTTCCATACAGTAATTTCTCTACTGTGCGACAGAGAGTCACGTGGTTATGACGCAATCGTTAGCCTATTTTTACAAAAACTGTTTCTACTGGGCCATAACGTAAGATACAAGGTAATGGAGCCTTTTATACATTTTCGTGTTTCTTTAGAAATAAATAATGGACAAATGGAGTCTTTAAACGCCTCAGATGTAAAGTTATTCGCTGTCAAAGTGACACCAAAATGAATGGGAGTCAATGGAATGCTAACAGCAGGTGATGGTCTGCTAATCAATGGCGGCGCCCAGGGAAGCTTCAATGTTTTCCGAAACACTGCCCCCCTGTTCATAACTGATTTTGCAGCACTGCTCGATCTTTTGTTGTAGTTTCACAGTATCTACACATTTCTGATAAGGGATTATACACAGGCTGAGATCAGTGATCCAAACATTATGTAATGTATGTATTCCTTAAATCTCATATTTGATCTCCAAAATGACATATTAAAATATTTTTTTTCCTGTGAAAAAAAAATCTTCATGCCTTAAGATAGCTTGAATGTACAGTAACACTACACCCTTGCTTTGTTTAGTATACTCGGAACCATGAATATGCAAATGAGCCCCGCCTCCACTCACTCACTCACTCACACCAGCTCAGAGATCCACTCGGTCAGCTTTACTGTCGTAAACGCTGCACAATGGTATCGCTCTTTACAACATCGGACACATAAAGGTAATTAATCCCGTTCGCCATCTCAGAGTCAGACAGCTACCTTCTTAGAAATGCATTGAACAACTTCAAGTCAGTGGAGAAAGGCATCTCATAACATCGTAATATACATCATATGCATAATTCACCCGCTATATTGCTGAATGTACCTTATTTTCATATAAACAGAAAAATATACAGGGATAACCTGGCTTCTCTTGAGACCTCCCTGCTTCGCAGTTAATTAAATGCTAAAGCCCGCCCACATGTTGACGTGATTGGTTACAAGGTAGTTTGTGACGTCAGAAACACCGGCGATTTCAAACCGCGTTTTTGAGACTGTCTTTGTTCAATGCAGTTTCAAAGAGAAAACACTTGCACATGGTTTATCTCAAAGCATATTAAAATACCACATAGACATATTTTGTTTAGGAATTGGGTAGGATTACATGATGTAGAATATGGTCATGCATTAATATGTGCTTTATAAGTACTAATAAACAGCTAATATGCATGCTAATAAGCATCTAGTTAATGGTGAGAATTGGTCCCCAAACTAAAGTGTTACCAAGATTTATAATGTTGTATAAGATGTAGTAGTTGTAGATGTAGTTGGTTATAGTCATCTATCAGTCCTTATTTCCATGGCTCTATATTTCCATATTACTTCCCTGGATAATTGTATGGCACAAAGCACAGGAGTTGGTGCCATGGTGCCTGCTGGGCATGTTGTATCTGGAGTTATGACTGCATATAAACGAAGCACCATATCTGCTGGCTTTTATGATGTGGAAACTTTCCAAACAACTACTGTTGTGAGTGTGATTTAGATCAACCCATTAACAATTAAGTTGCCAAAACTGTGACTACACACATGCCAAGGGCATCTCCTTTCAACATTTCCCATGGAGACTTCTGGAGGTTCCTGGAAAACTAGTGTTCATATTGCAAATGGATCAGATGACCCTTTGCAATTGGGGAGGAGCCACCTTGGAGTCCTCCATCTGCTGCCTATCAAGGGAATGAAGATCATCTTCAAGTGTCCTTGTCTTGAAAAGCCCCTGATAGAACAACATGATGGAAGGCAATTAATGATCCCTTTAAAGTCATGTAGGAAGATTCTGATCACGCTGCATCCTCATGCATTTATTATATCAATTGAATTTGCATGTGACTTTAGCAAAAAAAAATGTTAATGATGGCTTAGAAAAGCACTTTTGTTATGGCATTAGTTTGAAATCAGAAATTATTATGCTCTCTCTTTTTGCACATGCATAATAATGGTTAATTATTGTTGAAGCTATGGTGTAACAGTTAGCATATACCCATGACTTTGTACCAATAGTGCTGCTGATGCAGGTTTGGTAATTAATATCCTAGTTCTTCGTCTCTTTACTTTCCAGTAATTCTATACTATCCTGCAGGACATGACCAAAGTCTATGTCATAGTATGAGTAACTGAATATCACAGTAAATGTCACAGTAAACTGGACTATCCGATAATATTATATTATATTATATTATATTATATTATATTATATTATATTATATTATATTATATTATATTATATTATATTATATTATATTATATTATATTATATTATATTATATTATATTATATTATATTATATTATATTATATTATATTATATTATATTATTACAAGTAAGTATTATTTTCCAAATTACAACAAATAATAATAAAAAAAAAACTTTCATTCATTGCTGATAATTTTGGCCCCAGCATCTAAAGGATCTCATTGTGTATTTTCTGGTTAGCCCGTACATTCTCTCTTCCTGTGTTTAGCTGAGGCAGCTATCTGGATCATCCACACACAGATTACCCTGCTAACCATCAATCCCTTTTCTAACAGTTGAGGGGATGAGACAAGCTTTTGGCTTCTATCCATGGCCTTCTCTCTCTCATCAGCTTCTAATCTGCTGTGTTTGAGTTAGGAGAGCCACAGTCCGTGCCATTCTGGACCCCGTCCACCCAGCAGGCCCAAGGCCCAAATGGCCTTGTATCTACCTCCATGCTGTCCACATCTGCTACCACTCTCAGAACCTCATGCCCTATTGGGTGTACAGAGCACACGGACACACAAACATATGGATACGCACACAACCAGGCTTGTGCCATTTCTCATGCAAGTAACTGCAGGCGCCTGGTCAAATTCATCCATCAGTCTAAGACGTCCTTCAATCTGGACCACAGCTAATGCATTAAAACAACTGTGTAAGAGCGACTGCAATCATTGGAATGTTCTTTAAGCCAGCAGAGAATGCAATCAATCTTCAAAATATTACTTTAACCACAAATGTACATGCACAGAGTGACAAACAAAACAGGCAGAAACCATACAGCTAATTGGACACATGTGAGAATGGTATTATTAGTGTTTTACTTCGATTACATGCTGGTTTTGTTCCTCCATAGTGAAATTGTGATTCTGTGTGTATTCCCTAAGTGAAAATAAGAGCTAACAGACTATGTAGCGAATCGATCTTCAGTATTGAGTGTTTGTAGTTATACTTGTACCATATTATTTTAAGATGAAAGCCACACTGATCCAGGCCATTTGTCCACTCTGAGAAAATTTCACATGCTGGGAGAAGCCTGTTATCATCTTCTGTTGCATTTCTTTTGTCTCATATGTATGAAAGCTAATTTCAGCCATATCATAATATATATATATAACATCATAATATCATAATATATATAATATCATAATATATAAATCCTAATTATGATTCGAAATCATAAAAATAAAAAGTCATGAATATGATATGTCAATTGTTTTTGTCATATTGTGACTGTTTTTTGTCAATTTAGACTTATAATTTAGACTTTTGTCAATTGTTTTTTGACATTATTTTAATTGAAATTATGAGATAAAATGTCAGACTTTCACAGTCAAAATGAAAAAGTCAAAATTAAGAAATAAGAACAAAAGTAGAAATGATGACAGTCAAAGAAATTTCATGTTATGAAATGAAATTTCACATTAGAATGTCATGATTTAGAATTTTTATCTCATAATTAAAGTTTTTGTAATAATGACTTTTTATGATAATTTACCAAAGCATGATTTTTTCCCCTTATGTCCATACAAATGGCTTATTCAAATAACACTTCATCAAACAAAAGCTTGATTAATATCGATATCGTAATTACACTTGTTTTTAAGGTGTCCCAGTGTAATTATACATTTAAGTACTGTGTAATAATAATGAAGAACATGTGCGTACTATAGGGTTAGTGTTAGGATTTGGTTTTAGTTTAGGGTTAGTTGCTTGTAATTATGCATAAATCACTGTTGTTACTAAGTACATGTAAAATATGTAAAATATGTAACAAGGACACTAAAAAAAATAACAAATTCCTCAAAAAGTGCTAAATTACATTAAATTATAGAAACTTAAAGGGCCGTTGAATGCTTGATTCTGACTAGCTGACGAATGTCCTAAGTATGCAAAACAAAACATTTGTTAAAAAATCCATCCACCACTTCTCAGCCAGTTTTTTTTTCCTATAACAAAAGCTGTTGACATTACGTCATCCATAGTCTGGTCTCAGCTCTATGACTGGTGGTGGCTGCGGGCCCTTGGCAGTGATGACATACGAGTGAGACCCGTGCAGTGTGGGATATGCTGCCCGCTGCTCCAATGAGCCAGAAGCTCCCTGCCTCAGCACTGCTGCGAGAGAGCAGATAAGCACGGACGGGGGTTCGCTGCTCCCATTTAAACTGCACAGTGCCGCTCTGCCTACACTCAGCCTGGGAACCACACAGCAAAGAAACAAAGCACCCTCCCGGTGAGGAGACTGTATTATCATGCCAACCAGCGAGCAGCCAGCGAGACACAGGGAGCTAGAAACCCTTTAAAAGCACAGCAGTGGAGAGCAACACAGAATGAAAAACTCTTTGGATAGGATTAGTTTATCAAAACGTCATTTGAGTTATAATTATTAACATAGGACGCCTGTGATGTCATGGCCTGTGATTTTACTAAGGCCTTGTCCACACTAATACGTTTTCGTTTGAAAACGCATCTTTTTTTTCTCCGATTTGGCTCCGTCCACACTGAGACTGCGTTTTTATTAATGAAAACGAAGCTTTTTGAAAACGCTCTCAAAAGTGGATAAATTTGAAAACGCCGTTTTCGCGTTGTAGTGTGGACTGTGAAGCCGGAGGTTTTTGAAAACGATGACGTAAGTTTAGTCATGTGATCCATGTTGTACCAATCATGTTTACCGGGCTGTTATTGTGGCTGTTATGTGCTTCACTTTTACACTGTTGCTAAAATATGTTACTTTGCACACTCTTCAAATCACAGTCGTGCAAAGATGACAGAATATGTACTCACATTTGCTGTCCTGTGGCAATACAGGAGAGCAGTTGCGTTTTAGACCAAACATATGGTGACTGAGTGCGACCTGGACGCATCAGTGAATGGTGAGATATTTTGCTAAATAAAATTATCCTGTCAGAAGAATTGCGCGATAACTTTATTATTTCTTTTTCCATCTGTATCATCTCAGTGAGCTTTTGTGAGGTTTTACGCATGCGCAGTAAGGTGAATTTAGAAGTTTCTCATCCACACTGAAACGTCGGAAAACGCCTGAAAACGCTAGTGTGGACGGAGAGCGTTTTTAAACGAAAACGCCGTATCTGGATTAATGTAGATGTAGCCTAAGATGGAGCGTCTATTACCTGGAAGGACAAGTGATCTGTAAAACCCATTGAAAATATTAATCAAGATTATGTGGCGTAAATTTATATATATATATATATATATATATATATATATATATATATATATATATATATATATATATATACTGACAATTGGTTTGTGTTGTGCACCTGTTATTTTACCCAGGAAGTTAATAAGGTGCACAAGGCAATGGAACGATAAAAGTTAGCTTTGGGTACGTTATGAAGGTCAAAAGAAATGGAGAAGCAATCACAGGAATTCCTGTCCGGGCAGGATTAGAATTACACGTACAAGTACATCTGTGAAACAAATTTACCTGATCTCCTCAGGGAAATCTAGTCCTGTGCGAATAGCGCTTAGAGGCAGACAGACAGACAGATAACGTCTCTCACAATTCTCCATGTATCACCAACTCATCCAGATTTGGTGTTTGCATTGTAGATGTGCTTTGCAGGCCACGGGGGAGTGTGTTCCTCTTCTTTAACAGGACTGTATTAACCCTATGCTAATGCACCAGATGTCCAGCTCAAATAAATCAGTTGGTAACAGAGTCCACATCTGCAGTGGAGGGAGCGAAGGGAACTCAACACCTTTAGCTTCTTTCACCATAAACTATTCAGCTGCTGCTTCTCATCCATCTGGGTGCAATTTTGTAAACGAACAAAGGGTACGAGCTAAATGGCTGCATCCTATTAACCAATCACCTGAATTAACAGTGAAGACCAAAGGAAGAGAGAGGGAAAATTATTAGGCTGCCATTCATTTATTCAAAGGTGAAGTGTGTATGTTTTCAATGTTAAAATGCTGAAACAAGAATTAAACCACTTGGAGTTTGCTCTGTCCCAACTGGCACCCTTAGCCTTTGTGTGAATTTACACTTTGCTGCATTGACTCTTGGGTAAGAGTCCGCTGTGAAGTCTGTAGTGCACCAGTGCAAACTTGACAAAAGTGTGCACAGAGGCCCACAAAACACCCTGCTGAAACATAAAAGCAACAAATGGGACACTTGTTCAAATGTTTGGGGTCAGTAAGATTTTTAATAAATTAAAACTTTTATACAGCAAGGATACACTAAGTTGATCAAAAGTGAAACTAAGATAAAATTGCAACAAAAAATATACTATACTAAAATATATATAACAATGCTGTTCTTTTGAATCTATTCATCAAAGAATCCTGAAAAAAGTATCTGGTTTCCACAAAAAGATGAAACAGCAATAAGAAATGTTTCTTGAGCAAATCATCATATTAGAATGATTTCTTAAGGATCATGTGACACTGAAGACTGGAGTAATGATGTTGAAAATTCAGCTTTCCCATCACATGAATATATTACAGAAAACAGCTCTTTTTAATTCTAATATTCTTTCACAATATTACAGTTTTTGCTGTATTTTAGATCAAATTAATGCATCCTTGGTGAAGCATAAGATACTTCTTTAATATATATATACTGTATAATGTATAATGTATATATATATATATAAAAAAACATACCAACCCCAAACTTTTGAATGGTAGTGAACTGAAAATCATATCTGTTATACAACGAACGCTGGTATAAACCTTTATCCATGAATACATCCAGTGATTAGCTGTCCAGTACACTCGATTTTAATAAAGCATTCATTTATAGACATTGAGGCAATTTTAATTACTCTCATGTGACTGTTAACACTCTGAAATTTTCATGGCTAAACTATTAAAAACACTACACGGCTATAAATTGCATTTACCACATACCAAAGATTATGTAAAAAAAAAGAAATCCCTATATAGTAATATTTCTGTTGATATGATGAGATAACTTCCAGTGAGAAAAGCTTAAAATTGCTAATAATTAAACAGCCTCACCACCTTGTACTGTACTTCACACTGTCCAGAATTCAGAGGGATACTACATACATATTCATGCCTTCTATTTAATTAATTTTTGTTAAATATGCCGTTTATGTATAAAACCATGCTTCTTTTGGCCATTTTACAAGCTGTGTTTGAGAGAGCGTGGTATGAATCAAATGAATCATTCCTTTTGGTTTAGCTGATGAGTGATCTAAAAATGATCATCTCATAGGATTATTCAATGCTCTACAGTTTGTGGACTTAAGGTCATCACACAAAATATGTTTTATGGTCTATGAGAGGCTGTACATTTGTCTTTGTTGTCTGCGGCTGCCATTAGATGATTATTTCTTTAATTCTTATTTAAAATGAGGTCTATGTCCATGTGGAACCTCTGGATGAGTGATTCGAGACACACTACTGGCGATGTGAACCAGAAATAAACAAACATTTTGTGCTCTAGCAAAGCGATACTTGCCAAACCCAACATATTTTCAAGTAGTTTAGTTTTTCCACTTTGGATTTGTAACCAACCCCCAGCAGCTGTCAGGCCTGTGAAAGGTCCAGACACACACATAAACACACACATGCAAATAAACAGCTCTGCTGAACACTGCCTGAGGCAACTACGACATACCTACAATGGCCATTACTTGAACATAGATAAACAGGTACAGCTGTAATTGCAAACAGACTGTCTTATCCATAATAAGCTAGATTACAAGGGTTGCACAAAATCCAGAATGTAATTAATGAGGGTGAATTGACTTGAATTAGGGGAATTGGAATTGAATTTAGAATCAAAGGTGTCCTGTTTTCACCATTATGGTCTAAAAAACATTAAATGATTAAAAAGAGCTATATTTTTAGCTATATATTAAAACATTGATTATTAATATAAACTAATGTTTTTGGAAAATACTCCCTTTGTTACTGTATGATCATATTTTAATTGGTAGTTCATACTGAAAATCAAATGTATTATTAAAAAATACACTTGCACTGTAAAAGCAGTTCTATCCATTTCTTTGAATCTAAGTTTAAAGCAATTTTATGCTATAAAAATGTAAGTGCAGTTCTTCATCTTGTTTCACACTTTGGTTCTACCAGAAAGACTCGGGAGAATTATTTCAACAAATCGTACATTTATTGACAGCTCAGCAAGCTGATAATATACAAAGTCATTTGGCGTAGGCCCCGTCCGTAGTGCATAATCCGAGGGTATCGGATCTGCAATTCCTGCCTAAAGATGAAGGCAGGGGCGCAGCCGACCCCCCCGGGAGGTATGGACAGGACCATCCTGGTGGTGGTGGGGAGGATGGGGGTAATCGTCGCTTCAGTATCTGCGAACTCAAACGTGTAAGTACCGAGCTTTTATACAGTGAGCATAAGAATATGATTGGATAGAAGTGAAGCAATAGTTGACGTAGTAATTGAGTCTTCCCGGCAGAACTTATGCTAAAGCTTTCATTTCTAATTCAGTTCATATTGATAAACTGAACTGAAATTTAAAAGCCATTCTCAATTTACTTATGAATGGAGCACAATCCTATTGTTTACATTTTAATAATGAGCTTTAAAAAAGCATAGCACATATTCAGAAACTGTAGGAAGAAAAAAACTTGCTTGTTGGAGCTGTGGCTTAGTGGTTTGTGCACATACTCTGACAAATATTGAGTTCTGGTACTCATATGGGCAAAGTCCCTTTCAAGGAAAGTCTGTTAACTCAGCGGCCATATTTGCAACATCTCCGGGCAGTTATTTCGGGCATCCAAAGTCATATCTATTTGAATGGGGGAATCTTGAAATCTCAAAACCTGCTTAGCAGCAACAAATTCTGACATGAACTGCCCCATAAATGATGTTTCTTATACTCTATTAGCATTAAAAAAGGGTATTTTTCAAGCTAGACCAGCAAATGCGCACATGCAGTCCTAAGCACGAGTCTCAGGTTGGGAACCGGAGCTTCTAACGACAGCTCCAGTGACACAATGACTTTACTAATTATCGATTGGCTCTTTTATTTTGAAGGCGGGATGTATTCCACCATATTGTGAGTTGTAGTTTCTCCCATTCATAAGTAATAGGATTGCACCGAGTGCACCTTATACGTTTACTAGAGTATCTCTATAGTTTTTGAAATGGGTGATTTGAGTTCAGATTTGAGTTCACCCTCTCTTTTCATCCATCATTAGAGAGCATCACTAATTAAAAACAAAAACAAAACAAACTCTTGATAAAAAAAGTGAAATTAGGTAATGCACAATGTTTACTGCAGTGCTTTTCAAGCTAATCAAAGCACTATAGCGAAGTGTAATATTACAACAAAGGAAAGAAAAAAAAATCAACCAAATTTATTCTTCAAAATCAAGTCTGAAAGACACAAAAGTTGAAGTAAGAGCTGATATGGGTGCATCAGAGCAGCACTAGTCAGATGCCACGTCTGTTGAGAAACTCTTTCAGCGCTAAAGCCTGGCCTCACCTCAGCTAGCTCTCAAGCCCTGTATACTCACTTAATACCCTCCTCTGCTTCCTGCCCCAGCCTCGGCCTCCTGTCATGCATATCAATGCTGCATGAGAGCTAGAACAGAAGGATTGAGGATTGGGCCGAGCACTGAAGCCTACACAACAGTCGGAATCAATCAAGTCTCTAGGATTACTGCTCCACTGAGTTGTGATCAATAGATCCACAGCACTATCCCCCTACCAGGAGATTGACGGGGGTAAATAAGAGTCCATTGGCTGATGCCACACCTCTTATGTAGCCCCCCCTCTGCTCCGATCTTCCATGAATGCCCACACCAAAAGGGAAGGCTGGGGAGCAGAGGGCAGGTTTTGTAGTAAGTGGGCAGAGCAGAGGTTCCTCTTTGGTCCAGCGCCTTCACACAATGACCACAGAAGAGAACAATTATTCCTGTTGTGGCTTTAAAATGTCTCGACAATTGAATAGAGTGAAAGAATGATTGATTGATTGATAGACAGATAGTCGCAGAGACAGAGGGGGAGGAAGCGCAGATATAAGAAACGTCCCTTTCTGATATCTTGAACTTTAGGACAGAGTGAGTCTTGTGATATCAAAATGACACTGAGATGAACAAAGTGGGGTTTTAATGAAAAGCAGGGGGCTTTTTCATGCGTTGGCAGCCGACTCAAATGTCAGAGCTGAACATACATTAAGCACAGAGCTTACGTCAGTGTGTTTTTCTAAGAATGACCAGAAGGGGGCACTGCTGTAGTTTTGAATGGGATTTAAGGGGAGACAACTCAGCAGTGAGGCTGTCACACATTTTGAACACACACAAACACACACACACACACACACATACTGTGCCAGGCCAAACATTCCTGTTTACAAATAAATTCCTTACATATGCCAGATCTACAAGAAACATCATACATATCTCCTCACATTTCCTAAAGTATGTGCAATTCACATTAACATAAACCAGTCTATGGAGGTCTTAGCTGGTTTGAGGTGGTCTCTTAACCTCAGACCATGTTAGTGACTGCATAGCAACACCCTGGCAACCACACACATCGTAGTGACACATTCTGCATGAGCAATTGTCAGAAAAAATGTACAACAAAATTAAAACAATTTTTTACAATGCTCATTTATTGGTCTTAGCTGGTTGTTCAGCTGGCATCCAAGCCTGACTAGCTGATAAGTGTCCAAAACCCCTATAAAACCTGTGAAGACCAGCCACTAGTTATCCACTTTAGTCTGGTGTATTCTATATTTCCTCCAGTAATGATTCTGGTTTGTTTACTTAGCATAGGGTTTGCCTAATTTGGCTTGTGTCATGCATTTTGATAAAAACCACAAAGTATGATTTAATGCACTTTGTGTGGTGTTTTTTTCAGCATGGAGTCTGGTTTTATGTTATTTTACCCTAGTAGTTTTGTTCCTGGTTCAACAGTATGTCATGCCATGTTGTCATCTGCCTAACTTGTCTAGCTTCTACCAAATTTGCACCAAAATATCACAGAAGTTGGACTTTTATGCATTTAACATCAACAACATTTACCCATCTGTCTGCATATGAATAGACCTGTGACCACTGTTAGTATAATTGAGATGCTATTACATTTTAATAAATATTTCAAATCTGAATAGTTTTAGTTATCTATAATAACCCTGCCTGCAACCCACTTTTGGGTCACGGCCCAATAGCTGAGAACCACTGGCTTACATAACCAGCAGGCCTTGTACTTATTACAGTGGCGTCATTAAACAAGACACAGCACATCTGGCTAATGCTACAGACGACAAGTAAGAGTAAGTCTAACCTCATGAGAGCCATAACAGCGGCAGATAAAGACTTTAGCAGAGGCACTGACCTCCTGCGCATGGCTTACCTGCGGAACAGCTGCAGTAATGTCCTCAGTCAGGTAATTAGTCTTGCATTAATACACACACTGATCTTATCTGCTCTATTAGACGACCATACGGCCACAATGATTTATGCTCCTCTGAACTCTCTTATGCTGCCTGCAGTTCAGGCTACATAGTTATATTGGTGGAAGGCGTTATTCAACAGACCCTTAGGGAAGGCCAAGAGAGCTCAGCTTTAATACTGAGGCAAACGCATTGCTGACCTTCTGAGATCGGCAGGATCAAATGGTAGTTTAGTGCAGTTTAAATTGTGCTGTGACACCGCCAGGCTTCAAATTAAGACATTTAGTTGGGGGATTCAATAACAATGAACAGCAAATGTTGATTTATGCATTTGTTTGTTTATTTGGTGATTAGTGCTGAATAAGGTGCGGCCTCACACAAGAACATCTGCATGATTGCGAGTGTAATATTGCATTAATAGAGTAGTTTAATTATAACAAGAAGTTGTTTAACTTGCCTTTTAAGGCTCGTTCACACCAAGGACGATAACTATAATGATAGCAATAAAGATGACGCTGTAAAAATCATTCTAAATGTAAAAGAATAGCCGAGTCAACACCACAACTAACAACAACGACAGAGAAACAAAATAATTGGAATTACTTTCACAACCTTTTTTTTTTCCAGCTGATGAACAAAATAGTTATCACTATAGTTAATATTCTTGGTGTGAACGGGTCTGTAGACACAATATTCCCAGTGTTTTTTCTTCTTCGCCAACAAAAATAGTTATAAATGAAGCCAAAAATCAGCTGTGCTTCTCAGAGAAACCCAGTCATGTACTACGTCAGAAAACTTGTTGCCTTACTGCCTTATTAGACAATGACTTTGTAGGCAGCATTTGTGCATGAAGATAACTCATGAAACTTCTGAGGCAGCATAACGGTATCTATAGCAAAGTAGAGCAAGCTTTGGTGATAACTATGCAAATATTGAATTACTACAATATTAACAAAATTTCTTGCTAGAACATTGGTCAGAAACACACATTTACACATAAACTGATGACCAACCGCAACTTTCAGACGCCATCTTTATTTTTAAGCTCAGCTGTCACAGAATGGAAAGCACAGGATTGTGGGATATCAAAGGCAGCAAAGAATATATCTGCTGCCTTCAAAGATCAAGGGATCTCAAGAGCTAACACTGCATTCAGACGTGCTTTGATGCCTTGAATGCATACTCCGAAGGCAGCATTTTTAATCTTTCAGACGCAGCCAAGGTGTTTAGTTCCTGAATGAATCTGGGGTTTCCAATGAATCGGTTAAGTGAATGATTCACTGATTCATAACACCCCAATAGTCACTTGTTGCCACCCACTTTTTTGTCACCTTTTTCTGTGAAAAAAAAAAATTCAATTTGTTATTTTTCTGTTTGTGTTCTTTGTACTGAGCTAAATGGTCAGTCTGTGACATTTACATGCATATTCGCCATACTTCACCAAACTTGAACATTCATACGCAGATGTGGTCTCCTGTGATTGTATGCGTATGAAATGAAGTCAATGGATCACAGTCTAGCGTGACATTGAGGTTTGACATTCTATCTGAAAGACAAACACTAACAAGGAGAGTGATACAAACAGTGAAAAGTCATTGTGCTTTTGGACAGCACCTCAATAAGCACACTTCCCAACTGTATAGTATGTGAAAAGAGTAGTATGTCCAAATTCACAGTATTCATAAAACAATAGGCAAAAATTCATATTACTACTTCAGGCAATATTTTGTAGTGCACATCCAATGGACACTTTACTATCCATGAGGCCACGGGAGAGGAATTGTGAATGGCGGTAAAGTGAAGCAACTGACGCTGTTGGTCACATAACAATGACAACATGACAGATGTAGTGCAGTACATCTGATTGAAATTCATACTACATTATATAGAACATACTTTAACATACAGGTCATGAACTAATTACTAATAAGTACCTACTCAGAGAGTGTGCGACTTTGAACGCAGACTTTGAAGTCTGATGCTTGACCAATCAAATTTGAGGGCTGATTAATTGTTTTATAATCTATAAAATGGCTAATTTACATTTAAAGGAGGCGTGTTTGTGTATACTAAATACTAAAAAAGTATGATAATGGCTTAATTGACATAAATAGACTGCACCATTTAGCAAAATGCACCTGGCTAAATTGGATTGCTGGTGTCTTCAGTTTTGAAATACCACATGTATTTGCCAGTTCAAAAAAAAGTCAAGAAGAGGAAGAAACAAAATAAGATAAGTCTTGAAAGGATTCTGTAAGAAAAAGGAAGTTAGCGCTCTGCTAACTGTCAAAGCATGTTCATCTAATTCAAATGAGAGACACATCTATGAATGCCAAGAATGGACTGGCAAATGCATCAGCTACTGTGTAGAATGTCGAACAGTCAACAGCGAAGGTAAAGCGTTCTGAACATAACGCACTCTCAGTGACAGCCACACTTAATGGCTTTAGTGCAGAAGCTTGAGACGCAGCTAATGATGGCCCCGGCCCTATTAACTTCACCCACGCTGAAAGACACATAGATTATTTATGCACAGAAAGATGTGTTGTACTGACATTGATGCAGAAAAATATATGACAGCCAAAGAGTCGCGCACACGCTAGCACAATGGTTTGAATAATGGCAGGATGACAGGCGGAAGAGAAAGGTGTGATTTAATGCAATTCAATGGTTGTTTTATTTTGCATTAATGCAGTCTGTGCTTTTAAAGGCTGATTCCACTCATTACGCTCCTCAGGTTATAAGTTTGGTCGTTCTTTGAAAGTCTTGTTTTGTTTTGTTGAAGCATAGGCTTTCTTTAGCCTTTGGTTGCAAGCTTGTTTATTGAGAGCTTTCCTCTAAAAGGTCTCAAAGAAATCGAATTCTCTTTCAAACATCCCACCTAAACCTTTGGAGAAACTACTCTTCAGAGTAATGAAGTAATACTTGTCTGGAAAAAAATGATAATATTATAAAGATGAACCATGGCAGGCCTTCACTCACATCATTGGACCCCACAGTTTGAAACCAGATCTTTTCATCTCATGCTATCGACTAAACTGAAGATCAACCTGTAGGCCAACTGGTACCCCAAATGTCCCCTCCCCCATACCATTCTTCACCTCTGATGTGCACATGTTTGTCTTTCGTTAGCTTTCATCTCTCTTTTTATTGAACTTAACCACCGGCATGAATGCGTCTGGCTTTGATGTGATGCTCAACCAAGCATAAATCCATATTTACCCCACTGCTCATCTCCAAGCTAACAAACATTAGCCGTGTTGTTTTTTGATTAGCACGGGCTGAAGTCAGTGGTGTAAACCTGAAATGTCTGCCTTGACTGCTTTATCCGAAACGGATGAACTTGAATCTGACAACGATTTACGCACTGTTGTTGTACGTATCGTGACAGTTCGGAAATAAAATGTCAGCCAATGATGCTAAATATGAATGGGTTAGTTCACCCAAAAATTACAATTCTGTGATTACTTACCCTGATGTCGTTCCAAACCTGTAATACTTTCATTAATTTTCGGAATGCCCGTTCACAATGCAAACAATGCACTCGCGTTGCTTCATACAATTGAGGTTAATCCACTGGAGGCTTGAAATTGGTAGTTGTTTAGCTGTCAATGGAGGGACAGAAAGCTCTCAGATTTCATTAAAAAGATCTTCATTTGTGTTCCGAAGATGAGCGAAAGTCTTAAATAATTACTTGCGAATAAATAAAGACAGAATTTTCATTTTTGGGTGAACTAACCCTTTAATGATCGTGTTCGAAAAAACGTACCACCTACACTAAACCAAACCGATAGTGTTAACAAAAGCAACAAGATGCAAATAAACATTTTCTGAAGCAACCATTCCATTTGCGCTTGCTTCTACAAGTCTTAAACTCATTTATCATGAATCGTGTTTCACAGGACTCGTAATCCTGCTCCGACACACTTACCTGTTATACCTTGCACACCTTGAATAGCTGATTCAGGTGTTTTTGATTAGGGTTGGAGCTAAACTCTGCAGGATGGCAGTCTCTGCCCCTTTAATATTGAAAGCGAAAGTGCCCTTTTCGAACGTATCACGGTACACAGCGCAACATGATTTCTATGCATGCCACTGATTTGAAGGACACTTAAAGCAACCAATCACACTTGTGTTTACACTTAACAGTTTGTGTTAAAGAACAGATAAATGTATAAATGATAATATAATAATAACTATAAACTAAATTGACATTGAAAGACAAAAAGATAAGCCACGCATTAATCTAGGCCCATGTGCTTTGAAAGCAAGCTGAAGAGTTATTGTTCTCCACTGCTTAGAGCTGGTCTGATATGCTGACAGGAGATGGAATGATCAGGGACTCTCTCCGTGATCCCGAACCATGGTGTTGAGGGGTGTGCATTCCAAGAGGATTTGTGTCGGGCTATCGCTGATGGAGAACACTCTCTAAATGGAAGAGATGTCTATTCCTTCACAATATCGTATGAAGAGCCCCACCAATTCACGGCTATGTGCTTAATTACCACTGAAGAATTTTTTATTTATTTATTATGGACACTTGCATGAATAATGTAACATGTCTTACATAATCGTATGCGCCATATTTGAATGTATGTGAATGCAATGGATAGGATTGGCAATGGATATTATGAATATTACATTCCTCACACTTGATTTTAATTTTTCATTGAAGCAGTCTTCTTTGAATGCCAGGGAACCCAGGCAATGATTAAACTCATTCCCAGCTAATTCCAAATAGAATGAAGAGTTGACAAACTGTGACATCATAGCTCATGCACAAAGACAAACATTTTTCTGTGAACCTCACCAAAAGCAGTTGTGAACAAAGGCTCAGCACAGGGCCCCAAATTCTTCAAAGTGGCCTACAGAGCTAATTGTTTTCTTTTGTCTTTTAAAGTAAAAAAAGAAAAAGTACAAAGAAGAAAAATCACAGCAATAATGTGATTAATACTTTTAGCCCACAGTGAGAACAGGAGTCTAATGTTAAAATGAACAACTAGTTATGTAAATGAGTGGCTATGAAGGGGTCTTATTTGAAGTTGGAACGTTTGTTGTGGGCTCCCACTGTACTCTCTGCTTTCTCATCACAGCGAGGGACCTTTTAGGCATTTCAGTAGGGAATTAATCTGAATTATTAATCTCGCTGATCCACAAATGATGTTGCCTCCAGTCTCTTTTGGGCCTCTTGTTTTGTGGTACACAACACCCTTATCTGTTAGAAGACACAAAATGTATTCTGATTTAATAAAACACACACATATATATATAACAATATCACCGATAGAGTGTGGGTTCCTTGCCACTGTCTCCTTTCAGCTTGCTTAGCTGTGGACACTTAATATTCTGCAATATTATTGATTTGACTGCACTGACATTATTGGAATGAGAACTGAACTGAGCTGGACAATGACATCAGTTTTCTACAGAGCTGCTTTATAACTGAATTGAGCTAATTTCATATTTGATCATCTTTACAGTTATTGAACAAAACTGAATCAACTCTGAACTGACACAAGCTGAACAATGACACTATTTTCTTTTTAGAGCTGCTATACAGCAGAATTGAACTGTTTGCATCATTGAATCATTATTTTTGTTGTTTATCCCTGTAAAGCTGCTTTGACACCATCTCTATTGTATAAAGCACTATATAAATGAAGGTGACTTGACAATATAATTTAACAGTTAGTAGTAAACTTGTGACGTTTAAAAGTCAGTTACAAGGCAAATCCGGCAGATCAGAAGGCAAAGAAAAAAAAAAAAGCATTTTAAAGACATTCTCAAACACATATCTTCCATGTTAATCTGAGTTTTTCCCCTAATTATACCACTGTCTAGCATGGTTTCTATTTCTGCTGAGTTTTGCTGGTAGACCTGATCTACTGTTCAACTTTATTGGTCCAATAGTAAATATCAAATATGTTGAGATATGTTGCAATTTCATTTCACAGTAACATCCTGCCCTAATATGCCTGTCAACACTGAACGTGAAACTGCAGCACAATGTGACAAAGCCAGGAGATGCAATGTTTAATGTACTGGGCCCGGTTCCCCGATAACGCTCACTCTTAGCGCGCTAAGAAGACTCAAAAGATATATCTTACCAAAGTTGTTTATGTTCCTAAGTGTGTTCCCCGAACCATACCTTAGGAAGCTGTTTAAGATATACCTTCTTACGTGCGACGTTACCGGGTGCTGTCCGTGACGATGGTGCTGAATTGGTTGATATCGACGGCTCGAGAATCAATTATTCTCTCGTGCAGGGGCTGTTTATGTGAGAAAGCGGTGTTCTTTATAAAAGAAGCACTTCAGAAATAGTTGAAATTGCATTTATTAGGACGGATATTATAAAAAATAATCCAAACTATAATAGCCTATAATAGCCTAGCCTACATATTTTTAAATTGTATCATATATTGCTGCCATAATAACCATTTCAAATTTGTACGTGCTTTCTTCTCTTTCCCATTTTTGTTCGCTGAGGTGGAGCTGCGATGAAATATTGTTCTTGGAAATACTTTCCAGCATTTCAGTAATAAAAGTGTAGGCCTACATCTCGGTGCTCGGCAGTGATCAAAAAGGGTTTAAACAGTGAATTTTGAATCTCTTCTTGTAAACTCAGAGATGTGGATTCAGACGGCAATTAAATCACCACATGACCTGTTTGTCAAAAAACAGTAGGTACTAATTTGGCCAGGGATTTTTACGCGGGTTGGGTGAGAAAAAACACTGATATTATGGATTCGGACGGCACTAAAATCACCGACTCACCCCTATAAATGTTTAAAATACCATACAAGCCCATGAGAAACAATATTAGCGTCCGAATAGGACTTAACTGACAGTAGCCTATGCTTTCACTGGCCTTTAAAAGAGCGTTTTAATTAAATTAATAATATTGTATAATAATATAATTAAAAATCTAACAACAATCAGTGTAATGACAATTTTATTCTTTGCATGAAAACACTTGAATTAGCCTAATTGAACACTGACTGGGTGTATTAAAGCTTCAGAATTATATTCGTATAGACCTGCAACAGTGATAAGGTAAAGCTAAGAGTGGTCCAGACCAACCTTACGAAAGTGTGACTTACAGAAGATATACTTAGCGTACGAATGTGTCGGGAATCGTGCCATGACGTTAAGAGAGAGGTTAAGGAATAGGTTAAGAACTTCTTAGCGATAAGAACGTTTTGGGGAACCGGGCCCTGGTTTGTGAAAGTAATCTTTGGACCAATGATATTTCATTGTGGGCAGAGTCTAACGGCAAAGAAATAGAAACTAAGCGTCCATCAATAACGTTCAGTTGTTTGTTACGATGATTAAAACTAAAAACTCAAATTAGCATGTTTATCACATCTCGCCTGGTTACGACTTGAAATGCTGTGTTCAAGACTAATTTATTTGGATTTAATTGGCTCACAACAGATTTATCTTTCTACAATAAAAGATCACTGCAAGCCAAAATAATCCCAATAATAATTCATAAAAGCATAACGGAGGAAGTATCTATGAAAACTGTAGGGATTTTTATCAACTCAGTTGTTTTAATCAAACACTTGAATATGTAAAGCCGAATGGAGGAAAGATCAAAGAGAAAGGCCATAGGGCACTCATATGTAGTGTTGTAGTGGTGCGAAGAGTCTTCCTGGTACATTCATTAATTATTGAACCACAAAATATCCTCCAATGTGACTTGTAAAGGGAACCATGTGCTGGAGGAACATTTCTGGGAAAGATGTATGTCGGTTTGGCACATATATGGTGTGCATGTGTTAAATGATTTAAAGGAAATCCCAGAGAAAATAGTATGTGTGCCACTTCTCTCTGTTTTTAGGATGGAAGGAAACCAATGAATGTCTTGTGTTTCAGCAAGCAAGATCATTGTTTAAAGAGACAAAATGTACCTTAACCCACCACAGAGAGGGGATGGGGCTAAAGGCCTGATAAATCCATGTCAGCAGGGCCAAAATTATCTATCACCTTATTCAAACAAACTATCTGTTCACTGACACTCTCGGGCAGATGTTGTGTGTGTAAGTAGTGTCAGCACATGCTCCCCCAGCCTTCATCACTCTTGTCTTATCTAGTCTTTCTGTCTTCTTCTCATTGCATGTGGAATAGTCAGAATATCTCATTGCCTGACACACGTAGACTCACAATCCCTTTCCTGTTGTATTGGCTGAGTCTGGAAAGAAGAGATTTGGAAAGAAGAACAAGAAGAAAAAGTTAGAATTGGTGGGGAATGTAGACATTGAAGATGAGGACAGAAAAGAAGTAGGTTGAAAAAACACTAAACGGATCTCTTTAGTATCTCAATTGTTTCTCCAAGACAGCAATGAGATTTTGTGAAGAAAATGACCACATAAAATAATTCCATCTTGTGCCTCAGTTTGTGAATACAAACAAAAAATGCTTTGACAATTATGTACTTACAATGGTAGCTAGAATTGTCGTTGTGTTTACTGAACTGAAATACAACTGCAAATTATTTGTGGTAACTTAAAGCATGACACAGAGACTGAAACGAGTGGAACACAAACAGCCAGAAAAGTCCACTCACAACTGTTTACAACAGTTTGACGTTAGCATGTTGCTAAGCTAACAGCACAGTACTCTAATAAGCTTAAAAATACATAAATATTGGGTGAAATATTAAATTACTTTTTCATATATATATATATATATTTTTTTTTTAGTATTGACTAATTAGTTTTAATTTTAGTATCGATTTTTTTTTTCCAGCAGGGTTAACAATTGTCTTAGTTTAGCCATTTTAATATCTTAAACCATAATGAGAACCCCACTGACTCTCCTGAGCTGTAAAAGAGCAACCTCTGAGCAATGATTTTTTTTTGCTTTGGGCAGGAAGGAGAGTGTGGATTGTGGATGAATACCGGAGGGCAGAACCTGGCAGCTCTTTGGGAAGCTGCCCATTCTACCTCTCTCACATTCCTGGCTTATGGGTTTCAATCAATACTCACTCCCTGTGGTCACCCAAAGCAAGCTGTTTGAAAAGTCAGAGTAGCATGAAATGGCCATTATTAAATTACCGTGATGGACACATGTAGAACACTATTGTATTAAGAAAAGCAAGCTCACCAATTAGATGATTGAAGCATTAATAAATCAGAGATAATTTGGGGATGTGATCAGAGATAAAAAAAAATTATTCCGGTTCTGTGGTGTATGTTTCACTATTGAAGTGCGTTACTAGGATTGCATTATGGGATGGGTGTTTGGATATGAGGGTAGGTAAGTGAAGTAGTTATGTAAAAAAAGTAAAATAAAAGTTTTTGAGCAAAGATTTTGCCATTTTTCAATGCAGAAATGGTTGAGAATGTAGGAGGGGGCAGGAAAAAAACATACAGACATGTTGGCAAACATTTTATGTGAAAAAATAACAAAACTATGAAAAAAAAAAAAAAAAAAAAAAAAAAAAACCTGTGCAGAAATTTACAATATCTGCTGCCCTTTCATAGAAATGTCCCTGGAGTGATTTGACCTAATTTAATTATTAATCATTGAGCTTTCTATACCATAAACTTGTAGTCAGATTTTGTTCTCAATTCTTCTATATTACAAAGAAAAACAAAGAGCATGTATAGTTTTTTATAGCACTGTCCTTTAGTTCTGCTGGCAGCATACCTCGAGCATATTTCAATCTCCAAATCAAACCAAGACATCTGGGGAAACGCTCCAGTACGCTACACAGAACAGGTCTATTTCTAGAGCGTAAATTTGCTTTAGCTCCGGGAAGATGTCTGAAACAGATCTCACTTCTATCTACAATCTCCTATGTGGATGAATATTATGTTACAGGTGTGCGC
Organism: Abramis brama; assembly: GCF_963993115.1. NCBI lineage: Eukaryota > Metazoa > Chordata > Actinopteri > Cypriniformes > Leuciscidae > Abramis > Abramis brama. The sequence continues at coordinate 26,411,413 of NC_139983.1, forward strand.
ATCTTTTAAAGCCCGCTTTGCACACTTGGTCTGTATGGCCCTCGGCATCTATTGAGTGCTTCTGTGAAAGACGTTTTTTAATATAAATTATTTACTCCACAAAGAGGCACCGAGCACCTCCCTTGCTCCTAATTTTACAGATGGTCAGGCAGAGTTACACGAAGTAACCCCTGGTCATGTTTTGCAGAGGGAATTGCTTTCCTGGCACTCCTCTAATTTACATTGCCATAGTACAAAGCGTGTTATGATGTGTGCAGAAAACAACTATCCAGGACCAAGGCAGCGGAGGCGATTATTGGTATCCGTCTGTCCCACTCTTTTATTTACCAGTGCTTTCCTTCCCTACCTCAGGCATGATGCAGGTGTGAGAGAAAACAATCTGCATTTGATTGGTTGTTTCATTGTCTGTTCAACTGACCCATAAACTTGGCCAGTGTTGCATATCTCTGTGAGAGGGTTTGAATGTACAACAAAATTCTGATAACAATTAAAATCAGCTCATTATGCTGAAAAAAGTCATATTTACATAAAATTGCCAGTTTTTTTACTTTGAAATGTAAATTGATATGTGCATGCTTAGAATGCAGATAAATGTAGAAATGTCTGAAAATGTTCATTGGGTATTAAATCCATTGAAAATGCTCAGCCAAAAAATGTTTCTTTTATCTTTTTTTGTAAACAATAATGAAGATGAGAAAAAATATTAAAAACTGTTGACAAAAATATGGGGTTATTATACTTTATTTTAAGGTTTGTTACAGTGTAATTAGACATTTAGGTACGGAGTAATACTAATTAACTACATGTACTTACTATAGGGTTAGGGTTTGGTTTAGGGTTAGTTGCAAAAAAAATTATTATGCTGAGGTTATAGTTATTTAAATGGTAACTACATGTAACGTGTAACAAGGACATACAAATAAAATACAGTATTAACAAACATGGACATCTGTTTAAAATCTGCCCAAAAATCCCAAAGCTTGATAAAAAAAAAAACACACACAAAACAAACAAGATTAATAATAACTAAATAACTTGAATAACTAAACAAGAATTTACCAAACAAACCGTGTGACAACAAACAAACCTAGAAAAAGACAGATATACACCAGATATACACCAGAACTATAAAACCAGACACACCTGGACACCATCAGTTTAGGGTGAGCAGACAAAAACAAGACAAGAACATTAAAAAAATAACTTAAAAGTGAAAGCCGAAAGGAAAATATCAAAATAAAACAGTCGAGAACACAAGACATCCCCAGATCCCTTACACACAGCAGTTAGTTTGACTGTAGAATCAGCAGAATGTGTTAGTTTAAGATCATGTTATGATAAACACTAGAGACTTGGTCTGACGAACTGCAAAAAAGTTTTGTGCTGTTCAGCGAATTAAAAGGTTAGGTTGATCTGAGATTTAGATCAAATTATGATGGAAATACATTCTATATGCACAATAACTATGCTATTCTGAGAAACTAAGATGCCATGTACACTTGGTATGAACCAATCAGAAGTGAACATAACTACGTACAAAATGTTTTGCTGATACAAATAGTTTTGTGATCAAATTACTAACACCACATTTGAAGGTATAGTCAGAAACAAACCTTTCAATCAACCACTGTGCTAAAACAAGAATTTTAAATTATACCTTAAAGGGTTAGTTCACCCAAAAAATTAAAACAAAAAATTGTCATCAATTACTTACATCCGTAAGACTTTCGTTCATCTTCAAAACACAATTGAAGATTTTTTTACACTTCAAAAAGTTCATGAAGAGATTGTAAAACTAATCCATAAGAATCGAGCAGATTAGTCCAAATTTTCTGAAGAGACTCGATCAGCTTATATGATGAATAGATTGAATAGGCTTTTATTCGTAAACATTGATCGGCAAACATAAACAGAAGCTCAACTGTACCTGCTTAATGCGTAAGAACAAACCTCATTGGTTGATGCGGAAGCTCAAACGTGCTGCCTAACACACGAGAATGAACCTCATTGGTTGATGCTGAAGCTCAAACATGCTGCGTAACACGAGACTGGACCTCATTGGTTCTCGCACGTCAAGCAAAAAGCTTTTGTGTTATGATCTTACCTCAAAGGTCCAATTTTAGCTTTTCACTTCAAAATAAAAATATAATTTAATAATTTTTACTCCACAAATCTAAAAACATTGATGTGTCCACATTAACAAATAGACACAAAATCCTTGATATTAACATAATACAGCTCATTATCTTCCAGAAACACAAAATTAGATCAGTTAACCTCAAAACTCTTTCGACTGAAAAAGTTAGCATAGCCATTTATCTAAAGGGTTGAGATGAGATATTGTGCCTTCTATAGTCAAGAGAAAAAATGAAGGTGGGGCCCCTGCGGGCATCTTACCCCAGTTTACTCTATATTTATTTTTATTGCATCATCCCTTTTGTGTCACTTGTATTGAAGTCCATTGTTGTGCACACGTGTGTGCTTTACACAAGGACTATAAGTATGACGTTTAGAGTTGTTTCATTTGTGGAGCATTCAAAATCTGTAACTTGAGATGATCCATGTCGGTTAGGAAGCTGGCATCTACCTATTTAGGCAATGAGGCAGCTTACTAGGTTTTGGAGCAGGGCTATTATGTCAGGTACATAGAAACTGAATCTGAGTTCCTTTTTCATATCTCGCCAGCAGCTGTTTGTGAGGTGATGCAAACCACGCAACACGTCTACAATCTCCATCCTTTGTTTTGCTTCCTCCCACAATCTTCTGCTAGATAAACAAGCTCTGTAGACAAACATAACACCCCAGAGTAGATTAGATAGCAGCGCTTTAAGCAGGCACACATGGACCCATCCAAAACTGGAGAATGCTGAGAGGAGCCAGTTCAGGATCGAGAAATGTCTGGACTCCTTCCAGGCTGCACAAGAGTGTTGAGCGAGACTTGGAACGGTGTTGGTGCCCTCAAAGCTTGATGGATGTGTGGCGGTTCCTTACAGAACGGAGAGAGCATCAGACAGCTGTACAATTGTCTCAGGACATCCGAGAAGAGAAGTAAAGCCTGCCAGAGTCATCAGAGGATTCCTCTGTCCATGCTGCACACGTCTCATCTATAGGCCGCTGCAATCCGTTTGAATGATAAGGCTTTCCTAGACCGTGACGGAAGGGAGGAGAAGACGCTTAGGGAGCTAGAACTTTCCAGAATGATCTCCTGATAGCGATGTGGTTCGCTTTATGGTTCAATCTTAGTAATGCCAGGGAAAGCAAACGATCCACGGAGGAAATCTCATTGAGAAGTGCTATGCGTTATGGTTTTCCTCCAGAAACATGGGCGGTTAAGCTCTTGATGAGGAACACAAGAAGGACATTTTTAAATTATATTTATTAGATTTTATGGCAGAACATTTTCAGATACGAGCCTCTAATTTTTAACAGCATGAATTAGATGGATGGATTATGCCAAGCTAATATCGGAATAGGAAGAATGGCACTATGCAGTGAAGCAAAAACGTAAACCTTACAAGAGAAGTAATAACGCTTTAACTGTATACAGACCTCTGCATTATTTATGGACTAAACTTTCAGCTGCCACACACCAAAGTGTTCTCAATAATTTATACCCATGGAGACACATGTCAACTTGTGCAGTTGGACACCTCATGAATTTCAAATAAATCATGCAAAACAAAAAAGAGACATTATTAACACTGCTTAAAAGCTGTGCTAAAATATTTGTAGATTGCTAACAGGGTTTGCTCTCATGCGGCAGGATTGGGATTTGATGATATATTAGTTCAAATATATTAATGTCATATTAATAATTTTCAAAAGTGCACATTTCACAGAGACTGACACACTGTGTGAGATGATGTGTGTTAGATATATATATATATATATATATATATATATATATACATATTTATATATATATGTGTGTATATATATATATGTGTATGTATATATATATATATATATATATATATATATATATATATATATATATTGGGTTTTCATGTTTTATAGTGACATTCCATAGACAATGATTTTTATACTGCACAAATTGTATATTCTATCCCTTAACCCTACTTCTAAACCTACCCATCACAGAAAACTTTCTGCATTTTTACATTATCAAAAAACATCACTTAGTATAATTTATAAGCTCTTTTCCTCATGGAGACCAACTAATGTCCCCACAAGGACAAGGATTTCGGATATTGCCATTTTGGTGGGATGTTTGCCCTAAAATGCTAAATGTAAGGATGTAAGGCACACACACACACACACACACACACACACACACACACACACACACACACACACACACACACACGCACACACACACACACACACACACGTTTATGCAAAAAAAAAAAAAAAAAAAATTTGGACTAAGACTAGGAGGGTTTTCAATTTCCAGGAATAATAATAATAATAATAATAATAATAATAATAATAAAAAAAAACTATATGGTGATATACTGTTTCCGTGAAATGGAATTATTTATACTGTGATATATTCACACTGTGGTATTTTGGTCACACCTTCCATCCCTATTAGAGACTAAAGGATTGAGTCACAAAGGTCACACCTGTTATGGGAAGACTTATAGTCTCATATGCACAATAAGAGACGTGGATATGAATATGAATTATGCACAAACCCATCTGAATTATGCATTTAATGTATAATCTAAGTGAGAACAGGGGGTTCCAATGGTCCAGGACTACCATAGATTCCCTGATATTTCTATGGTTTATTTTTCTACTTTTTTTCTCTCGGCTAAAGTCTTTAGTAAAGTCTAAAGTCGGTTAGTTTTTGTGAGTGCAATCTAAAATGATTTCTAAATATCAAATATTCAAAAAAAGTCATGCAATTCACTAAATCCTTGAGATATTTATTTATTTATTGATTTTTTTTTTTTTTTTTTTTGTCATTTATTTTGCAGTTTTGAAATGTGTTGTTTTGTAAAGTATACGTTTTTTCACTTTATCCAGTTTTGGGGTTGGTATCGGATACCTTACAGTACAATTGTTGTGCATTATAAAAGCACCGAGCAACGCTCAACACCTTTCACTCTGATAATTTTCTCTCTAAAGATTTATTATAGATATGTAACAGTGCAAACTCAAAGTTGAGCTATAGGGAGTTGAAGAATAATGATTTTCAGTTCATAGAACAAGGTCAACAAATGTCTGAAACAAAACAAATCACAAGTTCTCCATCACATGTTTCAATAGATTATGTTCATATTTCCAGACGCATAAACATGCGTAAACAATGCAGACAACCTCATGGCTTCTTCATATTTACAGTAATATCCATATTCCATGAATATTTACTAAAACAGTAGATATGTGGTACATTTCATGTTCACCTTGATCAGCGAAAGCAATAGGCCACAAGGTTGAATCTGAACATGAGGTTGTTTGTGTTAATGCATGTATGAGTGTATATGCAGGTAGGAGGTTGTATGGTAACCCTTCAAAGTAATTTACTAATTGAGTAATAAGCCACCAATCTATTTTGGCAAATTTGGATTATTATAAAACTATTCAGCATTTGACCTAAATAAATCATTTATAACATTAAGAATTGGTTAGCTTTTCAGAAGTACAGCTCAAGGTATCAACACCCTGATTCAGAACTGGAACATAAATCACGTTGACCCTGTCGCTGTCCGGATTAACATATTTCAACCGCTACTACTTTAGAACCTGAATGCAATAAAATGCAACATCTTTCCTCTAACCTTCTCTCTATGTAATGAGCTGAATGGGCAGGCGAACTAGTGAAAATGTAATTTAAAGCAAAGATGTAAGTTATTTAAATGGGTCTAAATGTTACTTTACTATGGGAAAACTATGCTGTTCTCTCTAAGAAATGCTTCACTAAGTCTATACAATGAATTTAGACAGAGTGCATTGTGACTTGAATAGAAAATGAATTGAATTGTCTTTCTGGCTCCATGTACAGACCTATTTCTATATGGTCTACAGACCAAGCAACATTTTCAGCGCACAAGGACCTCCATTTCCCAAAGTAGATGAAGGCGACAAGTGCTGAACCCTAAGCCAAATCCTGCACTGCTGGGTCCATTTAATCTACACATGGAAATGAAGCCGGTGTTACAAGGCATACTCCAGAGGAGGTCACTTGAGAACTAATCAGACTGATCCATTTAGCCAGCTCCCGGAGAAGCGTCTAGCGCATAACACTACGACAAACGCTCTCCATTCTGTGCTCACTTACCCATGCTCAATTTTTTCAAATGAGGCTGAGGGATCAGACCAGATTCTGCACGTTTACATAGATGAATCCTGAATGTGTGACGGTACTAAGGTGTCTCGTGTGACAGGGCCGTTTAAACGAGACGGAGAAGAACATTTAACCTCAACCCTGTTTAATGCACGGAATAACTGCGTCTCCCACTATCTGGAAATTTCATACTGTCCGAGTCATCTGCTGGGGTCAGATATGATTTTCAATATTTTCCAATACATTAGAGTTAATACTCTGGCAGAGAAGTCTATCTGTGATGTCTTTAAACCAATATTTGTGATTAATCACCCGCCATTAATACTGATCTTATTACAAAATACGAATATATGCCAGATTGGATATGGTAATGGTCAGCTCATTTAATAAAAGAAATGTCAGTATGTGACTGGATAGAGATGACTATCGTTTTGATCATATTTCAAATGCAGTAATATTGCAGCTGACATTAAATTAGAATAGTCCATAGCTTCTACAATTATTCCCCTAGAGCTAAAGGAAATAATTTATTTCATATTTGGCTGTATTCCATAAGTGCAAAAAGATAACAGAACATATAAGCCACTCAGATCCGCCAAAGCAGCAACAGAAAGTGACATAAATCAGCAAACAAACCAACATCATGTTAAGTAGCAACATACATCTATTTCAAAACACTTCATGAAATACACTTCTAAAGACGTAAAGTTTATTTTCACTGTTGAAAGTTTTAGCTTAAACTATTAGTCCTGACTCCCGAACAATCTTTAAACCTTTGCATCCATGGAACATTTTCATTGCACAAAAGGTTCTTAAATATTTTTTAAAAATGTTCTTTACACTAATAAAAATGGTTTTAAAATGGTTCACTGAATCTTTATTTTTTAAGTGTATAAGACTTTTTTTTCTGTCTAAAACACAACTCAATGAAAACCAATAATTCAAAATACGGGTAAAACACCTGTGAAAAATCAATACAGAAAATTTCTTTGTATTACATTGGTCCATATTTTTAAGGACTTTTCTTAAAGTGTACAATGTGAAGTAACGGACAGAAGCAGGGAGACTGTAGTTCTCTGAAATGATATCCTTCGGTCTCTCAGAGGTAGTTTGCTTCATAAGTCCTTTCTATTTTCTGTCCATACTAGGGGTCCACAAACCCTCCACATAATGTAATGGGTTGGCAGTGTAGCTGAACAAACTCCTGCTGCACCATTACAGCACAATTTCATCATCTGGGGAGAAAATTATGACAGAAAGCCATTGCATATTTTATTTCCATTTCATTTCACATGTCTTTAATTTAGTCTGCACAGGTGAAGTCTGACATTTTTTGGTGGGCTAAAAATATTGTAAAGCATCAGTAGCACTTTTGGGATAAAAAAAAAAGTCAGAGTAGGAATTGGCTCTCTTTCAGTTCATGAGACGGAATCTGAATCGAATTGAATTGACCACACATCCCACAGGAAGTTGAATAGGGATGACAGAAAAAATTATTTACTGATTCAATTAAATAAAGTTTTCGGATAAAGCATAAATAATTAGAGCGTTAATTTAGACTATGGGCCCTATTTTAACGATCTGAAACGCAAGTATCAAACGCGAAACGCAAGTAACTTTGTGGGCGGGTCTTGGGCGCTGTTGCTATTATACCGGCGGGATAAATGACTCTTGTGCCCGACGCAATTCTAAAATGGGTTGGTCTGAAATAGCTTCATTATTCATAGGTGTGGTTTGGGCGTAACGTGAAATAAACCAATCATTCCCTTTAAGAGCAGGCGCGCTTGTTCCATGGCGGATTGCTATTATAACGGCAGATTTGCCAGGTGCGCGCCAGGAGCGGTTCACAGCCGAGGAGACCCACGTTCTCGTCAGGGCCGTAAAAGACAGAGAAGTGACATTGTATGGGGATGGGAGAAACCCACCCAAATTAGCTTCGGTTAAACAGGCGTATAAATATTTGGGTAAATGTGTAAGCTAGATTTATGACTATTTTTTCACATCTTCATGGACACAACAATGATTTCCCTCGTGTGTTAATATTTTTCCTTGTAATAATGTATGGTTTTCTAAAAATGAGAACTGCTGCGTCTGTGTGTAGATGAGATAAGCAATGCGCGTTGTGCACATGCTACATTGATTATGGCCAAGCATGCGCCCTTAAATGTATGATTATAGACTTATAGTTATTTTATTTTCTTTTAATTTTATTACATTTTAATTCTATTTCTGTAAATCAGATCACAATTACAGTTCTGCATACAGTTATTTATTTCAAATTCATTTTTTAAACAGGTATTTTAAAGGCATTCTAAAGTTTTCTAAAGAGTGCATGACCCTGTCTCTCTTTTGCTTTTCTCTTTTTCCCCTGTCATCATATCTGACAAAACATGATACATGAAACACCCGTTTAAGATTGCAAAGTCATAGGACAAAGTCCTGTCAAATGGCATGTGAGCTTAGTCTTTCTCAATATTTGGGTGAAATGTATCAGTCTCCAGCGCTTTGTGACATATGATCTAGTGTAATAGCTCCATGTCCCTGAGGCACAGATGAATGATGGAGAGATGGAGGCATGACATTCAAAGACTGACAGATTGAGTGGCAGAGATTTGAGTATCTGATTATCTGCAGTTTTTTCCCCCCCACACAGCTCAAAGGGTGTCTATACACACTGTGTCATTCTGAATGAGAGCCATTCAATGCTTTCTTCAGTATTTCTCAATGGCATTTTTGTCAGTGATAGGGACATTTCAAAATCATGGAAAAATTCTGATTTATACAACAATATATTGGCTAAATCCACCTTTTGCCATAACAATGAATTTGAATGATCTTAATTTGGGGCTTTTATTAGTAAATATTAATACCTACAATGAATTGTGATTAATTTGATGTGTATATCTGCATATCATTAATTAAGTAATTAATTGGTGTTTTATGAAATAATCTGACTAAATCTGAATATATATATATATATATATATATATATATATATATATATATATATATATATATATATATATTTGAATATAAAATATAATTACAAATGCAAATTTGTATTGATTGACAGTTAAAATACTTTCTCATATCCCAGATTATTATCAAAGACAACTATAAATAAGCCATTTATAGGTTGACTTCTTTAAAAAGTGTAAACACTCTCTGGGTCTGAAATCGAATAATTACCTACTATATAGTTTCGAAAAACAGTACGCCAGCAGAGTACTATGTCCAAATACATATATTCAAAAAACAGTATGGCAAGAAGTACCAGTATGACCTACTACTTCTGCCGAGTGCGCATTTGATGGACACTTTACTATCCCACGAGGCCATGGGAGAGGATTTATTAATGGCAGTGAGGAGACGCAACTACACTGGTAGGTCATGTGACAGTAACAACATGCCGAATGTAGTACGTCTGAATTTCATATCCATATTCATACTATATAAAACATACTTTTTTAACGGCCACAAAGTAAGTTCAAATTCAAATGCAGTACCTACTCAGACAGTATGCGATTTAGGACGCATCGACTGTGTCTCTGTGGCGCTATTAAAACATTGCAGCAACACTGGCACTACCAATGACGTGATTTTGTGGCGGGACTAACATTTTGTCTGACCAGTGGAAGAGCTTTAAAGGATTCAGTGAGATGATTATGCCAGTGCATGTACACCTATGCATCTAACATGAACGCAACACATTCATGCTTACAGTTCAGTCATGATTGAGTGTTTTGAATGCTAGCATCCCTCATGTGTCAAAGTGTGATTATACATGTTATCTATATTCACAGGCTGAGGTGTAATTTGGTCTCTAATCTGCTCTTCTTTCCACTTTTTAATGAAGTAGCCACTTCAGTGAGGAGAAACGGATGTCATCAATTTAGAACAATATTCATAATCATTTATTATTCAGATTCATTCATTTCCACAAATTCAGTATTATTCACTGATTAATAAACACTCTCAACCTCTTGTGGTGTCATCAATAAGAAGAGAAACATCTCAAAGTCGCAGTAAGGTTATTACTGCTATAATTTGCACTACTGGAACTAGTTAAAATTCCAATTGAATACATTTTCATTAGCAAGAAATATTATGTGTTCAAACACATTGCTCATCTGACTTAACTGTTAATTTTTTATGATGCAATTTCATTTAAAAAATGAAAGTAGTCTACATATCTCTTATTTTTGCATTTTCGTGCAATCATAAATCACAAAGAAACATCCTGCCTATTAGTCTATGTTGGTCCATGACTTTTTTTCTTTGCCACACATGAGAATCTCGAAGAACATCCTGGACAATTTTTTTTTTTTACACGTAAAGAAAGTGAACAAGGATTATGGACAAGTTAGGGTAGACAATGATTTAAAAAAAAAAAAAAAAAAAAAAAAAAAAAAATTGTTTTATTTATATTCCAAGTGTGTTTTATTCCAAGTTTTCAGAAGTCTTAAAATTGCTTAGTGTAAGAACAGATATAATTTTAAGTTGTTATTCACTGTTAAATCTTTGCATTAAGTGAGCAGGCAACCTTGTTATCAAAATAGTCTGAATATAGTGCATAAGTTTTATGGACCACATTTACACTCTTAAAAATAAAGGTTCCAAAAGTTTTTTTTCTTTTGAAAAATCCCATAGAAGAACCATTTTGAGTTCCCAAAAAAACATTTCAGAGAACAGTTCTTAAAAGTAAAAGTCTTAAGCCGCTTTTCCACCCTCGAGCCAAACCGTTCTCGTTGCTTAACCCATCCGTTCCGTGCCGAACTGACCCAGCCGGTACGGATATGGTTTAATTTTCCACTGTGGATCTGATAACAGAGGTCATTGGAAGGTAATACAAATACGTCAGTCGTTGCCTTTATAACGCAAGAGTTGTTGAGATGTTAATAGCAGCCACGTTATGGAAGATCGGATGGATGAGTCCAGCCAACCATGCTGAGTATTCTGGGCTGAAAGTGGTTTGTAATCGTGCTGTAAAAGCTCAAGTGGAACTATGCAACTGTTCCTTATTTTTCTTAGAACCATTCGGTCCAATGGTGGAAAGCGCCTTTTGTTTGAAGAACATTTTAATAAAATAACCTTTTTCCACTATAAAAGAACCTTTTGTGCAATGGAAAAGTTTCATGGATGTTGGTTCTTTATGGTGCCATAAATGCCAATATAACCTTTATTTTTAAGAATGTATGATACTATTGTAGACAGTTTGGGGCTTGACAGGCCTAATTCTCATTAACTTGGATTAATTTAACTGGAAAACTCCAATTCCACAGAAGAAAGAAAACCATATCAGTTTGAAGCGAAAAGACATAATTATGCTATTTTCTTTTTGGCTGAACTATCCCTTTAACAAATCCATAGAAGAGCATAGAACAATCTGCTTAAAAAAAATCAGAACAGTTCCTGCATAAACATCTGAATATTTATGTGAACCAAATCTGAACTCGCTACAGTGTCATACTGTATTTATTTGGATTACATCTTTGACACAATTCATTTCTAAGTATCAATAGCCTGGGGATGTTTGCATGAATTACAGTCTGCTGAAAACCATTACAAAGCATAGTGGAACATACAGCACTCACATTCTGCCTGTGAACTCGATGGAAAGCTCAGGATCTTATCCTTCCCACAGTTCAGTCCTGTACCGCATCTTTCTGACGCTGGCCCCAAAGTTGTTTTCTCTTTGCCAATCGTATAGGCAAGTATGACTTGATTAGACTTCAAAAATCCAAGGGTAAAAATATTGATTGTCTCCAGATGGAATTAATCTAGAGCACAATTACTTAGGGGTCTCTTCTCAAACCATTTGTCTTAGTCCACAGCCTCCAAATCAGCAGACCCCATTTTGCAGATGCTCACCGAGGAATGGGAGAAAAGAAAAACTCAATCCAATTATACAGATAAATAGGACTAATCATGCAACCAAAAAATTTGAATATGAGGTTTATGGGTGGGTCGATAAGCATTATCGTTTCACCCCTGCTGAAATTTACAGCATAATTTCAGATAACGCTAGAAGAGAAAGGATACAAATTGCACCGATAAATAGTTCAACATTAGACATTAACATATGGATTGTAAGGGACCCTGATAAGGGGGAGACATTTTATTAGAGGCGAGAAACATCTCATTAAAAGGCCTCACTAGGTGAACCATTTCCATTATTCATGCACTAGAGGCATCAGAAAGGTAAGGCTTCCATTGTGGAATGGGTAAATTGACTTTCAAAAGCCGTTTCAATGAGGATTATTCTGATACAGGTGACCGCATGACTGGTGAAATTATTTCATCAAATATGGGATCTGTTTTCCACATCAAGAAATTCTTAATCACTCGGCTGTAACTTAAAGTATCGTTTCATTAGCCAAAAGAAAATGTACTGAAAATACAGAGTTTACACAAAAATATTAAGCAAGATAGCTGTTTTCGTTCTTGTTTTCTGAAAGATCATGTGACACAATGTGAACTATTCATTGTATTCATACTCACTGCCATTTATAAAAGTTTGGAATAATTACAATGTATTCCTGTGATGGCAAAGCTGGATTTTCAGTAGCCATTACTGCAGTCTTTAGTGTCATATGATCCTTCAGAAATCATTCTAATCTAATCATTCCAAACTTTTGATTGGTAGTGTATTTACCTCTGTTGATGACAATAATATAATTTTTATAACCCACTTTCCTGTTTTAAAATACTTTGCTACAGCGTCAAGCAAGTTTGTAAAAAAAATTAAGCGGGGGACATTTTGAGGATCAGAATCAGGTTATAATCTTTTTAACAAAAACACGTTTCATAATCAATATCTGGGTCTTGAAATTGTTGCATCAGGGATACGCGCCACAGCTTTATAGCTCACAAAAACCTTAGCATTAGCATATAACAGTAACATACACAGATTCATTCCTCTAAGAGAACCATTTTCATTCATTCCTCTGAACCATTTTCAATGAATAACAAAGCTAACGAAATTGTTTCTATAATTCACGTTGCAATTTTAGTTGTTTTAAGTATTGTTAGCTCTGCTGCAGATTTGATCAATATTACTTAGATTAACCTTCAATTTCCATACTTCCTCTTAAGACAGCTGTAACTGCTTTAAAGTCACATCCTTGTATGCTGCACATGGAAGTAATTATGAATATGCAGCAGAGAAATATGACAACACGACCGCACAATCATCACACACGGCTTTAATTGTGTACCAATGAGCTATTGCCTAATTGCTGGAGCCAAACTGAATCAGCAGACAAATTTATAAGGGCATTTAGACCCCAATTTCATTGGAAGCTTAATGATGTCGATCGATGGAGGCTGTGTATCTGAAGGACAAACACATGTTTTCGCTCTTCTTTTGCCTAATGGCTGTGTGCTTCAATCACACTAGTTAATCAAGTGAGACAGGACCGGTGTGGGCCAACTGCCAGACATGGCCGTGTTTTCTGAGAAAACAGACCCAGGAGATGCTTCTGTAGCAGGTTGGCTGTAGTACAGATCTAGAATCAATTGAATCGCACCCATTACAGGGTACAACACACACACAAAAACTGGTCTCAGGATGTCTGCGTCACCTCCAAAACCCCATCAAACGTCACCTTATCCACCTACACAATCCATTCTGTACAACTAGCTGGCATGACGTCCCCGTTCCCCTTGACTGCCTCCCTCAAATCACCTGCAATCTGTACACAATCCTCTTGAAGACCCTCGGAGGAGCTTTATAAAGCTGCATGTCTCCATCCGTGATCAGGAATGAATGTGGTTTTCAATCACGTAATCAATTTGAGACATGGTGGGTGTGCGGGAGGTCATTTGAACATTGGCAGCAGCCATATTCCTTCAAGAGTATCGCCTTATGTTCTTCACGTGTAATATTGTCTTCATGTCCATCGGCACTCTAAAACTGTGCATGCCGCCAGAGCACGTTGCAGGGTCAAGCGTATTTCACCGCATTCTGTCACTCTACAAACATCTGACCATCTATATTCACCAAATGAAAGAGTCCAGAGCTCTTACATCCTCTGGAAGTTTCTCCATCACTGTGAACTCCATCTCAGCTGGCAGCAGAAGACAATCTTGCTTGATTTCATGCGTAACTACGTACCAGATGTCATCCGTAGTCCAGGAAACATCAACAGAGACCTTGATAAACACAATGGGCCTTCATGCAACAACACAAGCAGAATACATTTCTGTGTAAATCATTAATGCATCCAATTGGTGACTTGACTGCAACAGTAGGCTTTGTGGATTTTTTTTCTCCACAGAAATATGTTCTGCTAGTGTTTTATGAATAATGAAATTACAATACTCAATTAAAACCAAGAAAATACTCTAATTGCTAAAAATTAAAACCCAGGCTCATTGTCTGTGGCGACATTCCTGCAAAATTATTTAACTTTGGTTCTTGCACATTTCACAACACTTTCAAAGTGAAGTATCCAGTGATTGACACTAAAAGCATGTTCAATTTTATCCAAAACAGATGAATGTGAATCTGGCAACGTTTTATTACATTTGTTATTGTATGTAACATGGTTGATAATCACGTTTGAAAATAAGGTACCCTAAACCCAACCGATAGTGTGAGCAAAAGTTAAAACAAGACTTTATTAATCAATAATCTGCCACTGTCATCATCATTCCCAAATGCTCAAAAATAAACTGCAGTGAATTGTATGTACAGTATGTATATTTTTGGAGTTTTGCAAATATTTAGGTAGATGCATATTTTTCCAATGAGCCCATGTTTGGAAATGCACAACATTTCTGGTGATGTCATCCCAACACACTACAGGCCCAGGAACAAAGGCACTGCCAAGGTGCATAACATGATTTATTAGTTCCCAGTAAGGATATATCTGTACCATAATGGTTACTGCTCCATATTAGAGATTTTTTTTTAATTAATTGGTATTGATTTAACTGTACAAGCTCATTTCCCGTATTTTTACATTTATATAAACAAAAGCAATAAAAATTGACCATATTGATCAAACTGTGGACATTGTCTTAAGATGCTGAGAAAGAAAATAAAGTGAAGAAAATAATGTTGTTCATGCTGTTATTTAGCACATTTTGAAACATCCATATCCCTTGAGATATGTTGCCAGGTTAGAGTAAATTAGATTAGAGAAAAAAGGTTAATCCACAATATTGACAATCTATGTATTTTTAGTTTAAAAATTGCACAAATGTCAAAATTCACGTGTTAAACTCATATTATTATATTTAGTTGACTACATCTTTGCATTTTTAACTAGATATTTACTTGATATATATATTGATATATATATTATTATTTATATATATATATTTAATATTTTTGCATCACATTAAACACAGCAATATTGATGACTTTGGCTTTTTTATACCTTAATAGGGCAATGTATCCTTGGAGATACAGCTCATAAAATACAAATTATATCCAAAAGTTTTACTTAAGTCTAGATAATATAAAAAGAGGCATGGAATGATTTTTTGTTTGTTTTTGCTGATCAATTTCCACTCTTGCCCTTTTCAGTGTTAAAGTTACAAGCTATTTTTCCCCTAAAGGTGCCATTTTTGCACATTTCTAGGACCAACAAAGGATTGATCTAGAAACTGATGTAACCATCTTTCGTCCAACTTCAATGTTAATCACGTTGTGCAGTCTAAGGCAGAATTTCTTTGAGCAGTCGTGACGATAGCAGTTGTGTACCCTCTGTTGTAGGGTCAGGCTATTCTGCTTCATGTAGGGAATATTGATGTTCTACACATTATTCTCTGCAGTCTGCTAAAGCCTTCTCCATGGTCAGGTTTCTCCGTAGTGCCTGGAAATCCAGGAACATGACATTTATTTGATGAGTAAGCTGCAATATCTTTTTGGTCAGGGGCCTAAAGATTGACAAAAAGAAGAGAGGAATAAGTGAAAATTTAACATGAAGTGCTTTGGATAGAGTCAATTTAATTTATTCTCAATAGTCCTTTTGGCTGACAAAATGTTAAGATAAATGTGTCTGCTCTTGTTTTTGTGAACCCGCTGCATTAAAGGTTCAAATTATGCTGGGATCATAAGGACGGGAGGTAATGAAAAGATAAATCATTTGGAGTAAGTGGGAGGGATATTAAATTTTTCATAAGGGGTACATTCAAAAACACCCCCCCCCCCAAATCTCATTGCTCATACACAGAAAAGACATGTTCTGCTGAATAATCAAAATCTCTAATGAAACAATACAGAAAATGCGAGAATGCAGCGGCTGTTCTGAATTAACTGGTTGAAATGTTTCTCACGTGCATGCGATTCTTACTCCTAGCTCTCGCCATCAGGACGATCAGTGAAATTAATTGCACATAGAATTAATCTATAAGCCATTACACATATAGTCAAAACACTCTTACAACACACTGTGAACAGTACAGTCTAAGGCCTTGTTTACACTCTACACAAATTTGATTTGTTCTTAAAATCTTTGGGACTGACTGTCCCAGCTCTGTCATTTTGCAAGTGATAATATCAGATGCATCTTTTTTTCACCCAGAAAGTATAAAATGAATTAACATCAGTTGCCACAATCATAATTTCAGAAGCAGCACAATGCAGCGTATCTATCATTGTGAAAAGAGAGGACAGAAAACATACAAATTTCCAATTTTCCTTGCTTATGACCATCACAACATTGAAAGTAAGGGACCTACCATGAGACAAGGGGGAAAAAAGCGTAGTGAGGGCTGTTAGCTTGAAATAGGAAACATGAAATAGAAAAATGGTGAAAATATAGCCCTGATAAAACATGAAACCCATATGATTTTCTTTAATGGAACTAAAAATGAATTGTTTAATAGAATGCTCTCTTCTATTCAATGAAACTGAATGGCTTTCAGAAAAGATTTTCAATGAAAGAACAAATTACATTAGCATGGCTTCAGAATACTTGGAATATAGCACATGAGCCATATTGGCAACTTTTATTTCGCTTTTCGTCATTTTTCATTTTTAGATCTACTTTCATTATGGTGAACCTTCTTCAAAATATCTAATTTTGTTACACAGAAGAAATCTATACTAGTAAATAAAGACAAAACTATAATTGTTGGCTGAACTATCCCTAAAGTGCTTTATATATTCTAAGGTTCATATTCTGGGACTTTTTATTATTATTTGAAGATCTTCTGTAAGCACAGAAGGTCAGGGCATGTCTCAGTGTGACAGAGGCTGCATTCAAGCGGTCCGTTCACTAAATATCTCATCTTTGAGATAAGGGAGAACTGAGCGTAATTATGTGGTGCTGTCAAGCCTGAGAGGAATCCCGAGCAAAAGCCCCAAGTGCTGATTTAGAGCAGAAGGAAAGAGGAGAGATGTGACAGTGGCAGAGCCGAGAAAAGAGAGAGAAAGAGATAACATTCTCCAATCATTAAATCATCCCCCTCCACTATCTGCACATGAGTGTCACTCAGAGGAAAAAAATAAAGAGGTGCAAATGAAATATTAATGTGTTCCTTATTTTTGAGATTTACATTAATCTCCCTCTTTTTGTCTCTCCCTCTCGTGGAAGGAGCTGAGAGGTTTCAAATCTTTTTTCTTGCTGTTGATGTTGAGTATTCATCTAATGAGATTCTTCAACACCCTTGATATGCTTCGTCTTTACTCTTGCTTTTAAACTCTTAAATCTTTATAAAGCGCATAGAAAAGAATAAAAGGTTGATGCAAGCTTGCCGTACTGTAGAAAGTCCCACGCCTGCACCTTTGGCATGCTTTCAAACAGAAACCTCAAGCACTGAACCCGATTCCCGCTGGGAGGTGGGGGGATAATCTAGGGAAGTCAGGTGAAGCTGTGTCGGATGCTGTCAGCCTGTTCTATATATGAAAAGATGAATGTGTGCCCATAATTACAGCCCTATATGAGCTCATGTCGCTCATGTTAGGGCTTGAGAGCTGAACATTTGTGTAAATACCAAGAGCGCTTCCAGACATCAGGAATATAATTATTCTCTATGGTCAGGAAACAGAGTGACTCATTACTGATATCTACCGTTTCTGGTCACATACAGACTGCATGCAGATCGTGTTAGCAAGATTTACCAATCAACCAATAATATTAGCAACAAGATGCGTATTATCATCCATGATGTATGAATCCTTTGTGGAGAAAACAATCCCAAAATTTGTTGTGATAAGCTCAAAAAGAACCCTTGTGAAAAAGAAGTGTGTTATTTTGAATGTGCACTTGTAGAGTAGTTAAAGGGATAGTTCACCCAAAAATGAAAATTCTGTCAGTAATTACTCACCCTCATGTTGTTCCAACCGCGTAAGACCTTCGTTCATCTTCGGAACACAAATTAAGATATTTTTGATGAAATCTGAGAGCTGATCACTCCTCCGTAGGCTGCTAGGTGGCCCAAACTTGCTGGCCCAGAAAAGTTATTAAAGAGATCGTTAATCTAGTCCAAGTGACTACAGTGGTTCAATCTTAAGTATATCAAGCGACGAGAATACTTTTTGTGTGCAAAAACAAACAAAAATAACGACTTTATTCCATTATTCATTTCCCTCTCTCTGGACCTCTAGTTGGTTCGCGTAGTGTTTTTGCGCAGCGCGTCTGTGTTACACGTCACCACGTAGGCTCACTATTGGCCGACGCTGGTCATGTGTGTGATGCGTGATGACGTATAACACAGACGCGCAGCGCAAAAACACTACGAGGCCCAGAGAGAAGGAAATGAATAGTGGAATAAAGTCGTTATTTTTGTTTGTTTTTGCACACAAAAAGTATTCTCGTCGCTTGATATACTTAAGATTGAACCACTGTAGTCACTTGGACTATATTAACGATCTCTTTAATAACTTTTCTGGGCCAGCAAGTTTGGGCCACCTAGCAGCCTACGGAGGAGTGATCAGCTCTCAGATTTCATCAAAAATATCTTAATTTGTGTTCCGAAGATGAACGAAGGTCTTACGCGGTTGGAACAACATGAGGGTGAGTAATTACTGACAGAATTTTCATTTTTGGGTGAACTATCCCTTTAAAAAAAAAAAAAAAAAATACAATTTTAATTATATTTGCAGATAATATAATATTAATTAAATAAAAGCCACTTAAGTGTAGTTCAAGAGAGTACACTTTCATGATTATGTTTCCTAATTAATAATATTTCTTAATATTTCTAAGTAATTATTAAATTAGTTATAAACATTTTCTTACAGTAGGTGGGTAACAAACACTCTAAAGTTCAACTGCATGTAGAGCTTCGACTGTTCTGAGAAGGCTTTCCACAGGAGTGCTTCTGTGGGAATCTTTGCCTGTTCATCCAGTAGAGCCCAACCCCTGAAAAACAGCCCCATACCATTAACACTTCCTTCACTTGACAGTTGGCACAATGCAGTCAGGCAGGTAACGTTTTCCTGGCATACGCCAAAGCCAGACTCGCCCATCAGACTGCCAAACATAGAAGTGTGTTTTGTCACTCCACAGAACAGGTTTCCACTTCTCCAGAGTCCAGTGGCGGCATGCTTTACACCACTCTATCTGACGCTTGGCATTGTTTTTGGTGATGTGAGGCTTGCAAGGCTTGCAGTTGCTCAGCCATAGAAACCCATTCCACGAAGCTCCTGTCGCACAGTTTGTGTGCTGATATTAATAGATGTTTGGAACTCTTCAGATATAGAATCAGTTGGTGACTTTTCTTTTTTTTTTTTACGCTGAATGTGCCTTATCACTAGGTGACCCGCTCTGAAACTTTACGCGGTCTTCAGCTTCGTGGCTAATTTGCTGCCATTCCTAAACATTTTTTTACTTTCCAATAATACCACTCACAATTGACTGTGGAATATCTAGCAAGAATGAAATTTCTTGAACTGACTTATTGCAAAGGTGGTATCCTATCACAGTAATAAAAGTACATAAACATGGTTTAGTGTAATCACAAATAGATGTTTTTACCTTATATTTGCATGTGTTAGCAGTATTTTATGACTATTTGAATATTGTGCTCTTAGCTTAGCAACTTGCTTACATCAAACTTTATTGAAATCAACTGTTGATTCTCCCAACTCTCCTTGAGTAATATATTGGTGTGCTGTATAGATTTACAGATTTCTGCCTATTTAGAGGGTTTCAGATTATTCACTTACACGGTTTCTTGAGCATTGGCATGCTAAGTAGAAAGCTGCAGTGAGACAGTAAGTGATCAGCCTCTCTCTTTTTCTTTTTGAGGAGTAGATGAACAGCTGCCATCCTTCTTTGTTTTGATGTCTGATGGAGGCACTTGATGCGGCTAGAACCACAAGCACTCAACATACATGAAGAGAAAAACCACAGATGTGGTAAAACTTAAAAAAAAAAGCACATCTGTGGTTTCTCACTGCCTCTGCTAAATGGCATTCACCAAAATAAAGCTTAATTGGTTTCATGATAAGAGGCCACTTCCCTATCACAAAATGTTATCATTTTCACAAATCTTTCATGTCCCCCCAATATTTTATTGAATGAATAGGCCTTTCTAAACATGCAATTTATTAAAAGAAATAACATTTTGAACAAAGAGCTGAGAAAATTGCGTATTTGTCAAAGACAAGTGCATATGCAATGCTTCTATCGCTTGTTTCTGCTTCTTTTTTGTCTCTGTCCTGTCGCCCCCTACTGTATGACAATGAAAACATGGATTGTCAGAAAATTCCATCAATGGCGGGGAAGCTGTGATATAAAAAAAAGGGAAAGAGTTAAACAGTCCAATAGAATGACTGTATGGTTCATGGAAGACTTGAATATGTTGGTGGTTTTTAGACAACTTATTTGGTGCTTTTATGATACATTTACGTCCTTTTGAAATTTGAAAACTTGAAAGTTCGAAAGTTCCCATTCATTGAAAATGCATGGAAGATTTTTACTGGAACATTATTCAAATATCTTGCTTGAAGTGATACAGGTTTGAAATGACATGCAGGTGAATAAATGATGACTAAAAATTACTTTTGGATGAATTATACCTTTAAAATAATTGTAAACATTACAGTATAATGAAAATGGAAATGTTCAAATAAATAACCATTAGAAATTAGGATTTACTCAATTAGACAACAAGATAAAGACTGCCCCAGCAGAACATAATAAATGTATAATTTCAGGCATAAACCCCCCCACTTGAGAACCTGACGTCTCTTAGGTTCATCTCAGAAGCACAAGCTCCAGTTTTATTGTGCCAATCCTTTGGGTAAGCTAAAGAGGAAAAGCAGGAAAAATTGATCCAGAATAGAGCCTGAGGAAATTGTCTCATCTCTCTGATACTCCTTTACTTTCTCTCTCTCTCTCCTACTATTTTTCTTTCATTCTCTTTTTCTCTCATTATGCAGTCTGAGCTACAGGGCTCTATAATCCTTGAAGGTTTAGCAGAGCAGTCATGTGATTGGTTAGACATTACATCAGGATGATGTAATACTCCGAGGACTGGCTAGTGTGTCAGACACAGTGAGAAAAGGAGAGAGAGTGAGGGCTTTGCTGAGGAGAGGAGTGCAGCAGCCTGCAGCACACTGAAAGAGAGAGGGTGAGAGAAGGTAATCCCAAACCACACAACAGCGCTTTAGAGAACGGAGGGGAGAGCAGAACTCTTTTTCGTGAGCCCCGACTGAACAGTGGAGATAAGCACAAGCACTTGCTGCAGCAGCCGACTGGTGCCAAACACTCTTGGCTGTTGCATTTCTGTTTATGCAGTCATTATATGTGTTAAATAGAAAGAGTCTGTATGTATGTGCTCTCATTTGTGAGGTAATGGAGGGAGACAGACAGATATGAAATAAAGAATGCAGTCACATGAGTTTGCATGGTGATTCCTAAAAAAGTGGTTCTCAGTTTCAACTGGTGTTGTTCCAGGACCCAGATTTTATACTAGGCATCCAGTGGCCTAAAGCAGTTGACCCAAAGAGTTCACCCAAAATTTGACATTTTTACTTGCCTTGATGACAATCTAGGCAAAAAAAAATCTGTTATTTGTATGATTGAAATTGTTCGGTATCTATTGTAATGCAATGGCAGTTCATAGTTACATTTGTCAAGCTCAAGTACAAAAACACCAAAATCAGCACCAAAATCTGAAGTATACAAGAGGTCTAATGCAGTACACAAATTGTCCACACACAGCTCACCCAAAAATAAAATATTACACACACACACACATACACACCAAAAACAGTATTAAAAATGGGTTATATATATATAAAGTCCTTATAAATCTCGAGACACATAAACTTTGAGACTTTTTTCACTTTTTTTGCTATCCTATATGGTTATGATTGCACGGTTAGTTGCATTTTATTTTTCTACATTTAGACCCCCATTTTTAGGTCATGAAACAGAGTTAATACACACTGACATAATTCATTATATGAGCCATGATGATATATGAAAATCACATTCACAGCTGCACTGAATATGTAAATGCTTACAACCACCATTTGCATGTCATAACAGCTGTCGAGATTAGCAGCAAAAAAGCACAAAAATAACCGTGTAATGATCATCATTTCAAGACTACAATGTTAAAACAAAGGAAAAGATTAGTTATCAGGTGTCAGAACTGGCAACCATAAAAATGACACAAAAATTATGACAATCCTAATTGGACCCCAGACTGATTGTAATTGTGCTACATAAAAATATGCAAAGCTGCTGTTAACTCTCAAACCAATATTAGTCCTTAGGGTACGTTTGAATGAAATATCACTTCAAACCTCATATCTGTCCCACTTTCCTAATGAATTACTTCTGAAATATTCAAAGAAGAGACATAGCCACAGGTTCTCTGTTTTTGGCACACAGAACCAAGAGATCCAAGAGCAGTTACTGTTGATGAGGACGGCAGGACATGTGCATAAATTGAGACTGTCTAGAGAAAAACACCTTAAGGCTGCATTATAGACAACAGAAAGTGGCATTACTTCTTAAAAGCATCTAGCAAGCAAAGTGCATCCACAAAACACTTCGATTAAAGTCTACAGAGTTAAATGAGGACAAAAGACTGGTGGAAATGCAGCATTTAAAGAACAATTTGTTTATTTTAAAGATTATTAATTGAGTAAGCACTGTACAAATGCTGTAAATGAGCTAATACACGCACAACACAATGTTCATCTTAATATAACATTGCATGCAGCCGCATTTCACTATTCGCTGATTTGAATAATGTCACACGATTTGATAGTGATTTATTTTTTTTGCAGAAAAACTCATTTGCTCTGTGCATCTTTTGTGGGCAATCACTGATGGATATCAAGTAGCGAATGTTCATATGATGTTCATTTATCAGAGACAGCTTGTTGAAGTGTAAAAGCTATTTGCAGCCTTGTGTTGCTTCCTCCTCAGGCTGTTATACAATGGAGTTCTCATGTGGCCCGGGTCGAGAGTGACAGCCCAAGTCTGACAGAACAAAAAAGTACCGAAATGACAACTTGATAAAAGCGAAATGACTTTACGTCTGTGTTTTGCCGAGAGCAAGGTAAAAGGTATGGGGTGGCTGGGTGCAGAGAGCATGAATAAAAGAGTGATGGGAGGCGGGAGAGATCTGACAGCCAGAGAGTGTGATGTCTGCGCACTGATGCCTGTGTTTGTCTGGGTCAGGGTTACGTCGACGTTGCGGACCGAATTTGGTGAGTGAGTGCATGTGAATGAGACATGGGGGGGGCGGGGGCGGAGGGGAGGGGGGGGGGGGGGGGTGGTCAGCGGGTTCAGAAAGGCTGAGTGGTTCTGTTACACGGCCGTGTTTTTCTTCCCCTCAGTTGCAGCTGTTTTACCTCATCAAGACCTGAAGTAAACATATCACTTATTAAAAGCTACTGTGTTTCAATAACAATGTCTATTACTGCAGAAAATGCCTTAATAATAATGGAGATCAGCCAAAGAATCTCTTTAAATCAGCATTTTACAACTTTTAAAACAGCTGTATGTTACTGTTTAGGCTGGACTGATTGTCTGATTGTCAGAAAATACTGGCCAAGCTGGTTTAACTGCTTTTCCAATTTTGACTATGTTGGGATTCAGGTAGTTTAGCAGGTGAGAAAGATCGTCTTCCAGCCTGACCAGCTGAAAAATGCACCAAACCCTTAAAAAACCCTTGTCTCAGACTCTCAGGGCATGGTCTAAGCGCATGGTCTAAAGCGCAGGGCGCAATTGCACTTAGGGCATGTCCGGATTTAACGACGGGAAAAATGGTTGGCGCGCCCCAGAGTGTAAGCGCGCTGTGGACCCGCCTATAGGCGCACATTACTAACACGCTCTTCAAATAACAAAAAAATAAATATTGCGCCATTCACTTTAGAACTCAAAATAGCAACGCACCAACAATGCGCCTGAACACACCTCGTTTTCAGACCAGCACGTCCATGGGCGAACAAATGGGCTCAAATGCATTTGCTATTTAAACAACGTGGCGCAGGACGTGAAAATGATAACTGCGCCAGGCTGAAACTAGCAAAAAACACTTGCGTCACGCTTGCCGCTGCATTGCGCCGGGTGTGTGATAGGACCCTCAGTGTTTTTTGTTCATACAATGAAAGTTGAAAGTCACCAAAACCGTTTTGGTTATTAACGTTCTTCAAAATATCTCCATTTGTGTTCTGCAGAAGAATGAAAGCCGTGTAAATGACAGAATTTATTAATTCATTCATTTTTGGGAGAACTATCCTTTTAAGATGTAAAATAGTGTCAAAATCTCTGCAGGAATTATGGATATAATACATACAATGACCAGTTTACATTATTCCACTTATGGCATACATGATATAAACAAATAAACATAAGTAGTGATTTTTAAAAAATATTTCATTATGACTGTGATACATGTTCCAAAACCAGAAAATATCAAAATACTTTTAGAATCCAAAAACTTCTTTTATTAAATATTTTGCTTGAAAATGGGCTTTTACTGTTTTTTTCCAGTAAACACCACCCAAAAATATGTTCTAAGAATGTTTCGCTAACATTCCAATTAACTTATGAAAACATTAGTTTTTTTTTCCAAATTCTTTTCTTGGTTATGCGAACGTCAAAGGAACATAACATTCCATTTTTTCTTTTTGCAATCATTATTGGAACATTACTTTTGAATATTCTAAAAACATTCTGAAACAAGTAATAACATTAGTAACAACTAAAACATTAGTACATACACGTTCCATGTATAAAGAACATTATTAACATTATAGAACATTATTAAAAACCAGGTAACTTTGAGCAAATGTTCTATTAACACTACTGGAAGAATGTTTGTTCATAACTTTGAGAGAACCTTGCCAGAACGTTAGCCACATTTCTGAGAATGTTCCCTGCAGCTGGGCATTGTGCTTAATATATTTGTTTTTTATCTAATGCAATGATATTGTTTAAGTGTCCAAACAATTTCTGAGCTGCTTGTTTTGATCTCAGATAAATGAATACTGTAATTCAGACATTTTGTTCTGTGATTTTAATGTTAAACATGATAAGCAGTGATATGGGAGAGATATGGGAGCAGTGTGCTCTTCACCTTTGCTTATCTGACACACAGTTGGACTCAGCAGTTTTTGGCCAATCTCTCTCCATCACCAAGGGCAGGAAGAGCTAATCTGGCATGTACGCATATGCAAATATGAACCGTAACTGTCTGGGTGCTGCTTAATTCCCCATTATTTTACAGACAGAAGTCCAATCAAGTTGACTTTGAAATGGATTGTGGGCGATTAAGCAGGATTTCTGGGTGTGTGGACAGAAATGCTGTGACCTGTCTCTCTCTTGCTTTCCCTCAGCTGCCAGAGGCGTCAACTAGCACCGATCCAGGTAATTAATTCTCTGACAAGCATCACTGATTTGCTAAATCAGTGAGAATGGCATGCGCTGATCAAAAGAGAAACAAGAGGAGAGATGTTTGAACACATGGACTCAGAGATGTCAGTCACTGGGCCCTCACAACTGGCCCTGAGTCGCAGTGGCAGATTCAAGGACGTGAGCGGAATATACATTCAAATCAAACGCACACAACATATATGCCGACTGATACGCATGCCTAATGCACAGCAGCGCACGCTATACCTCAAAGACATGCTCAAACATACATGTACACATGTAGATTAGATTCCTGAACAATTATAATGCACATGCAGATATATTAATTCATTGGCACAAACTGGGTTTGTTAAAATAACATGTTTTACAAATGCGTTTCCTCTATAAAATGAGTGATATTCTGTATGCACAAGGGGAATGAACAATTCAACAGTACGAGTTGAAAGTCAAGTCCTTAGTTATTGAACCAAAGGTCTGCAGTTTATCTGATTGCAAAGTGGAAAGATAAATCATACTTTCGCATGTAGAATATTGGTGCTTCGCAATCCACTGGTAATAGATTTTTCTCACCCTAAAGAAAATCGTTCTCAGTGTAGATCAGGGGCGTAGCCACGGGTGTGCCGGTGCCACCCACAGTGGCAGCTGGCACACCTAAAAATGGAT
This sequence comes from Abramis brama, assembly GCF_963993115.1. Taxonomy (NCBI): domain Eukaryota; kingdom Metazoa; phylum Chordata; class Actinopteri; order Cypriniformes; family Leuciscidae; genus Abramis; species Abramis brama. The sequence continues at coordinate 26,438,131 of NC_139983.1, forward strand.
GCAGAATTATTCTTTATAGTCTCAATAAAAAATGTTTTACTAAACTTGGGCTATTGTTGTTTACTTAGAATATATATATATTTTAAATCAACCCTTTCACGCGCAAGTTAAAAATATTTTAACTGACCCCTTGTTTCCATGGCGACGCGTCATGATTGTCACGTGACACGCCGCAGCCACAATAACTAACAGATGTATCGCTATTCGTTTTATTTCGTTTTTCCTTTTTTATTAAAAATATTCACAAACTTGCTTACCATGTCAACTATCTGATATTCCGATTCTTCGTTTAAAAACCTTTATAAATTATCTTGATCTATAACGAGATGAGCGCTGCAGTTCAGAGAGTCCTGTCAGCCGGATTTACAGCACCTGAATTCCACAGTTTCTCCCGAAATACATGAAAGTAAGTGGCTGTTGAACTGGCAGAAGAATAGAGTAAACTTTATAGCTCCGCTATGTGTGTCTGATATATGAATAAAACACGTCGGCAAATTACATTTGAATAGATTGTTATTGCTGCTTCCATAGACATCAGTGTGTATTTTACAAACTACAAATGTATTAATTTACTAGTACTTATGTATATTTAAATGTCTGAAACATAAAATAAACATTATGTGGTTGAAAACACTGCATATTAGTTGTGATATATCATATATGACAAGCGCTGAGCGCGTCCGTGGCCGAAAGCAGTTTGAATCAGTTCTGTGACGTCACTGAACATTCTAACTGCGTTCTCACCAAACGCGAATAGCGTGTCAAATTCGCGTCTTGCGCATCTAGTGTGACGCTTGAACATTTTGAAAAAATTCGCGCGTAAAAAGCAAAAGTTTGAAGCGAAATTGAGGCTTTCAAGGCCAGGCCACGCCGTCTCGCCCTTTAAGCAGCTAACATGCACTATGTTATGACTATGTTACTGGCGAGTGTAATGTATAGTTATATTTTATATAGTTTTAAGGTTATGTGGTGCATGGATATATGGTTATCTATCTATCAAATCAAATCAAATCAAGTATATTTGTATAGCGCTTTTCACAATACAGATTGTATCAAAGCAGCTTCACAGTATTAAATTAAAATAAAATAATACAACAAGGTTTGTTTCTAGTGGAATTTATTGATTGATAAATTAAAATTAAATATCCCCAAAATATCCCCAACTGAGCAAGCCAAAGGCAACAGTGGCAAGGAACCGAAAAAACTCCATCAAGTGACCTAATGGTGTCCTAAAACTCCATCAGTTTCCACTATCTATCTATAAATTACAGAAACGTCTGTCTGTCTGTCTGTCTGTGTGTGTGTGTGTGTGTGTCTGTTAACCACATATCTCTCGAACCGTTAGTCCGATGGATTTCAAACTTGACAGGTGTCTCGCCACGGGCACGAGTAAGTGCAGTGCCAAGGTTGACGTTGTTTGGATGAGAAATGCTAAAGATATCGTTAAATATATCATTTTTAAAAGGTTGTGGTTTAAAAATAAACATTCTGACATTAGAGGGTTGTATCGGTCAAAGAAGCCCCAAGAAGGTTGTGGTTTAAAAATAAACATTCTGACATAAACACTCAGTCAGCTACACTGTTTACTTCTGAATATTATAGTTTGGTTCCAGAACGTGATAAATCCATTTTGATTAATTTGAGTAAAAATGTGAAAGTGGCAAGATGAAAACCACTATTTTCCGTTTCAAACTTTCACATAGCATCTTTAGGTTATAATATCATAAAAAATTAAAATCCAGATTTTGATTTTCAAAGATCTATTATAAAAACGGATTATTTCCCCCCAAAAATGCAATAAATTCATGACACTTTTTTTTTCAAAATGCAATTAATCCATTGAATCAATATAAAAGTTATTTTTTATCATATTGAAACTGTTGAAATCAGCCATCGCTAAGAAATATCTCCTGAACTTTTTTGACGGCGATCAGCTCACAAAAACTGATTTTGCACGGGCACTTTGCACTGCTCCCTGAATCGACGCACTTATTCATTTGTGGATGTAAACTGAATCTGTAAGTCAGCTATGCTGTTTACTTCTGAATATTATATTTCATTCTGGTGCGCTTAACGTTATCGCTACTGTGTAATAGTAGCCTATGCTATTCACCAACTAAACATATCCTATTCAATGCGATCACAGTCTCTTTTGCGGGCATCATTTGTAGTAACCTATTCACAAACTGTTTGCTCAAGCATTGCGTTTTCTCTGAGTTCACTGTGTGCTTTCTACCATGCACAAATAAAAATGTCACTGAACTTTTGCTGTGTATTTGTACCAATGAGCACTCAAACACACCAAACCAACAATTACTAAAAAGACACACAAAAACTGATTGTGCACGGGCATTTTGCACTAGTGGTTAATAATTTTGCACAGTAATCTGACAATAAATGTGGCACACCCAGATTTTCAGATGCACACCCAGAGTCTCTTTTCTGGCTACGCTACTGGTGTAGATCATAAATGATTTCTGTTAAAAGTCAATGGCCCAAAATATATTCAGACATACAGTATAAGGAACACTTAAAAAATTAATGATGTATGAAAATTAATTTACGAATGCCACAGCATTATATATAAAACAAATATTTAAGTGGCATTTAAAAATATAAGCACATAATATTTTAAAATTTGTTTAAAACACATTCTTAGATAAGTTCTCTATTTTTTTAATTTCATTTTTTTTTTTTTGGCTTGAAAAAGTGAAGTCAGCTCTGAGAAAATGTCTATGATTTTAAAGATAAAACTTGTTTTGATATTTTGCATGGATTGCACAATGAAATAAAATTCATACATTTTTATGTGTAGCTTAAGTGTCTATATACTTTTTGTTGCCACTGCATGTAACTTCATGCAAAGGCGTCACTCATTTCCCGCTGAGTGTGCCAATCATTTGATGCAGTGTGTGCTGAATTGAGTACTATTGATTTTTAAATAAATGGATTGGATTGCAATGTAACAGCTTTGGCTCGATGGCTGTGCTGTCTGGCTCTACAAAGCAGGGAATTTGCGAGCTGCTGAAAGAATCTGGCACGTCTCTTGATTAACTGGCTCGTGTTTCGGCTCTTTTCCTTGGCCATTATCAGCCCTCGGCCTCTGCCAGTGTGGCTCAGGGCATCCGCTTTTAAAAGAACTTGCCAGATCAAACTGGCATGTCATAGAACATTAGGCCTGACATTATTTCAGCCCACTGACTTGCTGTCTCTCAGGTCAACTTAGCGGTCTTTGCTGGCTTGGATGTTCATTGGTTGCCATGGCTGAAAAAAGGAGTGTGACTGAGAAAACGGACTGAAGTGGATCAGTGGACAAAGCTGGTGTCTTTACATCGCTTGACTCGAACAGGAAAGCATTAGATAATGACTCTTGCCAAGGTCCCCACCAGACCAACCTATGTAATCCAAGCTACGCTTAATCACCACAGCAGAGAGACTCCCAAATGTCATTAGTTAGTGAAGAAAACAAAAGTTTATAAAAATGCAAAGGGAGAATCCCTGGGGAGTCCAAGTCTGCAAAATAAAGGCTTGCACTACAATAAAATGAAATATAGGTTAATTATAAATGAGTTCTCGGCTCTGATAGTCAGAAAATCATATGTATCATGTGTTCTGAAGGAATAATGCACTGAAATACTGGAGAAAGACCCTTTTTTTCTGTAGTAACATGCCAATGGGCATTTAAAAGTGAAGTTAAGTTTTGATTCTGACTCTGTGAGAAGCATTTGTCATCAATCAAACTCTGAAAAATAAAAAAACAGAATTTATTTGTAAAACAAAATGGAACCACATGCCTGATATTGTAGGCTATATGTTTTCATAAATGCACCGTCACTCAATGTATGTCTACAGAAACATATACTGGTAGTTCAGGTCCTCGAATTTTATTGGCTGTGCCACGTTCGAAGAGTGCTGTAGTCCAAAAACAACTGGAATTTTTCAGTGTTTGTATCACTTTCATCTCCAGTATGGCAACAAGTAGCTGTCTTTATGACTGAGTCATTTGAAACACTCAACAGATTCACAAAAACAACAACAAAAACAGTTATTAATTTCATTTCAGGAACAAAACAAGAGTTTATTTAATGAATGAGTCATTGAATCATTCACTCAATCATTCACTCAACCCACTTGTTCAAAATACTAGTTCATTCTGGAGCAAAACAAGATACTTTCACTCAGCTAAATTGTTTAAAAACACAGTTTTTTTCAGGAAAGCCGGCAACAGTTTATAATAACTGCACGCTATTAATCATTAGTAAACAGTTAAATCATCATTTATAAAGCATCGATAGACATTAACAAACAGTTTATAAATACAGCTATAAATGCTTTGTTCTTGATTATAGCATATCTATAATGTGTTTAATAATTTTATTTTCATAAATTAAGTATTGCATTATTTACAAACCAGTTATTTAGGAGTTGTCAGTGGTTCATAAGATCACTTAGAAAGCACAAGTAAATGATTAATAAACTATTTAAATGTATATTCATATATCTTAAATATTTCTATGATCTGTATCACTGTGTTTTGTTTGTTTCCTTTTTTCTGTTTAGAAGATAACTGTGCCTTTAAATCTCATGTGTAAATGCTTTACAAGGCATACATAGTCCTCACTTTAGATAAGCTCACAAAAATAGTTAACTGACCACTACTAAATGCTTTATAACTACCTGAATCAACCATAAATTACAGTAGAAATACATGTTAATGAAGCATTAACACACTAAGTAACTATTACTATAAGTCTGAATAATAAGATGTATGAATGTACATGAATGTGTTTAAATAGTTTATTAAACATATACTTACACTTTCTAATTGATCTTTTGAACCACTGTTAACTCCTAAATTAACTCCTAAATTACTCCTAAAAGGTTTGTTAATAATGCAATGCTTCATTTAGAAATTACAAATTGATCATTAATAAAGTGTGAAAATACAATTATTAAACACATTATAGATATGCCTATAAATCTGTATTTATAAACTGCTTTTTAATGTCTATTAATGCTTTATAAATGATTAATTAACCTTTTACTAATGCATAATAGCGTGCAGTTATTATAAAGTGTTACCGGAAAGTCTGTGTGTTGCTCTGAGACGCAAAACAGAGAATTCAGCCGTGGCTTCGTTTAAAACTGTTGTTGTTGCAGAGCGGATGGTTACATACTGCCAGTGTTTGGGCTCATTAACCTATTGCAGCTTTTATACCTGAGTAATGCCGCGGTCACACTTTGAGCAGTTTCTATGGACACTGCAACGGCAAGTTTTTTTTTTTTTGTGCATTCCAAAGGTCATGTTTATGTGAACTCTGCATTCATAATAATAATAATTATTATTATGGATGTATTATATGTTGAAGTATGTTTTAAAAAAAAGATGCCACAGAATATCCGACCAGGCAGTGTCCGTAGAAATTTCACGTTTAAAGTCTAGTGTGACTGCGGCTTTATGCAAACAGCTTGAGTGAAAGAGTGGATGTAAAACCTTTAAATGACACATAGCTCATATCTGCATCGCTGTGAGTTATCGAAACCACACATGAAAACACACAACACACAATAGACATGTATATGTTCAGCACAGTGCGGCTCTCTTACACTGTATGTTTTGACAACTAGTGCTCAGTCCAAGTCTGTTTACACAACAGGAATCACAAGTGTAAGTTTGGTTGTAGAATGTGATTAACTCTGCCATAAGTAACCGAACTATGTGTGAATGTAACAGTATTAAGGACTGAAATACAGGACTGACAACCATATTCTGTAGATGTGTTAAACATGGTCAAAAAACACATGGAAACTGGCAATATTGTTTCTAAAACACAAGTGACTCAGTATTAACATTGTTTATTAAACTGTTGTATTAAAGCAATATCACACTATAATCACAGTTGACGCTGGTAAGGCAAGGCAAGTTTATTTATATAGCACATTTCATACACTATGGCAATTCATGTATGGCAAAAGATATTTCCCATGGTGATAAAACTGTGTCTGTGGTGTTATTTCGGCGCCTAAGAAGTCTATTGGACGTCTCCGATGGACCCGATTTTTCCCTAAAATCGGACAGGAGGAGCTCTAGGACTGACTCACAGGGTAACCTCGGGTTCACTGCCCCATCAGTCCAAACCCCAAAAACCCATTTGTTCGGAAGCTCTAGGAATGGAATCAATCCAGTCCGCACCCCGCAAAACCTTGAGTTTAATCACGTCAAACTCACAGACCCAGGTCAACAGTATTGTTTCATCTCTCAAGTTCCCCAATTAAGTAATTTATGTTTGTTTCTTACACAATTCTCAGTGCCATTTGAGTTCAGTTTAGAATCAAAAGGCGGAATACAGTGCAATCAGTCGGACATACAGTGGATACAGTGGATACAGTAAGATTATACATAAATAAACAAGTGGTCTGAATATTACCCTGCTCTGATTAACAACAACACTCTTGCTCATGTGATATTGCTATCTCATTAAAGCAGGCAATGTATCTATAAGAAGGTGAAGGACAATGAAAATGCCTCTGTAGCAGCTCAGCACATACCTACAGGAATGACTATGAAACCTCTAAATGTTTCTGCTCCTGTCAAGCAGATACCTGAAAGCACTTTCTTTTGCACAGAATGACTTCATCTGATAACTGCTGGGTATATTGCATTTTGTCAGCCAGATGGCAGCTGTGTGGTTGTTTACGTTGTGTTTGCGGTAGGCTTATGTTTACAGGCGTATACGTACGGTTGCAGCAGCGTCTAACCAGCTGATACTCTGTGGAGTGGATGTAAATGCAGGCCAGGGGATCAAGGGCTGGTGGCATATGCTTCCCGGTTCTCTGTTCGCTTGTGTGGAGAATTGATAGTTAGGAGGGACCACGCGTGAATGGATGCGTGTTTTTGTGAGGGGGTGCTGTCATATTGGCAATGCGGCAGTGTGTGCGGTGACAAGCTTCGTGCGGGAAGGGGTGGGAGGTCGTGTGGGGAGGAGAGGCGGGTAGCTGACAGGGACATCAGTTTCCTCAGACATTAACTCCCCCTGTACCTGAGAGAGTGGAATAATCACACGCCGGGGCCATGCACCATGAAATGGAAGTGCAGCAGAGATCTGGGGGAGTGGACACACAGCCCCGTCCAAGGATATGAGAGCCATTTTTTTAAAGTATGGGCCAGCGTGGAGTGTGCCTGTGTTTGTGTGAGATACAATAGGAGGGAAAGAGCAGGAAAGAGAGAACATATGTGTATGGGATTGAGTAGGCTATATGCCAATCACCACTGCATGTAATCTCTTTTCCACCAAAACAGAGCCACATTGCACTGAGGAAAAAATCAGCACCGTAAACCAGCTGTCGAACTAAACTATATGGTACAAAATTAGATCTCTACCATAATAATCAACAAATTACCAATGTAAAGCTTTGCAATAAGATGTACGTTCAGTTAACATACATTCACTTTCTGTTGTTCTGGCATTTTACCCCTGTGGACTTTTAGAAAATAATCTAAAAACACACTTTTCACACTCTCACTAGTGTCCACTTACAATGTTGAACAGTAAATATACAAACATCACAGGAGAATTTCTTCGACAAATTATGAAAAATACCACAACAGTGTCATATCGACAAGAATATGCATGTGTGCTATGTATCTTTGAGAACGGGCTACACATTCACAGACACAGACACCTTGGTCGAGCACTATTTCAGTGGTAACGTGTTATCAGATTGGATTATCTGTTCCACCTTAGTGTTCCATGTTTATTTCTTCTCACACAGAGACTACAATCAGATTTATGCCTCAATTCCAGTTATAATGTCACCCATTCTCTCTCATACAACAGCAACCAGCTCAGTGCTCCTGGACATCAGGATCTGGGGCTGGATTCTTGAAACATTCTTACGAATAAAATCTTCTTAAATGCTATTTTCTTATTTTTTTGTCTAAATAAACAATAAAGTTAAGAATATCTTGTATTCCCTAAATCATTTTTTAGAATGTTATCTTTTTTATTGGGTGCTAAAGACAAAATTTAAGAATCTGAATAACAGAAAAGTCAACGCATTCTCATCCCCAAATCGTCACTTTCAGACATTCTTCAATATTCGACGCACAAAGCACCCTTTAGCGTCCATATGAGACGCTTCGGTTATGGGTAGGTTTAGGCGTCATGTAACTGACACTTTCGAAAGTTCGTCAATATCCGACGCACAAAGCACCCTTAGCGTCAATATGAGACGCTTCGGTTATGGGTAGGTTTAGGTCTGTGGTAGGGTTATGCATCTCATATGGACGCTAAAGGGTGCTTTGTGCGTCAGATATTGAAGAAATTTTGAAAGCGTCAGTATATGACGACTTGGGATGAGAACGGGCTGGAAAAGTCCATTGTTTTCATCTTTAAAAAAAGAGATATTCTTAAGAAAATATTTAAGAACCTCTTAAAGCCCAACTGTGGTGAAAATCAAGCTTTTAATGTTATTTATATGTCTATGTGGTGTTTTTAATATGCTTTAAGACAAACTACATGAGCAAATTCATAAGTCAACACCATTGCTGAGTATTTTCTCTTTAAAACTGCAGTGAACCAAAGACAGTCTCAAAAACGCGGTTTGAAATCGCCAGTGATTCTGACGTCACAAACTAACCTTGTAACCAATGTCAAGTCAACGTGCCAGTGTGAGTGAGTGGAGACGGGGCTAATTTGCATATTCATATACTAAATGAGGCAAGGGTGTAGAGTTCCATTCAAGCTATTTTAAGTCATGAAGAATTTTTTTTTTTTTTTTTTTTTTTTTTTTAGAAAAAAACATTTAAATATGTTATTATGGTGATCAAAGATGAGTTTTAAGGGATAAAATAATTGACTACAGGAGGACTTTAAGAATTTTTCAAGAATTGCACTTAGTGTACAAACTTCTTAAATTCTTACATTTCTTAAAGGTTATATCTCACAATCCTGAGGGAAAAAAAAAAGTCTTAATTGTGAGATACAAATGTTTTCACACAAACATTTTAGTCTTGATTTACTATGATTCACTAAAACCCACTGAGGCTGCATTCAAATTTCCAGTGGACCGGTAAAGCCCTTCCTGCGTGAATGCGTGTTGTTTTGTGCCTCTTAAAGATGCCTACAGCATTATCACGCTCTGATGGTGTGTGACAGTGGCTGTGCTGATTAAATGTATTGATCACTGTCTGTCTGTTGAACACAGTTGGAGCTGTCTGACACATTATGAGAGTAAAAAGTGGAATACTCTATGTTCATCTGGAGCCGAAATCCATATACAATTCTCATGTTTTCCATGTTTACAACAGCTCCCTGGGAGACGATGCAGATTTCCGGATCCGCTAACTCCATCTGTGATCGCCGCTTGCTTTGCGTCTCCCATGTTTGAACGCGCGGACAACTGGCAGCGCGTGAGGCTCCAGACCATTACTCTGATGTTGTTTACATGCAATGCAAATGATTGGTAAACAAACAGCGCCGCACAGAGCCACATGTTCCCCCCGGCCGTCCTTGCAGCCTATGCAAATCAGTGCCCACCAGGCTCTCGGCTCGCATGAGGCAGGAAATTAAGAGCTGAGGCTAAATTACAGTGTAATATGTAAATGTGCAGATGTGTGGCTATGCATTGTTGCTTCATTATGACTGGAAAAATGGCCCTGCTTAATATTCCAACAACTTTGTAAACAAAAAAGGCAGCGCATGCTTGCAGTCCCACAGGGGCAGCGGGCCACTGAATGTTTGTCGCCACGCAACACGCACTGTAACTGTGTTCATTTACCATCATCAAATACATCACAGTGGGCAAACAACTTCAAGAGCCAAACGTATTGGACGGCTTAATGCGAATCGCAGTCGTGTGTGCTAATGCGCTCGGAGTGACACACTAGTCATGATGCTCATTTATCAATGTGGCATGGTTCTTGCCCGGTCGGAGAGGGAATCTGGCCTTGCTGACCCCACTCGCAGGTCGCCGTCTCTCCCACCACCCACACCAGGAAAACAGATTACTGCCGATCAATATCTCAGAATGCACCTCATGCTGGGATTCAGCTGGGATTTTGGAGTACTACAGGGACCATGTAACCGGCAATGCCAACGTAATTCGAATGTGCGCATCAGTAACCTTCTCTAAATAATGCCACACCAATGTTTGATGTGCGTTTAAAGGGACAGTTCATCTTAGAATTAATTTTATGTCGTCATTTATGTCATTTACACTCATGTCATGCCAATCCCATATGACTTTTTCTTGTAATGAACACTTGCATAACAAAAATAGGATTCAAAAATAATGTTATTACTTTTTACGTGATTACACCACATCACACCGCAAAGTCATTAAATTCAAACTTGCCTTGAAAATGACAAACCATATGAATACATTTCAAAGGACTTGGCACATGTGTTTCAGATTTTTCTTCTTTTTAATATATTATTTTCCTTTTATTGATTATGGACATTCTTATATGTAATTAACTCTGATGTTGGTTTCACTTTATTTTGATGGTCCTTTAACACATTTTGTTGACTATAAGTAACATTGCACCTACGTCTACTAACTCTCATTAGAGTGTTAGTAAAGTATTAGTAGACTGGTTGGATTAGGGTTAGTAGAATAAGTTGACATGTACTTGCAAAGTTACTTATAGTAGTAGAATGTCTGTTGGTGGACCATCACAACAAAGAGTTATCAGATATGAAGCAGACAGTCTACTAATACTCTAATGAGAGTATTAGTTAACATGCAAAGTTACTAGTCAACTGAATGTTCAAAATGGACCATCAAAATAAAGTGTTACCAAGATATTTAATAGATTGTTCAAGATGCTCTTTTCCATAAAATGTCAGTAAATGGTGACCTCAGCTTTGACATTCTGCTAAATATCTCATTTTGCTTTGCACACAATAAAGTAAGTCATACAGGTTTGAAACTACATGACAACGAATAAATTATGTCATACTTGTCATTTTTAGATGCTCTATTCGCATTTGTGCTTTGAGCCTACCAGATTGTTCATGGTCAGATGTAGTGACTGGTGAGATTTATGTCTATAATGTAGGTCACACTGAGATCTATGTCGAGTTCACATATCAAAGATCTTGTGAATGTCAAAAAGAGATGCTGCATCAACACACGCTATGGGTATTTGTCTTGGCAGTGTTGAGGAACTGGAGACGATGTATGTATGGCTTCCAGAAACTTTTCCACTAACTCTCACAGGTCATTGACAATGCAATACGATCTACCTTGGCATGTTCTGCCCATGATTAATGTAACCCATGTATTTCGTGAATTATGGAATGATACAAGAACATTGAACTCAACGCATTTCCCAAAGAGATCTTTGTTGTATTTTCCTAGTACAGATTTATCTGTGGATTAAGGAAGAGTTTACTGATAATATATTGAGTTTACATAGATCAATGTGGCACTGTGCACTTGGAAAGTCCAAGAAAAGACAAACACACAAACAAATTAATACATTTATATCTATAAACAAAGAATTTACTTCAGAATACACAACAGAGGTCTCTCATTAAAAATGATACCTACATAACCTAGGCCTATAAGAATGTGTGTACGATGTTCACGAATGAAACAAACAAAAGGTTTCTTGTTTGTCTTTTCCGTAAAGCTAATTCATAGCCATTTCAAAACTTCCTCTGCAGTTTCAGCACAATAGCAGAATTATCAAAGTTAACTGGGGACATAATTAAGAAAACATATATGCTTGTTATTCTGAGGTGAGCACACTCATGAATATTTATGTCATTACTGCTGTCCTCTGATAGTCTTTGTGTGAGTTTTGATAAAGAACGTGGCAGAGGCATGAAATTTGTAATTTATTCCTAAATGTGTTTTCAGCTAGTGTTGTGGTCCATTCAACATTTCGTCACTCCCTATTTAAATCTCTTTTCATTGCGTTATTAGGAAAATTCAAACCGCCACCTCTCTGTTATCCAAGCGTAGAGTGAAAATAAAAGCTATTTGTATGTGAACATGCATGTTGGCCATGCTGGCTGAACAGCTCTAATGGTTTCATAATTTCAGAATAATGGCTCCATGTCAGTATGAGATTGCCATTAGCCAACCGTGCCACTGATGTGGGCATCTTTCGTCTCGTGTGGGGTTTGCTACTCTGGGGAGCTTCAGGTGTGTATTGTGCTGTTTGAAAGCCTTTGCACAGACACAGGGAAATGCCTTATATTCAGTGCTTGTTTTTATATGGGCTTGTCTGAATTCTCTGATTGTGCCCGCGAATCAGGGGATTTCACAGACCTTACAAAAAATAAGTATATCGGTACTTGAAGTTCATTTTATTAAGTATACTCAAGTAAAGTTCAAGTATATTTTAAGTATACTTTGTGTAGTAAGTATACTAATTTCAATGCAGTATACCTATACGTATACCATATCAATACTTTTATCTTTATCTTACTTCTACTAATGCTAACACTCTTTAGTGTATACAAGAATACTTTTAAGGATACTTTAAGTGTATCAGTAGTAATCTGAGTACACAACTAGTTTACAAATACGTTTTTTTGTTTGTACTGCAACTATATTACAAGTGAACTTATGGGTATACTGATAGTTAACTTGTCAAATACTTGTAGCACTTTTTTTAGTTTATAAAAGTACACTTTGAAGTATACTCAGCTACTAGTTTAGTTGTTTAGTTTTATGTTGCAAGTATACTAGGAGGTTTTCTTTAAAGGGATAGTTCACACAAAAAATGAAAATTACCCCATGATGTACTCACCCTCAAGCCATCCTAGGTGTATATGACATTCTTCTTTCAGATGAATACAACTGGAGTTTTATAATAAAAAAAAAAAAAAAATCCTAGCTGACCCAAGCTGATTGAAGCCCAAAAAACTGCATCCATCCATTATAAAAGTAATCCACACAGCTCTGGGGGGTTAATAAAGGCCTTCTGAAGTGATGCGTTTGTGTAAGAAAGATATCCACATTTATAACTTTATCGACTAAAATAACTAGCTTCCGGCTTCTGGCTTCCGGCATGTTGACGAAGTGCAAACATAACACAATAATGGTTTGAAAATGGCAGAGCGAGATTGTTGCTAGCTGGATTCAAACTTGCATAAATGCCACAACTCAAAGTGTCCAGGCATGTGCATTATGGCTCTGATTATGTCATGTTTTGGGATTAAATCTTATCTTAGACTTTAAAGTCAAGAAATGGCCACAGGAGGCCTGATGATCTGTTCCTGAGGTCAGGGATGGAAAAGGTTATGGGAAGATTACTCAGGCTCTTTTAATAATGCATGCATGCACAAAAGCATGTGACATGCACACACAATAACACCATACACCCTTTGACCCGATGTATGTTTATGTATGTGTACGAGTTGCAGACAGCTACGAGGGGAAAGTCTTCTCATCTTCTGGTCCAATCCACGGCTGCCACTCAACTTCAAAGCTCTGGCCGTTCGGTCTTTCTCAACCTCCAAACACAGAGTCTTGTTACAGCTGTGAGCAGGGGACAGAGTGCATAGTGTGCTGGACTCCTGATTAACCCTTGAGCCAGTGTTGTTCTCCACCGCCAGACAGATCCTCTTTCTCTGGGCTCGGCCCTGTAACGGGAGCCCTTTCACACACTGCCCACTTCAAAGCTCCCTGCCTGCCAGGAATGTCAGCTTCAGAAGTAAAGAGAGATGGCCACTGAGAATGAGTGTGTGTGAGAAGAAAACCCAAAATGTTTGTGTGAGAGTTCGTATTTGAATATACAGGGAGAAAGTGTCCATCTCTATTTCTCAACAGGAATTGCCTCTCCTTGGCCTGACACAGTTAACTGCTTCCTCTTTTTTTCATTTGCAGCAGAGACAAGTTGTTTTTAATCTAATTTGGCTGCAGAGCAAAGGCCCTTGGGCTTGTTTGGCCAGTCTCGACTAGTGCAGGACGCACCATGTGTGCAAAGCTTAACAACTAGTTCTACTGCGCCTGCCAATGTATCAGAACCTCAATAGACTACACTGCCAGCTATTAATAAATGAATAGCTACATAAAAGTATTTTTTTCCCCAATGTTTTTCCTGTTTTGTTTTTTATACAACCATTTTATGTGAACAATTTGGTGGCCTGTACTGTAACTTTTCCAGAAAAGTTTTGAATTGAGGCAATGTGCATTGTGTGAAAAAAGCCATGGTTAACAAAGCTTCGATCATTCCTAAAGGTTAAGGTTTTGGCACTTGCTATGTGAACACAAATAAAAAACCATGGACATGATTCAAAAAGGTTAAATTGGCCTGAAAAAAATAGTCACACTTGTACTCATCGCATTTAAAAATGACCGCATTGGAAATAAATGGGAAACCAATTTCATCTATTCTAGTGGAAATGTTTGATGGGTCCAAACAAAATCTTAATGAAGGCTCATTTTTGGAGATATCAACCTCAAATCTGGAACACAACTTGCTTTGATTTATGGCTTTGATTTTCTTGAAGTTTTAGAGTAAAACATGATTTGGAAAATATATATTTCATATAAAAATACATTAATTTAATTTAAGAAAAAAATAAAATAAATGTATGACTGCCACATGAGGAGCACCATTGGGTTAGGCATATACTGTATGAAGTCGAGACGCTCTGATGTAAGAAGTTTACAGTCAAATAGTTTGAGCCAGTCACTAAATTCTGAATAATCTGATGTGATTACTCCATAATATCACTTTTTATGTAGAAGTCAAAAATCATAATTATAAATTTTGGAAAAAAAATGTATGTTTTATATTCCCCAATTACAATTGCAATTCAGTATTCAAGTCTATTTGCATACTGTGATTTTAATTAACCATCTTTAACACTATGCTTTTCAGGTTCTGGCATTTCCTGAAAATGAAAATCTAGTTACAGTATATACTTTTCTAAAACGTTGTTTCTAAAAAGCAGTCCCTAAAATAAAGGCTTCCATTAGAATCTTTTTATTCTGTAACTCATTCATCATCTACAGGTGCTTTAAATAATCCAGACACCAGTATGTTAATCTGAAGAACCTAATGACCTTTTTTATTTAAAAAATACAAAGAACCATATATCCAATTCAATAGCTCTAGACAGCAAAAAAAAAAAAAAGAAAAGAAAAGAAAAGAAAGAAAGACAACCCGTTCCTGATGACAAATTCTTGGTGAACTTACAATGGCGCAAATAGTTGTTATATAACCTGCTGCATGAGGGCAGAAAGACAGGTGAAACCTTTCTCTCGCTGTCTCTCTTTCCTAATCCTCACTGAGGACTGCAGGTGACCTCTGCTCTGACAGACTGGGGAAGAGCACATTTCAGGCCCTCAGGATGGGTCCTAAGACACTATCTTTGATCAAACCTCAGTTTAAACCAAGATCAAGGCCTGCCAGCTCCTTTGTTCTTGTATGGTTTGAAGACCCTGTTAAATCCCAAGAGATCTGCCCAAAAGGCCTGAAATATAATGGGGTAAAAGTAGGTTCAATGGGTCCTGCTTACCTTTTAGGAGCTCACCATGAGCTGAGGCCTGAATCGAAAAATGTAATGCATCTGACAACCTAAATAAACAAAATATATTGTATTATAACTGCGACTGTTTCATACGTTTCATATGTGCAAAAAGTATGTCTGTAATACAGATTGTTCATGTTGAATGTCTGAATGGACATCTAGTGGTCACAACGGCTGTTGTGTTGGGTAGGGGGGTTGTGACACTGCCAATAAAGCTCCACTGACTAACTGCTCTGTCGATCATTGTGATCTTCCTTTTGTAAAGAGGAGACAATGAGCCGCTTCTGCTGCCTCAGAGCCAGGCAACCTGAACCAACCAGAGGAAGCTCTCAAAGCCCCATGAAAACAAACTGCTGAGCCAAGCCATTTCCCCTCCTCTTGAAAGACTATCTCCAGCACTGTTTAAATGTGAAGATGCCTAATCTTCCCCAAAGTCACACACGTACACAGCTTGTCCTTCCTTCCTATCATGAAGATTTCCTTTCTTTGCTGTGAAAGAATCTATCTATCTATCTATCTATCTATCTATCTATCTATCTATCTATCTATCTATCTATCTATCTATCTATCTATCTATCTATCTATCTATCTATCTATCTATCTATCTTACCTACCTACCTACCTACCTACCTACCTACCTACCTATCTACCTATCTATCTATCTGACAACCGTTTTCTGCAGAGCTGTTTTAAATATGATTCGACTTATAAGATTTATTCCAACATTGACAATGTTATTGATCTGAATTGAATCAACATTGAACTGAATTGTGCTATCTAATGGCACTATTGTTTTCTGTAAAGCCGCTTTACTGCAAAATTTTTATTTGTCTTATATCTGATGAAGTTTGCATCATTGATCATTATTTTCATGCTTATTAAGCTGCTTTGAAATAATCTGTATTGTATAAAGCGCTATTGTATAAGATGCCCCAATTAAATTGATATTCGGTAAAATACTTAAGAAACTAAAGTTCTGGGCCCGGTTTCCCGATAACGCTCACTCTTAGCGCGCTAAGAGAGCTCGAAATATATATCTTACCAAAGGTGTTTATGTTCCTAAGTGTGTTCCCCGAAGTGTCCCTTAGGAATCTTCTTAACAGGCTGCCTCCTACGTTCGACGTTACAAAGGTGCTGAATTAGTTGGCATCGATTGTTTAGGAATCGATTTTCCACTTCACACGCAGGTGCATTACGGCGTTAAAGAAAGACAACACGTTCTATGCAAATTAAACATTCCTCAAATTATTCCAGTAACATTTATTTTAACAGTTTAAGTTATCAGTAAAATATAGACTAGGCTATTAATTAAATTATCAAATTGTCAGTAATATGTTCACACTGTTGCTTACGGGTAGCCTAGACGAACTCATTATCCCGTTGTGCCACTTGTGCCGCTACATGGGTTTAACGACTTCTAAAAATTATGTAATACACTTTTATATTAATGTAAGGTACTTTACAATCAGAATTGATTGGTTAATGTTTTCAATAAAAAGCAACCTATCTACAATGAACAGAGTGAGAGAGTTAGATACAGAATATGATGGGGAAGCAACATAAAAAAAGGGCACCAATCTTCTCGTCAGAGGAACTTGAAGTTTTGCTGGACTTCAGGGCTTATAAAGCAAAATTCCGCCGCGTTAGCCTGGCAAGCGCAGGTCTGAGAAGGTCCAGCAGCTCCATAATGAGTTGTCTTGGGAAGCGAATTTTTTTTTAATAGCCACGTCAGGCAAAATGTCAAAAGGGCTTAAGTTTTGCCGAATAAAAAAATTGACATGGACTAAACGGCTCCACGGCTGGCGCCGTCTTTGATTCAATACAAGGACACGTTGGATCGCTGCCATAGTTGGTCGCTTACTGGACACCGCATGCTTACCCATTTATAGATCTTAGCCATTTAGAGCCAAATTGTTTGCCAAATTTTAATTATCAAAAGTGATTGCCAATTTAAACGCTTTAATGACATTTCGAAATACCACCATATTAGCTCTGATACCAAATAAAGTCAACTTCATAAATAAGCCTGTATCCATTGCAAATTTTATTTTATTATTGGTCTTATAATGTCCATAACATAAAATCATTGTTGAGCCACAACATTGTCAACATACCATAGTTTGACTTGTACTGCGCTGTGCTGATTTCTAACTGCACAGTGGCGGCGACTAGCGTCTTGAGCTCAAACAACGCTAAGAGAGAGCTACGAATGGTCCAGACCAACCTTACGAAAGTGTGACTTACAAAAGATATACTTTCGGGAACCGTGCCATAAGGTTAAGAGAGAGGTTAAGGAATAGGTTAAGAACTACTTAGAGATAAGAACGCTTTGGGAAACCGGGCCCAGATCATTAAATAAATTTGGGGTTCAAATCATGTAAGATGCTTTGAGAATCTTTGAAACCCAATTTCAAGAGAAAACCTTTTTTACAAGATTTTTATGAATTTGTACGATGTGATTAGTATGGAAGGTAAACCTTTAACTATCATGGGGTGTAAAAGACCATCCAAAAATACATAAATGAGATTGTACAAATTTATGCAAATTAGCCACCAATTTGCCAAAACTCAATATGATTACAAATTGAGTTGTTTCTTTCAAATTATTATTATTATTATTATTATTTATTTATTTATTTTTTTTTTTTTATGTGGTGGCAAATACCTAGTTAGACTTACCACAGTTTTTCTGTGGTCACAATGCTATACTTATTATGGCAGAAAAAGTTGTTACCTCTCTTGTGGCTTATTATCTTTTCTGGTATGCATACTCCTTGGAAGGGCCCTCTACTGTTTTTAAATGGCACCACAAATGGGGCTCTCTTTAAATTGTATTCAGGGCTACCATTACCCTATCACATCTGCTTTGCCTGTGTGCACACCATCTCATAGTTTGGCATAAATGCCACCTTAACCTCCATTACAATCTGCCCCAGTAATTAATTACTTTTTAAGCTATTGAACCGAAAGCAATTAGGTTATAAAGGCGAGCTTGTTAGGTAACATGAGCCCGGCCCTTTATTAGTCAGCTGTTGAAGTGTGGACACGAATAGCACCTGACAATGAGCAAAATTAAGATGCTAATATGGCGGCCTATTGGACTTGTCAGTCAATGCTTCTGCTTCGAAATGGTTTAATTTTCTCTGGTTTAGCGGCATCATATGAAAACAGCAGTTTTAATATAACATGAGGGGATTTTAGTCCTTGTATAATGGACGACCAAACGATGTTTCAGTTTAACTTTTAGTGTATTCTTTACTTTTTGTTTTACTGATACAAAATAGCATTATTTACACTTTATAATACCACATACATCACTATAGGACCTGAAGCAGTAGGACATAAGACAAAACCTGAATACATTAATAACTACATATATGCATCATGTATATTGACCATAAAGGACAAAGCAGTGTGAGGCATGTGGAGTTGATTGCACTGGCCAGCAAAGGGTCAGCGTGAGGGTCAAGCATCACATTAGTCTCTGTCCAAGGCGGACAAGCCACAGAGCACAAGACTAATGTTGCATTTCATATAAAAGGTCACCCGTGGAAATGAATGTGAAACCCTAACTTGAGGAGCTTGGAAAACAACAACAAAAAAAGAGGAAACTTAAACTATGAACACAGTGTATGTGATATAGATAAATATTCAGACTGCAATTACGCAGGTCATTTCAACATAACCCTCACATATCTCTAAACAAATGAACGCACGAGCAGTTAATTTATTTTCTCAGGGGCTGCATGGTAATGGAAGAACCCAAATTACTTTTCTTGGCATTTTCTATCCTGGTCTGTGTAGTATATTTGCAATGACATCACATCATCACATCATTATTTACTTGAGCGATATAAGAATATGTTATGATGGCCATCATTTGCCTAGTTATTTATCTTTCATCCACCTATGGCAGATATACAATAACTTGATCACGAAAGTGATACTGCAAAATAGTTTGAGATGGATTGAGTTGAGATGATGTCACAAATACAACTGAAGTTCACGTAATTTGCTAATATTTTACCTGAAATACAGCCATACAACCACAGGCACACTCGGACGCTAGCTAAGGTTTGGCTCAATCAGAGGACAGCCTGGGAATACTAGATGCTGTAAGCTTTAATAAGTGCAAGTATGAATGTGTGTTATGTCTTAGTAAAACATACATATCAGTTTTGGGTGTATAAATGCAAAAAACACTTACATCAAATACTTGTGCAAAAAGTATTATTATAGTTATAGGATTACTAATGATATAATGTTGATAGGTTTGTGTGAGGTACAGACAAATTCAGTATGTAAAATCTCAGTTGTTTTCGCTTACTGTACACTTCAAAGATGGTATGTCAATTCACTGCAAACCCTAATGCTCAAAATAATTAATTGGTTTGAGTAGGGTAGACTCGAATATTATATATCGCCTTCCTCATTCAGCAATTGTTAGCTATGCTAATGCTTTCAAAGCATTGTTACCAATTAGCAAGTTAGCATTTACTGAATTAGCTAATTTAAGATAACTAAAACTGTTTAAGTTGAGATTGCATCATCATTTTAAGAAAATGTATGACTTTGCTTAAGTTAAAAGCAATTAAAATGTATGAGTAGAAAATAAAATTCTGCCAGTTCTGCTTGCTTAAACTTTGAATTTCTTAACTTAAATAAATTGATGTAACTGATTACCTCAAATTCTTTGAGTTTTGCCAACTTATTCGGGTTTACAGTGAAGACATGTCACTTGTTCCTCGCAAAGAGTTGTACGGCAGTATTATATTTGTGTTTAATTTGCGATTTTTGGAGCTTGACAATTGTTATTCTCAATTTACTTTCTTTACGCAGAAACTAGCTGCATGAACATTGGTAAAGTGTAACCATTTCGTGTTTGAGCGAGAAACCTGATAAAATGCGTGTTCAATTAAAATTAGTTGTTTAAGTGAATAGGACAGCATAAAAATATGTTTTTGACTGTTATATGTCTTTTTGTGTGTGTGGAAAGAAAGAAAGTTAAATAGGTTTGGAATTACATGAGGGTGAGTAAATGATGACAAAATTTGGTAACACTTTATTTTACAGTGTCCTTGTTACATATGTTACATGTACTTACCATAGTAATAACCAAGTAAACTTACTAAGTAAATTATGCATAATTACATGCAACTAACCCTCAACCAAATCCTAATCCTACCCTAACCCTGTAGTAAGTATATGTAGTTGCTTAATATTACTCAGTACTTAAATATATAATTACATTGTATCAATGACACCTTAAAATAAAGTGTAACCAAGAATTTTAATTTGTGGGTGAGCTCTTCTTTCAAATTTCCTATACAGTTAATTGTTTATTGTTGTCAAATATGTAGCAGTATACACAGTAAAACCACTTTGATGTTGTTTGCAAATGTTTGCAGAGCAATTTTGTTTGTTAACATTAACCTATAGAGACACGACTTCACTTGGTCACCCGAGTCGAAATAGTTCATCAATATCATTACAGTGTAAAATTTGAGCCGCCATCTAATTGAGTTTCATCTGCATTGACTGGTGCACTTTTATGGTGTCAAATGCACACCTGTTCTGCTGACTGGTCTTGTGTGTGTGTGTGTGTTTGTGTGTGTGTGTTGGCTGCTGCTCAGTAGACTCAGGTCACCTTTATGTAGTTAACCTCTCTGGAGATTGATTGATCTATGTGGCTGTGCAGGAGTTACTTCCTAACAATGTTGCTTCTCTATTTTTGAAGTTTGTAGACTACTTTTCAACCATCGTTGGATAATGATCGTCCTCCAGCCCCACAGTATCGATTGCTGCTGGAGGTATTGATTAACTATGATGATGAAAAAACTAGAGAGAAATGTGCTGCAC
The DNA here is from genome assembly GCF_963993115.1 of Abramis brama. NCBI lineage: Eukaryota > Metazoa > Chordata > Actinopteri > Cypriniformes > Leuciscidae > Abramis > Abramis brama. Next base: position 26,459,487 of record NC_139983.1, read on the forward strand.
ATAACGTGTGTGTGTGTGTAAGCCCACATTCTGGTGTCTCTCCTGAGTGAAGCGTTAAATCTAAATCCCCAGCCTTATCAGCGTGGATGGTGACAGGTTCCTTTATAATTGACATTCCTGAGGCAAGCTTTGGAGCCTGGTGTTTAAAATGCACCCCACGATTCTCTCCGGGGTCATCTTTTTCTTTTGCGATTTTGTTTTAGAATTCATTATTTGGCATGAAATGTAAAAGTCTTCTTCATAAAAAGGTGTGAAATCCCTCACTGTCTGCAGGCACTCCAAAGACTCCCGAAACCATTTTAATGTGTTCTCCGCGCTAGCTGCCATCTAGCCATTAAAACACACATCTGTGGGGAGATAATTGCCTCATTACCTAAATGTATACGGGTTTGCAATGAATATTATGTTTTTGAATGAATATCATTTTGATGCATGCTTGGTGTACATACTGAACTGTGCAATATTTTACTGAAAGAAGTGAGAGGGGCAGAGAAATTCCTTTGTGACATTCACACACAGTGTTTGACATAGTAAATATTTCCTATATGTTTGGACACAAAGCGTTCAACCAAATTGTTTTGTATCTGCTATGTTAGCTAAAATGAAAGCAGTACAAAAATAGGTACAAAATAAACATATTTTTAGTCTCTCACTATTTAAATTTGCTTCACTGTCCTCATCAGAGCTCATTTCCCAGTACATTCAGAATCTGGGTCATATTCACAATCTCAAAACTATCATTTTCAACATCTTCAAAATCAATATTTTGATTGCTGACAGCTTCTTCACCTGGGGCCCGTTTCAGAAAGGAGGTTAAGTGAAAACTCGGAGTATGTTAACCCTGAAATTAGGAAAACTCTGCGTTTTCCGTTTCAGAATGGGAGGTATGTCAAACCAGTTGAGGATGCCAGATGGAAGGGTAGAGATATATGCCGTAATCACCACCACAGCTGTTAAATAAACTAATTATTCACAATTTATTTGTTCATCTTTATTTCCTACAAATACAAAAGCAACAGTAATTCTTTTTCCTGTTGGATTTTATATTCTTCCAGTATTGTGTATCTCGTCCTCATCTATCAGTGGTGGTGCAGGTCCAGCCTCTGCATTCTTGCTGTTGAGTAAATTAGAAGTCAAATGTTAATTTCATTAGCCTAATTAAAAAATGTAACAGGTTGGATTAGAGAACATTTAATTATGTGAAAAGAGCATCATACTACATGGGAACCGCTGCAGCACATTGAAATAGACACTGAATTATATATATTTAATATGTCAAATGTTTGTAAAGTCATGTAGCCTACAGCCTTTTATGCTTAAAGATTTAACTGATTGAATTATGGTTTTATTGGTTATTTTTAGTTCCTGCCACGTTCTTTTGCCTATGGGATACCATGAAAATGAGTATTAGTTCAATAACTTACCTTTCTGTCAGTTTTCACCTGATATTATAACATTGAATAAGAATTATACTTGCGTATAGACTCAGAAATATGCAGACGTCTTTTTGTCGGGTGCTGTTGCCATGGTGAATCGTAATTTTGGAGCTCCATTGATCATGGCTTTTCATAGTCATGGTGTACGCACTTAACTCAGAATCAAGCTACTCAGGGTTGATTGAACTAACTCAGTTCAGCTGTTCTGAAACCAAAAACTCAGAATTTCCCATCTCAGGGTAAATCAACTCAGAATTCAAGTTTTACCTCAGAGTTGGTTGAACCTCCTTATTGAAACAGGCCCCAGATCCACCAAGTGACAGTGGCCCTCATTTATCAAAAGTGCATACACCAAATTTCCAGCGTACACCTGGCGTACACCCAAAACCACGGTGACTTTGAGATTTATCAATATGGACGTTGGCGTATGGCACGCTCAAATCCTACGCCAGCTCAGGAGGTGGTGTACGCACGTTTTGAGTTAGTGCGGAAATGCGCAGAAAAACAATTCCTAACACCACAAAACGCACTGACAAACTAAAAGATATGATATATTATGACCCACTGTAAAAAAAACAACAGCATAGTAATTATAAACTTCAGTGTTTATTTTTGTGCAACATGGACTTCAGTGTTTAATTTGTGTGACTTTACCAAAGCATTTGATTTGTAGGCATATGTATTCCTTCAGTTGCGAGCCTGTGCGCTTTACCTGACGTTTCAAGCCTTGTTTATACTTTCGCCTGGCTCCGCAGCGCGAGTCTCCGCAGACTGCGTGCGCACCTCTCCAAACAGACGAGGCGTTTATACTCGACGCGCTCGCCATTGTAGGCTACTATTCTTTGAAACGATGGTTAGACCATCGTTTGCGCACGGACTGGGTTCAGTAATGAAAGGTTTTCAATGACCAAAAAATAATTCAGACTGACAAAATAATAAAAATGACATTCTTCTTCTTTTAAATAATAATAATAATACAAATAATAATAATAACGACATTCTTCTTCTAAATAACAATAAGCGTCATTAATAATAAAAATCATAATAATAATAAGAAGAAGAATATTACAAATTGTCATGCAATTATTAATGTGAATGAATGGTACTCCACATCACATCATCATCACTATTGTACACCCCAATACATGTGACGTGATACGAAATGAAATGCTAATTGTTTCAAAACACGTGCTGTAAAATAATGCATTGTGTCATTTGCTCATCCAAGTTTCTCTTCTTTGCCGTCTTCCGTGTGTCCATGGCGTAAAATGAGGGCGTGGGGGAAGCGGAGACTTGAATATATAGGGGCGTGTTATTCTAATGACGATCGTTTTCAGCCGCAGCATTTATCAAGGGCAGGTATTGCGTACACCTGGATTACAAAGGTACGCACAGCTTCATAAATCAGACGGTGAGAGGAGTGTAAGCATAATCTTACGCCAACATATACGCCCGTTTCTACGCAAGAATGATAAATGAGGGCCAGTGACACTAATATTTTATTGTGTTCAGTACTTGCTCTGCAGTAAATCACCAAGCTATTTCAAGTTTTGCTGATGATTCTTCCTATTCTTTTGTTTTCTGCCTGCGGTAACTATGAGTGAAGCATCACTTCATCATTGTGTATCAGATACTGCCACCTTGTGTAATAAAGGTGAATTGCATTCATTCAGTCATCAAAGATTCAATTATTGTTGTGCAGAAAAGAAAAAAAAAACGTACACTGTTACACACCTCGGATCGTTAGCGAACCTATACATTTATTTTATTTATTTTTTTACAAAAAATGAATGGGAAAACAGGAATTCTTTTATAATGAATTTTATAATGTTTATAATGAAGTGATTGATAAATACTAAGAAGTTTAATGTCTAACTTTAAAAAATGAATGAGGATGAGGGTAGTGAATGAGGTCCCGGGTCACTAAAGAGGGTTAACTACGGGTGTTCCGGGAGTTGATATTTATTAAACGGATTTAAAGCTGCAGTCCGCAGTTTTTCCTCTTTGTCGCCATCTCTGTTCGAAATCTGCAATTGCAGTTATTCGCGGAATTATCAACTCTACGTGCGTTGTGCCTCGGCATGGCACAGCGCGGATGAATCCAATGTTTTGAGGAGAATGTGCGGCTGTCAGTCACCGTGCCAGTGTGGATACTGTCATTCGCAATCACAGATTCTACTTTTTGGAAGTATGACCAACATAAGAATTTTCACCGGAAAATGTCGTCTGATCAAGTAAGTAACATCCACTTTTGTTCTGACCAACTAAGGGGAAAAAGCATTGCAGTAAATCGCGCTGATTAAATCTAACGATCGCTTATCATATCACGTCAAACCGTGCAAATTATACTTTGTTCTCAGATTGTTAATGTTAACAACATCAGCATTGCGTGACTACATTTGATGCCCTTCCGATATTTGTCCTTGTTTTCGCATGGGCCGGTTGCAGTCTCTTTTTTTCTCCGAAGTCCGGAGAAGTTTTACAACGGGTGAATCTCCAGTTGTCACTGGTGATTGTCATTTTAACCTTTCTGGATCCGCCATCAAATTGATAAGTTTAATTATATCAAGTGCTGTGAGAAAAGGCTATAAATCTCCACCACCAACATCCTCACACACAATATAGCCTACTAGCCGAGACTCCTTCTTTATGTGTACAGATGTGACGTAATGACGCAAAGACATGCTCGAATTTCCAGCGGAAATCCACCAGTACCACTGGAATTAAAAACATTATTACAAGCTTACCATTTTGAATCGAGCTACGGCAAGCAGATAGTTTTGAACACTGGTTGGTTATGTACTTGCTCAAAAAATTATTTTGGATAATTTTTAACCCAAAAAAGCTACGGACTGCAGCTTTAAATATTTATATTTTTGTTATGATGGTCACATTGTACAATTGTCCCAGACCTAGACTTTAAATGATAAAATACAAAAAAATCACCATAAAAATATGAATAATTACATTTTAAAAACTGACAACGAAACAAAATGAATAAGAAATAATCATATATTTTGTCCATAATAAAGTTTTTAAAAAAGGTGTACAGCAGTGGTTCTCAACCTTTTTCACTTAAAGTTTCATATTTGTCCAATAAAATATTTGAAAGCCCCCATATATTTATGATAATTATGATAAGCTGTTTGTTTCCAAACTTTTAATTAACAGAAATTAGGAGAATTGATATTAAATTAATTAACTGTGATTCATTTTTTGATTTAAAAAATTTGAAGAACTAAATGAAAATCAACAGTTTAGAAATATGATTTCAATTTACATATTTTGTTTTTTAATTTAGATTAGAGTTCAATTATTTTAATATATTGAAATAATTTACTAATTTAAAAACCTTAAAGTCATTCTGCAGCCTCTTTGAAAGTTTGCAAAGGTAAAGATGTAATAATGTAAAATTGTGCAAAACAAATAAAATATTATTTATTTGTGAGTATTAAAAATATGTGAAATGATAGCTATGAAATATCCTTAGCAAGAGTATTATAGTTGGCTATTATATTCCAAAACCTGTTCAAAATGTAATTTCCACCAAACCATGTCATTAAACAGAATACATAATTTGAGGAGATACAGAAATATTCATGCATTTCATGGAAAAAATATTGTGACATATGTCCAGCTGCTTTTGGACACTGTAGAGAGCACCTTGTATATTAACAAACTAAGTGAACAGACCCAGGTGAACTACAAGAGGCTGCATGATGCTGACAGAGGGAAGATACTTCACCTCCTGACACAATAAACCAGCTGACAAACATGGCTGCCAGTGCAGTCACTGGCTTGTATAATTCCCTACTCAACCTTGCTCACGATCATATTATCCCAGACCTGATGTATAGAGTTATGAGGGAGCACTGACCCCTCTGGGCTCAGAGGGTTGGTTAGAGGAATTTGATGAAGGTGCAGGAGCCTGTAATTAAAAGATATGTTATCAGTATTTGTTATGGGTAAGCACTGGCCCAGATCCAGCCCTGATTTAATCCTATTCCAGGCTACGCTGAGGTCAGGGTCAGAAGGTTAGAAACTGCTTCTACACTGGCTGCACCTCAGCTAGATTGCCAGAGAAAGCAACTGATATCGTTTCATTCTCTATCTCTTACTCTCTCCACATCCCTTGCTTTCTCTCTATGAACCTGGTAAACTTTATATAACCTCCATACTTCATTGTAAGTGTTTCACTGTAACCAAGAAAAAAATTATTTTTGTAGCAATCAACATTATGCCACAAATGCTGTTGATAGAGTCTAAAGGGAAAGATAAAAATTCTGTCATTTTTATTCACCCTCATGTCGTTCCAAACCTGTATGACTTACTGTCTTCTATGGAACACAAAAGAAGATATTTTGAAGAAAGTTGATTTTTGATCCATACAATTGAAGTCAATTGGAACCAAAACTGTTTGGTCACCATCATTCTTTAAAATATTTTCTTGTATGCTCCACAGAAGAAAGTAAGTCATACAGGTTTGTAATGACATGGGGGTGAGTAAATGATGACAGAATTTTCATTTCCGAGTGGACTATACCTTTTACTTGTATTGAACTAGAAATATTTCTTGAAGCTTTTAGTAAAAATCAGTTTGTTCTATGTGTTTGCCTATAAATAGATTACCCTACTCATTTCATACTGGACCTGATCAATCGAATCCAAAGTCATTTTTTTGCTATCCATTCTCTCTGAGAATTGATATCATCCTAATGAGCATCTGGCTGGAGATGGTCATGTTTAAATCATGACGGATGTGAACTGTGCCAGACTTTTGGAATGAATGCACTTCAGGGAACTGTCTTGGCTTCTCTTCTTTCAATTGTACGGTATCAGCATCAGCATCATCATGTCAAAACTTCATTAAAAATGCAAGATTTGAAAAAACAGAGTGCATGCATTACATTTATTCATACACTGACCGGCTACTTTTTTAGGTACACCTCACTAGTACCAGATTGGACCCCCTTACAGAACTGCCATAATTCTGCATGGCATAGATTCAACAAGGTGCTGGAAACATTCCTGAGAGATTTTTGTTCATATTGACATGATGGCATCACGCAGTTGCTGCAGATTTGTCGGCTGCACTTCAATGATGTGAATATCCTGATTGAGATCTGGTGACTGTGCAAGCTCTTTGAGTATAGTGAACTCATTGTCATGTTCAAGAAACCAGTTTGAGATGATTTGAGCTTTTTTGATAGAGATAGCCATCAGAAGATATGTGAACTGTGGCCATAAAGGGATAGACATGGTCAGCAACAATACTCATATAGGCTGTGGCGTTTAAACAATGCTAAATTGGTACTAAGGGGCCCAAAGTGTTCCAAGATAATATCATGCACACCATTACACCACCTGCTGCCTGAACCATTGATACAATGCAGGATGGATCCATGATTTCATGTTTATGACCAATTCTGACCCTACCATTTGAATGGTGCAGCAGAAATCGAGACTAATCAAACCAGGCAATATTTTTCCAATCGTCCATTGTCCTATTTTAGTGAACCTGTGTGAATTGTACCTCAGTTTCCTGTTCTTAGCTGACAGGAGTGGCACCTGGTGTGTGTTCAGCTGCTGTAGTCGTTCTGCTTCAAGGTTCAGTGTGTTGTGTGTTCAGAGATGCTCTTCTGCAGACCTAGTTTTGTAACGAGTGGTTATTTGAGTTACTGTTGCCTTTCTATCAGCTGAACCAATCTGGCCATTCTCCTCTGACCTCTGGCATCAGAAATGCATTTTCACCCACAGAACTGCCACTCACTGGATATGTTCTCTTTTTATGACCATTCTCTGTAAACCTTAGAGATGGTTGTGCGTGAAAATCCCAGTAGATCAGTTTCTGAAATACTCAGACCAGCCTGTCTAGCACCAACAACGATACCAAGTTTAGTCACTTAAATCACCTTTCTTCCCGTTTCCGATGCTCAGTTTAAACCAGCAGATTGTTTTGACCATGTCTAAATGCATTGAGTTGCTGCCAATGATGAAATTTGGGTAAAAAGTCCCTTTTAATTGTAAAATGAATATCCAGTCAACTGCACAGTATGTGTACACCATTTTTCAAAACGGTATATGAAGCAGTATGAACATTTTAAATTGTAGTATGCTAAATTCTTCTCACATTACCTTACTATGTTGTATGATTACATCAGTGAGAAAATCATATCAAAAAATAAATCAAGTAGTTTGGTTTGTAATACAATTTTGAGTGCAAATGAGTAGTTCAATCAAATGATTAATTCGCCACTTCCATTTATTAAAATGGATGAATGGAGTTGGGCACAGTGCATTGTGGGATACAGTATTCTAATCAGTGTGGCCTGGTTGTTTACTTCACATAATCATATGTGCAAAATATACATGCTGCATTCCTAGTATGAGTAGTATGTTAGTATGCCACATCCCTTAAATCTGATCTGGTTTAGTCTCAGTGCTAAATGATCTTCACTATCTGCATTTCCCTTCATGCAATGTGGATCTGATTTCAATCTATAACTTTGATTGAAATAATTGATCAGGGTGCTCCTGCGAACTTCCCAGTGAGGTTTTTCTGGATTTGCTCAAGTGAAGCCAGATGTTTGCCACAGCGATGAAGCATTTGAGATGCCTGTTCCAGGTTAAAACAACAAACATGTGTTAGAGGAAGGTAAAGGCTTTATCTCTGGTCAGCTAATGTTTAGTTGGCCTGGAAATGGAACCATTGCAATGACAGGTAGCAGAGCTTTCTTTAAGCAAACTCTTCTGAAATGCATTTGAATGAAGTAAGCATAACCATAAGCAACTACAATCAAGTCAGCTGGATGAGACATAGCAGGCTGATCAAAGAGCAATTCTTTGTGTTCATGATGAGGGTGAGTGAAGAGTGCCTGCTAAACAGATCAGCCCTACATTACTCTGGGTACAGTGCATTTTCATTAGTAATCTCCTCATACAGTATCTACCCTCAAATAGTACTTGTCCACAAGAGACTTAAAGTAACTGTTCACAGATGTGGATAACAATTCCTTCCTGCTTTTACCACATTTATTTGGGTAACGAATTGCAGTTCATACAGAATTCTCACTTAACCATGTACAGTATGCAACATAAGATAACATTAATATTCAATACCACAGAGTTTTGAACACTCTGGGACATAGCTGCAAGCAACAAAAAATTGCACACATCAGAAAGTTAAAGTCAATGGAGAGTAAGGAAACATATCACACGACAATGGATCAACTTTAATGTGTAATGTTGCTGTTTGAGAACAAAAAGATCTGCAAGGTTACAAAGTTCAAAGTCCATTTCAAAGGGAGATATTTTATTCAACAGAATCCACTTTTCAAGAACTACAACGAATGGCTTGTTTGGACTACAACACACCAAGTCATAATGTTCCTCATTTAAATAATCCCAGCCCACGAAATACTTGCGCAAAAAAAGTTGGCGAGACCTGGTTGAGCTGCATTAGAGAAGATGAAGTTAGGGTGTTGTTCCACCGCGGAAAAAGTTTGTCCTAATGTTGACGAGTGGTTAAAATTTATTTTTAACACTGTTCCTGAACATTATAACCTCAACGTTTGTCTGTGCGCTGCACATTTTATGGAGAACAGCTTCCAGAAGAGAGTGCAATGCAGGCAATGCGCAATAAAAAGATTCTCCTGAAAGACGTAGCCATTCCCATTTTGTCAGGACAATCTGTTGTTTATGGATCACAACTTGTAAGTAGGTCTTATTATTTGTAGTTGTGTTTTCTATTAACAGTTCCAATTATAAGTTTTATGTTGCTATGACATAAAGCTTTGCCTCCGCTAGCCTGCTAACTAACATTACAGTATTGATGTAGTGTTTACTGTAGCTTTTGTAAGCTCTCGCTTTTTTTAAGACTGTTCACCACCCCTTAGGACAATTATCCATGATTTTGTGATCGATTACTGCTTGTATTACCAGTTTTCTGACAAATATGATTAAATGGTGGATAACATCATACATATAAGAAAAATACAAAAAAACATACCACTCAGAAACATCCTGTGAAATCCATGCTTGCAAAGTCTGTGCTTGAAATCCGTTCAGCACAATCGTTCATTGTCAAGGTCTGAATCGGGTTCGAAATGGTTTGAAATTGACGACATTGTTAATATTTACATCCGAGTAGAGCTTGTGGTTATGAAGGGGCGGGACATTTCCAGAGCATGCACTAAGCGCTGCTTATCACAACACACTAGGCCAGCAAACCAATCACAGCACATTTCGTATTTCGGAGGGGCTTCATTGAACACGACGGGTTCAACCAGACTGGAGATAGAGAGGAGCTGTAATAATGTAAAATTTTGCGTTTTTTTTTTTTTTTTTTTTTACAATCAAACATGAAAACATATTCTACACCCCAAAAACGAAATCAAGACTTTGTAAAAGGGCATAATAGGACCCCTTTAAAAGCATCAAAGATTAATCTGCAGTAAAGGTTAAAAGAATGTAAAAGTGATGTGAAACCTGAAGAGTATGATGGATTTATGCATTTATGTGAGGGAATGAAAATAAGCTTTGTAAAGTCTTCACAATGTCAACAAATGGAGAACAATCCCAGTTGGAAAAAAAGGATCACCTCTCAGCAGGGTTTACAGGACAGAATAATCCGGTTTGCACACTTCCAAATAATTATAGTAATACAAAGATAATTACAATGGAGGCTGGGTAGCCTCATCACAGCCAGCCCTGCTTCTCTGATGTAATTCAATATATGTTTCCTATGAAAATAATCAGTCATACAGATTACTTAAAACAGAGATGACATGGTTATAATTGTGTTCCATTTATTTGCGGCAAAATTATAGGTTTGAAATATGCTGGAACCCTATTATCTTTTAAAAATAAGAAAAAAGTCTATTTTCTTCATGATAAATTAGGTGCTTTAACTCAAAACAGGCATTTTGCATTTCTGTGCAATGCTTTGAAAAGAAATCTTGCATATTTAGATAAACAGTAAACGTGTATCTAGAAATGACTCTCTCCCCCAATTTAATTGTCATTTAGGTAAATAAAAAAAATAAAAAATTTGTTGTTGTTGTTTTTACCTAGTAAAGTACATCATTCTTTACCACTCTGTCATCATAAAGACAGTATGCATACAGAAAAGTGACTGGAAATAATTGGATTTTAATGCAAGTTTTGCAGGCTGGACGATAATATGATTATCTTATTTGAAGTGGGTTGGTTGGCAAGCTACAGGGAGCAGCTCCAGATGGAGAAAGATGGGCGGTAATACTAAACCGGTCACTGTGGGCATAAACCTCCCACCGGTTTACGTACTTCTCCCTATTCCCCCCCCCCCCCCCCCCCCCCCCCCCCCCCCCCCCCCCTCTTTCTCTTTCTCTTTCTCTTTCTCTTTCTCTTTCTCTGTGGCTGTCATTCTACCCCTGATCCCTCTCTCTACTCCCATGGAGGTGAAGGCAGCATCAGCAGTCGTGACCCCCTCATAGCTGAATCCCACATTGGGGGCGATGGAGCACTGCCCTCCCATTATCTCGAGGTCTCCGGGTTGGAATAAAACCCTCAGGCCTAGCAGCTGTCAATTAGCGATAACTCTGCCCACCGATGGACTCCTTAATCAGGCCACCATCACCTAGCAACCAGCCGCCGGGACACCTCACAGTGGATCCCTGATGTAAAGCACAAAACTGTGGACCCTAATGAGGGAAAGCCACCCCAAACCCCACCACTGTGATCCTGAATATTGCAAATCAAAGGCAGTTTCATGAGAACAAACTGCATACGGTTTGTATTTTGCTTAACACAAACCATTTTTAGACTGTCATCTTTTTAAATGTTTGATTGTATTAGTGTCAGTTTTCAATCAGTTTAATCTGCAACACTTTAGATTAGGATCCAGTTCTCACTATTAACTAACCATTAACTATGGCGTTTGCACAATAAACTCCTAATTACTGGTAGTAAGGTAGTTGTTAAGTTTAGGTATTGGGGAGGATTATGGAATTTAGAATTTGGCCATGCAGAATAAGGCATTAATATGTGCTTTATAAGTACTAATTAACAGTCAATATCCTACTAATATGCATGCTAATAAGCAACTAGTTAATAGTGTAACCGGGTGGTAAATGCCTTTAAAGTTTGTTTTTCTCCCTTATGTTAAAGTCTTTTATTTAATTGTTATTTTCCATGTTTAAATATAAAAAACAGAGACTACCTGTATTTCTTTGGAGTCATCAGCGGGTGGCGCTTTGTGTGTTGCGCACGACAACGCGTTTGCGCTCTTGCCTCACGGCATCCGTAGTATATTTTGTTGGTGAGATGTGCAGCGGGCAGTGCAAGAGAGACGCACACTCTCGAGATTTTGTCGACAATTTGAGTCATCCATGGGTAAATACAATGTTTTGTAAATATATTGTTGTTTAATACCATTTGTGGATGTATATTTTGTGTTGATTCGGAGAACTGTCATGTTTGGGAAGTTATGTTGTGTGTAATGTCCACGATGATATGACGTCACTCCATGCGGTCTAGGCCATGTTATTTGGCATTATGCCAAATGTGATATACTTCATCTTTTCCATTTGTCTCAGGTGTTTTTCATGTAATTATAATTTAATGTGATTATTTACAGTGTGCACCATAATGTTGGAGATTTCAGTCCTTCGTGAAGTGAAAGTGTTGGTGTGTAAAAGGCTGATTATGTGAGTGTTATTTTCTCTAATTTCTCTCAAGTGATAAATAAGTGGGTAATATAAAAATGTACTTATGTTGTTTTGTTTTCTTTGAACAGTATTCCCACTGCCGTATTGTATTGTATCGAAAAGTTTTGATAACGGTCGTTACTCTTATTTTTGATTTTCCTTTTCTTTTCTTTTAGCATTTTAAAACGGTTGTATTCTTGTATTGCTGTGTTTAAGAGAGAGAGTATTGTATTCGTTATACACCAGTGGACTGTGATACTTAAGCATACAGTGTATCACAGAGAATATTGCACCCTGAGTAATGTAGAGCAGTGAGGTGGTTTAAATTTTATCACCAGCTCTGAGAACCTCAGTTATTGAATTTTGTTTCTGTTCTTTTCTGTTTCTTCTGTGATCATTTAAACCAAACTATTCCTTGTCAATTAAATTGATAAACAACATTGGAAAATAAGTCATTTTTCTTTATTTTACATCACATGAATAAACTTAAAGTAAATAGAACCACCTTATGTGTTCCTGGTGGTAAATCTAAATCCCCGGTCACAATAGTAAGAATTGGATCCTAAACTAAAGTGTTACTGTTTAATCTTTTAAAAATCCTATTCTGATTAAGTAAACAGATTTAATTATTTTTATTTTTAAAGTTAAAATATGTAGACAGTCGGTTGGCCCATGCTCTGATATGGACCACACCGGATAATGGCCAGCCACAAGGAGATAGTCAGCCTTCGACTTTGCCAAGCGTTCCTGAAGCCACAGCAGTTGTCTATTGGCCCGAATGCCACTTTGGGGAGCTCTGGGCTGCTGGTCAAGGAAGTCGTCAGAGTTGCCACACAACAACACCGTGTCCAACATAATGATCGTCAAAGTGCGGTCTGTCTGAGGAATGCGGAAGTTCATCTCATAATAGTAGTATGGGAAGTTCCATCTCTTTGACTTTTGGCTGTATTCAATCTGAGCAAGGACGTTTCCTGCATGGTCGTGATTGCCAGCAATGACGTACCATGGAATTTTAAGAGAATCCTGAGTGTAGACGTCTTCAAACGTGACCTGGAATCTAGGGTCGTTGACATCACTGACACCCTTATAGTAGAAGTTGTCACCAAGCGCTAAAATGAAGTCTGCGCCCATCTGGGAAGCAGTTTTGGCCATCATGCGGGCAGTGGCCTTCTCTATGGGGGTAACATAGGGAGGATATGGCAGTCCACCCCAGTCCCCCAAAACTAGGAATCTGATGGATGACTTGTTACTTCCTTTAGATTACAGGTCAATGAATGAGGAGTTGTAGCAGAGGACCCCAGGGAGAGCAGTTAAAAACACCAGCATTAGTGGTGACGCCATACCAGCGGCTTTTGCTCTTTGAGAGTCCTCTCTCTACACCTCATTCCTTGAACTCCTTGAACTGCCACCTTAACGTGGTGGAGGGGTTTGAGTACCCGAATGACCCTAGGAGCTATGTTGTCCGGGGCTATATGCCCCTGGTAGGGTCTCCCAAGGCAAACAGGTCCTAGGCGACGGGTCAGACTAAGAGCGGTTCAAAAACCCCTTATGAGAAAAATTAAACCGAAGACCGTGACGTTGCCCGGTATGGCGCAGCCGGGGCCCCACCCTGGAGCCAGGCCCGGGGTTGGGGCTCGTATGCGAGCGCCTGGTGGCCGGGCCTCCCCCCACGGGGTCCGGCCGGGCTCAGCCCGAAGGAGCGACGTGGGGCCGCCTTCCCGTGGGCTCACCACCTGCAGGAGGGACCGTAAGGGGCCGGTGCTGAGAGGATCGGGCGGCAGTCGAAGGCGAGGGCCTCGACAACCCGATCCCTGGACACGGAAACTAGCTCTAGGGACGTGGAACGTCACCTCGCTGGTGGGGAAGGAGCCTGAGATTGTGCGTGAGGTTGAGAGATTCCGACTAGAGATAGTCGGGATCACCTCTACGCACGGCTTGGGCTCTGGAACCACACTCCTCGAGAGAGGATGGACTCTTCACCACTCTGGAGTTGCCCATGGTGAGAGGCGGCGGGCTGGTGTGGGTTTGCTTATAGCCTCCCAGCTCAGCCGCCATGTGTTGGAGTTCACCCCGGTGAACGAGAGGGTCGTTTCCCTGCGCCTACGGGTCGGGGATAGGTCTCTCACTGTCGTGTGTGCCTACGGGCCAAATGGCAGTGCAGAGTACCCGGCCTTCTTGGAGTCTCTGGGAGGGGTGCTGGAAAGTGCTCCAACTGGGGACTCCGTCGTTCTACTGGGGGACTTCAATGCCCACGTGGGCAGCGACAGTGACACCTGGAGGGGCGTGATTGGGAGGAACGGCCCCCCGGATCTGAACCCGAGCGGTGTTCAGTTATTGGACTTCTGTGCTAGTTACAGTTTGTCCATAACGAACACCATGTTCAAGCATAAGGGTGTCCATCAGTGCACGTGGCACCAGGACACCCTAGGCCGTAGATCGATGATCGACTTTGTGGTCGTTTCATCTGACCTGCGGCCGTATGTCTTGGACACTCGGGTAAAGAGAGGGGCGGAGCTGTCAACTGCGGGGGAGGAAGCTGGACAGACTCGGCAGACCCAAGCGTATTGTGAGGGTCTGCTGGGAACGTTTGGCCGAGTCTCCTGTCAGAGAGATCTTCAACTCCCACCTCCGGCAGAGCTTCGACCGGATCCCGAGGGAGGCTGGAGATATTGAGTCCGAGTGGACCATGTTCTCTACCTCCATTGTCGAAGTGGCTGCTCGGAGCTGTGGCCGTAAGGTCTCCGGTGCCTGTCAAGGCGGCAATCCCCGAACCCGGTGGTGGACACCGGAAGTAAGGGATGCCGTCAAGCTGAAGAAGGAGTCCTATCGGGCCTGGTTGGCTTGCGGGACTCCTGAGGCAGCTGACGGGTACCGGCAGGCCAAGCGAACTGCAGCCCGGGTGGTTGTGGAGGCAAAAACTCGGGCCTGGGAGGAGTTCGGTGAGGCCATGGAGAAGGACTATCGGCTGGCCTCGAAGAGATTCTGGCAAACCGTCCGGCGCCTCAGGAGGGGGAAGCAGTGCCCTACCAACGCTGTCTACAGTAGAGGTGGGGAGCTGTTGACCTCAACTGGGAATGTCTTTGGACGGTGGAAGGAATACTTCGAGGATCTCCTCAATCCCCCCGTCACGTCTTCCATTGAGGAAGCAGAGGCTGAGGGCTCAGAGGTGGACTCGTCCATCACCCAAGCTGAAGTCACCGAGGTAGTCAAGAAACTCCTCGGTGGCAAGGCACTGGGGGTGGATGAGATCCGCCCTGAGTACCTCAAGTCTCTGGATGTTGTGGGGCTGTCTTGGCTGACACGCCTCTGCAGCATCGCGTGGCGGTCGGGGACAGTGCCTCTGGGATGGCAGACCGGGGTGGTGGTCCCTCTTTTTAAGAAGGGGGACCGGAAGGTGTGTTCCAACTACAGGGGGATCACACTTCTCAGCCTCCCTGGGAAAGTCTATGCCAGGGTACTGGAGAGGAGAATACGGCCGATAGTAGAACCTCGGATTCAGGAGGAGCAGTGTGGTTTTCGTCCAGGCCATGGAACACTGGACCAGCTCTATACCCTCTACAGGGTGCTGGAGGGTTCATGGGAGTTTGCCCAACTAGTCCACATGTGCTTTGTGGATTTGGAGAAGGCATTCGACTGTGTCCCTCACGGCGGCCTGTGGAGGGTGCTCCGGGAGTATGGAGCACCCTGTTGTCGTGTTGGCCTCATCAAACCAGGACCTTCAGCATGCACTGTGACGGTTTGCAGCCGAGTGTGAAGCGGCTGGGATGAGAATCAGCACCTCCAAATCCGAGGCCATGGTCCTCAGTCGGAAAAGGGTGGCTTGCCCGCTTCAGGTTGGTGGAGAGTTCCTGCCTCAAGTGGAGGAGTTTAAGTATCTTGGGGTTTTGTTCACGAGTGAGGGAAGGATGGAACGGGAGATTGACAGACGGATCGGTGCAGCTTCTGCAGTAATGCGGTCGATGTACCGGTCTGTCGTGGTAAAGAAAGAGCTGAGCCGCAAGGCGAAGCTCTCGATTTACCGGTCAATCTACGTTCCGACTCTCACCTATGGTCATGAGCTTTGGGTCATGACTGAAAGGACAAGATCCCGGATACAGGCGGCCGAAATGAGCTTTCTCCGCAGGGTGGCTGGGCGATCCCTTAGAGATAGGGTGAGAAGCTCGGTCACTCGGGAAGAGCTCAGAGTAGAGCCGCTGCTCCTCCACATCGAGAGGGGTCAGCTGAGGTGGCTCGGGCATCTGTTCCGGATGCCTCCTGGACGCCTTCCCGGGAAGGTGTTCCGGGCGCGTCCCACTGGGAGGAGACCCCGGGGAAGACCTAGGACACGCTGGAGAGACTATGTCTCCCGGCTGGCCTGGGAACGCCTCGGTGTCCCCCCGGAAGAGCTGGAGGAAGTGTCTAGGGAGAGGGAAGTCTGGGCATCTCTGCTTAGACTGCTGCCCCCGCGACCCGGCCCCGGATAGCGGAAGAAGATGGATGGATGGATGGAAGTTAAAATA
Source organism: Abramis brama (assembly GCF_963993115.1). Lineage (NCBI taxonomy): Eukaryota > Metazoa > Chordata > Actinopteri > Cypriniformes > Leuciscidae > Abramis > Abramis brama. The sequence goes on from NC_139983.1 coordinate 26,476,107, forward strand.
TCTAAACATCCTTAAAACTATGTAAATTTACTGGTAGCACTTTACAATAAGGTCACGTTAGTCAATGCATTAACTAATATTAACCAACAATGAGCAATACATGTTATATTTTTGTTAACAATAGATATATAAATATATAGAACTGATTTTCCTAGAATTAGTGTATTGTCTTATTTCACGGGCAGGATTTCTTACTACTATTACACCTATTATAACACCTATTAAGAGGCATTCAAATTAACAGAGATCAAACCACTAAAGGACTCCAGGTCAGAGGTCGCTGTAGTGGTGGTTCCTACTGTCTGGAATCCATTTGTCAGTTGCCGCACCAGGTCATTGCTAATTTGCATAAAAATAAACTCTGCTCAACTTCACCACATTGCCAGCCTCATGTACCAATGTCACACTTTTTGGAAATAATTGACTTCTAGTTGTTTTAAACATCCATGACAGGGTTTCCCACCAAGAAAGTGTCCAGAAGTCATTTATTTTAAATGGGCGACAGACACCGATGGCGGTGTGTCAAAGTCGATCAAAGTTGATTAGTGATTTGCTGTCTGATACCATTAGCATAGCAACCAACTAGCACAGACACCCTGCATCTGAATATGCCTACCTACCTACAACATAGTATGCAAAAAACAGGGGAGCTGTGAATGGCAGTAAAGCAACGCAACTGTCGCAATGAGAACATGACAGATGTAGTACGTCCGGATTCAATTCATAATACACACATTCATTCAATATAGAACTTTCTTAACTGTCGCAAAGTTCGTTCTTCATCAAATGTAGTACGTACTCACAGTATGCGATTTTGGACTCTCCACCAGAGATTCAATTTAGATTTTCATTACAATGTATCCTTTTTTATGTCCGATTTTTAGAAATTTAAGATCAGAACTGTATTAAAAATTTGTCTCTAATAATCAAAAATGAATGACCAGCAATTTGCACAACTACATAAAATACTGCTAACACAACCTAAACTTATAAAGCACTACACAGGTGCTGTAAAGCATATATTTGACATAGAATACACATCCTTAACAAGTGTCCGTTGATCTCAGAAATATCTGGTTATTCCTGTAGTTCCCCCTGCATCCTCGCTGCATTAATAAGGTGTGAGTTTGACTGTGTATGAGAGATATCACGGCCTGATGGAGTGGCCTCATGTGATGCTGTGAAGGGGTGATAAATCCTTGTCGTTTTTTATTAAAGATGGCCTGTGCAAACAGTTAGCTCATATGCGGCTCATGAAGACAGCGAACGGAGGGCAAAGGGAGAAGATCAGTGTGTGTGCAATTCGCCAGGCGCTCCTCTGTGATGTCATTAAGCAGTTGGTTGTGTGTTTGTGAGTGGGGGTTGGCGTCTGCTGGGTTCAGATCCAAGGAGAGAATCTTGTTAGCCTCCATGAAATCCTCATGCTTGCTATTAATATGAGTCTGGATTTTAAGCAGCAGTCTACCAAACATATTGCACCCACAGGGCTCTCTGACAGATTCAGAATTTTTCAGTCATGTCAAGTATGAGAGCTGAACTTTTGACTGAATATAAAAATACGTCAGGCAAATTAAACCTTAAATCCAACATGAAATCCAAATGGGCCCCATTTACTTTCTTAAATACGCATTTCTGGTCTTATTCCGCACAATCCATTGGCACGTTTGATAGCCAAAAACATTCTTTTAGGCTGTTGTTCAGGTTGTGCAGCCTTTCTGGCAATAGCCAGTAGTCAACACAGTTCTTTAGTGTCAGTCAACATTAAGGTAATACATGTTAACATTGTGATACTTTGAGATGCTTTTGAGGGTATATTTGACATTCAGCCTTCATGTCCCTGGTCCAGTTGCCTCCTTCTATGATCCACTAATTTCCAGATGAATACGATACTTTTTTTTCCCTTGCATTGAATATCTATAATACATATTCATATATTATTTAATAATTATGCTTCTAATTATTTAATTCATTTTTAATTGTTTACCTGCTGCATGAATAAAGTGAACATTACAAAGTTGATCGCAGCTTACATTACAAGAAAAATTGTTGGGTAGGATTTAATTTGATTGATTTTTATCTAATTAGATCATAAAAAGTTTGCCATTACATGCAAAAATGGAGTCAGTTTTGATGAAATTATGCTAAATAACTAGTCCACTATTGTTTAACATTAGTCCACTGGTATGCAGGGAAGAGAGTTGATGATCTGTTAGCAAGCAGTCTTTATTCCATAGATCCACAAACACAAAGATAATACAAACAGGAAGCCGGTGGCAATAATCCAGAAATAGGAAACACAGGAGAAGCAAAAGCTTTACATAGAAGTGTAAAGAAAATGCCCAACAAACAAGGACTAAAACACAGGGGTATTAATACACTGGGTAACAAGAAGCTAACAAGCAACAGTTAAAGGTGATTAGTTGTCATGGTGACTAACAAGGGTAGCTATAGAAACTAAGGTAAACAGGAGCTCGACCACAGGAACTGACAACAGGCACAGCAAGACAAAACAAAAGTACACTAAACACAGGGAATCATGACAGGGGTGGCCTATACGTGATGTAACTGAAAAGAAAAGTTGTTTCAGAAGAAGACTAAGTTACTAAATTTTCCACATTAAAATGATGTCATCATTTACTCAACCTCATGTTGTTCCAAACCTGTATGGCTTTCTTTCTTCTGTGGAACATAAGATATTATATAGATATAAGTAACAAATTAGTGTTTACAATGTCCATCCATACAATGGAAGTCAATGGTTACCAACGTTATTCAAGATATCTTCTACGTTACACAACAAAGCTAGATGGGTTTAGAATGACATGAGGGTGAATAAATGATTAGCCAATTTTCCTTTTTGGGTTAACTTTCCCTTTAAAACCTAAAACGTATATAACGTCAAGTGTGACTTCATACTTGAAAAATGGATGTCTGTTGCTCACCAATGAAAAAAAAAGAAAAAAAAAAAAGACTCTTCCATTGCTTTTACAGTATGTCCTTCAAATATCACAAACACACACACAGTCATAAAGATAAGCATCTCAAACAATCCCGACAAAGCAGACGAACTTTGATGATTCATGATTTTTCATGCAGGGGGCAGATTTTGTCATGCAACGGATCTTATCTGGCATCCTGATACGATCATTATTTACTTGGCAAATTCCAGTTTACTTAAGTTGATTCATGTAAACTCGATGTGTTATCGTCTTGTTCTGCGAGATCAGACACATGCAGGACAACTTCTTAGAATGACCTCACCATCCTTTGTGGTTGACCAGTCTCTTAAAATGCACAGTTATAAATGACTAGCATGTTTTTTTATTCAATCTGTCTGTATGTGTCTGTCCTTCAAGCTCTCTGTCTCTCCCTCCCCTCATGAACTCGTGTGGGTTCGTGTCCTTATGCGGCGGGATGCTTGGCTGACCACAGCTGTGTGTCTGAGCCGTCCAGACGAGACGGCCTCATCTCTCGCTCTGCATGCATGGTGCACATCCATACCTCAGAACAACACTCAGACAGGACTCTGCTGCTTAACTTGGCCTCTCGTTCCCCTAAACCGACATTAAGTTAAATGAGAACGGTAACGATAGTGTAACACTATATGGAAATATAAAAATTGGAGGAATTGTAATAGCTCTTTCCACAAAATGTATTCATTCATTATTTGAGCAGACAGCCCGCTTGTCTGCTTGTCGGTTGACATAAGCCTTCTATGGTTACAAATGAAAGACCATCAGGAGCGTAATATCCTAGAATAGCGATTTGAAGGACAGATTTTAATATAAATGAGAGGTGGGAGAAAGCAAATGGCAAAATCAGCGGATAAGGAAATGAAATTATAATGCCAGACTTACAGCAACAGTCTAATAAATATTGTAAGCACTATCACAAGTACCTTTCAAACTGCTTTCTATATTTTTGACAATTATTTGATAAATTGCACCTAGCTTTGACAAGGCTCCATACAGATAAAGTGTAAAATGTAAATAAATAATTCAATTAATAAAAAGACAATAAAATAAATGAATAATAAATAATAAAATAAACATTTAGAAGCCATAGACCTTTTTTATACTTTTTTTAAAGTATAAAAAAATGGATTATGGATCCAATATTTAGCCAAATCATTTCCCATTAATTCAATTCATCCATACAAAAATTAATCTTTTCATTTTATCTTTATATAAAATATCTGAATGTTTCATTATTCTTTTTTTATAGAATAACATTCAACACTCAATTGTGAATATGTATTTATTTACACATTTTCATAGTGATAACCAGTCAGTAAATAAACGAAAGTAAATCTCACAAACCTAAAATATACATCACAGTAACAGTTCCCGAATCATTTCAAATTGGACATGATGCACAGATGATTCACTGAAAAGATGCTTCACTGTTTGATTTAATAATGCTTTGAACATTTCACTGAGTAAGTCTAATTCAATCTGTTAACTGGATGCTGTTTTGTAAATCTTTGACATTACAAAGAACCAGTTCATTAGAGGCTCTATTTTTTATTTTTTTTGGCAAATTGGACATCTTGTGCTGGGTGTGCTGTTCTGTGCAAGAAACGTTGCCACGCCGCACACATAACAAGCTGGTATGATACCTGAAGAAACTGCATGGACTCAGACAAAGCTAACTAGAATTCACCAGTGTTGACTATAGTTTTCTTTTGTTAAGTCACAGTCTATGGTCCCTTTGTAATATTTTGCATTCATAAAATACAAAGAATCTTACCTTATGAAAGACCACAACACAACTCATTATTATCACCATATATACCTCTCTCTCTCTCTCTCATTACATTTGGGTTCTACCCTATCCTTTTATCCGAATAGATAAACCGAAATAAGACCACACAAGAATGAAAGACCCCGAACCTTTTGTGAAAACAGAAGAAAGCGACATACTGTATATTCTAGAAGAAAAGTGAAAAGCAAACAAGAGGAGCAAATGAAGTCTGTGTGTCGGGGTGAGTGACGGGCCCTGGTCACAGAGGAGTTGAGGCGGACCTGTTTCTTTGCCCCCCACACACAAACTAAACTGATACACATGTAACATCTTCAAAGAGCTCAGACTCCCTGTAATCACCCACGTTTGCTTTGATCTTGGGGAGGGCGAGAGAAAATAATTACATGTTTCTCTGAACCGTCTCACGATGAATCAAAGGTGAAATTCTGTTGGGGCAGTGGAACAGGATGGTAATAAGACGAAGGTCTTTAGCATTAGATGGGGATGTGATGATTTGTACGTGGAGAAAGTATAAGATAAAGCATTGAGAGGCAAAATATGAAGGCGCCCTTTGAAGACTGCTTACCTAGCAGCGTACCCCTCCAAGAACCACGAGACAGGCTCCGCCCACAAGTAGTGATGTCATGCATGATATCATTAGTGAAACAGTACATTATTGATAAATATAGTATACTGTATATTATTTGTTTCTTTTAAGTACAGATAGTGGTTGCACTTTATTTTAAAGTACTTGCACTTACAGTGTACTTACCTAAGAAAGTAATGAGTAATATAAGGTAACTACATGGGTTAAGGTTAGGTTTAAAGGTAGGTTCAGGGTTAGTACCTATTATTACACAGTTATTGCATTTACTATAATAAGTGGGGGAACAGGACTGTAAAAGAAAGTGCTACCCAAGTTTGAATTGTTGTTAGATGCTATTAATACTTATATAGTAAATAGTTAAAAAGTAGCAGATACTATATGCAACAGTGTATATTGTAGTACATAAAAAAAAAATCTTGGGTTATTTTTTCTACCCAAATCTCAGGTTGAGGCTTTTGGGTAATTTTTTGGGGTAATTTTTTTCAGTCAGTATCTGGGTAATTTTTGTGTTACCAAGCTCCTGGATCAGACTTACAGTAACGACCCTGTGTTTGGGTAGTTTTCTTGTGTTACCCAGATCTTGGGTCAGACATAACAACCCAGGGATTGAGTTATTTATTGAGGGCTTTTTGCAACCTCTTCAGGAGAGAGCAGTGCAGCTCCGTCAAAATGGTGCATGAGTTCGGTAAAATTCAGGTTTGTGTACATTTTATTTTATCTATAAATTCGTTATTGAGCTGTATATATTTTAATTTTATGCAAAGCAACATAATGTGGCACCTAAACAAATGTTGCGTCTATCTTTTCTTGTGATAGAAACGCCTATGCCTTGCATAAGTTATTATGATTTTATTCAAAAAGATACAGAATATATATATATATGTATAATGTTAAAATATGTTCTTCTCAGAACTGTAAACTGATTGTTTATGGACAGGTTATGGAGCCTGTCGCCACATATTTCGGCTACAAGTGAAACCCAGGGCGGCAGTCTGAAGTTAGAAGTTCCCCCGCTGAACATGATACAAGCTCCGGCACGAGATCCAGCACCGTTACAGTGGAAATGGGACAACAGAGTTTGGTTGATTACACTTGAAATACTTATACATGTGTAATTCTTACTTCTAATATTTGTTAAACGAGCTTAAATGTTGGCAATATGTATTAAAAATTATATAAAATGTACTACACTGTAAAATATGAAAAAAAAAGAAGGAATTATCATGCAAGCCAGTGGTTGTATTGAGTAATTTAAAAAAAAGTTTAGAGGATTTAAGTTAATCTGTAGACATTAATTCATATATGAAGTAAAAAAAAAAGCTAGTATTGTAGTAAAAATGTATCAGCTATGCTGGGTTAAATCAACCCATTATGCTGGGTTAAATAAACAACCCAATTTGCAGGGTATGTTATCTGTCCTACATTTACCCAGCCCTTGGGTTGAAAACAATCAAAATTGTGTTGTTTTCAACCCAGTGTTTTTAGAGTGTATCCGTTAAACACTATTACCACTATTAAATAATCTTTAGGCACTTTATTTACACTTTTTGAATATTTTCATAATTTTATTTTAAAATAAAACACTTCTCTGAGCTGATGTGCATGGAAAAAGGGAGAAGAATGAGTTCGGAAAACGGACATATTTATTGCACATACTGTATTAACACATACATCTAAACTCTCAGCAGCATGGACGTTATCTGGACGTCTATTAACAGTATACCGCTGCAAAGGTATTTCCAACTTTTTATTTCTAAGCAAAGAATGGGGGAAAAATGCAGTGAGTATATCACAGCCTTGAATCACGTACAGCCTCATGTACGTTACGTGTGTGCACGAGTGCAAGCACGAGCATTAAGTTTCCCAAATGGAACATACATTTGGCAGGATTAATGTCTGCATTCCCATTGGTAGTCGGTGCATTATGTCGCTGCATTTTTTTGCACAAAGTTTTCTCAGCTCTTTGTCCCATCGCCAACAGTCATTGTGACTCATGTTGAAGAAAATTCAAACTCTCATTGACAAGAATGACTTCAGATAATTTCAAAACAATGTCAGTGTGAACTCTCCTTAAGTCTCCATATTTCTAGGAGTTTATAATGCTATGATGAAAATGACAGCAGAACACGCTCTAACTTTGCATGACTGCTTTGGGTTTGCTGTGGCCTGGAACATCAAATAATACCATAAATTTCCAATTAGAGATGTCCAGCTGTTCAGCTGTTAAACGCCAAAATAACTACCCTGCCCAATCAATCACTGGGAATGCGAGCGTAGTATTACAGTGGGATGGATCTGAATGCGAATACTGCCCCATTTTCAGACAGACCGTCTGTTTGTTGAGCTAGCGTGACCTCTCCACAGGCTACCGTTGGGAGGAAGAGGGAATACAAAAGAGAGGAGCCTTCAGTCGAGCCCCTCCGGCTAGATATAATGAAAATAACCCCAGCCCTTCCACGCAAGCCAGTTTGATTGGAAAGAGAAGGTTTCTATTTACAACCGAAGCTGAACTAGTTTCAGGCGAATGTGAAAAACTGTCATCTTCAAGCTTTGCTGAAAGAATTTTTGGAAAACATAATGTGAATGCACTTAAATTAATTAGTCGAAGCTCTTGACATAATGCCAGCTTGTCACAATGCTATCCAACCAGTCTCTGTAATGTAAAGTAATGAATATGTAGAAATGGAAAATAATGAATATATAATAGTGAATATATAAATAATGAATCACTTTTTGACATATATTCTGTGCATTCTGGATGTGCATTGAAGTCACAGTCACTTTACACTTCTTTGAATTGTCAAAAGCAGGTTTGTTTTTCTGTTTAAATATCTTTTGAGCTTAAGCTTTGTGGGCTGGAAATGTACAGTATAGGCCTTTAGATGCAAAGTAATGGATTATTTATGTGCATTTGAGATTTCCTTACAGGCCAGAGGATATATTTCATTTAGAGAAAAACAATACAATATAAATCTGTGTTGATCAAAATTAATCTTAAACTTCGCTAGATTAAATCAGGGTAAATTAAATCACCCACCCTTGTAATCCATAACGATCTACACATGATGCCATGTCAACCGACAACAGAAGTAGGGGGTGAATGAAACTTGTGTGTGTGTGTGTGTGTGTGTGTGTGTGTGTGTGTGTGTGTGTGTGTGTGTGTGTGCGTAAACTAGTGGAGATGGTGTTGCTTCATTCATTCAGTCAGCTTAACTTCGGCCCGAAGCTCCGGCCAACATCAACAACGCACCACCCTTGAAAATCAGTGAGCCAACTCAAATGCACTGGTTGCCTCAAAGTCAGAAGCGAACCATAGACCCAGACCAACCCGATGTCTTGGAACATTCCAAACAGCAGGGGTTTGGGTTTTGACACATAAAATCAATATGAGATAGAAAAGTGTTTCAGCAGCAGCACCGGGCTTAAAATGAAAACACTTCAGAATAGCCTTCGCCGTCTGACACAGCAGACAACAGGATCGATCGGCCTTGAACAAAGCACAAGAGTACCTGAGAACTTTTACAGGACTCCGCTTGTTGCAAGCAGATGCTGTATGAAAAGGGTAATGAGAAAAAACATATATTTAAAAGCTTATTTTCTTGATAAAAGACAGGCATCACTTCTACTAATGTTCATTCGTAAGGTTATTGATTTGAACAAGCCCATACAGAAAGTATGTAACTCGGTTTGTGCTATGAAAGCGATTGGCACCCCAAATCATAAGGCCCATTGTGGAGGGTCATGTCATTAAGTGACTGGACTGAATACACATATAAAAATAATTTCTTTGCTGAATTAAATGTGTTAATAAAAACGAACATAAACTACACCGAAAGACAAATGTCATATTATTGTATATGACTGCAAGTTACTTGGTTGGTTGGGTAATTTTTGAATCCTCATTGCCTGTTGCATACTTTCTGGGAAAGAACAAAGCACATCTTTCAAGAAATTATACTGGCAACTTATCCAGCTGTGGCTCAATGGAGCTGTAGAGATCAAATTGTGTAGGCTACAATCATGACACACATCCATTTCTACTGTTAAACCAATGGGCTTAATCTCAAGAGACCTTATAATAGACCATTCTAGGTCATCACAGATTTACCTGTACTTAGCAACTGTATGTTCTAAGCAGAGGAGTAAAGTCCAGGGGTCAGAAAGTAAAAGTCCTGCCATATGTTTATTCCACCCACTAATTAGTTCTATCTCCTGGCTGAAAAACTGTGCTAATTAGCAAATCCAGGTGAGTGGAACAAAATACTGAGGAGGACTTTTACTTTCTGAACCTGGACTTCACACCTCTGGTTCTAAGCAGACACTGTATTACCAACCGAAAGAAAGAGGATATACCATATACGAGGCAATTGCCAGGAAAGGTAGCTGAGAGAACATATCAAGCACAGATGTTTGGCCAAGATAACTCAATACAAGATTCCTACAAAGGTTACAAATATAATACTAGATGAGTCCCCCAAAATCGTTATTACATTACCATTCAAAAGGTTAGGGTGGGTAAGATTGTTTTAAATACACTCATTCAGTAAGGGTAAGTCAATACCCTGGGGAAAAACTGCTATAAACATTTTTAATATCCGTTATACTGTTACACATGCGTTTTCGTTCTCAACTGTTTATGTACACTTAAAACATACCTGTTTAGGTGAATACTCGCCAAGACCAGTATTTTGACATTATTTTGTGTGTTTTTGACTGTTTAAGTGCAATAAGCAGCTAAAAAGAACTCAATTTAGTACTGAGAGGCGGCTTTATGTGCGCATACTTTGGCTGTAAGCACAATCTGCGGGAATGAGTAAAACTATGCACAATATGTGCAATTCCACGCCGAAATTCAAGCCCTGCGACACATTATCCAGAGCAAATGAAATGAGTGAGTGAGCGGAGGCGGGTTTGTGTGTCAACTCGCTGTCGCGATGAGAGCGCGAGAAAGCACAGATGGTATTGTGTATCTATTCTGCGGAAAATGAGTATTGGAAGCATTTCAGATATTTCAGTATCGATAATCAATATGTATTGAAAAATCTATATTTTTGACAACACTACATTGCACTTAGTTTATTATTTCAGATGCCTTTTTAAAAGACTACAATTGAAAAATGTATATATTATATATAAAATTCAACCCACCACAGCTAAAATCCAATTTAACGTCAATTTAAAAGTTAATTCAAAATTCGTTACTATAGGCCTATTTAAATTTAAAAAAATAATAATGATTTTAAACCTTAGTGTTATTTTACATTAGCTATAAGCAACGACTACATGTCTGTGAAATGATCAATGATGGCCATCAATGTGTCCTCACTTTACACCACATAGCAATGTCAATGAACACAGTCATCAGTACAGGCCATAATAGAGGAACAGAGCCATCAAACGCAGGAGGGCACGGTCTGGGTGAGGACAAAGTAGCCATAAAAACTGACTGAGGAGCTGTTCAGCCCAGAAAGATTGAAAGAAAGAAGGACAGAAAAAAAAAAAAAAAAAAAACAGGAAATGAGAGAGACATGAGTCAGAGGCCTCTTTCAAACTCAATGTTCTCACTTTATCAGAAAACTGTGTCATTCACCCATTTCCTTCTGTCTCACACACACTAAACCACCCAGACACACATTACATCCACTTCACCAGACAGAACGTGAGAAGTGTCCTCATCTGAATGTCAAGCTCATGTTCAGGGACAAGACAACGTGATTCCTGAATTTATTAACGTTACCTGGAATTGCCTTTCTTTGAACACGTTGCTGCAAACAAAAGACATTCTGTTCAGAACAGAGCAAAAACATCTCACAGTTCCAGCAATGCATTATGGGCTCTTAAAAAGGATAATTCACCCAAAAATGAAAATTGTGTAATTATTTACTCACCTTTATATGTTATTTTAAACTCCTGTGCTGTTTTTTTTTTTTTTTTTTCAGTGGAACACATCATTTTTATTTTATTTTATTAATCTTTACACAAGAAAAAACATAAAATCAACCAGCATAATAACGTTATGTGAAGACTGAAATAGCTTGTCAGTGGCACAGGTACTCAAACGTTTACATACACCTTGCAGAATCTGAAAAATGTTAATTATTTTAATAAAATAAGAATGACCCTGTTCAAAAGTGTACATACCCTTGATTCTTAATACTGTGTGACGTTACCTGGATGATCCACGATCATGGTTGTTCATGAGTCTCGTTTGTCCTGAGCCGTTCAGATCCTGCAAATTCTCCAGTTTTCCAGCATCTTTTGCATATTTGAACCCTTTCCAGCAGTGACTGATTTAGAGATCCATCTTTTCACACTGAGGACAATTGAGGGACTCAAACACATCTATTAAAAAAAAAAAAGGTTCAAACATTCACTGATGCTCCAGAAGGAAACACGATGCATTAAGAGCCAGGGGGGTGAAAACTTTTTGAATTTGAAGATCAAGGTAAATTATACTTAAGTTGTCTTCCGGAAAACAATTAAGTATCTTCTGTTGCTTCCGAAGAGCTGTTCAAAATTAAATAATTCGATATTTACACAAAAAGAAAAAAATTGGCATCATCTTGTTCTATCTATACAACCTATTTTTGTTCTATTTACATAACCTACTGTATTTATTTCCATCCTGAACCGCGTCATGAGTTTTTTCCTAGCCCTCCACCTTCCCCAGCACCACCTGCCTAGATCTGCTAGGGGGCTCTTCCTACTTTTCTTGCAGCAGCTTGCATTCTATTCACTGTATTTATGTGCATTTTTCGGCAGTAACCTTCACTCATTCAGCAGATCTAGTCCACCAAGACTAATACGTGCATTCCATTCTTATCAATAAGTAAGGGTTAATGCCCGACGAGGTGTCCATTGTCAGGTATTAATGGACGACGGCGAGGCGTGAACCTCCGGCGGTTGCCTCTGCCGAAGTCCATTAATACCTGACAATGGACACCTCGAAGGGCATTAAAACCCGCTTATACCATGGTCACTTGCCAAATAACACATTTTTAAAACATTAGTTTATATTTTAATTAGTTTTACAATCGAAATCTAAAGTTTTTACAAACAATAACTTGGTTTCCCTGGTTACGCCTGACGGTTTATTTAGCAACTGTCCGCTCAGCTTGTAGAACCCTTCAGTTTACTACCTGTTGCTATGGTTACTCACAGCTGATGTAGCCAGCGCATTTATTTATTAATTTCGAACGGTAAACAATCAGTTTCACCAGAACTCCTTTACTAGGTGTCCTCTATCACTTTTTAATGGACACCCTGCAGCCAATCAGAATCGAGTATTCACCCAGACCATGGTATAAATGCTGTCAAGTGCCATGAAGGGACTTGTGGGAATATCCTTTGACTATTTTTCATCGTAAATTATACAACAATTCATAGATTTACAATTCAACAATTGTGTTTTTATGGTGCATTATTCCATATTACTTTAATTCATAGGGTTCAGTACATTTATAAGGGTGGTCTCAAGTCCCCCCAAGACTCAAGAAGGTCTTTTGCTATGAACAGCTTTATATTGTCTGAAACATGCTCTTGTCAGTTCAAAGCTGTGGTGTCCAAACAGATTTACACAAACAACATCATAGAATTGGGAAGGTGGTTGCATGACTGTGAATTCGATCCAGACAAATAAAAATGAACAAAATCTGACAAGTAGAGGAAAGTGAGTCCCTCCTCAACACGTTTAACAAACACATTCGCTCTTTTCCCGGCTGTTTTCTCAGAGCTACAACTCTCATCCACCTGCTTCTTATTAATCAATGCTGAGCGTCTAGTCTTAAAGGAAATCCACCTTCCTTTTGATCCCATGCAATATTATTGTCTGCCTCTGTTTATTTACCTTCATTCTGCAGAATCAGGTCATAATTCCACAGTGAGAACAGCTGAGAGAACCATTCTAGATCACTAGGTCAGCTATGGAAAAAAAACAAAAACAAGCATGTGTCCATCTCATCAGTGTGGCACACTGGGAAATTATCCGCAGCGAGCATGACTCCTGAGGCTGTGTTGATCATACCGCCATTCAAATCCAAAAGCTCTTGCTCAGAAGGTAGAAGAACTCTCCAACGACCAACTTTCTGTTTCATATTCTCCATTAGCATATGCCCTTATGAGTGCAGAGACTTTGAAATGTTAAATACACCACTAGAACTGTGCTGAGGGACTTTTCTTTCTTTAAAAAAAAAAAAAAAAAAAAAGTGAAAAAAGAACGAAAGAAAAAAGCATACAAGAAGATGATTTTATTTTATTTCTGTTAGTCACTCTTACATGGATTGTTTACAATACAAGAAATAAATACATTTGCTTATTTGTTTACACTTCCCTCATTTAATTTCAAACTCGCTATTTTAGTTTTTCTGTGAAACACAAAAATATACATCTTAGAAGAACCATTAAATAATTTACAAGCTCCAAAATTATATACTTGTGATACTAATGATAATATCAATTCAAGTAGTAAGTATCAAGTATTAATACTATACTAATGATCATACTTTAATTGTATTTTTTTGCTCATATTATTATTTTGTCATATGGGTATTTGGTGCAAAAATTTCATAAATTTTGTTTGTTTGTTTTTAAAATCAGGATTTTAAGATACAATTTGTATGAATGTATTAAATGTACAGGTTCACAAGTCATTTTAAATGATGGTGTACATGTAGTCTATTTAAGTATATTAATTGAAGCTGTATAAATATATGCAAATATGCAAAATGCTGTTTAGATGGAGTATATGTCACACTACAGGAAATGAAACTTCCTAGAAGAATTTAATGTCAACAACCCATATACAGTATAATACAAGTGAACAATATTACAGATATCACAATAAGAAAAATCTCATTTTTACACTCCTTGCTTTATATTTTTCTCTTCTGTAAAACACACACACACACACACACACACACGCACGCACACACACACACACACACACACACACACACACACACACACACATATATATATATATATATATATATATATATATATATATATATATTTATTTATTTATTTTATTTTTTTGCCTTTATTGCAGTTGCAGCTGTGGTCACTATGAACTGTTGTTGTATGAAAGGATCCACAAAAATGTATATGTTTGTTTTTCATAAAATATGTGGAATGAGTAAATTATATGAATATTAATTTCAGCTGAAATATATGAAAATAAATAGAAACTTGGATTTGGAAATGTGTTTTCATGTACAGACCAGATAAAAGGCAGTAAATGTGAAAAAGAGGGAAAAAGTGTTCTGGAAAGGTTGCAAGCTGAATTCAAACCTGCATTGCCCATAAAAAAATCATCAATGCATCAGAGCTCATCACTAAACCACACAACTAAATCCAAGTAAAAAAATAAAATAAAATAAAAAACTTTGTATTTAAAAGTTTAAACCTTATGCTATAACATTTGATATATTTTATAGAAATTTCCTGCAACACAATCTGCATCTCTGGCGACCCCAATCATGTCAGTCACTCATAAAGCAGAAGACAGTCATAAAGGCCATGGGTCCAAAAACATATTCCTCCTACTGGATCAAAGGCTTGGTCATCTGATCCCAGCACACCCTCTCCATCATATTACAGCACACATAAAGCTCTAAGAACCTCTTTTGGGCTTATTGTGCTTTATTAGTATTTTTTTCATTAGTGGAAAAGGTTACAGGCACACCGGTGAGATCCGCTGTTCTCCGGCGTGATGTGTAAATAAATCCCTCTTCTGGCCCGCATCTTCAGCTGCCAGACGGGCTCTCGCACCCCAGCATTATCCATCAATACAGGTGAACAAATATCAGCTCTCAAACACACAGATAAGCCGGGTTAATTATCTGGCAACAGCAGCCTCTCCTATTAATAACGGGAATATAAATGTGAGCGTCTGAGTTAAACACAGGAGACTTTCAGTGTGCGAGCAACAGTGTATGTGTTCAGTTGAGGTAGAGATGAAGCAGACAAGCCTCGGGACATGGTGTGAGTGCGTGAGAAGACATGAATTCAGCCATTTGCTGTCAAAGACACGTAATGGATGGCATGCTGTGTTTTCACTGAAATGAAAGAAGTGATGCTTATAAAGTACACACAGCTTTATTAATAATGTTTTTTTCCCCACATGTGCTGCCAATTTAGAGATTTTTGTATTATTATTATATTATACACTGTATTAAATGTTTTTTGTTTTTTTGTTTTGTTTTGTTTTTTGCTTATAATTGTCTTGTTTTATATATATATATATATATATATATATATATATATATATATATATATATATGTATAAAAAAAACATAAAAAAAATTCAATATACATCAATATACATTTACTTGAGAAGCCAAATGACATGAAAAAATCATCAAATTTAAGGGAGTTTGTGCTTAAAACAAAATAATGTCAGTGGGGCAAGAAAAATAAACTTTTTTTTTTTTTTTTAAATAAACGTAATTTTGCTTCATGTATCTTGGTTTAAAACGTTTAAAAATATTATAATACAATTATTTTTGCAGTGTAATATGGGTAGTTGGTGCAAAATATTCATTAACCTTTAAATCATCCAGATTTTATGTTGAAATTTATGCCCTGGTTTAACAGGCAAGGCTTACGGCTATTTTGAGCTGTTTTAACTGAAAGCATATCTTAAAATATGTCAGTGCCATAGTTTTGTCTCAAGATGCACACCAGTAATATTTTTTTTTCTAAGGCATGTTTATAAAAGCTACTTAAATATCCTAATTTAACTAAGGCCTAATCCTGACTTAATCTAAGCATTGTTTGTGAAACCAGGCCTATATATTTGCTAATTGTAAATGTAAACCAAAAAAATTGCTTTATGTAATAACATCTATATTAATAGATTTTATTTAAGTCAAAAATATTATTTAACATCATTAAATCAACCTAAATACACCACACCAACAAAAAATAAATGTAAAGGTTAAAGTTCAATAGCTCCTTTATACCTCATTTTAAATGATCCTGCAGTGTGAAAAATTACTTTTTTTATAATACAAATATAACAGCTTATTAAAGTCTTAAAAACTGCAATAACTACAAAAGAATATGCAAAACTCTGATTAACTATGGAGTATAGTCAGGAGTCACACTGCAGGACATGTCAACTTCCTGGAAGTATTTCATGTTAACAACCCATATAATACAACTGAACAACATTTCATATACAGTGCTATGCATAAGTTTAGACACCCATGCTAAAGTTGACTAAAAAGAGGAATAAAAAAATCATCTTTTGGAAATTGAACTTAATGCCTTAATTAAAAAAAAAATTAAGGACACCAATTTTCTTTGTGAATGAATAATGTATCGTAAATAAATAAATGTTCTTCCTTAAAATACAGGGTGCATAAGTCTGGACACCCCTATGTTAAATTCCCATAGAGGCAGGCAGATTTTTATTTTTAAAGGCCAGTTACTTCATGGATCCAGGATACTATGCATCCTGATAAAGTTTTCTTGGCCTTTGGAATTAAAAGAGCCCCACATCATCACATAGCCTTCACCATACCTAGAGATTGGCATGGTTTTATTTCAGTTAGCCTAATAGCTGGTTTGATTTGCATTGAGAGATGATCTTATGGAAAGTACTCCATGCCAATCTCTAGGTATGGTGAAGGCTATGTGATGATGTGGGGCTATTTTAATTCCAAAGGCCAAGGGAACTTTATCAGGATGCATAGTATCCTGGATCCATGAAGTAACTGGCCTTTAAAAATAAAAATCTGCCTGCCTCTATGGGAATTTAACATAGGGGTGTCCAGACTTATGCACCCTGTATTTTAAGGAAGAACATTTATTTATTTACGATACATTATTCATTCACAAAGAAAATTGGTGTCCTTAAAGGTTGGATTTTTCCTAATTTTTTAAATTAAGGCATTAAGTTCAATTTCCAAAAGATGATTTTTTATTCCTCTTTTTAGTCAACTTTAGCATGGGTGTCTAAACTTATGCATAGCACTGTATCTATTACTGTATTTATTAGTCTTTTTAGGAAAACAAAATAATATTTAACCTTTAATAAAATAAATAATAATAATAATAATTGCACTAAAATATTATGCAAAAAATCTATTTTTTTATGTAATCTGCAATAAAATATTCAGATTTCAGACTAAATCTATTGAGAGAGAGAGAGAGAGAGAGAGAGAGGGAGAGAGAGAGAGAGGGAGAGAGGGGAAACAGAGAGAGCAGAGCAGAGTGTGTGTTTCAGGATCGTCTTCACCTGATGAGGGCAGACTGGGATCATTTTCCCTGCTGACAGAGCTCTAATTTCCCTTAGGAGAACTAAATCCAACCTTCTCTCTCTCTTTCTCTGTCACTCTCCATGTTTTTCCCCCTTTTTCTCTCTGTTCGGGTTCATTGAGCTTCACTCTTTCCTCTGTAATGCTCTTCTTTCTGAAGAACACACATTTCAAACTTCTTTCAGTGCAAGTGATTTTTTGCAGAAGGAGTGCTTTATAGCAGAGATTTTTGTTGTTGTTTTTTGTCCATTTATTTTCTATTGGGTGAATTAAGGAGAGTGGTTTTGCTTCAGAACCCACATTGTACACTGTGATCACTGTAACTAAAATGGTTTATCACATAAAATAAATTAACATGATTATTTAAATATTAAGAATTTCACAGGCCAAATAATAATGCTACCATTACAATTATTATTGTTGTTGTTGGGCCTGTGCAGTTCATGATAATGTTTGAAAGTATTTTTGTCTTATTTTATATGATAAACGATGCAGAAATCATAGTGTAAAAAGTGGGTTCTGAAGCAAAACCGATTGCCTTGATTTACTCAAAAAAAAAAAAAAAACCTGACAGAAAAAAAAAAACCTGACGAAAAATAAATAAATAATTAAATCACAAGGAAATATGTTGTAACACTGTTAAAAAAAAATGATATGATCAATAAGTTATGACTTTTTTACATTGCTTTAACTCATCAAAATGAGTTAATACATTTTCAAGTTATGCACGATTCAACTCATTTTTAAGTCAGTTTAATGTAATTTAAGTTGAAATGACAAACAAAGTTGATTGTACTTAATTTAAAGCAACAGGTTTTTCTTTACAGTTTGTACAAAAAGGGTGCAACATAAAACAAAGATTTTTTTTTTTTAAATGCATAAACAACAGCATAAGTGTGCTGATAATAGCTTAATACAGAACAGAACAGAACAAACCTGCCGCACATTTTGGGTCATGGCCCACCAGTTGAGAAACTCTGAGATTTGATCATTTGGAACATTTTTACACTTTCAATCTCAATTTAAATGTGATTGTAACAGCAACAATTCAGCAGAAAAATAATAATAAGATAAATCACAAAACAAAGCAATTAATGTTAATCTAAACTTGCATGGGATGGAGCAATTTCAGGTGTCCCACATTACCCTTTTTAACTTTTAAAACTGCTTTTCTTATTTTGAGGGTTTGTCAATACATGTAAAGTTGGACTATAATCACAAACCAAAGAAAATGCATTTCTTTATAAACTAAGTTTGACTTAAATTGTGACTGCGCAGCTGGTTCACATCATACTAAAACATATATCACTCAAACGACTAGTTAGAAATAATGAATTCTTGCGCATATTTTGTTAAGAAACAGAGCTTTTAAAGCAACATCTTGATCACTTTAATTTGAGAAACAGATGTAGCCTTGCACGTGGAGTAGCTCAGAGGCCAAGCTGATAGAACGTTAAGCCCCAGCAGAAGTACTGAGAGAGAGAGAGAGAGAGAGAGAGAGAGAGAGAGAGAGAGAGAGAGAGAGAGAGAGAGAGAGAGAGAGAGACTGGCCCTTCTCCAGGACTTCTCTCATCTGCAGTGTGCACCGGCTCAACAGGGGTCTCTGGATCTGGTCATCTCCATGTAACGGGCCTCTTGCCATCCCACCCTTCCCCCTCAGCCCAATCCCTCTCCTCTCAGCCCACTAAAACACCCACTCCATCCTGCAGGGCCGGGTCCTGCATCCCATCTGCCGCCCGCCCCAGCCGGGCCATTTACAATTCAATTAAAGCCTGCTTCCCCCATCCCTCCGCAATCCAGCCTGGGCTGTAAAGATCAGTGAGCAGCAGCACCACAGTCAAACAGCATGAAGCCAGAAACACACCATCTGAGATCAGAGCGAGCCTCAAACGTGCTTCCACTGTAACAGACAGGGTGACAGGACGGGTGCATTCGCGAAACTAAGCATTCGCTGCTTCCTGTTTTCTCACACTTTGGTGACACCATATCATGCACCAGTGAGAGAACCATACGTAGAAACATGACTGTATGTTCTTATAAAGAAAATGTTATGTATATGTAGATCTGTCTGTCTGTCTGTCTGTCTTTTACTGCAGCAATAAAAAAAAGAAAAAAGAAAAAAAAGAAACACAAATGTGATGTTTAAAGTCATTTTCACTTATTGGTATGGTTGAATTGGATCATCTAAGGTCAGCTGCAAAGACAATGGCTGGTAAAGTAAGATTAAATACATAAAGTATAATTTGTGTTATTTAACATATTTAATTATAGCAGGTTTGTGTAATATTCTGTGTTTGTATTCTGTGTCTGTGTTTTTAATCATTTTGAGGAATACTGAATCTGTTTTTGTGCTAGTGAGATATGTAAATGCCTGCTCACATTTAGTTTAGAGCAGTGCACACAACGCCTCTGCACTTGTCTCTCAACATGGGGACAGGAAAAAATGTTAAATATGTTCAAATGTGTTAGAGTACTAAGAGTACCACATTATTAGTACCTGAAATATAATCACATATCTATAATATACAATAAACAAACATGCAAGAGGCAGCAGATGTGCAACACTTCTGTGGAATTCTATGGAAATCACTGTGAACAGATTCAGGCAAGCATAAACAGAGATTCACTTGCTCATTGAAACCAAAAGTTTCATGAATTTGAAGATTTTCACTTTTACTTCAACTTACCAAGAACATAGAGTAAAGTTTTTTGGTTTTTTTCTTCATTTTTTTCTTTATTTTTATTTGATCTGAGGAACTGCAAAGATTCCTCTAATTTTCATACATCATTTAAAGGGGATACCCTGTATGTGTGATATAATCACTGACTGGAGGGGAAAATGATGTTATGAAAGTAGAAACTAAATTAAGTCTCTCAAGATTTTTCATGTTGTAATATGCAAGCAATATCCACAGGCAACCCCCACGCCGGTAAAAAAAAAGGAAAAAAAGTTATATTCTTTAATGTTTAATTATAGATGAACCAACTTACAACATTCAAATAAGAAAGAGAGAGAGAAAGAAAAGAGGCAAAGAGGAGCAGTGCTTGGAACTGTGAGGATTATGAAAACCAGACACTTGAGGAGACAGACAAACTGAAACAGCTGCTTCCAGTGGCCTCAATTCACCTAAAGTCAAGGTACAGCTCAAATGATGTCACCCAATATTACAATATCACACGGCAACATAAAAACAAGTCCTGCACTTAATTCAAGCCAAGAAGATCAGTTGAAGTACCAATAATTGGCCTTATACTACATAAATACTTAAATATTTTAACAAGGGCCTTGTAATATAACTTAAAATAACTGCTAATTAATTTTAATTAAATACTACTGACAAAACTCATAGGCCTTACACCGTGTCTACACCGGACGCGACCATTGTTGCTCACGCTGCATTGGGCCGCAACAGCTAAAAGCTGTCTACACTGGACGCATCAAAGTGCCCCTTTCAAAGCATTTGTCCTTCGTGTCAGTACGTCATAAATAGAACGAGGCATCAGTTTAATGTCGGAGATTTGTCGCTCGCATCACACTTTATCCAGTGAAATAACATCCAACGTTTTGACAACGTTGTTATCTGTACGCAAAAAAAGCTAACTTTTCCGTTTTTAGTTCATCGTTGTCGAGTGAACGTACCCTAATTGTGCTGTAAACATATGATTCATTAAAAAGAACCGGCTCATAAGATTCATTCATTCTGGGAATTGGATTCACAAAAAATAAAACGTCATTTGTTCTGTAATTGACCTACATTCACACTAGATTCAGAATTGGTGTTGTGGCGGCGCTAAATAAGTAGTATTGCAGGAAACTCTGTCAGAGTATTTTAGCATGGTTAAATTGCTGTGCGAATTGATGGAATAACGAATTATTTTTCCATTCAGCATTCATGATACTTTATTCACCATTCTATGCTGCCTTACGCCATTCCCATAATTACTAGATGACAACCTGGACATTCTACTTGGAGCTCTTCATACAGTTGCCATTTTGAGTGAGCATTACGTTGCAGTCGTCAGGTGGTACAATGCTGCATTCAAGCCATGTCATAATTACAGTAATTATGAAATGACAATATGTGATGTTCAACTCTGATCTCCGACTCGGAATTATGCAACACTACAGACCTTATCCACCAGAGAAACGAGGACGCCGCCATCTTTAGAATATTGTCTTTGAACTTCCGTTTTTGCGGTCGCTATGTATATTTCTATGGCATTGCTGTCTAGGAGTAAGTGGATTAATTAAGTGGATTAAAGTTAATGAAAGTTATCATGAGGATTATAATGTTTAAAGCAGATGTCTTAACAAATGTCAGTAGACCGGGAAGATTTTAAAATGAGCCGTTCATTCATAAATACGCAAGATCGCTGTGAAAATACGGACCGGAAGTCAAAAGACAACGAGTGCAGCGCTGAAAAGGGGCGGGGCTACATAAGGTCTAGAAACGGCAAAATGAATTTACAGTGGTGAGGTGGTACAAGTTGGAGCTCTCAGAAAATTCCAAGTTTACAAGTTGCAATTACGAGTTCAACGAGGACATAAATGCTTTTTACAAGCCAGACTCTTATAATTACAGTAATCCCAAAATGACATGAACGCACCTCTAGTCAGAAGCTCTGCGAAAATTCAGTTCACAAGTTAAAATTATGAGTTTTACGAGGACATGAATGCTTTTTACAAGTCGGAATTTCGTAAGTACGGTAACTCCAACATGGTGTGAACACACCTCTATTCGTAATGATAGAAAAAATAAAGTAAGTAAAGGAATCAAACAAGGTTATAAAATGGCAGATCAGATGCCCCTGGCGGATTCTTTCAATAATGAGGTCTGACTGAGAATGAAAAAGAGATTTATCCTGTCTGATGGTGAACTGAGATCTGTGCCTTGACCTGTCCTGTCCCAACTCTCCCGGCTAAGCCCTGAGCTCCCCTTCCGGAAGCTCTTCAGGACTCCACGGAGAGGTGGCACACTCCACTAATAGGCCATAATGTGTGCAATTATCAGCAGAGGGGCGTCCCAGTGCTGATGAGCAGTCTTAGCTGCTTTCATTAAGCTCTCCTGGTTCCTCTCTGTTCCCTCCGAATGGACCGCAGTGTGACTGCGAGGCCACTAGACGCTCAGACCCTCGCCATTAAGATGACAATAATAATAAAACCGTTCCATTAGCATAATAAAACCTGCCATTTTGATTTGATGTGTCTTTAATTTGAATAGATGGAAAAAGACTGCGACTGAAGAGCAGTGAGCTTGGGTATTCAGTTTGTTATATGATGCCGATATTCCTCATTAGCCTTCCTAATTCACCAGCTCATTTATTTATATAGAACATTTGCTTAATTGCAACTAAAAGCCAATGAAAATATAAAAGCAGAAGGAAAACGGCAATCCGTTTCCACGCGAACACATTCTTTGAGAGGTTTTCCGCTGGATCTTGTTATTAATCTGTCTAAATACTGCCGTCTTTAAACACACAAACAAATTCGTATTAAGAAACACACCTGTATGAACTTATTTAAAAAAAGGCTGAAGAATGTTGACTCGCAGATTCGCAAAAAAAAAGAAAAAGGAAGCTGGTTATGATTGGATGAGAAGGAAGCCGGGCCGTGTCAGGTCACCCGGCAGAGCTCCAGTCCTGGCTCTGGTGGCAAGAGCAGATGGGGAATTTATGACTGAAAGTACTTCCATGTTTTCCCATCATGCGTGCACTGGCGCTTACCAGAGAGGCTTGCAGGGGGAACGTGAATCGCATGTTAGTGCCTTGTGAAAGATGAGAGAGTGTTGCAGTGATGGGTTTTGAGCGATACCATAATATATTCCCCTTGCTTAAACTCATGTAACATCGTGCACCGGGGCAGCTTCTTTTCATCCGCCGAACCGATGTTCCATTCAGCCTTCTAACGTTACACCCCTCAGGTATAAGGCAGTATATTTTGTAGATCCAAATCACATCTG
This sequence comes from Abramis brama, assembly GCF_963993115.1. Classification (NCBI taxonomy): domain Eukaryota; kingdom Metazoa; phylum Chordata; class Actinopteri; order Cypriniformes; family Leuciscidae; genus Abramis; species Abramis brama. The sequence goes on from NC_139983.1 coordinate 26,499,677, forward strand.
TGCTTCTTCCAACATACTGCCTTCCCTATCGAGTTCATTTCAGATAAATGAGGTGCATGTTCTGTACAGTCAGTGCCTCGCAATGAGTACAGCAGAATCTGGGCCCGATATTCATTCTGAACTCATTTGATGACATCCTGGCCATGATCATGTGTTCTCTGTGCGTTTTTGGCCCACTATGATCCCCTTTGTGTGGTATCAAATTGAATATTTTATAATATCTTATATTTTGTAAAACTTATTTATTGATATATCACCATTCTAAAAAATATTCCATAGATACTTTAGATCAGTGGTTCTCAATCAGGGGGCTGAGGCCTCAAGATGACTTAAAATTATTTAAAATAAGACAAAACAAGCATTAAAGTGAGCTAAAACAAGATATGTATTATTATTTGGAAGTCAAAAAAGGTTGAGATCCTGCTTTATATCATTCATATCACTACAGTTCAGTAAACAAGGAAGCAAGTCATCCTAATAAGAATAAGCAACAGTGTCATTGACATACATATTTGTTGTGACGTCTAACGTTTCATGAAGTACTTGGAAATAATCAACCCTATTTCAAACAAAAGCATCAATCAAAAGCAAATGCTCTGAAGTTTGTTACACAAACACAGTAAATTTTCCTTTTGCGTAATGCACGAACGCAACTCTTCATGCACCGCTAAGTGTATATTTGCATCTGTCATCCAATGCCATTAGATGTGCATTACATCGAAATGCCTCAGAACTGAGGTACTGTATATAATACAGTAAACAAAATAAGATAATCAAAGCTAAACACAAAACAAAGCAAAACAAAACAAAACAAAACAAGACAAGGCTTGCTTAAATACACTTATTATGCACTGCTAACGCATATTTGCATCTTTCATCTCATGCCATCAGATGTATACATTACATCAAAACTGAGCTATATTAAAGATTAATAGTTATGATAAAATAACATACTGATAGCAATGATAAAAAATGATATACTGTAGAAAAGAATAGAATAGAATGTAAACAAAATAATACAGAAGAAAAAAAAAAAAAAAAAAAAAAAAGCACAAACAAAACAAAACACCCAAGCAAAAGCAAATGAAAACGAAACAAGTTACATATACATGAGATTGTGTGATTGTGCATTAGTGTGCATTTGTATTATGTGTGTCATGGGGTACAGCTTCCAAATGCACTAGATTAATATATGACTTAGTTTGATTTAAATGATGAAACATATACTGGCAATCCACCGCTTCAGGCATGCTTGAATATGTGTCTGTTTTTTCACTTTCTCTGTTTCAGCACAAACCTTTACGCACTTAGTGTTCCAGACTGCATGTTGCTACACTTTTTGGATAACAACCTGCTGGGACATTACCCAGGAACCAGCGAGAGGCCCCTCAGAGGCTTAAGCTTTTATAGACATGTGAACCTTTGCCTAAAAATAAAACAGTAAGAACCAAATAAATAATGTCTTTAAAACAGCAAAAGAAAGGTAGGGGCTTTCACGTTTCAAAATGAGCAGCCATAAATCTAGTAAAGCCTAGCATACGAACCGTTATACTGCATATTTAAAGACAACTGCATCTATTCGTTTTATGGGTCAAGGCTTCACAACAAAATAGAACAGCTATGAGAAGATCCGCGTCAGTCTCGGTTAAGACTTGCACAAGGCTGTCTTTATGGTTTGACTCACCTGCCCATCTCTGGTTTGCTGAGTGAGGGGAATACCACAGTTCCCCTCTGCATACCAGCTACTCGCACCATTCCGATGACACAGCATGAGGAGGAATCTGTGGAAAGCAAACAGGCAATGAAGGGCCAGCAGAGGCATTCCTTTAAACTTCAATATACTAGCGGGTAAGACCTGGTACGACCAAAAATTAGGTAAAAGAAAAAAAAAAATAGCTAGGGTAAAATATAACTTAAACTACAAGCTTATTTTCCACAAACTACACTTTTTACAAACTAAAGATTTCCAACCCGATTTGTATTAATGTTGGCAGTATGTGTAATATTTACTCCTTCTTCGTGTTACCTGGACTGAGAAATTCACGTTTATTTGTCCGCAAGGGCTTTCATGAATACGACCGTTTTCATGAAAGAAACTCACTCCCACTAAACGTTTACTCTTTGAATTCTTGCACCCGGGAACAATAAAAGTCGAAACAATTAAGACTACAAGTTTGCTAAAAAGTATTTCCTGCAAAAGCAAGACGGCATTTGACTCTGGTAAGCGCATCCATAGCAGACTGGTGGAAATGGCCTTGGGCGGCAACATGCCCAGTGCATTATGGGTGTTGAAGTTGGCAATAGTTACCTATTTAAAGGGGGGACAACAGTATTTTTTCTCTATTTTCTTTAGGAAATACTTTTTAGAGAAAAGTAACACCAAATAAAAATGAATAAATAAATAAATACAAAATCCATTTTACTGTAGGCAATAGTTAGTAAGTTTTATTTAAGTAACCTCTTTAGGTACAAGACAAGCTACTTACAAAACAGTCAACTGTTTAAAACTACTTAAAGAGACAACACTTTTGCTAGTTTACTGTGAGATTAAAAAATAGTATTACAAAACAGAACCATATTTGGCATGAACACAATCAGGATTCCAGACATCTGACTATCTGGAATACATCAAATTTAGATATATATAAAAAAAAAAGATAAAAAAAAAAGATTTATCTATAAAACCAGACATAATTTGACAAGCAGGGATTTCTGGGAACACTGTTGAGCGATGACTCAGTCATCATCAATCAGTGGGTATGTTTGGAATGGCATACTCCCACTCTTACTATTTTTGCAGTATGCAGTATGTATAGTATGCACAGTATGCAAATGTTTTGTATGCATGGAATACTTGAATGGCTTATGTGCCAAAATTCGAATCCAGAGCTCACTATATGGGATCTGTATCTCACAATGCAATACTCAACCTGAATTTTCAGTTTCAAGAAGTGGATATATATAATAAGTGTGTAGCCACTGTCCTACAGTGATTTTTATTATACATGAATCAAACACCCAAAAGCTTTCACTCTACACTACTTGTTGGAAAACAGTTTGTTACAGGACGAGCATAAATAAATAATGCTCCGCTAATATGATAGTTAATGTAGTTAAGTTAGTAGCCTTACAATTCTTATATTGTTCTTATAGTTAGCTGAATATTTACTCAGTGGTTGTTTGCTTTCTGGCCTCTTTCCCATTGTTTGCCATAATCTGTATTATCTTCAGTCAATAAATCAATCGGTCAATACATAACAAATGTCACGGTGGGTGTTAATGACATGTGGGGCTTAAAACAAATAATGCTATCCAGGAACAGCGATCAATGGTTAGTCATCACACAAGAATGGGTCAACACAACAGTGGACAGCCTCAGTAGATCACCTCTGAGCTTCAACAAACAAAAGCTTTGCAACTCCATCCAATATCTAATAGCCATTCCCAAGATCCAGACTAAGGGAAACGAGAGCCTTCAGGCTAAAAGGTCACACCAGTATACAGGCCTGATCAGACACCTTAATTAACAGAGTTGTAACCATGATCAAGGTCCTTCTGATGCTGCAGTAACAGAGGCAGTAAATGCAAGTGGAAAGCTGAACAGAGCAAAACCCACAACTTCCACCTACTCCGATCAATCCCCATAGATTTTCTGCTTTGGCACAAACCTGCACGCTGTCAACAGGACATAAATTTAGTTTGCTCTCTCTTTACTCCTCGGCTCTGTCGCGGTTCTCCATTCATCCGTGTTTTACAGTATTGTGAATGGAGTGCTGCAGCATTTCTGCAATGAGTTTAATTTGCTTTTTATTTTTCTCTTGGCAGAATATCAATGAGAGAAGTGAAGTCTATTGACTGCTCTGTCTTAATTGTCTTACAAGCTTCAGGATGTGCATTTTCCAGATGTGCATTTTCCAGATCATGTCAAGAATATTTGCATATTTTGCATAAATATATATATATATATATATATATATATATATATATATATATATATATATATATATATATATATATATATATTTATTTACAAATCAATATTTGAATATTGTTCACCAGTAAAAACATCTTAACATGATTAAAACAAGATATATCAGTGAATCTTAACTCTTTCCCCGCCATTGACGGAAATTTCTGGCTTTCCGTGTTTTCACTGTTATACGGTAGGGGGCGCTATGATACTTCTTCTGAAAAAGTACTTAATCTTCTGATCGAAACACAGGCGAAAAATAAGCAGAAACAAACGGTATCATATATAAGCAGATGCATATGTAAAATAATGCTATCATCATTATTAAACAGCTTATAAATCAAAACTGCCTGATGTTACTGAATGAAATGTCGACCCAGGACGAGCTATAGGACTGTGGAGCTTTGGGGGTGTTGATGGCAATCTACTCCATCTATGTTTTGGTCATCGTTCTGAATCTGATCCAGATGTAGTCGATTTTCTCAGCCTTTTGCTTAAAATGTAGCTTTTTTTGTGAAACGTACCCATGTATTTAAGTGTTGATAAAAAAGGAATACATGAAGCTAGAATAAAAAAAATGTTTGTTTAAAAGCAGAGGGTCTGTTCATTCTTTTGACATATTGCATGTTCAGATAATACAACAAAATATTCTAAGGGCCATGATGAAGCCTTTGTGAAAAATTTATAAAAAATGCTGACGGTGGCTTGTAACTTTTTTTCAAAAACGTTAGCAGGGAAAGAGTTAATTAGCTTTTTTAATAAATAGAAAATGAATGACATTTTCTAATAGCCTTTTCTTTTTTAAGCATAAATATAACAAAATTCAATGAGGTTTATGTTAGGTCTAATTAAACTAAAATATATATAAATATAAATATATCTAATTAAGCTAAAATATCTATGTAATAAAAATCATTTAAATATGTACAATGCTTTAGTAGTTAGGTTAGTATTAAAACAAGGGGGAAATCAGTTTGTTATTTTAAGGATGTTTATGGAAGTCAGTTTAAGTAAATGAGATTTCAATTTTGATTTCACATTTGACAAAATCATTTATCTGGGTTTTGATATTTCATTTGAACTTTGTGTCAGAAAAGGGCACATTTGTGTCAATTTGTATTTCCCCTAAAGAATTGCATCAGGCTCGTCTTCTTTACTGTTGTTTTGCTCCAAGGTCAGTTGTTATATCAGTGACATCTTCCTAGGACTGGCGTAGTAGATCATCGTGTGTCCATAGCAGAAGAACGACTCCCTGCCACTGTTATGATTTGCATCAAGCATCATTTCAAACCTAGAGCACTTGCATTCCCATAAATTCCCAGCCCATTGATCCATAGTGATCCTGAGCGGTTCCTGGAGCAGAGCTGTGACTCGTTAGAAGAGTACCGTATTAGCCTGGTGAGTGTGAAATCTATTCACTTCCCCAGTGCTTTATTTGCCCTTCCTTTAGCCGGTTTCCTGCTCTTCTTATTCAGCCTTGTTTACCTGGCAAGCAGAGTGTGACAAAAGGAAATTCCCACAGCCTGAGGTGGGCTCCGAGGGGGAGGAGCGGGGCATTACTCAAGGCTGATGTGGACTTCCTGCCCCTGTGGTTTAATTATCATGTGCATCCTTGTGGAGATTAAATAATGGAGACTCATGGCCTGATGCTCCGAACCGACACGATGCAAGGGTTGCTAGAATTTGCCAATGTTCAATAGTTGTGCAGTTTTGCTTAAAGGCACGGTTCACTCAAAAATTCTGTCATTGCTTACTCACCCTTGTGACTTTCTTTCCTCTGTCCTCCATTTTATAACATAGCAGTAACATTGGACCCCATTGACTTTTATTTTACTGAGACATTTCTCAAAATGTGTTGTTTTGTGCATACAGGTTTGGAATGACATGAGGGTGAGTAAATAAAGACAGATTTTTCATTTTTCAATATTTTTGGGTCAAATATCCATTTAATGCCAGTCAACACTCTTTTGTCCAAAACCAGAGAAACAAGTACGAGAACACTGTGCTATTTTAAAGTACTATTTTAAAACAAGCTAATCATTTTCAGGCTACACATACTTGTACTTCAAAGACGAACTAGTGACTGATGAAACTAAGGAATGAAAAACAAATAATGTGCCTTCTCAAAACCGTCTGGTGTAAATTTGGAGAATTTACCCATAGCTATCTAGGATCGGCGCAGGAGAGCAGAGGTTAAATTATGGTATGGATTTCTCTGGGGCAAATCACATACTAATCCCATTTCGTTGCACGGGTCACTCCTTCCAGAGATCTATGCTGAAGATTACCTGAATATCTGACATGCTTTGCATGCAGCATTCAAAAACGTAATGAACCAATTAAATCTGCATGGCAGTAATGAAAAAAGAGCTAGAAGTCTAATTACATATTTATAGTAGTTTTTCTTTCCTTCTCTAATTCTTTATAATTTGACTGATCACCCTGCGAAAACTGGGATTTGCTCTCTGCGTGACAGGGACTGCGCTACGTGATTCAGAAATAAATGATGGATGCGTCAAACTGCCTTTAAAGGCACAAAACTGTTGCATCTCCACCTTTGTAGTTCTCACAGGAAATAATAAATCACGCTTTGGGATGGACTGCTTGTGGAAGTCACTCAATAATGTCAGTCTGGCTTGTGGGATTAAATGCTGAGTACATTTTGAAAGGAATAATTCATTCTAAAATAATGAAAAAAGCTTTTGGCCCAATAATAATGTTATCAGCTACCAGATTAATAAACTCCATTTCAGGTAATAAACGTCACAGTATACTGGCGGAAACTGATATAGCTCGGCATGATGTGCGCTAGTGAGACATCACAAGACTGAACCTGTCATTCAAATCCTCAAAACCTGTTCTATAGAGTTTGAGGTTTTAAACTATAAAGCATACAATCCAATTTCCTTATCTCGCTACTTCTATGACAGCAGTAGTTATGAAGTCCATACGATTGTGGCTACATTGCAGCCCAGACGCAAGGATCCACAGACGAGTGTATCTAAAAAAAGCAGTTTGAACAAAACTCGCTGACTCTAGTATGTTAATGAATAGACTTTCCTGGTAACCCCAGACAAAGTCAGGGTTCACAAAACCTTCATTTCCTCCCATTAATACAGCTCAGAGACAGACCTTTACCGAGCGTGGGTGCAGGCAGGGTAAAAGGTGAAGGAAACGCTCTGTTGAACCTCGGAGAGGATCAAAGCGAATGTCACATGAGCCTCCGAGTCGAGGGAAGACTCTCTGCGCTCGCAGTTCATAACCGAAGCATATTCTGAGTGTGTATGACTAAATCCAGGTCAGTTCTCTGGAATGGAAAAAGTGCTCAGTTGACCATAGCTAAAGCACACTGCTTAGAAGAAATGAGTCTAACCATTTAAGCAGAATCAGGCGTTAGTGGTCAGGGGCTGAAAAAGTGGGAAAGAGACATTAGAAACCTTATCAGCGTGACCTATGAATGTTAATTAGGTGATGTAACATTCACCCAAGATTTTAGGGGTGGGGAAACCCTAACATCTGGTGACCCTGGTGCCCTGGTCGAGTATGTTGCTTTTTTCAGGGTACTGGCCACTGACTAGAGGGAAGTAAAATACTGACTAACTAAATACTTTCACACTTTTCTGTGGTTAAAGTAACAAAGATTCAAAAATTATTAATTCGTAAAATACTGTATAATTACAGGGCCCCTAATGGGACATGATGATGGAAAAAATATGAGATGGGAGGGAAAATATATATTTCAATACTTTTGCATTCTCTTGCAGAAGTGTTGCATTCCTCCCCCAAAAATTTGAGTTCCCCTGCAAAGCTTTTGGGTTTTGCGAGGGAAAGCAAAGGTTTTGTGAGCAAACAGAAAGTTTCTCAGGGAAAAGCAAAACTTCTGAGTGAGAAAACAAAAGCATTGAAATATATTGTTCTTTCCCATGTCATATTTTTTTCCATCACTATGTCCCTTTAGGGCAGGGATGGGCAACTTCAGTCCTGGAGGGCCACTGTCCTACAGAGTTTAGCTCCAACCCTGAAAAAATCACCTGCCTGTAATTTTCTAGTAATCCTGAGGACCTTGATTAGCTTGTTCAGGTGTGTTTGATTAGGGTTGAAGCTAAACTCTGTAGGACAGTGGCCCTCCAGGACCGAAGTTGCCCATCCCTGCTTTAGGGGCTCCGTAATTATACAGTATTTTACGAATTAATGATTTTTGAATCTTTGTTACTTTATCCACAGAACAAGTGCAAAATTGCTTGTTGCTTGACCACCATATCACTCCGTTTAAGTGAAATTTTTTATTTACAGTCCGACTTAAAAGTGTTGCGCACAATGTAGGATATTTAAAATTTGATGTATGTATGTATGTATGTATGTATGTAGGCTATGTATGTATGTATGTATGTATGTATGTATGTATGTATGTATGTATGTATGTATGTATGGATGGATGGATGGATGGATGGATGGATGGATGGATGGATGGATGGATGGATGGATGGATGGATGGATGGATGGACAATTGTTGCTTTCGCAATGTAGGTTATTTAAAATTTTATACTGAAAAAAGATGGATGGATGGATGGATGGATGGACAATTGTTGCTTTTGCAATGTAGGTTACTTAAAATTTTATACTGCAAAAAAAGATGGATGGATGGATGGATGGACGGACGGACGGATGGTTGGACATATTCTATGGATGGATGGACAATTGTTGCTTTTGCAATGTAGGTTACTTAAAATTTTATACTGCAAAAAAAGATGGATGGATGGATGGATGGATGGACGGACGGACGGACGGATGGTTGGACATATTCTATGGATGGATGGATGGATGGAAACAGAAATAAAAAATAAAAAATTACAGCAAATGTGACTGTTTTAATACATCATTTATGATTTTAATTGCTTGTAATGAACTTGAGTTCAATTAGAAGGAGAGTAAAATCTATATATGGTGATCAACTGCGAGATGCATGGAGAGGAAGTGAGTGTGGAAGTGATCATGCAGGGCTACTGCTGGACATTAATGGGCACACATGCTGCTTCTCTCCTGCAGGTTGATTGTGTATTGAACGATCAGCCGCTGCTACTCAAAGCTTAAGCTGATTGCTAATTAGCCTGTGTCTGCACAAAGGAAATGCATTTCCTGCCAACGTATGATCTACTCAGATGGATATATCCGTATTAAATGGCTTTGTCTTAGAGATGTATTAAGTGAGAATAGAAGTCTGGCTTCAGGACAAAATGTTATTGCTGAGTCAGGGATTTCCTATAAAAGAAAGAAAGAAAGAAAGAAAGAAAGAAAGAAAGAAAGAAAGAAAGAAAGAAAGAAAGAAAGAAAGAAAGAAAGAAAGAAAGAAAGAAAGAAAGAAAGAAAGAAAGAAAATGACTTTAACAGACAGGTAGATGCTGGGATAGATAGATGGAATGAGAGGTAATTAAAATCTAAAAAAAGAAAACACTTTGTAGAGCAGCAGAGGTATTTCTGTTCCACCAACTCTCTGTACAGTGATCAGTATTGACATTACCATTAGGCCCATCGCCATAATGAGCCTTAGGATGAAGAATATCCTTAGAGGTACATTAGACAAACTTTTAAAGAACTACAGGATCACTGTACGTGGACATACTTTTTCCCATCACCATTTTCCTTATGGTGTTACCTGAGAGCTAGTAGCAATAATGTGATGCTGATTTTTTTTGTCCTATCTATTAATTTATTCAAACAAAGATACTGAAAACTTGAACACATCTCTTCAACGAAGAGTATGTTTTTAATATCAAAATGAAAAATAATTTTGATATTTATTTTTTGGGCATTAAGTCAAACATGATAGGGTTATACAACTGTCCTGATATCATAAACTGTAATTTTAAGAAAAATGTAAGAAGACGGTTTGGTCTAATCTTCTTAAAACACAAAAATACAAATTAAAAAATTGATATCATAGATAGGACCCCTGCAGACCCTTCTGACTGTGTCTCAAAGTCAATAAGTCTCTTAAAATAATACATAATTTGACCTTTTTATGGCTAGGCAAGATGAGCTCAGGTTGTAGACTGTTATGTATTGCGACTGGCATAAAACTTTTATTAATTAATAAATCATAATACTTGTAAAACAAGCTTTTCACCTTGAAAAATATTTATTTATAAACTTTTTATTTTTTTGGAAAACACTTAAGATGTGTAAACATGTATACAAGGTAGAAGTAAAATGTTATTAATTTTGGTTACACCACATTATATTACATTACATTATAGAGTACATTACATTAAGATTTTCAAAACCATATGAAATGAACATGAATACAAAAAAGTACATTTCTAAGAAACAAAAAATTTTTTTTTTTTTTTTTTTTTTTTAAGATTTATCCCTTTTATTTATTATGGACAATCTTATGCAACATAGGTTCATTGGAATTACGCATCTGTAAAAAAAAAAAATCAAAACTCCAAAATGTACCTATACAATTCACTGCAGTTTCCAGCTGAAATAAACATTAGAGGCAGTAAATATGCAACAACTTTTAATATTTTTCACACTAATTATGATTACATAGGAAGATTATAGATTAGATTTAAGACTTATTTTCACTTATCCATCTGTTTCAGATACTTTTAGCTGTACATTTCACTTTGAAAGTGTCTCTTATAATACAAGAAGTCTCTAGTTATTCTAGTAGTTGGTTGAAGTTGTTGCAGCGAAATGTTATATTTTCATATTAAAGTATTGGACTGTCCCAAAAGTCTGTGGAAAGTGCTTACGATGGGCCTCAGACATGCTCAAATCTGTACAGACTGACTGAAAGTCCACTCCAGCTGCATGCACTGCATTTGCTGAGAAAGCAAGGTGAAATTCTCAGATGGCCACAGTGTGGATCAAAGAAAAACAGCAGACCTTGAAACTCACATGCAGGCCCTTGGCTGAGGAAGTCATCCATGCATTGTGATCTATTTCAGTTACTGAAAACCTGTGGGATTGAGCCCCTCGAAACTGCCTATGAACATAGAAAACAGCAAGAGTTAAATGAAAGAGAATTTTATTTGAATTATTATCTGGAAATAACCACATCTAGCACTGTCAGTGTGCAGATCTTCCTTTCAGTTGCAAAACATGCCGGAGCTGTGAATGAACGACAAAAAAAAAAAAAAAAAACAAAAAAAACATGGCACCCATCTGCCTCATATGATTCAACATATGACATCCAGAAAACCTGAGCCGGCCAACCACACATATACAATATATATCATATGAGAACTCTGCATAATGTTTCATATACGTAGGCACATCACAAGCTAACATACAGAACCGCACGCAAACAACAATCATTTCAGATCAAACACTTGCATATACAGCAAAAAAACTATTCAGTTTCAACTAAACTGATCAGGGTAATTGTGTGCTGGTTTTAATTTAAAGCACTCTGTCAGTATATATAGCACAAAAGAACCGTAAGTAAAAATAGCAGGCATCTTGCATTCATTAAGCTTGTTTGTACTGCAGTGCAAGTTCGTCTTTTAAGTGCAAGTCCCATAACTCACTCGTCTAAATTACAGCTGAAAAAGCAAGTAATTATTATTCGCACTTGAAAAGTATAAGAGCGGTTTGTAACGTCGCATATTTTTCTATTTGCCGAGCTTGAGAAAAACAAATGTTTTGTTTAGTGTTTGCATGCATTTCTTTCTTTACAAAAAAACAAAACAACAACTCTCATTACACAGACCGCTTGGTGGAGTCTCTGGCAGACAGATGCCACAGCAGACTTTGACATCTTTGGCACCTTCTTCATATTGGGGGCAAAACATCCCCTACATTTTTTCTCTCTCTCACGTGGCATCATACCACATACATTCTCACTGAAATTTACCATGGGACTGTTTAATCTGGTTTTGCTCAGATTTTCCAGGGCTCAGATTTTAAATCAAGTGGAGACTGAATACAGTACTAAAAATGTTTGAAGTATTGACTAATACTACACTCAAAAAAATGATGGGTTGTTTCAACCTATGTTTGGGTCAAATATGGACTTTTTAAAGTTTCGTTATAAGCTGTTCACACTCTGACAATACAAAAAGGCAATACATGACACTGGTGATACATGTTCGTACATTTAGTCCTATAAATACAGGACAATAAAGTTTCAATAGAAAATACATTATAGTATATTTTAGTACAATTAGATATTTTTCCAGAAATGTGACAGAAACTCGCAATTGCGACTTATAAACTTATACATTTTCTCTCAATTGCAAGTTTATATCTTGCAATTATGAGGAAAAAAGTCCGAATTGTGAGTTTATATCTTGCAGTTCGAACTTTATAACTCACAATTGCAAGTTTATATTTTGCAATTTTGAGAAAATAGTCTTTTTTTTTTATTATTTTTTAATTCAGTGTCGGAAACAGGCTTCCATATTCTTAAGTTCAACTAATTGCATTTAAAATAAATTTGAGCTATAACATGCAATTAAGTGTCCAAAAACATTGCATTTAGTTCACACCCCAATATATTCCTTTAAAATATATATTTTCCATAATTAGTTTTCTTTTTAAAAGTATGCTAAAGTGTACTTATTTGTCACAAGAGATGGCGAACAAAAAGACAACAAGTAATAATGAAACTGCATACAGGCTAATTGTAAATGTATGCTAAAGTGCACTTTTTTTCACAAGGGGAGTTACATTTTATTATTTGCATTTAGCATTTTTTTATTTAAAGGTATGCTCATGTAAAAAAAAACAAAAAAAAAACTAATATAAAATCATCATAAAATAGCTTTCCTGGAAACATAGACAGAGAAACAAGGGAGGGATAACAGTCAATACCTATTCAAAATTCAGACCACCAGCATTCAAGTCCAGCAGCAAAATAGAAATTGATTTCACATGTGGATTGAGCAAAACAAGATGAGTTTGTATTAAGAAATTATTAAGCTCCTCAACCTTCAGTCAAAGCATATGGAGGCTGGAGATGTGATTTACCACTAACGTTCATGTCTTAACTTGAAGTTGTAAATCAATCAGATCTCCAGGTGAGATGACCTATTTTTCACACTTGTAAGGATCTGTGAATCAACAACACTGTAACTGAGCATATGACTTTCTCTGCTCTTTCTTTTAATCTTCCTTTCATGCATTCATGTGATCATACAAACAGAGATATTTGTGGCCTCCCGCCTGTTCTCTGACTGGGAATATTGTAGGATAGAGTTTCAGGGACTAGCCCTTCCCTCTTTGTTATATTTATACTTTTTAGCTTGTTACTCTTGCCTGACCAACAACCCGAAGAATTATTATTTATTTTTTTGCTCAGATGTCGCTCTTTTATAGCTAAAGGAGATTTAATTGAGTTTTCAGTTGTTTAAGTATCAACTTTACCCCAGATGTTTCTTCTACAATTACTTAGAAAACAAAAATATACACAAATAAAACTATTATTGCAACTGCAACATTATTTCTCATGGTTGCAACTTTATACATCTGAGGCAGAAACAGTTTCAGAATTAAAATGAAAACAGTTTTGAAAACAATGTGTTTTCTAGAGATTTCCTTAGTGATTTTATATATAAAACTACATCAATCCATTAAAAATTGTATATCATTTGTTACTACTCTATGTGGTGAACCCTGACCTATATGCGGCCTTCACTTTAAAATGCATATTTAGGGGGCGATCAATATAAGATACATAAAGTGCCTACAGGCACTGCTTGCAAATCAGATTCTTTACTATAATGGCCCTTCGGGTCTATTTCTGTTATTCAATAAAAACACTCTATGAGTGACTTGTTTTTATGGGTAATTGCTTGTTTGACAATGTATTTTACAAATTTCCCTCTGTCCGAAACCACCCTCTTTGCCCTTGGACTAAACATTGGATGGAAGCCCAATAAACATTGATTTTTACTGAGGTGTGTGGCAAACTATCGATTTCTTATGCGTCGGCAACTAAAGGCCATTAAGCTAAACAGTAATCGCAAAACTCACCAAAATAGTGCCAGCTGATCTTTTCATGTCATTATTTGTTCATTTATTTTTCGCTTGCTGGGTAAACAGAAAGCCGATGTGAGTTGTGGCACTGAAAGAGCCTCTTACACACATTTTAGTGACCTATTAAGAGCCTTATGGAGCCTGTCCACATGCCCGTAATCTCAAATATCCTCTTAAAAATGGAATTGATTGGATGAATTGATCTTTCCAGAAGCTGGAAGACACAGTCCCGTAATTATCTCATATAAATCTCTGGAGTCTCTACAGAAGTACAGATGACTGATGTTCTGAAATTGAGGTAACATAGTTCACATCAACGTTTTAATGAGTGACTTAATTTTGCTATTTCTATTATTCAGAAATGAAAGAAAATGTATAACATTTGCAGCCAGCCAGTAACTGTGTGATGCCTGTGGGCTTTGAAAGGACAATTCAGGGTCAACAGCATCTACTAAGTCAAATCTGCTAAAACAGAGATTCAGTTCATTTTGCTCGCCCTACATTTCCATGGTGCATGACAGGCCACCCTGTGAGCTGAAGGCAATGATTCATTTCCCAGAATTCCTTTAGGTTGCTCTGTAGCTTGCTCTCAAGTTTCCTTGTGGTTTGTGCCATACTTGATCAAATATGTTAACCCCTTCTGTACATGTACCACTTTATCTGCCTCTTCAAATTGTTTCTTATTTGTCATTCGACATTGGCGCGGCATTCGTTTGACGGGAGGCAAATCTTCCATATGGTGGCACGTCATTTGTTCTGTGTGTAGATCCGGTGTATGCTGCATTTGTAGAAGGCTAGTATTTCAAACAGACGTTAGCTGCGACATACATTAGCTGAGACTACATACGTAGTTCTGTTTCTACAGGCATAATTGGTAAACCAAAGTAACGCTTAATTGAATTGATGAAGATTCCCCTCAGGAAGTTTTCTCTCAGAACAGAACACAAAATGACTGTTAACAAATTGAATCCAGCTTTAACCAGTTTGGCACAGACTACTCAACATTGGGTTACATTGAACCAGTGCTAGGTAGATGTGTGAGGGAGTTCATCATTTGTATTGTCTTTAAAATTTGTTTGATACACAAAACTATCCAGAACCTGGTTAAAAATAATAAAATATAACTCGAAACAATGACCCAAAATGCTTCATTTGGGTTTAATAAATACCCTACATAAAGGAGTGTAGTTCCTCTCACACATGTATATTCAACTGCAAAAGATTTAGCATTTAGCTTTTAGCAACAACAAATTAAGTAAATTCTGCAAGCAAATCATATGTTTGCAACATGGGGATATACTCTTTTGATTTGGACCAGCAATCACCTAGAAACCACCCAAAACTACTTTGCCGGTATACTGTATTCCACATAATAGAATTCAAATTTGGACACAGCGTATGTATTTCCATCTGCGGTAGACTTAACATTTAGCATTGACCAGCAGCAAATTGAAGTAAATTCCGTTGGCAAAACATTAGTTTCCAGTTCATTATAGTCCTACCTCATTCCCATTCTCAATAATTCTCCCCCTGCCTTTATTTTTGCGTGTTCATGTGTGTGTATTTGTGTTTATGTCTGTGTGAGTGTGGTGACCCTAAAGCAGCTGTGCACCTTGGATTACAGCCTGGCTATTACTCAGCTGTGCCCTTGGATTAGGATTGGACATTACTCAGTACTGGAATTTACATGACAGTGAAACTCACAGGCGGCTTTAGAGTCACCACTGTTTACACTCGGACAGAAAGTCAGATTCACTCCCTCTGACAGATGGCCTCACGACCACAACGTGCAGTGTTTGGAATAAGCTCAGGGGCAGAGGAGGTCTATGACACTATAGAGTGCAACAGTCCCCGCCCACATTTTCCGCCCAGTATTTTTCCCATTATGTTTTTCCATAGGGACTTCAAAAAAAGTCTTCATTAAGGTGCTATAAGCCATGAACCAAAACAACCAGCTACATGGTGAATAACAACTTTAAAATTGTTGATTTGTAGCCAAAAAGTATTTGAAAATCTGCCAAAAAACAAAAGGTATATGCAGAGGTGAGAGGATAGTTCGAATCTGAGAGACCTACTGAAGAGTTACATAAACAGGAGCTGAAAACAGCAATTCTAGAGCTTTGGCCTGGTTTTAATTAAGAGGCTCTTGATTGTTCGATTTTGAGGTTGAAAGTCTGAGAGAAGTCTTGATGGGCAGCAGCAGATTTAGCATTTTAAAGTAAACAGAGAGTGAAAAGGACCAGCTGCTAGTTAGAATTAGCCTTGCGATCAGCCTGCAAGTACTTAGCGAGAAACACACACACCTACACACACAAACACATGCAGAGGGGAGGAAAATGTGTCCTGACCCCTTCTGACCCAAGATACAAAGCCTGTGAGGCCCTGAAGGCACAGAATTAATTGCTGCCCACAAACCCTTATACTTTACATGTCAGGAAGAAACCTTACGCTGGTAAAAGAACCAGAGTGGAGGGCGAGAAATGGATTCATTTCATCATTATAAATAAATCTGACACCAGGCATTCAAATGTGAATCATATAAACAGGTGAATTTATAAATCTTTTCACCGACGTATAAAGGGAAACATTGTTCTCCAACCGACGTTCCTAATGTGTTTACCTTGAAACCTCAGGATCGCAGTGCTACATTCATTGAACACAGAAAATTACCCTCTTGTTGTGTACACATTTGGTATCGCACGCAAGAATCTAAGGAAAAACATTATCTCCACTCTTTCCATTTCATTCCCATGAAATGGGGATGAAATCGCACACTTGTGTGATTAGGAGACTAAAGAAAAAGAGGAAGGATCTTATCTGGGAAAAATCTGTTTTGTTTTCTAGTCACTAAATCACACTGTGTTCCGTTAGATAAGGAGGTAAAGGATTCAAGCCAGGCTAGAAACACTTTGCTCTGACTGAACCAGACTTTTGCAGTGCAAATTATGTCGGTGTAGGGGAATTATTTAGCAAGCCGCAATCAATAGTGGTTAAGATGCTGAGAGGCTGTCTCTGAATGAGGGGACAGGTAGACATCAATAGCAGTGTAATGGTCTGCGCAGCATGGGATATACACAAATGTCATGGCTTTGGACTGTGACGTCACCCAATCAATACGCCACCGCACAGAATCCAGAAGATATCATCTGTTTGACTGCTGGTGGCAATAAACTGAAGATTAACCTTTTCATCCAAACAGAGTCCTCAAGAACATTAAAGGGCATGTTCTGCTTTGTGCTAATTAACAGGGAAGTTGTCAAATTTTTTGACATTCAATGAAAAAACTGAAAACTTGGTTTAATGCACTTTTACAAGGTCATTCTGTTCTACAACCTACACAGATGACATTTTAAGGCAACATAATTGTGGTACTGACATAAAAGCAGGTCCAAAAGCTAGGAGTAAAGGCATCCGACACTACAAGGTAATCGGGCCGATTTTGGGCCTAATTCTCCCCTTCCAACGAAAGGATACCAAATCAGAGAGTGAGCTGATCAAGATGGAAGTATAATACGACTTCATCCAAACCTTTTCCTTTTTTTCTGTTAATGTTCTGTAAAAAGCAGTCCAAACATGATTATCACAATTTCTTCTTGCCGGTCATCCGCCATGTTTGTTTACTCTAAAGTCACGTTTGATCGCAAGAGATTTTGCGAGATTTCCCATATTCCCAGTCGTGAAACTGGTTGTTTGTGAATGGAATCAGTTTGTGTGTGGTGTTCTGTCTTGGTCACATCGCGGCCATATGCCATAACTACCGTAATAAAAAGATGGCAATCTGTGACGTTCTACTTGGAGTGGCTCACGTCCTCAGACTCAGATTTATGCATTTCTATGCCAACACTATCAATGTCGAAATAAACCTACAGCAGTCAGGTGGTACAAGTTAGAGCTCTTTACGTTTTTTTTTACATTCATTATTATAGTAATGTTATGTGCTTTGAGACATTAGGTATTTTAACGCCGTCTCAGATGCATCAGATTAAATGTATTTCATTACTTGTATTTTCCTCAATACGGATACGGATTGATCATTTCATCCAATATTTATATTGCTTATTAGAGTATTATGGAATTAGCCAATTGTGGCTTGAATTTCAGAGGCATATAGGCAATTCATTAGGATTTGGAGCAGATATAGTACTTCAGTATTTGAGAAACAAAAAAAAAATTGATGTTTGCCTGTATTGAAATTAAAAAATAAAATACATAAAGTCAGAATAAAATCATAAAGGGGAAAAAAAAACATTATAGGAATCCAGCCAAACTGATAAAGCCCAAAGGAAGACAAGTTCAGAGAGGCAAGTAACCAGTGCAGAAAAGTGATCGATTATTTAGGAATGTCCGGCTCTGGCTTTTGTGAACAGCAGAACAAGAGGTCTTTTCTCCCTCGGCAGTCATTCACCTTTGAGCTACACGCTCGCTCTCTCGCTGAAAGGCTGTGACCTATAGAAGTCCACCTCTGGCCTTACCCACTTCTCTCAGTCAGTGCCTCCTACACACACACACACACACACGTTGGGTTTCCATGTTTTATGGGGACTTAGACATAATGCTTTTTATTCTGTACAAACTGTATATTCTATCCCCTAACCCTACCGCTAAACCCACCCATCACAGAAAACCTTCTAAATTATATATCTATATATAAAAAGCATCTAAAATGATACCATATAAAATGAAATCATATAAAATTATTTATTTTCCTCATGGGGACCAAAAAATTTCCCCACAACGTGGGTAATACCTGAACCACACGCACACACAATAGTTCACCCAAAAATGAAAATTGTGCCATCATTTACTCACCCTTATGGGTTTGGAACAGAATTTGTATTTATGGGTGAACTAAACCTTTAAAGCAACAGCCTTAGTATAAGCACTTAATGTGAGAGAAAAAGAGAGACTTTGAGGTGTGATAGCAGTTGCGCTTACTTTGCATGGATTTCTATGTCTGTTGACAAAGCGCAATTCCCAGGACAGCAAACAGAATGATGTCACTACCACTTAACATATTTTGTTAAGTCAATACAGCTGAAGTCTTGCTGAGTTTTTCTTCTGGGAAACACCATGGCCTGCTAAATTCTCATTAACTTACAGACATTTGAAACAACTACTTACAATACCAAGGCTAAGCAATATTAGAAATTTAAACATTGACTCATGACTTGATTTAATTTAATTGGTCACAACACAGAGAAAGAAGAATTCACATAATTTAATTTCAAAGAAACAGTAAACCAATTGGGGAATCTCATTAGGTTTTATAACAAAATAATGACTTGACTAATTACTGTATGGTTATCAATTCGTTGATATAGAATGCAGTTTTAGATATATTAGATACATTTCTCCTAACTCTGTATTGTCAAAACAATAGACACGGAGCCATCAAACCAGATTGTAAAACCTCTCTTCAAATTCAGGATTCAAATTTCAAAACCATTCTCAATCTGTTCATGGTGTATATAAACATCCTTAATTTAGAGAGAAATCTGTGCAAAACTCAGCATATAAGAAGTTCTGTGTTTTTCTTCTTGAGGCCATGATGAGCAGATTTTACCTGCAGGCACAGAGAATGCAGTTAACATTGCCAACGGCAAAAAAAAACTTTGAGCTTGACATAGAAGGCATACTAAAAAGTGAAACTTAGGAGTGTGCCATTATAATGAATTTTAAGTTTGTGTAAGTTTTTAAATTAGTACACTTAAAACTAGTGCATTTGTGCAACTTTCTTTCAGCCGTACATAGTTTCAACCTTATCATACTTACTCATTGTCTTTGGAACCTGACTTGTTTTGAACACTGGCATCTGTATTAAATTTGCAATTGCAGCAGGGTTCTTGTATTACTGCTCCACAGTTCCCATCAGACTTTGAGGTTTAAGTCTTAACACTTGATCTACATAGGCTCTTCACCCTTACATAACATATACATATTATATATACATCATACTGTAAAGATTGAGGGCAATGCCATCCCAGCAAGTATAATTATATTCAACCTAATTTCTCAGCAAACATTACCTTCCATTCAACCTGGTGTCTCACAAAACTTAATTTTACATTCAACCCCCCCCCCCCCCCCCCCCCAAACCTTACTTTACATTTAGTGTAATGTCTCACCTAAATTTAAATCCAATGTAATTTCTGACCAAACTTTACATTCATCCTAATTTCTCAACAAACCTTTTTAAATTGAACAATTTCTTAACTTAAAACAGTGGCGTGTGGTCCATATAAGCTGCGAATGCTCTGCATACCCAAGCCATTCATGGACTCGCTGATTAGTATTAACACTATAAATGACTATAAATTCCGTTGTTTGAGGTGTACCATAAAGCTTACATGATAAAATGTTAGTAACATGTAACTCAGTCATTTATTTATTTGCCAAACGACGGTAATTTTCTTCAAATCTGCCTCTCAGTTCCGGGTAAGCTGATTCACAGCAGCTTTGGCGCGTATGCTCTGTTGTTATGTGTCGTCGTCACTGTCCCGCGTTCTCATTGGTTTGCTGGTATATGGGTTATTTAATGCGCAGGGTAAGCTGTCCGCGGATCGCTCGCCCAAGAGGAAAATGTGCTGCTGCTGCCAGATCTCGATCAACGAAAAATAAAATTGTCTTTGATACAAGACTAACTGTACTAAATAAAGTGAAAAAAAAAAAAAAGTCATAACTGAAACTATTTTCATAATATTTTATTTTCTCCATGGGGACATTTATTTTTAACGGAAACTTATAAACTGTTAAAGACAGACCTAAGCAGACCTGTAACTATCCGAGGCTGTCAATCGTAGTCTATGCGGTTATTAAAGTCATCAATTTGCATTAGCTATTTCAACTTATTTTTTCAAATAATAATTGTATTTTTATTATACTTATTTATTCTAATGATATTTCACATTTTATTTATAATAGGCTACTAATATTTATTATTATGCTTATTTTTAATTCTTAATAAAAAAATAAAAAAATAAAAAAAACACTTCTGGCATACATTTGAATTGACGCCTGCCCTGGTGTATTTGTCGTCTCGTATAGTAAATGCTTGTCGATGTGCCGTAACGTTTAAAGGTGACGCATGTCATATACATTAGTGCCACCTAGCGGCATTACAAAAATACGGCACATTTTGCAAACCTGACTCAACTCGACAGCTTTTACGGGTGCTTGTGAATATGCACCAACTACTTTCATTAAATGGTCAAATATAGGAAACTTTTAGCTGTGTTGCCATGTGTCACGAGATTAAGCAACTGAGAAGCTAACACTCTGTCTAGTGCGAACGCGCTTATTATAGACCCATCCAACGCATCAGTCAGCATACCATGGTTAAAAAAAGTCACTGCTCGCCACTGACTTACAACCTAATTTCTCAGAAAACTTTATATTCATCCTAATTTCTCATGAAACTTTACATTCAACCTATCACCAAACATTACTTTACATTCAGCCCAGTTTTTCACCAAACTTTATTTTACTTTCATCTGAATTTTGCACCAAACATTAATTTATATTCGATGGAAGTCCTCACCAAACTTTACATTTCTCACCAAACTCTAGATTCCTCCTACTGCCTCACCAAACTTTACTTTACATTCAACAAAATTTCTCACCAAATGTCATTCACCCTTTGCACTTTACTGCATGTGGTGACCAATAACACGAGATTAGAAACCATCTGTCTTTAAAACCAAAGTTACAACCAATGTAACTAATTTGCCTGAATTCATTCTGGTCAGTAGTTTTACTGTATGATTAATATAGTAACATCACAATATAGTTATGTCATCATGAATTAAAAATAGAGGCAATAAATGATTGGGCCTCTGAGTTGTATATTGAGTCTAAACAGATGATGCAAAGAGACAGAAATTTGTTAAGTGTTATATAAACAGAAGCGGGTATTTGTGCGAAGGACAGCAGGTTTAAAGGGTGTGTGGAGTTCTGAGATGCTTGGGCTACTTATTCCAGTCATGGAAGGATGAGAGTGCCCAGCCCCTCATGCACAAACACACACTCACACACATACCAGATGCTCCTTCACAACCCACAACAGCTGCTGCACGCCAACGGCCAGCAAGAGCGAGAGACAGAGATAGAGGCTGATACAGAGAGAAGAAGAAGAGAGGAAAAAAAGCAAACTAAAGAACAGAGGTGGTGCATTGTGTGGATAGAGATTCCCTGAGAAGTGCACTCATGAGATCATCTCAAGTAAGATGCTTTGTGTGGTGCACATGGGACGACTATAATTATAGGCTTGGGAACAAGCCGCCCCTCTACCTTCTGTCAGAGAACTCACTGTCACTAAAATCTTCAGCAAAATACACGAAACCGGATAGATCTGTTTTCCTTAACGCTACTCAAATAAATGCCTGTAATGAACAGTTCACATAAACAGTGAATTTGTCATTGTCAGAGGTGTCAAAAGTATTCACATTCATTATTCAAGTAGAAGATACTAGGGTTTAAAAGACTTCTGTAGAAGTTGAAGTATCAACTCAAGCTTTGTACTCAAGTAAAAGTCTAAAAGTACTGGTTTCAAAACTACTTAAAGTATAAATGTAAAAGTAATGTAAGGACAAAAATGCCATTAAGGACTAAAGCTTAGGTCGCGCCACAGGGGCCTATAGTGCACTACCCCACCTCATCAAAAAAACATTTTTCTAAAGGCCATAATGACTATAATAAAATGTTAATGTTGAAAGATTTGAGATGCACTAGGCTACTGTTTCAGCCGCATATATGCCCATTGAAAATGAACGCATTTTAGTACAATGCAAATACATTAAAGAACCATATATGTGTACTACTCAGCATTAACGTATTTCATGGAGCGGAAGATATGATGACTAGTTGC
The DNA here is from genome assembly GCF_963993115.1 of Abramis brama. Lineage (NCBI taxonomy): Eukaryota > Metazoa > Chordata > Actinopteri > Cypriniformes > Leuciscidae > Abramis > Abramis brama. The sequence goes on from NC_139983.1 coordinate 26,522,494, forward strand.
CTATAAGTATTGTAATGGTGCACAGTGTTGCCAGATTGGGACGGTGATTTCCGGCCCAAATGCTCACCAAAACCCGCCCACTCCAAGAAAAAAAACCCCCAAATTTTACTGCCAAAAATAATGTGATATCATTTCATTACCATGTCATTCAAGGTTGATAAGCACCATTTTTATCTCCTTAAAAACAAAATAATGATAATGAAATAAAACATAAATCAATTTTCCAGGAAAACGGATTAAAACAGGGCAATAATTAATGAGAATTAGCAAATATGACAAAAATGTCCAGGTGGACACTGTCAAAATGGCAATCAAGAAATGAGCCGATGACTTTAACCCTCGGATATACACATTGCAGAACATAATGCAGAATTTAGCAGTCAAAACGGATTCATCGTTGATTCAAACCTTTTTCAGCAGCTGTTAGGGACAAGTAGAGTGCATGCAGTCTGGACGGTGTAAAAGTTGCAGATGTCTGGTTAGGCCAGTGTGCACATGACCATGGACAGGAGTTGTCCAATATTCTATTTAAATTCAAGTCATTCAACTGTGCTCTCCTCTCAGAGTTATATTCACCATCGAGTCATCTCCCACCACATGTGTACGTTTTTGGAGTTGCTCACTATCTCACTCTTTATTGTAGATACAACTTATAGTATGTCACTTTGGCATTAGGAATCACTTGAATATACAGCTACAACTTATTGCGCTAAATCGCGTCTGCCTGCTGATCACTGATTGGCTAAAAGTGCATGCTCGTCGGTGACGTCAACACCAATGCCAGCTCTGCATTGGGCGTGTGTGTTTAGTAATGTCATGATGACTGATTTTATGGACTACATGCACACTTTAGTTTAGTTTTTTTTTTTTTTTTAATTAGACTTTAAAATGTAGATGTTTGAAAACTGCCGAACTGACCCCAAACCAGCCCAAATTTTGTTCACAATCAAATTCAAAACCGCCCAATCTGGCAAGAGGCAGACGATGTAGGCTACACGATGGATCGCGTACAAACCAATAGGGTGTCAGAATGGTATGTTTATACTTCTCATCCAACCACAATAAAATTCACTCTATCCGGATGGTGCAATTTATCTGCATAGTTTTTTTTTTTTTTTTTTTTTTGAACGATGATAAGCCGGAATGAAAACAAGCCGAAATGAAATAGGAGTAACGAGGCTATTTTTAAAATGTAAGGAGTAGAAATTAGCCTACAGATAATTGCGTGAAAATGTAAGGAGTAGAAGTAAAAAGTTGGCTGAATAATAATTACTCCAGTAAAGTATAGATAGGCCTACCCAAAATGTCTACTTAAGTATTTGTACTTCATTACTTGACACCTTTGGTCATTATTTATTTATTTATTTATGTTGTTCAAAACCATCATAACATTTTCCTCCATGGAACTTATATCTATGAAGAATATCATGGCTATTCTTTTCCATATAATCAAAGTGAATAAGGATTGGGCCTGTCAAGCTCCCCCAACAAAAACTCCTTCTGAAGCCATTTGAAATGCTTTGTGTGGCAACACAGAACAAAATATAAGTTGTTATTCAATGAACATCTGCTCTACCAAGATTTTTCCAAGTTTATGAGAAAAGTATAGCAATGTTGAGCCATTTTAATGATAATAATAATAATGTTGATCCATTTAAAACTGGTCAGAATGATCTAGTTCTTGAGTGACTCAATAATTTGGAAGCAATAGTTAATGGCTCACTAGAGAAGAACATTATCAATATGAATTATGACTTTAAAAAGTTGGTACATTCCTCACACATAGCTATCATATGGCTTTGGAATATTCTGTATAAAAACATATAAGCCACTTTTATGATAGTTTTTTGGTACTTTTGCATCCTTTTTTGCATTTGAAAGCTCCATTTTCCACTCATTGTAATGGAAAAGGGCAACCAGTTCATTATTCAGAATTTCTCATTGTGAGTTTCATAGAAACAAGAAAGTCATAAGGGCATCATTTATTCATGAAAGTGAATAAATGATGACAGATTTTTCATATCTGGGTGAACTATCCCTTTGAATCTCCATTTGTGAAATAAAAAACACAAATCTCAAGAGATTTAAACAAGTTCTCAGTTATTTTTTTAATGTATCAACTTAGTTTTAAATATTTATTCAAAAATATTCAAAATATTTCACATTACAAATCTAAAATTAAAGGGTTGACTTTAAAGAGATCTAATTTATGATGTTTCTCACCTACGGCCCCTTAAGAGGTCCAAAAAACCAAAGGCCATTAGCGAGGTACAGCAATCACAAGTTCAAAAGGGGAACAAATAAGAATAATTAGTTAATTAGCAAAGAGCAGCCTGTGGGCTTTTTCAGAGCAGTGCTGTAGACCTCCATTAACTGTCACGTTCTCAAGGACTTCAACACACATTCACACTCACAGGCACAACAAAGTACTCACTACAGGCTCCCACTTAAGAATATGCAAAGATTCACACACGCATTCACAAAAGCAGCCAGGCCATGCATGCATGTGAAGTGTTGAACATGCGTCACGGGACATGTGTGTTGCGTTTTGACTGCGAGTGCTGAGAGAATAGAGCTACCTGATCCCTCAGTACTATACTGCAGTCTTGCGAAGAACATGCTCATATCCCCATGGAGCGCAGGTTCGAATAGAGCTGAAGAGCAGCAGGGTGATAAACAAGACTCCCAAGCCACTGAACCCAGTGCTAATACACCATTTGCTCACTTCGTAATGCACAATCACCATCAGAATATATTATTCATTCTTTATTTATGTTGTAAACAAAGAAAGCATTGATTTTATTTGTCCTCTTTCACCACTCAGCACCAACAATATATGCAGCAGCAGGATATCTATTTCTGTTTTCTTTGTCACATTACTTGAATTTAGCTTAAACTGCATTTTTTTTCTTGAATTCCGCCTATTCTACAAGTATATATAGCCTATTCAGCCTGTCCTTATGTTGGGTCTACTGTCTTGGAGATCAGACAGCCTCAGTCTGCAAAGAGAGACAAGCTATAGGCTGCTCAGACGCAAAAGTGCTTACATCATCACTTATGATGCGGTCTGTCTGTAGAGGGCAGTGTTAATGCTGTGCGCTGTGAGCAGAGACACAGAGAGATAGAGAAGGGAAGAGAAACTTACTGGCTGGTCCCATGGAACTAGGATTTCTGGCATTCTTGGCAGGCGTACGCAGAGGTCACTCCTGAAAAATTCAGTCACCGCAAAAACCCTAACAATATTTTTTTTCCTCCACCCTTAGGGGTTTAATTCATCACCAAGCCACGTCTGTTTATAGGGCTGAATGATTCTGCTGCTGAAAATTATGCTTGGTCTCAGGAGGATTATGCAAACTTCTGACAAGATTTTCTACTGTTCACTGTGTCACAGACATTGATAAAGAATAAAATAGCAATTATAAACTCTGTGTATGTTTTCACACTTATACACCAGTGTATCAAAGTTAAAGGCACAGGGAAGGAAGAGGCGAGAACCGGTGAACGTTCAACATAAACTTTAATCCAAAAATAAACAAATAAAATGAAAGTATAGTGGCAGCCCCTCACGGAAGACTGCCACACAAACATAAACAAAACACAACGTAAAGTCCAGGCCTGGTCCTCTCTCGTCTTGCACTGTCGTCTCCTCTGTGAGACTTGAGACCGGTGTGGCACGCAGGTGACGCTCATTAAAACTCATGCCACCGGCCTCGCTCCGTTCCCATGGCTCATGGCCCCGCCCTGCTTGCCGCATACCCCCATTGCCCAAAGGACACGGAAGGATGAGTAGAGACAGAGACGAGAGAAGGGAGAAGGGAGAAGGGAGAGGAAAAAAAAAACAATCGTGGTCCGGTTCCCAAAATGCACTGCCATCCAGTTCGCCACCAGCTGGGTGAAATCCTCTGCGATGCCTGGCGGTGGCGGTGGAAAACCCCTTGGTGGATGGCCCTCAAACTCCTCCGACGCCTGGTGGACGGCTACGGCTCCTCCGGTTTCGAGCAGTCGCCGAGAGAGTGCCCCGTTCCCTGCTCCTCCCCATCATGACGGACGGCAGCAGGCTCCGGCCTACGGCAAACGGTGGAGACTCCTCCGCTCCCTCTCGGACAGCAGCCGCCCCTCCAGAACGCAGGCGGATGGCAGCGAGTTTGTCCGTCCCGCTGGCAAATCACTCCAGCCCACCGCCTCGAGCATTCACGGCGGTAGAGTCTGCTTAGCTCAATGGTACTGCCCCGCTTGCCACAACCAGGTTGGATGTTTATATTGAAAACTATTAGAAACATAACGAAAGAAAATCTCTATAATTAGAAATGGAGACTTTTGTTTATGTAAGCCTCTTGGTTCTCAGGTTTATCAGGTCTGCAATCAGAAGAAACATTTCTTATTATTTTCAATGCTGAAAGCAGTTGTGCTGTGTAATATTTTTTTGGCCAAACCTTGATACTTTTCTTTCAGGAAAGTTCAAAAGAAAAGCAACAATGTATCAATGTAAAAGTCTCTTTTTGATCAATTTAATGCATCCTTGCTGAGTAAAAATTTACAAAAAAAAAAAAAGAAAAGAAAAGAAGGTTTTTTCCATAATTCCACACATATTCTCGTGTGTATATTTTCCACACAAGAATAGCAAGAATGATGATGCATACTGCAAAGTAATCTTGTGAAAAACCAACAAAAAAACCCTCAGAAACCAAAAAGATGAGTTTTATTCTTTGTGTTTTCCTTGCTGTATGTTTTCCTCTATCCCTGTTGTACAATTGCTAGAGTGATCTGAAAGAGTGACGCTCTCTACACTGTAGATGTACATTATATCCAGTCATGTTGTTCTGAAGGGTGAGCTCACCTTTGTGATGATGATAGAACATGAGTTCTAAATCCATTATACATTACAGCATCATGCTTAATATCTTGGCAGAGGCCAAATATGAGCGTAAAATAATTTATCAGTCACACTGAACTTCTCACGGTGAGAAGATATGCTGGGGCATAATACACCCATTTATTTTAAATGACTAATTATTGTGGGGGTGATTTGAGAGTTCAGATGATCTGCAGAAGATGTTCGATTGTGCTGGCATTGTTACAAATGATCAAATTTACAAATACTTGTTGCATTCAAAATCCACTTCGCTCAACAATCTGAGTCGGCGCTTGTGAATTCACATGACACTTTTGGGTGGGTGTGTACTTCATAAAAAACGTGGAATATTGGCAGAGTCGAGGGAATGTCACCCCTCACACCCTGTTTAGACACGCTTCTCTCAGCTGTTGTTCCCTAAACACAGCTATGGGAGACTGAACTTGTTTGCTACTTCTTTATTTATTTGAATTGCCCACAGCTGAGAACGTGAAGTAGAGCACAACTGATGTCAATGAGAGCCCATGTAGACTTTTGGGAGCATGTTAGCAAGTAGAAAAAGCAAAACTGTATATGTGTGTGAAGGAGAGATAGGGATGACAGGAGAGAGATGCAGAGGGGAAAAAAAAAGCTGGTGTGCAAAGGAAGATAGGGCTAACCTCTTTAATCAGTCGTTTCCGACCACAGGAAGCACCTGCAATCCATCTCCCATGGTTGGGTTGGGACCGCTACAGGCTTCAGAGAGACAGCTTCGTTTCAGAGAGAACTTTTAATTAATTGATTCATTGACTGATTGTAGCAGGCTGTATTTGTCACTGGATGTAATGTCTGAGTAACGCTAGTGGCAATGTCAGAGTTGCACAACTTTGACATTGGTACTCGCCAAGCATTTCACATCAGGTCAAAGGCAAGAGAAAGTGATAGGACTGAGAGTAAGAGAAAAAAAATGTAGAGAAGAGAGAGTTGGGGTGGGAAGAACACATGTTTATGGTGATGCTTTCTTTGCATTGTATTGAGAAGGGATCTTGGCAATGGCATGCGTGAAATTAATTATTAAGGCCAGGGGTTTTCACACTTTTTGACACAATGGACCCGCAAACCTGCGAAATAAGCAAAAGGTCTAAGGTTGTGGAGTTCAAATATTGTATTAATGAAGTTGCGAACCTTACACATAAATGCATAGTAAACATCAAAGTTAAGCACGAAGAAGCAGAAGAAATTGAAAGGGAGTGTGGAGAAACTGAGTTAGAAAAGATTCATTTTGTGATATACTCGCAGCAAAGTACTTTTTCGTTCTTTGCTTATGAGTAAAAAGATGTTTGAAATGCATTCGCAGCGAAATAGCTACTGTCATTGAACATCCCGATGCTGCTCATGCTGCTGAGAGCGGCATTTAGATGAATATGTAAATATGTGCAGCAAGCTTTCCTCTCAATAACAAAATAAACACAACAGAAATGACAGCGGTGAGAAAACAGCAGTAAAGAAAGCATCTAATCATAGCGATGTAGATATGTTTGCACAAGCTCTGCAAATCAGCACTATACAGTCAAGTCACATTTATTTATACCACTTTATACAATATATACTGCAATATATAATTCATTACACACAGAAAAACCTATAGTACAGAGAAATTTCATGTTTGGTTTTGAGTGTCTTCGTTTTACCTGTGAGTGTAAGTGGTACATGAGTAGAGCGTTGATTTGGGCCGTGAGTGATTGAGCGGAGCGCACTGGCAATATTGAGCGGAGAGACACACTGCTCCACTTTTGCCCCCTGGGGGTCCCTGTACTCCAGTGTGAAAACCCTTGCTCTAGGCAATATGAAACCTAGCCGTATATGTAAGGAGGTCTAATCCAGTCTTGTCTGAAACCATAAAAGTAGAGCCAGCAGGTCTACCTAAACCTCATAAAATACACAGAGGATTAACAAATGCAACATCCATCAAAGATAAGCTCGGGACGGTGACGTTTTCTGCAACATTTACCGCAACCTTCTAGCCTTTCGATGCAGTCCTCTATTTACTCACCATCTAAAAGATAGTGGAAACATCTCCACAAAATCCTCTTTGACATGAGTATTTACATATCTCCTCTCTTGGACAAAAACACAGGCATCCTATTCGTCAGGACATGAAAGGAATAGCAGAGACAGAGTCATTTCTGACACAGGAACCTCTGACAACCATCATTATCCATAATCCCAAACCTAAGGACCAGACATTGATCAAGTAGCTAGACTCATGATTTGTGGGGTGAAAAGGCCTACGAGGGCAAGTTTTGGAGAAGTACAGGGCCTGTGATTTAATTTGAGGGCACATCTAACTCAACATTACAGCTGTAGATTCCACGGTCCCATCAACCTTTGCCTGGTCTCACAACTCTTGCTCATAACTGTTGAAGCTAATGCTCTTTGAAGCCTCACCAACACAAGCACAGGAGATCAACAAGCACGAAACTAACCATATAGACTCCTGTAGAGTTTGGAGCCGTAGGATCACATTGGTCGGCCCTCGGTGCACCACAGCGTGTGTTTTTATCGTTGAGGCCATTAAAATCCCATCATCCACCATAATAACATGTCTGTTTTCATAGACATGGGTGACCCATCTATCTTCTAAATTTACCATGGACGCTGAATTTAGGAACGTTTAGACGAGTTGCAACCGGTTCCTTCTTAAGTTCCTGAGGAAAAAGTCTAATCCAAAACCAGGATAAGAGTGCAAGAGAAAGATTTCTAATGGTTCTGAGATAAAGTTTGGAAACTAAAGTGGGAAATAAGTTTTTTAACTTTTTTTAAAGTGGGTTGTTTCATCAATAATGGCTGGATTACCAATTAGTTGCTTTATAACCGGTTCCTTTGCAAGGGTTAATGAATGCCCAGCGGAGGAGGAATGTAAAAACCTTCCCCAGCTGCAGACCTAGAGGTCATAGGTCAAGCAACATGTGACTGGATCCTCGGTGGGTGTTCTGATAGGTAGAGGGTATCGCGATAAAGCTGCACTTTTCTTGCACTGAGATGTGATGTGCTATTGCAAGAGGAACAGCATACAGAATATGACAAGATATTGCCTTTGAGATCTTGCCAACATTAATTATATAGTCAAAAGCTGCTGATGTGGAATACAGAACTTAATATTGAAAACTAAAGCATTAAATCAAAACAAATACTAGTATGGTGTAACAGCTAGCCACTAACGCCAGGCATGGTGAATGCATAACCATTAGTTTAACACCCGAGTAAAGCTAAGTTCAGGATATCTTCAAGGTTTTTTTTTCTTTCTTTTTTTTTTACTTTTTTACATTTTAAAGCATCATTACCTTCCCTCAAATAACCTCTGGCACAGCCTGAAACCTGAGGCATGTTTTCAGCTGAGAAGAAAGTCATCTGTGCGATCTTATAGCTGAGCTAGTTCTCCTTTGAAAGAAACTTGTAGGGTGCCTGTAAACACAGTTGGTATTAACAGAGAGGATAAAAATTATGACAATGATGTGTGGTGTAACATGACTGTGAATAAACGAGTTACACCACCAGCAATACCCAAGCTAGTTTTTATAAATTAGCATGTAGCTAAGCAATCCTTTCGAGGTTTTATTATTTCCACCCAACAAAGCCCATGAGCTCTTCTCAAAGTCCCCCAGCAAACAGACTCTCTCTTTCCTCTCAGGCCTCTGGAGGGTTAATAGGTAATCCTTCACTAAATGAGATTCAGAGGGTGTATGGTCTTACCGTAGAGATCTCCTGTAAAGAGGAGTTGAAGTTGGGGGGAGGGGATCTTTCTGCCACCTCTAAAAAAAACTTTGGGGGAGAGAAAACCTAGCCAATTTAGCACCGCCTCTGTTTATTCCAGAGGTTTGGAGGATTTAACCTGTCCTGATCAAAAACAGAAACGTCTTCTTTTTCCGAACCCCTCACCCTCTTCTTTTCTCTTCGCCTGTTGAATTTCAGAGAGAGCTGGGACTATTTTAAAGGGTCCCATGCTGTTTTATGGGTACTGTTTTGCTGGTTACTGGGGTCAGTGAAGGCAATGATTTTATCCTCAAGTGAGTTCTCACCTCTGCAAATTTTAAAAATCTAAATCATCTCTCATCAGGGGTTCTGCAGCTTTCTGTGCCCCTCTGTTTGTGAATGAGATCATTTAAAACAGGTTCTCAACTGTTGGGTTACGAACCAAAAACAGATGACAGCAATAGCGCAAATGCAAATGATAAAATAAACATTGTGCTCCAATCAAACTCTACAGTATTTTGGTGCAATACACTAATACAACAGGCTATTTATTCCAGTTGTGTTTATGCATTTACAAAATTGTTCATTTTCTCAGTCACATTATTAATAATATTCTTGATAATATTCTAAATAGATACATTTATTCCAAGTAGAATTTAACGAGTCTTCCAATTTACACACACACACACACACACACACACACACACACACACACACACACACACATGGTAGTATTTTTCTCTCACAATCAATTCTTTTTTATTTATTTATTTGGTTACTATATTATATTACACACACACACACACACACACACACACACACACACACACACACACACACACACACACATGGTAGTATTTTTCTCTCACAATCAATTCTTTTTTATTTATTTATTTGGTTACTATATTATATTACACACACACACACACACACACACACACACACACACACACACACACACACACACACACATGGTAGTATTTTTCTCTCACAATCAATTCTTTTTTATTTATTTATTTGGTTACTATATTATATTACACACACACACACACACACACACACACACACACACATGTATATTATATTATTTTTGTTATTAAAAATACTAATAATTACATGACATAAGATAATACATGAATATATAATATGTTTTTGTATATGTATTGCTTTTCAGTTTGGCCCTGTCATGATTTATGATTATTAATGTATGGGTACATTTTTTTTCCCCATGTTTTCTTTTAAACACATTTTGTTACAATTCAAATCTAAAAACAAAAGAACCATTGACCTAGAGAGCCAATGCAGCAAAAAGACTGCACAAACGTTGATTAGAAAAAAATATTTTGTTTTTATTGTAGAGTTAAAACAAACCACCATAAACCAAAAATGACTAATGGAAACACTGCAGTTTACCTTTCTCTCTGCCTACCTTGACTGATTAGGAATGCTGTTCTTTTATAAAGCGTAAATAATGCTGTAATGAAACAGTTATTGTAATCTGATAACACTGGCTTTCATTGTAAATCCCTTTGGCATGGCGAGCATCTACTGGTGAAGCAGCACACAAAGCCCATAATCTCCAGCTCATTATACCTGATTCTCCCCACACACACTAATGTGATGACAGTTAGGACTCTAATTATACAGGTATGAAAAGGAGAGAGATTGAGTTTGTGTATATGTGTGTATGTGCATGTGTGTGTCTGTGTCTGTGAAAACAACACCAGCTTAGTTCGTTATGACCGTACACTAACATGCAGACTGAGGAAAGGTCAACTCATTTAGTTAAAAAAGCAGTTGAAGGTTTCCTCAGGGACATTTTCAACTGCACAAGACACTTGAATAACTTATAATGGTAGCATAAACCTTCAGTTCACAAAAAAAAAGAGAAAAAGTTGTTTCCAAATAGAGAAATAAATAAATAAATAAATAAAAAAATAATAATAATAATAATAATAATTATATATATATGTATATTAGCCTAAATATATTTTACTCATCCAGTCACAGCTCTGTACCTAACCACCTAATTTGCATCATAAACTTTGTTTTATAGAAAATGGGTGGATGGGAAATACTGTGCCTTACTCAAAATGACTGACAGTTGATTAGGCGGCCACATACATAATGGTATAACTTAAGCAATGGGGTACAATTATACAGAGCAATTAGAGATCATTTTGATAAGGTAGACATTTAAATTGTCATGGAGTTGTTTGGCACTTGGCACTTCGGACAAAGAATATTTGTAAGCAATGATAGATAGCAACTGGAATATTGTGTATGTTCTCCTCCCGACTGCTTTAACCATTTAACAGGCTTCTCAATCATTTGAGTCATAATATCCTATTGAAAAATTAATCTTACTCATCTTAACATGTCTGTCACTCGTCTGCTGTATGTTAAGCATATTTCATAAAACAGTATAATTACCAGACATAATATGCGTGATCATTTTCATGGATTATTTAAAGGCAAAGACATTTTATGTAATATAATATTTATGATGTAATACAATTGTCAGAGCACTTGAACAAATGACATAAAAAAATAAATGGAGATGTCCATTTATCGTATCAGATGTACACTGAAATAAACGTATTATACAAATATATTCATTATTATCATAAAAAAATACAATTTTGATTAAAAAAGCCTTTTTTTGTGAGTAAATGATAGAGGTCAATGTAGAAAAAAGAAAAAAAATCCATTAATCTCATAACTGTTTGGTGAATACTACTACTACTATATATATATATATATATATATATATATATATATATATATATATATATATATATGGTCACAGGTTCTGTACCAATTAAGTTCAATGGAACTTGCGACCATAGTTGGCAAACGATGCTTTTGGGAAATGCACCCCAGACTAGTGATGGTAACACATAGAGGAACACAGAGGAAGGAGTGTCATCATCCTCTTTGAAGGGTACTCATTTTATGTGCTTGCTTTTGGTCTGTCAGACCTGTGCTACTGCATTGAGGCGCTAGCGTGAAATTTGTGAAACACAATGCTTCTCACCATTTCATTTATCTTCACCTAAGCAGTGAAAACGAGCTTCCTCTCCAGACTTTAAGGGCTCAACTTTTATCCGTGAAAACAAACTAGACAATTTCTAGAGAAATCACACATTAGTGTTTATGACAGTGGTGCAGCTTTCCCACAAGTCTCCCCCAGTGCGTCTACAAGCAGAATCATGACAACTACCTTTAAGACTTACAGTATATGGGAAATAAAGGTTCAAGTATTTCAGGAATTATGTTCTACAGTATGTTCATTACAGATTTTCTTTGTTTGCACAATTCCTTTAGTGAATTGAGTGGGTGAAACAGCACCAGCACAAATAAACCCCACTATCAGCAGTAGTGATTCACTAGTGAATCCACCCTCAGTATTTATATGCCATTCATCAACAAATCTTAATAGCAAATCTAAAAGAATGATAAATTAAAAGGCTGATTCACCCAGGACATCTGATGTCCTTGAACAAATAGAAGAAAAACCATATCGCAGAGAGATAATAAAACAAATATGAGTGTGTGTGCGCGCATGTCTTTAAAAGACACATGTGCATCTGAGGAGTGAAGGGTGCCAAAAGCCTGCAGGGTACACAATCAATATCACATTTTCCATTGCCACCTTCTGCGCTATTGTAAATGACTAGTGTCAGAAGTAATAACAGGTTGAATCGGAAACCTTAGGTTTGCAATTTCATTCATGAGGCTGGAGGCCACACCCACCTCTCATCTCCTGAACATTGGCGCTTAATAAAACTACAGCCCAGCACAGGCTTCTCTCTTATAAAGGTGTCCTATAAAAACATAAATGGAGGGGGAAATAGTGGGTACAAGCGATCCTGCATTATCTTTGTGTGTGTGTGTGTGTGTGTGTGTGTGTGTGTGTGTGTGTGTGTGTGTGTGTGTGTGTGTGTGTGTGATTTGGCCATATGTCCACTAAGCACGTTACTAGTGTGATGTGAGATTGAATACACTGTCTGGCTAATACTGTCATGAAGCACTCGGGGCAATCATGATAGTGATGACATGCAGTCATTGGGGTGCATTAAGGCCGACAGCATGTTGTACTCGAACACAAGCTCTATGACACCAGAGAGAACATATAAAACACAATGCGGTGCGTTTATATCACATACAGAAATAGACGGAGGAATGAGGTATATACATTTAAAAAAAGTAGGATTTAATTTGAAACAGTGTTCACTCAGAAATTGCTAGTAAATTTAACAAATAATTACTAAGCAACGGCAAGTTGTTTATAATGAAGTCCCCCAGGGTCATGTACTTGGCCCTCTTTTGTTTTTTATTATCTATAAATGATATGCGAGCTTCAGTTATTTATATTGGTTGTGTTTTTGACAATAATTTGCAAACATGGCCTTGAAAGTCTTAGGGCAAGGTAAATGCCAGGATTACATTTCTAGCCAGACATGTTAGTTTCCTGAATGAAGAATGTTTAAAATTAAAAGATTTTGAGTATGCCTGTAATTATTGGATGTCTAATGTATTTAGTATGTGGATGGGAAAGTTGCAAAAAAATACAACATGAATTGATTAGATTAGCTTTAGGAGTTCATTGTTTTACTCATGTGGATGACAACCACTTTCAACAGCTTGGCTGGTTGCCTATTGATAGAAGAGTAGCTCACCTGAAAAAAAAAAAAAAAGAGGTAATTACAAAGGTAATTAACAATAGAGCCTCGGTTTATTTTAATACATATTTCTCAAGGGTTAATGTTAAACATTGTTATTATACTAGGCAGAGTATAATGGATCTTAATCTATGCCGTCATATAAGACTATGTGTGGGCAGAGGTTGTTTGAATACACAGGTGTACAGGAGTGGAATAAGTTATCTCTGGAAATTATGAGTTTAACAAATAGTGTTGGTTTTAATTTCAAAGTGAAAATACTGTTTTAGACAGGATGTTTTAATTGAATTGTGTTTTTAATGCTTTTCACCTGGGAAAGTATTTCATGTTGTGAGAATTGGCTGTACTTGTATTTGTGCTGTGATTACATGCCGTTATATCCGTCGCCCAAAGTGTTATCCTTGGCAAATGAGTTGTAACACAGTTTTGTATTTTACCACTTTTTTGTCAAAAAAAACTCAAACACAAGTAATATCGAATTAAATGTGAAATTTTGAAGTCGAAAGACTTACATAGAATTTTCTTGTAAAACGTTCTCCAATTATCTTTTTTATTTACAATTTCAAAAATATTTTTACAATGTGGAGGGTGTGTATTGCATGTGCACTTGGTACACTTGGTTAACTTGGATTAATTCATCACTTGCATACGTGGAGACAAGATGCACATAAAATGCAACAATATCCTTTAAAGTCACCATGAAATCAAAATGTTCTATTCTTATTTTTTATAGAACATTGCCATAATTATTTTAAAATATTTATCTGTGCATATCCTTTTTTTTAATTTTTTTTTTATTAATGTGCCCTTGTAATCTTTAATCAAAATAACTTCCCCTCTTTCTTGCAGCGATGACATCTCTGATGACGTGTTGAGGGCGGGGCAAGCTGTCACTCTCATGAGATCGACCAATAGCAAACCACAATGATCCAATCAATTCCCCATGGACAAAATCAAGTCCCGTCCTACATTTTTTCTTGTTCAAGAAGCCATTTCACTCAAATATATATATAATAGAGAAGAAAACATCCCTTTCATGCTGACTTTAACTCCTTATCAGGAAATACCTAAATCTTATGATTCAAAGCTTAAACACAAACTATAACCACAGCCACGGTCTGTATGTGGCTTTTCCAAGCTACCATCAATCTGACACTAAATTCAGTTCGCTGTTTAATGTAAGGGAAAATAACACTCTGAAAAAGGCAGAATGGCACAGCAAAATGATTACAATTGTCTGCAGCAATAATTGTCTCATAATGATCAGAGAGAAGACTTCATGTATTCTGAGGGACCAGAGAGAGAGAGAGAGAGAGAGAGAGAGAGAGACGAATCAGTAATCGAGGGAGGAGCGGAAACAATTATAGTGTCTCACATCAGGTAATGTTCCGCAATAGGAGACCGCTTCTAAGGTTCCAGAAATGACTATTTTAGGAAGCAATGCTCAGTCACAAGGCCATAAACATACAGAACGAGTATATTTGAAAGCTGAAATCTCTTCAGCTGTGTTAATTTTGTTTAATTTTTTATTAACAAAAATGAAGTCAAAATAAAAAGTTGAACCTTGATGCTAATGAAATTATTAAAACAATGCTATATATATATGATTTCGTGCTCAAGAACATTTCTTCCTTTTATCAATCTTGAAAACAGTTTACTGCTTAAAACTGATTTTTCTTTTTTTTTCAGGAATATTTGATGAATAGAAAGTTCAAAAGAGCAGCATTTATTTGAAATAGAAATCATTTGCATCGCTTTAAATGCCATTGTCCTTGCTGAATCAAAAGTATTTATTTTTGAAAGTTTGGTTACAGTTTATTGACTGACATTGACTCAAATGATTTGGTATTGCAGTAAAATGGACTAAAATTAATGAATATGATGAGAAATTGATTAAATTCAAATAACATTTACAGTAAAGGATATTTTCATGAAACTACAAAAACTATGACAAAAAAGGTGAAAAATTAATACTGGTTCTTAGCATAGCTGAAAATAAAATACTTGACCAATCTAACTATGACACAGTGGGATAACAGGCTATATGGACCCAGAATGCAATTCTGCTGTCCATCATAAATACAGCCACTGTGATGCAAGAGATGAAGAAAACCGGCAGATCGATGAAGACCAAAGAAGGCTTTGGGTTGAATCCATGCTTGTGTACTGCAACCTTTTAGATGATGACATTATAGAATAAAAGTGCTCAAGGTTTTTCTGCTCTATTGCTAGAGGATGTAAAACAAGGACACATACAAGCAGTTTTCAGTATGCCCTGACCCTCACAGACAAGGCAGACAAGGCAGACAAGTTTAATGTAAGTCTCTTTTAAGTTTTAAGTCTCTGCGGCAATCCGTAAGTAATGTAGGTAATCAAAGAGATTATTGGCTCCTCAGCCTGAAAGTTGGGACATCTACTTCTACAGCCACCGGATGTTATGATTCCCTCCTGCTCTTTATGCTGAAGACAAGGGAATTGCCTCCCAGATTTCACTTGTTATCCATCCATTGTCTGAGTAATTACCCAACCAATAGCCATTCGTTTAAGCCAACAGCAATAGAGATTCAAAACAGAAACAAATTCTAAATAAAATGTGAAGATGAATCTCTCCCTGCTGTCTCAAGTCCCAAGGCCTTGACTATGGGTCTGTGCCTCCCCAGTCTGTCTTTTTGTTGAGCCTTTGAACAGGTTTGGGGTATCGACAGGGGAGTGTGTGGGAAGCAGCAGAAGCTTGGCTTGTCTGTCCTGAAGGGTGTGTGTGACTGCAAGAGAGAGAGACTGGAGTGGGGCGGTTGTGTGGGGATTGGAGTCTGAATAAGGTGCCAAAAAGCCCAGGACACCAACTGAGGCTGGATAAGCAGCACCACAAAGAACAGACTTATTAACCAGAACTGAGAATCTTTGACTTCTGGGAGATTCCCTTACAATTCCTGAAACAGTTGAGAATCTCTTGAGTGTAGTCAACTCTTCATATCACAGATCTGCTGCATGATTAAACTGTGAGGGAGCAATGTGATCTAAGACCAGAGCATCTGATAGATACCCTACATGGTTTGGTAAGATAAGAAATACACAAAACTAAGCCTTCTAAACTCAAAGGCAAGCTAATGGTATGCTTGCAATTCTATGTGCAATTCCAACCACAACAACAACATAAACTGTTAGAACTGCTAACAGAAACCTGGCCATTCACAAGATGAAAACTCCTGACAAGGTCATTGCAAAAATTGAAAAGAACATATGGCGGAAAAATATTTTTTTTCAGATTGAAAATATATTTTGTTTAAACTCTCAAATTCCAAAATAAAACACGTTCTATCTTTTGTTCATTATATGTGTTTTTGATCAAATAAATACTGCCTTGGTGAGCATAAGAGAGCATAAGATCAAAAGCAATAGTAATATTGTAACATACCAGACAGCAACATAGTGTCGGCCCAGATCCGGCCCACATCTGGACCGTGTGGAATCCACGTGTACCAGATCTGGACCGGATCTGGGCCGACACTATGTTGCTGTCTGGGATATTATATCAATTAAAATAATAATAATAATAATAATATTTCACTGTTTTTACAGTATTTTTGATAAGATAAAAGCAGCCTAAGTAAACATTTTCCTCTGTAACTCTACAGAGATTTGCATTTGCTATCAACAAAGTTAGGGTTGCTACAGGACTTAAAATATGCAAAATGTATGAATGTGGCAGGTGACTCTCATAAGCCTTCACATCTATGACCTGAAAAGACACCAGAGTCTCAAATGACCTGCTCGTGACAGCCAAAGCGATCACCAAACTCAAATGCCAAGATCACCTTGAGCACCTTCTGGACTGACTACAAGAGATATGACTCAGTGCCACACACATTGATCCTTGAATATCTGGCTCCAAACAAGGTCAACAAGACATTAATGACCTTCACTAGGAACTCAGTAGTCCTCTGGAGGACAACATCAGAGGCCAGCTCAAAGACGTCTTCCAAGGTGTAGCATCTTTAATATGGAGAAAAGATACAGTACAGTTGCGAGACTGGAGCTATCCTCAACCACATGATATGGATGATGTAAACTAGTATTGAGAGGCATATTGAATATCTGATCCGCAGGATTTACTTGCATAAAGTCAGATCTTTAAAACAGTTGAACTGGAGGAACAAGATCAAAGCCATCAACACATACTCCCTGCAAGTCATCAGACACCCAGCTGTTACTGTACGCTGGCCAAGAGAAGATATGGAAGCTGCACCAAGACTAGAGAACTCATCACGTTGAGAAAAAAAAAAAAAGACAAAAACCAGCATCCAGAGGCTGTATACCTATTGAAAAGAATGGGGAAAAAAACTGCAAAGCCCACCATCCTAAGAACCTTTTGTTATCTATGATCCTATTAAAATAAATACATTTGTATTGCTGTATGTGTAGTGATTACATATGTATATGTATAATATGCTAATTATATTTCATATAATTAAAATTATTTTATTTGAATTCAATTCAAGTCAATTCACATTTATTTGTATAGCGCTTTTCACAATACACATCGTTTCAAAGCAGCTTTACAGAAAATGCACATTCCAATTTTGAGTGATCTATTATCAGGGGTAACTGTCTAAGTTATGTATTTCAGAAATGTACATATACAAATCACAGTTAGCTAAAAATGTATTAAACAATTCAATAATTTATGCAAAAAAACACATTTAAACAATTTAGGGCAGAAACAATGAACTCATTGAAGTAATGAATATTTGTTTGCTAAAGGGGTGGTTGATTATGATTTCACTTTTTTAACTTTAGTTAGTGTGTAATATTGCTGTTTGAGCATAAACAACATCTGTAAAGTTACAATGCTCAAAGTTCAAAGCAAAGGGAGATATTTGCTTTTAAAGAAATAACTTTTTAAGGACTACAACAAACGGCTGGTAAGGACTACACAACATTCCTCCCGGGTTAGTGACATCACCAATTCTAAAATTTACATAAACCCACCCCCGGGAACGCGATTTATATTTTATCAAGAGGGAATATGCTAATCAATGACTAGATGATAACTACACATAAGCTACATAAATTCATCAACTAACCATTCAGAAATGTCCTGTTGCATTCTACATGTTATCACTTCTTCTAGAGTCTCTCCATCATTGTCTGAATCCGGTTTGAACATAAAAGGTTTAAAGTTTTTGACATTTTCAGTGCATGTCTGTGTGAGTGCAAGGTCCGCCCTCTGTGTTGAGAGCAGCAGCTTATTTGCATTTAAAGGAACAGACACAAAAAAGCGTTTTTGCTCACCCTCAAAAATTGACAATTTTAACATGCTATATAAAAATATCTGTGGGCTATTTTGAGCTAAAACTTCACATACAGACTCTGTGGACATCATATATTTATTTTACATCTTGTGAAAAGGGCATTATACCACCCCTTTTCCTGAATAGAAACATATGTGATGCTAAATGTAAATGATGAGAAAAACACGTTATTATTTTTATTGTGTTGTGTGTTTATTTTGAAAGATTGCAAAGATATGCATCCTATATCCTGGTAGACTTCAAGTACATACTAAGTGTGCTGATATCTTTCTTAGTGATTCAATGTATAAATTTGGTTGTACAATTACAAATTTGAATAGTTCTCAATTCTTCAGAAGAGAAACATCGTGTGGGGATTACAAGAGACCGGACCTGTTTACAACTTGTTTGTTTGAAGGGACACGCTAACTGAGTAAAGTGTATGCTGAAGGAGACTTCTAAAAGATGTCTTCCTGAGGTGATAAAACAGGCCCTGACCCTCACTATATGAAAGCCCCTCTGATTTGTGGAGCAGAATACGACAGGGGGAGAGGCTGGGTGGTCTAACACTGGCCTGTGCCTTGCTTCAGAACCAGGAAATTTACATGGCTTTAGTGGTCAGTCTCCCGTGCCTGTCATAAATCAAGAGCTCAACAGCAGGATGGAAAGGCTAAAAGGTGTCCACTGCAGGTTGGAGCCAGAGGAAATGGTTTGCTGTGAAAACAGGGCAGAGTTGTTCCTACTGGTTGGGATTTGTTTAGAGGAGCTGCTTAGATTGGCGAGGAAACAATGCTGTCTTTTAGTCATAGTTATCCATTTGGGAAAATGTGTTAGTAAATGGCACGCTATATGAAAATGGCATATGCAGCACCTGTGCTTGCCTCTACTGAAAAAGAGAACATAATAATGGGGGTTAGGAGAGGAATAGCTGACATTTTCCATATAGTACATTTTTCATTTCTGTTTATATTCACAAACTCATCCTCCCCACAGGAAATTTATTATGTGCCACCAACTCTGTTGGAAAAAACTTCTTAAATCAGCCTAAGTTTTTTTGCTAGAGCTAGATGGACTAGCTAGTTTTCCAACCTGTTAAATTGGTGTTCATCTTGTCTAGTCACCCTCGCAGACCTGAAAAACTGGTCTTCAAGTAGTCTAGCTGGTGTTACAGTCCAGCTAAGTTGATTTTCAGCTTGTCTAATTGGTCTTCGAGTCTTGCTTAGCTGACATTCATCTAGCTGGTCTCACAGCCTGGCCTAACTGGTTTTCCATTGGTTTAGATCAGGTCATTTTCGTGTCATTGAGATACCTTTACTTTATTTTTATAGTTATATTTTCCTTTTTAATTTTAGTTAAAGTTCTAGTAATTGTTTTGTGTTTTTTTTTTTTTTTTTTTCATTTTTATTATTATTAATATTTTAAATATATAGGCCTAGTTTTTCAGTATACTTTAGTTCAAATAAAAATAAATACTAGCTGATCAATTCAAGCAATAAAAAAAAAAATAGTTTTATGGTTTTAGTTTTATTTAATAAGCACCAACCCTGATATAAAGCATTGGTTGTAATTTTCTAGTAATCCTGAAGACATTGATTAGCTTGTTCTGGTGAGGATGAACCTTTTTTTAAGATAAACTCTGCAGGACAGTGGCCCTCCAGGGCAGGATTTTAGAGACTTTGTATAGTTTCTCAGCCTGATCAGCTGAAAAGAGCCCCAAACCCTTCAAAATACTAGCAAACCAGATTAGCCTGACCAGGCTGATCTTCTAACAAATAAGAGTTAAGGCTGGTTTAAGTTGTTTTTCAGCAGGGGCGCTCACACTCGTTCACTGTCTCTTTTTTTCCCCCTCTCTCTCTCTCTCTCTCTCTCTCTCTCTCTCTCTCTCTCCTTTTGCTCCTTGGCCAGTGCCCTGCCATGAAAATTACTTCAACAGTAATTGAGATCCAGTTGGATTATTCCCATTTGATTGTCTAATGACCACCTGAATGGGATTCTTCATGTAATGTGAGCTCTGTTTGATAGGCCACTGCAGAGACACTGTCAGCCACTACATTCTCATGCAATTAGCATTCTAGACCTCGTCCTTTTTCATGCAAAGCCTCTCAGTCATCCGATTGCCTTCCATTTACACTGTAGATGAGCCCTTGTGTTCTCCTTCTTCTCATGTAAAGATTTCATGTTACTATCTAAATTGCTTTATATCGATATTGAAATTTGATAATGAGAACAATGTTTTCAGAAACAATATTAGAAATATAAACTGATGTAGTTCATGTTCATCAGATATACACTACCGTTTAAAAGTTCTGGGGCCAGAAAGGTTTATTATATATATATATATATATATATTTTTTTTTTTTTTAATTATACTTTTATTCAGCAAGGATGCATTAAATTGATCAAAAGAGACAGTAAAGACATTCATTTTACAAAAGATTCCACAAAAATATTAAGCAGCACAACAGTTTTCAACATTGAAGTAATGTTTTTGAGCACAAAATCAGCATATTTGAATGATTTCTCAAGGATCATGTGACACTGAAGACTGAGTATATGATGCTGAAAATTCAGCTTTGCCATTACAGAAAAGAAAAATGCAATATATATTAATATATTGTTAAAATTATAATTAGATATATTTAATTAAAATATATAATAGATCATATATGTTATATATTTACCATGTATGACATATTAATAATATACTATATTTTATATTATATAATAGAAATATTCCCTTTTGCTGTATACTTCTTTCAAAAACATTAAAAAATCTTAACCACAAACTTAAACAGTATATCTTGTTAAAGGGATAGTTCACCCAAAAATGGAAATTATGTCATCATTTACTCACCCTCATGTTGTTCCAAACCCGTATGATTTTTTTCTGTTGAACACAAAAGAAGATATTTTGAAGAATGTTTGTAACCAAACAGCTGCCGGTAGCCATTGACTTCCAAATTAGGGGGAAAAAAAATATTATGGACGTCAATAGCAATGAAAGATGCAGAGTGTGAGCTCTGATTATTCACTATTATATCGGGCTTATCTCCTGTACTCACCCAAGAGTTATTTTATGAACACTGTGCATTATTTATTGTTTTATCACTAACCATCCACCGCTAGACCCTGTAATGTGGTTTACTATGTAACTAATTCCGCATTAGTGTTAGTCAAGTAATCCATTCTTATTATACTACCACAAACAATAAAGAAACCAAGAGCAGGAAGAGGTCACGATCAATGTTTGGTGTGTAAACGCCAGCATCAATCGACGTCCCACTAAGAGACAATATCCACCCTTTATGAGCGCATGTGCCTTCCGCCAAAACATGCTTACAAAGACAATACCATTAGTCCATAAAGATGGAACATATGGGTTTGTAATGTGTTACGACCCTAAATCTCAGATTTGCCTTTGCTAGTATGCTTAGTTATGCAATTACTCTTTTATTGGGGAAAAATATTATCACTTACATCTTTTATCATACTGTAAGATTATTGACTTTAGTTCCATTAAAAAGCCTACAATTACTCAGCTAGATGCAAATTTAGCATGAAATAGACATATCTATGGGCAGAATTATTTATTCATTACTGACAGGTTGTGCGATATGCATGCTATTCAATTCAAAGCAAACAGTTCCAAATTGGAAGTCCCTTTTTTCTTCCGTCATTACATAAAGTAATCCAGATGAGTTTCCGACATTAAGGCTGATTATTTTTCGGTCTGAAACCACAACTCAAGGCGACCTGTCACTCTACCATTACTTCTGATGAATGAGACCCATAGAGCTATAGACTAACATGACTGTCATAATTGCTTAGGAAATCGGTATCTATATTAAGCTACTGCAAATTGAAGCATTATTCTGTGTGAAAACCACAGAGAAGGTGTAATCCAGCTGCTTTCAAACTAAATAAGACTTGTAACCGCAATTCTTCCATTACCACCCCACTTCTCTAAAACATTAGCTCAGTAAAGAGCGAAAAAAACCCCTCTGGGCTTAAAGCTGGCAAACTGGACGTTTAAGCACAAGGAACCATGTGCCCACAGTCTGGTATTGCCTTTCAGTGTCATTAACTTCTGCAGGGCACAGCAGGTTTCTGTCGCCACTGACCAGATTGCTTTAAATGCCGAGCAATTACATGGTTGAGGCCAGAGCTTAAAGAATGAGGGAAGTATAGTTTCTGTACTAGCGCCATTGTAATAGGGAGAGAAAGAAAGAAATGATTTTACTTCACCGCAGACCACAGACTGCACCTAACGACCTCTACACTTAATTAACACATTAGCCTTTCTAATTAAGATATGTTGAGAACTATATTTTACAACTCTCCAATGTAAGAACTTCCCATTACACACTACCTTCATTGTTTCTCCCCTCGCCCACGTATTTTTTTTCTCTATTAGGTCATTCCTGTAATGCAGTAGACATCATGTAATTAATATACTGGGGAAAAAAAAATATTCCAGTTATGTATGCATATATGCATGCATGTATGTGTGTTTATTTATTTATTTATTTAAATTTTGTGAATTTCCTGTTCATCAAAAGTCAGAACATTATTTTCTATGAGGTGACAATTATTTTTGGGGAAAAATATAATCGCGAGAGACGATTCTGTGAGGTTTTTTCACACTTTAAAACATTCTATACTGTTGATTAAATTACAGAAATCTCTATGATTATGACATCATAAAATTTCCAAAAGAAAAAAAAAACATAAAAAAATGTCAAAATGACCCTCAAGTTGACACCCTCATATAAACTAAATGTCAATCCTAAATAAGCAATATATTTAAGCTTTCTATTCTGTTTGGCTCCAATCCCTTTAGGCTTTCTGATCATATTTTAATCAAGTTAAAATGAATAAAGTTACAGCATTCAGAAGGCACTGCATAACAGTATCCATCTCCTCCTCCATCTCTCTTTATACTAACCCTTTCCTTACCCATATCTTAAGCATGCTGAGCACTGAAGACGATCAAGCAAGCACTTCACTTTGATAATGTATGTTAGCAGCATAATGCATGTTTGAAAATCAATGAGCGGCTCCTTTTGATCATAGTTGCGGCCCCCGCCTCGCATCACGCCATAAATAGCTGCTGCGCTAAGCAGACGGCTAGCGGGGTGAGCGAGGCGAAGCCCGTAAACAAACAATGACATGGCACAGTGTATAGACTGGCACGCTTCAGGAAAAAAAAAAAGCATCCCTGAATGCGTTAAAAACTGCTGCCAGCAGTCATGCAGTTGCATTTTTATGACCTAGCTGTGTATGAGATTGACGTCAAATGTGTAATTTACAAAAACACATGTCCACTTCGACATTCCAGTTGTGACGGCCCATCTAGCAAGATTCCGCTGTCTACCATCTCACTATCTATCCAGCAGAGTTATCGTCAGTTCTGCTTCGAAATAGACAAGGCCTACAGGGTTACAGTGCGTGTTGGAAGTGCAACCGAAGAAGGGAAAAACATGTCCCCCTAATGTCTTCAAGGTCTCTTTAACAAGCAGTCACCACAAATGACAGACAGCTGCACTCTGCATTTCTGCGTGTGTGTTGTTTGTTCCCTCTCCGGCAACCTGTCTGCTGTCAGCGCGGCCAGACGTTGTGTTATTTTCGTATGGTCTATGAGGCTTGTGCTGCTCTTGAAACTCCGGGGAACCAATAAAATCACCTCGCCTGTCCGATTCTGAGATGTTCTAGAGCCTTCAACTGCGCACTGAACTCCCGAAGTTCCCACCCACCCATAATTCGCCTGTTTGTTTTGTCAGAGATCTAGAGACTGAAGCTGGAAGTGAAATGTATATTTAATGACTATTACATATATCCATAATGGATATAGATCTGGCTGTACTGCATATGAATTGTTTATTGTGCTGCGATTAATTATTAAAAGTGACGAGTTCTCAAATTGGCTTTAAAATGTTATGCTTTGTTGGTACTGAAGGGAGCGGGGAGACTGGAGCATTTGCTGTCGATAATGTTTAATTATTGGTCCCTTTTAGAAAACAACATGATAAGTGAGAACTGCTGCAAAACCAGCATTACAAAGTGATTATTAGCATTATAGAAGTGGTGCAAATTCCAAACCATTAACACTCAGTACATAGTCCTGGCCATTTAATATAAATATACTGAATTTTCAGATTAATCAGAATCTTCATTTGAATGCTATTGGTTCTTAAAAATCCCCAGTGTTTCCAGTCACACAGGAAAATATTCAGTCTGAACTGAACAAACAAACAACTCCTTTAAACCAGATATTTTTGGTGAATCAGAAATATCTCAACCAGTGTAGTCTGATTCATTAACTAAGAAGCTGATCCTTCTTAATGAATCAAAGTTGTACACTAAGAATGAACTGAATATACATTTATAAACATTTACCAAAGAAATGTTTACAGTGCATTATACATTTATCACTGAAAGCTGATTCAGACTAATTCAGTTTGTGAGTCTTAATGGGGTTGTGCTGTATCTTTTTTGATTTGCTGAAAAGGATCAGCACATAATA
This sequence comes from Abramis brama, assembly GCF_963993115.1. NCBI lineage: Eukaryota > Metazoa > Chordata > Actinopteri > Cypriniformes > Leuciscidae > Abramis > Abramis brama. The sequence goes on from NC_139983.1 coordinate 26,547,577, forward strand.
ATCATTTGTTTGAATCAGTTTGAAACATTTACTGAATCAGCTTTCAGTGAAAATTTTATTTCATAAGAGACCACATTGTAACCGAAATATGCCCAAATGAATCAGAATAGAATCAAACACAATCCAATCAATCTGAGAGCTTGTGAATCAGAATTAAATCACAAATATGTATTGATACATGCTAGTATTGCTCTGAGACAATGGCCGCATTTACACTGCAGGTTTTTCCAATTTGTTGACTATATCTTTTTTTTTTTTGACGACTGGCTTACATCTTCTTTTAAAAGTGAGCCATACCCTATATCTGCATTTACACTATACACTTGACGAAACAACCAAAGGAAGACTTCTGACCCGGAAATAAAGGAAGTAAAAATGGCATGATTTGCAATGGACGAAATGCTTTCTGCACCATCTTTAAAAGTCAGCAAAACATTGGTCTCTTAAAGTTGAGAAAAAAGAGGAGAGCCTGGGCGAATGTAGCAATGATCACTGCTGTAATGTGTCCACCTGAGTTGACATCATTCGCCACCGTCGCTTTTTAAATGACGTACACCTTGCATAGACAGGGGAATATCTGATCTGTTCGCTTACATGGCAGAAGCAAATGCACGTATCCGATTCATATCAGATTTATTTCCACATATGAATGAGGTCTGAAAATATCAGAGAATATTGGAATCAATGTGCTTTTTTCCACAATGTGTCATATCTGATCTGTGCCACATGGAAGGAAAAAATCTGAACTGGGTCACCATCTAATGTAAATGCGGCCAATGTGTGCGTCTTAATCAGCTCACTATAGTTCAGAAGTCACTGAGGGCACTGATCAGGGACTCGGCTATTTTAAGGGCTGTCTCAATCACAAAATCATTCCAGTGCACTGAAACGTTCGCACCCCAAAGAGTCCCACAATGCACCATGAAAACCTTGACGGGAGTTCTAAAGCACGAAACATAAATCGTATGAGCCAATTCACTACACATATTTACAAGCGATAGATTTTTTTGTTTTCTAAATGCAAATCATTATTCAGTTATATTTCAGCATAAACATACATCGCTAGACAGGTAATGAACATAATAACATTTATAATTTATTTATGGGTAAAATGTTGCACGTATGTAACAAGCAAAGTAGGCGTTATGAATATTTTTAGAATGTGATATAAATCCCTATTTCAAATGCGCATTCTTCTCTCATACACTATTTGAGCGCTCTTGTTTGATACTGTTTTTATTAGACGCCCATTAGTCAAGGCTCTGTCTATTCAAATTAGGCTTCATACGCACTTCATAGCAAGGTGGACACAATTACAAGGAATGATCGCAGATATTCGATGCAACTCTTTGAAGACCATGAACTGAGTTTCAGTTCACAGTTCACACCACTGAACACATATGCTAGTCCCCAATTAAAGGGCAAAAAAGCTTATGAAAAGCTAGAGCACTATGAATTTCCGAGGTCTGTCAGTAGGCTGTGTAATTTCGAACTCATTTCATCACTTGTTTTTCCCATTCATGTAACCACCAATCTCTTTGCCACTTTGTGACTCTTTTACACCGCTTACAGATGCAAAAACTCCAGCTGTTAAGCCTTGGGCGTGAATAAATACTTCTTTCCCATTTTCTCTATTTTTAAACTATACTCGATATTAACACCTGAAGAGAATGTCAGTTGGGGAAGTAAAATTCACCATCCTAGGAACCAACAGCAAAGCATTCATCAAAATAAACCTCTCCTAGTGACCTAAGCTTCCTGTGAGGAGCCTGAGGGGGGTTTGATGTGCTAATTATTTACTGAAGCAGTAGGGACTTTCAAATTAGACCCCATGCTGATGCAAACTATGAAGAGTAGCCCTAATGGGGTAACCCGGGTAACATGTGAATTGAAAGAGAAAGCAGGGGACACTGGGGATTACAATGGTCATTGGGCAGTGTGCATTGGAAAGAGTCTCTATAGTGAGCAAGAATGGGAGGGGCCAGTCAAGGTCTTAGAACAGTATTAAATTACAGATGCATATGAATGGACAAGCAGTTGCTGCTGGCTTGGTCAAAATTGTATACCCTTAAGCTATTGTTCTTAACTGCTTGTGTTGGGCCTAAGAGGGAGGCTGTGGGTGGGGAGTTTTTAACCGTTATCACTTGTATGAGAGAATAGGGAACTTGTTCATATTCATTCCTGAGAGGCAAGTTCTGTACCACTTATAAGGAACAATTTTGTTAAAGATTTCTGCATTTAAAAGGAAAAAAAGAGCCTGTAAAAGTGAATAAGACAATGCAAGTGCTTTGAATTATAAAAACACAAATGCACAGGCTGAATGAGAGGTTTGTGCCGGACGGGCTCCTCTTGTGTCTCTGCAGAGTAGAGGAGAGGAAAAAAAGAAGGGAAGAGAGGAAAAAATAGGGAAAATTACATACCTAAATCCATGTATCTGGGCAGCCATCCAAACAGACTTTTCCAAGAAGATAGAAAAAACATACAAGGGAGCAGCGAGCAGTAAAACTCTAATATTGCTCTCAGTATGATCACAGAAGGTAGATTACATTTGGATTTAGGATACATTCAAAGTTTTTCTCTCTCACTATAGCAACAGACTGAGTAAAGTGTAACTTAAAGCCTTTTCTAGCAGTAAAAAGTTAGGTAAACAGCCAAATTTATGTTAATACATAATTCTGAGTAAGATTAAACTATGGCATTAACCTTTGGATCCAGCTTAGCATGTTCCAATGCACTGGAATGACATTAGACTAATGATGAAATGGTCATGATTATTGTATGTTTAAAACGGTGCTTTTGTGTAATTTGGTTTAAAATAGCCGTGGCCCAAAAGTGCTCAAATTGAAGTGCTATTTTGAACGGAGGGGGTATTCTGTCGATGGAAAAAGCAAATGAACCACCATAGGCATGCTGCATTATCTCTGAGCCTGGCGGTGCAAATCCAGCTTAGCTCATGTTTACATTTTAAAAAACGTTCCTCGATGTGGGGAGATGCCAAGCCAAAGCATGGCTCCGAGGGTCTCTAGGGACATGCCACAAATCTCAGCAGAGCAGCAGGGGTCAGGGCTCTTTCTATAGGCCTATCGAAGGGCCAGCACATGCAAACCCATTAACACAGAGAATTTACTCAACGCTAAAGGACAATAAGATAAAGATGTTGTAAATTTATAAACACATACATTTAAGTGTTTACTTAATTTATATGATAGAATTAATTATACATTTAAAGTAGTGGCCAAAAGTGACGTCCGGCCTGAGAAAATTGACATCTTCGCCCATTATTCAAATGTTTTTTTGTTTGTTTGTTTGTTTTTGTATTGTAAGCATATTGTGTAGTTGTGGAGTCAATTGTTTTATTTGTGATAACGCAATGAAACATGCCAATTTGTGTGAGGCTGTCATTTAAAGAAATTATAAACATGCAAAAAACAAGTGAGAACTAATGAAATATTAATAACTGATTTAGTCAATATTTGCTTTTTCTGTGAGCTTTTTATTATAATATGCATTTTTTTTCTTTTTTTTTTTTGCATTGTAAAATAAACCCTCTAGCTGCAGTTTATCCCTTTTTGCCAAATAGTTTTGCCAGAACAACATAGTTAGTGTTTTGTTCTTAGCTCATTTTTTAAATATTTAAAAATGTAAAATATTTTCCTCATTTGATCGTTCAGTCAAGCTTGCAGGGTCATTACAAACAAATGCTCAAACCAATCCCCTTCTGACATCACTTTTGGCCACTACTGTATATATATATGTATATATTTATGTATTTATATTTATATTATTTATATACAATTTTAATGATGTAATGTATATATTTTATAATATAAGATGCATGTTATAAATAAAAAGTTGAAAGGGGAATATGCCCAGTAAAGACATAACCAAGGGGGGGAAAAATATATTGCATACATATTCTTTGTCTTGGCAAATTTCACTTTCACCATAATACCACCAAATTTCACCAAAGTGCAAAAAACAAGAGAGAAACAACAAAATATGAATATCTGATTATGTCATAGTCATTGTATGTTGTAGTCAATATATAATAATTTGTAGTCAATATATATATATTAATTATATATAATTCATATATATTAAAGATATATTCATATATTTTACAATATATACATAAATTATGCCATTTATAGATATTAACAATTATTCCATATATTCCATTATTATAATTATATGATATGCTAATTATATTAGCATAACTATATACAATATATTATGTTTTTTTTGTTTCTATTTATTTTATATTACCCTTATATAACCCCTTTCCCCTTTGAAATAAAACATTTAAATATATAATTTGTTGAAAGTGAAATTTGCTGACAAAAAAAGAAGAAAATAACATAGTGGTGTACTAAACAAAGGAAGTACATCTTGTGAGGTTCAGTAGCCTGGTGATTGACATGCAATGCAAGGAATGGACAGCAAGTGACAGGAACATAACAGGCCGTCCGAGAAGAATGTCACTGCAATTGCTGAAATGCATTTCCTATTACCAGTTCAATAGCTAATCTTTTTTCTTGTACTTTGAGTTCTGGGGAGAAGTGATCTATCTGATAGCAATAAACACTGGTGAGCATTTCTCTTGCCAAGCACAGAAGCACATCTGACAAAGCAGAGGATATTAAGAATGCAGTGCTCACACGGTGAATCCTCACCACACTGGTGAGAGAAAAACAGCTTTGTTGTCATGGTCCAATTTATTATTTTTGTCTGAGGTAGGTGAAGCAGAATGAAATAGTGGCAGTTGAGCTTGTGCCGCCCCTGCATAGTCTTCTTCATCTTGGAAGAAGACTTGCTAAGATTTTGAGCAACAAATCCAATCTAAAAATGTTTAAAACCATAAAGCTTCTTTTCCAGGAGCCTTTATGTAGATGTCACATGTGGCATTTGGCCATGACATCCAGATTTTATGAATGATTTAAGCGCTCAAGGCATTGGAAATTACTTTCTTTTGTCACCAGTTTCCAACTATTGGACTTGATAGATGCTATCCTCCTCAATGTCTTCCAAGCATTTCAAATTTCCATTTATTTAAAGAGGAAATGGAGGGAAATTTTAACGGGTCACTAATTTCATTTCACTGCGTTCCGGTGGCATTAGGCCGGACCAGATATTTCAGAGGAGCACAAAATCAATGTGCACATTCTGTGGGGAATCGCTCCATGAATCCATTAGTAACTTTGACCAAGAGGTCAGGTAAAGTAATAGCCAGATAAATGTTTTATTACTGATGCCCTGACTGACTTAATGGCCAAACTAAATACATATAGTACATCCATGCATGTCAAACACTTACGATTACATCAGGATGATGTAATGCATTTATCTTTGCTCTCCGTGGCTCTTCATTAACTGTATAAAAAGCTGCTTCTTGCTCATATATTGCACTCTTGCATACAAACACCAGCCATCAGAAACCTAGAAAGGAAGAGTCCTGTATCACAAATGAATTGGTTGCAACTAAGGCATTTAAAGTAGGTAATTAGCATATTAAATTTTCAGTGCATTCATTGCAAGATTTAGTAAATGCATCTTTAATAGATGCATCTTTAAGAGATCCATTTGCATGCTTCAGAAACTGTTCTAAAAGCAGTTGTGAGCACGTTAATGCTTTAGTAATCATCTTCTTAAGTGCATATTGATTTGAAATGTCTAATGACAGATTATATTTAAGAGTGTTTGTGTATTCTTGCTTATAGACCATTTTTCTAAGCTGCATGACTGGTCACTAGAATAAAGAAAAAAAAAAAAAAAAAAAAAAAGAGGGCAGTGGAAGTTGGGGGGCTTCATGGGAGGAGTTGGGCTCTTCAGTGATTAGTGGCAGCTGTGGAGCATTCACGTTGGGTCTCTCCTCTTCACTCCAACAGGCCACAAAATCCCACCAATCACAGGACACCGCTTTCAAACAGCGCGAAATTTGATTTCTTAAAGGGGCCGTTGCTTCGAAGGGGAGAAGCGGAAGAATTGTTATGATTTAAACCGATAGGTTTTACTGGTTCCTGCCAGGAAAGATGTATATTTTCAAAGGAAAAATCAGGTTATGCAAAAGCTTTTGAGCATTTTTTTTTTTTTTTTATGGGTAGCCCACACGTTACAAACAATGACATCATTCTTTCATTTAACAAATTGAGAGGAGATTTTATGGTGGTAAGTATTTGTTTATTAAAAGATGAGTCGAAGAAAGGTTCACATTTGGAATGTGAGGCTAGGCTGCCTTGTACTTCACCATGTTCCCTGGCAAAGAGTCCATCATATTCCAAACCTTGTATCAAAACAGACTTTATGTAAGACCCACATAAAAATAAACAAAATATGTTTAAGTGCAAGAAACAAAAATACAGGTTTATGGTTGTTGTAGTTGTTGTTTTTAATAGAAAAGATGGCAGTCTTAAGTTGAAAATAAAATGTTTCATCATATGAAACGAGGATATGGAATGTACCTTTTTTTTTTTGTTGCTTTCTTGGTTTTTCTTCAGCCAGACCACCGACATTCATTATTTGCCCATTATGGCACATTTTAAAAAATGAGTCATTTTCAAATTGGTTGCAGGACAAGAATTGTCCAATTTTGTGGGTCAGTTTAAAAAGAAATGGTGTTTTTTTTTTTTTTTTTTTTTTCTCCACAGAAAAGCACACCATGTGACCATTCAGTTACGATCAGTTCCAGCTGATTTCTTTATTCATCAATGACTTCAGCATCATGACAAATAATGACGTTGTCAGAGCAAAAGTCTGCCTGTCCATCATTTTGCTACAAAAATGCAAAAAAGAAAGAAAAAAAAATGTAGATGGTCTGCATTTACAAGTAAATATATTGCACAAAAAATGAAGGGGAAACAGTATGTGCCATTAGAAAGAAAAAAAAAATCCAGTCTCACACCTGCGATTGGGACCCATCCACATATCACGAGTATGATATACATAAACTCCTAACTTTACTATTTTACAGTACATATACAATCTTGAAACTAATACCAGCACTGAGGTATGCATCTCCCCCCTCCCCAATGCCATATGTTCTACAAATACTCAACAAATTTGATCTACAGCTGTACAAAACCTAGTTTAAAATCACAAGGCATTTTGATGCAAGTTTTAATTTAAACTTAATCCTTAAACCAGGACTCCCTTGCATGCTTAAAACAAATGATAAAGGGAAGAAGTGCCTGAAACTCACTGAGTGCCCAGTAAGAACATTCCCTTTTTAACTGTACAAAAATATGCCTGAAAATAGTTTGCTTTCTTTTAAAAAGATGAGGTCTGTTATGTATCAAAATGCTTCCTCTAACACCTGCAACTCTAAGGAGGTTTAGGCTGCTTAAGTTTCAAACCAGTAGGTAAACAGAATCAGTAAAAAAAAAAAAAAAAAAAAAAAAAAAAAAAGGTTTTAAAAGAAAAAGTTCCGGCATTTAGAAATGACTAAACGTTTGAAAGAAACGTCCTGAACAATATTAGTTCACAGATTTGCTTTGAGTCAGTCCACAGTCTTTACATTTTCAGCTCCCTGCAGTTAGAAAGAGGGTATAAGATGCATAGAAGTTCTCAGATTTTCCCTTTGTGGTCCGCTTTAGTTGAACAGTAATTGTAGACCTACAGAAAAATCCATAAAACCCTGTCATGCTGCCAGAAAAAAAACGTCTGCAGACTTTTTTCTTTTTTTGCTACAGTACCAGCTTCATGAGCATCTAACTCCTCAAACCTCTCCCCGCCTATGGCAAGCCATTTTAACATTTATTCCTTTAAAGTAACCAGTATCTTATTGTTTTGTTGCTAGTATTTATTTAATTACTAGTAAGTAATCCAATACTGACTAGTATCTATTTCACAACTATTCATTAAATAATTGTACTTATTACTAATACGTATTCATTTACTACTGGTTTTTATTAAGTACAGTACTTTTTATTTAGTGAATATTCCAGTTTTCCTAGTATTAAAAAACATTGAAAATACACTAGTTCCTATTTGTTAGACACTTGTGTTAATTTCAACTGTTAGCATTTTGAATTGAACTAAAATAAGCTATTCTGAATACTTACGCCACGTAAACTAGTGTAACAAGTGAGGTAAGAAATGTTGAATGTTGAATTCAGCACATGAATAAGTACTAGAAACTAAAAAAGAAATAAACACTAGTCACATTTGGATTACTCACTTGTAATTAAATAATTGATACAACAGAAGCATAGATCCTAAATAGTTTAAAGAAGTAAATGTTTAAGAGGCTTGCCATACTCGCCTCCTTCCCAAAGCCTCTATAGGTGGACCACCAGAGGAAGGCAGGGGAAAGAAATACGTACAGAACAGAGCATTATACCTCTCCCGTGTGTTATTACTTGGGACGTGTCCTATTTAGTATGTAAAAACCAAGTCAGAAAAGTTCGCTTCGAGCCAGTCCCCGGCGATCATTTCGCTGAGCTCAGGCGTGCAATAGTCTGGAAATTCAAAGTGGGAGCCCAGGCTTCCCTCGCTAAAAGACTCCAACTCCTTATCCACCAGAGAGAGGGAGAGATTCCCTGGGTTCGGGTTGCCCAGCTCCGAGCTTTGCGCGGAGGAGGCGAAGTTCAAACTGAAGTCAAAAAGCAAGTCGTCCGCGTCTTCGCTAGAGCTGGAAGACGTGGAAACTGACCTAGAGGATGCTGGTGAGACAGATGCGGGATACATTGTGCTCTGCTTGGTTATGTTTTTGAAGTTGTAGAAGAGTCTGTTGTTCCGGACCTCCTCGTACATGCTGGCGCCCTCGGACTCTGTAGACGAGCTCAAAGTTGGGCTGGCGGGAACTTTTGCTACATTGTAGACGGGGATCGGATCCTCTTCCTCCTCCTTCACCCTGACCCGAGAGTCCTCCTCGGAGTCGATGTCGTCGTCTTCATCCGTGAATTCACTTTTAATGACAGTCTTTGAAACTTTCATGCTCTTAAACGCGTACTCATCTCCGTAGCAGTGAGATGATTTGCTTCCCGTCTTGTTCGTTTTCAGTTTGGGACATTTCTTGGAGGTCTTGGATATTTTGTTGCAGGACTTCTCCGGAGATGGGGCTGAGAGTTTGGAGGAACTGTCCAGCTTTGGTTTCTTCTTGGGTCTGTATTTGTAGTCAGGATAATCAGCCATGTGTTTCAATCGGAGTCTTTCGGCTTCCCTGATGAAAGGTATCTTTTCGCTGTCCTTCAGCATTTTCCAGCGCTTGCCCAAGCGTTTGGAGATCTCGGCGTTGTGCATGTCTGGAGATTGCTCCATGATCTTTCTCCGCTCGATTTTAGACCACACCATAAACGCGTTCATCGGTCGCTTTATGTGTCCGGTCGCTGTCTTGCACCAGTCTGGGTTTATCGAGACCATGAATTCACTTTCGTCGGAGTCTGTGGCTTCTCTGGACATGCTGTCCGTTTCGCTGTTGTCCGTTTTCTGCACCATGGTGCCGTTGCCGTGTGTCCAAAATATCACCCGCGTGCGTCTGCTCTCTGCGCCTTAGAGGTTCACCCACTCTTTCCAGAGTTACAAGCCGCCTTCTTAACTACTTCTTGGCTTTTTCATGTACATGACATCATGTGTAGCGCTCCAATCACATCCACTCCACTCCGCCCTACAGACTCCATGCAGCGCGCTTTAACCCTTAGCGCGCTCCCGTCTGGACCCACGCTGTGCGAGACGCGCATATCACTAGATAAACGGAACGGGAATGTGAGTGTCAACACATAAACAAGCGAAACCAAACAAACCGCTCACACTTAATCTGTTTCAGAATCCTTTATGATGTGAGACTATATAGGAGTGAGTTTTGTGTTATGGAAACATTTGTGTATGCTATGGAAGCGGTTTTCTCTCATCATTCAGACTCTCTCTAAATAAAAGACTGAAGGTGGCGCTTGGACACTGTTCCTGTGTTTCTATATGGGCGAATCTTCAATTAGGGGGAAATGTTCAGTCTTCTGGGATGGTTTTATAGGAAGAAAAGCTTTTTAATAAAACAATCATTCTAGGATAGATTATAACCACAATTTTATCTATTTAATTAGCTGAAAAAAAATAAGCGTGTTGAAATGTTAGATTATCAGGGCTTGTTCCCAGACATTACTATAACTTCCCATCAATAATGTGATAAAAAAAACCTATGTATTTATTTCAGTTGGTATTTGGCATACAGCTGTCGTTGCAATCACAGTTTTATGGTTTATGTACGAAGAAAATAAGAAGCAAGAAAGTTCAAGGCTAAACTAAAATAAAAAATAAAATAAAAAATCATTACCATTCCACATCATATCAATAATCCAAACTAGCATACATTACACCACTTGATGGATGGTTGTTCAAGGCCACAATCGGATTTGTATTAAATATTTTAGCATAGAAGAAATATTGTTTGAATTACATAATTCATTTTTTAAGATTACAAGTTATTAAAGAATAATCCTTATATGTATCTGCATAGAGTATACAGTTTTATTGAATAAAAAAGTGATAACATCTACTACTTTTTTTGGGTGTGTGTCATAATTTAGCATTTTATTCTAATTTGTCATTTAATTGGGATATAGAACTGGTGGTTCTATAATAATGATTACAGTATTTAATTTTAAAATGTATGTCTGCATTTAATGATATTTATTCTCCATCATTGTAAAAAGTGTGTATAAAAAAAAAAAAACAGAGCACATTTAACAGAGCACTTGTGCTTGTCTACAGTGTCTTATTTCTGCCAGGGAATACATTCATTTTCAGTTTTCTCAGCAAAAGGGGAAAAAGTAAATGGCAGTTCTTGATGTGCTTCATTCAAAGCCAACAGATCCCTTTTCCTGCCCACTGTGGTTAGCAGTCAGTAATGTTACTTGAAACTATGCATCTGCCAAGGCTTCCTGTTTTCTGTCCCCTAGAGGGCAATCACTAGCCCTTCAGAGACCTTACATCACCCTCACCTCTGATGATGGAAGAAACTGCCCTGAGCACTGGACATGTGACTATAGTTTTGCCTAAAAAGGTAAGGCTTGAGGTAAGACAAGCACAAATGACAAGAAGCAATCCGCTGCCTGCATCTCTCTCGCAGTGACCTCCCCCCCACTCAGTCATATTTATTCAATCCTTCATTAGAAAAAAATCTCAAGGTCATACATTTGACATACATACAGGAAACATATACACTCTGAGGCCAAGTCATTCTCCTCTGCTATTGGACGAGAAGAAATGTTGAATGAACAAGTATCTATGGATGCGGTCTGCTCTCTTGCTGTGGTTCGTTTTGTGTTACATCATCGTTCTTGTGATAGGCTCACAAACAGAGGTGAATCAGAGCCTCTAGTGAGGTGCCGCTCATTAGCATGGCTCGTTAAGGGCTGTGAATGAGGTGAGAGTGTCAGCCACTGCAGAGGTGTGAGTCATCCTGAAAAAGGGAGGGTCTCTGTGCAGGGAAATCTGAGACATCCTCTCTCCCCTGACTGCTGCACAGAACACACACACACACACACACACACAAATGCATATATATATATATATATTCTATCATGACAGTAATGTTCTATTGATTACTGTTGTAATATACCTAATGATATTTTCTCCCCCTAAACTTAACTCTCACAGTAACCTTTTTGCATTTTTACATTTTCATTAAAACATTATTTCCCATGTTTATTAGACTGTTTTCTATGTGGGGACCACTGATGTGTGATTTGATTAAGTAAGGTTTTACTATCCTTCTGGGACATTTTTGTCCCCACAAAGCAGATAAAACCTGATCAAAACAGACATAAATGCGCACACAGTACAAGTACCAGAAGGAATAGGTATAAGTCGACAAGAAAAGCATTGGTGGTCTTTGGTGTTGCTGTCCACATGTGCATCCTATTATTTGCTTTTGAAACTCGCACTGTTCTTCCAAAATAAATATATGAGTTGAAATATTGTGCTGAATAGGAGCATTATTATTATGACTGGCTGTATGACAACCTGCTTTGCTTCAGCAGAACCTCTTTAAAATATTCATTGTGTATTAGCAATAAAGTAAAGAGGGTAACACTTTATTTTTATGGTCCATTTTAGACATTCTATAATTATATAAGTAACTGTGCAACTAAATGTCAACTATGCCACTCATTAGAGTATTAATAGACAGTCTGCTTAATATCTGCTATCTCTTTTTTTCCAGATGGCTCCCCAAAAGACATTCCACTGACTATAAGTAACCTTGCAACTACATGTCAACTTTTTCTACTAACCTGGACCCTAACACCTAACCCTAACCTAACAGTCCACTAATACTCTCAACAGAGATAGTTTTCACTGCAAGTTAGATAGTAAAATGTCTAAAGTGGACCACCGAAATAAAGTAACCATAAAGGGTGTGTATATTCTGTTTAGTTGTATTTGTTCTTAACTATATTTATCCCTCATAAAATATTCCCTCAGTTATCTAAACTCTTTGAAACAGCTGTTTCTATGCAGGAGCACTGAAGCTTGGATCAATACAGAGTCAGGGTAAGGGTTATCTGATGCTGCAGATGCATGGATCCATCTCCTCTGCATAGCCTCTAGACAGGCGGGCCTCTTCTCACTGTTCTGACTGATATCTGGTGGGTTAACAATGGCTAGGAAAAAGGGTTGTTATAGGGGCCTATTGAGAGGCAAATAAAGTTCTCACTTACATAACACATTCTTGCATTCATGGAGTGGTTCTCATCTTGAAATAGTATTTTTATGCAAATAGCCTGATCACCTGATAATGATCATATGTAGTGTGGATGGTACAGATATTTGCATCCTATCAGGAGTTGCTATGACAAAGGAAACGCATCTGGATAGTGTTGTTAATGTTATCTCAGGAGTTTTAGATTGAAGCACACCCTGTACTTTGATAAGATGAACCTGTGTGGAATAAACAATCATTGATTTAAATAGGCAAATTGTATACAAAACATATAATCGTTCTAACAGTCACCATCTGCCGGATGAAAATACACTTTTAATGTAGCAACGCATTCATGTGAGAAACTACTAGGACAGTAATGAGTTTCACAAGGGATGCAATTTACTCAGCAAATCAGTATAATCTTAGCCGAAATCCAGACTTAAATAATATAATAAATAAAGTTCTTAAAGCATAATTAGAACACTATTAAAGAAGAAATATTTTAATGAACATATCTCGACATGCATTATACACTGTGTGCTATATGTAATACATTTAGATGCCAGAAAGTAACTGCTTTCTTTCTGGTCAATTTTGCTAGGCCCTGTGAAGAATGAATAGTAGCGCTGTGCATTTACCCTTGTTGGCAAGTAACTCAAAGTAGTGACACTACTAACTGAACTAAACCTTTTAGTAGCATGCCAGTGGCTTAGTTTTACATAACACAGTTCTAAATTAGAACTTCTAATGTCCAAAATATATTGTCCTCTACTGGAAGGATAAAATCAATTCATTATGTAAACAAACTAATAAATAAAAAAACGGAATAAAATAAAAATCTCAAAGTCAGAGTCCAAGCACAGCAGAGTCTACTCATTTGAAACAAAATATTTTGTTAAATTATCCTGTTCATTATTAGTTTTTATACAGTTAGGCCTATATCAATTAGAGTGTATTGTAAGCTCTAATTTAGAATGCTCATTTGTTTAAAAACTTTCCTTGTGCCAGAAAATCGAAAATCTATAACCGATGAAATTATATCATCTGTATGATATGTATTAAATGCCCCTGTAAGTATAGCTTCAATATAGTCTATAACCCTATTAGCTTGTAGCATATTTTCAAAAGATTACCTAGCTTGATAATCTACACACAATTTAAAGTTTTTTTTCAACACTGACATAAAGTTATTGGTTCAAACTGTAATTGTCACAAACCAATATTAATGTGGCTTTAGGGTGTCAAACTTCTTTCACCCCCTCAAGGTTCTGATGTTTATCAGACATTTGACACCTAAGTACTTGTCATTAATGTAAACAGCTAACGACTGACACTTCTCTGGAATGTCTATCACATGACACACTAATACAATCAACCGCCCCCGAGTCTACCCCTAAAAAAAGTGCACCACTGTATACTAAAACACCCCAGAAGACTGTTCACAACCCCTGAATTTCTCAAATTAAGCTACAAATAGGTGAAACGAGTGCCAAATAAAACTAGCTCCGATAGGTGTATGAATTTCAGTAGCAGCCACAATCTGAGATCCAACCACTGAAATTCACAGAGAAAACAAGTCAAAGCTTCTGTTTCAGCTCACCACCTCGCTTTACACCAGGGCGCTGGAAACGTGGGAATGCTTTGCTTGGCCGTAATGATGTCATCACCTTGCTTTCAAAGGCCCCTGGCGTCTTGACATGGCAACATTTTACCTGTTGTCATTTCTATGTCCACGCTCCCAGCCTGCCTGAGTGTGCCACTGCATTCAGGGAAACATTTTCACTGTACAACTACCTCCTGAGTGTCTTGGGCTAATAAACATGGTCTGAGAGAGCCCTCGGGGCCGACGAGGCCGGGTAATGAGAGTATGTTTAGTCTGGGGAAGCTGGGACAAATTCTGATGGATTGCATGGCCACGGCTTAACCTCCTCTAATACATACTAAAGTACAGAGAGAGTGAGTTCTGCACACTTTCACTTTTTCAAATGCTACTTGGGAAATGGATGAAATCAGGTTCCAAGATACTCTCATGATTTTTGAAGTAAGACGTATATGCGACGGAAGGCTGAAATGAAAATAGCCTATGCTGCCAAAGAGATCTCGCCAAGCAAAAAGCACAATAAATCAAGGCTTTTCTCACTTCATTGTCAAAGTGCATGTTTAGTGAAATGGTCTGCTGTGTCCAACAAGCACGAACTTGCTCTTCCATGTAAATAGAAAGAAAATGATGAGCTCTGATGGAGTCAGGGTGTATGGTTAGTCACCCTCAGACGTATCCTGCACTCTGAAGTTTCCGTTTATGATCTTTGCACCACAAGCCCAATTGTGACAGTTCAAAGACGCCTTGCAGAATACATAGCCCTTGGGCTCAGCAGTCTTATTGAGAGAACTCACCCTATATAATTAGCAGCTTTACATAATCCAAAATTAAAGGTTAGATTTACTTAAAATATGATATGTTTCTCATGATACAAGTACTAAATTACTTTAAAAATTATCATCAGAACATCTCAAAAACTTAGGATCTGGTCTAATAAGTTAACTCGCACAGCTCCCTGTTGGCAAACTATTCAACAAATGTCTATTATAATTATTATTATTTTTATTTATTTTTTGACAAAGCTTAAGCTAACTGTTGTAACCCAGAGATCCTGCACTGTCATTAATTCAAAATGCCTTTAAAAATATACTTTTCATCCCCAAACAATATTGTTTTGACAATAAACAGCATTATATTTTATTTGCATAGCTTTGACAGGCCATAACCCACAATGACCACAACGTGTATATAAGGAAAGTTTTAAATTGAGTGTAATTTTTGTGGAAGTGTTATTGCTGGGTGCTGTAGTGCTGTCTAATTAAAATGTGTGGCTAAACTGCAAGTGCACAAAAAGGACAAGGCATAAGAACCATGTTTAGTTTACAAGGAGACAAAAACATATACATAAAACTGCGTTTTACATGTAATCTGTAATTTACTGCAAAATTTGAATTCTTCGAAATAGAAGTTGTAGTGGGCTATAAAAGGGTCTCCATTGCAATTGCTATTTTATGAGTGTTATTTAAATAGATGACTAGTTAGATCACTCTTGTATCACTGAAAGCATTAGGTGGAAAAGCGGTGGGGGAAAAAAACGCCTTATCTGTGATATTTAAATTAAAGAATAGTTAGTCAAAGTGGGGGTGGTGGGACAGAATTGGCTTCCTATTTCTACTTTTCCCACCTGGTGCTCAGGCAGTAAAATGTCAATAAACTAAAAAAGAAGAAACACAATTTCTTTAAAAAAAATATAGCTTCCTGCCCTAGTTACTTCACTTTCAAATGGAAACACATTAGAAGGTATGTAAAGCAGACATCTTTAAAAAAAAAAAAAAAAAAAAACAAGAACAAGGGAAAAGGGATCAGCTTCAGCACTTTTGATCATTCTGAGAAGCAAGGGCGGAAATTGTTTAAAAGTGAGCGTGTTTTCACAGTAAATCTGTTCAATGTGGCCATGACTCTGTTTAATAGAGTAATGACCCAGGAGCTTTTAGTTGGTGCTGGCAGCTGTCTTCCTGGAAAAAAAAGCCAATAAACATCTGCACCAAAGAAATCTTTGAGTTTTCATTTGCTTATTATCCGGGTTTTGCTCAGAACTTTTTTTAAGCATGTGGGAATGTTCTTCTGATTGAGAGACACATGTCTCCAGGCCGTAGTTAGGTGATAATGTGTTTTTCTGTGGCACTTTCCACGAACAGGGTTAAAAAAATGTGTCCTACTTTTTAAAAAAAGCACTTTTAGGGCACAAGTCCCATGTGTTCATAGTTTATCTAACTATTAGATATGTTAGATTTTTTTTTTAATAATATATAATTAACCTAGCAAGAAAGTTTTAAATATATATTGGACCCTTTCTGCAGCACTTTGTGAATAAATAGCTTTCTCAATACACAAATTCTAGTGTTGACTACATTCGTCAAGTTCAACCATGTTACCAAAGTTATTGTAATAGAAACTGTTAAATAAATATTTTCAGTAATTTCTGGGTTTATGAATAACTAATAAGCAACATTTGGTCCATTTCCCAAACTAGCAAGCCCATAATGTAATTTATAGTAATTTAGGCTAAATGTTAAACACTGTTATTCATATTTAATGTATGTATGTGCGTGTGTGTGTGTGTGTGTGTGTGTGTGTGTGTGTGTGTGTGTGTGTGTGTGTGTGTGTGTGTGTGTGTGTGTGTGTGTGTGTGTGTGTGTGTGTGTGTTGGATGGATGGATGGATGGATGGATGGATGGAAAGACAAAGAAATAAATATTGGATAAAAAATAACATCATAAACTATTTGGTTTTAAGCACCAAAAACTGAAAACCTCATTATGAATAGATTATGAAAACCTCATTATGAACCTCAAATGAATAGAACAGATAAATAAAATAGCTCATATAATATAGTTGATGGTTGTTAATCAACAGTTTCTAAAGGTTAAATACCTCATTGCACTGACCATTTGTTCAAAAAGAAAATGACTTAGTTTCAAACCGTGTTTTGTACCCTACTAATGAAAGGTGCTCTGTAAATTTAAAAGTAATTACAGCTTTAAAAATCACTGTGTTGACTCATCTTTCAAAGCAAACTCAATTTGTTTCTCATTATTTTGAGATATCGATCTAGATTTATGACTTTAATGTAAGATGTAAACCATCAGAACACAATTTTCAGTTCGATTAAATCTGCCTGCCACTCCTACAGCATTCTCAGGAGACAAAGACGAGACTTGGCTATTTTTGTTAGGACAGCATTACCCTTCTTATGAAACGACAACTGTGATCATTTAAACAAAAAGCAAACAAAGTCAAAGCCATTAAAAACTCTGACCTAAAAGCAGAGCGACAGAAGGAAAGTCAAACAGTGAAATCACCTCAACACAACTTGCACACCACTACATTACATAGCCAACAGTGTCCCATAATGTCTTGCCCTGAAAGTTCAATACATCAGAACTTGCAAAGAAAGAAGTCAGAGGACATAACATGACTAAGTATTCACCAAACATAATATTTAAATTCTTTTCTGTAGGAGAGGTTATTAAAATCTTTTTGTTCGCCGATTATTAGGGGTACACCCGAGGTTATCTTTGCTGACGGTAGCCATAAAGTCAGTCATGAGAATTCACAGGGTCATGGAGACATTTGACAGACAGCTCTCTTTCCTTATTATTCCACCAGAACAGATAAATGGAGTCCTGTACTTGCAATGAAAAACACAATAATCATTCTGTTTCACTAGCAGGTCATCAGCCACCGGCAATATTCATCTCTCAGCCGAGTAATAAAGTGTAGAGGTCACCCAAAGAGGGACAATGACCACTGCCGTGAGATTGATGGTCCAGAAAAGGCCAGCAAAATCCCAGCTAAATCAAAGCGATTTCATGTTAATGAAATCCCATGCCCATACACTGTAAATCATCTATGAACTAATCTATTAGTGATAATGAATTCACATTGGCAGTTTAACCTTACTTTTGCAATTCATTATTTTTGAGATTAACAAGGGATAGAATCTAAGTGAAGTGTCTGTGGGGAATTATGTCTGGAGGCTGCATTGTCAATCAAAGATTGTGTTCTCAATGTCTTCCATTAAACGAGAGGAATTAAATAAGACTTTCTTTGAAGCCGACAGCTTTCCTATTTAATGCCATCGCTACTTTCCCCAAGACAGTTAACTCTTCATTACCCAAATTAAAGGCATCCATCTTGCTCACAGCTGCCATATTGGCTTGACCTCTGCCTGTCACAACTTTCATGAAAGATGGTGAGTGATGAATGACTAGCTCCGATCCCGTCACCCCAAACCCAACTGAGTGTCCAACTCCCTCCAATCCATTTATCTCTAGAGGCCGTGCCACAGGCCTGCTTTTAACAATGAGCGGTAAGATCCCTAATTGACTTTTATAGAAACGATTTTAATTATATGCCTGGCAGCTTTCTGAGAGTTCATAAAGATTGCCTAAAGCTTTTAACTCTGATCTGATGGAATCTCATCAGTTATAGTACAATGAAATGTGCTATTTTGATTTGAGGGAGGATTTCCCCTTCAAAAAGGTTCAGATTTGAACGCATACTTTTTAAACAACGCGACTAGTGGTAGACCAGGCAGTGGGGATGATATAAATAGAACGGTTTAATTTGAGACGGACAGGGAAAATAAAGTGGATGGAGTAGCTGATGCCTCTGATGTTATTGGTTCCTGGTTCAAGATGAAGGTTTTCCTGATTTTTACAACCCAAGAAACTGCAGTGGAAACATGTGGAACAGTTCCAGATCGGGCACCGCTCTGGCACAATCCCCAGAACCCTGTCTCAGGAAAAATAGGATAACTCATTAGCTGCCTTTTTTGTCAGTTTAAAATATAGACAACCTTGTCAGTGGATAATAAACAATTTCTTCTTATTTCCATTTAGTTTCAGTTTATATAGTGAATTTTAAGCTTTTACATTTTTTTATTATATTTTAAAATACATGACCTTGTCGGCGGATAATAGACAATTTTTGCTACCATACGTTTGTTTATTTTATAAGTTTTATTATAAGAAATTTTAAATATTTACATGTTAAGTAGAAGTACTATAACTATAATTATGAACCCTTTCTCAGATAAAAAGGAATGCCTAATTAGTAAATATATATGTCAGTTATAAATAATAGAGACATCCTTGTTGATGGATAATAAACAATTATTTCAATTTAGTTTCAGCTTGTTTACAGTGTTGTGGGTTACACATTACAAATAAAGTGAGTTACGTACATAATCAGATTACTTTTTTCATGTAACTAGTAAAGTAACACATTACTTTTAAATTTACTTTTTAAAATAAGTAACGCAAGTTACTTTGTTTCCCCATTTATTGATTGACTGCATTTCCTTCAGCCTGAGGCTTATTCATTTCACTTTTGGTGTAACAGGGCCTTTAAATTTGCCAAAAGATTTGGTGATAAAAAGTAGCTAAAAAGTAATGTAACACATTACTTTTTATAAAAAGTAATTAAGTAACAGATTTAGTTACTTTTTTAGGGAGTAACGCAATATTGTAATGCATTACCTTTAAAAGTAACTTTCCCCAACACTGTATATATATAAACACATCACATTGTTTGTTTATTTTTTACATTACATTTTTAATATTATTTATATTTATATTTTAAATATTTAAATGTGTCAAACGTATAATTAAATATAATTATAGTATATATAAAAATTTATTTCAAATATTGTGCAGAACACACATTTCATTTCATTTGAGCAATTTGTATATCTTTTTTGATGTCATTAAACTGTTTTATAAATACTGATCATCAGCCTGTTATAGTTCCAGCATTGAAAATTGTGAAGCCCATATCCCCTGACCCCTAAACAGGACTCATTTGACTATAACTTCTTTTCTCAATGTTATACTGTCCACCTTGTCTCAATGCCCCCTGACCTTTCGTTCCCATGTTCCTTCATAGCCAGAGACAGCTCGCTCTCCAGACACACCTTACTTCCTGAGGAGAAAATTACTCCTTCCTGAGAAAGATGTATCGTGCTCTTTGGAATGTGCGGGAGCAGACAGGTACCAACGGAGAGGGCACATCACCCGAGATGTAATGCTGCTCTGGGTTCTTCCGTTCTCCTGCCAAGCTCCCGCTCGTACCTGTCAGGGGGTCATTGGGAGCGCGCTCAGTACACACAATGAAGGTATGTATGACCTTAGTGACAGGTGCTGCGGAGAGAGAAAGAGAGGGAGAAACAATGAACCGGGAGAGAGAGAAAGATATAAAACACTACGTATAAAAAAAGAATAGTTATCTCTACAGTCAGCTGTGGCAGGGGATTCTCTGAGTCTGAAACAATGAGCTCATCCAGCGCAACAGACTCATCCTGACCGTTTCTGTAACAGCTCACTCAGGATTATGACTTAATCAGAGCAGCTTATAGTGCTTAGGTAATTATTTAATCAAAGCTGGACATGCCAATACAGCAGTACGGCAGATTAATTAGGTATAGAGGTGACTTCACCTCCGTCTCTCTCTCTCTCTCTCTCTCTCTCTCTCTCTCTCTCTCTCTCTCTCTCTCTCTCTCTGTGGAGCTGCATCTCAGGCGACTGGATGAGATTGCATCAGAGATGTGCAATACTTCAACTTCAGCAGGGAGCAAAATCAACACAGCGACAAAATCTGTCATGTGAAAAATATATATATAGATATATTAGACAATGCTTAATTATAAATTTTAACACACAGTGAGTTCCAAGCCTCTGCCCACTCACAATAACAGAATCGATTTTTAAATTATTTAATTTAGTTTTAATTAATTATTTTATTGATTAACACCATATGTGCAAATACAAAAATATACCGTTCAAAAGTTTTAGGTCAGTAAGATTTTTTAAATAAACTAATACTTTTATTTAGCAAGGATGCATTATCTTGCTTAGAAATGACATTCAAGACATTTATTATGTTACTAAATATTTCTGTTTCAAATAAATGCTGTTCTTTGGAGCTTTCGGTTCATCAAAGATTCTAACAAAAAATGCATCACGGTTTCCACAAAAATATTAAGAAGCACAATAATAAGAAATGTTTCTTGAACACCAAATCAACAGGTTAAAATTATTTCTCAGCTTTACAATCAGATGAATACATTATATGTACAAAATATATTAAGGTAGAAATCCGCTATTTTAAATCATAATAATAACATTTCACAATATTAATGTTTTCCTGTATTTTTGTTGAAATAAATGCAAACTTGGCGAACATAAGAGACTTCTTTAAAATATTATATCTACATATATATATATATATATATATATATATATATATATATATATATATATATATATATATATAT
This sequence comes from Abramis brama, assembly GCF_963993115.1. NCBI lineage: Eukaryota > Metazoa > Chordata > Actinopteri > Cypriniformes > Leuciscidae > Abramis > Abramis brama. The sequence continues at coordinate 26,569,087 of NC_139983.1, forward strand.
ATGTGTGTGTGTATATATATATATATATATATATATATATATATATATATATATATATATACATACATACACAAAAAAATTAAATTATATATATATACACACAAAAAAAAAAATATATATACATATACATACATAATTCACTGGATATTGCTGTACATTGTGTGGAGGCTTATATGTTCCAGACATGTTAAGATCTGGTGTTCAAGCAGTACATTTTGTCAATCCTCTCTCCCTTTGATTTCCAGTTCTTTCAATAAAAACGTGGCAAAAAAAAAAAAAAACAGTGAAACAGTTTGGCCTGAAAAACTTCCTCTCCTCTGAGGTTTGACAGCAATGGTTGTGTCATGATTTATAGTTACTGTGCATGTCATTGTGTTGAGTGGGGTTAGGCCAGTCGCAGCTTGGCAAGCGCATATGACTCAGTCGACTCATCCTGACTAACCTGCTATTAGTCACATGCAGCCTGTCTGCAGATGAAAGCTGAGGAAAGACTCGGTCCCGGCTGATCCTTATCTAGCTGATTAGGGATTCCTGACAGCTTTGACACTGAAACTCGGCGCAAAATGTGATTCAGATAAAAGAATGATGAATGCGGCTGCTGTATCTCAGCTTTGGTTCCGGAGGATTCCGCAGTGGAGACAACCCTCTAAATTTCCATGATTAATGACAACCGCGTGATGTGGACAATGAGAAGTATCACAACACCTTGGGAGGCAACTGGAAAAGACAAAATATATAAAAGCGACATGAAGGAATCATTTCTGTTTAAAGATAGACTTGTGACCTTCCTGTTCATGGTTCACCACCCAAACAGACACGGAGTAACTTCAAATGTCTTCACCTTGTGCAGTAAAAGCCCATGATCAATCATTAGTGAATCCCAGAATGCACCAGCACATGGCTGGGCGGTATGAGCATATAGTAGAGATTGTGCCATACCATTTATTACAATGTTACTACTTAACATTATTTATTTTATTTTAGGTAATGAAAATTCTCACAACAGTGTCATTTTTATCTATTGTGTCTAATAACATACTGTGATAGAAAAAACAAAAAAAAAACTCTATACCGCTACAGTGACATAAAATTACTCACACCATGATATATTATGGCCAAGGCCTAAAATGAACACTTGCCAAACCCCAAATGAGAATAAAAATAGCTGTTAGCGAGTATACGAAACTGTGTCAATTGCCAGTTGGCCATAACATTTTTATGAATTCTAACAATGCAATGTAGTGAGAACGTGAACAAACGAGAACAACGCTGTGCGCAAATATCTGAAGCGCACTCCCAGAAAGCTGCATCTCCGACAGCACGCGAATACTGAATTGAGTTCTCTTTCACATCTTCTTGTGCTTGAACAGACAAATTCAAACTTAATTTGGTCAAAAATGCCAGTCTCAACAAGTATCCTAGTAAACATTGTCAGTTATGTCTTAAGTGAATGTAAACAGTTGAGAAAGAAAGTGCATGTGTACAGTATCGGTAAATTAGAGTCTTAAATATACAGGTCTTAAAGTGACAGAAGCCTAATAAACCTGCTGCCATCTGTTTTTAATGTTAATCAAACAACAAAGGACAAAGAGAAAATCACTCACTGCTCTTGACTGAATAACTTTTGTACCTTTAATAAGAATTAATCTAAATTTAATTTATACCCTATCTGAAAAACCTACAGTACCTGAAAAGCACAGTTTATTTCATTTGTATCTTTGTTCTATTGTTTTTATTTGTGCTATTGCTTGTAATTTGATTATTTGTTCTTATTTGACTGTGTACTTGTATTTAATCATGTTTTACAAATTTATAGTTGGACTAGTGGTATTAGAATTGGAACAGATTGGAATAAATTGGAACAGAGAATATTTTTGGTGACATTTGGTTTCATGGCCAGTAAAAAAATGGCCATTGGCAGGTGTGACAAAAAGTTAGATTTAGGCCCTGATTATGGAAATTCCTCCCACTTCTACTTGAAGATGTTTAGCTTTCACACACATGGTGATCAGGCCCACTAGGGTGGGTGGAGGTTAGCAGTGGTGGCGTCTGTAGGGAGGGTTGAAGGAACGGGAGCCCTGTGGCAGATGGTGGGGCTGGGGGACAAAGCCTCCCTGCATTCAGCTGGATCTGGACGATACGGGGCATGGATGAAATATGCTGGCAAGAATCCACGTCCTTCAGCTTACACACATACACACTCTGACACCAACACACTGCGGTGAGCTCTCAGCATGGGGGGTCTGCCAGACAGGGATCAAAACAACAGTCAAGACAGAGGCACAGAATGACACAGGAGGTGAGGGGTCTGAGGGAACACGGCAACTGTTGATTTCAAACGCCTGCTTTTTAACATGTCAGTCATGCTAAATTATGATTGGAACAGACTCAAAGCTTCCTTATTGGAATGAGCTCAAGAATAAACCAAGAGATATTGTTCAGCAAGAATTGAACAAACTCCCTTCACCCCTATTAACTTCTACCACTCTCATAACTGTTCATTTTAATTCTAATTCACGTTTCATTTAACAAATGCAAATTCTGTCATAATGTATTCACCCCAGTATCATTTTAGTGTAAACAATATGCTATTATAGTTATTTGTTAAAGGGTTAGTTCACCCAAAAATGAAAACTCTGTCATTAATTACTCACCCTCATGTCGTTCCAAACTTGTAAGACTTTCGTTCATCTTCGGAACACAAATCAAGATCTATTTGATGAAATCTAAGAGATTTCTGTCCCTCCATTGACAGCCACGCAACTGACACTTTGATGCTTCAAAAAGTTCATAAAGAGATCGTAAAAATAATCCAAATGAATTAAGTGGTTTAGTTCACATTTTCTGAAAAGACTCCATCGCTTTATATGATAAACAGATTGAATTTAGGCTTTTATTTGCATATAAACATTGATCAGCGAACATAAACAAAAGCTCAAATGAACCTGCTTTATGCGTGAGAACAAACCTCATTGGTTCTTGTTGAAGCTCAAATTGCTGCGTAACATGAGAATAAACCTCATTGGTTCTTGCTGAAGCTCAAACGTGCTGCGTAACACAAGAATGAACCTCATTGGTTCTTTCTGAAGCTCAAACTGCTGCGTAACACGAGAATTAACCTCTTTGTTTCTCACACATCAAGCGAACATGCTTGAGCTTCCATTTATCACAACTGATGTGTGAGTTGATGAATGTTTATATGTGAATAAAAGCCTAAATTCAATCTGTTCATCATATAAAGCGATCGTGTCTCTTCAGAAAATTTTGGACAAAACCATTCAATTCATTTGGATTAGTTTTACGATGTCTTTATGAATGTTTTGAAGCGTCAAATTTGCGTAGCTGTCTATGGAGGGACAGAAATCTCTCAGATTTCATCAAAAATCTTAATTTGTGTTCCGAAGATGAACGAAAGTTACGGGTTTGGAACAACATGAGGGTGAGTAATTAATGACACAATTTCCATTTGTGGGTGAATATTTTGAAATCGATTTTATTTTTATATATTTTGTTTTCACTTAAATTTCTTTAAAGTTTCAGTAATTTTGTTGTGTTTTTTTTCTATGGAAGAAAGAAAGTCATACAGGTTTGTAACAACATGTGGGTTTATAAATAATGGCTAACTTTTCAATTTTGGGTGAACGAGACCTTTATGTTTGGAATATTCCCTTGCCTTTCTCCTATTTTTGGAGGAACAGAATATCCTTGAGTCTGAATCTGCTGCTGAGATGTTCGATGCTAAACCTTTCACTCAAATATGAAGCTAATAAAGAATGCTTGTTTTAACTCTTCAAACAGGTGTTCACAGCAAAACTATCCCCAGAGGAGAGATATTCAAAGAGAAAGGGGATGTGTAAGGCTTTGAAAAACCACAGAGAGGAAAAGATGGGTAAAACATCAAAGCTCTGGCAGGATGAATCAGAATCTGCTTCAGAACACCTCTCTGCTTGTAATAATTCAAAATTTAAAATATCAACAAAACAGAAACATGCAGTATCAGTGTAACATTTGTGCTGCAAGGGATTTACACACATTTCTGCTGTTCTCTATCAGCGATCTGGATACCAGCAAGATTCAATACAGATCTGATATTGGCATCAGCCTTAAAGGGAAAATCACGTCTCAACTTATTACCCATTTGTTTATACAGAACATGTAAAGCCATATGGATTATGACAACTTAAATTCGGTCAGTTCCATGGGTTAGGGTCAATTTCTGCAGTCTGGTTTACAGCTCAGTTTAGCTCAATTCCTGCAGCTCAACTGGTTGAGAATAGCGCTAGCAAGCCAAGGTCACGGGATTCCCAGGGAATACACATACTGGCAAGATGTTTGCATTAAAAATACATTGTAAGCTGCTGTGGATCAAATGTAAGAGTGTTTCTACAACTATGGCTCTCTCCTAAAACACATTTTTTCACAATTTCATTAGTTTAATTTGTGTACTAAGAAAGCAACACTGTATTAACACATGCATTGTGTTTGTTTGTGTGTGTGTGTGTGTGTTTTATTCTGAAAGCCACAAACGTTTCAACCATTCCATATTGTGTTTAATAGCATTGTTTGGAGGAAATGCCATTTTAAACTTTTTTTTTTTTTTTTGTGCTACTTTTACATGCAGCTACTTTGGCTTGATTGGAAATGATGCACAATAAAAAAAAAAAAAAAAATATATATATATATATATATATAACTTCCCACCAAAATAATTGAAGTAAGCTATATTTATTTCACTATTTGTGAAATGATCAATATTTTTAGGATATATTTTAAGGTAACATTTTATTTTAGACATTCTGTTGACTCTACACTGTAAAAACAAGTTATGACAACATATGTTTTTGCAAGTTATACAAGATTCAGCTAATTTTTCCTGTAATTTCAGTTGAAATGACTTAAACATCCAAGTTGACTGTACTTAAAAATTTAGGGCTGCACATTATTTTTACAGGAATGTTGCATCTACATGTCATCTAACTCTCATTAGAGTATTAGTAGACTGTTTGCTAAATCTTTACTGTGATGGTCTCCCAGCAGACATTCTACTGACTATACTATACTGACAACTTTGCAACTACATGTCAACTTATTCTACTAACCCAAACACCTACTCAACTAATACTCTGAGAGTTAGTTGACATGTAGGTGCAGTGTTACTTAGAGTCAACAGAATGTCTAAAGGGGACATCAAAATAAAGTGCAACCAATTTTTTTTGGCCATTTGAATAGTTAAGTGTAGACACTGCAAGGGTACAAGGGTACTAGAATATGTAGCAAAATATGTGACGACAGTGTGATAAAAAGTTTCCAAGACTGTGTTAATGTCAACTTAATATAACAACAACAACAAAAACTGGGGCATGATTGTGGTTAAAGTTGAAGAAACACGTGCTGTAAATGTAAAGTTTGTCCTAAAGATGACCAAGGTTACATCACGTAAATTCAGGGTCTGCTCTACATCCAAACATGGAAGATTTTAACTGCAGCTCAGATATAAAAGCATTCAAAATTGAGTTATGATCAAGAACATTATTTAAAAAAAATATTGAGACAATGTGACCAGACAAGTACAGCAGGCTGTTATATATGTAAATGAAACCTAATCTAACAGGCATCTTGATACAAACAAAACTGGTTTCAATTTGTAGGTGTATAATTTTCACAATGAATTGAACTAATGACAGTGAAGCCACGATTTCAATTGCATGTTTGTTTGGATGCTTCGTTTGGATCTTTGTGGATTTCTTCCTGTGTCTTTTGGGCACGTGTGCTTTTGTTTGCACTTTTATTTTTAATCATTGCGCAGTTTAATGTGACATGAACAACACACAACCAGAGGTCAGCCAGTAGGTCTTGTGCCATTTCATTAAGTCTTAAAACAAGCAGGCAGCTGCAATAGGTTCACACATCAAAAGGACAAAAGCCAGGATATACATGTGTGTTTATCTCCATTCTTTACATTGAGAAATCCAGATGTCTGCAGCATGTGGTGCTTTTATTTGCCCATTAACTTGAGACACAATTAGAGCAGAACTGCAGGCCAAGGGCTTCCCGACTGCGAACTCGAGTCAAACTGTTTCAACAGGAACAAATGCACCATGAAAAATGTAACCGAGTTTAAGCCTCTGCTGCTCTTGTTTACAGACTTGCAGTATATCTCAACACATAATCCAGCGCTATTGCAATAGGTTGTTTCAAGTGCAAACATGTTTAAGCAGGACATAAGTAAATATAGCTGGTGTCGGTGTGAGGAGACGTCTGGGTCTGTGCCCTGTGAAAGGATACATTGAATGGCCTCCCCGCACAGGAATTTCTCTTATGCAACAACTCCAATTATAAGTGTGATTGGATCATTCATAACCCTGGATGCTGTTCCAGAGTTCAAAAGGGTTTGAGGAAAAATAATATGTTGCATCAACAAAAACAAACCTTTAGCAGCTCGGATAACAGTTTTAGCCATGTTGTTATTAAAAGATATGTAAACTAAATCAGTATGACACTTGACGTATTAAACACATGCCGGTTTTCTTAAAGGGCACCTATTATGCAAAATTCACTTTTACATGGTGTTTGAACATAAATGTGTGTTGGCAGTGTGTGAGCAAAACCACCCTAGAATGATAAAAATCCACCCAGTGTTTTTTTTTACAATCTCAATAAATCATAAGCACTGTCTCAGAATGAGCTGTTCTAAGATTCTATGCAATGTGACGTAGAATTGCGTTGTGAGGCACACTAGCACACACACGCAAGGTCTCTCGCTCCCTCTCTCTATACGTTCTTATCCCGGTAGATGTAGAATCAACAGCTAGATCAATGAGAAACCCTATGATTACAACGACCATCATTTGAAGTGTCACACAGTTCTTAAATTATCGTACATTATAGGATTTTTTCCATTATTGATCGTACATCGTACAGAGGTAAAAATTATCGTACAAATACGATAATTATCATACATCTGGCAACCCTGCTGAGCGCGAGCTCGTGAGGCTCCGCCCCCTGGGCCGGCAGCAGCAGTTAATTTGCATTTAAAGGGATACACACTAAAACAGCGTGTTCTGAGCACCAAAAAATGACAATTTAAACATGCTGTAAAAAATTATCTGTTGGGTATTTTGAGCTAAAACTTCACATACATACTCTGGGGACATCAGAGACTTATTTTACATCTTGTGAAAAGTAGGTGATAGGTCATAATAGGTGCCCTTTAACTCTTTCCCTGCCACTGACAAAAAATTCCGTAATTTTTGAGACAACATTTCCCCGCCATTGACCGAATGAATCTGAATCTCCTGATCAAAACACAACAAAGAAGAAGCAGAAGCAAGCGATGTAGGCATATGTAAAATAACGTGATCATCAACATTAAACAGCATACAAATCAAAACTGCCTAATGTTACCGAATGAAATGTAGACGGAGCTATAGAACTGTGCAATCTTTGGAGGAATTGATGGATGAGATCTACTCTATCTATGTTTTGACCATCATTCTGAATCACATCCAGACGAAACACGATTTTGTCAGCTTTTTGCTCAAAATGTTTTATATATATATATATATATATATATATATATATATATATATATATATATATATATATATATATATATATATATATATATATTGCATATTCAGATATTCATATATTAGATATATTAGGGGAAAAAATCTTACAAAAATTAAATAATGAAAAGTGATGCAAAAACAGCAACATAACACAAATTAAAATGTAGATTAAAAATGAAATGTTGTTCTTTTTTAACATTTTATTAATCAAATAATCTTGAAAAAAAGTATCACAGTTTCCACAAAAATATTACTCAGCACAGCTGTTTTTAACATTAAAGGTGCTCTAAGCGATGTTGGGTGATGTCACTTCTTGTTGACGTTCGAAGTATTGTCAAACAAAACGGAGCCTAGCTCGACCCTCCCTCCTCCTCCTCCTCCCGTCTCTTCTTCCCGTCCCCTCCCCCTCCCTTCTGTGCTTCCTGAAACAGAAACGGAAAATTTTCCGTGCGTTCCTTCTCCTTTACCTCTTCTTTGCTATTTGTTCATCAGAACGTTGTCTCTTTGGTCGTGTGTCAGCCATATCAAAATTCAAGAGAATATAATAACGTTAGTCGTTGTCGTTGTCTAGGACATCTCTCCTCTAGCTAACTTCTCTCTTCATGCTTCTCTCTCCTCCACTTGCACACCCCCCTTCATGTGCATGCGCACTAACCCCCCAACCCCCACCCCTAAATCATTATTGCCGGTTATTGGCTGGAACACTGTTTGTTATGTTTCGTGGTCCAGACTGGGCCAGTTTGTTTTTGTTGCCATTTGTGGAGCCTGCGCTGTCTACAGAGAGTGCAGTTTTTTTACAGTGTGTTCAGGGGACAGGCAGCTAGCGGATAGTGAGGTAATGTTTGCTGTATGTGACAAAAAATGTTTCGGCTTAAAAAACGCGTGACATCGCTTAGAGCACCTTTAATAATAACAAGAAATGTTTCTTGAGCACCAAATTAGCACATTAGAAAGATTTCGGAAGGATCATGTGACACTGAAGACTGGACATCACAATTTTTTCTTCATTTGCAATATTTCACAATATTATTGTTCAACTGCTTTTTGATCAAATAAACACAGCCTCTGTGAGCACATTTCTTCCAAAAACATTAAAAAATCTTACTGACCTCAAACACATTTGGTTGTACCCTGAAATATCCCATTTCATCCAGTGATGATTGATGTTTTTTTACGCAAACTATTGGAGTTTGACGTCTGAATACTTACCTCCCTCAGTTGCAAGAGCTTGTGTGAGAGACATGTATCCTTTGAACTTGGACAGGACTGAGGCTGAGGCTAGATTTAGCCATCAGAAGCTGCCTCAGAAGAGCCATGACACCACCGGCACCCCGAAACTTTTCATCTGTCCATTTGATTACTGCCGCACACTGAAATGGTATTAAGATGAAATGTCCCCTAGAAAAAAAAGAAACTATTCTTTAAAGATATACTGCACATCATCCACCTTTCTAAACCTATCAAGAAATATGTGTGCTGGCAGTGCTTTCACAATGATTGGCGAGCATGTGAGAAGGCCACGCTCTGTGTAAAGTCTGTCACTCTGAAGTTAGCCTTCAAGACCAGAACACTTTGAAAGGGTCTATAATCTAACTTTGATCAGTGCCGTTGGGCATGGAGACTATGCTTCTCTATGAAACTATGAATGGTAGATTTATGTAATGAAATAAAGTAACAACAGTAATACTGTGAAATATTATTACAATTTAAAAATGTAATTTATTTCTCTGATGTAAAGCTGAATTTTCAGCATCATTATTCCAGTCTTCAGGGTCACATGATCCTTTAGAAATCCTTCTAATATGCTAATTTGGTCCTCAAGAAACATTTCTTATTATTATCAATGTTTACAAAAGTTGCAATGCTTAATATTTAAACAAAAATACATAAAAATATTTCAAATTGTAATAATAGTATGTTTGATCAGATAGATCAGACTTTCATTGTATGAGCTAACAGTTAAAAAATACTCTTTGATTGTCTCCTTTTGTGCTCTACAGAATTCGTACAGGTTTAAATGACACAAGAATGTCTCAATGATAACCATTTTCATGTTTGGGTGAACTATCCCTTCATGACATGAGAAATCAAATTTGCCTTGATCTTTTGACATATAAGAAGCATTTGTATCATTAAATTGCAAATTGCATAGCTTAAAACGTCCTGCTCATTATAAACAAAGCATTTATTTAAATCTTCCCCCGCCATTGACGGAATTTTCCGTCTTTCCATGTCTTCACTGTAGGGGGCGCTATGACACCTTCTGAAAGAGTGCTGCATCTCTGGATCAAATCACAGGCGAAAAAGAAGCAGAAACAAACAATATCATATGTAAGTAGATGCATATGTAAAATAATGCAATCATCAACATAAAACCGCTTATAAATAAAAACTGCTCAACGTTACTGAATGAAATGTCAACCCAGGACAAGGTATAGAACTGAGCAAGCTTTGCCGGTGTTGATGAACTCGATCTACTCCATCTATGTTTTGATCATCGTTCTGAATCCCATCCAGACATAGCCTGGAAATCCAGACCTAAATCTAAAAGATTAATGGTCTGGCGTCGACTAATGAAAATCGGCCAGCTCGAGGGGTGGCACCAAGCATGCATTTGAAAATCTCACTGCACACAATTGGATAACACTACGACCAATCACAACAATAAACCCCATACGCTTAGCTACCAACGGAGAAAACTGGTAGATTATACTCTTACCGTATCCGGTCAGCAAAACAGCAAAAACGTCCTTCTTGCAAAGGAACGATTCGAGCGGCGTCTTCTGTTCCTGTTTTAGATAAAAAGCCAAGTCTAACTCGTTCATTGTAGCGGCCAAAGCCGTTTCAAACAACTGGTATTCGTCCATAGCCATCTTGCAATGTTTACTAATGACTTCGACGTCACAGCGCTGTCGTCATCTGTTTAGCTCGCTTCTGGCCCGCCTATATCAGATAACCCGATGTGATTGGTGCAGCTCACATCGAGGGGCATATTTAAGGAGCATCATTACTCGACACCAGAGTAACTCGCTGAGCAAATTCAACTTGTGCTCTCGTGAGAACTCTAGATTACCAGGATAATCCAGACATAGTCTTTGACGAAAACGTGATTTTCTCAGCTTTTTGCTCAAAATGTTGCTTTTTCTTTGAAACTTATACCCACATTCAAGTGCTGATATATATATATATATATATATATATATATATATATATATATATTTTTTTTTTTTTTTTTTTTTGGATATATTGCATATTCAGATATTCCTAGCCATACCCAACACATCAATAAATAAGATCCAATATATTCAGAACTCTGCAGCTAGGGTCCTCTCCTCACATAAAGAAATCTTCCCACATAACTCCTATTCTACGCAAACTCCATTGGCTACCCATTCGCTGTCATATTCAATACAAGATACTCCTCATCACATTCAAAGCACTCCATGGTCTTGCGCCCCGTGTATTTCTGATCTCATCCACACCTACTCCTCAGTTTGTACACTTAGATCTTCTGATACCGGTCTGTTGTTGATCCCACTGCACAAACTAGCATCGTTTGGTGGAAGGGCATTTTTCTATTGCTGCCCTCACTCTATGGACTTCTATTCCCCAACACATTCACAACCTCTCACCATTACATGATTTCAAAACCCACCTTAACCCTTAAACGCATACCTCAGGTCTTTAGTGATCCGGGACGTCATTTATTTTTTAAAGTTAGACCTTCTTAGTATCCCTCAATCAATTCATTATAAACAATTTAACTAGAAAAGAACAATACAATTCTAAAAGAATGCCTGTTTTCCCATTCATATGCTTTTGTAAAAATTTTATAGGGTCGCTAACGACCCGAGGTGTGTAACAGTGCAAGTATATTTTTTGTCCTGCACAACAATAATTAAATCTTTGATGGCGGAATAAGTGCAATTCACCTTTATTCAACAAGGTAGCAATGTCTGATACACAATGATGAAGTGATGCTTCACTCATAGTTACCGCAGGGAGAAAATAAAAGAATAGGAAGAATCATCAGAAAAACTTGAAATGGCTCAGTGATTTACTACAGTACAGAGCAAGTACTGAACACAATCAAATATTATTGTCACTGTCACTTGATGGAGGATCTGATGAAGAAGCTGTCAGTGATCAAAATGTTGATTTCGAAGATGTTTAAAATGATTTTTGAGTTTTGAGAATATGTTTGAGATCGCGGATATGAGCCAGATGCTGAATGTACTGGGAAATTAGCTATGACGAGGACAGTGATGATGGTATAAAACATCTGCTCAAATTGAAATTGGTATATTGCTTGTAAGTTTCGAAGACACTCGTAATGAATTTGTAATGTACTTGTAACACAAATAAAGTACACTTTAATATCACTAATCAAGCATGTAATTAGTCCCTACACAGGCATATACTTAAAGTATACTAAGTATACTTGAAGTTGGTCCAATTTAGTACACAAAAGTACACTAAATACACTTAAAGTTATGCTTTACTACAATTTAATTACAACTAAAATATACTTAATACAAAATTAGTTGTTTCAAAATAGCACACTTCAAGTAAACTAATCATTAAAGGAACACTCCACCGTTTTTTGAAATAGGGCTTATTCACCTTCTTTCCCACATTTAGATACTGTAGGTGGGTAAATGCATTTTTGTCTCAGTGCATGCATTGTTTTAGTTTGACAGGGTCGGCGCTAGCTTAGCTTAGCTTAATGAATGGAATCCTTTGTTGCCAGCTAGCATGTCCTGAGTAAAAGTGATAAAAAAAAAAAAAAAAACCCACCTAATTACTTCTTGTGGCCTGCGTATTCACAACGAGTACAAATAGCGATGCAGATTAACACTAGGTGATTTCCTAGGCAGATATTGACTTGGGACTATATTAGGGGGAAGCACAGGCGAAGCACTGCTACTTGGGCGCAGAGATATCACGCAACACATGAAATCCCACGACTTTCGTCAACATACCGGCGTGAATAGTAGCTGGCTATTTTTCCTACAGTACATGAATGGCAATGAACATGGCTAATTTTGTGAGAGACGAAGAGGGTGACTTCTCAGACAGTCAAGATCCAGAGCCAGAACCATACCTGAGTTTTCAGAAGAGGAGCTGCATGCTTTGGAAATAGACCGACAGGAGGAGGAGGTTGCGATCGCTCAACAGCCTGAGGACGTGAGGATGAGAGCCAACACGAACTGGTGGTGTGAATGTGGGGGAATATGCCAATCTATCCCGACTGAAATAGTGTCTGTGCTGTGGAGAGTGGGACAAGTTACTGCCATCGATGACCAGACTCAACGCGTCAGATCAAGATGAGCGTGCCTGCAGTTGTGTCACAGCTACCGAGGATTTCACGGCGTTGATCCATCCTGCAGTAACTTTTACTTAATTTTTTTCCCGGTGTGATAAAGTGAACTGGAAAAAAAGCCCCACGCCGAATGGACCAAATGGACAGCTGTCCACAGAGTAAGTGATTATTTTAAACATGACGCATGTATAGATCGACCCATATTATACCTGTATTCACATTCACATATTATACCACATATTCACATTTCATGTGTTGCGTGATATCTCTGCGCCCAAGTAGCAGTGCTTTGCCTGTGCTTCCCCCAATATAGTCCCAAGTCAATATCTGCCTAGGAAATCGCCTAGTGTTAATCTGCATCGCTATTTGTACTCGTTGCGAATACGCAGGCCACAAGAAGTAATTAGGTGGGGTTTTTTGTGTGTTTTTTTTTATCACTTTTACTCAGGACATGCTAGCTGGCAACAAAGGATTCCATTCATTAAGCTAAGCTAAGCTAGCGCTGACCCTGTCAAACTAAAACAATGCATGCACTGAGACAAAAATGCATTTGCCCACCTATCTAAATGTAGGAAAGAAGGTGAATAAGCCCTATTTCAAAAAACGGTGGAGTGTTCCTTTAACACACTTGAAGTATAATGATAATTAGTCTGGCTGCAAGTATACTTAGCTTTTTTTTTTTTTTCACCAGGGCAGACTTCAGAAAGATCCCAGCATCAGAAACAAGTGGATGTTTTATTTTAATGGCGCCCCGGATAGCGTTGGATAATTATGTTTGTTTGGAGCATTTTGTTTTGTAAACGAGGCACAGTGAAATGGAGGGTTTGCATAGAAACTTTTGTTGAAAGATGAAGCAGCCAACTACATTGCATCTGACAGCAGCTGCATCACAATCTGTAAGTACATAATTTCATAATGCTTTAATGACTGTACATTTTTTATGGTTAATGTTTTCAAAACACTTATTCGCGTGCAATAGCGAGTGGCCATTGATACTGTTTCCTATGCAATGACGTTATCAAATCATAACAGTTGCTGTTACTGAAGAGCCTTAAAGGAGCCACCCCTTAAAAACTGATCATTTCAGACAGGGTCAGACTGAAGTTTCCTATTAACAGTATAAGTGAACCAAAGTAACATTTAAAAAAAAAAAAAAAAAAAAAAAAAAAAATCCATGTCATGACCCCTTTAAGAAATGCCCCCTTCGCATGTGAAATTACAATAATGATCAGGAATCTTGTTAAACAATTTACTTCAAAATAAATTTTGATTCCTCATGTATGATTGCTTTAAAAGTGTATTACTATTTTGAAGCACATGACAAGACACTTTAGCCTTTTAGCTTGATAGACCTTGATAGACAAATCCTCTTCCATCTGGTCTCCAACATTTTTTTAGTTTGATATGTACTCACAAATCCAAATATCTAAACGCTCCAACATGCTCTTGCAGTAACATGAAACTTTTCGCCCACTGAAACACAGATGTAGGGGATGCTCATCACAGGGAGGAAATCGCACGCAAATCCACCGGCATAATTGGTTTCAGACATACGAAGACGGTAAAGACAGAGCTATGACATAGGGCTCACTTTGTCTCTCTCACTTTATAGGTTTGTCTTCTCCTTGGCCTAAACCCTGAGGCCCTCCATATGTTGAAAGGTTACAAAATCCACTCAAATGACCTGTTGAAAGCATTGTCTTGATTTACTGACCTGACTTCTTTAACAAGTTTTTATTTTTATTAAAATTTTTACATTTTATTAATATTTAATATATATATATATATATATATATATATATATATATATATATATATATATTATAAAGTAAAATAGAAATTAAACTATGTATTCAATTTAATTTAATTTAATTTTCTTTTGTGGTGACTGTCCATGATAAAATATTATGTCTGTAAGTAGTCTGAAAGTCTGCGGGCCATAATGAAATATCTTGAAGTCACTGCAAGGTCAGGTATTCTATAACACTGAGCTTTCTGAAGCACCTGTTCTTTCTTGTCTGTTTGAAACATGTGGGTTTATAGCAGGAACTATTCCCCTGCCAAATGTTTGAAACAAAAATGTGAGCCCCGGTAAGTTCCTGTATTCAAGTGCCAAAGGTCACACAAATATAGAAGAGAAGTTTTCCCAAAAGTTTGTCTAAAAAATACCTGACAAAATACATGCTTCCGCTTCTCACTTCTATAAATAAATAAATAAAACAATCAATCTGGATCTCTGGGACATTTCAAAGACATCTTAGAAGTGTAATTGATATTTAAATCCCCTTACATATCAGATTTCTTAAGTAAAACAGACATAAAAGCATGTTGGGTGGAATACTGCATGTCTGAAGCAACACCAGCCCAGGCTGGTTTTATTCTTAGCCAAGGAGCGTGAAGTCAAAACAAGTTAGACTTCCTGCTGGCCTCACTGCTGGTTTACAAGCCAGACCACTGTCAAGAGAAAATCCCCTTTCTCTCTCTCTCTCTCTCTCTCACTCTATCTCTAGCTGAAGTTATCTTAAGGACAGTGGAGTCCGGGCTGGTACTTTTATCACTTTCTGCAGTGACTCAGAATACTTCCAGCTGCCGGTAATGAATAGCTTTCACTAACTTTCTCTCATACTTTCTCTTCTTCACACACATTAATATCAACACATGAAAAGTCACACACAAACACAAATTACCCCTTATATACATCTAAAACAGTGATGTTTCTTACACATTTGGCGTATAAATAAAACATCAAGCGTAGCGTTAATTCTGGCAGGTCACGTTAGTCAAGCTCACATCAGCTGATCCACATCTACCTATAGGGATATGACACCTATCACCGTATACATATATAAGCTCCTTCAGTATTATCAGCAGCTATCGCGTTCTCAGGAGCTAATTACCCTCCTCCATCCCCAGCTCCTCCTCTCGCCCAGTCAGGATTTGACATTCTGATTCCCCTTGAATCAGAACAATTATCGAATATATTGTACTTTTAAAATCTTGAATTAAATATATTTGCAAACTTTCATGTTGGTTCTGTTCTGTTTACCCCAAGGGGGGTTATTGCTGCTCTCCCTGCTCTTATCCATGCTAGGCTGCATGGATGCGCAGGGAGTTCTCGCCCAGAACGGAACCATACCGCCAATCCAAACTGTATGCTAATTGTCAATCATATTTGACGGTAGTGGTCCTGACAGAAATAGGAATGCAGGGATTTGACTGGATCACGTTTCTTGAGCAGCAAGTCAACATATTAGAATGATTTCTGAAGGATCATGTGACTGAAGACTGGAGTAATTATGCTAAAAATTCAGCTTTGCAATTACAGGAATAAATTACATTTTAAAATATATTCAAACAGTTATTTTAAATTGTAATACAATTTCATAATACTTCTGTTTTTACTATATTTTTTTAAACAAATAAACGCAGCCTCGGAGAGCAAATGAGATTAAAAAAGCACCTCATCAACCCCAAACTTTTAAATGGTAATGAATGCCATACAAATGTTTGTCCTTGACTGGGAATCTATCCAGTCTCCTGCTCATACACACTCAGAAAAAACCCAAACACACACCCTTGTACCCCCTTAACCCCTCAGCTCATTCTCCCTGTGTTCTAGAAAGATGTGGGTGTTGATTTATGGACCCTGTCCAATCGGTTGAAATCCCCCCTTCTCCTCGCTGCAAGCCAAAGGGTCGCCGGGACATTTGCTAGGTAGCAGGCCAAGGAAAACATTTCGCGGCGTGCAGTCCCTGAATCACCAGCTAAGCAAAACTGGTAGGAGGAATTCGGGCTTGTAGTCAAAGGCCAGTGTATTCAGAAGCCAAACCTTTCAGTCTAATTACAGACCCGCGTTACACACAGACTGCAGCAGGTGACAGTGAAACACAAGACAGTGCATCTCCTTGGCAGCTCTGGGAATTCTTTGCTTCCAAACCTATTCGGAGTGCCGAAAAGACAAACTGTTGCTCAATTACAGGATTAAGGCGAATGAATGTTTAGTAAGAGCATAAATATATTCTGACGTTGATTTAAAACAGCCATGATGGTCTCTGGCGTGTTTAAATCGCTGAAAGGCACTTCGCACAGTTTACCCCAGTCTGCATTATGCTAAGCTAAATGCATCGCAGCTGTTTGGGTTTTATTTGTTGCGCAAATATTTCAGTTCAGTGACCTCCGTCTAGCTAACTTGATGATTATTAGCTGCAGAAAACGTTGTCTGTAGCCTCTGTGAGGAGCAGACAAGTCATCCGAAGGCCACCAAGGGTTTGAGATTTAGAGAAGGATTTGAAGGGGTTTGTGGGTGTGCGTGGGCTGCAGCTGTCCTGAAACAGGAGAAGTCTATGTTGAGACACCAGCGTCCATGTTTATGTTAGGACGGCTGCAGGTGGGCCACTCCAGCGGTCACGCATAACTTCACATCACATGGAGTTTCATTTAAGCGTCTCTGGGTCAAGCAGTCAACATTGTCTACCCATAATCCATTGTGTTGATTCTAACATGTGATGTGATATCGGTCATTTATGATGCATTGATATTGATAATAACAGTGGAAAAATCTTTTTGGAGTGGCAAAGCACCAAATTGACCTGTTAAATGGCTAGATCCATAGAAGTCTGATTAAAGGGGTGGTATAATGCCCTTTTCACAAGATGTAAAATAAGTCTCTGATGTCCCCAGAGTGTGTATGTGAAGTTTTAGCTCAAAATACCCCACAGATATTTTTATTTAGCATATTAAAGTTGTCACTTTTTGAGGGTGAGCAAAAACGCATCATTTTTGTGTCTGTCCCTTTAAATGCAAATGAGCTGCTGCTTCCGTCACAGTGGGCGGAGCTTCAAGAGCTCCTGTCCTTTTACCTCACACAGACATGCACTGAAAATTTCAAAAACTTTTAGCCTTTTATGTTCAAACCGGTGTCAGAAAGATGGAGAGACTCTAGAAGAAGTGACAACATGTAGACAACATTTCTATATGATTAGTTGATGAGCTTATGTAGCTTATGTGTAGTTATCTTCTAGTCATTTATTAGCATATTCTGTCTTGATAATCTATAAATCGCGTTCCCGGGGGCGGGTTTATGTAAATTTTAGGGTTAGTGATGTCACTAACCCGGGAGGAATGTTGTGTAGTCCCTACCAGCCGTTTGTTGTAGTCCTTAAAAACCAATTTCTTTAAAAGAAAATATCACCCTTTGCTTTGAACTTTGAGCATTGTAACTTTGCAGATGTTGTTTATGCTCAAACAGCAACATTACACACTAACTAAAGTTAGAAAAGTGAAATCATATTCAACCACCCCTTTAAACCACATTCCTAATATTATTTAAGGCCGCAGACCTTTGAATTAAGTGTGACGCATGCTATTCAGACAGAACTCAGTGTGTGAGAGGACTATTCAATAAAAAATAAAAAAAACATTAAGCTGGTATGTTTTTTTAATAGACATGCAAAGAGGTTTTATAAACACCAAGCACCACTATTGTATCGTATATAGCACAGCAGTGATTCTCAAAATGTTTTAAAAGGATGCAAATTGCAAGTAATATAAAGCTAAGATGACAACATTATTAGATCTCTGAGGGGAAAAAAAACCCTTCCCATATTAGATGTTGTCATCAAAAGTTGTGCAGCCAATCAAATTTGAGTGCATTTGCATGCAAATTCATGTGTTACCTGATAGAAGATACTGTATATAAGATCAAATTATAAGATAATAATAATTATTGAACAAAACTACATGAGGCAAAAAAAAAAAAAAAAAAAGCTAAACACTAATTTACAATGAGAACATGGCTGTACTGTAAATTATTGCCTTGAATTATGCATAAAAATGCACACTACCATTCAAATGCTTGGGTCGGTAAGATTTTTAATGTTTTTGAAAGAAGCCTCTCATGCTCACCAAAGGCTTAATTTATTCAATCAAAAATACCGTAATAAAAGTATTAGTGTGAAATATTATTTTTCAATTTAAAATAACTGTTTTCTATTTTATTATGTTGTAAAAGGTAATTTATTCCTTTAAGCTGAATTGTCAGCATCATTACTCCAGTCTTCAGTGTCACAAGATCCTCCAGAAAGCATTCTAATATGCTGATTTGGTGATCAAGAAACATAACTTATTATTATTAATGTTGAAAATAGTAGTTGTGCTACTTTTTTATGTTTATTATTATTAATAATACTTTTTTAGGAAAAGACATCATTTTTTAAATAGATTTTTTTTGGCTTGTCAATTGAATGCATCCTTGATGAATAAAAGTATTAATTTATTTTTAAAAAAGTCTAACTGACCCCAAAATGAAGTGTATTACTGAACATTTAATAAAGGTATAGGCTAAACTAGACAGCTAATCAGCTAGAAGTTTACTAATCTAGTATGCTGAACATTTACGGTAGCTTGCAAACATAAGCTAATTATAAAAATAAAAAAAATCAATAACCATAGAGGTTACATACTATAATGTAACCATTTATAATTTCTCTGAATTATTGGCTGCCAGAAGCTTTAATATTTTTGTACTTTGCTGATGTCCAATCTACAAATCCTGAAGCAAAACCAAAGTTACACACTTAACTTTGGGGGGGGGGGATCTTCGTTCTCTTATAGAAAGTCAGATGCACAGCACGAAAGGAGTGTTGTGAACTTTGCTCTGCACTTCTCAAAATGAGCCGCATTGAATTCTCCTGTGCCGGTCTGTCTAAAGGGAGGCACAGGGAGAAAACCCTATTAAATTTAGGGGCGCACACTTCTCAAACTGACAGCCCATGCTGAGACAGCAGAGGGACAGAAAAAAGAAAGGAGAGAGAGAGAAAGCAGAAAACATCCCCCACTCTCAGACATGTCACCCATGTCAGGTCCATGTCAAGGTAGCCTGGGAGGGAAAAGAGGCGATAGCTTTTTCAGTAGAGCCAGGTCAACACAAAGAGCACCTAATGATGTGTCCAGATACAGGATGGCAGGGATGGACAGACAGTGTGTCCTCCGTTGAGAATTAATTCAGAAAACAGTCAAGAGGCTGGAGGGATGAATAATGCTCGTATTCTTCCTTTTCAGCTCGAGTTTGGCTTTTTAAGAGCAATAAAAGTCAGTTCACGCAAATTCTGGACTGACAAGTTGCTATTAATGGATGAAGGTTAAAGTAGAACATTAATGTCATTATATGATAATGAATGGGGAATTATAAGCCAATGATTTGTCAGGTTGTGTTTGGAATTGGATGAATATTTCAGGTAGCGTGTGTAGTCGGATTCCCTCCAGGCATGGGTAATGGGCAGATGTGCTGGATATGATGTCAGCAGAGACTGCATTAGACTGCCGAGGAAGCCAGTGACTGACATAAGGAAGACAGTTTGAGACACACACTTCACAGAAGCTGGAAAAAAACAACAACAACAGGAATCCCCACCCACTTCTCCAACTGTTTTTCTAGTTCCGTCCGTGACATTTGACCTTACGCAGACACACTAATACACGTAGATTCCCTCATGCGACAGTGATTCTTCTCATGCGTGTCAATAAAAAACCAAGTGTACGTTAGATTTCAAAGAATTTCCCTCTCGGTGCTGTTTTAAGAAATATCGACTTTTCCAGCAGTCGGTACCAGTCAAGTGAGTTCATCATTGACTTCTTAAGGAGAAAGCAACTGAAGACTCTGCTTTTTTCTGACATGGCTGGGCTGATTTTGACTGATCTTTTAATCTTAGCAACATGGCTCAGTGAAAGAATTAATTGGACAGCAATGGAAAGATTGTGCACGCTAGGGGTAGCTTTATCCAGAGTAATGCTGGGAAATTGGAATGTGACTCATCTGTTTTAAATTGCTCACTGACTTCAAAGGTGCATCAGTACAGTCAAAGTTTGAAGGTAGAGAGGTAGGGGCATAATCATAGAAAAGAAAGGATGGACAAAAGAGAGGACGTTTTGAATATAGAAAGCCTTCAAAAACTGTAAACCCTAAAAAGATTTATTCTTATTTCAAGTTTGATGTTATCTCACATTTGCAAGCACAATGTGTAGCTTTAGCAATATATGATGTCGGTTCAATGTAAATAAGTGAATTTATATATATAAAACATTTACTCTACCATTCAAAAGTTTGGGGTTGGTAGATTTTTTTAATGTTTTTGAAAGAAGTCTCTTATGCTCACCAAGGCTGCATTTATTTGTACAAAAGTATAGTTAAAACATATTTAACTATAGCATATTTAGAAATATGAATACAAATATTTAACTGTATTTTAATAATGTAATTTATTACTGTAACGCTTTTACTCCAGTCTTCAGCGTCACATGATCCTTCATTATTCTAATATGCTGATTTGATGCTTCAGAAACATTTCTTATGTTGAAAACAGTTGTGCTGCTTAATATTTTTGTTTAAGCCATGATCATTTTTTTTAGGATTATTTGATGACAGTTCAAAAAAACAATTTATTTAAAAAAAAAAAAAAAAATTGCAACAATTTAAAAGTCATTACTCTCACTTATGTTAATGCATCTTAAAATTATCAAAGAATGATTAAACCACAAACTATTGAACAGTACTGTGTAATTGAATATTTGTGAAATACTTAGGCTAAGCTAGTAGGCTAATGTAGCTAATGGTGTGCTAAGCTTGCACTCTGAACAGTTAGCTTGCAAAACCGATGCTAACAAAAAATAGGAACAAGAAATGTTCCTAAACAAGTGAGCGAATTCGGACTGAGTGTGGCGAAGTGCTGCGGGTGCCATCTTCTGGTGGGACGTGGGAATCCATTTGCCACAACACTCAGTGAATGGGTATTCGCTGCTAGTCGTTGAGTGGACAACTGTACACCGGTTGTACACCTGTTGTTGAGGTTCACTCAATAATGCCAACTATAGTTTAAGACACCACTACAAATGGCTGTCCCCTTAAATAATACATATGCTGGTATAGGGGCTGATTACGGACACAACCCATGACACTGATCCCTACCTAGACATTTCATGGTGGGGCCAATGTAGGCACAATATCGGCTTGAGGTCCATGGGCTCCATGTCAACCCTATCTGAATAATCCCCAGTATGGGCTAATTTAGATAGGATCAACAAGGAACCCATGGATAAACCAATGTAGGGGGCCCATACTTGAACTTATTCAGACAGGGGCCGAGATGAACCCATAGACAGACCTATGAAGGGCTTATACCGCAAGTCCATATTCATACCTATGTGGCTCAAATCCATCCTTCAGTGTAATTTTGTGGGAGTTTTCACCCGCTTTATCATCCACCAGCAGAACTTTGTTAAGACACCTGTAAAATAAATAACTGTACATTTCTGGTGCAAACTGGAAAAACACCAGGTGTAAACGGGTATGTGTCTGCCTCGTCTACTTGGATCCGTTCGACCAAAATGCATCTTAATACCAGGTGTAAACAGAGCCTCAGACACACAGTGTGCATTTTATAGATTCAGTTTACAGAGCTAAGTGTCTAGGTCACCACACTACAAACTCATCCATTTTCTCTCTTTGATGCGAGCACAGCAACACTAGATCTGGCTATTAAACTTCACCTTAAAACACCCTCACACGGGGTTACCAAGAGTGTAATGTAGAAAATAGCACATTTGTTCAAAACAAAGGCATTCTGGGTTTCGTTCTCAAACTGTTCAACAGCGTAGAGAATGCCTTTGGCTCTCAACAAATGTAGCAAGTGGCACATGGTCGCATTCAGTTACCAGTTGGAATGTGTGATATGCACACATGTCTTATAAGCAAGAATTCATGAGAATAAATAAACCACTGAAACAGGCTACAAACGCACAAATGTGTGGGAAAACAAGGAGGATATGAAATAATTCAACTAGCTACATATCAAATGTTGAAAATGCTGGTATCTAACTCAGAAGCTCAACACCGAGATGGCATGTAAGACAAGGGCCTGTTAATGTGGGACTGGAACCCAAACAAACAATCCAGACACATTTCCTGCTGCAAGAGGGGGAAGGTAGCTGTTTGTGAAAAGTGCTTACAGAGGGATCTCGATGAAAAGGTTAACGCTAAATCCGCAGACAGGTTGGGAGAAGTTTCCCTGCTCTGGTCTCTCTCTCTTTCTCTCTCCCTCTCTCTCTTTTAGAATGGTTAAGATGAAAGGAAACTGTTTCTAAATCAGTAAAGAAAAGGGCAAACAGGAACTAGATGGGTCGACGGTATATTCTTGCTTTTTGCGAAACAGAGGTATGCTGCTTCCTTGCAAACTTCCTGATGTAAAGAGAGAGACCAAGGGCATTATTATTCCAGAACTCATCCTGCACCAGATGTCTTGCTTTTTTTAGGTCCTGGAGGAGTGGCGTCTGACCCATGCTAACCCATGGTCTAATGAAGGAATGACTTTGCTTGGAAGTAGTTGAAAGTAAACTGCAGTGTGTGAAAACTCTGACTCACAAATTAACACGAGAAATGAATCTTCTGGATTATGTTTAGCTTCTCAACAGCATAAACACTGTGGCTGGAGACATTGAGTTTCTGAGCCTGAAGTTCTGTCAGAAACTCAATGTCTCCACAGTCTTTATGCTGATATGACACAATGAAGGAAAAGGACAAAGGTAATTAAAAGAAAACCTTACAGTAAGTGGTTTGATAGATAGATAGATAGATAGATAGATAGATAGATAGATAGATAGATAGATAGATAGATAGATAGATAGATAGATAGATAGATAGATAGATAGATAGATAGATAGATAGATAGATAGATAGATAGATAGATAGATAGATAGATAGATAGATAGATAGATAGATAGATAGATAGATAACTGAAAATGTTTTGTAAAAATATATTTAGGGGAAATATGCTTTTACTTTCTACGTCTCATGACATTTTTTATCATTAAATTAAAACTTTTCTTGAAAGTTTTTCAAAACCACATGAAACCAACATGAATACAAAGAACACATTTCTGAGAACCTGGCACATGTAAATAGATTTTTAAAAGATTTTTGCCTTGGACACTCCTATTCCTCACTGACCCTGAAATAGAAGCATCTTTTGGATCCCCCAAATGGATAAAATGCACCACACATCTCTGGAGATGAATTGGCCTTCATCTCAGAACAAACAATCCTTTCAATTTGCATTCTACTGAGCCGTGCCGTGCCCATTCTGAATAAATTGCTGCACATTTATGGATGTTATACAGAAATTCTAAGCTTGTTTGCTTTTCTTAATATGATTTCGGTTAAACATTATATGAATATGAAGACAAATTAAAGCACGAATATTTACTTTTTGCTAATGTTTTTTTTTCTCCGTCAACGCTGTTAATGGATGTACAAACATCTGCATAAATGAGAAAACTCTGCATTAGTCAGTGTGTTGCATTGCTTTGCAATGCACTACATGAAAATCTACGACCAGATGGTAGTTAGCAGCTAATGCGCCCAGTAATCAAATAAAAGAATCCAATACTCATTTCCTACTTTATGAAGACTTAAAAACAAATAGAGTTATTCAATTGTTTTTCAAACTGCAATTTGCTAGATCGAAATTAAACAGTTAGTTTGGCTGAAGATTAGATCCATTTTCCATGTGAACGTATCCTCAACATTTAACGGCAAATGAAAGCATTACATAGGCATTTGCTTGAAAAATGAAGACATTAATGACCATCTGGCACTGTATGTATCAATCTCAAACTTGGCTTTGAAACTCACCTTAATTGCTAAATATGTGCTACCAAATGGCTGCAAGTTATATTGATATGTAGCGCAGATACAAGCACCGAAAAGGTGGGGAGTGATGGGAACATGCCAGTTTACAAATGCAGCAATACCTGATGAATACATACATCAAAGTATAAGGATTGCATGTGTAAAAATGAATCATCTCACGTCGGCCTTCAAAATATTCATCTGGATATTATGAGAACGTATTGCGTCGTTACTCAAATGTCAAAGGCAGGCAGGCGCGTTGTACGTCAAGCATGTATGCATGTGCCAGTGTATCTTAATATCTACCGGTCTTTGCATATGACACCCCAAAATAAAATAGTAATGAGAGCCATTTGATTCATCATGTTCTCCTACCAGGACAGACGAACGCCAGACATAAACCACCTTTTAGCCATAAAATACCCCATTAAATGGTTTTACACTATCTCTACTTGCTACTGTCTCAATACCACCTATGATCTCTTAATCTGCGCTTGATTTTACGACCCATACACAGAAGATGGTGGGCAGACCACAACAATATCTCTACACTCTTTTTCTCCACCCACTTTTCCCTCTCTAGACCTGCCTTTGGCACTTTACCAGATTACCTCTGACAGGCTGACTGACTCGAGGTGAACCTCAGTGATGACAGACAATGGCCTTTATCAGTGACTTGCACACCGCAAGGCTGCTGTTCTGAAGATTAGATCCTGTGATCCTGATTTCCCCCCAAATCACGACTGGAGCTTTTGAATATTTCTTCTTCTTTTTTTTTATCCAAGGGGTCAAGGTTTGACTGGTTAGCATGGTTAGCCTTTGCAGGTAAATAACTACACCATCTTTCCCCCTCTAACACCTGTTTAAAAGTATAATGTGTATCCTGACTAAATAATTAGTTTTTGCTAGCAACATATATATCCAGGCTCTTTGGAAAAACGTGCCTGTGGCGAATTTCTGAAAAATGACATTGCTTATTGCACATTTTGTAACACTTTCAAAGTGGAATGTCCAGTAATTGGTGCTAAAAGCATGTTCAGTTTTATCCGAAAGAGATGAACATGAATAATTATTATTATTACGTAGGTTGTAGAACGTAAGTTCTAATGTCCATTGAGTTGGGGTAAAAGGTGTAAGCTCTATTCTAAAATAATGTACCACCTACACTAAACCATAGACTAAACCTAACAGATAGTCTTGACAAAAGACAACGTGAGATAAAAATGTATTTGTTGAAGCTACCATTGCATTTTAGCTATTTTGAGCTCTTTAAGTCTTTGAGTTCTTTTATCGTGACTTGTGTTTTACCAGACTCAGAACACTCTGCATCACAAGTGCATTGCAGTACCAGGTGAGGTACAGAGCAAGTTTACAACGTCAGAAAAGTCATACATGTATACGAAGCTGGTTATGTGATGCAAACATCAAAATATTTAGTTTACAAATCATGCATGGTAAAAGTAATTTGAATTCATAATAGAGTATTTGGCAAGGAACCTTGTGTGAAATTGACTTACCTTTTCTCTGTTTGCTGCCTTTGATGTCACAGCCCAGGGGTGCGTTTCCCAAAAGCATTGTTAGCCAACTTTGGTTGCAAATTCAACGAGTTGGTATTTTCCGAAACCTTAGTTCCAACAAACATCCGCACACAACATCGCAAAGTTGTGTGGTTGGAGCGACAACTCTTGACCTGACGTAAAAGCATAGTTTCTTGTTTGCATGTCATGTTGACTTAATAAATCCTTATCTTGAGCAAAATAAGCAAGCTGACATTTAGTACAATCTAATATTTTATTTCAAATATATACAAATGTCATTAACATCTTTTGGTTTGTCAAGAGTATTAGAGCATCCTCAGATGACACGTCCATACTTTATAGTGAAAAATCTGCCACTTCGATCTCTAAGGGCCCTATCATACACCTGGTGCAATGCAGCGCCAGGCGGACGCAAGTGTTTTTTGCTACTTTCAGCCCGACGTAGTTATCTTTTTCACATCCTGCGGCACGTTGATTAAATAGCAAATGCATTTGGGCCCATTTGTGCGCCCATAGACGTGCTGATCTGAAAATGAAGTGTGTTCGGGCGCATTATTGGTGCATTGCTATTTTGAGGCAACTGAAATAGACTGCGCCATTGACTTTAGACCAGGTTTTTGTTGGTCAATGGCGCAGTCTATTTCAATATATTTTCTTTGTTATTTAAAGGGCGCATTAGTAATATGCACAACACGCATACACTCTACTTATTACACACACAGGGACGCGCAGTAGCACACAAACTAGCCAAATATTAAAAATAAATGGATTACAATGTAAAAGATTATTATTGTGTACATAAAGATATGGTGGAATCCGGCTTGTCCCGTAGATGGTCTGCTTGCACGCTTTAACCTCGCGCAAGCAGTCTTTCTGCTTGCAAATTCCGCCATGTAAATAGCAAATCCGCCATGCCGCGAGCGCAACTTTATGTGCAAATTAAAGTAAGTTATCACTCCACCACCTGCATGACATCATTAACTAACATGTTTGAACGACAAATTTGCAACAATACGGTTTTGGGAAACAGTCCTGACTAGCTAGCTGATTTTTTCAACGATGCATCGTACTATGGTAGTTAAGCAGCGAGTTACATAGTTGTACGGGAAACACACCCCAGTGATTAGATTAGATTAGATTACATGTCATTTATTGTTCATTTGATTGGCTCAAAGCAATCCAAAAGAAGTTTATATATGCAAAAATAAAGAAGAAAAAACAAACACTCTTCTACTGAGATGAATGAGAATGCTAATGGCTAGCTAACTCCTGGTGTTACAGTCCTCACAAAAACCCACAGGGCTGGTTTTTAATTGGCTCATTTCCTGACTATGAAGTAGTGCTTTTAATTGACTAGGATCTTTATTGGCTAAGAGATAGGGTAATAGGAAGCAAATGGACAGAGGGGGAAAAGGGGAGGGGTAGAGAGTCTGATTTACTTTGACATCAGTGGGACATGTACCGCATGGTTTTCCCTGTCTAATATTGCTAGGTTTGAAACATAACCTTGAATTGATGATATTAATGCCCTCTCTCCTGAACACAAATTTACATTTCAAAAATCTGATTACCTTGGACATATGTATGCTTGCTTTCTTATAGCATCAGCATATTTTGAAAGTAACATTATTTTGAAGTTACATTCTGTCAACAACGTTTTCACTATGACAGGTCAAACAGTGATAAGATCGTATGGAAATGCTCGGCAGACAACCTGTCTATGCAAACACAAATGACCACATGAGGCAATGCTTACTAAAATGCTTAGCTATACAGTAGGAGGTCATCAAAAGAAGTCCAAAATCTGACAATGATGTCAGGTTCAATAAGTAAACTCAGTATAAACCAATAAAAACCCTCAGGGGTGATTAAATTATGAAATATGCCCAACGTAAAAAAAAATTAACCCACCTGTACCACAGATGTGAGCTGACAGCTTCAGAGACATATTCACAAAGCCATCCCATGTCCTGTGGTTTCATTGGGAATTTTCTAGGAATACCATCAGGCAAGTTTCTGTAGTACACACACAAACACACACACAGTGTTCGTGTACGAGTCCCGTAAAACAGGATTGTATTGTAGTACTGTATGTGAGTATGGTGTCAGATCTGTTTATAAAGGGGTGTTACTGAGATGAAAGAAGTAGTATTTGGTTGATCATGTGATCTCAAAATGGCCCCATGAGGTGACCTGCTACATGTATAAAAAAAACTGCATTTACTGGGTTACAGTGATGCTGTCTTCACATGATTTATCATAAATACATGTCAAACATTGGATATGTATGCCCTCTCGAGTCATAATTATGCTTAATGATACCCGAGTTTATTCTGAGGAATAAACTAATCATGTTTCATGTTTATGCACATATGTAAATAACTATTTGATGCATATTGTATGTTTTCTACACAGCAAAAATATCACTTATTTGTCCAAAGTTTAATCATCAGCAAGTTGACATGCAGTAAATGTATACAATAGCATAATGTGTATATGGTTGTCAACGAATGGAATGTGACATTTGATCAAAAAATTCATTGAATTTGAATTTGACATTGACTAAAAATCTATACTTTTTGGCTTTAATACACTTTCCACAATAATGAATCTGCCGTCTCCATGGTTCATATTCAGCAATGTTTTTTTTCTTTTTTCTAACGCACATTTATAAAAGCTACTTAAATGTCCTAATTGAACTAAAGCCTGACTTAATCTAATCATTGCCTGTGAAACCAGGCCTAAATGTATTATTTTACTTTTTTTTTGTGCATGTATTTGTATATTTTTAATAAAGAAAAAAATAATGGATGCAAATTTAAATAGTAAAAATAATTGTTTCATATCTACATTGCATCAAAGTAAACTAGCTGAAATTCCATTTGTGTTATTGAGCTACTTAAAAGGTCTGGTGTAGATTACCCTATACAATATTATTGGTGATATATGTGAACTTAAACGGTAAATGATCTGCTCCATTTACACGGACAAGGACCCTTTTTTCTCTCTAAGAGCCAATTTATTCAGATGCTCTGGGTTTACTTGTCCATTAGCTTTCAAATGAAGATACTAGTCATTTAAACACTGCTCTTAACCTGACAGCTCAGAGCACTGTTCACATCACAACAAAGCCAAATGGAAGTTCCCAGTCAGTAATAAATATTTCAATCAGCATAAGGCTTTAATAATGTCATACCCAAAACCATCAGAGAAGATCTGTGGGCCGCAGGGGCTGTCATTCAAAGAAAAAGTGAGGATGTTAGGTCTTCTGTTTGGGGAAAGCACCTGTCAATCATGACTGAAGCAGCAGGAAAGCATCTGGCCTACCCAATCAGGAGAGGTCCCAGCACAGCAGGTCCGGGACCAGGAAGAGGAAAGCCATCTGGAGAGAGGCTGGACTCTGAAAGGGCCACACGTCCTACAGTTGACTCACGACAGATATACCAAGACTTGACGTGATTTAATAAAACACGTCTAGCCTAAACCTGTCACTCAGACAAAGAGTCACACAACTCTCTAATGAGTGTAAATCCCAGCGCTCTAATACACATGTACCATGTTTTTGGCATTAACATCAGGACAGATTGGGTAACAGCACATTATTGTTAACTAGTGGCAGTCATTCTTCAACAGAACGCACATTTCATCACTGTCTCAACATGTAGCTAAACTGAAACCACACTAGGATCAACTTGAGGAAATCTAATATTACATTTTTTTTTATCACACTGTTCAAAAATATCCTGTTAAATTTATGTTAAAAAAAAATCACTATAAAAATCACAGTAACAATGTTTCAGGTATTACGGGACAGCATATTGATGGAATATTTTGTGATATAATGTTAATATGCCAATCTACTTTATAACAAAATCTGCTTTTTGCCTTAACATGTACTGATAACCACCACAATAATACAGGTGATAAAATAGAAAGCCATGTGATGAATCATCATAAGTAGCCCGTCAATAAAACACAGCCAATATTTGTAAAAGACAAAAACAAATATGACACGAAAATAATGCAATAAACATTAACTAAATAACAGAAAATTTAACAGAAAACAGCCTAATGTACATTACTGATAACAAAAATGAGAAAAAAAAAATTTGTTATTTAATGTACTCATACAGTGTTTGATGTGCCACACAGGGATTATAAATTCTACAGTAAAATATATTATACAGTAATTTATAGGTTTTACTTGCAAAAGCAAATATACACACACACTAGTCAACATTTGAAGAAGTGGATCAAAAAAGACAAGAACGGGTATTGTTCATAATTCATGTAAAACTTTGATGAAAGGTTTCGATCCACTTCAAATGTTGAAAGAAACATTTGAAACTAAAAGAAAACAACAAAATTAATTGATTTTTTTTTACTGTAGCATTTTTACTGTTGTTTTTTTTTTTTTTTTATAATATATTGTAATGCAATACATCTACAAAGATGTTTGAACTGCTAATCATATTTCTACCTTTTTGTAAGGAAAATATTTGCATATTTATTGATTAGGTAAACACACTAAGACCAGAAAAGTGCATTAAGAAAGTAAATAGGGTCATTGATTGATCTCTTGTTGACATTATGGGACACCTTTAACGACTACAATAAAGTCATTAGGGAGCAAAATAATGCTTTTTTTGTAGAAATACGGTCATCAGCGCAAATCTTTGTAGATTATTAACAAAACTGTTAACTGGTGTGAAAAACAATGAACAAAACGATCAAAGATGTGTTCCAGGAAATCGGAGAGAGCGGGAATTTGTGCGCTACATTTACCAAATCATCAACATGATTAATAGTGGATTACACATCATAAAAATAGAGACCCAATTACTGGCGCAAATTAGAACCCAGCCTTACCACCATGCTAATAAGCACTGAACATAATTGCATTTACTGCGGTATAGCCAGGCGAGATAGATAAAGTCCCCCTCTATCTCATTAATCTCTCAATAAC
This sequence comes from Abramis brama, assembly GCF_963993115.1. NCBI lineage: Eukaryota > Metazoa > Chordata > Actinopteri > Cypriniformes > Leuciscidae > Abramis > Abramis brama. The sequence goes on from NC_139983.1 coordinate 26,600,165, forward strand.
GTCCACTGCGTATTTGTGCCATTATCACTGTGATTATATATAGTGGCTGCATTGAAAAGAAAGAACAGAGTGCTCTCGCTGCTGTATTTCGGAGCTCGAGGAAGGGTTTTCTCTGGCCCTTGTAGAGAGCATAAAACAGATAATTACCAACTCTAAAAAAATGTCTCTTTTGTGCAGCGGGCTGAAAGGTGAAACTCTCCAAGCTTTGAGAAGATAAAGCCCAAAACAAAAGCAGGCCTGAATGGTCACAGGATTAGCTTTAATAGCAGTAATTACCAGTAGGGAAAGCAGTCGGAGCTCTCTGGCCATCGCACAAGGCTGGAGGTGAGTGATGTCTAGGGGGTTGAATGCATGAATCGAGGCCTCTCTTGGCTATCCGACCAGCTGCCTGACTGTCTGCCTCCCTCCCTTCACATTCATTTGTAAAACACTTGGGCGAACCATTCGCCAAGGCCCTATTTGCCACTAAAAGCTGCTATCTCCTCTCAGCCACAATAATGGGCCATGCATAGAAAAGGAGGGTCCTCCATCCCAGTTGCTTCTTGAATTACAATCTAGGGTTGATGGTGATGATGAGAGAGGCCTTTAAATTACAGCAACACGGGCTGCTCGCCTCCGCCACTATAGGACCCTCAAGCCACACGGGGTGTCCAAATTAAATTAAATTATCCCTATTGGCATGATAAAAAGAGGTAGAGGGGGTGTTGTTGTTTAGAGACAAGGGAGGCCGTGTGCAGATTTGGCCTTCAGACACTACAAAGTACTTAGAAGGAAACTTAAATGGTGGATTAATAAAAGAGCCCACCACGTTAAATAAGAGCGTTAATGTCTGACCCACGATCAGTGCCTGAAGCTGCAAGGGACGTCTCTTGTATGGCAGCTGCACCTTTATGAATTGGAACTGAAAGAGTGGTGATTGGTTGCTTGCATTGAAATGGAATTGTCAGCCATTAGCCACAATCACTCTGAGGGACGGAACAATGCAACATGGCTTCATACAACCAGCAAACAGTGTTTTATTTTTGATTTAGATCTAAAATTCTATGACAAATATGTGAATTTGAGACCATAATAAAGCCCCTGTTTCAATTTAACTGGGTCTGCAGAAAATGCTTGAGTCCAGATTATTGCAACAGGCTCTGCAGGGCACTTTCCAAGAACAAGGTAAAAAAAAAAAAAAGCCTGAAATAATATTTATAAAAGACACCATTCAACTGTTCAGCAAAAGAAGATGCTTAACCCTAAAAATAAAACAAATATCATCAGCCATAGGAGGTCAAACTAAATATTGAATGCAATTATATGAGGTCTGAATTTTTGCAACTCTGTAACCAATATGTTGGGACATTTCTAAACATTATTTAGCACTGATTTTGTTTTATTCAAGCTTCTATAGAGTGCAACAGTGCCCGCCCCCTTTTTTTCAGCGGCGCTGGTTGCAGAGTTAATATTTCCATTCATTTTTCCCATATGGATTTTAAAAAAGTCTATGTTAGAGAGTTACATTTACATTTACATTGTCATTTAGCAGACGCTTTTGTCCAAAGCGACTTACAAATTAGGACTAAGTTAAGCGAGTCATCGTGAAGAGGCAAAAACAATGCAAGAAGTGCTCAAAATACAAAGTTCAGGCATTGTTCAGAGTAGCATAAGCCCGATAAGGGAGGATTATATATTGTTTTGTGAGGTTAAGTGCTCACAGAAGAGATGAGTTTTCAGTTGTCTTTTGAATGTTGTCAGGGATTCTGCATTCCGGATGAGGGTTGGGAGAACAACCTCACAGTAGGTCTGTCTTTAAAGCTGTATAAGTTAAACATATAGAACATATATACAAGCATATGTTGTTTCCCTATGGAGAAAATATTTTGTTTTCAGTTACAGAATCTGACTATACATAAAATAAACATTATCACAGAAAAAAAAAAAAATACAGGTAACAGGGTTGAACACAAAATGTCCTTTTTATTATTTAAAACTTAAATTTAGATAACCTAGCAGTAAGGTCTAGCTAGTTTAAAACTAACTAATAAACTTGTATTTCCCATAAATTAAATGAATTCATTTTCAAAAATGATGATGATTTTATTAAAATGTACATTGCTTCTTACAGTATTTTGAGAAATAAGGTTAAACAAAAGAAAGACAATTATTTACTTGTCTTCTGATAAGGAAGGAATATATATATATATATATATATATATATATATATATATATACAACAGAAATGATCCAATTTGTGCCTCTAATGCTTTAAAATAGAAGTAATAGGATAGTAAAAGTGCATCACATTCAAGAAAAGTGTCAAATGGGATTGTTTCACTCATTTCGGTCTTGTCTACACAGCTGCTAGGCTGCTGGCACCAGGAAACAAACAAAGTTTCATCTCTGTTCACAGGTTACATGTCCAATATAAAATCTAGTTTAGGTTTTTATTATTTGTCTTCAAAGCTTTGCACAAACTGTCACCATATTGCATTTCTGACCTCCATGAAACCTCCGTAGCCTTCATTATACCAGGCCTCATAGATCCTAAAACCAATTTCTTCTGTCCACCCCACAGTCCTGCCTAAAGCTTACAAGTGATTGAAACTGCTTGCATCCTCAGGCTATGGAATAGTGAAATGAAATCAGTGCTTACAACATCTTCACAGCCTGCTAATGTGTTTGTGAGTCGAATCAAGTGCCTGGCACATGTTTGATGGAGCTGTGATGTCATAATGCATTTATAACCTCTGTTCCTCTTTCCTTAAAGACACTTGTGGTTATGATCTAGCATTCACTTGAAAGCTTGATCTCTGTCATCTTGTTTGCATAAGCCGCACAAGAGTCACCACAATAAATATGAGACCAAAGCAAAGGCACATTTCTGGCTCTCAGTGACACACGCATACGATCTGGTATCCATCTGTAAAAACCACTGTACACTGTGTCACACTTGAATAGTCACATGCTGAAGTGTGCGGTCACAGAGTTAAATGCATTAATACATACAAAGACACTGTCTCCGCAGCTGAATACAATATAAGAAAAAGAAGAAGAAAAAAAACACGGAAATTGGAAATGTAATTTAAACTTCTAAACAGGTGGTTATTTCCGAGAATGGGAGATAATAGGCCTTTAATTAAATTATTTAAATTAATACTTTTATTCAGCAAAGATGAAGTATATCAATCAAAAGTGACAGAGATGTTTATAATGTTACAAACTATTTCAAATAAATAGTGTTCTTTAGAACTTTTTATTCATCAAAGAAGCCTGAAAAAATGTATATCGTTTTCACAAAAATATTGACCGTCACCGTCACCGTCAGGACGGCGACACAGATCACTGGCCACAAGAACATCCAGGCACAGGAACAGTTTCTTTCCACAGGCCATTTCCCTCCTGAACACTTAACATGCCCCCCAAAGCATATGCCTGTAAGTGCAATACTCCCACTGTCTAGTGCAATAAACTCAGGTGATATTTATATCTATATTATTCATACTACAAAAATACTGTAAATATGTTAATAATCTGTAACATGCACTAGACTCCCACTGTCTAGTGTAATATTCTCTAATTCAGGTGATATTTATATTTATATTATTCATACTACTCAAATACTGTAAATATGTTCATAATATGTAAATGTTTATTCGGACTAAACCCAACTGTGACCCTACTTTTTTTTCTTTTTTTTTACTATTTATACTATTTTTATTTTTATCCTTTTAAATATATTTTATTCTTAGAATTGTATTACTATGTTTCTTGTTGTATTTGTATTTGTATATGTGCACTGGAAGCTTCAGTACCAAGAAAAATTCCTTGTGGGTGCAAGCACACTTGGCAATAAAGCTCTTTCTGATTCTGATTTCTGATTCTGATTCTGATTCTGATTCTGATTGAGCAGCACAATCATTTAAATAAATGATTGATTTAAAATGAGTTGAATACAAATACACTGATATATATATTAGAGGCCAACTTAACTGTAGAAACAACATTAACATTTGATCTAACACGCATACAGAAATTGAATAAAACACTTCACAGACTTCAATACATAAATTATAAATTTAATATAGATTAATCCTACAAAAGTTATTCAGACAAGAGCAGTGAGTGATTTTATCTGTCTTGTTGTTTGATTTACATTAATGACAGACAGCAGCAGGTTTATTAGACAACTGTCAATTGAAGCACATGACATGGATCTGATACATATCTGATGTCGTCACAACTCTTTACAATCATTTAAGACTTTTTAAACTCATTTAAAGCTACACTGTGTAGGATTTTCTCCCATCTAGCGGTGAAATTGTTTATGACTACCAACTGAATGTTACTTTCTAGCCCCTCCCATTCCAAGGGCGTTTTAACTCCTACGGTGGCCGTATGATTTCAAATCTGCCGGCAGTCGCGAGTAATCTCCCTCCTCGCATTCGTCACGGTGCCACTGAGTGTCAAAACGCGAAAGGCGAAGCTTGAATTTCCAGGTATGTCCCTCTTTGGCTAATGTATTTTCAAGATGGATGTGCAACATGGCTTCCGCCATTCGAGCGACTTGCTCGTATGTATTCTAAATGGCAGATTCTACGCTTACGAGAATACTTGATTAGTTGGTAGAAGTAATTAGACATTAATGAGCACATATACATTTGAAAGAACAAAGTGTTTTTTGCTAAGAATCAACTTAAAAAATTACACAGTATAGCTTTAAGACTGCTTACGAGGATACTCAACAAAGCGGGCATTTTGGCATATTTTATGTCCGTTAAAGCACGTCAGAGAACTCAATGCGGGTTAGATCTGCACACCAGTACAGATTTAAGTTGTTAGGGTTTGTTTGCATCTTATCGTGCTTGAACGGTTTAATATCACTTGAATTTATGATAGAGTGATCATATACTGTAGTACTGTAGCCCAGCCAAAGGATGACGGAAAAAAAATTGCTTTAAGTATAATTGCTTTAAGTATAAAGAAATGAGAAAATTCATGCATTAACACCATAATATACTTCAGATCTCTTTAAAGTGTCAGCTTTATGTGAATTTCTTATACCCCGATCACTTTTACAGACAGGTAGAAATCAAACCCAGCACCACACCTTTCCATTTCTTTATTTCCCCCCAAATCAAGGTCTCAAAACAAAAAAGTTCCCCAGTCCTGTCACTTGGTAATCTCATTTTTACTCATCATAAATTACCTTCTCTACACATCGCCTAGTGAGCTCAGTGGGGCCTCCTAGATTCTCAACCAGCAATTAAGTGTTGAATAGGAGTTATCGTGTGCCGTGACCTCCCGTGACCCACTCATTGAAAAACCACTGCATTCTCTCTCCATTGAGCCTGTCTTTAGTATTCAAGGCAGTGGCCACTGATTTTAACAGTACTATCCTTAGCAGAAAAAAAGGTCAGAGGGTCAATTTAGAGAAATGCAGGCTTTGTCATAAATCAATCTGATCGAAAAATGCAGCGTTTCACCAATTAAAACCTTGTCTGAAAGCAAAAATAATTTGATCACAACATACATAGATCTTTAACAATGTAAAGCCTGACATATGAAAAAATAGTCAGAAAGTCAAATAGTCAATAGTCAAATAGTCAGTTTGTATCATATTTGATACATTAACATATTATTAGCTTATAGTTTTTGGCTAATATAGTATGATATAGTGAGAATATTGAGCTCACACTCAACGGAGGAAAAAAGCCTTTTTATTCAGAGGCCCAAACTGAAATATGCAATTTGGTGCAGTTGCTGATGATATACACAGTATATGGCCAAAAGGTAAGATGAAATTCTGATATCTTTGGATGTAAATCAATCACATCTTTATAACAGTATAGCAGACTACTTACATAAAATGCAAATAAATATTGTCAATCTGTATCTCCAAATAATGTGTCTTGGCAAGATGATATTTAAAAGCTTGGACTTATCATCAAAGCTCTGCAGTTAATATTGTGGAGAGCAAAATATATAATGCAATGCAATACAATGATGATTGAGAGATGTGCAAATAAACATTCTTCACAAGCCTATTGTATTTACCTACTATAAAAAAAATATATGGATAATCAAGTAAACCTAAGTTGTTTCAGTCCAGTAATTGTTCATCTTGAAATATTACTAATAATATAAAAGGTATTCTTATGTTTACATTATAAAAAGTATTAAAGATTTCAGAGCAAAAGGTCATGTGAACCAAGACATGAAGGAAAGCGTTTTTAGAATTAGGCTGAAAGGCCTTTTACTTAATAATAATAATAATAATAATAATAATAATAACTATGACTGGTCAATCATAGGGAAGAAGGCATATACAGGATTGCATACAACAGGTTTTTCAGCAGAGTTTTGATCATGTTGACAATAATATACTTGAATGTTGGTAATGTAGAAGCCTGGTAGAAGTCTACCAGCTAACATAAACAGTGAAAGTTACCTTAACAAGGCGCGACAGATACTATTGAACCGGCTTTGATCCGGTCCCTAACAGAATATCCACTGTATACCGCTAATGATTTTTACAGTAGCTTTATCTGCTCCCAAGCTCATTAGAGGTAAATACGTTTAATCACTGTTTACCAAGTCAATAGCTAACATACTAATCGCTGTGGCACAGGGAGGCCTTTAATTTTCATGGACAACATCTTGAACGACAACAAGCAAGGTGTGTTTTAGCCAGCTGCTGTTGAAAGGGTAGAGTTCATACGTGTTAAATGCGCCTCCTCACCTTCAAGAACCTTCATCAAATGTATTTGTCGAAATGGGAGCCCATCAAAAACAGCTGCTAGCACCGGGAAGCGCGTGTAAACAGTGGTGCTTCGGTGGTAATTGGTGTGGAGCCTTTCATGAAGATAAGACTAAATACATCCATCACACAGCAAAACCTCTTTATTTTAGATCATTTTCAGTGACACCCTCTTTTCTAGCCCTCAAACATCCATCTACGTTTTTTTTCCCCCAACATAAATGTGACCTTTCATGTTTTGTTTTTTTCTTCTTTGAGATGTTATTACCAAAACACTAATTTTACACCTCAGCCATTATCCTGAGTGGCCGTGGGCTCACGTTACAGGGGCGTTTTATGATGTCATATTTCTGTTTGCAAGCGTGTGATAACAGAAGGACTGACAGGGCCAGTAATGGGTGCCCAGTGAAATGTCATGGTCTATCAGCGGCCCAGAGCAGCACAGGAGGGCCGTTGTAAGACAGGGGCCAGACGCAGGGCCTCCGCTGTTGTTATTGGTGCTGCTCTGTCTGTGTAGAAGAGAGAGAGTGAGGGAGCACAGCAGATGTGACCTCCTCACACACACAGAGCTCCTTTTGTGTCCCAGTTATTCAGTGTTCCTCTGGGTCTGCCTCTGCCCTCAACCATTAACAGCAACTGCCCGTAACTGCGAGAAAATAAAATAAAAAAAGAGAACGGGCAGCGGACACGCATGCAACTCCGCAACAAGGCTCAGTGTGTTTAGAAGAAATGTACAGAGAAGCAGAGAATATGTTTTATTTTATGACTGCTTTCAAATTTTACACCTCTCAGGCAGGGTGTATTCTGATTGGACTTGCTGAAATCTTAAAAGTGTATCTTTAGGAGTGCCGTGGGCCCGTGGCTAATGGCACATGCTCTGACGCATCGGACAGAGGTGCTCATGTGAGAAAAGCAGGTTCAAGTCCAGCATGCATCATTTTCTGATTCGATTTATCCACTGCTCCCCATTCTTTCCTCTTGTACCGGTTGTTAAAAGTGGTAAAATAAAATAAAATGCAAAATAAAAAGTGCACAATACAATGTATACCTTTATTCTTTTTATTACCTTTAAAAAAGAAAACGATTAAATGGTATTTAAATGAAAAGATAAAAATGTCCATTTAATACAAAAATATTTATTTAAAAACTGCAAGTATACAAAACAGTAAACTAAAAAATAAAGTAATAAATAAAATATTTATAAGTAATAATAAAATAATTATTAGTAATAATTTATAAGTAATAATAAGTAATAATAAAATATAATATAAAATAAATAAATATAAAAATAAACAAACAAACAAACAAACTTGATTTTAAAATAAAATAAGAGTGAATATAACAGGCATTGGGCATTGAGACTTTGAGGCATTGGATATCATGGAGTTTAAGTCCAGCTTGCAACATTACCTGATTTCATTCACCCTCTTTTCTACATTGTTTCCTCTTTTGCAACTTATCCAACTAGTTAAAGTGGTAAGCAAGCAAGTAAATAAGTAGGTAGGTAATAAATAAATAAAATGCATCTTTAAGTATTCATAAAATTAAATAAATATAAATTGAACTAAAATAATCACATTTTAGTAATAAAACAATCAAATATTTTTATATTTCTCATTTAAAAATACAAATATATTGTATTATTTACTTTTATTTTAATAGTAAATTGTATTACTGAAAGATACAAATAAAAACAGAATATTCACAGAATATTGCAACAACAAAAAAAGTTTTTTGTGTGATCATCCTCATATTCAATAAGTGTAACTGCACATTAGCTTGAGGCAGTGGATATCAGGGCATCGAGCAAATATTGGCCTCTTATCTTGCTGCCTGTAAGAAGCAGAGCAGGATCATTTTCTACAGAAGAGCTGCCACATATCCTGCACCGGGCCAAGAACTGCTTTATTCAATTATCTCCCTTGCTTAGCAAATACAATTTCCCTGCATAAATCATCCAAATGATCCCTATGACTGTCAGGGCCTCACAGTGGATTTTTTCAATCTTATCAGCTGAGGCCCAGCCAGGTTACGCTTTATCCTGCTTCTGTGCTCAATATCTATTGAGATTCTCCAATTGTCTGTTTTGAGTTTCAAATCCTCTGCTATCATTCTCAGTTCCTGATAAAAGTGACATTAAGCATCCAGCCACCAAGTCAGTAATCCATTATGAAGAAAGAGTATGCCAATTTAACTAATCCACCAAGCAATGACCCTGTAACCTTGACCTTGTAAACAGCACAATGGGGGGAGATTATGTATGAATATCTGGTCCAGAGACTATAAGTTGGGCTTCTTACAGGGCCTTAAGCTCTGGCTGTTTTTGTCCAGTTTCAGCCATGCTGGAGATAAATGCCCTCAGGTCAGTAGTTTGAGATTTCGCTGGTAGCTAAATGCAAATATTTTGCCCTAAACCTTATGAGTCCACGCTCATCATTCATTTTTGGTTTAAAAACATCTGTAATATATTGATGTGAACAGACCAAATTCAGCTTGATTCCAAACAGCTGTTCCTCAGCCAATAAAACAGTCCCAGTTTCACACAGCAGAGCTCCAGCACTGCTTTGAGACACAGGCTAAATGCTCAAGGGACAAAAGCTCTAACAATGTTCTCCAAATACAATGCAGGACAAAGACCTCCATACCCTACTGGGTCAAATAGTGAATAAGGACAGAATTATTTTAGTTCTTTTGCTGTGGACCCTCAGCTTTCCCCCTTTGCACACACCACTCAAATAGCACTACTGGTTTTCTGTGGTTCTCTAAGAATATCCACTGAGATGAAATTAAGGATATAGAATATATATATATATATAATCAACAATAATAATTTGGGTAACACTTTAGTTTAGGGTCCAATTCTCACTATTAACTAGTTGCTTATTAGCATGCATAATACTAGAATATTGCAGTTTATCATACTTATAAAGCACATATTAATGCCTTTTTCTGCATGACCATATTCTATATCCCTTAATCCACCCAATACCTAAACATAACAACTACCTTACTAACTATTAATACTAATAGTAATTAGAAGATTACTGAGGTAAAAGTCGTAGGTACAGGTTAGTTAATAGTGAGAATTGGGCCATAAACTAAAGTGTGACAGACAGACAGACAGACAGACAGACAGACAGACAGACAGACAGACAGACAGACAGACAGACAGACAGACAGACAGACAGACAGACAGATAGATAGATAGATAGATAGATAGATAGATAGATAGATAGATAGATAGATAGATAGATAGATAGATAGATAGATAGATAGATAGATAGATAGATAGATAGATAGATAGATAGAAGCGCATGGCTTCATACTTTTTGGGCCCACTATAAATCTTTTATTTATTGGCATAATTAAATCTCTGTTATGAGAAGTGAAAATATTGAGTGACAGCTTCACAAAAATCAAGAACAAATAGATTTTTCAAGCAATTAGATTCTTATTGCCAGTTTTATGAACTAGAATATATTAGCTCCATATGCTTTATCATTCATCATCAAAAAATCTAGAATGACACAAACATGTCCCGGGAATGACTTGGAAAGCCGGGTGCTGTCATCCCTGCAGGCTCATATCAAAATCAATCATCACTCACAATGATTCACAGCGCGATGAAAAAACGTCAATTTTACAGGAGCCATCAATTGACTGGGTTGGACTGACAGGAAGGATAAATATGAACCCGAGCTCCTTCCTGGCAGATCCACACCTGTGCGAGTGTGTACAGGATCAGGAGCTCATTAAAATCCAAGTGTGATCCCTGCCTGGATCCCTGTGGAGCCGCAGTCATCAGACTCCCTTATGTGATAAATACAGCATCAGCTAGAGAAATTGAACCTGAAACAAATGGCCTTTCTCACTGTCTTTAAAAAAGATGACAATAACCCTCCTTTCTTCTTTGTACTCCTAAAGGATATCTGTTCCCTCACGCACACAGAGCTTTGAAGGTGATTTTTTTTCTCTCTCGCTAGTCTTTTATATGGAACAACTGTTGTTGCATATATGAAGTTTAATTTGCCACTTGTATTGAAGCAGTGTGAGTGACTTGGTTTAAACATTGTAATTTATGGCTTGGCTGGCTGCACACAAACAGGCTTATCATAAAAGGTTGCTGCAGTGTTTAGGTAAACTTGACAGGGAAATCAAGCCTGTACATATGTTTCTGTTTGAGCGTTACTCCATACGCCCACAGAGAGACAGATTCCCTGAACAGAGAGACCCTGACCCATAATCTGTCCTCGGAGTCTGATTTGTCCTTATTTACATTTATGAAAGATGAAGAGGCTTATATTAAATATCAGAGCAACAGAAGTGCCGGATATATGTTTTACCATTAATATCATTAATACCACACACACACACACACACACACACACACACACACACACACACACACACACACACACACATTCACACTCATGTTTTATGGGGACTTCCCATATATATACTGTAATGATTTTTATACTGTACAAACTGTATTCTATACACTAACACTAAACCTACCCATCCCAGAAAACTTTCTGCATTTTTACATTTTCAAAAAACATAATTTAGTATGACTTATAAGTTGTTTTCCTCACAGGGACCAAAAAATGTGTGGGGATATTTTGCACACAGGCACGCACATACTGTATGCACACACACACACACACACACACACACACATTATTTTAGAACTACAGTAAACTACAGTTTGAAAGTTTGCGATCAGTAAGACTAAACAGTCAAAACGGCACTGTTGTGAAATACTAAAACAAAATTTTAAAGCTATTTTCTATATTAAAATATTTAAAAATGTAATTTGTTCTAATATTCAGCAGTCTTCTGAAATAATTCTACTACGCTGATTTGGTTCTCAAAATCATTACTATCAATCAGTGTTAGGGGGCAATGCATTTAAATATACAGTCTCTGTAAAAAGTATTTCACCATTAAACAAATACACACTTGCACACTTTTTTTGGCGACAGTGGCATGAGCTGACGCTACTTCTAGACGGACAAAACTGAGATAAAAAATGCAGACTGCGACATCTAAAACCAAATCTCTGACCCTCAAAAGAAAAAGTTGCAAGATATAAGCAGCATGATAGGATTTTCAACACTGTTAGAAAGCCACAAGGGTGGAAATCTGGTCTTTTGTCTGATGTTAAAATATGTTTGATGAGCTACGGGTTTCTGGCTGCAGTTGTCAAAGGGCTGGTGATCTCTAGTGAGAAATGATTCCCTTCATTTCAGAGCTGCACACACTCCTGCCTCAGAGAGCCGAGCGGAGTCAAATGAAGTGAGACCAAGTTACAAGAAAGTGCATAAAAAAAGGCTTGTGCGACTGCCAGAGATAGTCCAGTTTTGCTTAGGCAGAGCGAAAGAGACAAAGTGCTCCCATTCACTCCTTAGCTTCAATGAAAGTAAGATGCACGCACACACACTCTCCTTCTCTCTCTCCATTTCTCTCTCCAAGGCATTTCATCTGATTATGAGTACTTTGCAATCTGCGACAACATGATTGATGCTCCACTTTCATGAGGGGAATTTTAACAGCACCTCTTCAGCGCTCAGTGCACACCCAATTATGCGTCTGAGCCAGTAACCTTGAATTTATGTTGCCATGGCAACAAATAAAAAAAAACGGAGAGGAGAAAAAAAATGGTCATGCATTATGGATTATCATTGAAATTCTACACCCCTACCCAACATAATGAGAGCTCGGGACTTAATCAAATCAGCCATTCTGGGTGACACAAGCTGAAGAACTGACTTCCATTGTTGGGGCGCCTAGAGAAAGGCAGCAGGCCTGACGGGCCGGCAGCTGCAGGGCTGCAGTCTGATAGATGGCTCCCATATACATCAGTGAGCATATAGACAGATGGTCCTCAATGCTTGGAATTTCCAACCCAGGAAGCAGCTGCTCAGACTAACCTCTGCTGTTCATCTCACCTTGTTGTCATGGAACATTGAGCAAGGAAGGAGAATGTGGACAGCTCCACTTGGAGCCCTGCCTGAGACGCTGTTTGTGCCTCATTCTTTTTCGCTTCTCCCTTTCCCTCTGGTCTTTTCATTTTTTTTCCCCCCCGGCTTCTCATCTGAAGGGTGGGGCGGGGAGGAGTCTCCCCCCTCATGCCAGGTCTCAAAAGAGGGATAAGAAGACCCGAATAAATAGGATTTTCCGTTTTACTAATATAGCAGACTTTCTCTGTCTCTGCCGTTCCTTCAAATGTCTTCTGACAGATGACATAATTGTGAACCACATCACTGGCTCCTGATTAATAACAATGTGGTGGGGGTGTTCACGGTGACACCAATTTTTAGCAACAAAGAGATAGGAAGTTGTTTATGTTCAGCGTCCGTTGTTGATACCATGTAGTCGTGTCCAGCTACACAATAAAGTTGAGAAACGTTAACTTTATGCAAATAAGCAACAAATCAATGTGGCGATTACCAATGGAGGTGAAGTCAGTGAAGGTCACGTGATCTGTGTGCTACTGCAGTCGAGTGAATTCAAGAGGGTTTGATGTCACTGCTCTATGATTCTGTTATTGTCGTTGCTCACATAAAACGTAAAAAATAAAAATACTTGTGACTATAAGTGCTGTCAAAGTGACTAATCACAATGAATTGCATCTACCATACCATAAATATACACACACAGACACAGACACAAACACACAGACACACACACATACATACATACATACATGTATGTGACCCTGGACCACAAAACCAGTCATATGGGTAAATTTTTTGAAATTGAGATTTATACATCATATGAGCTGAATAAATAAGCTTTCCATTGATGTATGGTTTGTTAGGATATGACAATATTTGGTCGAGATATAACTATTTGAAAATCTGTAATCTGAAAATCTGTAATCTGTAAAAATTTAAACATTGAGAAAATCACCTTTAAGTTGTCCATTTATGTTCGCGATTGTGCTGCATTCACTCACAAAAATTATTTTTTTATATATTTACGTTATGAAATTTACAAAATATCTTCATGGAACATGATCTTTACTTAATATCCTAATGATTTTTGGCATAAAAGAAAAATCTTTAATTTTGACCCATACAATGTATTGTTGGCTATTGCCACAAATATACCCGTGCGACTTGTGACTGGTTTTGTGATCCAGGGTCACATATACATATATATATATGACCAGAATAAAAATATTCATGATTCTGAAGCTGAAAATACAGAATTATTTTAGACGAATATGCTTGCACTCTGTCACTAACTAGATATATTTAAAATAATGTAGGCCACTTTTTACTGGGAACATAAGACATTTGGCATTATCAAGAACCACAAATATTACGGCATTGCATTATTATACATTATATTCAACATTATGTATAGTAGTTTAATGTAGTACTGACACTAAAACTCTGTAAACTTGTTTTTTCAAATTTTTCTCTAACGCAGCCATTTTCATTTTGGGTGAACTATACACAATACAGATTGTCACTACCCACGATACATATTGTTGCATGTTTGTATTGCGATATATTGTGACACAATATATTGTTACACCCCTATTTATTGATAATCATTTTTCTTCATATAATTTATTATGCACTGTACAAATGCTTTCCCCTGAATGGTCATTTTTACTATAGCACGGAAAAATAAAATGGCATATTGTTTTAATTGGCAATACATCTCATTTACGATCCGATTTTCAAACGCTACAGCCAATTTCGCAGCCCACCAATAAAGTTAGGGCATTCAGGAGTAGACACAACTTATAGCGACCAACGGTACAGTGACCTAATGACCTGCGACCTCGAGAGACAAAATCGATGTCAGTTTGAACAGAGCATCCGGACAGCATAGAGACCCTCAGAACAGCGTTTATACTGCACAGCAATGATTCACATTAATGATGTAACCAGGCAATAAAAACAGGAGGGTGACAAGCCATATACTGGGCCAGAATATCATAGAGCATCCACATAGCAACGCCCTGGCAACCACCCAGAACCCCTAGCAAATTGCATGTAATTTTTAGATCACAAACGAAAAAAAAAAAAAAAAATCTGTTTTTTTTTTTTTACTACCAGACATTTTCCACTTTTCAAATGCCTTCATCTGAGAGATGACATAGTTGTGAATCACAACTCTGGCTCTTGATTAATACAATACATTTCTCTTCTCCTGGGTCCTATCTGAGCTGCTTTGGCAGCACAAAGGCCTCCACTGCTACATCAAATATTGATTGCTCTTGTATATTTCTTAAATGTATATAAGCATTTTTATTAGCTAAAAGGCAGCCATAGGTGCTTGAAGTACCTCAGTAACCGCCCCCTTTGGCATGAATCAAGCTCAGAGTCCTCAGTCGACTGTGCAGTGGGAATTGGCAGGCAGGGATAAGAGAAAAGCTCAACTGCAAGATGTTAGTCATGGGCTTCCAACAACCTAATCCAGGACCCACAGAGAGACGTGGACTAGTTCCTCAAAAGAACTGTTTTAGCTTCACATCTAGACCACAAAGACTGCAAATGACACACTAGGAATCTCTGGAAGAACTGATAGCGATGCTGAAAACAGAAAATAAAAATCAGCAAATAGAGACAACAGCCAATATCAGTTTCATAAAACATGGCAGGATATGATTATATAAATATAAAATTAAAACTTTCCAGTGACACTGGCGTATTTGGAAGAGCAGATGTCATCCAAAAATGGATGACATTTTTTGGTTTGCCAGATGAAATCTGTACCAGTGTCACTTGATGGCATGCAAGTTTTTTTTTCTGTCAGGAGTTATGTACCCTGCCTCACTTAGGCTGTTAGGTTACACACACCCACAACTGACACGGTTTTTACCCTCCGGCAACAGACACCTGTAGGAAGGGTTTGGTAAAGCTTCAACTATGCTCATGATATATAATTCATATGCCTTTTGGGTGTTTGTCACCAATACTAAACTTGTGACTCAGAATAGAGTCACAGAGAAGTGAAGAAGAGTGTGGAAAGGACATTCAGTTCAAATTAAATCAAATATTGACATCAACTGCTATGAGATATGGCTGGGTCAATGACAGTGGTGAATAAGTGTTCATTTAAATATTTAATCAAATTAAATTTAAATGCAATAAAATTCATTTCAATATATTTGTTTGGGGCACAACATCCAAAATGTCATGTTTATAATATTAATATATTTTATTAATAAAATTAAATAAAATTAAGAGAGGACCCTCATGACTATTTGTGACTATTTGTAAGGTATTACTTTTCACTTGATGGTTATCACTTCTTCTTTTTTTTTATAAAATAAAATAAAATAAAATAAAATAAAATAAAATAAAATAAAATAAAATAAAATAAAATAAAATAAAATAAAATAAAATAAAATAAAATAAAATAAAATAAAATAAAATAAAATAAAATAAAATAAAATAAAATAAAATAAAATAAAATAAATAAAATAAAATAAAATAAATGGAGGATCATGCAGACCCTCATTTACCTTTAAAAAAAACATTCATTTAAGGTGTAAGTACTTTTTACTTGATGGTTATCACATGATTTATTTATTTTTTTGCTTTTGTTTTTTTGACTGAATGTCTTCTTGAAAATAGTAAAAACCAAACGAAAGAATACAAATTACATTTCTAAGAACTTGACACATTTTAAACTAGTTTTTTAAAGAAGAAAAAAAAAAACCTCTAGTAACATCATGAGATAAATTTAGATGTATAACTTGATCTACTGTTTTGTGTCCCCTGCAGTAACCTTTCTTTGATGGCTTTGGAAGGAGAGTCACAAGTACGGCTTGGTCCTAATTAGCATTTAATTAATGATGCATGCATATGCAAAGCAGCATTTAAACAACGCTGATTACCTCCTACCTATTCACAGGCCAACAGTCAAACATGTCTGACATGCGTCCGCCACATGTAAACGCCCCACTGAAAGGTCAAGCCTAGGAAGTTCATTAACACAAGAGTGACGTGCTCCTGGCCAGCGCCTGGTCTCTTGGGTATGTGAAGAACAAAATGACAGCATCAACACATGATGTTAATTTTGCAATATTTTTTTTCAATTTACAGAAATCTGCGATGCACTGCACATGACATGCAGAGGGGGGGAGGGGGTTCCCTTTACTTCAATCCCTTATTTTGAGTAAATCGTGCATGCAATATAATATTTTGTTTAACCTTGTTTTACTAAATCATGGCCACATTGTAATAATTCGTTCCCTGGTTTTAGCTAAATCAAAACGAGGAAACAAATTCAAGGTGGCCACGATTTATTAAGACAAGAGAACGAATTAACAAGTCATGGGAACAAATTCTTGATTCGTGGCCACGATTTAACTAAACAAGTGAACAAATTTAAAACGAATTTACTAAAAGGAGACCACGAATTCTTAATTCGTGGCCACAATATACATATTTTTCTACGAATGTCATGTGTGGGGCTCCATAGTACTCTAACCAAGATCTTTTTTTTATATCGTAAAATAATGACTTTGGTTCACATAGAACATGACATTGGCACATACATTGGTGTTTACAATGTACTAAAAATGGAAACGTTTTTTTTCTTATCTTTTTTCACGTACGTTGTCAAAAACAATCCTCGTCCACAAGGATTTGTGAAACGACTAAAAACGCTGTATTATGCATGCCATGCCATTAGTTGGTGATGTCACTTTGTAAAGAAACATTATGCGCCTAGACTAAACACGGAATACGCACGCTACAGTTTTTACAAATTCACATTTTTGTTGTTTACACTGAGACTATAATGGTATTGTTTTCAAAAACTTGTACTTTGAAACCTGATTTCAAAAGCTTTAAGGCTGCTAAAACGTCGTTGTCATGTAAATGAACGGTCAAAACGCGTGAAAAGTTTTCTGTTTTTAGTTGAAAACTATGTTGTTTAAATGGCCCCTAAATTGTAAAATCTGTAATATTATTTTACAGCCAATTTTATGCTATTGAATATCCTCTGATAGCAATGCGTACTGCTCATTTTGATCTTATGTGATATTTATGCGCAAGCAATGACCTGTAATATAGACACACTTGTCTTTTATTGTTCAAAGGTGCAAGAAAAATTTACCAGCGTCACTGAGGCATTCATTAATGATCGCATGCGATGTAAGTCTACATTAGCGGACATATTTATTACCACTTTTGTAAATGATTGTCTTTATTGCTCTTGTGATTATGGAAATACTCCCCCTTTTTGACTTGCAAAACCCATCAGTCTGCCTATTTATTATTTATGTCAAAGTTAAGGAATCTGACAAAATCATAATGGATACCCTCTGCCTTGTTTATCATATTCAATACCGTATGAGAGTGGTTTGATAAATCCATGCCCAGCCTATGTTTTCATCTTGTGGGCATTTTTGCCGTGCGGCATGATTGAACTCAGCCCAGTCGGGCCATAACGCAGTCAGGGTAATGAACCTGATGACAGCATAACGCCCGTCCTGAAATCTCATGCATGAAGGGACCGGCGAGCCATACCTCAGCCTCCCGTGTCATTTGTTATCGTTAATCCTTACATTTATGGCTGCAAATATCTTATTAGGAGGCGTGCCCGAGGTATTTCACTTCGATTCTAGGCTCCATGACATATTGATTAGATCGGGAGGATTGCGTGAACAAGCCCAAGACCTTGACTTTAGACACCTGCAAGGTATGAATATGAGCGTCTGGCTCATATTCAACATCCAGGGTAATTTCCCTTTGAGGGGAATCAAGGACAAGTCTGGCCTTTTAGACCTCAAGCAGGTATGGACACGGGAGACGCAGAGTGAGCTGTGTCAGATGGATTACATTTCCGTGTGCCTATCTATCCTCATTTTAGTACAGCCAACGCTTCAGAGAATAGCTTAAGTTTAATCGGTCACAGGAAGACCAGGAACATGCATTAAGACAGTAGACAGTAATCAATTTTCATTCAGTATTATCATTTTGTTGTAACTTTTCCATTCCTGATTCCATCATAAATCAACATCTACAAAACAGTATTTCGATAGTCCACTTTAGACATTCTGCAAACTATAAGTAACTTTGCAAATACATGTCAAATAACTCTCATAAGAGAATTAGTATTAGACTTTTAGGGTTAGTAGAATAAGTTGACATATTGCAAAGTTACTTATAGTCAGTAGAATGTCTGTTGGGGGACCATCAAAATAAAGCAGATATTAAGCAGACAGTCTACTAACACTCTAATGAATGGTAGTTGAAATGTAGTTGCAAAGTTACTTGAAATTAGTAGAATGTCTAAAGTGGACTATCAAGTGTGTTACCAACATTAAATTCTGGTAACCTTAACCAGACTCACTGAATAAATCCACAATATTCCTATCAGCAAAATGGTTAACTCTTCCTGCCAAGGCAGGACATAACATGCTCTGCTAAATGGAATTTAAACATGCACTTTAAGTTCCATATAAATACATTTAAATGATATAGACAGTATTTAGACATGTATACAGAAAGTTGCCATTGGTGAAGTCAGTCTCACAAAGAGTGCATTCACGTACTTGTGGTTGGTATATGGTGATGTCAGAGGAAAATTAAAATGTTTCATGGCATTACCAGAATATTACAGTCATATTTCAAATCCAGGGGTGATTCATAGAGAGAACAGCATTCATTCCACTCAGCAATGTGGCATGTTCATGATGTAACTGGATGGCATAGGAAAAACCCCTATCAAGTTTATATTATACTGCTGTGAAGGTTTGTGAAACTTTATTCGACACACTTAAAACTTCTGTTTTAGTGGTGCATGCTTAGAGATAGACTTAAACGTACAGTATGGCATTTTTCGCCACTAGGGGTCGCTAACCTATTTACAATAACAAAGGCGTAGATTGATGACGCAACATTTGCTAAGAATTATGGATCTTGTCGTCAACGTCAAGCCGGCCGATCTAATAATGTTTATGGATGACTGAATACATCTATGTTTTTATCATGACTGTGATATGAAGCAGTTCGGGATTGCTAAGAGACAGCTATCAGCTCCACACGCGACGCGAGTCCCGCGGATATAAAAGGAATATGGGCATTTCATTCTACCGAACTACACGCAGAATTAAACTTGTGAGGTAACGCAGCGCTGTTTCACTTGGTCTAACATTACACTAGCACACTAAACTGCATTTGAATGTGTTGAAATGTATGTGTTAGTCTGTCTGTATGAGACTAGCAGTAAACTAGATCAACATTAGAATAACATACAGATCATATTCTGACATTTTATCATTGTTGAACTATAAAACATTGATTAGTTATATGTAAATGTGCTCACCTGTTTAATAAAGTACATGTAGGAGCGGTCGAAGTTTCGGACGTGGAGCTCTCGTTTAGCTGTCTATGGGAGCTCTCGGCATCTCGAAAACACTGCGCTGATATTGATTCTCGTTTTAGTTCTCCTTTTTTATCCAAAGTCTGCTTGCCATGGTCCATAATGTTTGAACGAAACAACAACAGCGTGCAAATAGACATTGCGAACTACAAAGTTGTCCGCGTCAGTCGCTTTGGTTACTATCAGACGGCTCTGGTTCATAGCTCTGGTTGCTATGGCAGCACGAGCGGAAACCAGGGACAACGTGGATATGACGGCATTGGCGGCGACAAAACGGAAATAAAGAAACGGGACGTTTCTCGAATTAAATTACAAATTTCTCCTGTTTTGAAAGTTGTTGGAAACAGTCAGAATAATGTAAGTACACAACTAAAAAAATATATATAACATAGATATAGTGATTTTTGCTATTTTTAAAGCAAAAAAGGATACATATTGTGCCTTTAAAGTTACAGTATGTAACTTTTCCTGCACCACTTGTGCTATTTATACAAATGATTTGCACAATATACTTGCAAATTAGTTACTTAAAATTTTTAGCAAATGACATTTTGGACAACAACATAACATTTCTTGCAACACAGCAAATTGCCCCTATATTATGGTTTTCCAAATATTCCCTTTCATGCAGTGTGTAATATAGCTGAGAAGAGGGAGGGATTTAGAGAAACTGAATCATCGGACGAGTCGTTTGAGGATCGGTAAAAACATTTATAATGTTATAAAACATTTGTATTTGTTCAAAGTATTCTGAAAAATACGCATCACGCTTTCCACCAAACCAAACAGCAGCAAAACTGTTTTCAACATTGATAATAATAAGAAATATTTCCTGAGCACCAAATCATCATATTAGAATGATATCTGAAGGATCATGTAACACTGATGACTTAAGTAATGATGCTGAAAATTCAGCTTTGTCATAACAGAAATACAGTACTTTTTAAAATATATTAAATAGAAAAGTTATTTAAAAAAAAAAAAAAATGTTTTATACTATTTCACAATATTTCTGTTTTACTGTATGTTTGGTCAAATAAATGCAGTCTTCCTTCAAGCAAGCATAAGAGACTTCCTTCAAAAACAAGTATTGCTTTTTAAGTAAGTTCTTATTTTAGGGTATTTTTTAGTCAAAGACTCATTAAGAGGTCACATTTTTCAACGTTTCTATATAGAGCCCAGAATACCATCAAGACTTGGGGATTAGCTCTTTAGACTTGGGCCAGTAAGCAAACACCTAGCAACCATTCAGAACAAGTTAGCAACCACATTGCACTAAAACCACCCAGAACACATAGCAACTGCATAGCAATTGTCTGTCAACATTCTGAAAGCCCTTTCTTCTGAAAATGTAAAAATCTAGTTTCATTTGTTTTGTTAGATGATAAAAAAAGTTTATTGAAGAGACAAGGAAAGCGTTCTTAATTTAGATTGTTGCATCCTAATTTGCTGAATTGAATCCTTCGGGACAGTACTTTTTGTCACAGCTAAACCTACAGTATTTCGTATGTTAATAACAAAAAATGCTTTTAATTAATCCTGTTCTGGACATATCATATATAAATAAATTGCCTGTTTAAGATGTCAGTAAGATTAATGGAACGACCAACAGACATACTATTTATGTAAATTGCATTATTGCTCTCAGTAAACTCAAGACCCCTCTAATGGGTTTTGCTCACCTTTCTGGCAGGGAGCCACAGCACCCAGAGAATAGAGATCAAATGGGCCTGGGGTTATTTCACATCAAGATCTGGACCTTGGAGTCTTTAGCCTTCCTGTTCATTGGGGTGGTAAATTACAGGGACAGGTACAGGCCAGTTTACTGCTTTGTTTCCAGTCAAGCCGGTTTCCAAACACAGTGTCACTGGAACTGCTTTAAAAAAGGCATTTAATATAAATGATCTGGCATTGATTGTGATGGATTGGCTATGCAGGGACACCTTGCCTTCAAGGGCACTGAGGGATATGCCATCATTCTGGATTGTACCATCCCAGTAGATGTTTTGTGAGTCCAATGTCACCTGTACCCATATCATAAAAATCTAAGGGATATGACAACAGGTTCTTCCTCCAAAGAGTCAAATAATCCATATAATAGGTGTCCTTTAACATCTTTATAGTGACAGGTACAGTCACCCCATTACTTTCAATGAGAAACCTTTGATGTCAATACATTTTGTCTGCATGGAACTCATTTTTCACAATATCCTTACAATTTCAATCTAAAATGTGTCCATGGATTTTTCTACTCATTTAATGAGGTGCAAATGCATTTGAAAAAGCTTGGGCGATGATAGTTGGGATTTAACTTTCAAATTGAAATCTGATTTAAGTTTTTCTCTGGTATTTTCTAAAAGGTCAGCTTTTGACAGGGATAGGATTTTCTTGTTTAGTTGGCCAACTAGAAAATAACTTTGAACAGAGTTTATAAGTGACTATTGGAAGCATATTTATACATTCAGAGACTATAAACCATGCAACATTTAAGCTTTTGAATTAATCCAAGAGGTCAGTCTGTGGTGTTTTGACCTGGTTTGGTCAAATATCATAAGCTTGAGTTCCCGGTCTCCCATGCTGACATGTATAGTATATTACGTAAGTGAATGGAGCACAAACTTTGGTGTGATCGCAGCTTTTATCGGCTAACCAAAAGAGAAAACTTTAAAAAACAACCAAGCTGCGTCCGATGTTGTATACATTTGATTAATATAACAACCATTAAAAAAGTATGTTCCATATTCTGTAGTGTGAATAAAATCTGGATGTACTAAATATGCCATGTTGTCATTGTCATGTGATTTACAATGTCAGTTGCATCGCTTCACTGCCATTCACAACTCCTCTCCAGTGGCTTCATGGGATAGTAAAGTGTCCATTGGATGCCCACTTCAGAATCTCACCAGAAGTAGTATAGGTCACTATTACTGAACTCAGACATACTACTGTTTTCACACACGTTTTTGTCTATAGGGAAGTAGCATATTCAGACAGAGGGTGACAACTCATCAAAGCAGAACATCTAGAGAACTTTTATTATTCCCCAACATTTCATCATTTGGACTTTTTCCACATATGGGGACAGCTGATAAAATTTTACAATTCAATTCTTGAGAAATGAACAGTTAAAAGTGTGGCCAAATTTTAGTCCCCCTGTAGTCAATAATTGTATCCCTCAAAACCCATCTTTGATCACCAAAATGACATACTTAAATGTAACTCTACACCCTTGCCTCATTTAGTATACGTGGTTCTATGAATAGGTAAATTAGCCCCACCTCACCAGCTCAGAGATCCACTCGTTGACGATCACACATTGTCGTGATTGGTTACAAAGTAGTTTGTGACGTCAGAAACACCAGCAATTTCAAACCGCGTTTTTGAGATGGTCTTTGGAAGGAGAAAATACTCAGCAATGGTGTTGACTTATGAATTTGTACATGGTTTGTCTTAAAGCATATTAAAAACACCACATAGACATTTAAACAACATTAAAAGCTTGATTTTCACCACAGGGGGACTAAGAAATTATGAGAGATTAGTTTCAGTGTAGTACAAATGTAGATTATTTTTACTGAAAGCGATGTCGCCATTGATATCTACATAGTGGTATGCAATGCCTTAGGAGTGGGAACAGGTTTGATATGAGCAAACTATGACCCAATGTTGTTTGTATGTATCAGGTAAACCCATCCATTCAGTATTGTCGCTGAACGGGTGAGTATAAACTAACTCATACAATGATTTACACATCAAACATGGGCTCATTTGTCACCAAAGAGTGAACAAACCAACAAACAAACAATCCAAAGAAACCACCCCCAACTTTCAGGTCACTTTGGCTGACCCTCAGTTGTACTAGCAATATTGCTGAAGTGTGATCTTTCTCTGTGTTTTGACTCCAGTGTGCTGAATTTCAATAAACACAGCAAAGTGACCCGGCAGGACAAACCTGCAGACAGTGTAATAAGGCTCTGTTAGGATTAATGAGCTACCCTCGGCATTATTTGTTATGTTATATATCTTATTGATTGCGTTGTCTTTGATCATTGCATGGACTTTCTCACCAAGCTCTGGTGCGGTTTGCCTTCTTGGTAGACACCGAAGGTTGAGTGGGCAAAACATGCAGAGCATGATCTCCTTCAGGGCACCGGGGCAAGACATTTGTTCAGTACATTAAGAAACTGACAAAAGAAGGCATCATAAATGCTCCTGCAGTGTTCCAATTAAAATGAGCGAGGGTGTCTGTGAAGTGTAAATGAGGAATAAGTTGTGTTTTCCATTACATCGTAATGAAAAGTCAATAACAACGATTTACTTAGCAGGGGGAAGTTCATAATGTGATAAAAAAAAAGCATGCAGCTTTGGATCAGCAGGCAAAAATAACAAGCAATTAAATGTTTGATGCAGTAAGGAAGGTTGGTTTACATAACCATGTATCCAGTTGTGGCCAATGTGAGATCATTAGTATTCATAAATTAAGTCTGATTGTAGCACACCTATATTTTAGCACATTTGCATAAAGTATCAACACAATGACAACATCTTTAACACAAACCCTCTGAAAGGTTCTGGACATTTCTTTTCAGACCAGGTTATTTGTAAAGATTTGCACATCTTTGAAGGCCAATCTGTTCATCTTGTACATTTTAGAGTCTACCCAACATAGAAAATGTGTAAATGTTATATTATTAAAGGGATAGTTCGCCCAAAAATGATATTTAAGCCATGATTTACTCACCCTCAAGCCGTTCGAGATGCATATGTCAATCTTTTTTCAGACGAACACATTTTCAGTTATTTTAGAAAATGTCTTAGATCTTTCAGTGGTTATAATGTGAAGCAATGGGGTCCAGCTGATTCAAGACAGAAAATGTGCATGCATCCTTCACAAAAGTAATCCATCCGGCTCCAGGGGGATAAACGAAGGCCTTCTGAGGGTAATCCGTGCGGTTTTGTCGTAAAAATATACATATTTAAAACTTTATAAACGAAAATAACTGGCTTCCGGTGGCGGTCGGCGCGCGTTCATGGAGATGGATGCTGGCGTATGACGCAGGACGTAGCCTAGGAAGCGTCGTGAAGTAGAACGAACGTTGAGTTTTGTTTTGCTCTGCTCTCTGGCTGCGCTGTCACGTTCGTTCTACGTCACGACGCTTCCATCTCCATGAACGCGCGCCGACCGCCACCGGAAGCCAGTTATTTTCGTTTATAAAGTTTTAAATATGTATATTTTTATGACAAAACCGCACGGATTACCCTCAGAAGGCCTTCGTTTATCCCCCTGGAGCCGGATGGATTACTTTTGTGAAGGATGCATGCACATTTTCTGTCTTGAATCAGCTGGACCCCATTGCTTCACATTATAACCACTGAAAGATCTAAGACATTTTCTAAAATAACTGAAAATGTGTTCGTCTGAAAAAAGATTGACATATGCATCTCGAACGGCTTGAGGGTGAGTAAATCATGGTTTAAATATCATTTTTGGGCGAACTATCCCTTTAAGTAGATCGAACAGATCAAGTCAAAGTGTCATGACAGATTCATCTTGTTGAAGTCTATAAAGAGAGGGGGGAAAAAACAGCCCACTAGTTGAGCATCATTTAACTTGCTTACCAGCATGGTCATTGTAATTGCAAATGACAAGACATAAACAAGAACTGTCAAACAATTAAAATCTGTAAACAGCACAGATGGGTTAGTAATAGCTGATTGGCTGTCTGAATACATTTTCAGAGCCAGGTCTAAAAGCTCACAGAAAATGAAAGAGATAGTTCACCTAAAAATTAATTTTCTGTCATCAGTAACTCACCCTTCATGTCATTCCAAACCATAAGAGTTTTTTTTAATCATTTTTTTTCATGCAATTACAACAAAGACAGATTGAATCTTTAAGCTTCAAAATGATCAGGAAAGCACCATAAACGTATCATAATAGTAGTTCCAAAGACTTCCAACTGCATTTAATATAATTCTTCTAAAGGCATATGGTAGGTTTGTAGGTATGAAGGTTTGCATGAGGAACAGATAGCTATTTATGCTCTGAAAATCCTGAGATCCACCCTAGCTCTTAATGATAGAAGTGATTATTTTTATTTTGAGAATATGAGAATTCTTATTTTGAGTAAAATATTGTTTTTAACAAATCTGCAGCTCCATTTCACAATTTCACCTTGAATGATTTGCTTAGTTATCCACAGAAGTAATAAAGTCAAACTGGTTTGCAAAAACATGAGGGTGAGTAAATGATGAAAGAATTTCCATTTTTGGTTGAACTTATTCCTTTAAAACTCTTGACTCAGTTGACTAGATAATGATATGTTTATTTGAAGCTGAAATGCTGGTGCAGTCCGGATTCCAACATAGAGAGATTGCTCATATCAGACTGGATTGAAAATGTGGAACACTTTAAACCCTCATAGCTAGTCATGATAAGGAAAATCCTTCTTGAGAGATTTTCCAAAGTTCGACATCATGAAATAAAGAGCTTTCAAGCCAAATTCAGTGAAGTAAAGAGAGTCACAGAGAAAATAAGACGGAGAAGTCTGGTAAAAAGAGAGAAAGAGAAAGAGCTGAGGCGGGAAAACAATGCAAACGAGCATATGAATATTAATGAGGAAACAAAGGCCTTTTGAATGCCTGTATTCCTGTAGTGTATTTATGATGAATGAGGGCCTCAGTGCAGTGTGTCAAGGTCTCATGACCAACAAATAGCAGGCTAATGACAAATCTCTAAAACATATGCTAATAAAGCTCTTACAATGCATTGCATTCTTTGACCTTTGGGATATAACCCTAAAGGGCAACATGAGAGATGTTAAATTCCAAAAACTAACTGCAATTTATTACAGTGAATACATTTTTGATGTGGGTTATCACTGAGCACTGGGTAATCAAACATCACAATGTTACAAACATATCCTATTGTGCCCACAACACAATTTAATGTAAATCTGATGATTTGTTGCTCTACGAATTGCTTATTTAAATGATATTTGACTAATTTGACACACATATAAAAGAAAATGCCCACAGTTAATGCATGGGGTAACATGGTGCTTTTCTGTGTAATGTCTGTCTGTTGTCTTTCCTCGACTTAGATAACCAGTTATAGTTGCTTATAACAACAGTTGACAACAGCACAAACATACTGTAAATGGACCTTAAATTACTATTAAACTATATGTTTAAATGATGAACATTTACACTAGTTGAAGACTCAAGGCATTTATGTAGCCTAATAAAAGCTAGCCTAATAAAAATATAATTTTATGGAGTGAGACACTTCATGGTGCCGTGTTGGCATTGCATGCCAGTGAATACTACTCACTATATCTCTGTAAAATTCATGTTATGCATGGGGAAGAAATGTATCAATATAAAGTAAAATATTGCTTTATGTTGCAGTATAAGTACAAGATAACTGCATGTGCAAATCCAAAACCCAATATTACTGATTGCACCTTTAAAGACTGAATTACAAGCTTAACACTCTAAACCAATCAATTATTGCTCAAATCAGATTCTCAAGCTTTCCTGACTCTCTTCACACCTTCATTGCCTCCAGTAAGCAAGACCTAAGTCCCAGGCCGTCATTAATCTGCTGAAATCTAGACTAGGTTTGATATTAACTTAATTCTGTCATACCTCAACTCAAGACTCTGAATCCCTGTCAGGTATAAATGAGGTCTGCAGTAGTATTCTTAATTCCCTTTAGCCCCGGGCTGGAGCGAGAGATTCCTGATACTTATCAGTGGCATCCTGTGGGGTCACACCACACCTGAGCAACAGACAGGGTGACAAGGACCCCCATTTCTCAATGCATTTTCCCTCAAAACATGGGCTATGCATACAGTAAAGCAATGCCAATTACTTTTACAATTAAACAAGCAAACAAAACAGCATTCACCAAGAAATCCACCTTTATAAAGTCATTTGATGTGCTTTGCTCTTTGGTTTCAAAAACTCATTGTTTTACCACCAGGCAAGGGCTAACAAATAACCCCAAATAAAACAGAATCTCACTGAAAATAGCAGACACTAAGTGAAAGAAAATGCATTGATGACCTCAGGGTTATACATCACTTTCTGCCCTCTCTTCTGACATCTGATCATCAGCCAAGACATTCATTCCGTTCAAGATCAGCACATTCATCTCCTACTTTCAACATCTTGCTGCTTCCTCTGACCTTCTTCAATGCCTTTCTTCTGGATGTTTGGAATTATAGGTTGGCATTTAGTCAAATACCATCCAACTTTGTGTGTGTGTGTGTGTGTGTGTGTGTGTGTGTGTGTGTGTGTGTGTGTGTGTGTGTGTGTGTGTGTGTGTGTGTGTGTGTGTGTGTGTTGCCCAGAACATTCTGCTTAACCTCAACAATCTGGGTTCAATAGTGGCTGCTCAACCAAAAAACGGCCTTTCTCTCCCAGTGACTGAAGCATTTACAACCTGGATTTGATTCTCCTAGACCTACAGAATCTGACACTGTTAAGTACCAAATATAAAAAAAGGGATCCTCAGTTGGTCCATTGATGTTTGTCAATTTCGTGTTGTAAAAGGTCTCTTTGACTCTGTCATCAAATAGCAACAACTATGCCAATGACACTCCAGCCAAAATTTCATACCTCTTTAATTTTTTTCACCAAGATCCTTTCTCAGGTTTAATTTCACTACTAGATAATTGTATCTGTACTTTCAATGAGTTTTCCCAATCATATCACATATACCATTACACAGTTTCCATGTATTTGGTTGTCTTCCTACTCTTTCCACTCAAAATGCTCTTAGCTACATTCAGAAATGTAGTGTATACATCCTGTACTCATAGTGGAACTATCGTAAAACATTTTCTATTTGCTGATTTCATGGAGCAGAGAGGTGGGAGTTACTACACACTAAAAAACAGAGATATTTAAGTGAGTATAACCTCTGATTGAGGTGTTTCAGCATACTGTTATTACATTTTCTACTGTAATTTATTTTCAATTCATATGGATGTTTTTCCTTCCCTTCCCAGCCTTGATCTCTGATTGCATGTGGTAGTTAGGTTTAATGAGCTGATTCTAGTGCAGAGAGCTAATTCTGTTAATATAAATGGACCTTTTAATATACAGTACGTAATGGTTTGTTGAACATTATGTTCTCAGTGCATACCTCTTCTGAATAAGCATAACTGGCTTTGATCATGAATTTAATCTAATTTAATGCGGTACAAACTGGAATTTGTCTGTTTATCTGTACTGTATGTGCTATAAGGCTCCAGGTAGTTTTTTCACCCGCCAATGTCTACTCATATTGGTGATTTGCTGCTTTACCGTGCCAGTATTTTATTTTTTTATTTTTTTGTGCAAGCAACGTCATAAGGACATTTTTCTTAACATTGTGTGACTCATGAAATACCCTAATAAAAGACAAAACACTCTGTTCAATATAATCTTTGAATACTAATGTCCATAAATCTACACATTATCTGATTATTTTGACCTAAAATTATATCTACTCTCAACAGATGGTAATATGCTGCCTATAATTAGCAAACACATGGCTAGGATCGCTCTATTTCTGCAAAGTAAAACTGACATATTTCGTAAATATGAGCCAAAAACTTATATGAATCTGGCAATGAAGAAATAAGCTTGGCAGGGGCCTCTGTGGCAGTAGTGAGCTTCTGTCTGCTACTTCAGCTGTCTTTGTATCCTTCACTTGTTACAATGGTAATTTTAGGGAAGTTTACATATGTTCCACTATAGACTTAATTGGAAATTATATATATATATATATATGTGTGTGTGTGTGTGTGTGTGTGTGTGTGTGTGTGTGTGTGTGTGTGTATAATGTATAATACATTTATATTTATTAGAATTTATATGTTTTATCACATCAGTTGATAGACATTTCTTGGCCAGAATAAGCTATAATATGCACTAACTTATTTTTGGTTTATGTGACTGTCTTTTTTAGCAGGGATAGAAGACGGTACAGATAGTTTATAAGAGGTCCCCATAAGCAAGAGTAATTATCAGTGCTGTGAAAAGCATAGCACAGAATTCCTGCAACTGAATTCCAATGAGTATAGTCCATTTCGACCTGTCTAGTGCTAATGCATTCTTTCTATTAGTTTACTTTTTTAAAATGTTTTATTGTGTATAAAGCTGTGTTGTAATAGACTTTCTCCTATTCCAGTTCAATATTACAGAGAGAACTAAAAGAAAGTAAGCAATCCATAGGTTGAATTGCCCAGAAAGTGTAAACACTGTGTCTCTGTGGCACTATCAAAACATTTAACAGTTCATTTAGGCATCCAAACACAGCAACAATGACTCAACCAATGGTGTGAGTTTGGGATAGGGCAATCTCACCAATGGCTGACATGGGGAGGTCTTCTGGAAACCTGTTTGAAAACAATCACTATTTTTCCAATTTAATTTAGTGACAGAAATTACACACTTCAACTACACCATAAGTAACTCACTAAGGTACAGTTTCCCTTTAGATAATCTAGAAACACCTTTCCTGATTTAAACACAGGCCCAACCAATTACATTAGACACACACAGGCAGCTCTAACCAGCATTTAGAGTGCACCTGCTCCAGGTGATTTGACACCTCTGGGTATCACACTTCTCTGAATAGCCTCCCATGAGGCAGAGTCCTAAGTAAGGTGCCATGTAAGGCAGAGGACACAAGAAGGAAGTGAGAGAACTACACCTCTAATTGTTCATGACACACGACACACAACACTTACTGTGAGACTGGGTCAAAAACCAGGACAGGGGGGAGGGATCTAGCCACAAGGAGTCTTTTATCTTTAGTTAATGACTGAACAAATATGCTTTGCCTTCATGCTCGCCTCTTTTGTGGGTGTGGTTACCCCTCTGGGTCACCATGTAGCTCTCTAATAAGCATCCTCGCACAAAAGCCCAATATTTGCTTGACTAGCAGGGCCTCTGGATCCTTGAGGAAATAAGCACGAGGGGCAGAGAAGAAAGGGGGTGAGAGGGTGGGGATGGGGGATTTAACTCTGTCAGATACCAACAGGAACAGATGGAGCTTGATAAATCCTGAAAGGAAGGCATTACCTGCCCAAGTCACCAAGCAGCCACAATTATCACAGGGCTTTGGGTTCATTGTCAATCAGAATGGCAGTTAAAGAGAGGCAGCAGCTGGGGCAGATGGTGGGGATCCAGCACGGCTGGGGGAGCAGCCATGGTCCAGTCCTTAGACAATCTCTCGCTCTCTCTCTTTGTCTCTTGTACTAAGTCTCAGAGCTGCTCGGTACACTACTGTTGATTACAAAAGAGATTTCAGAAGACGGTGAACCTGATTGGTCCATGCTGTGTCATGTTAATTAAATGATGTTTGATATTCATGAGAACCCTATGCATATTGATCGTCCTGTTCTCATTTATACATTACCCAAGGCTGTAACCACCATATTCATATTCAGATTAGGGTTGACCAATATGGGTTATTTCAATGCTTGATTAAAATGGAGCCATTACACGTGGTCCTCCTAATCCTTAATGTATTATTACATCCATGCATTTGTCCACCTTGACTGAAGATAATTGAAAAATGAATATTCTTGAGTGAATGGTCTTCTAGTGTAGCTGTACTCCAAGTTGTTTGTTCATTCATTCTCCCTTGGTATATGAACTTTGCACAAGCCGACTATTCTTACCTAAGCAAGATCATGAACACAGTGCTATTAAAATGTATATCAAACCTTTATCCTATTCCCTGAAACTCTACACCAGCTTCCCACTAGGTTGTCTGTATGTAAAGAGGCATACTGTAGATGTGGCTCTGGCTCTGGCTCACGCAAGGACAGTTGCTGAGTTTGTCTCCCAGTTTCCAGGCAGACTCCTTCTCCTTCGGTCTCTGCCAAAGCACAGCAGCGCATTTCACTTTCAGCGACTACTTCCATTCATCACGGGGCAGGGGGTACGAGTGGGTCTGGATCCCCTCCTCCCTCTTCTCATGGCTGGGAGCACAGTGTTGCACAGACCCCTTTACTCCCTGCGGTCTCCACGCTCCTATCCACAACTTTCCACAATGGACCCTGACTTCATTATGGGGGCCTGGCTTTTTCTTGGTCTCCCGACAGAGGCATCATTCCTCCTACTTTGTTACGCCACTCTCGGACTTTGTGTCTGGGACCAGCTGATAGTGAGGTCAGGCCCATCCATCTGCCAGGGCTGGGAGCTGTGATGCAGAGAGAAGAGCAGAGGTCCTCATTCAGCAACAATGCCCATTAACAATGCTAACAGAATCCCGGCAAGGCCGGAGGAGGGGACGGGATGGGGGTAAGGAGGGAGGATGGTTGTCACTAGGCAGATAATAAGATTGCAGTGATTTGATAGGTTTGCGGGACTGGGCGTTGAGCGGGTCCTCAAGAGTCTTGGATGGTTATTGATTTTCTTCACTTGTGTTTGCTGCCAGCTTGTGAAGTTATGTACATGTGCAGAGCTCCTTTCGGGGCAATGGAGAGTAGACCTATTGGGGTTGGGATGGTGTTAAAATGACTAGTTGCTTTGTGAGAATAGCAACTAGTCATTATAAGTTATAATAATTAAAGAAATGCAGGTGTTTCATCTTACCAAACACAAATTACTGCAGAATTGTCAGAGTGAGGTTAGGAAAGCAGCTGTTATTTTAGTCTTGCTCTGTTGTGATTGGCAGGATTATGTGGACATGGTCTTCCCAAACGTTTATTTGGAACTCCATCAGGTTTTCTGCACCTGGCAAAACACTATTTCAGAAAATGTAACAGGCACCTGTATTATTCATCACTGGTTCTTACCTGGTCTACATTTTTATAGCCTGAGGCACAAAAACTCATTTATACACCTATAGGTCACATAATCCACAAGCTTAAACTGGTACGCATGATGCCCAACCCTTGGATTTAAGCCAAAAGTGCTTTTCCCTCTCTCCTTTTGAAGAGTCACTGTTTTGCATTTGAAGAAAACCACAATGTCAAAGTTCATTTGGTTCTCTGCCAGGCCATGTCACATGCTAGGAGTAGAAAATGGCTTCTTAGTCTAACAATTACCTAGCAGCACTGATTCACCAAAATATATGCACATACATGCGCATGCGTGCACACACACATGCATGCAGAGACATAGAGGCTTGTGTTGTGTCTCCTTTACCACTTACTCGCACACACATACTCACTCATACAGAATACCCACGGCGAGTGCTGATAATGTAGCAGACATCTGAATAGTGGAGTCTGCTCCTTATTACCCACATAGCACTGCAATCATTTGCATGTGAAAGAGACAATCGCCTTTAATGTGTCATCTACTGTATAGTGGATGGATGTTGACTTCAATTGTGATTATTATTTAGAAATTTCTGGCTTTCCAAGTGTCCAGTATATTCCCTAAAACTTACAATCGTATATATTTTTTCTGCTGTTAAAACACCAATTTGATGATATTTGCCTATATACCCAAAGTTTAATTTTATATTATTCATCTATTTTAGTCAACCTGAAATGTCATTTGCAAGCCATTTTACTTTCGTAATGCAAAACATTTCTGAAGTATTAGTAGTATTAGTATGCTAATCCAAATTCAGCCTTTGCATTAGTGGAGACGACTTTATTGGTACTCTATTCAGTGCCTGACTGGAAATTATAGAAAATAATTTTAGGGTGTATTTATTGTTAATTATGAAAATACTGAAATTAATGTCCCTTAAATATATTGAATTGGTCTTTTTTCTCAAGGTAAGTGTTTGGTTAGCAAGCTTATCCATTTCCATTAAGAAAGCAGGAGGGTTTTTTTGTCTCATTCAAAATAATGTGTTTCCATCTTATTCAAATGTACCACACATCCACAAAAAGTCATTGATTATGCCTGTTTGAGGATATTTAAATTATCTCATATGCGCAGGTAAATTAGTAAATGTTGAATGCTAAGAATAATTGTGGTTTTGTCCTATCAGAGCCATCCTGTCAAAACAGTAATTGACAGCCTAAGTGGGTCAGCTGAGAGGCCAGCCCCTGTTAATTTATATTCCAAGACACATCATGCATATTCATGAGCTCCTGCTGTTTTGTCTATCACTGAGCATCATACTTACTGCATAATTGTATTTGGAAACCCAAGAGCTGTCTGAGTGGTCACACCAATTCAAACACCACTGTATTATTTCATTACTTCCAATTGGAGAGAGAAAATAGACACTTGTGGCAAATGACAAAAGCGAAATAGTCAACACTAGTCATAACCACACTGACTGCAATTAAACATCAGGCAACATCAGGCAGACATCAATCGCAAGACAAGAAACAGGCAAAGGCCTGAAACGTGCACAGAGTAAAGGCCAGTTCACACCAAGAACAGCAAATATAAAGATAACTATAACAATAACTATATTAGCGTCCAAACCAGCAGACGAAATCGTTATGTTTATTCTAAGCACGCTACAGTTTTTCTGTTTGCCGCTTTAAATGCTCGAGCCCCTGAAAGCAGGATGGATTCTGATTGGCTGACAATGTTTTTTATTGTTCATCAGCTGGAAAAATAACGTTCTGAAAGTGATTCCAACAATATCATTTCTCTGTGCCGTTGTCGTTATAGTTGTGGTGTGAACTCTGCCATTCTTTTACTGTATATTTAGAACGAACAAACTATATATGTATCGTTATAGTTATTGTCCTTGGTGTGAACAGGTCTTAAGCATTGAAGGTGGGACTTTCCTAAAAAAGGCCAGGGATGATATATTATATTTAATGTTATAATAGTCTGTTCCACACCAAATATGTTATTTTAACGTCACCATAATGGCAGTAACAATCATAAAGCCGCTATCTTCATACCTTACAAAACAATGCTAATATTTTTCATGCCTTTTGCTTTGTTTACAAAGTGATTTCAAAGGCATATTTTGAAGCAAACCTAAAGGTTTGTTGATGTAAATGATGCATACCTTCGCCATTAGAGGGTAATTGTGTAATTATGGGCTGTTTTGGCTCTGCAAAACATACATTCATTTCCATTCATTAGGCCGTGTGGTTCTTCCCAATGAACAAACAGGCTGATGTAAGCCTGCATAACGCATGTTGTTCATTCTTTTGTGGAGTATTTTGTATTGATTTTCTTTTGATGGTGTATATGAAAAACAGTTTAATCTCAGTTACATTCAAATGAGGTGGTCAAGAAACTCTTTAAGTCAAGGGAGTTTCCCAGTCTGAGTCGTGATAAACACATCAACTCACCGCAAACAACAGCATTTGAGATTAAAACTGGTCACAACAGCCCACTGCTGGGCAGATTATGAATATCAAACTGCATATTCAGGAATGTGTTGATGCACTGTCAGCTACTGGCAGACTGAAAAATCCCCGCTGTCTTCCTAAATGAGAGTTTTCTGCATATATTTTTCTGTAATGGATTTTTTTTTTTTTCAGAAGCTTTAACACAGGGAAGCAGTGGAAATGATTCACTATAATGATGTCCAGGTGAATGCTGTCATCACATTAACTCAGTGTAGACAGGGGATGAGTGTGTGTTTGTACATTAAGTAATTAATTTAGATTTTCTACATGCCTCAGCTTAAGACTATGATAATATCTCACAAAAACAAATCAACGAAGAAAGGACGCAGGTTTAAACACAAACCCAGAACTAATTAGGACAGTGTGGAGAATCAGAGCCAATTCATAATCACTCTTATGACATAATAGATCAACCAGACACAACCTGATCTACAACAAACACACAAACAGTAACACACTATGATGCTCAGAGGGCTAATTTACAGAGGATGCAGTAATTCTCAATGTGTCTGCACTAGATTAGTGTAGTGGGCTTTAAGATTAGGCATAGCCCTAATGGAAAATGTTTACAGACTCAGGGATCGGAACATTTGCCCCTCTAAAGGCTGGCCCACACAAAAAGATTTGTACAATCATATGAGATTTTCAAAATGTGAGAAACCAAAAACATAACAATAAAAAATAAATAAAAATAAAACATATATTTAACAGTTTTGTTCCTATAGTCTGTGGAGTGCCGGGATGTGACAAAGACACTGGAAATCTTGCAAAATCTCTAGCGGTCAAACGTAACTTTAGAGTAAACAAACATGGTGGATGACAGGGAAAAAAGAAATGGTGATAATAGTGTTTGGATCTCTTTTTACAGAAAATGTGTGTAAAAAAAAAAAAAAAGGTTTGGATAAAGTCGTGTTATACTTCCGTCAGATCACTTTCTGATTTGGTATTGTTTCGTTCCACGCGACAATCTACAGAGTGCGTGCGAGTTTGTCCTCTGGTTCCCCCCACACAACAGGATTTCTGATCGTACATCAACATGTTTATGGATATTTATTTGAGATCGGTGCAGCCCCTAAGTTCTTACGAGCAGATTCAATCACTCTTAACACACATCACACCACAGGGAAATCTGATAAAATAATCTGTAGAACCATCAAGATAATCTGGACTTTACCTAGGAATGTCGGAAGGGGAGAATTCTTCCTGAGTATCTTGTAGTGTGTGGATGCTTTAAATGTAAAAAGACAGACTATTTTACAGACATAGGCTATTTTAAAGACAACAAAGTGGAATATACAGTTATGCTCCCTAGTTAACTAATGAGTGGTTCACACAAAACTGACCATTATCTTTGCAAATCAAGTGATTATCTGTAGAGAGATAATTCCCTTAAATGTACTTCACACTCATGTTTCTCTAAACCTGTATGACTTAGTTTCTTCTGTGGTACATGCAAAGAAAAAAAAAGAAGAAAAAAGGTGCAGAATTTCTGCGACATTTTGTCAATAGTACAGCAATGCATGAACCACAGCTTACACAAAAGTCAAACCAAGCAGCTTTCTGTTAGTCAATGCTGTGAACCAGTTGCAAAATCTGGGAAAATATTTTGCTCTGACATGAAATTCCCTATTGTACTGATTTCCATTGAAATGATTGCTAAATTTTCGAAAAGCAAAAATTCACAAAAACATCGATAAATGTGACTGCAAGTCTATGATAACAAAATCTCATTGGTTAGCCAACATTCCTCAGAAAGAAAAAAAAACAAAAAAAAAAACGAACAAGTTCGGAACGACGTGAAGGTTGAATAATCATTTAAACTTGCTCGTTGTATTAACAGCAACCAATCAAATCAGAGCTTAACAGATCGATAAAGTACTTTCCCATTTTATGTGCAAAACCCTTCCCAAAATCAGGTGCAGTCTGTGGATTTGAACTCAAGTTCCCCACATGAGTCTCGTAGCTTAAAGTTCACACTTTAACCGCTAGGTCCCTATTTCCTGTAAGATAATGGCCATCACACACCATTTTGCAAAAAGGTCACAAATCAACATCACTTTTCAAAACGATTCTACGTATTCTTGCAGATAACATAAAGGTTCCTGGCAGAGGCCAAAGGTTTCCAGTGCTGCAATTTGATACATGCCATTTTCCTATCAAGCTTTTTACAAACAGTGCTGGTGTCAAAGTGAGCATTATTTCCCCCATTTCACCCTTCTAAAATTATGAGCCACCTCTATGACAGTATTTCCACATCATTTTTACACTGCTTTCTAGACTGCACATTTCAGGCCTTCAAAGTGAGCATTTCATGGATGTTAACGCATTATTTCGATCTGTAAAAAAAAATATTAATGCAGGTTCAATTCTGCTGAGCTGAATTTGGACTGTTCTGTAGAAGAGTTCTGTTCTGCACATCTGTTCGGTTGTCAAGGCCAGAGTTCTGCTGTTAAATCATCAATCCAGGATGAGCTACTGCACCAGAACAACTTGAAGCCTCTCATCCATGCAGCACAGCTACCTCCCTTGTCAGAGTCTCCTTTAATATGAACATAATTAAATTTGCGTGGATATTTCTGCATGCGCTCTCCTGCCTAATGTACCCAGAAAGGTGGAGGATGACTGGAGATGGGATTCAACTTCTCATTAAAGACAAAATCCCTCCCCCTTCTGCAGAAATGTATTTTTGATGTTTAGGAGCACATCTCCCCGAACTGCACACTAAGCACTTTAAGACCACTGATGAAAACACTCTCTCTGCGTTCCTAGATATTAAATCTATATTTAAATACATGCTGTGGGTGCCCGCGATTGTCGGCGGAGGGACTCGCTCACCATATTAATGGTCTTAATTTAATCATCCCCAGATCTTGGAAATTAGAATGTGTCAACATGAAATAATAAATAATGGGAGGAAAAAAAGTGTGGCAACTCATTTCAAGACTTTTCAAAAGGGGGTGTGGTAGGCACGTTAACAATTCTAATTAGATTTGCCCAGGGTAATGCTGTCTTTAACTTCATCAAAACCAAAAAAACTATCACATGTTCCCCTCATCCCCCAAATCTGCTGATGTTCATTTAACCTGGAGTTAATTGAAATAACACATGATATTCCTAGAGGGAGTAAGGCAGATGGGGAGACAGTTAAAGGACAATAAAAGCTTTGAATTATTTGAATTTAATTAGTTTTTTTTTTTTTTTTTTTTACTAAACTTGCATACTGAAGGTTTGATCTTTCATGGTTTAACCCTGCTTGTGACACCAAAATTCATAAGACAGGATGCCATTGTAATACCTAATATGCTGCCCACACAATTGCACGACCCCATCCTCCAGCTTTGTCGTACCTCTCTCCATCCCTCTTGTCAGGGGACTCGATGCAATCGCCACACAGCTTGGCCACTGATGGCACACGAGCCGTGAACTTGACAGAGCATGGACAGAAGCGGGTGGAGGGCGAGATGGATGTTGAGTGGGCAGGGCCTCAGATGTGCTACAGGGGCCCCAAGGGTCCGCTAGGAAATGAGATCCCCATCAGTCTATGACTCTGCAGATGCTCCTCGCATCTCCAGCCTTCATGCTTCATTATGTACCAGTATGACACGTAATAGTCACATTTGCCCTCAGTGAAGAGGACTGATAATTATTTGTGGAATGAGTTAAGTATTCTGAAATATTGCTGAGGGGTTCAGGCTTCTAGATTTCCCTTTAAAAATGATGATTGGGAGGTGAAGATAGATCTATTTGTTTTTGTTTTTTGTTTTTTTTATTGCTCCAAAGATCTCTCTGTAAAAAACAAGTCTGTTAAAATAAATGTTAGAACTGGTGGCTGTGATTGCCAAAAATTAACTGTGAAAAGTATCATTGTACAGTATCTCATTCACTATATGTGACCCTGGATCACAAAACCAGTCACATGTCGCACGGGTAAATTTGTGGCAATAGCCAACAATACATTGAATGGGTCAAAATTATCGATTTTGCCAAAAATCATTAAGATATGAAGTAAAGATCATGTTCCATGAAGATATTTTGTAAATTTCCTACCGTAAATATATAAAACATTTATTTTTGTGATAAAAAGATAAATGGACAACTTTAAAGGCAATTTTCTCAATGTTTAGATTTTTTTGCACCCTCAGATTCCAGATTTTCAAATAGTTGTATCTTGGCCAGATATTGTCCTATCCTAACAAACTATACATCAATGGGAAACTTATTTATTCAGCTTTCATGTGATGTATACATCTCAAGTTAAAAAAATTGACCCATGTGACTGGATTTGTGGTCCAGGGTCACATATACACTACCAGTCAAATGTTTAAAAAAATTAAGATTGTTTTAATGCTTTTAAAGAAGTACATTATGCTCACTAAAGCTGCATGTATTTGATTAAAACAAAACATAAAAAATAGTAATATTTTAAAAATGTAGTTCTGAAGGATCATGTGACACTTAAGACGGGATTAATGGCTGCTGAAAATTCAGCTTTGCCATCACAGGAATTACATTTTAATATATATTTAAATAGAAAATTGTAATTTTAAATTGTGATATTTCACTGCCGTTTTTATTGTATTTTTGATCAAGTAATGCAGCCTTGGGGAGCATAAAATCCGTTAAGAAATATTCCAAACCTTTGACTAGTAGTGTAACAATTCACTTGAACAACAAAAATCTGCTTTAAAATTGTTCAATATATGGAAGTTTGCTTCTGACATGGAATAAAAAAATAAAAAAAGATAATTGTGACTTTTTATCTCACAATTCTGACTTCAAAATCAAAATTTCGTGATATAGTCACAATTGCGAGATACAAATTCAGAATTGCATGGTGTAAAGGCGCAATTGTGTGTTATAAAGTCAGAATAAGTCAGTTAAAAAAGGTCAGTCTTTTTTTCCCTCAGAATTGGACTTTATGACACAATTCTGAGAAAAGAGTCAGAGAAAGAGAAACGTCAAAATTGTGAGAGAAAAAAACATTCAGAATTGTGAGATGAAAAAGTCGCAATTATCTTTTACATTTTTATTCAGTGGCGGAAACAAGCTTCCATATTAATAAGCATTATAACAAAATATAAAAAAATCAGCAGATGTCTAAGTGATAATACAATTAATCCCAATTAACCTAGATTATGCAATTCACATGAATAATCAGACAGCCTACACAAACAAAACCTCATCATGCTAACTAGCATGCCCCTATTATAATGTAATAAACATTAACTTAAAACCTACAATGTTAAATATATATATACAAATGTATATAATGAACATAACTTTGAACAACTATTAAAAAACATCAACTACTTAAATAAAAAGTAAATGATGTGTAACTTCCGGTAAAGTCATTTTAATTGTTTTCACATGCCACAAATGTGTCTGACCTATTTTATGTTTTTCCTGTTAAATATATTTAACTGTATTTATACATATTGTATATGTATATTATTTTCACTGTATATGGTAAGTTTACCAACTGAGGTTACCCAATGAGCAAGCTTGTACTGTAACTATTTTTGTAAGCTGCTTTAAAACAATCTGTTTAGTATAAAGCGCTATAAAATTAAGGTGACTTGACTTGCTTAGTTAGTGCTATCCAAACAATAAACAACATACTGTATGTTATAAACACTAATTTGGAAGTATGCATGACAACATCGACTGACAACATACATCTAGAGTTTCCTACATTATATTCAGCCTGTTGTAAATGTTCTGGGCGTCTAGAGATTGTGATCAGCTCAGCGCAGATGCGGAGCAAAGATGCGGTCTGACTCCATAAAGTGGCGGCCGTAAAGCATGCCTGGTGCTCTGAGCTCATAGAGTGAGGTCACCCTTACACACATGCTCTCACACACACTTTACGTCCAACGATTGATAGCTGGTGTCTTCTCCAGGCAACATCAGTGCACATCCCATTGA
Organism: Abramis brama; assembly: GCF_963993115.1. Classification (NCBI taxonomy): domain Eukaryota; kingdom Metazoa; phylum Chordata; class Actinopteri; order Cypriniformes; family Leuciscidae; genus Abramis; species Abramis brama. The sequence goes on from NC_139983.1 coordinate 26,641,484, forward strand.
GCCGAGATGTAATTTTATCTATTGCCAGAAGCAATTCTTCCCCCTCAAAATATCTAATTACTGTGTAATTTGCTGCCATTTTGATATGAAATCCAAAAATGATGATGCTTAAGAGTAATGAGACATTAATTCAGAATCACTCCAGATAGACGTTTCGGGTGCTTTTCTTTGTGATAAGCCATGCAGTGGGGGATATTATGCAGCCTTAATGTAGATCTGCTTATTACAGTAATTTGTATGGGCAGCCTGTGTTTCATCTCCTCTTTTTTTTTTTTTTTTTTTTTTTTTGTCTCTTCGTTTCTCATTAACATTTTCATGATGATTTGTTGGTTGTCTGGATTGCCCCTTTTTTTTCCTCACTCACTCTCCTCCTTTTTTCTAAACAACCAAGCTGAATTATTATTACAACAAAGAAGTAGTGTTAGAACAACTGTGGAAAAAAAATTAAAGTATGTAAACACACAAACAGAGAAATTAAGTCCAGGAGTGTGAATAATGTAGGGGATGTCATTATACAGTCTCATTCCATTCCATCTCTCTCTATCTCACACACACACACACACACACACACACACACACACACACTCACACACACACACATATATATATATATATATATATACATATAGGAAGTAAAGACTTCCTTGGAAAAAGGAAGTAAAGACTCTTCCTGTAGTAGACAAGGAATTGATAATTTCATGAGTGAAATTAGGAAAGACAATCATCTATGAAATATTGGCTGTGAAAACATAAGCATACCCTGTCCAACTGTGATTGAACAAATGACAAATCTCTGAATTATTCATCAAAAATAATCACGACAGCTCAGTCAAGAATTCCACTTACATGTCTTCCTTGACATTTTTACAGAAAACACATAATTAATACTAGAATTAATTAATTTGAAGAATTGTAGGTCCAACATATAATTGGACATAGCCTACAATTAAAATGCTTGAAATATTAAAATGCTTTAAGTACAGCTATAGTCATACTGAATTTACATAACACCCCAAATATTTTCTATCATCCAGGGCATCATAAAATGTCCTGTAGGAATACATTTAGGAGTATAATGTGAGAGGTGAGACATCTTCAATAAATGACAAACATGTTCTTGAACAAACAAAAACCAAGTGTAAGAAAAAAAGCATTTGGATAAAAAGAAAATACAGTCAGTAAGTTGTGACTGTGTTAACAGGCCAGTGAGTTTGGTCATCTTGTTGCCTGGTAACAAGCCTTAAGATTGATAAAGAAAGCCCAATTTAGGACTACTTTCTGTAAGAATCAATATGACATAGCCGACATCATGATTTGAGATTGACGAGCCAAAGCTGCCATTAGTCGAGCAAAGCCAGACTGAATTCCATCTGAGAGGTATTACAGGTTGTGCCTTCCGCAATTACTCACACACTGTTGCCTCAAATTAGGAGAGTTGTTATCTCTTAATAGTGTTAAGAGTACACTCTTAATACTCTTACTATATTGTGAAATTAAGTTCTTTAGCACAGACTGATTAAAATGTCTATGTACATCTGTCCATGCAGTCCTTTTGAGGGACATAAAGTAGTGGACGAAGCGCACAAATCAAGTACTTGAGTAAAACTATAGATACCCTAATAAAATATTACTCCAGTAAAAGTACCCCTTTTCAATTTTACTTGAGTAAAAGTACAAAAGTACTTGATTTTGACTTTTGACTTTATTACAAAAATAAAAACTACTGCTTGGTTAATATAAATCAACTAGTTTACGAATCGGACACCACTATCTTCATTTCATTTTAAGATATGTTACAGTAAATGATAAGACTAGATAATGGCTAACTCTTAGTAATGGAATGAAAACAAATGCATTTAATCTACAGCAAAACTCCCATTTTCTTTTATCAGCCACTGAACTGCTTTATTTACAGATTAGCGACTAATTTAGATGATCTGGCTGGTCAACAATGATGGATTACCTTTAATCACAGAGCCATTTATGAAAAAGCAGAAAGTATAGCACATCTGACCTTGAGCTACATAAACTCTCATCACATCATCTAGTGCAGCTCTGTTGCACACTTGGTCAAAAACAAGATGTGCTGCAGTTAGGTCAAATCAGTTACATTTGCCTAAAAGAAGCACTATCCTATATGAGTTTGGCTTCAAGACCACATCAAGTGAGCCCATAAGCCGAGAGAGGTGGAAACCCCACACCTCTGAGCCATAAGAGGAGCTGCTGATGGGCAGGAATTTGGACCCTGTGAACCTACCCAGAAAACTAGCGACAGGAGAGGAGGAAGAAAAGGAGAAAGAATAGGAATTGGCAGCATGGTGCGAACAGACTCTGTGTATCACTGTGACCTGTGCTGACACCACTGTCATCACTTCTTCCGTGAGGCTAGAGGAATAGGGGGGTTGAGTGAAGGGAGGGGGATGTTTTCCACTATAGCCAAGCGGGTGGGATGGTTCAAGGCAACCCAGCATGGGTGTAGAGGAGTCGTACATGGATGAATGTATGATTTAGTGGAACAGTTTTAGAATTCACAGACATTGTTGCCTGGTGGTCTGCCATGCCACCTGTCAAGAAGTTATGTAAATCTGTGAGCTGCAATATACAATTCTGTGCTACAGTATTTCTGGGAAGATTCTCATATGTTTAGGTCATAATAGAATGTTCTAGTAGATTATTGTGGTCAACTGGATGTTTCTTTTTATCTGAACACATTTCACCACTTATCCAAGTGGCCTGATGGTGAAACTCCATGGCATTTAACCTCATTGCACCCAATGACTACAAGACTACAGTAATTGTTGGAGTTGTAGGAGAGTTGAAGATTTCAAGAGTGAAATGGGGTGAAACTCAGGAGGTAGTTAGACTCAGAAACACATGTTGGAAAATTCCATTTGTAATCTAATAAATGTATTAGAAAAGTGCATCAGGGTAGTGTTGAAGCATTTAATAACATGCCTTTTACGAAGTCTTGATTTTGTACTAGTACTAGAATATGTTTTCATGCTTGATTGTTCAAAAAACGCATTATTTATCATTACATTATTACAGCCCCTCTCTCCCCAGTCTGGTTGAACACGTCATTTTCGATGAAGCCCCTCCTTTCAAAATACGAAATGTGCTGTGATTGGTTAGCTGGCCCAGTTTGTTGTGATTGGCAGCGCTAAGTGTGTGTTCGGGAAATATCACGCCCCTTCATAACAGCGAGCTCTACTCAGATGTAAATATTAACGATGGCGTCAATTTCAAACCATTTCGAGCCCGGTTCAGACCCTGACAATGTTAATGAACAAGAAGATTGTGCTGAACGGATTTCAAGCACAGACTTTGCAAGCACGAATTTCACAGGAGGTTTCAGAGTGGTATGTTTTTTTTTTTTTTTTTTTTTTTTTACGATGTTATCCACCATTTAATCATATTTGTCGGAAACTATGGTAATACAAACAGCAATCGATCACAAAATCATGGATCATTTTCCTAAGGGGTGGTGAACAGTCTTACAAATGCAAGAGAAGACCTTGATTAGCTGGTTCAGATGTGTTTAAATAGGGCTGAGTAAAACTCCTAGAAAGTTGTACTCCAGGATTGGACATCATTGGTTTACATATTCATGCCCAAGACTTCAAGGAACTTCTCCAGCTTCCATAACTTTTTGTTTTGACAGTATAACTGTCTTAAAGTACAGTAACATGCCGATGTAGTAAAATCAGAGACTCTATTCGCAGTTCCCTGACTCTATTGGTCACAGAAACTGCATCTGAGATGCAAGTTACAACATTTTGTAAAAGGCTATCTGTCTTGGCCATCAACTTTTGATTGGATCACCTAGTTTATACCAGGTGTAAACTGGACCAATAACGGCCCTTCCTTAAACCTTAACTCCACTAACCTGTGAACCTTTTTTCCCCCAGATCTCCTCTTTAGAGTGTTGCTGCTTCTGTGTTGTGTAGCAAGGTTAAATGCAGAGGAACCTCCACCATCAATCAAGCTGATGAAGTCACTTGGATGAGGCCTGAACGTCTTAAGCTACAGAGAAACAAAGAGAAACATGTCCGGTTGACTAGAATGATGTATTACAACATATGCTATAATCTGAAATCCTAGACAAATCCAGCTCTACAAGTCTGCCTGCAATGTCTGGCATTTTGTTTCTCTGAGAAGCAGATATCAGTGTCAGTGACCCCAGTGGCCATTAGTTCTCAGTCATTCAGTCCATTGAGGCCACAGTAATCCCACTCACAGTCATTCACAGCTTTAGCGCAGCACTCATCTCAGTTGCGTAAACTATTAATTGTTTAGCCTTCCAGTCCATCACAGTGCATGCAGTCATCCAGTGCCTTCCCACCACTCTAAACAATGATGAGGTAATCAATCTAATCGGATCTCTATGTCCCCACATTCCTAGGATCTGGAGAATCTTTGCTGAAAGGTAATATCACCTGTCATTTTCAAATGTCTGAGCTATTCATTCTATCATCCGACAGTGGTTCGAGCTCCTGGTTGATGTGGTTATTCATTGTGCCGCATACTTAGATGATGTAATTCACCTTAAAGTGTCTAAATAAGTGGGCTGAAGGATAAAATGGCAACTTACTAAGGAACAGTGGGGGCTTTTGAGACTTCACACCACTTATTAAAATGTGCAAGCTCATGAGATAAGCATACATGTCATCATGATGGTATTACAGAGTCTATGTTTGCAGAGAAATGACAGCGTGATGAAGTAATATGATTTATCAGCTACTGCACATTTGTAACTGAAGCCTCAAGCCTTGGAACCAACTACTTCAGTCATCCAACAATTATGCCAACGCTTGAGTCTCATCTCTGTAAAAGAGAAAGACTAGAAGATGTGGTTTTAGGTTAGCATTATAAGGACACAAGAATGGCGGTCACTATCTTCGAGTCTCAAAGACAGGGCACAGGGACTAGTGCTTGGCTGTGCGCTCCCAGACTCAATATCTGAGACGGCAGACTCAGTTTCTGGCACGGTTACATCAGTGCTGGCATGGGCAGCACAGACTGAGAGGAGACCTTACTCAGCACTATCCATTTCCCCCTGCGACGCACACTGATCTGCAGATATTAGCATGATTACATTGTGAGATAAGGTGCTGATAAAACATCACATCGTGTTTCCTTCTTCACAGCACGCTTATCAGTCCCGAATGCGAAAACCACAGCTTATCTGGACAATTAATCATATTGTTTTATGGTAAATGGAATCTCAAAGATTTTTGACGCCAAATAATTTGAGGTTTAATAATTAGGGTTAGGGCTTGGTTTAGGGTTAGTTACTTGTAATACTATAGTAGAGTAGGTACATGTAACGTGTAACTACGTCACCTAAAAATGAAGTGTTTCCAAATATAAATATTTAAAAATAAAAAATAAATAAAAATAATCAGGGTATAGTTGCCAAGTGGTTGTGTATTTCTTCAAGTCAAAAGAGTTTCATATGCCCTGACACCTTAATAAAGATAAAGTTAAATATTTGATCAACAATAAACAGGAAGTAGTGTATTAACAGTAGTCATCAGTGAGATGCAGATTGGAGGACTGTGTCACATTATTGTTTTTTTCTCTCTCACAGCACAAGCACAGACTCTCAGTCTCCCAGCAGCTGCTCTCTGCCTGATAGCATCTATTCTCTTCTCCACACGCTGCTCACTGCTGCAATTGATGCCGAGGTGACCGACAGAATACAAGGAATGAATCCCCCGCTTGTAATCTGAACCATGAGGTCGCATGCATGCTGGAGTTATCAGCACCATGGGAATGAATTCAGCCTCGTCAGCTGAGGGGATGGACAGAGACTGTCTTTAGCCAAAGCACTGAGGGACAGGACAAAGAGGGACCGCTTCTGACTGAGCTGTTCATGAACTTCTAGAATAGACCTCTGTTGCTTTACCCCGAGGAAAAGTCATAAAAAAGGAGAGGTGAAAAAAAATGAAGAGCGTGTGATTTCCTTTGCATAATTAGTTGCAGTTGAATGAGAGCCTGGGACAAGAGGTTTCTTATGAAACATTCCAGAATAGATGCTGAGATTGTACAAAATGACACTGATTTTTGTGCTTGAGATTTTTAAAACCACTAACAGAAGTGAAATGCCCATTCAAATGCCCATTCAAATTTTTGTTGTTGTTGTTGTATTTGATCATTTAAGTTGCATGATTATTGTACACACACACATTGTGTTTTCATGTTTTATGGAGACTTTCCATAGAAACATTGATTTTTATTCTGTACAAACTGTATATGCTATCCCCTTACACTAAACTTACCCATCACAGAAAACTTGCAGCATTTTTTATCATTTTCAAAAAAACATCACTAAGTATGATTTATAAGATGTTTTAAAAAACCAAAAACTGTCCCCACAAGGACAAGGATTTCGGATATTGCCCTCTTTGTGGGGACATTTTGTCCCCATAATGTAGAGTTTACCAGGCCACACACACACACACACACTGAAAAGTGTTTAAAACGCTTTGGCTGAAATCACCAAATCTGTGCATGACACCCTTGAACACTAATATTTCACAATCAGAATATCTTTAAATAATTACTTCATGTTGGGCAAGGAGATGCTGATATGCTCCATCTTTAATAGCAATTGTCTAATTAACATATTTTCATTACTTCTTTGAATGAATAATTTAGTGCCATGTTATAGTCATTAACTATTCGCTTTTAGTACAGTGATGGATTTAAAGGGACACAGTGTGCAATTTGGGCTTCAATCCACTGAAATGACATGAATAATTAGCAGGCAACCCTTTAGTCATTGTACACTTGTCAAATGCTTTAAAATCAGACTGTCACCACTCTAAGAACATCCAAAGGGTTCAATTAGAATCACATTATGAAGGCCAGTGCTCCAGATTGCTGACAGTTAGATGCTGTGGACTGGAGGTATATAGATATTGAATTTCAGTATTATACAGAAAGGACATGAACTAATAAAAGAACGGACAGGATCAAATAATGTTGCAAGCCAAATTCAAGCTTGAATTGCCACACATGGGTACCATAACATGGCAGTGCTAACCACTATGCCATGGCTCCGACTACATATTTGAACTTTATTCCTATTTAATGATACCCACTTGTGTTTGGACGTTGGGTTTTGATGTTTTATGGGGACATTCCATAGACATAATGATTTTTACACTGTACAAACTGTATATTATATCCCTTAAACCTACCCCTCACAACAAACTTTCTGTATTTTTAGATTTTCAAAAAAACACCAAACAATGTCCCCACAAGGACAAGGATTTTGGATATTGCCGTCTTTGTGGGGACATTTTGTCCTGAACCACACACACAAAAATTTGGTATCATTAAGGGGTTTTTTTATGTTTTTGGAGGAAGTATCTTATGCTCACCAAGGCAGCATCAAAAATAAAAACAGCAATATTGGGAAATATTACTACAGTTTAAATAACCATTTTCAATTTTAATATATTCATGATCCTTAAGAAATAATTCTAATGTGCTGAACTAGTACTCTATTATCAATTATTATTGGTGCTCAATTATTAATAATGGTTCTTATTATTATCAATGTTGAAAACTATTTTTGATCCTTAATATTTTGGTGGAAATCATGATAAAACTTTTTTTTTCCCCAAATTTTTTTTATGAATATAAAGTTCAAACTCATTTATTTTATTTATTTTATTGTAAAATAGAAATGTTTTGTAACATTTTAAATGTATCCTTGATTAATAACACAAGGTTGCTCTACTATACATATATACATATATTTATATATATATATATAAAATACCTTTCTTCACTTCAGATATTTACTATAATGTGAAATGAACAAGCTCTTATTAAAGCATGTTTGCTCCAATATATTTACACTACACCAGCAAAAGTCCTCCATCAAAGCCGTCAGTACAGTCTCCTGTATGCCAAAATAGAGCTTATAAAGCAAGATTTCACTCAGCTCTATGACAGACCATAGTGCCTTGGCCAGGGACCATATTTCCTTCTTTCTTAGAAAGAAATATTTGCCAAATATCTCAATTATGTCAAACGAGCCGAGCTGCCAGAATGACTTACAGCTCTGAGCTCATGACAAACAGCGGGAGTGACGGAAAGCGGGCCGCAGACATTTAAACACACACACACACGGCATCCAACCAGTCCAGCCTGTTTTTAGCTACGTCATTAGCCCTGAAACCCACTCGCTCGGCCCTCAGAAGTCAGTGAGGCCTGCCCAACCGCTGTACAGGATCTACCTACAATAACATGATCTATGTGTTTTGACCCCCCCACCTCAATCACCCCCTACAACTTGTTCAAAGTAATGAAATTCCTCATTTGAGGCAGGCTGACAGATGGATTGGAAATCAAGAGCTCCAGATAAGTAATGTTGTTTTGATGCTGAACTGCATCTGATTGATTTGAAAAACTCTACCGACCAGATGATGTTTTACCGTCCTGGATGGGGAGCAGCGTGTGTAATTTAGTAAGGGCTATTTTCACGGCGCTTAGATTATTGCGGGACAGACATGTTTGTGTGTGTGTGTGTGCCTGTAAAATCCCTTGCAGCTTGACAACACGGAACATGTTTTCCATCTATTAGAGCCATAGATCATTATCATGCAAAAAGCATGAGAAAAAGACCTTCAAGGAACACCTCTACAAATTATACGACAACTGCTTTTTTTTTATTTTACACTTTCAGTAATTGAATTTTCAACCAACAACTTGACCTTACAAAATGAGAAAACATGCATGTTTTGAGGTTTTATGCTACCGGATGTTATGGCAGTGGTTCTGAACCGGTGGGTCGTATTTTATTTGAATTTTACAGTATTGACCTTTTTCCATCACGTGTAGTTTTGAGTTAAGGAAGCTTCCACGAGCTCTTTAGATCTGATTACACAATAACTGCCATTTACTCAAGAGCCAAAGATATTAAAGTACCAGTTCCTCACAGAGACACATATTGAAAATCCACATTAAATTTCCCTCTGTTAAAGTAATAAAATGATTGGAGTATTGATTTGTCTTAAATGCTATTAAAACAGATTCATTCACAAGCACATGTTGTGTGGGTCCATTTAATTAGTGTTAGTGGGTTGACAGCAACAGTCCACTGGTCTTGTCTATTCCACATGAGATGAGTTGCTGTGGATGGTAATATAATCTGTCAACTCTTGCTGACAGAAGACAGAATTTTAAAACAGTCTGAGCTCTTGAATGATTGATTATCCCAATACATTTTGTGGAGGTCATATTGATTTGTTTTGAAAAGTAAAACTCTTGGAATTAGTGAGTTCAGACGTTTCCCCTGAGTGACATATACATTCAGCCTGCCTCAGCCAAATATGAAAAATAATATTATTATGAAACCAACACTGAACACGGGAAAAAGATTTTGCCTGCACCTGCAGTCTAAGTTATAAATGACCCAAACTAATTCCCAAGACAAAAAAGGGGTTGAAGGAGAATAGATTCGTTTTCAAATGCACAAGGTAATAAATCTATGAAAAAAAAATGTTCATACATTTATACATTATTGTCATCTATTGGACCTTTTTATGGAAGCTTGTTTCCGCCACTGAATAAAACAATTTAAAAGATAATTGCAACTTTTTATCTTTCAATTCTGACGACTTCTCACAACTGCCAGTTTATATCTCGAAATTCTGACTTTTTTTCTCGCAATTCTGACTTTTCTTCTCAAAATTGTGAGATATAGCCTAAACTCGCAATTGCATGTTATAAAGTCAGAATTGTGAGTTTATATCTTGCAATTCTGACTGCAAAACACACAATTGCAACTTTATATCACGCAATTCTGCCTTCATAATTGCAATTGCGAGTTTAGGCTATGCACAGTTCTGACTTTAAAACTTACAATTGTGAGTTTATTTCACGCAAATTTGCATGGATGGATGGATGGATGGATGGATGGATGGATGGATGGATGGATGGATGGATGGATGGATGGATGGATGGATGGATGGATGGATGGATGGATGGATGGATGGATGGATGGATGGATGGATGGATGGATGGATGGATGGATGGATGGATGGATGGATGGATGGATGGATGGATGGATGGATGGATGGATGGATGGATGGATGGATGGATTAAAAAAACTATTGAATGTTAGAGCATTGTCTAAACTCTCTGAACAAACAGATTTAATTATCCATTGTAAACAATGACAGTGTGGACAGTTAAAAGTAAAAATGCACCAAGGCTTGGGGTTTTTACGGTTCAGTTTTGCATAATGCGCATTAGTCTGTGGCCGTTCTCTTCAGACAGCCGTCACAGAGCTCACTAAACGGATGGAGGAGTTTGTCAAAGCCTGTGGGGCACTATTGACCGATCCTGTTTGCTGAGAGGACTCAGAACAGGTCCAACTAAACCTGTATTACAGTGGATCAATACATACTGAGGAAGACAGATATGAAGTCAACACTGTGCTTATCCCTCAGACCACTTCTGCCCTCTTAGTTTCCCAGAATGCGACAACTGCGCATAATACTTCACAGTGGTGTGATTTAATGCTCGCTTTCTATCCATTTAATACTGAGATCTGCAAAGACACAAGGGACTGGAATAAGAACAGGCGAGAAGATGAGGCAATATTCCCAAACCTAACAGACAGTGTTGTCTGGAGCCAGTGACTCACTGTTTTATTTTCATAAACGGGCAAATGCAGTGTGTAAAATAAGATTATCTCAAACTACGATTACGTAAGGCTGATGCTCATCCGGTTCGAGACCTGATTTACTCACTATTGAATTAGAAATTATTTACAAATGTCCTAGAAAGACACTTATTAAGTATTATGTGTCCTGCAGAGGGGTATGGCAAACCTTAAAACAATACAATTCTAACCCCTTTTTTAAATTTTTACATTTATGGCTCCATTTCAGGGAAGTTAAACCAATGACATGATGCACTTTTTTTGTCCACATCTATTTATCAAAAATTGCAATGATAATCTAAATAAAAGATACAATGATTTGAATAGAGCTCATTTGAATAAGCATGCTTTTAATATTTAAATTTTAATTAATTTTTACATTTACTCATTATCCAGACTCATTATGTGTGTGTGTGTGTGTGTGTGTGTGTGTGTGTGTGTGTGTGTGTGTGTGTGTGTGTGTGTGTGTATATATATATATATATATATGTGTGTGTGTGTGTGTGTGTGTGTGTGTGTGTGTGTGTGTGTGTGTGTGTGTGTGTGTGTGTATGTATGTATAGTAGACAACATCATGAATCATCGAAAGATGTCATGCCATTGACATGCAGTGATGTTGTTGCAATTGTGCTGCATTTGCACCTCTTGATTTATTAAAACATTTTAACAGTTAAAACAGTGAATCTAGAAACACACTGTATGAATAACATATGTGACCTATGACCGCATGTGAGGTGACTATGAATATGAATATGAAAACGCTTCTCAGTGATCTAGAGAATTAAAATCCACCCCTGTTCCTCCTTTGGAAAAAAAAATAAAAAAAAGAAAGAAAGAAAGAAAGAAAGAAAGAAAGAAAGAAAGAAAGAAAGAAAGAAAGAAAAAAAGCACTTTCCATCAGCACTACCTCATTCTCGGTGCCAGAGTTGAGTGCCTCAGCTGTCCTGCTGTTATGTTCCAACAAGCTCTAACTACTCTATAATCCAAAATAACGGCAGCTTTGCGGGGCCTGACAGACCCTGTTTTGAGCTAATGGTCACTCTGTGAAAGGGTAATGTAATAATTTCGGTAGAAAGAGAGTGAGGAGAGGTGTGGTAGGGGAATTGCATGAGAGAGCGAGAGGAGGGGATGGGGGTTGATTTAATCTCTTCCTGTCCTCTCTGGTCCCACCTTTCTGCCTCATGTCCGACAGACATAAGGAAATGAGCAGATTAATCAAAATTAGATTCTCTCACCACACTTAATGCGCAGCGGCAGTCAGCGCTGAGCTCACGCAGGAAATGAGGCGCTCCAACACCTTAAATTCAGGTTGATTACAGATGATCTTAGAGCTCGGGGAAGCTGCAGATATCCAGCATATTCTGTTTTGGGCTACTGGAGGTTCAAACAAGTTCAGGGAACAACTTCTGTTGGGTAATTGAATTGAATTGCGTAAGCCATTTTAAACATATAGATTTAATATGTGGGCCATGCAGTTATGCGTGTAATGCAAGGCCATTTTTGTGATGTACTTGGTACTAGAAAGAAGTATTGCACTCGAACCTTGAAAGTTCTGTCATTGTTTTTTCATCTAAATGTCATTTCAAACCCATGTGCATGTTATTTCTACACAAAAAGAGAAACTTTACACAGCTCAAACATCATAAAAGCATCTATAATGTGTCATATTTTAGTCTTCTGAAGACAGTACGGTAGCATTTTGTGAGAAGAAAGAGCAAACATTTAGGCCTTTATTCTGTGAAAATCGAATGCAATTTTGTTTTAACCCGAATGTAAATAAGATTATCGGTAAATACTTTTCCTCACACAAAAACATCCAATGGCCTAAGAAGAAATGAAATAGTACTGTTTTTTATTTATTTATTAATTTTTACAGAAAAAGATGCTACGGAAAGTTAACTTGTTAACTGTAAATGACCCTGTGCACCGCCTATGACACTTGGTCATGTTTTATGTACAGGCCACTTATAAACTATTATTCATTAAGTGGTTTTACCATTTGTATTATCATGGTGGTTCAGTATATTTTAAGATAAAATGCAGAATTTGATAGTTCAAGTGTAGTCACATTATATCACTTAACTATTTCCCTGTTCCCAAAGGTTGCCAGCAACCACCAGATTTTTGTCAAAGACTACGTCTGGATGGGATTCAGAATGATGATCAAAACATAGATGGGGTAGATCTCATCCATCAACACCCCCAAAGCTTCACAGTCATATAGCTCGTCCTGGGTCGACATTTCATTCAGTAACATTAGGTAGTTTTGATTTATATGATGTTTAATGTTGATGATAGCGTTATTTTACATAAGCACATGCTTACATATGATCAGCACATTTCAAATGGCGTTTTTGCACCCTTGAAGGGCACTTCGGGAAGGGGACGCCATTTGCAGGAGCGTTCCAAACGAAGCGAACAACTGAATCCCTTTTACAAAGGGCCCTTCCACAGGTCTGTTAGCGAAGGGAACATGCAATGGTCACTTAAAGGAAGTAATTTTATTTATTTATCATTTGTTTCTGCTGCTTCTTCACCCGTGTTTTCATCAGGAGATGCAGTACTCTTTCAGAAGATGTATAGCGCCCCCTACTGTATAACAGTGAAAACACGGAAAGACGAAAATTTCAGTCAATGGCGGTTTTCTCACAAATGGCAGGGAAAGAATTAATCATATATACAGTTATAAGTAATACATACCATCTCATAATACTGGAAATTGTCACAGTATTTTTTACAGTGAATTACTGGCAACCACAGAAGCCAGTTTATTTGTTCCCCCATAAATTTAATGGGATATTTTTACAGTGCACAAGTGATACAAACTAGCTTTACAGCACCTGGAAAAGAGCAACATAAACATTCACGTCTGCGTTTGTGTTTCACAGAAGAAGGTAAGTCATACAGGTTTGGAACAACATGAGGGTGAATAAATTATGACAGGATCTTCATTTTGGGGTTAAACTACAGTATCCATTTAAACAAAAAAAGCAAAAGAGGAAAAAAATGTGTTCAGCATACACTTCCGTTTCATTTATTCAGCAACCTGACCAATATTTGCTCAAACACTCACTTAATGAACATCTAGAACTACTAAAAATGAGCCAACAGATCAGAATTCAGGTCAAATAAGCCTTCCTATTTTAATATACTCACTCTAGTCAATGGCCTGCTCTGACACACATGGTGTAGGATGTCAGGAACTGCCCTAATGCCGTGTGTTAGCAGAACCAGCCTCCGCTCTCTCAATGCTGCTGCCAGTGCCATTGATTGTTGGTAATGGAGCTGCCCGGCCCTGATAATGCATGATGTAATTGTCAAAGGGGTTTAATCTATTTATTGTAAGTGGGATTGAAAGGAGCCTCATCCAAACTTCCCATTTCGGAGACAGACAGAATTCAAGTGAGAGAAAGGATGAAAGACAGCATGATAGAAGGCAAAGCTAGAAAGCGTGTTTGTGCTGGGGGTTCTGATGGAAACCTTGCGAGACAGGGGTCTTTCATTCACCCCCTGACATTGAAAAGAGTGTGGGGTACCTTACTCAATCGAAAAAATTCTATCATGTCACCCTGGCTCAATCCCTTCAGGCCACAAAAGGAAGGTAATAGTGGCTTATTACATATAGGACTGCATACACACTACACTGAGCACTGCTTTTCAATTACCGCCGCCCTCGAGCGAGGCCCGCATGAAAATATATATCACATATTTCTAAGGCAAAATGCTTAGGTCAGACACGCATAGAAATAAAATATACCTAGTGTCATTTAATTTGACAGTTGTCCTTTCAAGCAATCGCGCAGAGGTCGACGCATGCCGCGCGACTGGAAAAACAGACAGGCACTCTGAGGTGCTACTAGGTGACTGGGGTGTTAGCATTTCGACAATCGCACACGCAAATTGCTCGCATCTAGTTAACGAGCCCGCCTGCGCTTTAACACAGCAAATACAGTCGGTAATGATGTCAAACACGACCGCCTGCGAATCCCAACAGTCTGAGCGTGAGCGTCCCTCATTAGACTAACCTTACACTGTTTATGGGTTGGTCGGGAATGTCAAGCTAAAGCTATTTATAGATCAATATCAAACAAAAGAGTGTCATCCCCTCTGGCCAGCCGTTACCCAGAGCACGCACCCCTAAATCAAAGTCATTCATCATGTTTTTGGGGAAGAGCTTCTTGGGGCAGGGGGGCAATATCCCAGTGTCCTCCAGTGAGGGGAGATGCATTAATTAGGTGCATGTAGGGATGGAAAAACGCAGTCGGGGTCTGTAATAGATTCCTCCTGGAATTGATAAGCTTGTTTGTGAAGGAGGCAGCGGCAGGCGCACCTCTGGATCTCCTCAGAATAACACTACCTGCACTATGGGGACATGAGCCCATTTAAACAGAGTCTACTTCCAAAACACCTCCAGCACGCTCTGTTCTGGGTAAATTTTCCATTTTTAGATGTCTGGTTGAGCCGCAAAGACACTCAAACACGCAGCTGCGTGCGCGCGTGTAAACATTTAGCTTGACGCATTGTTTACATTAGCTCAGTAATGCACACCAGCCCTATTTACACCGTTTAGCAATTAGCAAGCTATGACAGAATATGAAGTACAAACACTCGCAGTAATCTTTTTTCATCATCTCTCATATGTAAATGAGTGTTTGATTTTGTTCATGCAAATGTGGATTTCAATTAACTGCAAATTTTAACAGGGACTTGGCGGTGCATTGTAGCCTGCCTGTTTTTCTTACCAAAATAAATTATGGATACACAAATAGCATTACACAGCGGAGATAATTACAGCTCTCCAAAAGCATCCTTTAACATGTAAATACATCAATTTGCTTTTTCACACAAAGTTCAATCAAAGACGAACAGGTAAATCCAATCAGCAGCATGGATTTATGATCCGTTTTATATTTGGATCACACAGCCCCCACAAAATTCCCATTTTTTCTTTATTTGTATTGCAAGCACAGTTCTGACTTAAAAAGCAGAGATGAAATTAGAGGGTTTATATGCTGATGGGGCTGACATATCGGGGTAGTCATTGCTCATATTTACTGCCATCGAAATGCTTTCGCAGCCAAACAGACTTCCATTCACAGAAGAGATTTCAGTAAATTGCTTTGGTATCAAGAGTGCCTATATATGTGAGAATTGTGCCTAGCAGATCGGTGAGGCAAGAACTGTCAGTAATACTCAAATATTATAGTATACTAACAGAATTTTGAGTTACCATTTCTTCTAGTGTTAATCTTAGCATTAACCTAACGTTTGCATTTATGGATATTCTGCAATTTCCTCCAAGATTAAACTGTGATCCCCAAAAAAGTATTTCGACACCTAAGCCACACTTAAAATGTATGAATGTCACTGCATTAGATAAAATAAAAACAGTATGTGAACTTGAGAAATTGCTGCATGCATACTAAAAATGTCACCAGCAGATTAAAAACAACAGCTAAATTGGTTGACCTGTTCAAAAAATGCAAGTTAGTCATATTGTATTATCTAATGCAAAATATAAAGCATGTATTATATTAATGTATATAAGGTATATTAAATGTATTCAATTAAATTACATATTTGTATACACACATTCATAAAATGAAAATTTTTCACCTTTTTTTGCTTACATGCGCATAAGACCCAATATAAACTGTTTTTCATAGCTTTTCTCAGAAAGTGTCTACCAAGAACAGACGTTAATATTGATATGAAACCCAGCTTCTGAAAATCAAAGGTTAATTCTCCAGGCCTGTAGAAATTCTTTTGGCGTCAATCTGTCACAGAAGAACCGACCTCATCCGAGCCCTAAATCTCTCTCCTGTCAAACGGAGCATCCAGAATGCGGAAGTTGTGAACTTGTGAGAAGTGAGGATCAATACTGCAAGGACAGGCTGAACGATCCAGCCAGAGACAATGTATTTGGTGCCTGGGTCCACACGGCCAGCCATTAATCCACTCAGCAATAGCGGACCACGCTCAACACCCTCATGCCAGAGGAACAAGTGGTGTGTAAAACAGCCTGACGTCAGCCTCAAACATTACTGCCCAACGGCCAGATAAATCCATATTAACGGGCCTACCAGAAACTCTGCTGAATACGTGCGCACCGCAGACAGCCCTCCGACTGTGGAGAAATACGAGCGGGGCTTGTCATGTGTGTCATGACAACATACTCTTCCTGATGCATTTCACCATTATTGTAGCCCGCTGCAGTGCAGTGTGGGAAATGAGATGGATGGATCATTAATGAGAGACTATAACGACCTGAACTATAAGCTAACAAGGAAACTGAATAGCAGACACAGCACCTGCTGTGGAGAGTGATCTTAAAGGAATACGAAAATTCTGTCATCATTTACCCTCATGTCGTTTCAAAATCGCATGACTTTCTTCAGCGGAACACGAAAGGTGAATTTATGGTGAACATCCTAGCAACTGGTGCATTAAAGTCATCAAAATAATAAAAAATAAATAAATAAAAAAACTCTATGACCAATGTTGACATATTAGTTAGAATGCACTGTGTAATATGATGAAAAATAGCAACAAAGCTTAGCAAAACATACTAATTTAGTTGGTTTATGAGGAGGCAAACAAAACTACATTCCCCATAATTATATGTGGCAGCATGAGAATGGTAAAGTACACAGATAAATCACCAATTACGCAACATGCATCCTTTGCTCTTCATTATGTTCCTTCATCACTAAAAAAAAGGCTTTGCCAGGAAGTGAAAAAGAGAGAGAAATAAAATTGTCTGACCAAAAGCACTCTAACAAACATCATGTCAATTACAATTTACAAACTCCTAAGTATAAGCTTCCTAGAAGGACATGCAGCATACATATATATATATATATATATATATATATATATATATATATATATATATATATATATATATATATATATATATATATATATTGTGTGAGGAGCAGACATTTAAGCGGCATTGTGAACAAATAATTTAGATCCGTTTTGTGAATTGGATAAACAGATTAATTGACAAGAGCCAAATTAAACATGATATGGTCACAAAATCAGGCATGATTCCTCTCATGAGCAGCACATGAGTCAAACTGACTATATTTATGACACTCTTATTGTGCTTTTTTTTATCTTTTTGCAGGTAGACAGCTTTAGTACTCATTCAATTTCATTATATGAAAAAGAGTGACAGATATTCAGCAAAAAATCACCTTTTGTTTTTCACAGAAGAAAGTTGGTCATATGGGTTTGGAACACCATTTGGGTGAGTAAATAATCACAGATGTTTCATATCTGGGCGAATTACCTCTTTAAAAAAAATAAAAGATAAGGCTTAAAAAATTAAAGGGAGGGGAAGGCTCTCACACAAATATATCTTGAGATACGGAATGAAAACATCCCTCATGCAATCAGATGCAAACACCCACAGATGCCAAATAAAAATATTTTTTTTAAAGTCCAACAACTTTTTTTTGGTAGAGAGCACATAAAAGTTTTTATTTATATTCCATACATAAATAGTGGGGTGTTTGGTGCCATCCCAGCGCTCTTCACATTTCTCTCTGACAGTATCAGTGCTCACCATCATGCACCAAGCTAGAAATAAATTGCATTTTGACTGGTGATTCACTAGCAGGAAAAGCATTGCAATATAAAAACATGAATAAACAAAATCGCTCATGAGCACATGTGCGGTAGCACAGGGAGGTAATCTACTTTAGGCACGGCCCTTGAAATTAACTCTCAGAATCTGCACACACACATGCGCTAAGAAGATTAATCAAATATTTTCCTTGGTCGCCCTATTCAAATGTACCAAATTCAAAACATTATGGTAATTATTTATTACGTTTACCCAGGAGTTGTTGTACGACCACAGGTAACGCAAATTGAAGGCTGACTGCAAGTGGCGTATCAGTGCTCCAGATCAGCGCAGTCGGGCCAAAACTGGCCGTCCGTACAGAACGATGGTGTAAGCACATGTTCAGCTTTGAGTTAGTCAGCGGAAACAGACAATGCTAGAAGGCATTAGACTGAGACAGACTGAGCTGAATTGTAAAACTGCATGGTTTACTTTGGACATCAAGCTCAGATGGAGCATAGAGGCTTACAAATGAGAATTTGGAAATTAAATTATTATTTCAGGTATCCTGCAAAGTTTTCCAAAACTGGAGCTTTTTAGAGCTTTTAGAGACTTTAGTTTGTCCTAGTAATGACAAGAAGTCAACTATTAATGTTTGTATCCTACAATCAGCTGGATAGTTCTAAATGTGTATTATAAATTAGGAAGAAATTAAAAAAAAGAGCAAAAGAACCTGAAAATAGACACTATGTGATGCTTATTAAAGGTGACCTATTATTCCCTATTACAAAGTCTTGATTATGTTTTTTTGGGGTCTACTAGAATAGGTTTTCCACATTATTTTTCACATATTTTACATTTATGCAGCATCTCTCTTCCCAGTCTGTCAGTAACACTCTGTCAAAGCCAAGATGACAAGCCTGCAACCTTTAGCCAAAAAAGCGTAACGGCTAATGCTAACGCTGGTACGCAGGATAGGAGACCGGAGGCCATTTTTTAATGGATGTCAGTATTTAAGAGATAAAACCATAATATTGAGTGATATTGTATATGGTCTAAAGGACGTAAAAAATACCAATGTTTTCTTTCTTGGGCTTTCAAGTTTTACCATTAATGATACAACTTGAATTGCATGTATGCATATGACACTGATATTATGCATTTTAATGAATAAAGAGAAAATGAATAGTGTATAGTGTGGTGTGTGAATTGAAGGCCACAGCAGGCCATCCCCCTCCCTTTAAACTTTCTTGTGTCTGTTTTGTATTTATTATTTTTGTATCTTGTGGTATAGAGGTTTGTTTTCTTTTCGTTGTTTTTTTGACATGTGAATATTGTGCCCTTCAGATGTTAATGTATTGATGGTTTTAAATTTTGTATTTGAATAAACTGCCTCATCTTTAGTACTCCCGGGCCTACGACTCTCTGCTCACTCATTTCTTTTGGTTACGAACCTGTGTGCCCCCTGTCTTGGGGCTGAGTTCCCGGTATATACCGGGTGGCGTAGTCGAACGTTATATAATTGTTTCATACAGTTCCCTCAAGTACTTGACGCCACTGGTTACACTGATATAGAGAATAACTCCCTTTGGAGTGACCCTTATGCTTTGTAACTTTTCTGAAACTTGAAACTTTGCTTTCCATGCCTAAAGAGCAACATAATACACTAAAGAAAGTTGAAAATAAATAATAATAAAGCATAATAGGACCCCTTTAAAAACGTTCATCACTTTTGTATGCTGTTTTGAACAGAAAAAGGGGGGAAAGGGGACATTTCAGAGACAGCCTCAGGCGAAAATGACACTCAGACTGTCTGGGTTGTCTGGTAAATGGCTGTTTGGATGTACTCTGCATTTCTGAATTCTTCATTTGGATTCCTGTGAAATGGATAAGTAATGGGTCTCAGTGCTTCTCGGCACACTGCTGTCCTACACAAAACAAGATGATGAAGGGCACTGGACATCAATTATTAAATGGAATCATTTTTATGCAGAATTGGGTATGGTGCAATAATTGGAAAATAGGGTTTTGGTTATACAACAACTCTATGCTTTCCCCACAAATATTTTAGCATTTCTCTGGTAAAGACATCTTGTGTTGTCAAGATCTGGAACTTATTGGAAATTTAAGCTGTGTGGCTGGTGAGCAGCTGGTTATTTTGTAAGCCAAAGTCAACTTTAGGTCTGTGAACTGTTGAGTTCTGCCGTGGTAGAATGGTCTGTCCCTCAGTAAGCTGGGAGAGGATGTAAACAGCTTGTCTGCAGACTGAACTAACATTTTAGATTTATCTGCCCTTTTTGAAGCTGGGGTGACCATATCTCATTGGCCTTGTCTGGTTTTTAACATTGAATTGTTGAAAGTCATCTAAAGTTCAGGTCTGTCTTTTCATTTTTTTTGTAAGCAGGGCCACTTCTCTAAACATTGAGGAAACCGTACCAGATTGATTTGATGCATATCAGTGTTGCTGTAAAAACTCTACAATCTCTTTCATCCTCTAAAGAAGTTTTGATGTGCATCTGCTGTTGCACTTGTAGAACGAGTAAACATACTTCCTCTACAGATTGAAGCTCCTACAGTTATGGGCAACCACTGCAACTCGTTTCTTGCTGACCTACATACATCTACTAGATATTCCATCAAGCATGCTCAAAATGCTACCACTTGACTTGTATTTGAACTCTGGAAACTTTTTCATGTTGTAACATATTACATCAGGTTGCTTTGCATCCTACTTCTAACAAAATGAATTCTCACAACATTCTCTCAACATCTTACATCAGAAGGGGCAGCCGGATAGAAAACTGTTTGCTTTCTTTTTTACATTGAATTTCGGGACAATTAAACATAAAACAGATGTACAATACAGTTAAAATAATGGTGCACAAACAGTTGCACAGAAAACTAAAGAAATTAAAGTGATAGTTCCCCCAAAAATGAAAATTCATTTTTGAAAAAAATAATTTACCTCATGTCGCTCCAAAACCCACAAGATGCTAGATTCATGATGTCTTTATGAACTTTTTGAAGAATCAACGTTTTGGCAGAAATTACCTTCATTTGTGTTTGAACATGAACAAAATTTATATGGCTTTGGAACAACATGAGGCTGAGTAACTGATGAAATTATTTTCATCTTTAGTTGAACTATCCCTTTAACAGGACACGTGAAGAATATGGGATCAAAATAAAACACAACTTTCAGGGTGCTAGGCAGATATATATATATATATATATATATATATATATATATATATATATATATATATATATATATATATATAAAAAAAATCTTACTAAAACATTTGTGTGTCCAATATAATTGATGTTCTATGACAGTCTATGGGCTTGACCCAACTATCCACAAGTGTACTACAATGTACAAGACTCATTGACTCAGCTTTACTATAGCATAACAATAGCTTTGGCACTATTTTTGTGTCAGACTTAAGGCTTTCTTCTAGACCAGGGGTCACCAAACTTTTTTTTCTGGGGGCCACATTATCGTTCCTGACTGTGATGGGGGGCCGGGGCCGGGTCAGCTATATAACATAGAATTGTATGACCCAGACCAAAATGACCACCTCATTGTGTAGTAGAGATTACTAGCCTGGCACAGCCATCCCCACTACTTTATCCACACTACTATATCAACACTTGATTCCTGGCACATATTTGTTTATCTTTACTAGTGGTTTGCAAAAGTTATAATCGAGTCTTCACACTTTGTTTTAATTAAAGTTATTCTTCACAAATAATCGTTGGTCCACTATTCTTTGAAAACTCTGCACTCTCTTTTAGGGGTGGAACGGTACACAGAAATCACGGTTCGGTTCATACCTTGGTTCAGACATCACGGTTCGGTACGAGTTCGACACAATGGAGGGAAAAGCAAAACAAAAATGCAGAAGGCGTGTGCATGTCTCAGGCTGGACCACCAAAAGAAAAATAAATGTATTTTTTTAAAATAAGTTTTATTAATAAAGTAAAAGCATAGAACCAGTTTATTTGTAGTGCACTGACAATAGTTTTATATAATTAGTTTATTAATTCAATTAATAAAAATACCTTGATATGTTTGGTAATTGTACCTGAATGAATTGAAAATTAATCTGCTACATTTCAGATTAATATATTTGTTTTCCTTAAAAATGTAATTAACAGTAACAAACACTTTGCAGTTTGAATGATGTCCTGTATAAACTGAATGACGGAGTATGTTTTTATGTTTCCACTGTTCGATCGCGGCCGCGCCTCACACACTCTCACTCACACACACACACACGCACGCACGCACACAAATATAAGTAAACACTTAACGACTTTTCGATCGCGCCCACACCTCTCTCTCAACATATTCCAGCATAGCAATCTTTACATCGCAGCCTGCTTCAGAGCTAAGGCGGAGCTACAGATTAGGTGTCCCTAAAGAATCTGCGTATCTAACAGTAGTTCCGCATTACATTAATAAAATTGCATGCGAGTTTTATTTATTTTTATACCGTGTATTCTCCGTGTAAATGTATGCACCAAACCGTGACGCCCGTACCATGATGTACCGTCCATGACGACTTTTGGGGATTGCCTCATAGGGCTGGTTCAAGTAGTGGGGGGCAGAGGGGCTGGGGGGCCAGTCAAAGGGGGGTGGCGGGCCTGAGTCAGTTTGGTGACCCATGTTCTAGACTGTTGAAGACCAACCTTAGCATTTACCTTCTATTATTTGCTACCTGAGACAATCACCTCTTACACAACATGCCCTCTCTTGTAGAGTACATTGCGTCGGAAATAAAGTGTCATAATGGCATCCATGTGATAACTGCTTTCTGTTGGTTCTGCAAATGGAGACAGTAACTGATGTCTGATGCTCCTAAACATTTAAGTCATGCACACTGACTACCACAAAAATAGACTAGAATAACTCAAATGCTTGATGCAATCATGCAAATTTCCCTCAGTACTCATTTCCTCAAACGTTTTCCCATTTATCCATGTTTTCACTCAAGCTGAGCTCATCAGCTTGACTTCAAAGAGATGAAAGGAATGAAAGGTGTGAATGTGATGATTTCATAGGCTGTGGGAGATGTTTTGAATGGAATGAAAATTATTAAAAGATATTGAAAAGCAATAACCTTGACATCTTTAAATTGAGCTTTTTAAGGTTATCATCAAGTAAATCGCTCATTTCACTAAATTGTCCAATTTTAATTCTACATCAAGCATGATTAGGGCTCAGGTCAGAGGTCTGTAGGCCCTCTTTAAAAAAAATGTTTAAAAAAATGTAATACTTCTTTTCCACAACATACCACACAATATAGGCTTTGCATGACTTCCCGTGCATTTCAAAAACCTAACTTCCCTCCCAACTCTATTTCAAAGAGGTTATTGAGGTTTCAAGATGGATGTATCCTTGGCTACAGGGCGAGTGGACAGTTATGCCCGAGTTTGAAAGTATTCCCAGTGGTCTTCATGTTGTGTGCATGGCTGATCGGTGCTCAGGCAGGTCTTAGATGAGGAATGAGGCAGGTGCGGACCTTGGAGGTTTGGGTGATAGCCTTTCAACCTGTGATTCACTGAGACTCTTCCATAGTCTGACACTTTGCAAGCTATGATTGAGTTTGCAATTCAAGCATTCGCTCTGCTCTCCTTACTGCTTTCAAAGTAAATAAATTGTGAAATCTTTAGAAGTCGTAGAAGCTGTGAACACCTGGTGCATCATCAACATATGCTATCTGACACAACTGAGAATTCATTGAAAAGGCCAAAATAAAAAATAAAAAAAACAGTAAAGAGCTGACATGCTGACCTACACATGGACAAATTATGTTGTAAAAGACCACATTAAAAGGAATATCTGAAAAGGATTCTCTGAATTACCTTTCAAGGCCACTGAGTCACAGACAGTTTGAGTTTGGTTGTCTTCAACTGTGTCCATTGACCAATGAGCTGCAGGTCAGAGGGTGCGTGTTTTGGCTTGCTGAAGTCAGCAGGATCACAGTCCTCTCATTTTTCTCACCATGGCTCTGCCACATCGCAAGGTTTTGATCAGTGGCCAGATTCTTTTCACACTTCCCCTTGCTTATTGGAAACTGATGGAAAAATTCCATCTCGTGTGAGTGTGGAGAGAGTGATAGAGGTTCGGAGCATTTAACATGATTTGTGGGCAACCAGTCCTGAACTCAGGGGATGATGCAATTGGTAATCGGGGACAATAGATACAACATTTTACATGATATATAGCAGAGGATGTATCATGTTTGGAAAGGAATAAATCATTCACAAGGGTAGTCTTTAAAAATTGAGTTTGAATTTACATGTAATGTAAATGTCTTCAAAGTCAATATGTAGTCAAAATTCACAATTTGCTTTCTTAAAAGCAAGTTCCTGATCCTGTTGTGCTTATCAAAGAAAATGTAACCTTTTATCGAAATGTAAAAGCATTCCCTATGAAACAAATTTCTGTCAGCTAACATCACAATTTTCTCTCATTTTTTCAACACTCCCCTACAATCACCTTACTGGGCAGAAGCTTGCAGTGCAGACATCAGTGCAGACATCTAGTTAACAGACATCTAGTTGGCCAAAATTTTCACAAAATTTCAATGAAGGAATAGTTGCCTTTGCAAAAATCTTAAATTCCGTTCTGACAAAGTTCTGGCAGTGTTAAAAATTGGTCACATGATTTCTCGTATGAGGTTTCAACGGGGCGAATAGGACCAGATTTGTTGTCTATATTTTTATAATACAGTCGGAAATAAAAGAGAGTTGATACACAGTGTGCCATAGCTTTAACCCAAGATCTCACTGGGATTACGAGACAATGTGATGCATCACAAAGCAATCTGAAATGGATTTGAATCACCTAATGTCTTCAATTTCAACCCGTTGCCTATGCAGCAAATGACATAGATGCAAATACAATTAGATTAAATTAAGTCAAACAAAAACAAATTACAATGATATTGATTGTTAGCTTGTTTGTTATTTTACTTGCCAAAAAGCCTCATTATTAACCGTCTCTTGTCCTCATGGGGTTGCTGATGGCATCCTGAAATAATTTCATTATCCCATGCACAGCACGGAAAAAATTGTGAGAATTATACAGCGTACCGAAGACTGGAATTGAGATTTTCAGATCTCTCTCTGGGGTTGATTGCAATGTTTTCTATCAACATCCTATCAAAGCACAGATGTCAACAGCAATTCAAACAAACCCATTAGACTGTGTCCTTTTGCCTGGCAAGCTATAATCACGGTAAAATTAGAGATGTTTGAAAGTGTGAGAGCATACAAAATAGCAATGAGTGTCATATTGCTGATGAAGATATGGATCGATGGTTCAGTCTGGCGCTGTGTGCAGCGTACAGATGATAATTGTGCCGTGTATGTGGCATATCTGCGTGAGACTGTATAGGTCCATAATTGAGGACATGTTTCTGTGATATGTGTAGAAATTATCAGTAATTGCTTCTGACCACATGGCAATGCTAATTTCCTCAATAATCAGGAGAAACATACACATACTAAAATGGTTTCTTTGAGTGCCTTAAGTTCACAATAATCGAGAAGCTCTAAGTGCCAGCAGTAAGATGTGTACATGTCTTAGCTAATTCAACCAACAACTTGATGTGCCTCCTCCATAAACTTCACAGTCTGACATAAAACTGAGATAAAGAGGCATTAGCATGAAAAAAACAATTTTTGACAATTTTAATCTATGTTCATCGCTAATGTCAGGAAAATGGCAATCTGAATGGTTCTTCAATGACAACTCATCTACCTGTGGAACGTTCACTAAGGGGGAAAAACTAGCACGCTAACACTGCTACACTGAAGCATAAAGAAAAGTTGCATACCAATTGTCATACTATCCATACTAAATAGCATGTTAAATATGAATTTTGAATCAAATATGAATTCTAAATCATTCCTGCAAAAAAAAAGAAGATAAATCAACCTAAACATGGATGTTGGTCTAAGCCATTTCATACTAAACTATACTCTTTTTCACTCATGTGCACAACCCTGAAAACTGATAATAATACACATTTTAATTACTTTAGCTAAATGCTAAAGCTAACATGTAAACATAAAAGGTAAGAAATGGGGAGATTTCAGGGGTAAAGTGTGCTAATTTTGACACAACCAATCTCTTCATTAGCACCCATTTTTAATAAATCTTTGCAGGCCTGGTTAAAAATAATGAAATCCAAATTGCCTATTAAAATGGGCTTGCTTAAACTTTCTTTGATGCCTCATTTGGTGCCTTTTTATCAGGAAGAAATCAAGTTCAATTTGCCTCCCGTAGCAAATAACAGCATATTTCTACAGATCCACTGGAATCCAAACCACCTCTCACGTCTTACTGTTTCTATCCTGGCAATGCATGAATATTCATATTTGCGTTTTCCATATCCAAGGTCTCCAGCAGAGACACAGAGAGGTCATGGGGGATGGCTCTTTCTCTGTGAACTCAGCAGGTGCTTAAGAGCAAGATGTGATAACTAGATGTAGCCTACTCTATGAGAATGCTAAGGCAACTTGTCAGTCCCCGGTGTACAGCATTCACCTAATAACACAGCATGTAGTTGATCGCAAGATGAGACTTGTAACCTTCTACAACCCGTCCAGCTCACCATCCATCCTCCATCTCCAAAGTCTGACCCTTCCAAGGACACCAAAGCATAATGGAGCACTTCATTTAACTTATTTAGCTGTGCATGTATGAGCGCTGGACAGGCGCTCAAATTGAACCGGGGCACACCGACGTTCAATTGTCATTTACCCAAATGCCACTTTGCACAGCTTGAAGATAATAGGGCTACATTTACCATACAATTACCAGATTACCTCGGACACCTGTACCATTTTAATTTCCCCAGCAACAGTGTAGAGGACAAGTCACAGACAGGTTCGCCGCTGGGTTTCACACAAACTGTTTGCTACAAATGGATATACATACATAAATGGATATCATGTGTGTAGGTGGTTGTGTCCGTGTGTGTATGTTTACGAGGCATCATCATTCCGGGGCTTACCCAACGTAAGATGGAGAGTAAACAGTGAATATCCAGGGGGTCTTCTTGAGCTGTCACACTAATGCCCAGCAGTGCTCCCGCATGACAGCAGCAGATTACTTTCCAAATTAGGACTCATTTACAGCAGCTGTTGGACCAATTTTACTCTGGGAGGGAGAAATAAGCTCTCATCCTGTTTAAAGTGATCGGTAACCTACAGCATGGCCTTGAATATGTATTAGATTTGTTTGAGGAGCGGATGGGAGGGGAGGGAAGGGTAGACTACTGTAGTTGCTTGCTTGCCTTTTCCATTAACAGTGAATACAAATCAAACTGGATTGTTAATTAACCTTGTTGTAGTTATATATATATATATATAAAACTTATGAAAGTTAAATGACTCAAGGTTTGTTTACAATATAAACCACTGATTTTACATTCTAGTACTACAAAATGAATCGTGTTGCCTGTGTTTCAAAAATAACACTTTATATTTTACTTACTAAATGTTTACAAATTATAACAGGTTCGAATCTCACAAAAATGTCCAAATCATATTTCACCCAACATCAAAAGAAAAATGGGAAATATATATTGCTTAAAGAAAATGTAGCTAATTTTAGGAGCATTACTATTTATATATATATATATATTGACATTTTCATGAGAATTAAGCATATTTTTAACATATTTCTCATTACCTTAATGAATTTTGTAATTCCCATTATTCTCAATCATGATTCTCACTTTCATTAGATATTTTTTTTTTTTACTGTATATTCAATATTTAAGCACTGTTTTGTAGACAACAATACAGTAAATAATAATACAATAAAAAAAAACAATAACTGTAACCCAGTGTTTATCATTTAAATCAGATAAAGGCAGTGCAAATCAACAAACAAACAATTTAGACATACATATTAGGGCTGTCAATTAATTACTGAAAAATGTCTGATTAATCAGTATACTTTTTTTTATTTTACATTACAGTTGAGAGATTGCTATTGTACTTCATTACAAAAATGTAGAGGGAAATGTGCATAACTTTATTGGAAATAATAATCCATAAAACACAATATTCCTCAAAACTGACATTATCTTTAAGCCAAATATACTGCAGTGAAATATGACTTGAACATGTTCTTAACACATTTCGAGAGACACATCAATCAGAGTAAAAGTCCTTAATATGACCAGATCAGGAAGTAACTCCGTCTCCCTGACTTCTAAATTCTGTATGATGGACCTGAGGCACAAACTGAGATGAGACGCCGGCCAAGCAATGGTCCTTCAGTTCCATCAGAGAAATCATTTGAGTCAATTCACTCACTGATGAGGCATGAATATATGTGGCAAATTCTTTTCGGGAGTGATTTATCCTAATTGTCACACTGGGACCTCCTATTACACCGCTGCAAAACGGGTCACTGCATTAGAAAATTAAAGCTGAGGCATTCATTTTAATTCTATTTGTAAATTCTCGCCTATGGGATGAAGATGTGCTGAGCATGTATAAATGCCTCTATATGTCCCCAGAGTGGGCCCAACGTTGGCCTCTCAGAAGCATTCACCTCTACGCGTCCTGCCCCGCTTCGCTGTGTGAAGGGAAGCAGACCCCGGTGGAACGCGTTTTGTTTTATGTGGAAGTGTGTGTGTGTACCTGAGTTCTCCTTCCTCTTAGTTCCACTCTCTGCTTTTGTCCTGCGCACCGAGATCATCATTTCCACATTCACTATAAAGTCAAACCAGGGACCAGGAGCATGAATCGTCTAGTCGTATCATTTACTGTATGGATGGTCTTGCTCTAACCTTATTCCATTCCAGAGGTATTAAATGATTCAATTATTCTCTTTGAATTTAATGGAACATTAGGGAATCAGTCTGAAATTGATATCGGGCACAACTATTACTGAGTTAATTATTGCTCCAGGTACTTTTATAGCACTAACTCTACATATATATACTCTATTTTTCTGTCTGGGCATGGAAATATTCCGAAAAAATTACACGTGATTAATTGATATGGTGATTTGATAGAGACGGAGCGAAGCTTATAATATCCAAGGGGTTGGAAAATCACTAATCAGTCGGAATGCCAACTACATTTTGTGAGTTTGAAATAACCAGGATGAGTAAATACTAGACACAAACACGTATCGTAAACACCCTAAGAAAAGAAAAAAAGACTTTAATGAGATATTGTGGAGAAATTTCAGTGGTTTGTTTTGGTTCTTGAAACTCACTGAACTGCATCCTGACAGTCTCTAAATGACCTACATATGTTGTCAACAGAATACACTGAAAATCTATCTTTAAATTTAACTGACACTTTGTCCAAAGGTCCTCACAGAATACTAAGGGGTGTAAGGAGGTCTCTGTGACTAACATTTCATGGCTAAGTCAGTGGTTCTCAATCAGGGGCCCACGAGGAGGCCTCAGCAAACTTTCAAAAGGATTTAAAATACGACAAAAGCAAATAAAAATCAAGATATTTCTTATTTTAAATGACCCCATTAAGAATTGTTTTGTCTTTTAAGAACCAGGATTCCCAAGGTCTTGAAAAAATTTGAGGAGGCCTTAAAATAAAGGCCTAAATTTAGATTTCTAGACCTGGAAAAGTAGTGTAAATAAAATTAGGCAATTTTATAATTAATATATATTTTATCAGGTAGAAATTGATTATAGATATGGACTGTTCATTAAAAAATCCCTTAATCTTTATCCAGTAAAGCAAGAACAACTGGAAAAGTCATAGAGCCTTTGAATATTGGGGGGAACAGTGGTGCTTTCTTATATTCTTATATAAAATAAAATGCAAAATTCTGTCATAATTTACTCATCCTCATGACTTTCCAAACTCACCATAAAACTACCACAAAAGTGCATGGTATTTGAAGTCACACGATAGAATTGTGTGAGGAACAGACTAAAACTTACATCAGTATTCACTGATAATCATTCCCTCTGAAATCTCATTCACAATTGCGGCCCTGACACGTTGTGCCAAGTTTGACCAACACCGATGTTAAAACAACATTGGTTTTTAAAAGTATGCTAACGGTTAAACTGCATGTTTTGTTTGTGCTTCAGCTCTGCGCGACTTTGCAGATTAATATGGTTACCCTAATGCTCATAAAACATTCACTACCAGGCTTAAGAGATATAACCAGACCAGATCAGCTGAAGATGTTACTGTAACTACACCCATTAATAGACCCATATAAAAACGCCATCTCTGCATTGCTTTTACAATTCAAATCCCTCAGTTCTCACCATCTCCGAAAAGCCAAGCCTATATGTTGATTCTTGTTTTATTACAAACTCTGTTACATTCTCTTTTTGCCAGCAGACTCTCCTCTGTTCAGCATTTTTTTTTAAACGGGTGATTCCCCTGAGATTTGAGATTTGAGCGTGTTCCACATCAACCTTTCTCTCTCGTTGTGACAACTA
This sequence comes from Abramis brama, assembly GCF_963993115.1. Taxonomy (NCBI): domain Eukaryota; kingdom Metazoa; phylum Chordata; class Actinopteri; order Cypriniformes; family Leuciscidae; genus Abramis; species Abramis brama. Next base: position 26,672,205 of record NC_139983.1, read on the forward strand.
ACATATTCCACTCCCAGGAATGGACTGATGATATATTGAATTATTTACATTTTGTTCATTCTGAACAAAGAATTTGGAAAGTGTACTTTAAATTCAAATGCACATAATTGAGAATAATATCTGAAAGCTGTAGATTTCCTTAATATATTTTTAGTTAATAAAAAAAAAAGCTAAATTATTTTAACATAAAAGCTGTTAATAGAGCACCTAGAGTAAAAATACATTAATTTCCAATTATCTGATGTGCAACTATCAGTGGTGTTATTGTGACAAAAAGCAAGAAAATGTACCTTTGTAAAGTATTTTAATAGTTCAGTTCTGACTAAGATATCAGCAAAGTTTGCAGCCAGTCACACTTTTTTTTTTCTTCCTTCCTTTTTTTTGTACCTTGCATCTTCTCTCAGAACACAATCAATTTTGTCCAAATGGCCCCTTTGGATAATGATCAATTGCAGTAAAGCTAGCACAGAGTCTGGGATAATGAGATCCCGTGTCCCTTTCATTCTGCCCGGTGCACGGTGAGATGTTCAGGCCCAGCTGTGGGAATGACAGAAGATGAATAAGAAGAGAATTTTGCTGGAAGAAGAGAATGGGAAAGCTATTTTATCAGTCGGAGTAAAAATACAGTGCAATGTGCACACTTTTTTTCATTAGTCCGGTTTGCTGCCCCTCCGCCTATGTCTCTGTGACCAAGAATGAAAGAAGCTCAAAATGAGATCATGACAATTGAAAAAATTTCCTGGGATGTCATTCAAATCTTAAAAATAAGAGGGCAAGTCCATTATAGATCTTGTGGCCTGAAAACAGATAACTCTTGTTAAGGGAAAGCAGAGAATCTGAGATTATTATTATTATTATTATTTGACAGATCATATTTAAAGAGTGCTATGGAGATTTTCTACAGTACCAGTACAAAATCATTAACAACAATTAACACTGCTATAATAATATAATATAATAAAATAAAAAATAAAATAAAATATTATTAATAGCTTGTTCATGTAATTGATATTAATAATAATATTATCTTCATTTTTTGTTTTATTTCTTGTTTTATTTTATACATGGGTATTTTGTATGGACTTGAACCTGGAACCTACAAATCCAGGTATCCAGTCAGTATGTAAATGACAGTCTTACTTGTAAATAAGCAAGCAGTCTTGGAGTGTGACTGTATCATAAGGTACTGTTTGGGTGATTTTCAAATGATTCTGACAAGTCCACAATAACTTATAATAAATATGGTTGAATTCTAATGGTAATGTCAGTCTCGCAGACAGCTGAAAACTGTTATTTCTCCTTATCTCCATACTCCAGTGGGCCCGAAGCAGGCAGTCGGCAGCCCTCATGCACGCCTTACTCTGAGTGACAGCCTGCCATGTACTGCGGTAAAAACAGCACAGCCAATACCTCACAACCTGACAGTGTCAACGGTAAGTAAATGCTGGCTATATGATGTGAATGACTGCTGAGCTGTATTTTATTCCAGTGGGCTGCTTTTTTTGTAAACCATAATGTTTACAAAAAAACAAAGCTCCAGTTTTTAAAGCCGCGCATTATGTGTGGAGACCTTAAACGTCTGAGGATTTGAATGAAATGAAGCTTGCGAATATTGTTCACGCTATTTGTTTCTCTCCACATCTTCAGCTTCAGAAACTATAGAGTCCCAGCAAGTGGCTCGATGACAGTCTACAATTGCGAGCCTTGTCATATGTGCCATATGATAATCATTAATTCACTCGCTCTATTTCTAGACTAGCCACTGACCCCATCTGACCCAGAAGAAATTGATTCTGCCTCTGAACCTCAGACATCAGCACAAGTTTCAGAAAAAAAGAGGAATAGAAGGAGAGAAAGAAATCAAAGTACTCATTCACTCAAAACCAAGTGAGCTGCCTTGCTGTCTGCTGGCTACATAGAGAGCTAGTTTCTAAGAAATCATGCTAACTAAGAAACCTCATTAATGATCAATTGGGAATACTCTACATAATCATACAAAGCACTTTCGTACAAAGCACTTTCACACATGAAAAGCAAGAGATAGCTTGACTTACATTCCTACTCTAATGAACACAAAAATAGAAAGTAGACTACATCTGAATACGGAGTACAGATGCTACATTGGATTGAACTGTTTCTGTTAATATGTTGTCAGGGCTCTCAAGTGTCACGCATTGAGCGTGACAGTCACTCATTTCGGTCTTTTGTTACGCACTCCCGCCACACATTGTATTTCTCACGCGGAAAAACTATTTATAATATATAACGCCCAAAATTTATCTGGCCACACCGCTCTCACTATGGAACCGGCAGGAATCAAGCGGGTCTCCCCTGGAATTCTTAGTCTGCCACTTATCAGCCAATCAAAAAAAAGAAGAAAGGGGATACACAATAGCCAATCAGAAAATAGCACTATTGTATCTGGGTAAGATTTAACGCACCAACCAATGAAAAAAAGCATACCCTGGAATTGTTCACATGATTCTGGTACAACTTCTCCCGAACGTTTCGTTCACCCACAGAGAAAACCACTGGAGCTCCGAGCATCACTTTGAGCACAGAGTAAGTCATGATCTCCTGTTTTAATGTTACAACAAATTCACAACTTGTTTGACACAAACAGTGACAACTTGACTGCTGTTAGAGAATGTTTCCCAGATAATTAGCATCAGTTTCTCATGAGTGTCTGTAACTTAGCCAAAAGTTTTACAGCCTGTTCACTAGTCATATTTTCGTTATCACACACGATGACTGACATATTGTCACATTATAAACATCTCTCTCTCCAAATAGGCTTAATAATTTTATTAGCACTAAATAAATTAAAGTTTATTGCATAGTCGATGTTATAGGTCACTTTTAAAATCATGTCATATTTTATAATTATATCCTGGCCATGGATGCATTAATCATTGCATGTCTTTCAAAGATGTCAGGTAAAAAGCAATTAAGCATCCTCTCATTCGCCCTGAGAGGAAAGCCCCCTAAAAAGGCCAGGTTAGAGGATGCTGGCCCAGAGAAGGTGGCGAAAAGGGTAGGCCCATTAGAGGAGGAGACAGAGCAGGTGGAAGGCAACAGGTCTAAAAAGGCAAACACTTACAATAAACAACACCAGTCATAATTTCTCTCTCTCTCTCTTCTTCAGAGATATATCATCAACGTTTCTCTTGATTTGTTTGCCATCCTGGGTAGATTGCAAGGCATTTTATGGTAGCCACCACATCTGGAGTGCACCTACGATGCCTTAAAGTACTCCTTACACAGGGAGCTCACTACAAACAGAGTATGTAACGGAGAGAAAGAGACAAATAGACAGCAAGAGAGAGTTGGAGACAGAAAGGTAAAGAGAAAGAAAAAGAGAAACATCGTCAGCGCTTGCAGAATGAAGTGTACACAGTTTGGTTGAGAGGGTGTTTAAGTTGGGGAAAGATATATGGTTCCAGTGAGTCAGTCTGATGGAACAGCTGTAGGAAAGCAAGAGAGAATGACACAGGGCCTGCGAGAAGCTGTAATTTAATAGCCTAATTTCCTGCCTGGCCCTGCAGAAATATCTTTCTGACGATGACAGTTGATGAAAATGCACCAGGATTTGATTTGCTCCCCAATGGAGGACAAGTTCAGACCTATCTCTTCTCCAAGGTCCCTCAGGCAAGCATGTTCGGGTGGATGAGTTTGTGTCGGACTGAGTTTATGCATATGTGTGTGTGGCAGCTGCAACACAACAACACATGAATTGATCATTTGTACATTATGACTTGTTTATTCATGACTGACATAACGCTTCACAAATGTTAACATTATATTTTAACAACTCTCACTGTGGCTAGTGATAAAGGAATAGTGCACCCAAATTCTGCCAATTTTATGGAGTAAATGACATTTACTCACCCTCATGTCATTGCAAAATGGTAATAAAAAAGAATAATAGTAAAAGACATCATTTACTCATCCTCGTGCCATTGAAAAACTGTAATAAAATATAATAAAAATATCTAAATAAAAATAGCCGAGTAAATAATGAAATTTACTCACCCTGTCATTGCAAAATTGCACACAGAAAAATGGGTGAACTATACTTTTAAAGCGCAATGACAAATAAGACTAGTTTTTTTCAATACATCCAATCAAATATAGTCAATATCAGGGGATAAAATATGACCACAACATTTTAATGAAATCTTAATCTTTTTTTCCCCACACAGTGGTAGGTCAATAGCAAGTATTCCATACATATCTGCATTACTCTAAGGTCTGTTGTTCAATATGCTGTGTGCCCTCTGTGAACTAATAGAAAACTTATGTAAATCAGATCAATAGGATATCCATATGTACACTCCCTACAGCTGTGCGAAGTCACCAAGCAGTTCGCTTAATCTAATAACTGATATCAATAGTTTATTTTGAAACCAAGTGGAGCAAAAAAAAGAAAGCAGTGTAATTAGATTGGCACAGCTTGCCTTCCCTGTCTTCTCCTTTCCATTCACTTACAATTAATGGCATGTGTCATTATGGCAGCCAAAGGGCGAGTCATAGGGAATAAATTAATAGCACATCAGCTTAGAGAAAATATTTCATGTTGAACGACAAATATATATATTTGTGTAAAGGAGTCGCCACCAGCTTTGGCGGACGATTCTTAATTATGGATAAAGGACGGCTAGCAGAAAAGCATAAGGTTTGTTATGAGGTCCTGTGAAACAAGTAAACATGATATGTTTATTCATACTTACTTTTGCAGCTATTTTGGCTAAAAATAATTTGAACTTGATTTTGATGTAAAAGTTTGAATAGCTATATGAAATCAAAAACGGATGTAAATCATTTGCAAATTTCAAATTTATGTCCATGTTCACAATGAAATTCTAATACACTGCATACTATGTACACTTAATGCCACAAACTATTTTTAATAGTATGTACAATAGTATGCAAATAGGTACACAGCATATAACAACAATAAACTTTCAAAATATTAGTATGGCAAAAGATCTCATTACGTTCATGTTTATTCCAGCGATTGACATCCATTTATTCTGCAGTTTCATTCCAGTTTTTGTGAAAATATATACTCTAGACAATACAAACAAATCAACCGACCAACCAATTTAACCAATCAACCAATCAATCAAGATGTTAACATTGCACCACATTAATTCCAGTTCATCAAACTAAAAATCCAGCTTTTCCAGCTGGGAAAAAAAGAACGGTAAAGTTGAGATATTTTGGAAAATGTAGTAGGTCATAGTAAAGAAAAAGTAGTATACTATTCTGAACAGTCTATTTCTAGAATACAAAGTCAGAGACCTTATGACTCAACTTGCAATAGTGCCACTAGGCTAACTTTCACGATTGCACTTGTAGAGTGCATTTAGCATTTATTTACATTGTGTCCAGTCAGTCAGGCCTGAATCAGATGGTAGCCACACTCACAGACAGCAGGTGAGCTCATAAAAGCTTTCCTCCTAGAGCCAAAGGCCACCACAAGAAAATATATAGAGGAAACGTGCCAAGCATGAAAAAATAAGACAACATTACGTAGAGAAAAGCAGCAGAGGGAGTCTCAATATCCAAATAAAATCTCCAAAATCACTTCCTCTCAAGCAAAGCACTTATATTGGTTAGAAATTACTCCTCAGAAGTGGACACTTTTATTATATCGAAGTAACATCAAAACTCCAAACTGCTCAGGTGAGATCAACTCGATTTAAAAGCAAATATGTGTTTACAGCAGTGCGTACCAGATTATGGAGCCACTGTCAGCTCTAATTACGTTTTGCAAAACACAGCCATTGGTATTCATAGAATTCATGTGTGAGTAAATGCGTCTTTCCATCCAATGGCACATAATTGAGAAGGCTGTATGGTTAGTGTAGTGGAGGGGGAGAAACTCTGCCAAAGTATTTTGGCGCAAGTCTCAAATCCATAATTAACCTCACAGGTCCTTCAGAAGGCCATTATAGTGAGGGATCATGCGAGAGAAGCTTCTCGCTTTATGGCTGCAGCTGTGTCCCCACTACACTTTAATGTGTTTATTTACTGGTTCCTCAGAGTGTCCGCTCACAAGACCCTTCTCAGGTGATGAAGCAGCCACGTACAGCATGTCCGTTGCCAGGTCCCAGTCGCCCCTTAGCCAACAGAGGCCTTGTTATGAAGAAAAATGGAGGATGGCTGAGAGTAGAAGCTTCTGGAAGGATGGATGGCTGAATTCCAGTCTACAACCTCTTTGTGAATCTGCAAGGGCATCTGTGTTGCTTTTGGAGGTACAGGTGCATCACTCAAGCCATCAGTCACTGTTTCTACATTTTGACTTGAGAAGAGAGACTTGAATACAGATTTGTGAGATAACCGTGTTTTTATCCCTTCAAAACATCTTTCTCCATCCAAAACACCTCAGCTGGAGCTCTTTGGGATTCCCCACAGAAATCAGTTCACGGGTAAAACAACGAGTGATTAATTACACTAACAAACCTCGGCCTAACTAGTACAACATGCTGTTCATCAGACATGCAATTACCTGCAGGACCGTAATTATCACCATGTTTACTGCGCCTCAACAGCACAAACACTACTGTTGTTAATTCGCTAGCATAGCTCAAATGACTGGATTGAGCTAGTTTGTTGTTACAGCCCTGTCATTTGATTGGCTCTTCAAAACCACAGAGTAATAACTACCCTTGTTGTTTTTGTTGTCATCTTGGTGCCAGGCATGGAGTTTTTAGTAAGGAAGTTTCCAATTAGAAAAACCTGCCTCTACCTAGAGTACATTTTGCAAAACATAGATACAATGCACTGCAGTTTCCCCCTGAAATGAACACTGGTTGCAGAAAAACACCAACAACTTTTATTCCTTTTCACACTAATTATTACAGGGGCAGATGGTTTCACTTTTATTTTGATGATCCTTTTAACACATTCTGGTGACTATAAGTAACATTGCACCTACATGTCAACTAGCTCTCATTAGAGTGTTTGTAGAGTATTAGTAGACTGGTAGGGTTAGGGTTAGAATAAGGGGCTGTTTAAACAACACCATTTTCAACTAAAAACGTTCAACTTTTTATGCGTCCCCGAAAACGCAAACTTTAGAAAATGGGTTTCTTGAAAACGGTCTCTGAGTAAACAAAAAAAAAAAACAAATCTCTGGCGACAATGACGTCATGCACATGCATGTAGTTGCAAAGTTACTTACAATCAATAGAATGATCAAAAGGGACCATCAAAATAAAGTGTTACCGGGCAGATTATTGATTAATCAAGAATATTTTCACACAGTTCCTTTCACAATACTGTTATGACCTCAAAACTCTTATACAGTAGCATAGAGTTGTAAACTAATACATTTTGACATTTCCATCACATGGGCCCTATAGCTTTTCTGAGAAGGTAAACTTGCTCAGTAACTCACGTGGTACAGTACTGCATTCTCAATGCAGAGCGCTTGAGTACGAGTCCCATGAAACACAAGTTGCAACACTCGATAAAAGACCTTGAAGACTTGTATAAGCCAGGGTTGCTTCATCAAATGCATTTTCCTGTCACACTTGCTTTTGTAAAGACTATCGGTTAAGTATGGTAGGGTTTAGTGTTACAACAAATGTAAAAAAAAATGTTTTCCAGATTCACGTTCATTTGTTTCGGATAAAACTGAACACGCTTTTAGCACCACTCATTGGACATTTCACTTTGACAGTGCCAAGAAACGTGCAAGAAGCAGCAAAAAATATTTTGCAGAGACGTCGCAACAGACACGTCTTTTTTCCAATGAGCCTGACGTTGGACGTTTCAGAAGCACTAAGAATAAGAAATTAAAAACGGTTCCTAAAGCTAGATTTTTTTTCTATAAGAACATTTGGATAATCCTTCCCATTCCCATGAGGTTTAATCTCAAGCAAAACTCATTAAAACAGTAAAAGAATATCACAAAAGACTTCCAAGCCAATAGGCTCACCGCTAACATGATTAAATCATTGATCCCTCCGTAAAGCTGGAGGCCTCTAGGTGCAAAATGACCTTTTAATAAAATCAGGGAAATCTGGTTACCCTGAAAATAACTGATCAAAGTTAAGGTCAGGTGACTGTGGTGGCATTTTATCCATGTCGTGGTGGAAAAGTATTTATTTATCCTATTTTTTTCTTGCAGCAGGTAGAGATTTGCTAGCAGTTTGGAGGACTAATTGTAATCCTGTATGAGACAGAGCCATCTCTGCTTTTCATTAGGCCCAGAGGAAGGATCTCCATCAAAGTCCACATCAGCTTTCAGGGCCATGATTCTGGGTCTAGAGCACATTTTCATTACGGTGTTCTTAACCGTCACCGGACAAACTGGCTGCTGCCCTCAATCTGGGGATCACACACTTTTCAGAACGGCTCTAAAGTGCACAAGGTTCAGATAGGCAATCAGCGCACATCCACAGGGCTGAACATTAAAACAGTGAGAAGGATTTAATCATTTTCATCTTGAATGTAGCAATGCAGCAAAAGGCTTACAGGGAAGAACACGAAGTCTTATAATTTCGTAAGCTTGTTCTAAGGCAGCGTTGATTATATTTAGTCCAAAATTGAGACCTTCAAAGCCTTACGTTTTATTAAAATCGTAAATGAAGTCCAATCCAAGGGATCGGCTCCAGAAGCTCTTCCCACCTCTTCAACATTCTGCAGATCTCAATTTTCTTCCTATGTTGCCAGGAATAAATTTCTTATCTGAGAAAGCCCCTTTTTATTAATGACACTAGATGAAATATCACTTCATTTCAAATTTAATTACAGGCCGTAATATTTTCTTCCCTGAACCAGCTGTTAATCGTATGCAATTTTTGAGTACAGATGAATATGCAGTGTTCAGAAACATTAACATTTATTGGTTAGACCACCTGAGGAACTACTGCCAGTCAAGCTCTCATCAAAATAAAGTCAATGCAATTCTAAGGTTACACACATTTGGTATGACATACTGGTACTGGTATAAATAAATGTAAAAAACTAATATAAATACATATACATAAGCAAAATTGGTGGCCAGGAAACAGTGGCCAGGAAGATTTTTATTTTTAGGAATTTTTATTCAGCAAGAATGCATTAAACTGATCAAAACTGAAAGTAAAGACTTTTGCATTGTTACCAAAAAAACAAAAATCAAATAAAGGCTGTTCTTTTTAACTTTCTATTTAACTTTTAAATTATGTATCAGTGTTGACAAAATTATTAAGCAGCACAATGTTTTTAAAATGCAATATTTCACAGTATTACTGTTGTACTGTATTTTTTATCAAATAAATGCGGATGGATGGATGGATGGATGGATGGATGGATGGATGGATGGATGGATGGATGGATGGATGGATGGATGGATGGATGGATGGATGGATGGATGGATGGATGGATGGATGGATGGATGGATGGATGGATGGATGGATGCTAAATTATAAACTACACACACACATACACACACACACAGTATTCAGCAATCATTATGTGACAAGTTAATTAAATTATCATTCATATTTTTAGAAAGCATATACACTAGAGTACAAAGCAGACATAAGCTAGCTGTCTTATTTGGATTTAAAGGCTTAATCATGTTATTACAAACAGTTAAAATATGTGATAATATGACCAAAGATCTGATTAATATAACAATACTCTTGTGCATGTAAGCACAAACATATTTGTAGGCATACTAGGTAACATTTCCACAGTAGAGCTGAACTGCAATTCATTAGCAATTCATTTTGTATTTTATGAAATTTCTCTATTAACTTTTAATTTGTGCCATCATGTTGAAGACAGACTCGAATGCAGTCACTTCTGTTTTATGACTAAAAATACAAAATTAAAATGCAAAATAATTTAAGCTCGGAAGCATTCATCGCTTAACAGAGCCAGTGAGTTCCAATACATTAACTGACTGTTACTGTCACTGAAATGAGTTAGGATGCACAAACAGAGGGATGCTGATTCTGCAGTTTGCTACAAAGTGCTGCTGCTGGCTACATTTTGATGATGAGAGATGAATAAAGCAAATATGATAAATTAGACGGCACATAACGCTACTCTAATTAATTATAATTAATCATTTCAGAGTGTTCTGAGGCATTATTCTAAAATACAGGCTGGTTGATGCATTGCTGGAACAGTTTGCAAATCATCTCATTACTGAACAGAAACTGATCTGGGGTCAGTCTGATGATGGGAGCGTTTCTGAATGTGTCCTGCTTGTTCAGCTCTGCAGATGGAATTTCATCTTAATTGACAGTTATCTCGCTTCATTTGTCAAGCAGACATATGCTTGGAAACGGGGTCTACCTATGATAGTGGCTCCGAGACAGCACGCGGGACATCTGAGTGAGAGGTTGAAGATGTTATGAAAGATGTTCGCTGGATGGGTCAGTTAGCATGTCATGGTGCCCAACTCTACAACCATTCCTCCCTGTGTTTTGCAGTTGCCCTCTATGTATCTGAAACGCAATGTTTATAATCTGTCCGAGCATTGATCCACAGACCGCACTGTCGGGTCAAGGCCTTTGTTTCAGCGCGCTACCTTTCAGCTGTCATTTACTGACAGAACTTAGACACATCCTGTGTATATTTAACAGGAGAAAACCACACACCTCTGACTTTTTAAACCCCTCATCTTTTTGCTATTCTTCTGAGCAAGAGCCCCTTGTCCATTCACCGGTTTTGTGAACGTACCTAGGGAATGCTCTATTGAGAGAAAGACATCTAAAAGACAGGTACGGATCTCCAGCTCCTGTTCCAGATGTCGATCGAGGCAAATGGTCCTGGATTTATTGTATGAGCTCCTCATGCATTGTGCATGTGCGGTAAGAGGCGGACGCACAGCAAGCCAACAGAGTCAGCAGTTTTACACCTATTGGTTGTTTTCCTCAACATGTGTTCAGACAACGGCGGACACTATAAGAAATGTGTCTTCTCTGGGACCTTCAAGCATTTGGATCTACTTTAAAGGTATTGTTTACCCAAAAACAATATGAAAATTCTCATTATTTAATCACCCAATCAAACCATTCCAAAGAGATATGGTTTGTTTCTTGTGTAAAATAAACTGAAGTGCTGAAAATCCCTCTAAAACCAATCAAAAGTTCAGTATAACCAGGCTGGAAGACCACATATTTCCTATTATCAATGTAAAGCTACTTTGGAACAATTTGCATTGTTAAAAGCGCTATATAAATGAAGATGACTTGACTTGACATATGACCAACAAACAAGGTTAGGCTAGTTTTTTTTATTTTTAAAAAAGTTCCAGAAGTGGCATCGAAATATTCTTCTTTAATGATAATTTTATGTTCCACAGAAAGCAACATGGTGAGTAAATACAGATACAATTTTAAATTCAAAGTTTGAGTGAAAATAAATAATACATACTACAGTACACTACTGCTCCATATTTTGCAGCCAGTATGATTTTTTTAAAGAAATGAATAATTTCATTCAACAAGGATGCATAACATTTATCAAAAGTGACTGTAAAGAAATGTGTGTTACAAAATATATATATATATATATATTTCAAATAAATGCTGTTCTTTTAAACTATTCATTTAAGAATCTGTATGTGTAAAATGTGTAATACGGTTTACACAAAAATATTAACAGTTTTCAACATTGATAATAAAAAGAAATGTTTCTTGACCAAATCATCATGTTAGAATGATTTCTGAAGGATCATGTGACTGAAGACTGGATAAATGATGCTGAAAATTCAGCTTTGCCAAGGAATAAATTACATTAAAATATATTAAAACAATTGTATTTATATTTCACAATATTTAATTAAAATGCAGCATTGGAGAACATAAGAGAATTCTTTCCAAAAAAAAATATTTTAAGACCGCAAACTTTTTGAATGGTAGTGTACATTAAAGTTTGAGATGATGGCTTCGATAATCTGATTAAATAACATACAATATCAACTCAAGGGTAACTCTGTGTCCTGCTCGTGAGTTTAGAAAAACATAAACAACACGCACACCCAGACGCTCAGAGCCTCTCGGGAGCACAGCTTTCTGAGTGATGGCATAATGTTGTCTTTGGAGAGCGCAATGGATACTGAGAAAAAGATCACTCATGGAATCAGTGATGTATATATTAAGGGAGGGCTGTTGAGGGAAAAATGGGATTGGCAGAGTCCTTCCCACAGCAACAGACGACAGCCTATTGAATCGACCGCATCCTCGGCTGGGCTACCTAGACCAGGCGATGATGTCATCAGACAGGAGCTCGGCGCTCGTAGACTGTGTGGTCTGCCAGACTGCCGCACTTCCACAGACTCACCTTGAGGCTGTGCCCTTCGCTCTGACATTCACGCGTCTCGTGTTCTCAAAACAAAGTCAGGCACGGGCAAGTGCATCATTCATCACAACAAATATGTGGAGAAATTAATTAACAGGGTTTAATCAGTCACCAAGCTAGGAAAAAACCTTATTCCAATTGGATCCCAAAGTTCACACGTCTGTTGGAGGTTTTATCGATTAAAGACATGGACTGGAAAACACTCATCTTTTAAGACACCTTGAAAGATAATCAGTGAGGTTATTTTTGTTTAATGAAGTTTACTGTTGAGGGATTTGCACGCACTGTTTGCGTTGTTCTATGGAAACACATCTTTACTTTGCAGTAAAAAAATGTTTTAATAATACTGGAAATGTGAGATTTGTTAGGTTTGTAACTTTTAAAATAAGTAATAAAACTCTGAGTGTGAGATATAAATTCATTTTATGAGGAAAAAAAAATTGCAATTGCGAGAAACTAAAGGGATAGTTCACCCAAAAAAGAAAATTTTGTCATCATTTACTCACCCTCATGTTGTTTCAAACCTGCTCAGTTTATTTCTTCTGTTGAACACAAAAGAAGGCATTTTTAGAAGATATAAATAATTTTGGTAACCAGACAGTTCCATTGTATTAAAGGAACTCATACAGGTTTGGAACAACTTGAGGGTGAGGATAATGACAACATTTTAATTTTTAAGTGATCTATCCCTTTAAGTTGCATTGGGAGAACATCATCACATGGGTCATGAATTGAGCAATCAAATTTTCCTTGATTGTATATTTGAAAATTAAGCTTTTTTTTAATCATCTTTTGACATATGGTCAATGTAAATATCCAGTTTCAGTACTTAAAATTTCCTCGTTGGTCCATAAAAGCTTTTTTTTATATACCAACCTCGCAAAACGACTTGTTTCGGAAACTGTCTCACTATGACGTAATAGTGTGACGATAGAGCGCCTATTGAACAAAGGTCAACGGCTACTTCTACATCATTGCCTCTTTAGCCCCGCCCACCAATTCATGCATGTCATGTGGTCGTAAATACGAGACAGACACAAACAAAGGATTACTTAAGCAACAAAACGATAGAGATGCCTCTGAGGATTCCAAGACATTTTGCAGTGCCAAGTTGTGGAAAAACACAGTCTTCCCATTGCCTTCCTTCCTTGCCTTCCAAAGTTCCAGTTTGCATCAGAAAGACACTGTTCGCTTCATTTTACTGTGGATTCTTCTTAAACAAGACAGCTAGATGCAGACTTTTCAGAGAGACTGAAAATAAAAGATGATGCAGTGCAAACTATATTGGATCAGACAATAATGTTGCAACACACACAAGTGTGAGTAGTACACGGTTTGACCCGACGGTGGAAAAGCGGCTGATGTTTTTACCATGTGTCACTATTGCTTTGTCTGTTACATATCGTTTGATATGTACTCACTTTACTGAAAATGATGAACAATGAATATAATAACGACAATGCGACAAACAACAGTGCATTCATTCTCAATTCGTTTACATGAAACACAATAAGCTATTCTGTCAACTATAACTGTGGAAACTCCAAGTACTTCCCTGGTGTAGGTTTGTCTTCTATTTCGGGATCAGACTCTGGCTCAAGCATGAATGGTGAACATCGAAAGTTTTCAAAACAATTCTACGCGTGTAGTGTGGATGTTGAAAATAATTGTAATATTCAAATCTGTTACACAACCAATTGTTTACTTCCAAGTCTTGAATGTGGCATGGCTATCATAACGAATCCTTATTTATCAATATCAAAATTGTGGCATTAATATCTTGTTTCTAATGTATTACATTTTCATATCAGTGACATTGTTCTCAGTCGCATTTCATACTCATTAACCTAATATGAAATGATAACATTTCGCTCTGTTCTGTGAGACTTTTCTGCAAACTTGTTCTGACAAATTACAAAATGTTAGACAAGACTACACTTTAAAACCTTAAAACGAATAGCATTTCTATAATTGCTTAACCATTACGTATCATGAAATATTTATTTTGTTCACCGTGGAACACAAGAGACGATCTGAAGTTTGCAGATCAAAAGTACAAAAGCAATCAATTTTATTTGTGTGCTGTATTCCAAATCTTTAGAATCCATATGATTGTGAAGAACAGACCAAAATTAAAGACTTTATTCAGAGATCTTCATCTCCATTCTCAGTAGCGACTGCCGCCGCTAGTGACATCAAACTCTCATTGGCTCTTGCCTGCTTCGTCACAGATTGCGACATGCCGTGTTTTGGGTGATGTGCATTTGAATGAGAAGATACATATTTTTTAAGAAATGGTTATGGGTAGGTTTAGAGGTAAGAGTGGGATTACTTGCTTTAAATATCTTTTTTATGCTATATTGTTACTAAAATTTAAATTTCTGTCCATTATGTTTTATATATTATTGTTATATCCACTATAAAATGAGTTTGGGGGTAGGGTTAAGGTATCTAAAATGTATGGATAGGGCAATTATACAAATATGATATAAAAGATTTGTGAATATTTAACATGTTTTATCTGTAAATACGTTATGTTTATGTATAAATGTTGTCAATACATTGTATGTTTCAGCAAAAACATACAAAAATGTATATTTTGTACCTGCAAATGTTAGCTACGCATTACTACTTGCTCATTAACAATGAGACCAGGCTGCAAAAACAGGATAGAAATATACTTGAAAATTAGGATGTCTTGCTAACATTATAAGTGGACCTCAAAGAACATAATTTAAAAAAATATGACCCCTTTAAGTTGCACTTGTGAAAAATGACCACATATATGGAGATAGAAAGTCAGAATTACCTTTTTTCATTTGATGCATGGTGGAATCCAGCTTCCATATTTTAGTGCTGAACTCACTAAAGGAACTATGCAAACTAAATGCAAAGGTGCAAAGCCACCAACACACTCTCATGGCAATTCGTAATTTACATTTTGGTGATTGATGGAAAATTCATTAGAATCTCACATACGATCTGCTTACTTTCTAGAAATTGTATGTTTGTACAAGTGTTATAACCGGGCATACATCCAGATACCCAGTGTTTTCTAGTACACATTCAATGTTTTTAAAATTCTAATATATCAGACTGTGGCGGTCTGCTACTCCTCCACAACTCAGTTCTCAGATCCGAATTGCGAGACTTATTGGCACTAATTGCTTTGTGCAAATTGTGTTCAGCCAGAATTCCTGTTTGGTTTTTAACCAGAAACATAACTACTTGTACTTGTACTTTGTACTATTCTACATCATTTCATCATCACTAAATGCATTACTTCAGTCATGATCAATAGAAAATGCACACAAACATCTATTTACCACCTGCTTTCTATATTTTGAGAACACATCTATAATGAGCCTAATTTACATAGAAATGACAATGACTTCATTTAAATACAACTCAGTGCTATTTCAGATCATTTACCACTTAGTTAAATTAGATTGTGGGTGGTTATTGAACAAGACGCAGGGTTTTGCACTAAAATACTTTCGGCAAAAATGGTGCAACTGTTTAGTGGACTCGCTCCTCTGTTTTCCATTCCTTTCCTCTTTTTCATCCCATTCTTAATCCTCTTTCATTGTATAATGGCATTTTCCGCACAATGATGCAGCAGACGAAAGGGACACTTGAAAGCGTGACCTCATGTCTGAGATCTGATTTCATGCGCAGGACAAGGCGCTGCTTCTGTTTGGCAAACAACAAGACATGCCAGTCAACCCACATGAGATCATTATAGCATATCCCATGCGGATGTGCATCTGCATCAGTGTGGATTTCTATATGGTGCAAGGGACAATGTAAGAAATCAGCTTAAGGGCTGCATTTGCATGCCAGCTTGCAAGAGAGTTTTGGTTAACAGTGTTGCTCTTTAAGCCCTCGGTCGGTTGTGTTTTTCCAGCTGCTGCTCCTGGCATCGCTCTTCACAAAGAATGCTTTAGAGAATGGGCAGGACTCACAAAAAAACAGGACTGTGCCTTTCAAGGAGGTCGTCAAACTGCTCACGGTTATTACTGGATAATGTTCCTTCCTGGAAGGTGCTCTTTAAATCAGTGCATGCATTTGCTCTAGCACCTCACAACATTAAAACAAATTACACATTAATAAATAAATGATTTAATTTTCTATGAAAAGACAAAAAAGAGACTAAAAACATTCTACAGTATTTGAACACTTTAGCCACAATTGAAAAATTTACACATTTAATTGCTTTAGATAAAATATACACTGTAAATATTTACAGTTTATAGTTACAAGCAGGGAGTCTTAATTATGAATTTTGATTCTAGCCTTGATGAAATATGGTAAGCCTGTTATAAGTGTTTATAGACCTGACAGGATGGTTTTCGCATGAAATCCCATACATGTGTCACTCGCCTGTGCGTTTTGCCATCCACAAATAGAGAAAAGTTGTTCCGGCTACTTTGGCGGGTGTATGGTGTGGGTGTGGCATAGGTTAGTTGTCACGACGAGTGAGAAATGTTGACATGAACACGCTAAATCTCAAACCTCCGGAGAGTTGAAAAGAGGAGAGTGAGCAGGCAAAAAGAGAACGCGACAGAGCTCGTAATAAAACGAGAATAAACACTGACTTGGTTTTTCGGAGATGGCGAGGACTGAGGGATTATGCAGCTCTCTAACAGAGTAAAGCATTATCTATTGCGAAGGGTTATTTCATTATGGGCTGTTGTAACACTATGCTGGAGTTAGGGCTACACGATTAATCGTAATGAAACCGCAAACGATTTGGCAAAGGCTGCGATTATTTTATGTGCAGCTTGTCAGTGCAGTGCGGGTGATCGGTAGTAAATGCTGCTCCATCTGAACACCAGAGGGCGCTCTCGTGCAGACACACCAAATATGACCCTGCCGCAGAAGTAGATAACAACACACCTCATTCCAGGAAGCGATATTTTTTTTCCCAGGATGGTAGGGGAAAACTCATGAATATTCATTAGGGAAGTCATCCCTGATTGGTCTTAACCCCAGTGACGGGTAGGTTTAGGGGCGGGGTTATGGAGGTCATAAGACCCCCAGTGACGGGTAGGTTTAGGGGTGGGGTTAGGGGTAGGTCATCAGACCAATTAGGGATGACTTCCCTAATGAATATTCATGAGTCTTCCCCTACCATCCTGGGGAAAAAAATATCGCTTCCAGGAAATTCCTATGGGCATCATACTATGCTGTCGCTGAATAAACAGAAGATTGAAACGCTTTGATTTTTTAAAATGTTGTCTTTTGTAGGACAAGAGGTTCATAAATGCTTTTCATGTTTGGAAAGATGTTTGGAGCGTGTTGCTTTTTCAAATTCACGTTATAAGTGACTCAAACTCGCAGTGCTTTCAGATGGAGCAGCGTTTACTACTGATCAGAGAGCGTCCGTCACTGACAAGCTGCACATAACAAATAATGGCAGCCTTTGCGATTTCATAATCGCAATAAACCAAATCGGTTTAAGCGCAATTTCATGTTAATTGCGATTAATCGTGCAGGAATGTATTTTCAAGTCTATTAAAGGGTGTAGCTACAGTAAAATCTTCAGCTACAGTCGGCTTGAGATCCTTTCCATCTAAACTGGTTATATCTATTAGTGCATATTTTATGAGCAGTATGATAACCATATTGATCCGCAGTCAAGCAGAGTCGGAGCACAACCAAAACCAAAACAATGTTCATCCGCAAAAGCTTGCATTCATCTGCCTCCGTTTTTGAGTGCAACACCCACATCTCAACATCTAATCAACAACAGATAAATAGAACCAAGCCCCGCCTTACTTTTTTTTTTTTTTTTTTTATAATCCGTTTCACTAGGATGTACATCTCAATTCTTCTGTTTCAGTGCGACTTTAACGATTATTTCTGCAAAAGAGAAAAATAATCCTTGTCCTAGCAGACAAACGGTAAACACTTTATCTTAAGGACTCATACTGTAGCTGCTGGTGATTTGCAGCCTTGCATTACTGTGACAGATGCACTGATTATTGACAAACAGAGTGACTCAACAGTGTCGTCGTCATAGTCCTCTGGTTATATCTGGAGATATGCGAACAGCCAGCAACAGAAATGCTTAATCTTTCAATATCACTGCACCATAAAGAGTCTCTGAGCATCTCTGTCCCAGCGATGTGTACTGGTAATGCTTTTGTCATCATTATTATGTCAGTGCTGGCTAACCAGAACAAACTGCAGATCGCTGAGTATGTCACCCATCTACTCCTGCCGCATGGAATTACATCATCCCCCCATTTATCTTTATGAGCCATGGTCACCCAATCATCTCTAGACACACTGGCCTCACAAACATAAACAGGAACCATGTGATGGCTGCACTACCACTTGAAGATTCTAAAGTTGTTTGTTTTATATATCGTAAAGCATAATTATACAGTACAGCAGTTGTGGAAAAGCCATTGCAAGCCACTTTAAAACAGCCAATATACTGTATGCACACCTTGGACTGCACATCAGTTGAATTCTTCATGTGGCAGGTAATACAAACCATTAATGAACTAACCAATTATATTACTTATAATTATAAATAAAACAGTCTCTTTGCATCATGCCCAAGAACAGCCCTTAACTGAGATATACAGTTTTTTGTCTCTATTGCACATACGTTTGTTCAGTCTCTCATTCAAAAAAAAAAAAAAAAATCGTGTTGTTTGTGAAATTTGTATGTAAATATATCAAGGGGTTTTGCTTTGCAAAACATGTCAATGTTTAAAGACCTGTTTGTAAACAAAGTTTCTCAAAAACCCTTTGATGTGCTTGCAAAAAAAGTTGTTGCAAATGTTTTGCTTTGCTTTCCAAAACATGTTATTGTTTTAAATACCTGTTTAGACAAGTAAATAAAGTTTCTCAAAACAAAACCCTTTGATGTGTAAAAAACAAAAATAACTTTTGGTTGTATGTTTGATATACTTGTCAATCATAAACCGTTACAGTTAGACAAAAAATAACTATATTCATCTGAAAGAATTTTTTAAAAATCAATTATTTTTAATCATATTGCTTTCACTTTTGGCTTACTAAAAGTAATTTTTCATTCATGGTAAAATCCATGTTAGACACAGAGTCTCTTAGCCTACTGCTTTATTTAGGAAGTGCGAAAAGCTTTGACTCTGACTAGCTTTTACTTAAAACTAAATAAGTTACTTTAATACATTATTTGTCCCCTGCGCTAAAGAAATCTTTTCCATATACTCTTACACTGAGTTGCTTTAGAGTGCCTTCAGTGGGGATCCTTGAAGTGTCTGATGATTTGTTCGTGTGAATAATGGATTTGGGCTTCTTACACTGCTGGTGATGAGTGACTTACATTACAAATCTTCCCATGCTGGGGATGCAGAGCTCACCTTTGTATGAACCCACTCATATTTGGACACTGGGGCTTTTTCTCATGTTACCTCAAAGCGGACTGCGTTACAGAAGCTGGCTACTGCGAAGCGCTCCTTATGCTGTAAGCCGAGCTGCCGAAGGGCCCAATGATGTAATGCTGAGCACTCAGCAAAGAGCTCTGATGATATCAGCCTCTGCAGAGCCATCAAAATCACCTCATCATCCTCTTCATATCACTCTTTCTTTCTTGCAATATCTTAATGGCAAAAAAGAAAAAAGAAAACTTTTCTGTGCATTTAAAGTATTGTTGTTAAATCTAAAGCATCAAATCTAAATAGTAATCTAAACTGTCCTGATATCATAATGAATAAGATGTGTACATATTACCAGTCAAAAGTTTTAGATCAGTACGATTTTTAATGTTTTTATTTTTAATGTTTTTAAAAGAAGTCTCTTCTGCTCAGCAAAGCTGCATTTATTTGATTTTTTTTTTTAAAACTAATATTTTTAAATATTATGACAATTTAAAATAACTGTTTTCTATTTTAGTATTTTTCTATGTAATTTATTCCTGTGAATCTTTTGTAACATTATAAAAAAAAATTCTGTAACTTTTGATCAATTTAATTCATCATTGATGAATAAAAGTATTGATTTCTTTTATTTCTTTCCCCCAAAAAATAAAATAAAAATTCTTACTGACCCCAAACTTTTGAACTGTAGTGTTTAATGTTACAAAAGCTTTCTATTTCAGATAAATGCAACTTTCTATTCATCAAAGAATCCTGAAATAAAAATGTAAATAACTGTTTTCAACATTGATAATAATAATGAAGGTTTAGAATGATAATGAAGGTTTTATTAGAATGATTTCTGAAGGATCATGTGACACTGAAGACTGGAGTAGTGATGCTGAAAATTCAGCTTTGATCACAGGAATTTAGCTGTTTTAAATTGTAATAATATTTCACAATATTACTGTTTTTTTTTTATCAAATAAATGCAGCCTTGGTGAGCAGAAGAGACTTATTATAAAAACATAAATCCTACCGATCAAAAACTTTTTACTGGTAGTGTATGTGACTTTTTACAACCTAAAATTAAGTCATTAAATTAAAAATAGTATATATTCCATACGAAACCAACATGAATACATTTTAAGAACACATGTTTAAACTAGTTTTTCTTCTTCTTTCTTGTGGATACTCTACTTGTCATTTGCCCAAGAATGTCCACAGTAACACAAATCTTGATTTTAAAGGTGCATAAAGTGATTTCTGAGAAACGCTGTGGAAAGTGGACAGACCAAGCACCATAACACATGTGTAGCCAATCAGCAGTAGGGGGCGTGTCCAATCATGATGAGGAGGAGAGAGAGTGAGCAAGAGTGAGATTTGAAGACTATAGAAAGAGAGAAGTCTGAGAGACATTACAAAAGAGGAATATCACTGTAAAAAGAAGGGTTATGATCAGGGCAAGAGCTTTAGGACCTGAGGTAATATTGGAAAAGCTTTCAAGTGCAGCAGAGACCTAACCGGGAAGGCCTGAAAACGGACGCAGAGACGTCATCGTCACTTTATTTTTCGAGAAGCATAATTTAGCTTCGCTTCAACTATGAAAGAGAGACCACTTTTGTATAGCATGTTCGTGCATTTTGGGGGCCGAGCGATGAAGAGAGGGCTGTGTTTGTTTGGGTTGATTTCAGATATCAACAGTGTTTCTCAGAAATCGCTTACTGCACCTTTAAATCACTGATTCTTTGTCATGTCAAGTGTTGGGGGGCCCTAGAATATTGAAAATGGGGTACCTTGGAGTTGCATAGAATGAGAACCGCCATAAAAGGGCGAGCAATCTAAAGCTTCATCAGAGGAAGGTGACGTGAATATAAGCTGCAGTGCCACATGTGTTGTGGTAAAGAGACTCACATGTGACTCATTTATCACATCATCTATGTACACTGGCATCATTCTCTTAGAAAGGAAAGTGGTCATAACCTCAAATGAACTTTTGGACACATGTGCACCTGTTTTTAAGGGTTTGTTGGCACTTAATGAAAGGTGGCCCTTAATTCATATCCTCTCAGGGGCCACAGCTGGGCAGTAAACTTATGCCCTTTTCACTCAGTTGTCAGTTTTAGGGGAATTTCTGAAGTACGGTTTCAGATGATATATCCAAAAGGAAGTGAACCAAGTTTAGTGAATGTGCAAATGCAAAACCGCCTTTCTAGACCTCTCTCTGACCTGTGTTCCCTTTAACGCTGGAAGGATGCTTGTCAGGAAGAAGCCACATGAGTCATGCAAACACTTGTTGTGATGTCATGAGCAGTTGAACAGCACCTGTCTCCCAAGAACAAAGTCAGATGCGGTTCACTCTTGCTGCCTCGTGGGCATGATTTCATCAGCTGCATGTTAGGTCACAGAGGAGCCATTTCCAAAAACATCTTTGGCAGGAGGAGACGCAGTTCCAGCAATTTTAACTGTGAAGGGGCATAGTTTAAACAGGGTCAATTACATCTCCCTGTTCGAGTTCCTGTCATAAATTGACTTTATATCCAGTAAATAAGTTCAAAGTGAACACCTTGTAATAATTAAGGAACATTTGGGGTGAATAATATCATACCACAGCTGCAATGACAAAAGAACAGAAATAACCATGCATTAAAGGCAGGGTAGGTTATTTGTTCCAGAAACATTTTTGTTATGCTGGTTGAAAGTCTCTTCACATCCTGAAAACAATCACTAAGTAAAGTGATCTAAAAGTATTTATATGTAAATTGTCTGTGGAAGCTGTAGGACCATAAAACATTCTGTCTGAATGCAACAATACAATGTTCTACCTGCCTGTCAACGTAAGGATTTTCACACCTCCATGCACCCTGCTCGCGCAGGCATCACACTAATGGGAGAAGGTGAAACACGCAATATGGCGGAATAAGTCCCGCATTCTAAATAAAAGAGCCAATCACAGATTGGTAAAGTCATCACGTCACTGCAGCAGCCGTTAGAAGCTCCGGTTGCTATAGAAACACTATAGAAAAATAAGCTTGTAGGAAACCACATTTATGAGACAGTTCTTGTCAGATTTTATTGGTGATTTCCAATATGAAATTTAATCGTAAACTTGGTTAACAGCTTTTGAGAATTTGATATTTCCCCATTCAGAGAAAGGAGCTGCACTTGCATGACTGAAATAGTGTTTCATGGCCACAGAGTAAAATGACTTGCCTGAAAGGGACTTTGGCTACTTTTCCATTATTTTTCAATGTGAACGCACGCTGAACTGATGTGTTTGACCGTTGCGATCACGTCTCTTGCAGCGTCTCGCACATGACATGACATTCTAAAAATGCAGTGCTCAAGTTAGAAGTTCACCCGTCTAGTAGAGTTGTCAAAAAGTCCTGACTTCGGTTAAAAGTCGTACTGAAATTTTAAAATTGTGAAGCTTTGAGTGCTGTTGAGTAGAATCATAAACACCTCTGATTGGCCATTGTGTTCACGCGCTCTTCGGATATGTCTGTGATTAGCTACAATGGATTCACTTAAAAGCACACACTGACTCAAACTTTTCAAGCCAGAAAAAAGCTTAAAAGTGTCATTTTCTTTGAAAGTGTTTTGAAAAACGTGAGCGGGAGAGTTTGAAAGCACAAGCAGGCGTCTCCCGTCTGTATCTGTGTAAGCGCTCTGTGAAGAGCATCATTGATGTATATTTACAGTATGTTTTTGAAGCGCTGATCATTATAGCCAATCACAGACATATCCGATGAGCGAATGAGTACAGTGGCCATTCCGCTAAAAAATATACGATTCCGCTAAAAGCGTCACATTTTTTAAATTTCAGTACCGACTTGGTACCAAGGTCGGCACTGTTTGACAACTCTAGTCTGTAGACCTTGAGCTGACCTGCGTCTCACGTTTTTAACAGTAAAAATGCGTTCTGTGTGGACCGTCCCTTATAGCTGAGTACTGTTTTTTAATAACCAGATAGGTCTCCTGTTCTCATTAAATGTGGTAAGAGTCTGTTTTAGTCTTCCAAAAAAAAAACCCAATCTGATAGCCTACCTGAGAGGGGAAAAAAAATAGCACACCTCTCCTCAATTCACACAATTTGAGCTACAGTATCATTCATGTCTGTATGTGCCATGGTGTAATACATGGAACTTGTTCAAATTTGAGTATGAGTATGCACAAAGTATGAGCAATAGTAATAGAAAATCTTAGCAAGCAGCACTAATTAGCATGATTGTGCAGTTTCATGAAATACATTTCTATTTCCATCAATCTTTAGGTTTGAGTTCCTATTGGGTAAAAAAAAAGAAAAAAAAGACTGAGAGCTGTCTATCTCTGTAAAGCGTTTTGGTGATATTAAATCAAGAGTCATTTCAATATAATAGCTGCACTCTGTAATACCCACAGCAGTGGAATAACTCTGATTTAATCTGGCCTCCAATCAATATTATCTGTCGGCAAAGATTGATGATCATAAGGTAGGACTATTAACTGAGGGGAAAGTGTCCAAAACTGGATCCCACTGGCTGTTACATACTCAAAGTAATAATGTGAAAAGGAATCATTTGTCAGCCAATTCTCAAATAGGTTGAAACAGCGGGACTGCATTTTGGAAATGAATATGTGAATGACTTTTGCATTGATTTCTATTGTGAGGGAAAATGAGAAACAAGCTTGAGGTGAGCGAAACTGGCAGACGGCCCTTCATTGACGTTTCATCTGAAAACCCAGAAAGTCACGCTCGAGCTGAACGAGGCATCTTGTGTATATCTACAGCCCCTAGTAAAGGTCACCACATTGACCCTTTTAAAAGGAGCCTTTCAGACTTTTAGAGCAGATCATTTCAAATTGTCCTCCATCACGTTATTACAGATCTTAATTGACTGCCAATATGATGTTGCTGAGTCGACAAAAATCTCATTTTAATATAATCAATGCAATACATCTGACTGCTTTCTAATATCCCTCTTCTTTATTAAAATAAGGTCTGTCAATTGATTAAATTGACAAATTGATTACAAAAAGATAAAAAAAAAAGTGTAATCAAATTAATTATGATACAATGAGTAAATTTATGACAGTCATATGTACAATTAAAATATCTGTTAGGTAAAACATTTATTTATTTGCAATTTTTTTCTTGTTTTTATAGCAGTTTAACAAGATGTGACAATTCCATTTAATTGAACTAAATTCTGTCACTGGCGCACAGTTCACCACATTATTATTTTTTAAATAATTCATTAAACTAAAATAACATGTTAATTTGACAGCCCCAATTTAAACTTCCATCATTAAAAAAAAAAAGAAAAGAAAAGAAAAGAGAGTAACATTAACAGACAGTCTGTTTCCAAAGAGACTGCTTAGAAGGTTAATACAACATTGATGTGTTGTGACAAAATTTGAGAAAAGCTGGTTGTGGCTCCTCAGTTTCCACTGGGGGAAAAAAACTGCTTTAATGTGGAAAACTGACCCATATGCTCTGACATAGATTCACTTAAAAGCACACACTAGCTCAAACTTTTCAAGACAGAAAAAAAGCTTAAAAGTGTCATTTAGTTTGGAAAGGTCAGTGCATTTTACAACAAAATCAGCCTTATACTGATTGACATCAACTGTGCCGTATAGGCTGAATCCAAGTTCCTCAAGCGCACCACTCACTGAACTTCATCACACCGCAGCAAGTGTGCCACACATGTTGATTGGTGTGTGTGTGACGTGCTCGCCCTCACGCCCACAGCGGTCCAATGCAAAATGACATTTGCTGGCGTGAAGGTACGTGATGGTCGAGGATGACAGGCCTCTGGCCTCTTTCTGAGCTCACAGACATGCTGTGAAAATGATGATCGATGGCATGTTGAAAAGGCTCCAAGTGCAGTAAAAACTTGCCCAAAGAGCACCACCTGCTGACAGCTTATGTGATTCATTCTCTACCCTGACATCCTATGGAGAGCGCATGCATGCATGTGTAAAAGAGGAAACAGATAAATATATGTCTGTGCACATTTGTCTTGACTTACTCTATGGGAGTCTCGTGTAAACATTTAGACTGGCATACATTCTTCTAGGCATGCGTTTGTGAAAGCAAAATATGTAAATGCACAATGTATGCAAGGAAGATGAGTCTAGTCAGTCACAAATGCTTGTTTTCTCAATGCTTTTCTCAATATTTACTTAAGCTGTCTTTTAAACATTTTGTTTAAAAAATTATATATATATAGTATCTCACGAAAGTGAGTACACCCCTCACATTTCAGCAAACATTTTAGTACATCTTCTCAAGGGACAATACATAGAAATGAAACGTGGATATCTTTTAGAGTAGTTAATGTGCTGCTTGTATAGCAGTATATATTTACTGTCCTCTGAAAATAACTCTCAACATGCTGTATGTTTTATTATTGTCAAAATAGCTGGCAACAAAGTGAAAAGTGATAATAGCTGTATGTCGTTTAACCATGCAAAGCCATGTCCTATTCATCATTTTCATGTTTTTGTCTGCTTGACAGGACCATACAAATGTGTCTTGTATTCTTGTATTCTAAAAAAAAAATCTTGTATTAGAGCAGTTAAAATTTGTCCTTTGAGTACAATTCTCTCATACTGACCACTGGCTGTTCAACATGGCACCTCGTGGCAAAGAACTCTCTTAAGGATTTGAGAATTAGAATTGTTGCTCTCCACAAAGTTATAGGCTATTAGAAGATTGATAACACCCTAAAATTGAGTTACAGTACAGGCCAGGGTCATGCAGAGGTTTTCCAAGACGGGTTCCACTCGGAGCAGGCCTCGCAAGGGTCAATCAAAGAAGTCGAGTCCTCGTGCTGTACGTCAGGTGCAGAAGCTGGCTGAAAAAACAGACGCATGAGTGCTGCCAGCATTGCTTAAGAGGTTGCAGAAGTGGAAGGTCAGCTTGTCAGTGCTCAGACCATACGCCGTACACTGCAACAAGTCGGTTTGCATGGCCGTCGTCCCAGAAGGAAGCCTCTTATGAAGCTGGAAGAAAGCAACCTATCCAAGAACATGAATTACCGGAACCATGTCCTGTGGTCTGATGAGACTAAGATAAACTTGTTTGGCTCAGATGGTGTCTAGCATGTGTGGTGACGCACTGGTAAGGAGTACCAAGGAAATTGTGTCTTGCCTACAGTCAAGCATGGTGGTGGTAGCATCATGGTCTGAGGCTGCATGAGTGCTGCTGATACTAGGGAGCTGCGCTTCATTGAGGGAAACATGGATTCCAATATGTACTGTGACATTCTGAAGCAGAACATGATGCCCTACCTTCAGAAACTGGGCAGAACGGCATGATAATGACCCCAAACACACCGCCAAGATGACAACTGCCTTGCTGAGGAAGCTGAAGGTGAGGGTGATGGAGTGGCCAAGTATGTCTCCAGACCTGAACCCTATTGAGCACCTGTGGTGATCCTCAAGCGGAAGTAGGAGAAGTGCCATGTGTCTAACATCCAGCAGCTCCATGATGTCATTATGGAGGAGTGGAAGAGTATCCCAGCAACAACCTGTGCAGCTCTGGTGAATTCCATGCCTAGGAGGATTAAGGCAATGCTAGATAACAATGGTGCTCACACAAAATATTGACACTTTGGACACAGTTTTGACATGTTCACTTACGGTGTACTTACTTTTGTTGACAGCTATTTTGACAATAATGGCTGTATGTTGAGTTATTTTCAGAGGCCAGTAAATATATACTGCTATACAAGCAGCACATTGACTACTTTGAAATCTATCCAAGTTTCATTTTTTATAGTATTGTCCCTTGAGAAGATATATTACACTGTAAAAATTACAACAACTTGTAACTACCCATATAGTGTGACAACATGACCCGTGGGGTTCAATGATCAAGATTTCAATAATAGTAAAACTTTAATAAATAAATAAATAAATGTAATAATGCATTTCACTAATATGCTTAACAGAACAGCAGACTTAAGAAAAGTTTGTTAGTTTGTAGTCTTAAGCCATGCAAGCTACCCTGGCTATATTCATGGTGAGAAAGAGATTAAAAAGGAACGATTGACTTAAGAAAAGAAAAAAAATGAAACGCTCTTGTAAGCGAGAGTCATTGAGAGCAAACAGTATTCCAAACCATTTGTCTAAATCCTCAATCAGAGAATGAGTGCTCTCCATGTGCTTTCTTGTTAGCGGTTGCCTGATTTCAACCGCATTTTTACCACTAAGCCTTGCTAAAGGAGAGAAGAACAGGAAGTCTTCAGGAAAAGAATCTGCCTGTCATATGACTACATCTGGCCACTTATAATAATGAGCTGTTTACGGTCAGACGGAGCGTGCTCAAGAACGTCTACTCGGTCGAACTGGAACCTCTCATAGTTTGAAAGCGCTAGAGAGAAGAAGAGGACATTAGGTTCAAGCTCTCAGTCCAAGTATGACTGGCTTGAGTGAGATTGCAGTTACTGAAGTCCTAAAGCAATTTCATTGCAATGCAAAGCGCTGTTGCTTACCACTTCGGCTTTGATGAACTCTGCGGTTGGTAGCCAGTGGATGTCTCGGGACAAGCCTCTAAGTGAATCTCACAGGGGGCCAAAATTACATATTTCCAAGATAAGACTTCAGGGTCAAGATCAAAGTCAAGGTCCTGTCAAATCTCATCACGCTCAGACGGGCAAAGCAGCCTTAATTGTCGATACAGCGCGAGGGTATTGACACCCATGACTCCCCCGCTGGACGGTTCAGACACCTCTCTTTTCACCTTGTCATTTAGGAGAGCAGCTATCTTTGAAAGCGGCCCAGCATGCCAATATTAAAAAGGTTGCAATTTATGAAAGGCCAGGGTCAGAAAAGGACTGATCAATGTGCCGTATTCACTTCATATCCTGAGATATCCCTGCTGTGGTCCTGACCCTCCTGCCGATACTGTTCTTTTTGGCCCACTACTGATCTTACAGACGGATCGATATGCGCTGTGGTAGTCCGACATGGAGGAGAATACCACACTCAGTGTGGAGATAAGAACTAGTGCATTACAAATGTAGCACAACAGATTCAGAAAACTATTTACCTTCTAGAAAAGGCAGTAAAAGATTTCTGTCAGTTAGAATAGAAACTGCTTGTCCATGAATAATACATATACTGTATAAGAATACAGAATCTAAGCAAACAAAAGCATTGGTTTACTGTAGTTAAAGTCGTTTTTATTTTATTTTTTATTTAACGTCAAAACTTATAAGCCTACATCAGGATGAAGAGCTCAACATTTAAATAAACAACAACATATTGCCTCTTGTATACTCCATGGGCTCGACAGAGCGGATAAATATCAGCTGCAAAAACAAAAAGCAGTGTCTTTTGCATTATAGATGTTGCCCAGCTCGCACTGAAGAAAAAAAAAATGCAAAAAGGCTGTTTTTACGGTGTACATTATAGGAATGTCTGGCCCTGCCACCTGACACTAAGCATCGGCTCCTCAGCAGACGGGCGCTGTATCATCACCGTCTTTATCAGACACAGGCCAAACTGTGACAGCAACACAAAAATAATCCTTGAAAATGGCGGTGAAGCACTCCAGGGCCTGATGAATAAATAACCTGTGTTCCCGACGCCGGCAGCTGTTTGGTTGTATATGTTGAGGCAGCAAAAGGAGGCAAAATAAATACATTAAGGAAATGCTGAGAGACACGCACCCCATCGCTCCTCGCGCATTTTCCCCATGCTCCAAATGCTGAAGGACAAAGCATGTCGTGTGTATAATGCACTTTTTGAGCCAATGGTATATAGGTTATATACGTACTGATCGTTTCAGCAGCACTCAGCTCCTCTGGTTTATGTAGATCAAAACCAGCTGTCATATTATTGCTAGTTCAGTGAAATCATACAATTGTTATGAGCAGAAGCATTAACTGAAATTTTCTGAAAACAGGTCAGAAAGAAGTCTAACAGAAATTATAATGGTATTTCTGGATATTGCCTGTTACTGCAATATATGATGGCAAGTGATCCTATTCTTAATACAGTACTAAGTTTAATATTTGTTTTCAGCATTTTTAAACGTTTTTGCTCAACTTAAATGCAAGAAATGAGATAAAATAGCCTACTGGTCTTTAAAAACTTCTTTAGCTCCTGAATGAATCAGTGTGTGTGTATATATATATATATATATATATATATATATATATATATATATATATATATATATATATATATATATATATATATATATATATATATATATATATATATATATATATATACTGTATATATATAAAATGATGATTCAATTATGCAGAATGTGTTAAAGGGACCATCAAAATAAAGTGAAACCCTAGTTTTTACAAGTTTTAGCCCAATGCTAAGGAAACATTGCATGTATTCTTTGCAAACAAGGCATTCCCAGATAGGCATTCCCATCAAGGTCAGCCAGGAATCTTGATGTAATCTTTAATGTAATAACTCGTACAGAGAATCATTTGTTGACATCTACTGGTCATTGAAAAACCACCACTAATAATGCATAGACTGACAAGTCTGTCTGGAACAAGCAAACACAGTGAAAATTCTCAGGTCTGTTGGACTAAACAGCGTTTTGGGGAGGTAAAAGGTTCATTGGATGAGTACCCAGACTATATTGTACCTCTGTTGTATAAAATGGACCATGGGCTCAGCCCAAGGCACTTACTACAAAAACAAACAAAAAAATTATCTGCTCTAGCTTGTTTCTTAATCTTATGTTCCTCATTTGTAAATCTCTTTGGATAAAGAGTCTGCTAAATAAATAAACATAAATGCAAAGATCTAGTCATAACCCTGCTTTCTTCAAATTGTATGAATTATTCTTTGGAAAACAGGGAATATTTAACAAAGTTCAATATAATGCACAGTATATGATGCTGAAAACACCACAGAGTGAATAATTATGTATAAACCTGGGATTTGATGCTAAACCCTATCCAATATTTGTTGGCTTTAATTGCAGTCGAGTATGGAGCACAGGCTTCAGGCCGACAATTGATAGTAGCCATTAGCAAATGATTAGGTCGACAGTGATAAACTATATTTCATCGATTTGTCCCAACTACATTTCCGACTTCTGCTAAAGGGAAGGAATAAATTCACCCCGGCATCTGTAATGCATGACTTTATATTCATAATTTCCACGAGAGGAGCCTCAGGCTCTAGAGCTCTCTGTCATGTCTGGATGGAGCTGGCAGCTTGTCAATGTCTTACATTCTCATGCGCAATGGTTTGTGCCAAATCTTAAATGACTGTTTTTCATTCAAATAAGGGTCTAAGGATTTGAAATAAGGGAGCAAGAAAGAGAGAGAGTATGAGAGAGTAAGACTATCTTAGTTATAGGTGCCAAGGCAGGGATAATTTCTGCATTTCAAATAGCATAATAAAGAAGGTCACCTTAGACGACAGTACTATTTTGCCCATTGAAACAATGTGTTAGTTTTTGACCTCATGTATTCACCCAAATCATAATTTTCACTAGATTTTTTTTTTTTTTTTTTCAGAAAGATGTATTTCCAACATTAGGTTATCTAAACGATCAACACCCAGGTACACACACAGCCTCGTTTTTATTTGTGAAAATACATAACTCAGACGAAGGTCAACAGAGGTAAAAGTACTTTGCAGAAGAAAGCAGTTCATGATGGCACGTGTGTTTACTTGGGACTGCTAAAGCAACTAAATTGTGCTCTACACACAACATATGGAACCTGATCAACCAGACAGGACCTTTGAGGTCAAGATCTCAAGCCTCATTTTGCAGCTTGCAGTGTTGCACTCTGACCTTTGCCATTCCTGTCAAACTGGATGGGCTTATGTTCAAAGATTGGCTTTGCAGTACACCAACTAGACAAAAGGTGGTCTGTTGCTGTAAAATCTGAGGAATGTTCAAGAAAAACAACACGGAATCCTTGAAAACAGGATCATTTCACAATTTAGATATCTTTAAGCGATGTGAAGACCTTTGGAACATCTGAACTCTGTTTTTAATTGTGTGAAAGCTCACCTTGTTAGGGGAAGGCAATTAATGTTACATTTGACTATTACAATACATTATAATACATTTGTCAAAGGCATCTTAGAATTATTTTTTTCACTAAGCTCTTCACATTGCTACATTTTACATTACATTTATTAATTTACCAGGTGCTTATCCAAAGCCACTTACAATTGAGGAATGCAACAAGCAATTCATCTAAAGAAGCAAAAAACACGAGAAGAGCTATTAATACAAAGTTTCGGCCATCGTTCAGGATAATACAAGCTATAATGGGGGGGGGGGGGGGGGGATTAAGACATAGTGGGAGCATAGGTGAAGGAATAGTGAAATAGAATTTGTATTATTATTATTCAGCTGGCTGCAGTTAAGTTTTCAGCTGTTTCTTGAATTTTGTCAGGGATTTGGCTGTCCGGATAGGGTTGGAAAGATTATTCCACCAGCAAGGAACAGTGAACGAAAACGGTCTTGAGAGTGATTTTGTGCCTCTCTGTGATGGTACCACGAGGCACACATAGACTCATAAGAGAGAGTGGAAGTAAGATGGTGCGGAGCCTGTAGCCATCCTGTAGACAAGCAAAAACGTCTTGAAATTGATGCGAGCTGCAACTGGAAGCCAGTGCAAAGAAATAAACAGTGGCGTAACATGGGCTCTCTTGGGTTCGTTGAAGACCAGTCGAGACGTTGCATTCCAGATCAGTAGTAGGGGTTTAATTGCACATGCTGGAAGTCCATCCAGAAGAGCACTGCAGTAATCTGGTACAAGTTGCCTGGACGAAAAGTTGTGTTGCATGCTCAGTTAGGAAGGGCCTGATCTTCCTGATGTTTTACAGTGCAAATCTGCATGATCGTAGTAGCAAGGTGGTCTTTGAAGATCAGCTGGTCATCAAAATTACATCAAGATTCCTGGCCAATGGGACTTGATGGGAATGCATATCTGGGAATGCCTTATTTGCAAAGAATACATGCACTGTTTCCTTAGCATTGGGCTAAAACTAGTAAAAACTAGGGGTTCACTTTATTTTGATGGTCCCTTTAACACATTATGTTGACTATAAGTAACATTGCATTTGCATGTCTACTAAATATCAGGGTGTTAGTAAAGTATTAGTAGACTGGTAGGGTTAGGGTTAGAATAAGTTTACATGTAGTTGCAAAGTTACTTATAGTCAGTAGAATGTCTGTTGGAGGACAATCACAATAAAGAGTTAGCAGATATTAAGCAGACAGTGTACCAATACTCTAATGAGAGTTAGTTGACATGTAGTTGCAAAGTTACTTATAGTCAACAGAATGTTCAAAAGGGACCATCAAAATAAAGTGTTTCCAAAACTAGGTATCATAGGAGGCAGTTTAATTAATCTTGTGGACCAACCTTTTAGAACAGCAATTTTTCAACCCAGACTCATTGGAAAAACGTACCTGTGGTGGCATTTCTGGAAAACGATAATACATTGCTTCTTGCATATTTGGCGACACTTTCAAAGTGAACAGATGAAAGTGAATCTGGTAATGTTTTATTTAATTGGCTCTTGATAACTGAAATGTCTGTTGAGTGCCTCTAAAAGGTTAATTCTCTATCGTGTTTGAAAATAGCATACCACCTACCCTACACAACACAACTTTCCCCTAAACCTATCTGATAGTGTTAACAAAAGCAAACAAGAGATAAAAACACATTTACTAAGGCAACCATGATATTTTAGCTTGCTTCCACAAGTCTTTGATGTCTTTCATCATGTTTCATGGGACTTGTACTCAAGCGTTCCACATCACAGTGCCGTACTACCAGGTGAGCTACAGAGCAAGTTTACCATGTCAGACAAGCCACATACATGGAGATGATTATGTGATGCAAATGTCAACATGTATTAGTTTACAAATCATGCACTATTGTAAAAGTGTTTTAAGGTCATAGCATTGTGAAAGGAATTGCGCAAAAATAAATCTTTATTAATCAATAATCTGTGTGAAAAGGAATAGAAGTTGTTAGTGTTTTACTGCCACTAGTGTTCACTTGAGCTGGTAACTGCAGTGAATTGTATGTACAGTGTATGTTTTTGGACATTTGCAAAAATGTAGTTGAATTTTTGTAAGAAGTGTTCCTATGATGCCTTAAAATGCTCCCTCTATATGCTGGCTTATGCAATAGTATAATCAATATGTATATGTTAAATGCCCTTCCGAGTCAAACATGCTTGCAAGACTAATACTTTGCTTACATCATGTGCAAATTATTCACGGGTCTAGATATCATGATTGCACAGATACAGCATGTGGGCCACATTTATATCAGCCATGGGTTTCTTCATGATTTTTACAGTCTAACAGTGAACATAGAGCAAGATGTGCAGAGTTTAATTTGCAAAGTAATGTCAACTGACACATGGGCTCTGTGTTCCAAAACCTAGCAAGCTACATATGAAGACTTCAGATGCAAAAGCCTCTAAGTCCATCTAACGTTTTTCTTTAATATTAAAATTTTTATTTTTATGTATAAAAATGTATAGGTTTCTACCTTAGTACCGACATTTCTGAATGGGCTGAGGCTGGGATTTAGTGAGTTTGAAGTGAAAGTATTTGATGAACGTATATGTGCGGAGAGCATTCACTCAATATTACTATCTAATTTTTGACATAGGTGCCTTTTAGAGGCTTTTGCATCGGAGGTCTTCATATGTACAATAGACAGCATTTTGAGGCATCACAGGACCACTCCTGATGCAAAAAGAAAGGCAGTACAATTGAGATGGGATATTTTATTAAATCTACAATTTTTCCAACTGTAGTTTATCCTTGAGTAGGCAATATCAGAATGTATTGCAATGGAAGAAACTTAGATTATTGCAGGGGTTTTCAAACCTGTCCTGGAGGACCCCCAGCACTGTACATTTTGTACTGTATGATGAGGGAGACACACAAAATGTGCAGGTTTGAAAACCCCTGGATTATAGTACTGTATTTCAGTTCAGTGTCAAGATTGTCCAATATCTGCAAGTTGTTTTTATGTTTATCGGAGTATAGTGTTGATAGCTTAGCAACATGCCAAACTGCTGAAAGCAACTCAAAGTTTGTGGAAACCCAAACACCTCAGTCAGATGTGCTTTTGAACATTTTATTTCAAATTATACTTCAACCCTTCTGGGACGGTTTTCCACTTGTCTTGGATTTGCTCCAATTCATATGTAAGAGCATCAGTGAGGTCAGGTGATATTGGGTGACGGGGTCTGGCTCACACTCTGTGGTCCAAATCATCCTAAAAGTTCAATGGGGTTCTGATTTGGCTTTTGTACAGGCCAGTTAAATTGTTCCACATTAAACTCAGTAAATCATTTCTTTATGGACCCTGCTTTGTGCACAGGGAGACACCGTCATGCTAAAATAGAAAAGGCTCTGCAAACTGTTGGAACAACATTGGAAGCGCATCCTCTAGAAAGTCATTGTATACAGCAGATTTGTCTTCACTGGAAATACAGGAATTGTCAAAACTGTTAATTGGGGGCTGTTCACATGCTTCTGACCATGTGTATCTCACTAGGTTTTAGAGCAAAGCAGTGTAGTGAAATAGAGTGACAATTTATTTTCTAAACTAACTGTGAAACAAAACCAAAAAATAAAAGGATAGTTCACCCAAAAATGAAAATTCTGTCATAATCTATTCACCAACATGCCATTCCAACCTATTAAGACTTAAAAAAAAATCTTTATTTGTGTATCGAAGATGAACGAAAGTCTAATGGGTTTGAAATGACATGAGGGTGAGTAATTATTGATAATTTTCTTTTTTGGGTGAACTTTTTCTGTGCTGCATCACAATTCCTCTGAAACTATATGATAGCTTGGTGTGAGAAACAGACCAAACTTTACATTTTTCTATGAGCTTGACACGTTTGTCACCATTCATGAATGTATCTCCCCTGTTCCAAAAGAAAGAAAGAAAGAAAGAAAGAAAGAAAGAAAGAAAGAAAGAAAGAAAGAAAGAAAGAAAGAAAGAAAGAAAGAAAGAAAGAAAGAAAGAAAGAAAGAAAGAAAGAAAGAAAGAAAAAGAAATTCGAGTTTCAAAAGACATGAAGGCAAGCAATTTTCACTTTTGGATGGATATTCTTTAAACCACTTTCTTTAACCTACTTTTCATTACAACATTTTACTTGGGGGTTTTCTCATCATCTCATAACACTTCACCATATGAGGCCAGAGGCAAGTAAACAGAGAGTATTCAAATGTACCTGAAGTATCTATTGCTTCACTGAAAAGTTGCAAAAGTGATGAAATCACTACTTGCCCTGTCAAATTCACCTAAAGTAAATCTGGACGCAGTTACAAAGCATTAAATATTTAGTTGACCTCTAAAGTGTGAACATCACTGCTGAAGTCAGTAAGTCTCTCAGGATGATATTTTACTGGAAATGTTGCACTTCCCTTGCCTGTAGCAGGCAGGTTCTGCTGTCCAAATTAAACCAATGTTTATTTCCCATCAGGCCTCTGGACCTTCCTTTTGAATATATTAAAAATTTATCAAATACAAATCTCTCAGTCTTTTGAGCCACATCAAATTCTGACATTGCAATTCTGAACATCTCTCCCATGGAAAAGTATCTCTTCCTTCATATAACAACATGTCAATTTTCATTTTGGGTCACTTCCTTATAAAAACAGTCAGTTGTCATGATGCAACCAAGTTTAAGAGGGATGCTTGGGAAAACAAAATGCCAATCATCAGTCAGAACTAGGGTAAACATATTGTATGATTTATGCGAGCTGACAAAGGGATATTTGTTACCATACAAACAAAAGTGAACAAGCTTGACTATAGATATCAGATGTTGTTTCACAGACACCACATAGTCTAGAAGATAAAGAAGGTTGAATTATCAAGCCCTATCCGTTATAAAATAACCTTTAAAGGACTTCAGCCTCATATAGTATACTCTTTCTTGGGGGAAAAAAAAGTGCAGAGTTGCTGATGCACAGATAACAGGAAGGTGAGAGAGAGAGAGAGAGAGAGAGAGAGAGAGGGGGGGGGACAGATCCGTCACCTCATTATTTTTCAGACTGGAAGAGGAAGGTTTAAGACAATAGTTTACTATTCACCAAAATGACAGGGAGGGGCAACCGAAACAAGTCGGAAGCGCAACTCCTGCTTAATGCGTGGTTTAGGTTGATCGGTAAGGCACCTCCTGGGGGGGGGGGGGGGGGGGGGGGGGAATCGGAGAGAAGAAGCCGAGCCGCCAACAGAATGTTGTGAGTGGAGGAGCCCCACTGAGCTCAGAGACAGCAGCTGTCAATCAAACGCTCATTAGACTCAGAGAAGGCGGCACAGGGGCACTCACACAACAAATAAGAGCAAGACAGGCCACTGCCAGAGCCAGCCTGAGTGATGTGCGCGTGAATCAACATGACACGCATTCACTATCTCAAGCACAGTTCATTTCACTCCCAGACGCAGACCACCAAAATTCATGTGATTTTTTTCCCCCTGCTGCATTTAATTTGAAATAGAGATGAATAGGTAATGAGAACACCAGCTCTTTCAGTTGAAATCAGACACATTGCCTGAAAAACGGGGAGATGAAACATGTTCTGAAGCTGCTGATAACGATGCTTTCACACGAATACACCTAAAAGTCAACATGAAACCCAACCTTAAAAAAATACAATTACTTACCTCTAAAACGACTTTCCTTTTTTAGCTGATGTCATCATAAACTCTTGTTTTTTCAACCACTCCCCCCAAACCACCTGTAATATATAGACCACTATCCACAATCCTATCAATTCCTGATGAATAAAATCAAGTCCCAACCCTACAATTCTTCTCCTTTCACTCTATAGTTTTTACTTTACAGAAATAAAATGTGTTAATGCATGTTGGCATTTCATGTTGGCGTCAAGTGCTTTTTACCATCTAGCAAATCATGTAACATTAAATAGTACACAGAAGAACATTTGAAAATGAATAAATAAAAGTGAAAACAAATCTATAAATCTGTTTTCATTCTGTGTATATTATAATATATGTAATTAACGTAGCATAACCATAACCTAAACATAACCCAAACATAACCAAAACCTAAACATAACCTAACAAAACGTCACCTAAGAAAACATAACCATAACATAACCATAACAGGTCCACATGAATACTGCCACACTATGTAGGCTATTAAAACAAAGCAGCAGCATCTCGCTCATGCTGTTCAGCTTTAATCAGGGGCAATCCATGCATGAAAAAATGTATTCCCACCTGTCTGTGAAGAGTAATGTGCATTTAAGCAGGGTCCTGCTCAGCCGTCACTCGGAACACACTAACCGGTGGCCAATCGTTTGCCACTTAACCTGCCCACTTGGTGTTTGTTTTCATTAAGAGGTAACTGTTTATCATACATAATTCATTGCTTAATGAAAGGGGTTTCATTAATTCATCATGGCTGGATATGCATTATTCAATTAGGATTTATGCATCTTTAAGAGGGATATATAAATATATACAGGCTCAGAAAGGCGAAAGGTATTTCCGTTGCACATGACTGGTTTCTTAATCACAGCGATGATGAGTGGCTAACCGCTGGAATCTGAGGCGTAAACAAATGCGAATGCTAATCTCAAGGCAGCGCTCTCACAAGCGGAGGTCTCTCGCTTTCATTTAATTATTCACCTCAGCATTTATGTGTTCATTAATTTAAGGCCAATTCTGAATGCCTGCTTAATGCCATCTTACGAGTACAAGGCACAATTACAAAACGTGTAATTGAAAACAATTGTTTTCACATGTAATCATATCACAACACGCAACTCTTTGTAGTTATGAGAATTACATTTTATGTTACGCTTGTTAGGTTTTGTTAAATGCATAGTTGGATTTGTAGTAGAAGGGTTCATTACACTAAAAACACTGCTGGTTTGTTCAACCCATGTTTGGGGCAAATATGGACAAACCCAGCTGTTGGTTTGTCCATATTTGACCCAAACATGGGTTGAAACAACTCATAATTTTTTAGTGTACAATATATGGTGTGGAATCCCATGTTTACATCCTGATATCTTAATTATGAATACCAAGTTTTTAATTATTGATTAGATAATGAGCATAGCTATATATTTTAATAAATGCTTAAGTAATAGTGGTCATTTACATAATGGTGGCACCGCTTAAATACCTTATGCTTCTTTATTACTACTACTATTACTACTACTAATAATAACAATAATAATAAATCACAATATTTACCAAATAAGTAAGTGAAATATCCATTAATAAAATTGTTTGTAGAAAAATGCACACTGACATATCATATACAATAAGACCAGAAACTGTATTAACCGGATAAATGTAACTAAATCAGGTGATGAGGACATCCTACTTGTAAGGATAAAAATAATGAATTCCACTGAAGGATGTAAGCCTCAATATCTGTTACTCCACATGGTTACTGTTTGTTCTTCCTGTTGGAAGTGAAGGGGAAAAAAAATCCACAGTCTTGGAAATCTATTGCATTATTGAAGGAAGAACTTAAACAGAAATCTATGCTCCTCTGCCGTGTTATTGTCTTGACAGTTATGACAAATTACAGTGCTCTGGAGAGACAATGAGAATTTCTCCTAAACTTGGAGTGCATTAGAGAGACTCATAAACTGCAATATATTTTCCTCCCTCTTTGTGGCTCTGAGGAATTCGTCACGAGAAGAGAGAAGTTGAGGATGATGATGGTGGCTGCAAATGAGAGCTGAAATCATGTCTTTTTGAGGCAGTGATGTGTCACAAACGGTGATGTGGAGCAGAGGAATCTTTTCATCTCAAGTTCTTAATGTACCCAAACATGGGGCCTGCATCAAAGAGAGATCTCATAAATGTTGAAATGTGCTCTCTCAAATCTGTGGAAACACATCCATTAAGAGTGACCTTTGTAAAATCCGGCTTCGCCAAGTGGCAGACTTTTATCATCCTTATAAAACTCAGTGATGGTCCGCAGACCATCGCCAAATCCTAGCCTGAGTGAAATAATTGAGTCGAGCCTTTTATCGCACCCTTTTGTGAAATACAGACACAGAAGAACTGGGATGACTCAGTTTGGAAATTAAACATTTTGTCCATCAAAAATAAAGCTAAAGCTATACATGACTTACATGTGTGATTCAACGTTTCCCTCCTGCTGGTGAATGTGTCTCTGAGACTTTGCCAAGTCTCGCTGCAGGTCCTAAAAGGATGTTTTTGGCTCTTTGTTATGATCCTGACCTGTACTTGTTAGAACTAGGCTCTCTGTATTTCACATATTTTGCCTCTGTTAATATGGTATAAAACCTAAAATTTGCATTGGACATCAAGTGGCAACCCACCACCCAGACAGCAACATATGGAGCTTTTCCACTGCATGGTACGGCTCGGCTCGGTACGGTACGGCTTGGCACGGCTCTCTTTGCTTTTCCACTGCAGTTTAGTATTGCTTCAAAGTGGGTGGGATTTTTTCAGCTCGTTAAAATTGCTGAAAAAACGTTTTCCTTCCTGGTCGCAATATCCAGCTCTCAATGGATCCGCTTCTCGGCTACCAACACCTAACCGGACACCTAAAAATGAAACTTCCTCCATCCCAGTAAAACCAATGCAATTTATTTTTGTTCCATAATATTTATTCTTTTTAATTTTGTATTTTGAGAGAATTTGATTGAATTTATTAATATTTATGCAATATTTATGGTCTATTTTTGCCATTGAAATTAATAAAACATTTTTTATATATATATGTTTGGTTTTTTTTAAACAATTTATGCAGTATTTTAGTTTAATATAGAGTCTAGGCCTTCAAAAAAATAAATGTTTTAAGCAGATTAACACCATCTGGTGAGAGTAGGGAGAGAAAGCGTAGAACCATGGTGTAACCACTAGATGGCATGTACAGCTCTCTATGGAGAGGCATGTGAATTCCCCAGCTGTTTATGGACACATTTACTTTTTTTTTTTTTTTACAGAATTTGTAACAAAAAATGCAATTCATTCAATTATAACACTTTATGTAAAATAATATTTAATTTTTTATTTTATTTTTAATTTTCCATTCATTTTCTATGGGGGTCATTTTTGACC
The DNA here is from genome assembly GCF_963993115.1 of Abramis brama. Lineage (NCBI taxonomy): Eukaryota > Metazoa > Chordata > Actinopteri > Cypriniformes > Leuciscidae > Abramis > Abramis brama. Next base: position 26,712,937 of record NC_139983.1, read on the forward strand.
AAAGACCACAAGTGTGACTATTTTTTTTACAACTACTTAGCATGCTCGGATCATGACCTCAATTTTTGTGTGTTCACATACCTAATGCCATAAAAGTCACCAAGTTTCGTAATATTCCGATGAAGCTGTGATTTTTAAAAATTCAAAACAGATTTTTTGTAATCAAAATTATTGGTGTGTATGTGTATAAAAGTGTGTTTGTATGTATGGGTGTGTGGGTGGGTGTGTCTTTTTTGCACTCTTGATGTTGTAGAGTGTCACCCCTTTACAGCTGTATACTTTTTTTTAGGATTGTGGCCGATTTGTAGATTGTACACACAAGAATTTTTTATTTTTTGTCAATTTCCCATTCATTTCCTATGGGTCGGTCATTTTTGACCGAAGGCCTGTAGTGTGACTATTTTTTTTACGACCAGTTAGTATGCTCGGATCATGACCCCAATTTTTTTTTGTATTCACATACCTAATGCTATAAAAGTCACCAAGTTTCATAACATTCAAAACAGAAAATTTTTGGACCGAGGACCGTCTGAGGGTTAAATCTAGCGGGTTTGGTGTCTCGTGTTGCAAATCCAATGACTCTGCTAGTGACGATTCTCTCTGACCAATCAGTGATCTGTTATGTTTTCACGTCACATTTTAGTATCGGTACGGTACGCTTGGAACCTCAATAGAGGTGGTACCATTTAAAGCGAGCCGAAGTGGGCCGTACTGAGCCGTACCATGCAGTGGAAAAGCGCCACAAAGTGAGCTGTACCGAACCGTACCATGCAGTGCAAAAGCGCCAAAGTGAGCCGTACCGAACCGTACCATGCAGTGGAAAAGCGCCAAAGTGAGCTGTACCGAACCGTACCATGCAGTGCAAAAGCGCCAAAGTGAGCCGTACCGAACCGTACCATGCAGTGGAAAAGCGCCAAAGTGAGCTGTACCGAACCGTACCATGCAGTGGAAAAGCGCCACAAAGTGAGCTGTACCGAACCGTACCATGCAGTGCAAAAGCGCCAAAGTGAGCCGTACCGAACCGTACCATGCAGTGGAAAAGCGCCAAAGTGAGCTGTACCGAACCGTACCATGCAGTGCAAAAGCGCCAAAGTGAGCCGTACCGAACCGTACCATGCAGTGGAAAAGCGCCAAAGTGAGCTGTACCGAACCGTACCATGCAGTGGAAAAGCGCCACAAAGTGAGCTGTACCGAACCGTACCATGCAGTGGAAAAGCGCCACAAAGTGAGCTGTACCGAACCATACCATGCAGTGGAAAAGCGCCACAAAGTGAGCTGTACCGAACCGTACCAGGAAAAGCGCCACAAAGTGAGCTGTACCGAACCGTACCATGCAGTGGAAAAGCGCCAAAGTGAGCCGTACCGAACAGTACCATGCAGTGGAAAAACGGCAATGGTGTTGGCCCAGATCCGGGCCACATCTGGTAGATGTGGATTCTGCATGTACCAGATGTGGGCCGGGTCTGGGCCGACACTATGCTGCTGTCTGGGCACTTTAATAATACATTTGTCCAAAACAAAAATCATCAAAAGGTCCTTAAAAACATTGACATTTGAAATATCAAGAACTGTATCCAAAAATATAAAGAAAATCATTAAAATTATATGTACAGGCTGAAGAGGAAGATAGATGATTTATAAATGCATAATCGGCAAACGTTTTTTTACCAGACTAAAACCATTTTGCAGGCAAGTCAGTTATTTCAAGAGGAATCCACATGTTCAGGAATTTTCCCACTCAGATTTCGGAAAAAAGGTTCAAGTTGGTCACACAAATTTGCCGTGTTGACCAACAGAAAGTCGTTCGGTTTGAAAGTGACTTCTGTTAAGCTGTGCTTCAAACATCGTAACACTATTGAGAGTCAATTGACTTTTTTGCCCGTAAAATTAGGCGAAGATTTTGCTAACATGACCACTCTTTAATGCATGGAACAAACACTGGGTGAAACACTGTAGTCGCATCACACCATGTCCATGTTGAAGCAACAGGCGATAAAAGCATATCTTACATTATAATCTGAGTTAACCATCCTTGACCTTGAGTGATATTTTGGCATTGTGCTACTGTAGCTAGACCCGCCTACAGTGAGATCTCATTGGTCCAAAATCCTTCAACACAAAAAACAATGTTTCTTTTGATTTGCTGTGATTGTATTATTCAGCACAAAAGTTTCACCAGAGCATCTTAATAATAAAGTTCCCGACAATTTACATTGATTGAAATCATGAACATTTCCCGACAGCGCCTGAGCCACTGAGCAGATGATCTTTATTAGAAGTTGTCTAGCCATCAGTGCATTGGAATGTTCTGTAAACACGTCCGGTCCGAGAAGGCAACTTTTTGGCATCCTAGTTTAAGCCACAAAATAATTGCAGTGTGTTTAATTTCAAGCTCCTGGACAACACACCAATGCCACTTGGTTTATTAAACCCAGACCCGATCCACGTAATCTTTTTATTGTTTTTTCTCCCTTTTCGTCTTCTTTGTCTCTCTTTGTTGCACAACTGGACTTGCCACTGTTTATTGCGATAAGTTCTGCTAATGAACAAATGACCTGTCACCTGGAGCACTTAGAGCATGGTGTTAAACTCTGGTTATAAAAACCTCTTCCAGCTCTATTGATTTACTGCCAGGGTTTGATTGTACCCTAGGGGTAGGAGGCCTGCACGGGCCAACACTGCTCTTACTGTTTTACAGTCCATACAGCAAACAAATAAATCTTCCACTCATTAATTCACTCCTGCTCCTTTCTGCCCACTGATAATGGTATAGGAAAAAATGGAAGCAGATTCATATTGGGCTCCTGTAGCTTGATGCATTGTGTCTCACAATGCCCTCTCACATTAGATTATCCGAGAAGACAACTTCCACTTCTCTCTGAAGATTTCATTAGTGATCCGGCGAACGCATAAGGAAGTGATTTGGAGTGGGCTTCGACTGTTTTCGCAAGCGACAGTCATTATTTTTGAAGTCCTGCTAGGCACTTTTACAAGGCCCCCGCGGCACTAACTGGATGCGTCCTCGACATTTAGGGAGAGATTACGCCTCGTTCTTAACATAACCAAATCCAGAGGAGCGGGCTGTCCGGCAGTCAGCTGACTTTTACAAGGAGGAGACATGATAAACATTGATAATGCAGGATGGATTGTACTACCAAGAGAACCGCCTCGAGAGATACACAGAGTGCCCGACGTTATAATAGCGCTGCAGAAAATTGGACAAACTTCCACATAAAATTGATTCTTCAGATAATGACTGACCTTAGACACAATTACAACCAGTCTGCTTTGCTCTGCATCAACTTTGGTCTGACAAACAGTAGGTTTTACAGTGCAATTCCAACCATTCCAGGGCAATTAATTCTTCTTAATGTAATGGATGCAAAAGCTTTGTACTAAACTAACCAAATACTTTTTTAGGGTAATCAAGTGTTGAGTTGCTTTGAACGTTTATGTAATACAAACGTTGCTGATGCCAACTGTGACCAAACTAGACGAGACATGATTGGAATCGTGTTTTCCACTTCTCTGCACATGTGCTAGCATCTCCTCATCCTCATAAATTGATGTTTGTATTGATGACGGTTTCATATGATTTTGAAAAACTTTAATATGATTTGAGAAAAGTGAATTTAATGAGTCTAAAAATGTTGTGGTATAACCTAGTGGTTGGAGAATTTTTATTTTATTTGTCGAAATTCTCTCTTCAACGATTCTGAATCGATTTAGAGAATTTCAAATTTTATCCACAGATGCACGATGGCACTGTGTGTGTTCTAGAAACATGTCCCTGTGATAAATCATAGGAAAAACAATTAGAGAACTAAAAACATGCATTGCAGAACATCGCAGTACAATAAGATGAAATATGAATTATCCTCTTCTGGTGCATTTCACTGAGTTTATCCATCCAGTTACTTCATTGCATTATATAGGAACCAAGAGAATACTTTCACCAAGGGGAGGTGGTGATTTGGATCGAATTTGAATGAAACGGGAGGCCTTTTGGATACAAGAAACTTTGGTACCACATGGTCTAAATGTGGATTTTGACTTAAGTTGTTTTCTGTGAATGGTACAGTAGGCCTATTTAACCTAATTTAATCTGTACTGGATTTTTTTTTTTTTTTTTTTTTTTTTTATGTTAGTGTCATTTTTAATTAGTTCATTATTGGATCATGATTTGGATGTCATTGCTCTCACCTGTGCATGATTATCTTCTCTATTTATGCTGTTCTCCATGTTGTAAGGAATTATACCTTCACAAAGGCTACTTGTGCCGAAACGTTGGTAACAAATAAAGCTTAAGTGAGTGTGCACTGTTACATTCTCTTTGCAATACGTTTTTTTTTCTTTATCTTGCACCTCAAAAGGTGTGCGTTTACTTTGCTGCTCTTTCTAGAACCTGAACACACTCTTTGTTTATTGCTTATAATATGTTTCTTGTAAGTACATATAATTACATAAGTAATTAAATAAAAAAGTACAAACAAATTTAAGTTTAAAGTCAGTAAACTAATTAATTAATTAATAAGGTAAAAAATGGAATCAGATCCTAACTCCCAGAATTGGATCGAATTGTGGTGTCTAAAGATTCCTACCCCTAGTATAATCATAAGGTAATTTAGAATTTCTTTTTTTCTTTGTTCTGCCAAAAGACAGATGCAGTTGACTGCGTATAAAGAACTGCTTCTCTGATTACCATAAGAGCTAAACCAACATTAGCAAAACAATTAACCTGAAGCCCAAGCCACACCTAAGGCCAATTCACACCAAGAGCGCTTTATAATTATAAAGATAACTATTAACACCAATGTATGATAGCGTTCCGTTTATTCTAAGCTCGTGCTGCAGTTTGTCGTCTGCCGCTTTATATGCTTGAGTGCTAATGGATGGATTCTGGACGGATTCTGACTAGCTGTCAATGTTTTTATCGTTCATCAGCAGGGGGGAAAAAATGTTGTGAAAGAGATTCCAATGATTTTGTTTCTCTGTGTCGTATCATTACAGTTGTGGTGTAGACTCTGCTATTCTTTTATATTTAGAATGATTTTTAGAACTTTATCGTTACACTTATCGTCCTTGGGGTAAACAGGTCTTTAGACTAAGGCTTCTTCTTCACTGAATTATGTATATGCAGCAGTGATTATGTTTGTTTGAAAACAGTAAAATAAAGTTCATGTAATGACCCCAAACACTAAAGGACTATAATAACATTAATTATTTCCAATGCATTCTAGAGTGGGTCAGAAACTCAAAGATTCTGCTGCTGTCTTATACTCTCGCATTTATCTTCTCCATCAAGTTAATAGCCTCTCCAATCTACCACCATTATCCATTCGAACAGGTCACATAATGCTACATTACGTATAATAATTGCAGTTTCAGAACATCTAACCTTTAAGGCATTCCCTGGCCAACATTAAGTTGAGTGCCAAGTACATAGACAAAAAAAAAATAAAAAAATAAAAACCAAATTGAACAACGATTTGATATTTTATATGCTCTGGCTCCATTAAAAGGCAGTTCATCATGTTGGTATTCATGATGTGTTACAAGAAAAAAAAAGAAAGAAAAAAAACGCTCAAGTGTTGCTTCATTCGCTTCATCATTACAGTAATATAGCTTCTACACTGAATTGATCTAATTAAATAAGATTCAACACTGAATTAATCCAATTATACAGCGTTAAAGAACAAATCTCATTGCCTATGCATTGAGATGCCAATGAAACACTTCTAATACTGTAAGATATTGCTAATGTGCTTTCTTTAGGCTTGACAGACAAGTATCAGTGGTGTTAAACTGGTGGATCACAACCCAAAAAGGTTATTTTTTAAGATATTTTTTTCAGTTTCGAACAGCATAGGAGTGAAATGAAATGAATAATGAAATATAATGAAATAAATAATAAACATTATCAATATAACATAATATAAATGTAATATTTTGTTATTGTCAAAACATACTGTTGGATCCATGTGCAGTTATCTATGGCAATATTAATACATCTCTATTGGTTTAAGGATATTTTTGTTTACTTTTCTATCATGTATATATGAATACTAGCTAAGGTAAATGCAATGCAACATAACTCTAGAGTAACTAGTACTGATCCAAGCAGCAACTAGTGACATGTTTTCCCACAGAGATGAACCAAAGCATATATATTATATTATTTTCATTATGCTAAACCTAAAACACCATTCAGCATTTGTACAAAACAGTATAGGTTAAAAGCAACAAAGCAATGTCAGATGAAAAAAAGAACTTCTTGATATTCATAGCAAACATTTATCTTGTCTGTCTCTCCTTTCTAGAGGGACAAATGTGACAGAGAGCACATGCTACCTGTCACAGCATACGGTGAACTCCCTGAGCGTGGCCTTAGAGCCATGTGACATCTCAGGGTGTCTCACAGTCCCAGCACATCAGGCAGCAGGAGATGTGAGGGTGACAGCGAACTTGACACGCCGTGTACAGCTGCTCAGGGCAAATGACAACACTGCCAAGATCCTTCTTCCTCTAGCTTCCAGCCAGAGGTCTCTGACCTGTGCTTGAAACACTAAATTCACTGTCCAGCACCCATCTGATAGTCTGTTGTCCAGGCTCGAACCACAGTGAAACAATTATAATTCTACAGGGAAATAAACACCAATGCACTGCTGTTGCTTTCTGGCTCTGCGTAACTGGTACCAGGTGCATTCATGCTGAGCAATTCTTTAAGACATCGGCCCGGGCTCTGTTTAGCTCTCTGAGTCAGCAGGGTTGTGGCCTCCCCTGGCTCAGGAATATGTTCATAACAGCCTTTTGTAATCATTTAGTCATGAGGTAGTGTCAGTCAAACAGAATCACCTCCAAAAGCCAAGACTCTTTTTCATGTAGAAACCATACTAGAGCGTTTGAAGAGCTTGGACACTCATCAGAGCTGAAATTTCAAAGCTCAAACACACATCTGTCGGTGGAAAGAGGATCTAATAAAGCAGCTTGCAGCAACACGATCAAATTATGTTTTCTGCAAATATATTTATCCCTACTGATCGCAGATGAGATGCATATTTGGGTCAATGACATGATGCTTTTATTATTATTATTAATTTGAATGCACCTTTTCTATGATGAGCATGCTTTTAACTTCTGAAATAAATTAATTATGACCTTTGGGCGACAAAGTAAACCAAAATGTAAAGGCGATATAATCCTGTTAATCAAAAAAGAAATCACTAAACAAATTATATATATAGCTTGACAATCTTATATTATTATATTGTGGAAAATCATGTGGTATAACAAAAAAAAAAAAAAACAGGATATTATCATAGAGAGGATACATGACCCTCATAACTCTATAATAATAAAATAATTATCTTAAAATATTATATAATTGACGAGGCAATTATTGTAAAAGGCATTTTGTAAAATGTCATGTTTCAAAAAAATATATATTTAGGAACAATTATTTCATGATATTTGTTGAAAGAATATAATATAATTAATATTAATATTAATATAATTAATATAATATAATACTATATAATATAACAGGGCTGTGAAACAATTAATCGCGATTAGTCGCATCCAAAAATAAAGGTTTGTGTTTACATAATATGTGTGTGTACTGTGTATAGTTATTTTGTATATATAAATACACACATATGCATGTATATATTTAAGAAATATATAATAGAAATATATATATTTAAGAAATATTTGCTTGTATATACTATATAATTTATATTATATATAAATGTTATATGTATATAACACATTTTTCTTAAATATATACACACACATGCATGTATGCATGTATATACACTCACCTAAAGGATTATTAGGAACACCATACTAATACTGTGTTTGACCCCCTTTCGCCTTCAGAACTGCCTTAATTCTACATGGCATTGATTCAACAAGGTGCTGAAAGCATTCTTTAGAAATGTTGGCCCATATTGATAGGATAGCATCTTGCAGTTGATGGAGATTTGTGGGATGCACATCCAGGGCACGAAGCTCCCGTTCCACCACATCCCAAAGATGCTCTATTGGGTTGAGTTCTGGTGACTGTGGGGGCCATTTTAGTACAGTGAACTCATTGTCATGTTCAAGAAACCAATTTGAAATGATTCGAGCTTTGTGACATGGTGCATTATCCTGCTGGAAGTAGCCATCAGAGGATGGGTACATGGTGGTCATAAAGGGATGGACATGGTCAGAAACAATGCTCAGGTAGGCCGTGGCATTTAAACGATGCCCAATTGGCACTAAGGGGCCGAAAGTGTGCCAAGAAAACATCCCCCACACCATTACACAACCACCACCAGCCTGCACAGTGGTAACAAGGCATGATGGATCCATGTTCTCATTCTGTTTACGCCAAATTCTGATTCTACCATCTGAATGTCTCAACAGAAATCGAGACTCATCAGACCAGGCAACATTTTTCCAGTCTTCAACTGTCCAATTTTGGTGAGCTCGTGCAAATTGTAGCCTCTTTTTCCTATTTCTAGTGGAGATGAGTGGTACCCGGTGGGGTCTTCTGCTTTTGTAGCCCATCTGCCTCAAGGTTGTGGGTGTTGTGGCTTCACAAATGCTTTGCTGCATACCTCGGTTGTAACGAGTGGTTATTTCAGTCAAAGTTGCTCTTCTATCAGCTTGAATCAGTCGGCCCATTCTCCTCTGACCTCTAGCATCAACAAGGCATTTTCGCCCACAGGACTGCCGCATACTGGATGTTTTTCCCTTTTCACACCATTCTTTGTAAACCCTAGAAATGGTTGTGCGTGAAAATCCCAGTAACTGAGCAGATTGTGAAATACTCAGACCGGCCCGTCTGGCACCATCAACCATGCCACGCTCAAAATTGCTTAAATCACCTTTCTTTCCCATTCTGACATTCAGTTTGGAGTTCAGGAGATTGTCTTGACCAGGACCACACCCCTAAATGCATTGAAGCAACTGCCATGTGATTGGTTGATTAGATAATTGCATTAATGAGAAATTGAACAGGTGTTCCTAATAATCCTTTAGGTGAGTGTATATATATATATATATATATATATGTAATACATAATATACACACACAAATTATGTACAATATATAATATAATATAATATAATATAATATAATATAATATAATATAATATAATATAATATAATATAATATAATATAATATAATATAATATAAGTTCTTGAAAATAGTTGTGGTGTTCAATGTTCAAAGTGTAAAGAAATTACTTTTTACTTGGTTACACCACATGACATTTATTTGTAAATTGAAACACCTTGAAACTTCTACAGAAAATCTACAAATGAAACCAACATGAATTAACTTAATACAACAATCTCTTAAACACTGCGTGCGCTGGCAAATGCACATGAACGCGCTGGCAGACGCATATTTCCCCCAAGAGACCTGCTGCTTTGTTATCACAGCTATAACTGGTCCTGGCACAGACACAGTGGATGAATCTCTCCATACAGGGCTCATGCTGTAGAAACCCCCTGGCCTGAAGCTTATTGGGGGGCCTATAGCCAAAATTACGTTTTAGACCGTCTATAATCTGCGGGGCAGATGATAAGGTTTTCAGGCTTGGCTTTGCATAGCCTAATTTGCATTTAAAGGCCCTTAAGTAATCTGCAGGCTTATTTAAACCTCAGTAAGACACAAGGCGGGGGAAAAAAACAGATCCACTTCCAGTGTTTTCCCATGGTAGCACAAATCCCTCCCTCTGATCAGCTGGTGCACACTGTGCCCTGGCACACGCAGCGCATGTGTATTGTCAATGGCTTTTAATTGACTGAGAATAGTTTTTCCATATTCAAACAAAACCCCAGCACAGGGACAAAAAGCATAAACATACACAAAATATGCAAGACGATGCATTTTAAAGACAAAGGCCAAAAGAGACATTGAGTGACTTTAATAAAGCAAAGGCTTAGAGGACCGCAAAGGCTTTCACACGGGCATTGCTGATGTTTGGTTGCAGTGCAGCTTTTCACACATACAAATGCATCTGGTGACAACAGCACAACAGAATGTGTTATCAGGTCATTGAAAAGCATTTTCTCTGGTGACTATGATCCAGACAATGCAAAAAGCCCCTACGTGTGTTCACGCATGCCATTTTACGCGTTTTTTTCTCTCACGCTAACACTGGTGTTCAGAACTAATCAATGAACACTGCTGCAACAACATGCATATACTGTACAGTAGATGAAATATGCTCTATTTTGCTGCTCAGCTAGTTCTACTTTCCATCACGAAGATACATTCAGACTGCTCCTATATGTCCAGAAGGTATCTGAAAGATTAAATCCCATCGTTCCATCTGAATGTATGTAATTTCGTCTGACAAACACCAACCCTACAGGGACGTTCCCTTCATTAATACTTGACAACGTTTCTGACGTCCCAGAGTTGTGCAAGTGGTGGAAAGTGACCCAGATTCAATCTTTACTCTGATGCTTTTGACACCGAGCAAAACCTGTGATACAATATTTAACATTCCCTGAGCATTACAAGGACCGCATGACCAGACGTAACAATTGGTTTCACAGAATCCAGATGGCGAATTTTATCAAAAAGCATCACTGGGAATGCTTTAGTAGGACAATGTTTCTGGGGAAGTTCGTTACATGTTTCTTCAAATGTAAACTGCTCTGTAGTGGAATCAAATGGAAATTTTGCATTCAGTCTCTGGAGTAATACTTTCGATACATGCAACGCATGTCAAACTGTCGCAGACACATGACATACTACCATGGCTGTGTATTTTTACCTCACATATTCCAGTATATTCGTATAAGCAGGGGTTTTCATGCTACTGGGCCTTTACAGTTTTTTTCGATTGCTAAACGACAGTGAGCACAACTGGAGCTACATGTGCAAAACTCTAACTACAGTCTGCACTACCAACAGCAACAGTCAACTGAGCTAAACAGTTCACATCATCTGCAAAACTCATTCCAAGCAACACAACTCTTAACACATGGCTCAAAACAGGCTCAGTGCAGCCAAACACTATGCACAACCCTCACTGAGATAACACACACTGTCACTCAGAACACACTGAGAGTAAAAACACTAGCATCAAACACCAATACAGAAAATACAAACTTTTCATCTTTACAGTTTGAACAATTTCAGTGACTTCATACAATAATATAAGAGTGACATTCTTTCACATGATTTATTTAAATTTTTTAGAACATAACAATTCTTTAAGGTAAATGAAAATTAGCAGTTTGCTTCAATAGTCTGTAGTAATTTACGGAATTACAGTAATGAGAAAAAAAAGGGTAGAAACTAAAAGTACATACGAACATGTAATGTAATGTAATTCGAACAAATAATTGAGGGGCTAATCCTGCCTCTCTCTAGCATCAGGCCACAGGTTTTCATCAACATCACATCTAATGTTCTCTCTTGCCATGCACCTGGGGAAGAACCTTCTGGAGTGCCTTATCCATCCCTGGCAGTCGTGTCCTCACATCCGGCACGCATGGCTTCCAAAAGAGACATTTGGTCATGTGGGTGGTGACCAAACACTTTCCACCTCCACCCATACAGAAAAACAATATATTGAAATATATTTTATGTAAAGTGTTGAAAATATATGTGACATATATTCCAAATACATTGAAATATATTTGCATTGTTGGTCACTTATATTTATCATTTTGAAATATATTCTGAAATATAACAAAAATATATGATGTTACAGTAAGTGTGAAATATATTTACATATATTTAACTAAAATATATTTATTGGGCCAATTTAGAATATTTGCATATATTCCAAAAATATATTTCAAATCTATTTATTTTGTGTATGGGAGCCTTTCAGCTGAAATTGCAATCAGCAGTGTTTGAAAGGCACAAGGCTGAAATCTATTCTGTTTTGAATGTGTGGTTCACAGTTTTGACAGCAGTGTGTTAGCATTTGAACAAAGTGCTGTAAATCCACAGTGTTGTGCGGGTTGTGGTTAAAGTCATGGGATAAGTGTGTAGAGTTTTGAAAACTGTGTTCAAGCAATGAAAAACAAACTAGAGTTTTGTCCACATGAACTGCTGCTGTGCAGACTGTAGTTAGAGTTTTGCACATGTGACTCCAGTTGTGCCCACTGTTGTTTAGCAATCGAAAAAAGCTGTAAAAAAATAATAATAATAATAATCTTTGTAGAAAATCGGAAAAATTTATTTGTAGGGTTGTTAAAGTTAACATCCAAACTTAAGATAATGACCACACACGTATGTGTGTGTGTGTGTGTGTGTGTGTGTGTGTGTGTGTGTGTGTGTGTGTGTGTGTGTGTGTGTGTGTGTGTGTGTGTGTGTGTGTGTGTGTGTGTGTGTGTGTGTGTGTGTGTGTGTGTATTATCTTAAGTTTTTTATGATAACTTTAACAGCCATATATATGTGTGTGTGTGTGTATTATCTTAAGTTTTTTTATGATAACTTTAACAGCCATATATACATATGTGTATGTGTGTGTGTGTGTGTGTGTGTGTGTGTGTGTGTGTGTGTGTGTGTGTGTGTGTGTGTGTGTGTGTTGGGTAAGTGATTGCAGGTAATCTGTACAGTGCCATAAGAGTTAATATCAGTGGCTGTCAGGCAAAAAATAAATATATAATAATAATAAAATTAAATTTGACCTGCTTTAAATTACATTGACAAGACTGTCTTATTAGTGGTGCTTGCTCAGCCAAGCATTACTATTACTATTGCTCATAGTTTTATAAATTAGGAATTTCAACAACCTAATCCTATTACATTGTTCAAAGTGATCAGACTTACAATTTTCACCTGGCAGACAGTTAAGTGTGTGAAAATCCCCATAAATTACACTGACATTCTGATCCCTATATATGGCTCAGGTCCCTCCTTCAGAGACTTTTGAGTTGCTCCAGTAAGCAACCACCCAGTACACCCCCCAGAAACCATTTCGAAACACCCTAGCCGCCATGATCCAGAGCAAGAAGATAAACATTTTCATTTAACAAATGCACATCTTCATAAATGCACAGCACTTTTGGTTCTCTCTCTTGGTTAATATATTATATTCTGTTAGGGTAGAATTACCAGACTGCCAATCTGAATAAAAAATAAAAAAAATAAAAAAACACATCTCTTATGCACGCACACACATTGAAACTACCAGAGCTTCTAGTCACACTTAAGTCTTTTCTTGCTCACTCTTCCATGCTGTAAGCTCTCTACGCGCTAAACAACCATTTGGAGCATCTAAATGGCTGACTGCTCCACAGATCTCTGCCCACAGGGGTACAGGCAGGTGACACTTTGACGAGAACGTAATTGCTGCAGTTGTGTTCTGACTGACAAGGTGGACTACTTCACAAGAGGCAATAAAATATGCTTGAGATACCAAAGGCAATACTTTAGTGACACTGTATGGCTCTCTTTTTTTGTTGGACATTTATTTCCCTTTTGAAATACAGATTGTTAAATCCAATCACTTCTATCTAGTTACATTCTGGAAATATTTTTTCTCTAGTGTTTTTGCTTTATTTGACATGGTGGATGAGTCACAGGAACTTATCGGGGGCATGGCAAAAGTCTAGTCACCTGAATGAGCACCAAGGCTCAACGCATCAAGGTTCCACCGTCCCATGGCTCCTATAGAAGCCTTTTAAAAAAAGAGGTTTGGAGTCATTTTAATTATTCTTTTAAAAAGCCACAGACATTAACTTAAAACATAAGGCCCATTCACACCAAGAATAACTACAAAGATAATTATAACGATAACTATATTAGCATCCACACTAGCGGATGCTCAAGCTCTTTAAAGCAGGATGGATTTGAATTGGCTGTGAATGTTTTTATTGTTCACCAGCTGAAAAAATGTCCTGAAAATGATTCCACCGAAACTGTTTCTCAGTACCGTTATCGTTAGTTGTGGTGTGGACTCTGCTATTCTTTTATAGTCAGAACTATTTTAGAACTATAACATTATCATTATCTTTGTAGTTATCGTTCTTCTTGGTGTGAATCCTATAGACTATAAAAATATACAATATACAATATATTTAATATTACCAATCAAAAGTGTGGGGACAGTAAGATATTTTTAAAGAAATTATTATTTCTTTTATTCAGTAAGGATGCATTAGTGACAGCAGTCATTTATAATGTTACAAAAGATCTTTATTTTCAATTAATGTTGTTCTTCTTAATGTTTTTATGTTTTTATTAATGATTTCTGAAGGATCATGTGACACTGAAAACTGGAGTAATGATACTGAAAATTCAGCTTTACCATCAGATAATGTAAAAATATATTAAAAATATCAATACTTTTGTATGTATTCTGCAAAGATACAAAATCCTGATGCATAAGAAAAACAACCTGATATCTTAGATAACTAGATGTAAGCCCTTCAAACTCTTCAAGGCATTTTGCTTAGGCATTGATGCCGTTACATGCCAAAAGAATGAGAGGTTTCCCTTTGAGGTCACACCAGGTGAACAAGCTCAGTGAATTCAGAGCTCTCGCTGTGTGCAAAGCACAACTGAGCATTTTCATCTCATCAGGTGTGCGATTTGGGATTCAGGTCATGGCGTGCATTCCCAGATGTGTGCTTTGAGTGACAGATCAGAACAGCGACATTCAGTGAAACATGCGTTTAAACCTACACGCCACGGTCTCTAACTCTGCTGATTAAAGGAAATATTTTGGGAAGAGATTCTCCTCTCCTCTCCTCTCCTTCCAAAACTTGTAACTCAGGGTTTATCTTGCCTGCAATTGCTTTGACAAACAATATATCACCTGTATTCCGCAGCAGAATACAGGCAATTTTGGTGAGAGAACGCAAAAACACAGGCAGATTTTCATCTCTGCATTTTATATTGCCACTTTATGGTGATATCAGTGATAACGTAGCAATATAGCTGCCTCCCGAGAAGCTAAAAAAGCAGCTTTTACAGGGGGTGGGAAGGGGGTATTTTCACTTGTAATTGGGGTAGCTTTCATCTTGGCTGACAAGAGGAGCAGTAAGAAAGGGAAAGAACCAAGTGGGAGCTATCACTTCCCCTATTTCCTGGCCCCAGACAAAGCCAGCCAACCCACTGAAGATGATATATTTCTGATCAAAGAGCTAGAGAGTTGTCAGCAGCCCCGGCTAGCTCAGCAACCTGATTGCTCCTGGATAGATTTGTCCCTTTGATCAGAGAATATTCTGACTGCAGGCACTGTTTATGCACTGAGACCAGAGGAGGAGGAGGAGGAGGAGGAGGAGGAGGGGAGAGAAGAATCCAACATTACAAGAGAGCGAGCGCACGCTTAAGGGTGCTTTGCCTAGGGACTGCGTCTGGCTTATATTTGTTATAATTAGTTTCAGCTAATTAGATAATGCTATCTAACACATCCTCGGTCCAGAGCACAATTCTAAGTTATTTTTTCTTCCTTCAGCACTTTCAGTCCCCGGTCAGCATTTTGCTGCTGTAAAACACTGAGTATTGCAAGTCATACAAGTTTGAACCATGTGATAAGCACATACGCTATGGCGGTTCATTTGAATAATGTCAGATAAGAGGAAATAAATACTCAAAACAACAATGAACAGATTATTAGACAATTTTGGAAATAAGGACAAAAAAGAGTGCGTCTAACTAGTTATACACAGCCGATGAATAAGACAATATTTGGCAGATAACCGATTTAATGAATGTGGACAATACACAAAAATGCACAAATATTTATGTTTTAGTGAATTAAGTGAATAAAATGCCTATATATAGCATATATAATGCGAGATTAGCATCAACTCTCTGCATAGGAGATTAACTCCAATGTAAACTTCTAATTCTAATTCCAGTTCCATTTTATATATTAACAAGCAACCAACACCATAATATTTGTGTACAGTACCAAAGTTTGGGGTTGGTATGATTTCATTCATGTTTTTCAAAGAAGACTCTTATGTTTCATAAGGCTGCATTTATTTGATGAAAAATACAGTAAAAAAAAAAAAAAAACAGTAATGTGAAATAATACAATTTTAAAGGTTTTCTATTTGAATATATTTTAAAATGTAATTTATTCCTGTGATGGCAGACCTGAATTTACAGCATCATTCAGTTTCACTTGATCCTTCAGAAATCATTTTAATATGCCGATTCGCTGCTCAAGAAACATTTCTTATCATCAATAATGAAAACAGTTGTGCTGCTTATTTAATGCATCGCTTGCTGAATAAAAGTTTAAAATAAAAAAAAAGAAAGAAAAAATTGACCCTAACCTTATGTTTTTACTATCATATTACTTATTAAAATCAAGTCACATTAAAATCGTATCACGTGTGTTTAAGAATTACAAACTGTTGTCTTTGATTACTATTCACCCTTTCCAGCAATTATTCAGCAAATCCGCCCACTGTTTTCTTTTGCTGTCAGTGGTCATATAACAACTACTCATCCAATTTTTAAGGAAATTTTTTTTGTAGGAAAAATAATTTCTCAGGTAGGGAAATACAGCAGCAATCATCGTTTCTCAGAGGCCATAAAGGGAGAAGATTATGAATTATGCACATTAATTAGCCAAGACATTTGCTGATTACTGTTAAAAATGTCTTAGCATTGATGTTGTTCTAAATTGACATGACAGTATGGCTAACCGCAGTCAGACAGCCATGTAGGCTATTCTGCTTTGGACAGTCAGTCATTGTGGTTGCATCTGTCCGCTTGGGCCAAACGCCATGTTGTAAAACCATCCACAATCTCTTTAGCATAACTATTTATGTAGGCAATATTAATCAAATCTAAAATACATTTTTTTTTTTTTAATAATCACTGGCAGCAATGCTGCAACAGCTACTTTTAAAAGAAATAAATAGACTTGCATTTCCTGAAGGGAATATCAGTGCTTGCAATTTCAGTTTTTGTAAAAATGATACTAAAGACTAAAGAGTACTTTGATGCTTTAAACCCATATATAGACAAAACAAGGGAGAAATTATAATAGTTATATGCAATATAAATAGAGTAAAGAAAAATTTAAAAAACAATTTGGTATGTAAATACAAAGTAAGAAAAGACCAATTGAACTTCAGTATGCAAATCTTATAATGACATCGTCGCTCACAGTTAAATTTGAATGTTAAAGCATTCTATAAGTGTTAAGCCCCATTCACACCAAGAACAACAACTATAAACATAACTACAACGATGACTTGGCTATACTAGTGTCCATCTCAACAGAAGACAGCATTCTGTTTATTATGAGATTCCGACTGTATCGTTCCGTGATGTTATCATTATACAGTAGTTGTGGTGTGGACTTCTCATAGAAATAGAACAATTATTAAAACTTTATAGGAATATTCCTGAAAACTGCAATGGAAACAGTTTTTTAGCATTTACAGGTCACCTGGCATACGTAAAAGTCGTCTCCTTCGATTAAAAATAATGGCTAGTTCGGTGGCTGCGATATAGGCTACATAAACTTAACATCAGTTGCCATGACTTGTCGCGCGAGAAAAAAAAAAAAATTTAGTTGCATAACATTGGTTAATGGAAACGGCGTCATTTCTCAATAGTTTTTTATCACCATTTAGAAAATATCGCAAAAGTTTTGCGCCAAATCTGTAATGGAACCCCGGCTTCTGTCTAGCTCAATTCAGTTCAAGGGTTGTTCTCGTCCAATGGTGTCAGTAAAAAAATTATTACATTTTAAAATATCTGTTTTATATTGATATAGATAAAATGAAATTCATTCTTGTGATGAATTACATATTGTAAAAAGGAGTAGAAAAAAAATAGAAGAAACCAGGCCCTGTATTTCACCCATGAAATAAAGACAGACCGAGTTCACACCTGTAGCAACTATTGGTCTAGCATGTAAAACATCCCAACTAAAGACATGCTCCTTCCTATGCAGTCTCAAGAAGAAAGTTAATATCAGGATGCTGAAAGGATCTTTTTTACTTGTCATCTTTCATTATTGGTAGCTTGATACTATTTTCAGCATCATGGCAATGAAGACGGTGATTATGTAAGCCCTGCTTAGCATATGTGACGGCTAGATTTGGGTCAAACAGTGATGCAGAATCCAGGTCATTTCTGACAGCTGAAGAAAACCGAACTCATCTGTGCTGTTGTAATGATGTATTTATGAGTAGGAAGGGATCTCTGGGTAGAGGGGGCCGAGCACAAACCTCTCAGTAATGACAGATTACTTCCACTAGTGTGTGTGTGCGCATTTCCAAGTCCTCTCAGCCTCTGTTGTTTCTTCTCTGCTTTACCTGCCAGCCAAACCTTTCATATCCTTGTGAAGGGGGGTTAAATGTTGCATTATTAATATATGAATCACTCTTCAGAAAAGAAAACATGTATGATTTACCCACAGGGCAGTTCTCAAACGGCTGGTCTGTGTATCAAAGGACTACACAATCTTCAATACAGGGACATTTTGCACTGAGATTTATAGACCGTTTTGTTCTGATTAATATGTCGAGTCTTTGATGAATAAACGATTTGATGGGTGCTAGTTTTCCACAAAACATACACAGGATGCAGGCTGATATATGACTGAACAATACATTAGGGTCATAAGGATGTCCTGAATAAATAAGTATGTGCAGGGGTCATTGATAAATAAGAGTGTCCATAAAAATCTAATTGATGTTGATTGCATGTTGGTTTCATATTGTTAAGAGTAACCATTTTCAATAAAAGTCCAAATTTAATATTTAAGACTCTAGAAATGTTGTGTAACCAAGTAAAAACAAAAACAGTATTCTTTACACATTTGACACATGTGAATGGGGCAGTAGTGGCCTAATGGTCAGACTGGTAACCCGAAGGTTGTGAGTTTGATTCTCAATACCGGCAGGAAATGACTGAGGTGCTCTTGGGCAAGGGACCTAACCCCAGCAAAATTGCTGCCCACTGCTTTGGGTGTGTGTGTGTGTCAACGGTTTGCAGTCTGTGTGCGTGTACTCTACTGCATGTACACTAGAGGTCTGCAAGCCATAGGGACCCGACAAAGCCCGACACACTGAGTCCGTTTGGGCTTGGGCCATTTATTTTTTTTACAGATCGGGCTCAGGTTCATTTAGCTTCTCTCCTTTCATTGTGCCCATAGTTATGCGTAGAGCACAGGCTACTTAATGGAATATTGTTATATTGATAATATTATAAATATGCAACGCAATATGCGATTACGCGAGTGCAATGCATTAGGCGACAGTTGAACATTCAAAGCATCAAGGATTGGAGCGTGGGGAGTTACTAATAGTTCCCAATGCTTCAGGAAAAGCTGCATTTTGAAAGAGTTTTGATTTGATTACCACAACAAACAATAAGCCTGAAGCCTTCAACAGTGGATGCTATTCTTTTTCTTCACAAGACTCACGAATAAACAGTGAATGGTGACCAACTTACATAGCCTACTCAGTTCAACGGATTTTTCTATTTATTTTATTTATTTATTTTATTTAACGTTAGCCAGTTGGCGAAGAGTTCTTTGAAACGTTGTTCTTCAGTAAAGTTACTTAACATTAAAAAAAAGGTAGGCCGTAAATCTTTATTTACTGCTGGATCACATTTGGCTATATAATATTCTCTACTGCATGTTTATACTTCTCTGTAATGGACAGTCTGTATTAATATTTGTGGGCATAATTGTCGGTGGTGGTAGTTATGTTTGAGGCCTATAATAAAAGTTTACCTCTTAGTAGCGTGTGTGTATGTGTGTGCATGTAGCAGAGACAGTAGCGTGTGTGTATGTGTGTGCATGTAGCAGAGACAGTGCGCATCAGAGAGAGCTTAAAGTGATATTGATGTTGGTCTCGGGTCGGGTCGGGTTCGGGCTGAAAAATTGCAGACGTTGTCGGGCCAGGGCCAGGGCCGGGTTAGGGCTGGATTTTTTGGCCCGTGCAGGGCTCTAGTGTACACTACTCACTGCTCCTAATGTGTGTGTTCACTGATGGGTTAAATGCAGAGAACAAATTCAGAGTATGGTTTAACATACTTGGCCTTCACTTCAAATCCATTATTTTCAAAAATGTAAATATATATATTTTTTAAATATCATGATTAATTATTACTATTAATTAATAAAAAATGTTGGAGTTGTATTTCATAACAGTTAACAATCTGAACAACCTTGTCATTAAAAAGGTCAAATTATTGACCCTGGCACACAGTCAGGGCTCCTCTGCTATGAAATAATGTCACCATATGACTATACCAGTGTTGGGGAAAGTTACTTTTAAAAGTAATTTGTTACGATATTTAGTTACTACCTAAAAAAGCAACTAATTGTGTTACTTAGTATGGAAAGCAATGTGTTTTGTTACTTTTCTGTTACTTTTTCTCACCTGGGCTGGGCTTGCTTCTGTTTGCAGCTCAAACAAACCTTTCAGCTGTGCTGCGTTATTCTAGATTGCGAAAGAATAGGATGCAGGAGAAGAAAGTTCATTACTCTTCAGCAAAAAAAAAAAGAAAAAAAAAAAGAAAAGTATTTCACTTCTGATTTCTCTCAAATATGTGGACAGGAGAGGGGTCAATCAATAAATGGGAAAACAAAGTAACTTGCGTCACTTATTTGAGAAAGTAATTTTTTGTTGTACATTTAAAAGTAATGTCACTTTACTAGTTACTTGAAAAAAGTAATCTGATTACATAAGTTTGATTTGGCATACAAACGTTTTTTTAAATATCGAAGCTGAATGTATAGTTAAAATATTTTTTCTACGAAATAATAATATATATATATTTTAAATGTAATTCTTTTGAAGCTTTTTTCTCCAATATGATATATCATGTAACATTATTATTTTTTGTATGTATGAATTGCATTTATGCATTATTGAATAAATGGATCCACACAAAAAATAGCATCATGTCATGAAGTCAATGGTGTGCTAATGCTTTTCATATGAATGTTTTCATTGCAATTCAAGCACTTTTGCATGTTATCATTATACATTAACACGGAGAGTTACAGTGTTAGCTTTCTCACAAATATTACAGTATAGCTGTTATCATTCACCAGAAACATCACAGTGCATTATTTAACACAAGTTTGCAGTGTCAACACTTTTATTTGTATCATACGCTGAGGCCTCAACTCCGCTTGTCCTTTTTTGACAAATGATTTCCTTTTTGCCATTTACACCAAGGCAATTCATTCTTAGCATTTCAAATTTGCATGTAATGTACGTATCAGAATGGCTAAGGCCCAACCCGTCACATATGGCTTTTGTTCGCAAGTGTCAACAAGGGAAATGTTACCGAAGGCATTCCACTCCTCTCCAGCTAATCAAAGCCACTCAAAAGTTGTACGGCACCAGATCCGTCTGTGAAATCTGACATTTCTTGGTGAAGAAACACATTTAATAACGCCGTGTCTTCTGTTCGAGCTGTGTAAAGTTTAATGAGCACCTTTTGTGGCAGGATATGAATAATGTATTCATTACCCCACTTTAAAGCATACATGCCGCATGTGTCTTGAGAACGGACAGGAGTTGCAGTGATGGACTGGTGAAATTAAAAGCCTGGGGGGAGGAGAAAAGTTAAAGGCTCCACATTACGGTCGATTGTGTCACCACGTCGGTTCCAATATAAGTGGGAAGATGGAAAAGATGTCCACCCACCCCCCTCAAGCCAAGTCAATCCACACCAAAGATGTTCGTTTACGGGCAAAACGAATGCACTGAAGGGTGAAGCCACAGCAGAGATATAGTTTCCCAAGGCACAGGAAAATACTTCCAAAGGCTTCTGTCTGGGCAAATGTTCTCAAAATGAACCGATTTACTATTAAAGGAACAGTCCACTCAGAACTCTTTTTTAGTAGAAAAATACTCATGTTTTCCCTCAAACAATTCACCATAAACGTATTCAAAACTGGATAAAAACAATCACTGGTTTACATTGGCTATTCAAACTTTGCGACTATTAAATATTTGGTATAATATGAATGTGTGTAGTATGAATGTAATCTGGGCGTACATCAGCCATGTTGGTTTTGTCATGTGACCTACAGCATCTGTTGCGTTTCTTCACTGTCATTCACATCTCTTTCGTGGCCTCATGGGATAAAGTGTCCATCAGATGCACACTTCTTGCAATAAATTAGTAGGTAATTTGAGTTCTTTTCACCCACTGTTTTATGAATTCTCCGAATCCTATTATTTCACACTTTTCACCTACTATGTATGTAGTAGGGAACTAGGCAAATTAAATCTATTTCTTACACGCATCTATGCAGGAGTGAGATTATACAAACACTGCGAACAAGCTTTTAAACAGTTTAGGCAATGCTGATGCATATTTTCCATTATTTTGGATCTGATTTGCTGTGTTTGTGTATTGAAGACATCATGGTGATAATTAGGAACTGGGATTGTATATATGATCAGTGAGAGCCAATCACAATATGCCGATGTCATTGATGTTTAAAAGTTTCTGTTTGTGGTGGAGGTGAACAGCACTCCAGTGTGGAAGAGATGCATAAATGTAGCAAAACCAAATGTATTGATGTGGAAGTGGCTTTACCTTCATGTTACCCTATCAATCTGTATGCTGTTATTTTTTTAGAAATATAAAAATACAAATATAATATTTACCTTTATCTTTAAAAATGCTAATAATTTAATAAACACTGTTAAATGTATCATCAAAAATATATATATAATATCTATATAATAATATCTATTTTTGAAATGGATGAAAACGTGAAAATAATTCGGCATATTCGAATAACCCAAATTTTAATATCAGTGCATCCCTTTTCAATCAGACTTGGAGTTTGATAGTCTGCAGTCATAACTGCCCCAAAAAATATAAAAGAATACAAATAATTATTTCGTTGTGTTCCACAGAAAGAATAACAGCATATGGGTTTGGAATAACTTACACTAAAGGTTAAGAAAGAACAAAATCACCTGGGCTGGCCCTTTAAAATGATGTGACAGACTATGTAACTGCAGTAAGACTGTGTACTGTATCCAGTGCTATGATAATGAATCATGTACCTTTGGAGAAAAGCCAAGTATACTAGGGGGGAAATTGCTTATGTAATGCAAGTGACCCAATGACAATGTGCGACCTAAATTTCCTAAAAGCCACAGTATATATTACCTGTAAGGTATTATGCTGATGCCTTCTTTTATGACCTTCAGAAAAGCGAACATAAATAACACAGATAACTTCACAACACAGTCATCTCTCTCCCTCCATTTTTATCCAGCAAACCTGCACCATACGCGACAGCTCCTCGCCCCTTTGATCATGTATAAGTGCAGCACTTCCCCCTTCAAATACATCCCTCCCTCCGCACACATGGCTCACCAAAGCCGTCTGTCATCCAGCCCTGTAACCGCCTGCACTGCTCACTAAATTAGATATCTCCTGAGCAAGTCCTGCTGCTCGCCTGAGCCTCATTGAGGAGATTGGTGGGCCTCTATCTTCTGAAAGATCTTCCCCCTGTTGAATAAGCAATGCGGCGTCCTTCTGGCCTGCCCAGGGCAACCCTCATCTGCGTTCTCCTCCGCTCCCCACCCCCAACAGATTGCCTTCCCAGCTACTCTCAGTCAACGCAGCCACGCTGATGCACAAAGAGTGGATGGGCTTAGCCGCCGGGTGATGGATGCATTTTCATGGCCATCTCTGTTATCTCCCTCAAACAGGTCCCTGACTTCATTCTCTTCCCTTTTCTGCCCCTTCTACCCTCTCCGCCCCCAAGCCTTTTATTTTGCCCCATTTTCTGAAGGTCAATCATTAATACAACTGTGCATTAGTGCTGACCTCATGAACCCTTAACCTAAAAGCCTCAAACTCGAATATTGAGCATTCGAATCCTTGTTTAAGGCTTTCTCAGCTCAGGCTATATGCAGGGACTAAGTCTTCAAGGTCAAGGACTGAATGACCTGGACCCCAAATAATGCAGAGGGGCCCCAACTCATCATTGTCTCCATGGACACGGTTCAGCAAGGCCCCATGCACTGATTGGTTATGCGGTGCATCTTCGAGTTAATCAATGAGCTTCACTCAGGAAAAACCATGAAAATCTATCAGTAACTGACACTTGGGGCCCCACTGCTTTTTCACTCTTTAATCTATTTTAAAACAAAGCAAAGAAAAACATGCACATTTTCTAAGAGACGCAAACACAAATGGTCAAATTTAAGGTTATAAAAAACTGTAGAACTGCAAACGGGCCAACAACACGGAATGTCCAGGAAAAATAAAACATTTAAAAAATGTATTCATGTTTCATACAGTTTTGAAAATCAGTAAATAAATTAAAAAAAGTTTAGGCCTACATTAAAAAACATCATGTGGTGTAACCATTATAAATATCATTACATTTTTGGGGAGTCACGCCACATGACATTTTACAACCTGAACTAACCTGGCCTTGTTAAATTACAGATATCTGAAATAAAGAGACTAATTTTGTTGGTCGCACCACATGACTTGACGCAGGCAAATGGCTGTTACACCAGGACGGTTACAGTATCTCCCTGACATTATGCCAAAATATAAAATACATTTTAATTCAGAAATTTAAAGCATGCTAATCAAAGAGGTATATTCAAGTCATTGTATGCATGCATGAGCCACAGAGCAGTTGAACACAGGGGCCCTGAAGTTTAATCCCAGCAGCAGACTAAACACAATAAATAAGGTGGAAACACTACAACTGGTTTAACCGAGGTTGAATGTAGGTTCAAATATAAATTCTTAACGATCTTACTCTAGAATTATGCCAAACATAACTCTTTTCACAGTATTGGCGACATTTTGTTTAACGTGTCCTCATTCATTATTAATGAATAAATACATTGGATTCTTAATTAGTCAACCGAAAGACACTTCACAGTGTTATATTGTGTCCTAAAATAAAGAAATAAGGACCTGGGGGCTTTCATTGTTTCAGCATTTTAAAAATC
The DNA here is from genome assembly GCF_963993115.1 of Abramis brama. NCBI lineage: Eukaryota > Metazoa > Chordata > Actinopteri > Cypriniformes > Leuciscidae > Abramis > Abramis brama. The sequence goes on from NC_139983.1 coordinate 26,737,851, forward strand.
AAGAGTCCACAGAGCAGTGCCATCACAACCAAAGACTCAGAAACATACCAGAACACGTTCATTCTGGACAAGCTTCTTCATCACGAGCAATGGTGTTTGGCCCCAAACAAAACCCTCCTTCATTCCTGCAAACTCGGCATTTCGGGCCTCCCTCTCACAGCTCTGGAGTTTCACCAGAGCCTTGATGTATCACATATCTCTGTGTTTTTCCTGCATGGCCGTGTCTGAGAGCCAAGGGTCAAAGGGTGAAATAAAGCAGAAGCCATTTAAAGTCTGACAGGGCCTTGAAAGTCAGAACTCGCTGCTGTCCCTGCAGCCGTACTTCTACTGAGGCCCCGTCCAACAAAGGTGCGGTTTGTTACAAACTCTAAAAAAAACCAAAAAGAAGAAAACAAAGATGCATGAGGGAGGATTATTGGGGTTCTCTTGACCTTTTAAACCCCTGGAGAAGAAAATGTTTTAAATTTTTAACAGCTGGCCAAGTCTTCACACACAGGGAGTACGTGCAAGCGCCTGACGTGCTCTAAAAACACACGAATAACATGAGTATTAAGTGTGCAGGCCATCGACATGCTCACAACATACAGATCATAAATCACTTATTTGGATCACACATCATTTAACGCAAAAACCCCCGGACACCATGCATGCATACAGAGACTGATCTTAAACAGATTAAATCTATATGCCATGTTAAATCATTTAAACTTGAGTCCAAGGCAAGATTTGCAATATTGCTTGAAGCAGCATTTTTTTCCCCAATTGAAAGATAGGCTATTTTTCATTTACAGCAGGAGATCGAGAAATGTAGGCTGTGCGCTGTTTGCTAAACAGATCATCAAATCTTGTAAAGCCTGCTTAATATTTAAAGTCCTGGCTATCCAAGCTAATGGCACAGGGCAAGAATAAGCTATTATAAAGTCAATAGTTTTATTAAGACAAATGATGGCATGGAGAAGAGGTTATTCTGATTAGTGTGGTTCATGCTTTTTAAAGGGGCAGATGTACAATCACCTTTTATATCAGAAGAGCTTTCAAGTGTGCAGTTCAACGCATTTCTCAATTTTAGTGATGTTGAATTTACAAACAAATGTTAAAATCAGTTCCAATTCCTTCGAAATGATTCACAAAGTGTTTTTAAACCATTTGATATTGAAATGATAATTCAACATTCTGGAGAAATTAAACAAAAACTACAGTGATTAACATTAAAATACTTTTCAATGTATTTCAATGTATAGTAATCAATTGGGTCTGCATAATGATTCAAAATTTTGAACTAGTTAAAACAAACTCTCTAAATAAATGGATTTGAATTAATTGGAGGCTATGTTTGTAATTGAATAGCTTACTTTGTGCTGGATCCTGTACAGTGTATACCGTATACTGCCTACTATATTAACTCTTTCACCGGCATTGATGGAATTTTCCGTCATTTATGAGACAACGCTTCCAGCCATTGACGGAATTTTCCAGCTTTCCATGTTTTCACTATTATACGGTAGGGGGCGCTATTATGCATCTTCTGAAAGAGTACAGAATCTCCTGATCAAAACACAGCAAAGAAGAAGCAGAAACAAGCGATAGCATAAGAAGATTCATACCGGTATGTAAAATAACGCGATCATCAACATTAAACAGAATATAAATCAAAACATTAACTAATTAAATGTCGACCCAGGACCAGCTATAGGACTGTGAAGCTTTGGGGCTGTTGATGGACTCAATCTACTCCATTTATGTTTTGATCATAGTTGTGAATCGAATCCAGATGTAGTCTTTGAAAAAAAAAAGTTGTGCTATATTTTTTTTATAGCTTTTTTTATGAAACACCCACATTCAAATGTTGATGAAAAGAAGAATCAACAAAAATGAAGCTAGGATTAAACTTTTTTTTTTTTTTTTTTTTTTTTTTTTTTTAATCAGAGGGTCTGTTCTTTCTTTTGATATATTACATATATTCATACAACAAAATATTCTGGGGGCCATGAAACTTTTGTGAAAATGATCAAAAATGCTAGTACTGGCTGCCAACTTGTTTTCCAAAAACCCCAGCGGGGAAAGAGTTAAATGAATGATTCAGTGACTCACTCAGTTCATTATGGATCAGCATTTTTTAACAAATCTCTTTAATGAATGATTCAATGACAAATACATTTTTTACTTTCACCTGTCGCCATCTACTGGTGTAACAATGTAATTGATGCAACCTTTATTTGAAGCGTCCAGTTACTTTCAAAAGGTGATTTACTATATTTTGATCGCTACCGTAGACATCAGTGTTTATATCCCAATTCCAAATATAAACTTTTATTCCGTTCTTTTATTTTATATTGGCTGCTAACAACAGTAAAGTAAACAAAGTGCAAAAAGTCATGCAGACACTACGGCAGCAATAAAACTGCATTCAGACAAATGATGTGACTTTTATATACATTAAATTAGTATTTTTACCATGTTTTGTGAGTCCATCCAAGCCACTGAGACTGAAGAGCATGAATAACCCAGCTGTGTCTCTTACAGTGAGTAAGCATGATACAGCATGTAGCCAAAGCTGTAGACTAAACAGCACATTAGCATCTCCAAAATCTTATGATCATGTAGGCGTTAATTGCTTTGACGCCCTAAATCTGGCAATAATCCTTATTAAACTCAACTTGCATGTGATTTAAAGAGCACACAAGCACATCTGGCTCACATCAGAGGTCATCATCAACCAGAATAGCAACCGGCTGCTAAAACATGGGGTGTTGCTTGAGCAATTCAACAGCAATCTACAACACTAAAGATCAACATTCATTTTTGGAGAATCCAAAGTTTCTTATTCTTTTGCATATTTAAAATCAAAGGTTAACTGATTTATACACAATAAATGATTTCACATACTGAATAGAGAAAAGCTTTATCTATAGAGAGAAAGATGACAATATCCAAAGCAAACTCTTCTAATGGACCATCTACTCTTGCCTTGCTTCTCTTTATTTTTGTCATTTTCCGCAACGAAATTTATGCAGACCGAGTCTTGGAGGGCAATTCCAAATCTTCAAAACAACACAGGCCCCTTTCAACTTTGGTCTTTTCCCTCTAAAACACACGCTCGCATGCACTCTGACACATTGACAGGCAGGAGGCAGGAGTCAATGCTGAGGTTGACCTCCATGGCCAGTGGTTTGGTTCACTGAGTGTGAGGCTCCACAACAAAGAGCAGCGAACTCAGCTGGCCTGACCTTCCGTACCTCTCCACTTCATACAGTATCTGGCCAACCAAGCGGGCAAGACGAAAACAGAGCAAATGGACACAGAACAACCCAATTTCACTTGCATGAGCTTTAATTGAGGTAGGGGCTACCTGATGTACTCTAAGAGTATATTTAACAATGTACTAAAAACGGAAAAAAATTTCCATTGAATTTTTGAAAAGTTTTGCATAGAGGCAACAACATTGTTGAAACAATCCCCATTCACACAGATCTACGAAAAAGACTAAAAACACTGTATTATGCATGCGCCTGCACATTCGCACTCACAGAGCGGTGAATACAAACAATCAAGATAAAGGCAGTACATCTCCGCTGGTTGTAGTAGTGGTGCAGTAAATCTTTGCTAGAAAAGCGTTAATAAGCTCAGTATCAAGCAACACAAACACAATCGTCCGCCATTGTTGTTTTGGTCAAGTACTCGCGCACACCAATAGACTGAACACATAACACGCATGCGCATGACGTCACTGTTTTCACAAATTCGAGTTTTTGTAGTTTACACTGACGTCTTTAAAAACTTGTACTTTGAAACCCGTTTTCAAAATGTTGCGTTTTCAGGCCTCCAAAACACCATTGTCATGTAAATGAAAGGCCAAAAGGCATAAAAAGTTTTCTGTTTTTAGTGTCAAAGATACAGGTTTTCAAATGCAATGCCAAAGACCACCAAATATGATTATTCACATGAATAAAAATAAAAACACATAAAAAGGTCAGCTATATATTTCATTCTAAATACAAAATAGCATAAAAATGCCAAATTATAGGGCAATAAAAATAGTTGGCAAAATCATTCAAATATCATCTGGAAAAAGCTAGTTTCTATTAAATACATGTATCTTTTTTATTTGTATTATTGATGCACCAAATGTTTTTTTTTTTTTTTTTTACCAAAACACCAAAACCAAACTTTTCAAAGTTTTCAATTTCTCTAAAATTAAATTTGGGTAATTGATTGAATTAGGTATGCTGTTCAGGTTATCATGTCACAAAGTTCTTCATCAATTATGCACTTCTCCATATTTCAACCAAACAAATTTTACATATTGCTATTCCAGCATAATTTTTGACCATGGTTAAGTATGTCAACACTGCTAACAGTAAAAACAAGTCATCAGAGAAGCACTTAACATTTTAGTTAATGATTTTGGCCCTCCAAAACTATTTCAACTGAAACCAATTTTTTTTTTTTTTTTTTGGTGCATCACTAATTAGTATAGCGCATGTCACAATAATTATTATTCCAGATACGTTTTACAGTTAATCACAACAGTCATTAATAAAAAAATATTAAAAAATTGCAGATAATATAGAGCCAGTTTGAAAACCTCAAAAACCTGAGTTTTTCTTTACTTTTCATATGTATACATCAAATACATTGGAACAAGAGTCTACAGAGCAGTGATGACACTAGAAAATTTTGTTAAGAAAAAAAAATCTGCGTTGAAGTTCTAAGGTAGAGTACATCTACATAAAAGTACCAATTAAGGAGGAGCATTTTAGTAATTTGTCTATTCAAGCTGGTCTGATAAATCAAGCATGTAATCAAATCAGAATATTTGAGAATATAAAAATACTTGAAGTTATGGACATAATAAGTGGGCCACTGACAAAAGTGGTGGATGCACAATGAAAGAGCTAGTTATCATGCTACTGTTAGCAGTTCATGTTCGAAATCATCAACATTAACTAGCATAGCTAATGCTAACATCCTTGAAGTGGATAACAAAGTTTCAGATGACCTACTATGGGAAAAAACAGTTTGGGCTGCTTTTAAGCTTGTGTTGACACTAGGAGCTTTGACAGAAAGGAGTAGGAATTCCTCCCCAAACTTAAAGTGGATTTTCTCTGACCAGCAAAGGAGTATGCGGCTCTCGAGGAAGGCCCACTTGATAAAAGTTGAAAGAGTTTGAAAAAGACCCGTCAAAGAAACACTCAATAAATCGAGAGAACATTTGTTCTGCAGAATTGCAATTAAGGGAAACCTTGATGCCTCCAACTCTACTGATTCCATCTCTTGCTGTTGTCTTGTGTAAAGATATATCTGCCATTATGTACCAAAGAAGACAGTGGAAATATGAAATTTGCCAAATATGAAATAATAAAGATAGGTCTGTGGTGCTCCCATAAGAAAATTATACAATCCCCCTAAGATTGTAAAATTGCCAGGCCTAATTATATTATCAAAAAACTACACACTATGAAAATAATACTCATGATACAATGATGCAGCAAATAATAATGATGATGATGATGACTTCATAATTTATACTACAAAAGTGTTTTCAAAAAGCAACTTGCGCTATGTTTTGTATTTCTGGATCCACTGATGGCTGATGAGCGGCCCACATCTGCATGGTCCGTCAGTTCTCTGACGGTCTGTGTGAGGTGGATGAAAACCATGACCAAATAAACTGACAGAGCCAAACCTTTACCTCCATTCACCTGCTCTCCTCTCAGCCTGAACCTACAGGCTCTCTCCCGTGTGTCTCTGTTTCAGTGCCAGAGCATTTGTATCAAATCACCTAATACGGACTAGACCTCACAGACTTGTACTGTCATTTGCTTGGATTCAGACCAGCGCCCATATGACTGGATAGAAAGAGAAAAGAAATGAAATCTGCAGCCATATCCCAATACATGTAACTTCTGCACTAAAGTCCATTTGGGAATCTAACTTCTAGGTAAGGCTGCACGATTAATCCATCAGCCGATTAACCAATCCAATCGAAATTGCAGCATGGCTTAGTGCAATTATCAAGTGGCAAAGGCTGTGATTTAATTAAATAGTTTAATGAATTAATGAATAGTTTTCTGACAAAGAAAAGCTTGGTTTAATGTTTCAAAATGAAGAAATTTAGATAGTATAGTAATTTTACTGCTGTAAATTAAAATTATTATTATTAGTCAATGTTTTCAATACTCTTTATTTTACAATAAAAATATTACAAGAGTAATCTTTCTTATTCTGTTTTAACTTTTTATCGGGTAAAATTATTATTATGATTATTATTATTATATAGTTGTATTATAATTGGCCCAACTGTACAGCCCTAACCCGGAACTTTTAATAATAATAATCATAATTTTAATTGCAATTACGATTTTTATCAGAAAAACATGAATTATTTTTTCCCCCACTTCTTTTTACTTCTAAGGTGTCATTTAAGAAATGTAGCTGTAGAAAGAGAAAAAGATAAACCAGTCTTTTTATTTATTTTTCACAGATGAGATCAATTTTGTTTCTCACACTCTATAGAGAAATGATAGACAGAATGAGATTATCGTTGTTTGTATTCTTAAATTTAAAATGGCACTTCAATCATACCAACTTAATGTCTGTAACATATGCGACGACATGCCTTAATACCTCTCTGCAACATAAAAACACATCTAGTGCCATTACAGCAGATTCAGCTGCATACGACCCAGTTTACTGCTCAGCCTGCTGTTTTGTAGCATTTCAACCATTCAATTATGCTAATGTGAAGGTGCTGGTGCACAATGCTGAAAACATATCATTATTTAAGCCAGCTTGGGTAAAGAGCACTACTCCTGGATCAGACAAGCGAATGTCATTTCTCTGACGTAATGAACAAAATGCTCAGGGAACATAGGGTGCTTAGTTTGAAGTAGTTTGAAAGCCTCTTGTACACCAAGTGCACGCATTCACTGTGGGGTTTTATAATGAGTTCCTCTCCTTTTTTGCTCATTCTGAAGGCACTGATAGGCACTGAATGCGGGCGAAATTGCTCTGACAGGAGCCAATCCAGCTCTTGCCTTTCGTTCATTATTTGTTTCAGATCAGAGAAAGATGTGGAGAGTCTATAGATCACAGTGTAAGCTCTACATATGCGTCCCTCTATCTCCAAGGCACACAGACACAGAGAGAGTGCAATTTACTAAGGCTGCTCTGAAGGATCAACATCACTTCAAAGAGGCCCTGGCTGAGTGCGCTGCCGCGTACGCCAATGTGGGTCTTGTAAGTGTGGGTAAACACGAGGAGATCACAAGCCTTCTAATAGCAGCCTGGATCTGAAGAGGTCCCCACCTTCTGCCTGCCTTTTAAATGTCTTAAGAGCTCGAGACACAGAAAGCCTCCGCTCTCATGTACATGAAGTACTAATACATTACTCTGAGTGCGGGCAAAATGTACGTGCAAACACCTAGGCATCACTGATAATGCATTTTGATAAACATACAGTGTGACTTATCTGGAGATTAGTCGGGACCGGGTTTTGACATAAATATACTGTACACATACTTAACCATTCAAATGATTGGGGTCAGAAAGATTTGTTTTTATTCGGAAAGGATCGATTAAATTGATAAAAACTAACAGTGAAGACTTGATGCTGTTACAGAAGTTTTCTAGTTTATATAAATACTGTTCTTTTGAACTTTCTATACATCAAAGAATCCTGAAAAATCACATTTTCCACAAACATATTAAGCAGCACAACTGTTTTCAACACTGATAATAATAAGAAATGTTTCTTGAAATGTAAGAAACGAAATAAGAGAACAATTCAGCCTTGCCTGCATGGGAATGAATTACACTTTAAAATAGATTTGAAAAAGAAAACAGTTTGAATTGCAGTAGCCTAATATTTCACAATATAACCATTTTACTGTATTTTTGATCATTCTTGCTGAGGAATAAGAGACTTCTTTCAAAAAAAATTTGTTTTAAATTTTACCAACCCCAAAGTTTGAACTGTGTGTGTGTGTGTGTGTGTGTGTGTGTGTGTGTGTGTGTGTGTGTGTGTGTGTGTGTGTGTGTGTGTGTGTGTGTGTGTGTGTGTGTCTGTGTGTGTGTGTATGTATATATATATATATATATATATATATATATATACAGTATATATAAAGTGTATATACACTTGCATTTACCATGTACATACGGTTTATTTACTTAAGGCCTACATTTCTACATGGCGGTATTAATTTTCCAATCTGACTTCACTATTTCTACAGTCTAATTCTAAATTAAATATAAAATTACAATCATACTACAGTATATACATTCCTCTTCTTTAGTTTTCACTTGTATGCCAGTTACTTTTGTACATGTCTAAGGAGTCCGACCCGTTTTGTAAGCTGTACCTTTGAAAAAAGTCTATTTTCAACAAAAGATTTTCAAATCAGTTTGGGCAAGTCTACCACATGGAGAAGGAAAGTGATTTATTCACTGATTAGCTTAATAAACCATCAAACAGTGGCTTATGCTGTGAAAAACAACCCTTGCTGGGAGGGATTGATAGCCTTGGATGTGATGTTTCTTTCAAGCCATGCCACCTGATACACTTGACTTCCCCTGAAATCCCTGAGAGGAAGTGTAGTAAATAAACCCCTGCTTTAAAGCCAAACATCCAGATTAATTCAGCACATCCAGCAAAAAATAATGATCTTATACCACTTGCCTTTTGTTTCTTGTGTTATGCTGATTTGGGAAATCCTGATAGGCTGATGCTCTCAGTTGTACTATAACCTTGTAAGAATCCAAAATGAGATGAACAACAACAGCAGGCCTCAGAGTGTGTGGGTGGCAAAGTATTCCTCCATTGCATACATCAAGGTTCTCAATCCTAACATCTAAAGACTCAGGAACACTGACATCTATTGGCTCAGAGGTTAAACTACATGTGCTTAGGACAAACACTTTTATGTGACATCCATTCCTATTCTTCCTATTCCATACATTCACATTCACATTCCATTTCATTTTGTCTTCTGTTTTTGGGGGGTTATTATATTATTATTATTATTATTATTATTATTATTATTATTCACCACCCTCATAATAATAAAATACAAGACTAAATAATAAATATAATACTGTCCAAACTTTTGGAGTCAGAAAGATTTTTTCATTAAGGAAAGTCAAGTATTCATCAAGAAGTATAATAAATATAAGATACTTTTTATATTGATAGAATAATATATATTAAATCAATTTATATATATATTTAATCAATTATATTTATTTATATACACACACATACACATACACATACACATACACCACATTAGATCAGCCAGACATATGATTTTGTCTTTGAAACTTCTATAATCTGGCAGAACATTTTATATTCAAATAAAAACTGTGATGGAACTTGATTTTATCTACGCTGGATGCTACCAGAGCCAGGTGGTGGAAAAAGTAAGTGGAATTTGTCGGGCCAGCAAACGTCTCTGAAGTATAGGGACTAATAAGAAGTACACGAAGGATAACTAAATAAGAGTCGCATATATGCATCCTCAGGCAAAGTAAATAAACACTGCAGATGGGACATTCGGAAAAGGGAGAAAAGGGAGGAAAGGGAGAGCTGACAATTATAGGTTTGTCAGAAGTTTGCTTCATTGACATTGATCTCCATCTGTGGGCTTTTTACACCAGTGGCTGGGAGTGAAGCACTAAAGCCATGGTCGTTCTTGAACATGACACCATCTATCCCTCCCTCCCAGCTGTGAGTGCCCCTCAGTGCGGGTACTGTGGCGCTGGCAAAACCCCACCAGATGTTCCAGCTCTCCGGGGACTGATGGCAGGGCCTCCGATGAGGATAAGCAAATTGTCATTAGAGTCATTACGGCAAACGGGGCTTCATTTCCAAAGGCAGGTCACAAAGTTTGCGCTGCGCTTTGTCTCGCATGCCCAGAGTGGGCGTTGATGGATTTGTTGCCCGTGAAAACAGAAGGCCAAAATGTCCTCCGCTGCTGTGCTGGACTCACTGTGATACTGTATAGGGCTGAGGCCGCTCTGAACACAAACAAAGCATTGTGGGCCTGTCATACGAGAATTTGTGATTGCATTTCACACTTTTTGCTTTCTCTTTCACTCACTTTGTTTGTCTTTTTTATAGTTTTTAATTAAAGTCCTTTGCCTTAGCCGGCCTCATGCAGTGTCTCATGTACTAACAGGCATAACAAATACACTGTACACAAAAATACTGGAAAATAGAGACATGCACTAATGCTTTAGGATTTGGCTAATAGGACAATAGAAGGCAGCATAATGTTGCTACAGTACCTATTGGAACAGCTTTCAAATCTGGAGTGTATCTATTGTCAAATTTACATGTCAAAAGTGGCACAGAGGCGCTTCTGAAGCGGCATTTAGGCGTGTTTAATGCTGCTCATAGGTGGCATAAATGCATTTACACAACAATTGTAACTGTATACTTTGATACTAGGGGATAAGGTGGGTCAGAGCAGTCATAATTTAGTGTGGCTTTTATGCAGCATTGCATCCTTACACTGAATTTTGAGCTGACACAGAGTAGCCTTAACTTAACTGTGTAAAGATGCCTTACGGTGTCTTAAAATGCTGTCTAGGTAGGCAGCTCACTAGGTTTCGGAAGATAGCTGATGTTTGTTCACTCACCTCTGAGCCCCACACACCAACACAACCACCACACACACACTTTCTTTCTCCTAACTCTTTGATCTCTTTTTTTAAGCAGTTTGTGGTTGGTTGAAAAAAGGTTTTTGTTTGTGTGTGTTTGGGGTCAGGAAGCATAAATCTCAACTTTGTTAGGTGTTATCAGCGCAACTCCACTTTTGTCCTTCCCCGCTCCATCACTCTGCAATCTCTGCATTTATTATCAAAGCAGAGTCGATAAGAACAAACACAGAGCAGTTTGTCGCCACCTGAGACGGTTTCCATTGGAGGAGATGAGAGGAATACTTATCTTGTGGGGTAGATGAGATAAAAAAGAGAATATTCCTAGAGGAGATCAATAATGGTTATTCAGTCCAGGGTTCTACCATTGAAAGCAATGACGCTGTCCCAAGCCACTGCTGGGATATTGATTTCAATTTATTTTTAACTTAGTGATGGATATGGGACAAGCTGATAGAAAGGTATTGGTTGGATAATTACTAACATCTATTAATTGGAGGATGAGATGGAGCACTCAGTTTTTATTTAGCATAACAGCAAATGCAGACAGACTAGTCAATATGATGCAATTTAGCCGCTCTCACAGACGTTCGTTGGATTAAAGAAGATAAAGAAGATCCCTGAGATATTTACATTCTAAAAAGGCTAGAAGTAAAAATCAGGACCCGCTGCTATTTAATCATAGGTCATTATGATTATGAGTATGGCTATATATACACTAACACTACCATTCAAAAGTTTGGGATCAGTAAGATTTAATGGTTTTGAAAGAAGTCTCTTATTCTCATAGGCTGATTAAAACACAGCAATATTGTGAAATGTTATTTCTTTCTTTTTTTATGCAATTAAAGCATTATCTATTGTGAAGGATAATTTCATTAAGGAGAATTTATTTTCAAGGAAGTAGCTTGCCTATTAATGGGTAAAGCTAAAGTAACGTCTTCAGCTAGTCAGCGTCTCTATAGCCCACATTGTGTTTATCGTGCAATTTATACGCGAAAATTTGTTTTTGCGTTCATATGATACGCACTGTAAACCCCTTGGGTAGGATTAGCAGTGTGGGGTTCGTGCGTATTATAAGTTTGGGTAGGATTAGTGGTGTGGGGTACGTGGGTATTACACGCCATAATGTGCGTATCATATACACGCGAAAACTGCTAATTATTATGCACGTAAAAACTAATTTTCGCGAATAAATTGCACGATAAATACAGTACAATGAGTGCTATAGAGACGCATTTCATGATTTTCAGCTGCAGCTTGAGATCCTTTCCATTTAAATTGATTATATCTTTTAAGTCTAGCAGTGAATGTTTTATGAGAAGTAGGATAACCATATTCATCCGCACACTCACGCAGAGCCGAAGCACAACAAAAAAACAATGTTTCTCTGCGAAATGCATACATTACATAGTTTACCTTTAATTATTAAAAAAATACTTCAACTCTTCAACCACACACACACAAATAATCACATAAAGGTTTGAAACGACATGAGATTGAGTAAATAAAGACAGATTTTTTTTAAAGAAATTTAAGGTGAACTATCACTTTAAAGATTCACGATTTTCTTGTTTACGGATTTCTTTTAGGATAAATCAAATCCCATGTATCTACTCCAGAATCCCATTCCATGCTCGGCGGATTAACCATTTGTTTGTTCTTTTTGTGATGTATTTGGGCAGGTGAGTAGAGGAGCAGCAACAGATGGTGTTTATGAAGATAATCACCGACAGCCTCATCTGAATGCATGTCAGACCAGCACTTGCCTTTTGTGGGGAGAGAAACGGGTAACCATGACTGCTTTGACTGCGGTACATCAGGGACTTGGATAATCACTCCACCCCCAGCATCATTTTGCAACAGTCAGATAGACGGAGCAAAGCAATCGAGGAGCGACCGGCTCTTGAACGCAAGCATACAGTCGAGCCATTAAATTTAGATGGTAAGGATCTGCCCTTCAGGAGTGTAACTATCAAACACCTGCCTGTCATGCAGCTAATCTCCTCGCCTCATTGGCTTTGCTCGGCGGTTAATAATTCAGTAACTGAAAGATTAATTGTTGCTCATTCAATTAACTTAGCCTCTTTTTAGTAGTTTTATCATTCTAGTAAATGCAAATGCGCTGCATGACTGAGGGGCACAATGCACTCCATGCTGAGTTCAGTGCAGTCTGTCACAAACAAGTTCCTTGCAGTACTGGTGACAGAACAATAAGTTCATGAATTGTTGAATTATTTACATACATTATTTCTTAAAAGTGAAGATGCATTTCCTACCACTTGTGTTTTCACACTAACCTACTTTAAACTAAACTTTCAGCGACACAATGAAGATTACTTGAACATGTGTTGCATTTTAGCATACATACATAACATTTGTTTTTGATATTCCCTCAAGTCAAGTTTTTTGGTTAAACATTTTGATTTTGTAAACATTCTACAGTATATACACACAGTCTGTTATGATCAGCTACATCCCAAAGAACCCAATTCAATTCTAAGATAAATAGGGTAAATCTTATGAAAACCCTGGTCACATTTCACCACAAAAATCAAAAGACAAAAATATGCATAATTATACTTGCATGAACAAACCTTTTTTGAACAAAACAGGACCTTTTTTTTTTTCATTGTGACATTATTTTACATAATTATGTATGTTTACCCTCAAATTCCCTAAACTGTAATGTGTAATTTCATTTATTTATTTTTTAATTCCAATTATTCTTAATGGTGATTCCCATTAGATTAAATTCATTGTAATACATTTATGTTTATATATGATTGATATTTGATTGAATCTGCATAAAATTGGCACTGGCAGTACAAACGAATATAACCATGATGTTTAAATATTTATGCAATTTCTTCTTCTTTTTTAAATTGGGATAAAATGTATTCAGGACATATTCATGTTCATATTAATTAATGTTATTGAACATATTCTTAAGAATTCATGCAGGTATAATAAACTCTAAATACATTAGGATTAATAAAGACTAATTGCAATGCGTCTTTTTTTTTTTTTTTTTTAATTCCCATTATTCTTAATGGTACTTCTCATTAGATTCAATTTACTGTAATACAATTATTTTTATATTAAATGTGATTTGATTAAGTCTGCATAAATTAACAGTACAACATATATTACAACAGTGTTTATAGATATATTGAAAATTATGGGAAGATTGTAATAAGATTGTAACACACATTGTGTTCATCGAGGAACTGTACTGTATGTTTAAGTATGTCTAGTTCATATTCAGTCCCTTAGGAATAAAGTATGCATGTTTACGATGTTGACCTGTCAACAACACATCAGTGGCCTTTTCTGCTACCAGACAACACCCTGGGAGTCACAAGAGCAAACTTCATTTTCTTACACAGTTTGACAGCATAATCACTTGATTGAAGAAAATCTCACTTCACTGTGGGAGATGCATAAAATAAAGCACCACGGTCCTGTTTCCTCCCCCTCTCACCTACAGTATATGCAGCAAACCCAGAGGCAACTCCGTGCAGCCAGAGCGCTGAGGTTTTTTAGGTTTAGTCTTATACGCTTTGGGTATTAAGTTCCAAATTCTATCCAGCTGGAGAGGGGAAACCAACTCATCTACCTCCCTTGGTTCTCCCTAAATAACATTAAAAATATCCCACACCACTCCCTGCCTTCCACTCCACACGCTATTCAGGGCTTAAGTAATCGTCCATCCTGGACGGTAGAAAAGATTTGGAGGTCATTCGGCTAGTACGGCTCACATAGAGAGTGAAAGAGCGAATGAAAGAATGAAAGAAAGAGATTGAACGAGGGGGAACGAGAAAGCACGGAAAAACAAGGGGATAGATTGCAGGCAGGCAGGTGCAATCCACACACATACGAGGTGGCGATTAGGGAGTGTGGGGCCCTGTGTGGGGCGAGGGGAACATCTGTGCCTATACCAGCCCACACAAAAGAGGTGGAGGGCCTCTCCACTCTCTCCATTCCCCAAAACCAGCCAGGCCTTCTCCAAATAGGCCGGTCTCAATCACACAGACTAATTTAGAGCACTCAGCCCCACAGCTCATTAGCATATGAAAAACTGCAAGGCAGAGTGCATTATGGGTATAATACACAACATTTGACTATATATGCAGGCATGTGATCGCAAAGTGCTGTGTCAAATCCTCTTTTCCCCAGTCTAGAATTTATTTCAGTTTATAAATTAAGGAAAAAAAACTATTTTGAAGATCTTGCTCACCATAACAATACTGTAATTGTTTAGTTAGTTCGAATGAAATCATGAAACAAACTGAAAAATGCTGATATGAACCATATTAGTCGATGGAAGAATTTATTATTATTATTATTATTTAAGATTAATATTATTAATACTGTAAATGTTTTTAGTGTATTTTATCATATTGCTACTGCCACTGCAGTCACAATAAGCAATGTGTTACAGTAATTTTACCATATTTAAGAGAAAATTGTTTCATATTGTGCATTAACCATGGTTAACCACCACTGTAAAACATGAGCTCTCGTGGATTTAACAGATTCATGTCAGTATTTTTAAGTATGTTCACTTTTTGATTTTGTAAGATCACTCCCTGTTTAAATGAGACAAAAACAATATGCCAACATCTATGAGCAACACATACTAGGCCTAGATGTTTTTTTCCTGAATTAAGGATTTTTGAACAAATTGTTGAGTGAATGGTTCAAATGGCTCTCTTATACAGGCAGTCACATGTCGCCACCTACTGGCGTAACCTGCAAAAAAGAACCACTGAAACTCTCCATCAGTAATGCAAAGGCTGACAGTCTGAGACAGAGTTATGGAAAGAGTGAAAAGTCCCAGTGCTGTAGGATTAGGCAATGATGCTTGTCCAATCAGATTCAAAGACTGGAGCTAAATGTTATGTATGGATGGATGTATGGATGGATGGGTGGATGGATGGATGGATGGATGGGTGGATGGATGGGTGGATGGATGGATGGATGGATGGGTTGGTGGATGGATGGATGGATGGATGGATGGATGGATGGATGGATGGATGGATGGATGGATGGATGGATGGATGGATGGATGGATGGATGGATGGATGGGTAAATGGATGGATATCTTCAATATTATATTAAATGAACGGGATTTAAATTAAATTATTCTGTGATTTAAAAAAGTGTTTGCACAATTTTTCTCCTTGAATTTATGGTGTGTTGGATTTTGATGTGTATCTGATTTAAAACCAGGGTCCCTTGTGAAAAACACTGGGATACAGATAGGTCTTGTAATCAGTGCTGATATAACCTATGCAGTCTAGTCATTTTTTGACATTGAGGTAGATATGTGCAGACATAGCAATGCATTATGCATAAATCTATGGTAATGTGTTTCAAAAAAGAAAGGTTTACATGGATAGAGGATAATTTCTCTTCTATAAATGTGGCCTTAACAGCATGAAATACCAAAGTTACTAAAACATTTAAAAGGCTTTTCCAAACTACAGACACCAGAGCACAATAACAGACAAATATGTCAGGAGAATCAAGCCTTTATCATAAAACATACATAAATACATACATACATGTATGCATCTTCCATAAGTCAGAAAAGACTAGAAAAGATAAAACTGTAAAGACTCTAACACATCTCATTGAGAAAACAATGTCTTTTTTTGTATAGCTTGTTTGTGTGATTCCAGATAAGGCTAAACTGATAACTATTTGGTCTTCTAGGATTTAAATAATATTAACCAAGATATTGAGATTGCATCATTATGTTTAAACTGACATAATATTTGTGTGAGAGACAGTAAGACAGTGTTTACCTGTGCAGTAGCTAAGCTAACATAATGCTGAACTGTTAATGATGGGACATGCTAACAGCTAAAGCTATAATCAGCTAGATCTCACCATACTGACATTTCCTCTTTTCTTTGTCTGTTGGCGTGATGAAAACATATCTCACAAACACACTGTTATGACCCCAGATCTCCCCCATCATATTCATAGTGGGTTTCTGTTACCATCTTTTATTTTCTCATGCTCGCTCTCGAAATGCGAATGTGTGTTCTTCAAAATATCGATATAAGCTGGGCCTAATCCTTCCACTCTGACGGCTTCAATGACAGAGGCACACCATCAGATAAAGAGGTCAATGAACTGAAGCCGCCATCCCTTCATTCTGAATAAATGGGGTGCAGAGAGAGTGCACCTTCAGCATGAGCCACACTACTCTGCTCATAATGAAAACCTAATGCATTTTGGATCCTACGGCTGAATCGTATGGGAATATTGAGCCATGATATTGTCTAGTGACATTCACTGCTATAATTCGTACATCAATTGGAAATTGGCGAAAAATGAAAACATTTTCAGTGCCCATATAAACACCACGATGCAGCACATTTTTTAGCATTATAGTCTACAGGAGAAATTACTTGTGGTCCATGTCTTGTATAGATAAATGAGAATTACTGGAGACTAAAGCTGATTCACAGGGTCCCGAGACGCAGTGTTTACAGTTAACTTAAAATGCACTGCAATGTCATAAAACACAGTCAACAATTAAATCTCCCACATAAAAATTATGTTGTATATTCATAATATATAATATATATATATAATACAATTAAAGTAGCCCATGTAACTATTTTTGTTCAAAATTAACCAAATTTAAATAACGAGTCAATCAATCCTTCAAAAACGTGTTTTTGTTTTACCCTGATTTACTATATGGCAAACCATAAGTGTTTATATTTAGACCTAGCAAAATGGTTTTCACTAGAAATTGCATACAAACTACAAACATCACTTGCCCGTGCATGTCTCGTCATTTCCGAACCATAAATAAAGAAAAGTTGCTCCGAACTTCTTTGATGCGTTTCTGGTGTGGGACTGGCAGTGGTCAACGAGCGAGAAAGTTTGTCATGGTACACTTTAAATCTCGAAACAAAACGCCGAACAGAGGAGAGTCTGCTGACAAAAATAGAACACGACAGAGCTCGTATAAAAAAAATGAGAATAGGCTTGGCTTTTCGGAGAACTGGGGGATTTGAATTGTTGTAAAAGCGACGCGGAGATGGCTTTTTTATTATTACTCAACAGGTGAGTAGGTATTTTTATTGAACAAAATAAATTGCCATATTGCTATCTAACAAAGTTCATTGTAAAGCATTATGTATTGTGAAGGGTCAAATTAATTTGCAGCTCACGCAAAGCAAAACCACGTCCTTCAGCAAAATGCTTGCAGTTTTGTTCTTTAAACGCTAGAGGGCCAAAAGTTTTGTAGTGTAGGCCTATCTACAAAAATCGGTGTTGCCTACACCGTGTTATCCTCTTTTTAAAATTTGCACCCTGTTGACTTCAATGGGGCAAGTTTTAAACCTGCTTTTAGCCTCTTAACATCCTTGATGTGTCATTACAAGTCCACAGTAGTCGATTGTCGAGTAGGTAACTAAACCTATGCGCGTGAACTCGACAGTCGACTACTGTGGACTTCGACCGAAAACAGGATGTAAATACAGGTATGTGCGCTGGCTGAATTAACATCACTTTTATTCATATCTTTCACATCTACTGCAGTCAGATTCACCCGTGTTCACTCTGAAGGAATCATCTAACATGGCTGTGCACTTGTAATGACACATCAAGGATGTTAAGAGGCTAAAAGCAGGTTTAAAACTTGCCCCATTGAAGTCAACAGGGTGCAAATTTTAAAAAGAGGATAACACGGTGTAGGCAACACCGATTTTTGTCGTTGTTCTCTGTACTGACAGCACTCCAAATTTACCAAAAAATTAGCTCAATGTTAAAATTGACCAGAGTTCTCCTTTAAATAAATATACTATATACAATGCATTTTTATTTATCAAATATACAACTATTTAGCCTATATATCGGACAATTGGAATGTACCTTGAGCATGCAAAGAATGCAGACATCAATTTATTCTCTCAATGTTTTTGTAAATCAGCTCTGCGAGAGGCATGGCAGCTTTCATCATTTTTAAAACAGCAGGAGCTCATGATTTTCCGTAACAAGCGCTGGCAAACCTACTAGGTTTAAGGGAAACAAGTGAGGGGTATGTCTTCAGAAATCTGATGAAAGAGTCACTTTTTTGGCATTTCCTGCAGCTAATTCCACTGGGATGACATCAAAAGTTTAGTCATAACATTATGGATGTGGCATGAGGCATAGCTGAAATATGCAGATGATATCATTTGGTTGTGGTTGCGAGAATGCTTACTGGGAAACATAATTTGATTTACTCATGCATGGTGTCACTCGGCATGGAGCATCACAACAAGGAACTCGGTCATGCACTCCTCAAATGAGCGTCTGGTGCTAGGCAATTACTGGAATCAAGAGACAGGATTTGTACAGAGAAAGCATGTTTACCTTACATTTACATTTAATCATTTAGCAGACGCTTTTATCCAAAGCAACTTACAAATGAACCTTGTACAGAACTTTTAAACAAAACATGCCGCTTTGAACATTCCACTCATTATTGTTTATAAAAGTTCATCTGGATCAGCTTCAGACCGATTTGAATCACATCAACATTCTACTGAACATAAAGAGCAGGCCTACTCAGCCAACAAAAAAAAAAAATGTTCTAAGAATGTTTTGCTATACTGTTCCTATTAAGTTATGAAAACATTATATTTTTGAATATCAATTAATAACATTTAATAAACTGGACTAACATTCAAAAATCATTTTGAAAACATTATGGGAATGTTACTTTTGAATGTTCTCAAGAATTTGTCACAGGTGGTTGCAGGTAAACAGGCAAAGATAAAGAATAAGATTCCAACACAAGTTTAATATCAATAATTCTCAGAACAGGCAAACAGATGGGAGCAACACACAATGACAGACTATGCGACAGAACTTAAATAGTGACTCAAACAAGATGATTAATAGAACACAGCGGAACCAAAGAAACTCATAATGACGGTGACCATGGAAACAAAAGAGTGGCAGGAAAGCAAAGGAACACATGAGAATGAATGAAAACAAACTAAAAGTCCATGATAACTAAGGGTACGACACGACAACGATATGCTTAAAACGAAGAAGTTTGTCCTTTGAGTTTTCCACGCACAGACGACACAATTGTAAAAACGATCCCCATTCACACAGATCTGGAAAAACGACTAAAAACCCTGTATTCTGCTGTCAGACCATTAGATGGCGATGAAACACTATAGACTGAACATGTAATATGCATGTGTATGACGACATCGTCTTCAGAGAATCGCGTTTTTGTTGTTTACACGGAGACCATAAAAAAAAAAAAAAAAACTTTCACTTTGAAACCCGTTTTCAAAAGTTTGCGTTTTCAGGTACCCAAAACGCTGTTGTCATGTAAAAGAACCCCAACAGTGTGTAAAAGAACCCCAACAGTGTATAAATAACGTTTGTGTGCTAAATTTTTGGAGAACATTATTAAGACCAGATAACTTTAAATGAATTTTCTATTAATGTTACTGGAAGTAGAGCTGCAAGATTCTGGATAAATTGAGAATCACGATTTTTTGTTTTAAGCAGAGGTACGTTTCTCCCGCGATTCTGAATAGACAACTAAACAAAATAACATATAATTTACTAGGTTCTGACAAAATGTTAACTGCTGCAGTCTATTTATAAATATATATATATATATATATATATTTAAATATATTTAAAAATGAATAAATAAATAAAAATGTTTAAATGAAAGATTCAATGACTCACTCATATGTCACTTGTTTCATTACAGGATGAATCTGCATTTTTGAACTAATCTCTCGAATGAATGATTCAATGACAAATCAATTTTTTAACAGTAATTTGTAAAGATAGTTATTTGAAGCCCAAAGTTACTTTCAAATGGTGATTGCTTCTATAGACATCAGTTTATATCCGAGCTACACAGAAATAACGATACTGTGTGGTTGAAAAGACTTTGAAGCTGTTTCATACCTTAACTGCTTTCTCTGTGTCAGCGACAGTGCAAACGCAGATCTGAATGTTCCGGTATGATTTAGTCAAAGGTTTAATAGACACAGGCGAATCATTGTCATTTAGGATTGAGATCGCGTGGATTATTGAATCAAGATTGCGATCTTTTAACGATTAAACATGCAGCTCTAACTGGAAGAATGTTTGTTCATGTCCTGTTAGCTAGGGAATAGGCAACCTATACTTAAATGCAACATTTTGTTACAGTAAGAAAGGATTAAAACAATAAACATTTATGAAACTAATAAATGCATTTAAATAAATTGATTGATTGTCTTAAATATTCATTCTCGAAAAAATTCAACTTTAATAAAGGAATAAAAGTATAGAGCCATAATATTAATGTGAAGAGCAATCTTTTTTTGATTTTTTTTTTTCTTCTTTCAAACACACTTATTTTGATCCCATAAAACAATTCTGTGTTCCATAAGAAATGTTATAGAATATAGAAATATTGCGTTGAAAATGGAGTCGGGCTGAGCTGCTTTTTTGCGCCACATTTTGGTAAATACATGTCACCAACCCATCAAGATAATTCAAAACACAGTTGGTGGGCTAAACTTTTAAATAAAACTTTTAAATGGCTAGTTCAAATAAATGGGTGAATGTTGTATGTATTTGTGCTGATAGAGGCAATCAGAACAAGCTAGCTTGAGTGAGATGGATGTTTTGGTTTCAGCAACAGCACAAGGAACAGAAAAGGCAGCTTGGCATTGGAGGTGCAATCACTCAACTGAGACTTTACTTACAGATCAATACATTCAAGCTGGAGGTCATCAGAGGTATTGCTGTTAGCCTGACCGCAAATGCAACACAGTCAAAGGAAGGCAACAACAAGTAGTCTATCCATCCCCCTTTCAGATGATCTACAGTCCAATTTCTTTTTTCCCTCACGGTATTTCATCATA
Organism: Abramis brama; assembly: GCF_963993115.1. Lineage (NCBI taxonomy): Eukaryota > Metazoa > Chordata > Actinopteri > Cypriniformes > Leuciscidae > Abramis > Abramis brama. The sequence goes on from NC_139983.1 coordinate 26,759,414, forward strand.
TGGGTGGTCTCATAGAATGCTGAACTCACTTAAAGATGTCCTTCAGTTTGCTAAATGTGTGCTCAGTAATTTTTACTTTCTTTAGACTTTAGACTCTTTCACTGAGGTTTTAGAAGTTAGAAAACCTCAGCATTTTCACTGGCCACAATTTGACATTGATACCATGGGAAAAACTGCCATATAGATTTTTTTTTTTTATATGATCTGATCATTTAGCAGCAGGTGGCCTATATTATGCTGCTGTCACTTTAAGACATGACACACGGATCCATTATACTGTTACATATGCGTTTTCTTTCTCAACAGTTCATGTTCACTTAAAACATACTGTAACTGACTGTGTTTTTGTGAATACTCGCCAAGACCGGCATTTTGACCTTATTTTGTGTGTATTTGACTGTTTAAGCGCAATAAGCAGCGAAAAAACCCTCAATTTGATACTTGTGCGCTCTTGTGAGCACGAAATCTGCGGGAATGAGTAAAATTATGCGCAATCCCACGCCGAAATTCAAGCCCTGTAACACGAACAATATTCATCCAGAGCAAATGAAACGAGTGAGTGTGGGGAGGCAGGCTTGTGTGTCAAATCGCTGTCGGAGAGATGAGAGCGATTGATGAGATGAGAGATGAGAGAGCGGAGTGATGAGAGCAACTACTCTGCACTTGGTTTATTATTTCAGATGCCTTTTTAAAAGACTTCAATTGAAAAATGTATGTATTATATATAAAATTCATCCCGCCAAAGTGGCAAAGTGACTGCGTCACACACCACTGCTGAAATACACCCACATTTGTTTGGTGTTAATGTCAAGCTCTGGTTATTTTCTACATTCTGGTACTCATGTAAATTACTCAATGTAAAGCATCTTGTATTCAGCACAATAACAGCCCGATATTGCTTTTGACAGCCTTTTCGCTTCCCTTCTACTCTACATCCACTGTGCAGTTTTGTTAGCTTACAGATACAACGCTGACAGCATGGCCCGCCTGTACCCCATTCTGCATATTTCCTAGCTTCACTAATTAATAGGAAAGCCTGGGATTACAGGAATGATAGATGGCACAGTTTTGCAGGAGAACTGTTGTAAATAGAAGTGGTTCCAAAAGCCTCAGGGAAGATGGAAAACTAGGGTAACATCCAATTTGATCTTTTCAAAAAATCCTCCTGTTTCCAAGGAGAAAAAAGATTCAAGAGTATTATATTCATAGAGTCAAAAGAACATGCAATAAACTCGAAGTCTAACAATGGTTTATATATATAAATATTTTCATGTAGCATGACAGGAAATCCTGTGTGCATTCAAATAAATATATCTGATAACATCACAGAATTGCATTTCCCCCTTTGTTTCAAGCTGTTCAGATGTGGGAACCAGAAATTCCCTGTCTTTTATTCTGGGCACAAACCTTTCTTTCATGATCCAGGCGGCAGTGGAAGGTCTTGACCCCTCTTCCACAGCCCTCGTCTCCTCAATACCTGACGCTTGGCTTACCTCCGCGTGGATTATTGCAGCACTCCATGCAGGCACTTTGATGTAATAACTATGTGCAACTTGAAGGTAGAATGAAATCTCACCTGATGGAACACAGAATCGACAGACAGATGGGTGGAACATTTCACCACAATACCTGCAACCATCATGCAACAGCCGCTTCGTTTACAGAAAATAGAAGATTGTGCAGATCGTGATTTCCACTTTTTGTCTTTGGATAACGTTTGAAACAACTGTACTTTTGCATGTTAAGAGTGTATTTTTCCCCAAAAACAAGTTAAACGCAGTCACCTGCTTAAAAAAACGTTCAGAAACATTATGGATGGATTCAATCGTGACAAACAGAAATATTAGGATGTGCTACCAATGATAACATCAAGGTTAGGGGTATTTCTTAGTACAGTAGTTATGTATAGGCAATCTGCACTGTGATTGACATGACCAATGAAATTGTTAGAAACGGCTCTGGACCGGTTTGAGGGAAGAAAAAACAGTAAAAAGCATTCAATATTCACATATAATCAAAATAAAACTTCTTTGTGTTCAAACTTATTTTTTCCCCAGATAATTTTGAAATATTGAAATAAATATCTAAATATTTAATTTATTTTCATTAAAAATGATTCTAGCGTCTATTATTTCTTTATTATAGTGTCATGTGTGTTACCATGATGGTGTTTTGGGGTTTGTGTGCATAACATGTGCACCTTCTATACTGCATATCAGTATTTACCTCAGCTTGTTGAAAAGTTACTTGTGACGAACTTTGATTCCCTCTTTTCCAGCAGTTTTATTATAATGGATGTCAGTATATGTAAAAAGTATACAAAACAGATTTTAGCAGCATGGCCTTGCTAGCAGAAAATAGCTGTTATTGTTTTGGGGGTTTTTTTACATTACAGTTTTAAAGTTGCTCTGTGAATTACATTTACGCTTACATTTTTACTGTATTTTTTACAGAATTATTACAACCACATATGTAAAAACGACAAGATTTTAGCACTGCCTATTTTGTTTTTGGAGGGATGTTAAAATGTTAAATGGACTATTTTCCCCAATCTGCTGTCTTTCGTTTATTGTACCTTTTTGAGTCAATGTGAGGTCTTGTTGTGAACATTACATTAAAGTAAACTGGAATCCTCACATACCAATCAATAAAAAGTATGACATTGAATTTACATGACATATGTATGTGTTTTACCTTTGTCTTTAGAAGCTGGAACTTTTTATTCAACCACCTGGACTAGTGTGGAAATTGTGCTGTCTAGAGAAATTACTATTATACAAGAAAGTGATGGCATGGGGGGAAAGGAAACCAGACGAAGAAGGTAAGAAAAAAACAGCAAAGCTTTCCTCTTGATGGAACACTGTGTTCCAGCTCTTCAGAAGTGGTCAATTGACTTTGAGATCAGTTTTTTCTATTGTCTAAAATGGGTAAAACCACATCACAGTCCTCAAGTCCATATGTGTCTGTGTGCCTTTGGAGGTTTCCGGCACTAAATAATATTTGACTTTTCTTCTGTGGAACTTTCCAATAGAGGTAATTCTTCAGTCAATCTTATTGGAGCCGAGAATAAACCCTGGCTTTGGTTCATTGATCCCTTAGAACCATCAATAAAATAAATGAGGTAATTTTGTTCGGAAATGCACAAAAATGTGTTGTCTTTAACAACTTCATCTTTACAACAGGCAATTAATGTTAGCTGTCCTAGCAGGCCCCGCTTACACACTTTGATCTGTTTGCGAGTGTCTAATTGTCACCTACTGATGGATTCAATGGATCAGGTTTAGCTGATGGCAGCAACAAACAAATGGACGAACACAAAGTCTGAAGACGATGGGTAATTCACTAAGAATGGATTGCAACGACTGATAGTGCCATTTATTTGCACCAAATCCACTAAAGGAATTGACCACAATGCAAATTACCCAAATGCGTTGTGCTGAACATAATTTGCAAGGTACAATTATCAATCTTGTTGCTTTGCTCTGAGTGCTAGGTTTGGTAATAGAGGATGCAGCAGACTAGCATGATCTGGCATACTTTACTGAGGCCATATGGAATCCCAACACATGAATGCCTCTTTAAACGCTGAAAGTGTGCTCAACCAGACCTGGTATCTGAATATATACTGTTTTTTAATGTATAATAAGAAGCCTCTTATTCTCACCAAGGCTGGATTTAATTAATTAAAATACAATAAAACAGCAATATTGTGAACTATTATTGCAAATAACTGCTTTCTATTTAAATATATTGTATTATTTATTTTATAAATATATATTTCTATACTATATAGTTAATAAATTAATCTTATTCTACTAAAGTAAACACAAACAGCTGAGTTTCAGATGCTGTGTTAACACTTTTCACAGCTGTAGATTTTCAGATTAATTCGATTAAAGATCAATTAACTTCATTGTAAAGCCTTATACAATATGACTTGCTCTTGGTCTGCCATCACAGCCACTGCACTAGAAAGTTGAATTTATTGTAGTGCAATAGTCTTTGCTAACGATGAGAAAATAACCCATAAACACCTTTGAAATCAGTTGTCTTGAAAATGATGCAAGCGGTGTATTAGGGCTCCTTAAATGGAGTCCAGAACGAGTCCTGAACAGCCAAATACCACTTGGGAAATAAACATCTTGAAATAGGCATGGGGCCAGGAAATGGATTTCATTGCAGAACTAATCAACAGGGCCATTTTAAAAGGGAACAATTTGGATTGGATCTTTACTGACATTAGAGTTATCAATCTGTCTCATGCCAGCCAGTGTAATTTGATCCTTGATGTCCACACCAAAGCCTGACAGATGTCAGCGGGTCCAGCTAGGACTTGTGAAGCAAGTTTGTCGTGCATGCAGGCTAACCAGAGCTAGTCGTTTATCCAGTGATGTGGTTTGATTGGAATTCAGATGATCTTTCACTGGTATCATAAGCAATCTGTCAGCGCATTCAAACACATGTCATGAGTGAAGCTGGATTCTGTTTAGACTTCTTCACAATGCAGAAACTTAAGCCATTTATTCCATTGGCAGCTAAAGAGAGTTATGCTTCTTGTAAAGCCGCTGCATCAGAAAAGGGATACCCCATAGTGTGAGAGTGAATCCGTAGGCTGAACTTAATTTGAGGAGATCTGAAGACTTGGGTAAATGCATGTCTTGCCAGTACATGTCAAACTTCAAGACTGTCCCATGATTACATGGTAAAAATCTCAAAGCTTTTCTCTCTGCCATTGGTTTCTCATTGCGCAACTTTTCTCTGTGCATGCTGAGACACACAAGGAAATATGAATTATCCATTTTAAAAGTCATGGATTAAGTTAAATATTGTATATAAGGGTTTTGAATGAATAACAGGGTGAACACATTAAACTTGAGGAGGTAAATGAACCATAAATAGACTAGAATACACCCTAATTTATATTACCAAATTTAAAATATTGCAATGAAAAGCAGTTTTAATAAATATTCCTTTATAACAAAGACACACATGAACTAGAACAATGAACATATGGATCAATTGGAGTTTTTGTTGGCTGATCTCTCATTCACTTGTCTGCTTTATTTCAGCAATCACACATAATGAAAGACTTTCATTGCGTTTTGCATCTGGTCTTTTGGCAGCAGTTGCTGAACCTGAACCTCGTGTTGGACTTTTCTCAAGTTGGCGTGAAAAGTGTTAGCATTTACTGTTATCATGGCACATCACAGTTACTTTAAGCTCGTAATACTATTGATCATTCACAGACTTGGATTCGAAAACACTCATTCAGACCGAACAGTGTGATATTCTCATTATTCACACATTTCTGTACGTTTAAAGGAAAACTGGTGTTTTTAATAGATTATTTGAGGAAAAAGGGGGCAGGTGCACACTGAAACTCCTCATGTTTTATGCTTCTTTGACAAAGAAAACCCCCTGAATATCCTGTTGTACTGAGATCAAGAGCAGTACTTTTTAATGTGCCACATTCTAATCTTATTTATGCAGCGGCCAAAAATTCCTGGTGCCAACTACCATCAAAACCAGCAGCTTTGATGCTTGAGCCAAAGCATTAAAAAAACTGGAATGTGGTAGTGCCTGTGGAAGTGCCAGGTGTATATCACACTGTAATTAGGCCTGAAATTAATTAAATCTGGGTGTACAATACTGTGTGCATATTAAGCTAATATTGTAATGCCAGCATCACAAGTTTCATATACCAGTGCTGTCTGACCAGAGCAACTACATAAAAAACAACATTTTATGGACAGGTGTGATTCTTAGATGATTTTTCTCTACATCAAAAAGAGTGCTTCAAATCTTTTACCCCTTGCAGGCGATCCCTGAAAATGAAAGACACACTTTTATCATCTGCACATGTTTTGGTGTGTCAAAGTATCCCATTTTCTTCCAGCGTGTAATAAGTTGGCGTTTGGCACTCAGCAGGAACAGCTCTGAGGAACATGAAAATGACCTTATTATTTCCCCTCCAATGACATCATAGCTCATCTGCAAGGTGTTAATTTGAATTTGTGGAAGTTTGTGCGACTAAGCCGTTTCCTTAAAATTACTTTAACTGTTCTTAGGCTCGTTTCCTCTGTTATAACAGGCCCACGGTGCGTTATCTCGAAAACAGACGATCCATCTTAACTAGAATTTCCGAAAGAAAAAGAAAAATAATTACAAAACACCAGATTAAATTGGCCTCATGTCAGTATGACAGTGGAAAAACAAAATATTCATCTTTGAAGAGATGAAACGGAGATAATTACAACCTTTGTTTTGTGAAAATTGCAACATTCAACATTAAAAGCTCTCATTAATGACAACAGCTGATATATTGATACTGTGCAATTACAATACAGAACAGCCAAAAGAAAGAAAGAAAGAAAAAAGTATTGCCTAATTTACATACTATGAAATAATCAGTTTGCAGCCTTAAGAGGGCTGTCAGTATAAAACCCTTTAGAGAATGATGCCTCATCTAATGCTTACATGTAATTCAGAGCAGTGCAGAACACAAAAAGAGAAGATCCATAATGCACAAAAAGTCTAATATTCATTCTGCATTATTAAGGTGGTTTTATATTAAATATTAAAATGATAATATGCTGTTTTAATATTCATAGGACTGAACTTTTACTGAAATATTGGTGAAATGCTTTTATGTGCGCTTGGCTGCAGAGCTGGTCTGATTAAATTTCATTGTTTGATCACCTTCTCGTGCAATGAGGGTGAATAGTTGAATTGAGTCCAGGTCTCTGTCTTCATACAAGCTGACCTTTGATCATAAATCTAAAAATGATTTTTTTTTATGTTCTACTATAATTTATTGTGTATACAATCACACCAAGGATGGTAACTATAACGACAACGATAAGATGCAGTTTTAAAAATCGTTTAAGTCCACACCACAACTAAAATGATAACGGAACAGAGGAATGATATAGTCGGACTCACTTTCAAAATGATTTTTCCCAGCTGATGAACAATGAAAGCATTGACAGCCAATCAGAATCCATCCTGCTTTAAAGAGCTTGAGCATTTAAAGTGGCAGATGACAAAACTGCAGTGCACGTAGAATAAATACAATGTTAGCATGCGTTCATGTGGACGCTAATATAGTTATCGTTATGGTTATCGTTATAGTTACTGTCATGTGCTCTTCTTGAACAAATAAGAACTTAAATATAAAAGTAACTTTAAATACTTCCATTACTTTGCCTATTTTTCTCCAACAGTGAAAATAGTTCCATAGATTCCAAAAGAAGCCAAAACAGAATCAACCTTGAGCAACAAACTGTACAGAGTTTGTTCAAACTTCATCTGTGAATCAGTGTTTTGAAAGCATCGGTTGAGTGATCGATTCAATGACTCACTAATTAAGGCTTAATCCCTGAATGAATCAGTGTTTTGAGCAAAAAATTTTGAACAAATGATTCAATGATTCACTCACAGTCACTTGTCGATATCTATTAACAATGTAATTTGCAAAGAGAGTCACAGAAAATCCTTTTAATTAATTTTATGGACTTAATATCAGCACATATTCTTATAATAATCTCATCTCATTGAATCAATAATGGTTTATTGAAACCTACCAAATAAAAATGAGGGCTTTAAAACTGCAGTGATGATCTATGTGTCTATCTATCTTTATTACAGTGAACTAAAACAAGAAGATAATGAAGACAATGAAGAAAAAATAATCAATGAGGAAAACTAAAACGTGACAGGTGAGGAACATAATCGGTAACTATGGAAACAAACGAGAACCTAATCAGAAACCATGACAACCAAGGAACAGACACAGAAACCATGAGCTGTGTCTCCCAGAGGTCGCATTTTTCAGCCGCATACTCCATCAAGGATGTCTAATTTCAGGATAGTAACCTTTACATTCCAAAGTCAATTTATGCTTCACAAGGAACAATGGTCAATTTTATAATAGTTACTTTTCTTTTTTTCTTTTTTTTTCTTTTTTTTTATGACCATATTCCACCCTCTCTCTGGCATTTAAAATGAAATGACATTTGTTTTGGTATAAGAACTTTTAGGGTCAGAGTGAAATGATCAGGCACCTTGTTAAAAAATAAACTTAAATAAATGCTTTGGTCGCCTTTGGATATGTGGATTTCTAATAATCTGGTCCTATTATATAAAACGGCCTCATGTTTCTGTTATAATAAGTACCAACATTAAGACTTGGGTCAGCACAACACCTCTGTGTTACTCTAGTAAAGATCAAGCCTTTTTTTTTTACTGCGCTTATCACGAGAAGCCTTTCCTTAATCCAATGTGTTCACAAAGTAACTTTTGCATTCAGAAAGGGTGAACCTCTGTTTTGGGTCTTGAGAGAGTGCTCTAATTGGATTATAGAGGGGGTTGAAGCTTTATTGCCTCATTGTGATATTTTAGAGTCAAAAGAAGCTTAGGACTAACTGCTGGGTTACAGTGTTGAATGGATTACTGTGAAACACCTTGACCAATTAGAACAAGGGCAGGTATAATGCTGGTTCTTTTCCCAAAAAAACTACTTAACACGAGACTGCTCTTGGCATCTGACTAATACACCCTCATTAACTGACAGCAACTCTCGTTTGCCATAGAGCAAACTCTTCTTGATCTTCTTTCCCTCATAAAGGTAACGTGATCTGCCTTAACCTTGACCTCTTCTCCACTGAGAGCTAATCAGGCTCACCTGTGAGCTTTCCCCAGCGGCTAGAGAACGCTAACTCAGCAACACATGATAAGGTTTCGATCCCTCAGGTAAATATCAGAGGCCAAGGACCCTCCTCAAGATGGTCTTGCAGCCTGAGTGAGGCTTGTGGGATGCAATGAGGAGATCTGTTGTTCTGCTCTCTCGCTCATGAAAGGCTCTGGGGGGAAAAACATTAGCCATGCTCTCTAACATCCATAATGTTGTCTATTGCAGCTGAAAGGAACCAGTATGGGTTACTGAATGAATAGTAGAATCCAGTTGAGGGTAGTTAAATGTCATTGTAGTAAGAAACATCTCTGACACATATTTATATGCACATCTTTGATCCAGAGAGCAAATACAGAGAGAATTTTTAATAACAAAAACTGAAAGGATTAAATATAAATAAATAAATGTAAAAAAAAAAAAAAAAAATCTATGAATAAAACAAATAAATCTTTGTAATTTAAATGTGTTTACTTAAGTGAAATGAATAATAAAGTCCTTCCATTTGTCATCATATCTCATTGACCAGAGAAACCCTGAAAGAAAAAGTGAAGGACTGACATAAAATAATTAATAAAAATATTATATAATTTTATTACTGTAAGTTGAGGACTACATTCATAATCATTCAGTTGTTAAATAAATCTGAACATATTGTATAAATCATAACTATAATTTATTGTTAAAATATGTCCAATAACATGCAGAGAAAACAAAAACACATTCATTGGTTGACTTCCAAACAAGTGAGTCTGGAGGTGAGACTACCAGTTTGATCAAACAATTAAAGACACGTTTGAATAAATTGTTTAGAAATCAATGGCTAAATTTGAAATTGTATACTAGCAAATGGAGTGGTGCAGGGATGACGTCAAAACCTGATGACATCAATTAGCTAATGGTTCCTCCTCGAGATTTTCCAATGGGTTTTTATAATGGAGTTTTCCAGTTTATGAGTGAAATAAGGTCTGTGGTAAACAACTTGACGTTACTTGAACATATTGCTCTACATTGTAAATTGCACACACCCATATCAAAAAGCTGTTGTGTTCATTTACAAAAATGATGTTTCTAATAAGTAACTACAGTAGATAAGAACATTTGGGGTGTGAGTGTGTGTGCTGTTTACATTGTAGAGCAAAACATTCAAGTATAGTCAAGTTATGTTTACCACAGACCTTATTAGATTACTCATACATTAAAAAAACAGCATTATAAAAAATAAAAAAAAACATTATAAAATCTTTAAAAAATAAAAATTTGATATGTATGTAGAGTTGGGTGTCGTCTGTGTAACAGTGGTACGGCACACCAAATCTATTAAAAATTGACCCCATGGGTACCATGTACTGTATAATGAAAATAATAGTGGTGCCAAGATGGATCCCTGGGGTACACCACAATTGAGATGGGCCGCCGAGGATGAGTGGACACCTAAACTAATGGAAAAACTTCTGTTTGACTGGAAAGACTGGAACCATTTTAGTACCGTACCTATGATGCCAAAAGAAAGTTCCAGGCGAGATAAAATAATCCCAAAAGCCATAGTGTTGCCAGCGTCTGTAGTCACTAAAATGTCATTTAAAACTTATAGAAGGCCAGATTCAATGCTATCTACCTCCTCATTGTTTTCTATATATTTTTTAGACTGAAATAGTAAGAGTAGTAGTGTGCTACCCCAACTTAGGTCAGTATTTTTATAACTTCAGTTTGCCACCACTAAAGCACATAAATCACATTCTTTACCTTTGAATTAGAGGAGACAAGCCTGACACGGCCAATTTACAATACTGTACGTTACCAGAGCAATATTCTCCTGAGAGGGTGTTTGGCCTATTTTTCAAAAAACAATAATGATAATGACTTTCTCCTGATTTTGAGATGTTAAATAATTATGATTTTGCCAAAGGTCAATAATAACACAACTGCTGACATTCTCATTTGGTATATTCTAAATTGTTAAACATTGATCTATGGTTTAATATTTGCCATCCAACAGGCACGCCAAAGGTTTTTGACAGAGAACCATAATGCGTTCTGACATGCAAGTGATTATTTAAATAAGGAATGACAGTAAACGCATATATGAGCACAGAAAATGGGGCTCAGCCAGTTGAGATGAATTGCTAGATTAGGATTCACAACGAGATCGAATAAGAGAGAACATGAATAATATCAATGCAGAATTAAGGAGATGCACCCATTAAAGTAGTTATGAGGTTACATAAGCAAGCTAATTTACAATATGGCTGCCAGAGAAATTGAATACAAAGGAAATAGTAAATTATGATGCCAAGAGACGCCCAAAGGTGAATGCATTTGCTCGGTGAAAGAAATGAAACAACTTCATCCTGCTGTTTAATGTGAGAACATATCTGCAATATATATATAGATGAGAACCCTGCTGAAAAATCCAGCATTGCTGGTCACCAGCATAAGGTATGTTTTGCACGCTGGTCTCAGCATGGAATACTGGTTTCTGGTGGACCAGCGTACTTTGTCTTTTGGGTGCTGATATGATGCCAGCAAGATCACAACAAAACTTGCATATGTATTACATATCATATTCCTTAGTGTGTGTTAATTGTCCATATTCATTTTAATAAATTACTTACTAAAGAAAAACAGATGTTGTTGGTTACATCTATAGTAAAAATCCTCTGTGTTAAACAAACACTGCTCAGTTTTCATACGGTCCCAATCCATAGAGAGTAAAAGTAACACTAAAGCATAAACCTGCGGTTATCAAGGAGAATCACTGAAGATAAGAGGAACACAAGAACAGAAGAAATGAGAAGAAACACAACACCTGACTTACAGCCACACAGCCTTAGATGAAATCAATTGCAAATAAAATGAATATCTCACCAGAGGATGACTGAACCACTCGAAAAACAGCATTAACATATTCACTTATTACAAACCAGTTTGGCTTTATTTATTTCATATACACGTACAAAGGTTGTTGAAGCCCTTTAGTTGCATCATTGCATGGGAACTTGGCCATTTAGTTTGGTTACATTAATTCTGTTCCAGCAATTGTTAAAAGTGCATGCTATCAATATTGATGACAATATTTCATGTTCCTGACTGCAATGACATACATTGTGCACTTTTTTTGGAATCAGTGACTGACAGCTGGATTTTGACACATGTGAGTTCCCAAATGAGTATGAGTCTTTAAAAACAGCAACTTTCAGTTTTTAACTTTCATTATCAAGTTGTTATTTACTGTCCCATTGAAAGAGCTCTTCTCACAACCCCTGTTTAAAAAAAAAAAAAACTGTTTATGATTATGCTTTTATTAGGCATTTTTCTTGGTTTTCATATCTCCCAATGTTTTTGATTTGGATTTGTGATCTTTTGAAACAGGAGACAATTCCTTTGATGCTTTGAAACGTGTTACCAGTATACCTGTGACGTTGATTAATAATGTAATCATATAACTAAAACAATTAAAAAAATTCAGTTTGACTTTCAGCAGAGGGAGCAAAAGAAATTGCAAAGTTATAATCATATAATTCAATAAATCATATGTTTTAACCTTATTTTGTTTTTCCTTTACATCACTAATGTTACATGTAGAAATATGCAAGCAAAAAACAATGCTTGTCCCCAAAACACTGCTTGCATACAGACTGCTGGCCTGCTCACACTCAACCCTGGAAGACCATGCTGGTGAACCAGCTTCACCAACTCCGTTTTGCTTGAGAACAGCATGAATATGCTCGCCCACCAGCTAGACCAGCACTATACCTGCAATATATCTGCACTAACCAGCATAAACCTGACTAGCATGGAATCCTTACATGGAATGTATTGAACATTCGAACGATGCTAATCCCACTGCATTATAAAACTAGATGTCTTTTTTCTGTGCTTAATACAGTCTTAATTTTTCATTAAACTCTTAAAGTGCTTTATTTCTCAAAAAAATTAAATGAAGTATATTAAGCATAATTCATTTCCCATAATGCATTGCTGATGGGATATGAGGTCAGATCAGGGAAACTCTGAATTAAGATCAAAGAGAAGACACACTTTTGCCATAGTACCCACAATCCCACCTGCTTCTCCTCCTCCTCTCCGCTCAGAAGCTGTTGCTTTGTCACTGAGCCATGGTATCCCAGCATTCCCTAATGAGATTAGATGGCCACTAATGAGCGCTATAGTGGGTAAAAGCAGCTGTGTTGTGAAGGTCAAACATTTTGCCACAGATTGTGCTGTTGGACTTCAAGAATCATTAACTAATAACCAACAAATGATTTATGAGTGAAGCGGAATTTTTGTTGGCCTTTAGGCAGGGTTTCCCTTTCTTCATCCTATTTTTAATGAGCATGAAAATATGGAAGTGATACTGAGATCTGGTGCAATAACATGCAGTGCGCTGTATTGATTAAGAAACTTGATATTCTTTTGGCATATGTTCACACGGCATGCATTAGATAGATCAGTTCAGGTCTGGATTCACCTTGAGTAAGTAAATGTTTAACAATATAAGGCAAATATGTTACCTATGAGAAAAAAAGAACTTCTGTTATCCTGTTGTTTTTTTTATGATGGAACATAATATTTGCTTTTCCAGACTGATCCTTCCAGTTCGGCAGCTCAAAAGAAGGTATGTAGTCACTGTGTATACACTATCGATGTGAGGTCATACCATTTTTACCACGGGATGGAAATGCAATGAACTGTTGACCTATATTGGATTCAAGACGAGAATTCATCTAAGATTTCCCCCTGTTCAAACACTCATGTTTAACCCCACTGACCTTTCATCAAGAGAAATTAATTTGCTTGACTGTCAGGGAAAAAGTTGCATTGCTGGTGAAATGTTCACCCGAGAATCAGCATTTTCTTATATTGACATTCATTTTTGATTCTGAAAGAGTGTAAATCCCCTGTTAGCCAGTAACCTCACAGTGCAATTTCAGTGAAATATAATCAACATGCAATTTGCTAAGTGGACAGAACTATCATTTTTGTTAAATGCGCATATTAGCAAGGCAAATATTGCTTGTCACAGTGTTTCAACTGAAAGCGTCCAATACATCTTCCTATCAGAGCTGAAAGATGCTTGTCGCAGCTAATGTTTTCTGTCCACAATTGTTGCTTGAGTGAGACCACAGAGATGTTGCATAAAAGCCAAGACTGTGCGACATCAACAGCCTTTTGTATTCAAACCATGAGTTTTTTGAGAAAAAACCATGAGAAAAAAAACAAGTTTTTTCGTATTCGTGATTCGGTGGCTCTCAATTGTCAAAACACCATTCAAAATGCTTGCTACGGATGCGGAAAACGCAGAAAACCGAACCTGATCCGAAATTTTTTATGACGGACGAAATTTTTTAGGCAGTGTGCAAGCGTGATTGACAAAACATGAGATCGTATTTATTTTTTAACGTGCGAAAATTTCGGATGCGAATTTCATCATAGCATCATTTCATGCCAGCATCATAAAAATACGATGTGTTACTGTTTTTGAAATGAACTGCTAAATACTGTTTTGTCAGCTACAGCTATATGCTGTTAAATTACAGTTTTATACTGTAGCTGACAAAACGGTATTTAGCTGTTAATTTCAAAAACAGTAACACACCATATTTTTATGATGCTGGCAACCACAGCTGCCAGTAGTTTACCGTTTTTTAACAGGATTATTTTTTACAGTGAAGAAATCATGAGGTAATTATAATTATTTTGCTCTACTGACATCCAAGAAATAAATATATAAATCCTTTTATTTAAAACATTTGTACACCTAAAATTATTCTTATAGTTGACAGGAAAATATGAATGTTCATAATAATAAATACATTATTATAAATATAATTTTTTATAAATATTAATATTTATTATTAGCATTACAAGTAAATCATATTATGTATTAACTTATTACTACAAAATAAATATTCCCTAGATAATACTTTTGGAAACCAAATAAAAAAATTGGCTTGTCTCAGACTGTAAAGCCGTGGCCAAAATCATCGTATAGTCTGCAGTCTAAAGAAAATGGAGATGGAGGTGACTAATTATTCAACCGTTATTTAATCCTGAGTCTGATGTTTGATTGCTACTTTGAGCACATGCATTTTTTAACAGACTCTCTCTTAACTTCGCTATTCAATCACTGTTCAACTCTTTCTCTCTCACACACTCACACACACACATTATCAAGTGTGTATCCATTTAGCTCCAGGTTCAAAGCATCTCATGAAACAAAATTAGTTTCAAACACGGGACGCTGGCCTTTAAAGATGTGTTTCACAGGGCTGCTAAGACTTACTACTAGCTTTTCCTCTGACTTGGAGAACTTTGACGTATGGGCTGTGCAAGGTTTTGTGAAGCTAATGAAAGTATGGACTCCTCTATTAACCTCAAAGAGGAAATGGGAGGTAGTTTGATGCATTCAGATTGGCAATAGCCAATATTTCACCACGACAGGCATTACCAATGAATAATTAAGTGTTTAATATAATGTTCGCGAAGAGAGGGAGATAAAGGAGGGTAGCGGGGAAAGGGGAATGATTAAACTATAATTGATTATCCTTAAAACCAATGCACTATTACAGAGTTCTCGATAGTGAAAGTGTTTGTGTGTTTGTGTTCAGAAAAAAATGGCTTTTTGATGGCACTGTCAGGGCAGTTGCAGTCATTAGCTTTGAAAACTCTTATATGATGGAATTCAGAGGCCTGGCTTGTTGAGATCATGAAACTTTAAGTAGGAAATTTATACCGGAGAGACCGCCCACCCTGGCAGTGACTCGTGAATGCCCGGGGACACGTGTTTTCACAGGGCGCAACACTGGACTGATGTGGCTGGTGATAAATAGTTAAGAATCTAGGGTTGTTTGCACTCTGACAGCTGCGAGAGTGCTGCTCAGTGGCATCACATACTTGAAAAGGCAGTTTGTAAATACGATAAATTCATATTAAATTACGAATGTGGGCTAAATCAGTTATAGGTGGTAGGACCACATTAATTATTTATATATTTTTCCTAATTCACAGTTTTAAAGATATTCAGTACCTATGTTTACAAAGCTTGTGTGCAATTTGAATTTAAAAAAAAATAAGGAAGAAGTTGATACATTTTCTGGAACATAATATCGGGAACAGATGTCATGTCTCCGGGTATTAAAAATGAATGCTAGATGTTAAACATTTCAAGAATGTTAGATTATAATTTTGATTATTTATGACTAACAGTCTGCTCTTCAACATATTATGTAATATATGCAGCTTAGTCAGGGATATTTCATTAATTAAGAAAATAAAATGTTGTCTCAGATTAAACATCAGCTTCGGCTTCTGTGACTTTGCATGGTAATTTAAAACATATGTGGTCTATTACAGCTAAACCAGTCTAAAAATATCGACAGGTTCCCTGCTAGGAATCAGTCCACTGTCTCAGAGAATATACGTCGTCACACAGACAGAGGTCAGCAATTTCCATACCTCAAATTAATGACCTATGGCTTCCTGTCCTGCATATATGTCCTTCTTGTTAACCAGCTGACAGATTTTCATGCATATTCATAGATGCATATGGTCTGCCAGAACGAAAGCCGTCTCATCTCCTCAGATTCCGCCGAGTAGCAATGTATGAAGACACTTCATTAATGGATGTACTAAACGAAGCGTTGTCTTCATTTTCTTGCTTTTGTGTTTGCATAAATTGCAACGGCTGATTTGACTCTACGCTGCAAATATAAATTTCTTAATCACTATTTTTGTCATTTTACAGTGAAAAATGATCCCAAATGCAACAAATAAGCTTGAGATGGCAATTTTGATATCATATGACTTGCTTTTAGAAAATATATCTTGCATTTAAAATGCTGGTAACACTTTACTTTTACTTATAAGTAGCCTAACCTTGCAACTTTTCAACTACCAGTCATTAGAGTATTAATAGACTGTCTGTTTAATATCTGCTAACACTTTATTTTGATGCTCCCCAAACAGACATTCAACTGATAAGTAACTTTGCAACTACACTACTAACCCGAACCCTAACATAACAGTCAACTAATACTCTAATGAGAGTTAGTTGAAATGCATTTGCAAAATAACTTACAGTTAGTAGAATGCCTAAAGTTGACCATTGAAATAAAGTGTAATCTTGTTTTTCCTTGGTTAAACCTCACAAAATTTTAATAGATTTTCACTAGAACAACAAGTCTGAATATGTTACACAATGTTAATTTTAATGTAAACTGATCTTTTTTTATGGATTTCTTTGCTGGGGGAAAAAAACAAAACCCTTAAACACTGAGAGAGAGAGAAAAACCCTGACAGGTAACAGCTGCTGGGCTGAATGGAAAGCACATGCGAGAATGCCATTCTGCTAAGACATGGTACTTTGTTTCCTCAGGGCTAATCAGACATAGTACATAATCATTCAATAAAGACAGGGCAGGATGCGGCAAACTAATTGCACTGTTGTATTTTGGAATCCAGGGCTGAATGGCATAGAAAGATATGTTTATCCACAAGCCTTAACCCTGTGATGACTTGTTAAATGATAATGAACAGGCTCCGCATGGTTTGCTTGATATGCTTTGTAGTCTTTGACAAAACTGTTTTGTTCAAAATGTTACTTTTTTATTCACCTTAACCACATTTAATGGGTTAGTTCACCCAAAAATGAAAATTGTCCCATAATTTACTCACCCTCAACTAACCCTTTAAGTGTTGATTAAAAAAGAATGCGTGAAGCTAGAATGCAGAGGCCCTGTTCTTTCTTTTTATATATTGTATGTTCAGATATTCATATAACAAAATATTCTGGGGGCCATGTAAGTTTTGTGAAAGTAATCAAAGAAGCTGGCGCTGGCTGACAACTTTTAAAAAAACACTGGTGGGCAAAGAGTTCATGTAGCTACTGTAGGCTACTGTACATCAGATTGTTTATGCAGTCAACACTAATAATTTAGGATGTGATGTCTTTTAACTCAAATAAATGAATGTGAGATTGTATGGTTCACATGCACATTTCAACAACAAAAAACTGGACATCAATTACTATTAGCGAGCATTAGTAAGGTTCAGTCACATTAACAAAGAAGGTCCATTGTCGATTATCAGTAGTGTAGCAATGCATGAATCACCGCTTTCACTTCCAAACTAAGCAGCTTTATATAGGTAAATGCAGGGAATTTGCAAGTTTAAAGTTTAACAATCGTAAAACCTCATGGGAATGATTGTGCAGATCTCTCTCTCACACACACACACACACACACACACACACTAATCCGACCACTAAACCTACCCATATCTCTCTCTCTCACACACACACACTAACCCGACCCCTAAACCTACCCATCACACACATACACACAAGTCAAGCGTTTTTTTGTCTATAAAACGCCGATAGCAGGCCGGGTGAAACCCGTAGTTGTTGGGACATCAGAGACCGGTTTGTCCAGGAGGGCAACATGTTTATTAGCAATAGCTAACGTTAGCTCCGTAGTGTCCGACGTTTTGAGCCATTCCTACGCACATTGCTTGATTTTTTCCCATCGGACTTCAGTAAAGGGCTGCGGACCTTTCCCACCATCTTTTCCGACATGAAGAATATACTTTACGGGTGTTAATCGAGCTTGATCGCCGCTATCAGATGAAGATGCGCTGCTTACGTCCTCCTCCATGTTTACATGTGCGTAGTGATATTGGCTTGATTTCGGCTCTGACCTACTTACATTTTCGATGCTGATTGGTTGAAAATCTAGCTCAACAGTTTTATATGTCTCAATACGCAGTCAATATAGTGCGCCAATAAATTACACTTTTCTCATTAACTGCAGGATAATGCGTGGAGAACTTTTTGCTTGGATACCTTTTATTAACGTTGAACATATTGAGCAAAAGAAAAAGTAGTGCCCCGTTTGTCGGAACGAAACTGAACGATACAGCTCACGTACAGCGGCCTATCTTATATTGTTTTCCATCATAATGTCCCTTTAGAGGTAGTTGTGTGATGAACAATCAAAGATTAAATTAAGCCTTCAATAAACATGCTTTCATTCATACACGTAATTTTTTGTTTGTGTACAAAATGTCATCTTTTTTGCAAGTAGCCTACAATATGTAAAAGGTACCAAAAAAAAAACGTTTCATGTTATTTACATTTGGTAACATATTGCAGGATGTATGTGTCCTTCCAGTGACTAGTCTTACACAGGACGTCAGTGGCATGGATATTTATGTCTCTATGACTGATTCTTTCCACCAACAGAGTTACCTGAGACAGGTTCAAAACCTGTTTGACCAAGGTCGCGAACTGTGTCATTCCGGTGCTCAAGGTCCACGAAAGCGTCCTAGAGCACATATGTGCTTGTCTGTGGCATCGCTGCCTTCATCTTGTTGCGGTCACATTCAGCATGCACTGTGCCGTGAGCTCCTCTGCCAAACAGGTGTTCCACCCCGGCTAGGCCATCAATCTGCCCACGGCCCATCTCTGTAGGATTCAGGGTTAATTATCATCAAATAAGCCATTAGAAAGAGTGATGAAAGGGAAGGGTAAGGATCCTGGGTTTGATAGGAAACTGGTGTATAGATAAGTGGAGATAGATATTACTCCATGTTGTCGTGTTAACTGGATCAAGAGCTAATGCGGTTCTCTGAAAGAAAATGATAGGATCTTCTAGCCCTTTCTTAAATGGATCCCATCCATTAAAGGTAATTGCAGTTCAAATGTAAGCACATAACACATTTCCCAGCTCCTTCTTCCAGATCTTGACACGGGGTCTTATCGTTCTCATTCCAAATAATTTCACAATCTGTAACTGGTAAATGCCATTATGATTCTTTAATGTGCGTAATGTATTAATTGGCATTAGCCTTACATTAAGATCGCGTAGTAAATTATTCTGTGGCATTAGATGACACCTGACCTATTGTAAATTTTACACTGTGCTTAGGACTTCATTTATCTATGCAGTATCCCTGTGAATATTTTAAGCACCCAATTAAATACCAACTGACCTGAAGGTCTAAAGCAGCCAGAGAAAATTGAGCTGTCTGGCGGGTTTGGGTGCTATCGTGGTTGTGTTTAATCACGGTGGTCTTTGGAAGTTGGAAGAAGCTTGTTAGGTGTCCTGGCCTTTCAATACCATCAAAACAATTCTCTCACTTTCATTGGGTTCACTTAAAAATACAGAGCACTAAAAAATAAAAAATCATTTACTCACCCTCATGTCGTTCCAAACCTGTATGACTTTCTTTCTTTCTGTAGAACACATACAATGAAAGTCAGTGGGGATCAGTTTTGAATTTCATTGTATGGTCAAAAACAGTTTAAAAATTTAGTGTTGTGAAGAAATAGTCAAACAAGTTTCGAATGACATGAGCAGTGTTAGGGGTAACACATTAAAAGTAATGTGTTATGTAATCAGATTAAAATGTACAATTAAAATATCTGAGTTAAATTTTCTAATAAGTAACGAGAATGACTTATCCCCTTCATGGATTGACTGACACCTCTTTTGAGAGAAATCGGGGGTAAGCGCAGAGGTGTTGATGGTTGTTGTAGTTCTGAATCTAGACTAAACGTGAGCAGGCATTTACCCATCTCACTTGCTCAAAAACAGATTCAGTATTCCTCAAAATAACAATAAAAAACAGTGAAATGCAAACTCGGAATATTACGCAAACCAGTAATAACTAAATTTTAAATAACACAAAAATACTTTATACTTTTAGGGCCCTATCCTACACCCGGAGCAATGCAGCGCCAAGTTTCATCTAGTTTTTTGCTAGTTTCAGCCTGACGCAGTTATCATTTTCACGTCCTGCACCACGTTGTTTAAATAGCAAATGCATTTGCACCCATCTGTTCGCCCTGAAAACGAAGGTGTGTTCGGGCGCATTGTTGGCGCGTTGCTATTTTGAGACAACTGAAATAGACTGCGCCATTGACCAACTGAAACCTGGTCTAAAGTCAATGGATAAAAACACCTAATCTTATTTCAGTTAAATTCTTCATTTTATACAATTTTAGCACTTTATTTAAGTCATTTTTTTAAAATACATTAATATAATTTTTTTTACCATTTCATTTTAAGTCATTTTGCGGTCTCTATTTGACCCCGGCCCCCTAGTTGAGAACCACTCTAAAGCTTCACCTCCTCAGTTAATTGGAGTGTTTTATGATAAATTCTACATTAAGATTTATATAGTTTCGGGCTGATGATGTGATTTAACATATAGATTTGCACAATTACCCCCTCTCTCCTGTGTTTTCTGACATCCACGGCTTCACTTCACTGTTAAAAGCATGCCATTTTACAAGACAGATTCCTTTGTGCCATTCTCATTAAAGAAATGATATGGCTACTTCCTAAAGAAATGTGCTATTTGTGTAAATCTCAGCTCATAAATACATTCGCATGTAGTCATAATGAAGAACGGCTATAACCTCCTGTTTAGCTTTAAAAATATATCAAAGGGTAACAAGTTGCTGTGAATTATAGGTCACCCTGAATTGTATGAGACACAATAAAAATAAATCAAGGCATTTATGTTTAATCACCACTTGCCGTAATGCAATACCTGCCTCATAGATGCTAATTTTAGCTGTCAAGAAAATGTGCTAGCTATTCACCAAATGTGAATGTTGTGAAAACCGCATTTGAAATCTCCCAATCGCAACGTTTCAAATCCATGCCAAACGTTATCATTCAGCGGCCAGCTCTTGTGGCGAACTCGATTACCTTAAACCTCTAAAGAACACAAGGAGTGATTTAGAGCGAAACATTTTCACAAATTGTGCAGGACTTCACATGCGCTCGGCCAATGGACTGCCGTTCACCCTCCTTTAAAATCAGGCCCACTTCCAAGTTTCCAGTTATGAAAAATGCCTGGGTAGGGGACTATCATTACAGCAATCATTCCTGTCTGTTGTATCCATTTTGCTTTAAATGTACCTCTAAAGCTCATACAGGCATTTCCAAAAGCCACTATCATTTCAGTCAGACTGTGATCTCCACTGGCAATCTACATTTCGTTGAACATGCGTGTGGATGGAATAGAAACCAGACACCTGTCTCTCCACAGTGGGACATTAAAGAAAAAAAGAAAAAGAAAAAAAAGCCGCACTTAATTCTCCGACAAGCCGAGCATATCAAAGCAGTGTGCGCTCAGACCTCAGATTGCAATAGGGATATCATTTTAAAAAAGGGGGACAAACCATACCTTGCAGGCTTCAGGGCCTGATAATCATCATGTCACCCATCGCTGTGGTCTGCAACAGTAATCTTACTTTCAGTTGATTGGCTGATGCCATGACAGCTATTGGACGACTGGCATATGGACAAACACAATATGGCTCTGTGAAACGGAAAGCTGTCGGTGAGCTGTTCGGCAGGGTAATGTTTTTTTAAATAGATCTGAACCTGAAGTTTCAGGCTAATTTTCAACTAGAAGCCTTAAAAGTCATGCAAGCTTAAACTCAATCTTCTGAAGTGGTATAAATTATATCTCGAGAAGGAAAAAGGGAAGGTCTTAGTGGTCAACTACTTTCTTTTGAAGTATAGTACAAGCTCTATGTGTTCAATTGGAGACATTTGGAGTTTCTTACCATTAGTCATTTAAAACTCATCTGGATCTTGAGAAATGGGTAGTTGATGTGAAATGCTTTAGGAAAAAGTTGACATGTCATGCAGTGTGGCATGCTGTGCTACATCTGAAATGAATTCTTATGTAATTATTATGCATGACCTTATTTTAATTGAGACTACATGGAATATTAATGTATGCAATTAATGTAGTTTTAAAAATGCATTTGTCAAAGCACAACCATGATGGATAGTTCAGTGCCATCATTGCCTTCAATTTTGTTCTGTTCCTCACATCAAGTTGCCATTGTTTCTATACTCTGTATAAATAGACATATAATACTATATTCATAAGGACGTTTATGGTGCTTTTTATATAACTTAAATAACTGTTTTCTATTTTAATATATTTTCAAATGTAATATGTATCTGTCATGGCGAAGTTGAATTTTCAGCATCATTACTCCAGTCTTTAGTGTCACATGACCCTTCAGAAGTCATGGCGCTAATGTAACATTACTTATTATTATCAATTAATTATCAATGTCGAAAACATTTGTGCTGCAATTTAATGCATCCTTGCAAAATATATATATATACAGTATATATATACATATATATATTTTTTTTTTTTTAATTATTATTCATTGACACAAACATTCATGGATGTTAATATCCAAACAAAAAAAGCTACTAGTGAGATTATGTGATTAACTCATAAGGGACTCTTAAACTTTAAAACAACATTCAAGCTCACAAACCCACATCATCAGTCGTTGCTTGAATCAGCTTTATCCAACTGGTTGTTTGTCCTTGCCTCTCGATTAGAGAGCATCTGTGAGCTCGCGTCACCATGCTCAAGCCTGGAAATTCATAAGGAGCGTTCAAAGGATAGCCAAAACATGAAGTCTACAGCCCGACAGCCAGCAAAGTTCACAGACGTGATGTGAGTTTTGTGTGGCCATGTTCTCCCAAGGAACCACTAAACTAGAGGGAAATATGAGGTATAAGCTCCTTGGATACTCCCGGAGAGAATATAGCTTGTGTGAGATTTTAAGACGACTTCATTTTCAAAGTCTTGCTAGTATATGGGAACATAATTAACATTTCCCCATCAATTACAGTGGAGTGGAAGCACAGGGATCCAGGCAGATATGCTTAAATCTGCCTTGAATTACTCTCCGCTAACTTCTTATTTCAGCTGAATTTTGATGAGCCTGTCTGGTCATTTATTCAACAAGGCTACAGAGCACTTGTTTTGAGTGCGACCTGGCAATAGCCACATGAAGGGAACCTTTGATCAGGGTCCTTGTTGCTTATAACAGTCGATACTTGCGGTATATGTAATATGTCTTTTTAATTTCACTAATCTGAATGAGTCATAATTAGTTTGTGACAGAAGGACAAGATGATCAAGAAAACTACTTTTTTTTTCTGGTATATTTTCTTTCTGATGTGTGGATGCCTTCTAGATTTGAAGTGAAATGTGCAGCCAACCCCCTCTAGTGGCCGCTTGTGCATTATATCGTCACCTTCCTAAAATAATTACCCAAGTCATTTTGATGATCATTTTATTTTAGGAAGGTGACGATATGTAGCAATTCCCAAATTTAAGCAGTTGCAAATCATTCACTCCTCGGATACATCGAGGAATTGAGCAAGAATGCCCTCTAGGGAATGTTCTGCCCTTGTCTCACTAAATCTTTGTCTGTTTCTTCTCATCAATGTCCAGAATACATGCTGTGCCATGTGCCGGGGATAATAAGATAGTGTGATTGGCTGAAGGGTCCGGCGTGCTGCAGGAAGTGACTGAAACTACATCTAAAACATCAATTCATACTTAAAGCTGTGATGAATCCCATCTATAGTTTCAAATTCAATTTCATTCTGTTTCTCATCCATTTTAAAGATGGATACTGATGCTGGCAACATGTGTGGGCTGACCCAGCTCCAATTTGATCATTTTATCTTATTGTGAGGAAAACAGTTGGGTGATGGATACCATCTCATTACGATGGGAAAGTGAGAGTTTAATTTCCTGTACATGTTCCATCTTTATTAATGTCAGGAACAGCGGGTTGTCAATTGCATTAGTGCTCTGTTCTTGTGCTAGGCATTGTGCATGACACAAACAATGTCTTCGCACTGAGCTCTGACACACACACACACACACTAAGCAGCCGTGACATATTTCACCATCAGTTGTGGAAACAATTGATTCACTTTTACTATAGTCCCCTTTCTTACTATAATTAAGATCTTCTCAGTGAAACATCTCCAACTGACCTGAACTGAACCCAAAAAAAAAAAAAAAAAAAAAAAACATTTATTACAAAGTATTAATGAAAGGAAAGACAGAAATGTCATCGTCTTCATCATTATGAGGGTTACTTAAAATATATTCCAGTAAAAAATGATTCATACTAAGTATCATTAATACAATATTTAAAATGTTAATAGTAACAATAACAAAAATAAAATAAAATAATGATCTACTGTAATCCAGAGGTGCCCAAACGTTTTACTATACAAAGGGCCAAAAATCAAACTTGACTGAGGGCTGTGGACTGAAAGTAAATGCTGTATTAGGGACCATTTACACGACATCGTTTTCAACTAAAAAATGGGAAACTTTTAATGCGTTTTGCCGTTCATTTACACAACAATGGTGTTTTGGGGGACTGAAAATGGGTTTCAAAGTGCAAGCTTTTGAAAACGATAGCGTTATCGTCTCTGTTTAAACAACAAAAATGCGAATATGTGAATATGGTGACATGCGCATACATGTTCAGTCTATAGGCACGCAGTGTTTCTTTACAAAGTGACATTGCTACTGACCTAGCAGCAGAATAGTCGTTTACGTTGATCTGATCAAAAAAAACTTAAACGTACCCTTACATCCAACTATATTATATTAAAATGTCATGGTGAAAACACAACATTTATTCCCTAACTGGCAAAAATCTTAACTGACATTCACTCTATATTTAAATGACCAAACAATGCTACGAGCAAGTAAAATTAAAATTCTTAAAATATCTTTGAAAATCGCACTCAATGAAAGCATTTTTGTATTGGCCATCACAATGATTCAGTTTGCTAACCGTTTCAAAAGCATGAGCGTATTTGACCTGTTACTCCCCAGCCTGACTAAAACGTGCAATGCTCAGAGTGTTTTTCTTGTTTTGTGAGACCTAAAGTGTGGCAGTAAGGGACAGGACTGAGCACATAAGAGAGTGAGAGCGTGAATGAGAAAATAAGAGAGAGAGAACGAGAGAGCAGAGTAGTAGTAGTTGTTCTCCTTCACTGGCTGCCTGCAGCAGCTTGTATCAGGTACTCAGGGGGCCTGCAGAACTATACCCAGTGTGCCTGATTATTACCATGCTAAATTTATATTGATTGCTGTAGCTTAAGAGCTAAATTCGAGCTATTCCCTAGACGCAGTCACAATATAAGGTCTGAAGTGATCTGGTAATCCAACTACAAGACGTGCGATGTGTTTGTCATGTTATAAACTGAGCTACGGTCCCGAACCTCAACCTCAAAGAATCGTGCCGGTTGAGAGTCGGGACAATGGGCCGAGGGAGGTAAGTTTTCCTCAGCACTTGAAGTGAGGTTATAACTGTCCTCCTGCAGACACTTTTCATCACTTCTATGCATATGTGTTTGCCCTTGACATTATCAGCAGATTTATGATGCCCTGAGGTAGCTAAATAGTGCTGAGATAGTGAAGACAGCGGCCTGCAGTTGTCCGTCGGCTATATTTGCACTCGTAGAGGAAGGAAAAAGCTCTGTAACAGAGCATGCCCTCGGGGAAAGCCCCTAATTAAACAGTGATTAAATTAAGGGCCAATGCGAGTGAAATGCACATTGATTGACAGGCAGCTCCTCTCGCATTCACTTTCTCCTGGGTTTAGATGGAGTGTGCCGAGTCGCCAGTAACTTCTCTGGCTTTTGTCTCTGAAGACGTCCAATTAATCCATTTTAGCATATAAATGTGCATGATTGTGATTCTTTGAAACTGTTTTCAACCTGTTTGGGACTGAAACTTATTAACATATCTGAAAGAAACATTTCCAGGTCATCTTTATGCATGCTTGAGGCGAGTCACACAATCAATGTGTGGAAACCACCTCTAAAATCTCATTTAGCAAAAACACTGTGGCCTTGAAATGGGATTAGGAGTCAAATAGGTGCCCGGTTTTCGTAGTAAATTCTCCCTTTATTTGTACACCGATTTAGATATTTCGTAAAAAGTGTGGATTCAGAATCAAAAGCTATCAAAAGTAAGAAATGTTTGACCTTAAACGTTTTAAGTTGAGTAATGGTGAGAAGGTCCTGGTGTAAAACAAATTCAAATAGCCGTTTATTGAGATGGATAGCAGCTTTGCCTGTTTCTTGCGATATAACTCCATGCCAGGTTTCGAGCTCAATGAGTGCTGATATGGATTCTGAGACCAAATGGCACATCTGCACAGCTCATAAAGGAATCATAGCTAGGACTTATACAGAGATACATTTACACTGTCTTAAATTGAAATATAGGTCCCAGTACACTTGTACACTCATAGTCTTGGGCTCTCAAAGATTGAGGAACAAATATGATCTGAGAATCCTTCTGGGTTCTGGGGGGAAAGTGTACACCAAGGTGCTTATGATTTAACAATAAAACACTCAATGTTTGAAGAACTTAAAAGAAAATTGCCTTTTTTTAACTTGATTTACAATTATTAAAGTTCACATTTTAAGTAGTGCTGTCAAATTGATTAATCGTGATTAATCACATAAGTTTGTAAATGTGTGTGTGTGTGTGTGTAAATATACATATATAATCTTGATTAATCTATTTGACAGCACTAGTTTTAAGTGAACTTAAATGGCAATATGCCATGACTTTGTCAATATTTTATATATTTTATATATTATTTTATATATTTTATATTATTTTATGTATAACTACTTACATTACCGTTCAAAAGTTTGTCTTTTATAATGTTACAAAAAATTTAGATTTCAAATAAATGCTTTTGAACTGTAGCTTGGAAATCCAGACCTAAATCTAAAAGATTAATGGTCTGGCGTTGACTAATGAAAATCGGCCAGCTCGAGGGGCGGCACCAAGCATGCATTTGAAAATCTCACTGCACGCAATTGGATAACACTACGACCAATCACAACAATAAACCCCATACGCTTAGCTACCAGCGGAGCTAACTGGTAGATTATACTCTTATACCGTATCCGGTCGGCAAAACAGCAAAAACGTCCTTCTTGCAAAGAAACGATTCGAGCGGCGTCTTCTGTTCCTGTTTTAGATAAAAAGCCAAGTCTAACTCGTTCATTGTAGCGGCCAAAGCCGTTTCAAACAACTGGTATTCGTCCATAGCCATCTTGCAATGTTTACTAATGACTTCGACGTCACAGCGCTGTCGTCATCTGTTTAGCTCGCTTCTGGCCCGCCTATATCAGATAACCCGATGTGATTGGTGCAGCTCAGATCGAGGGGCGTATTTAATGAGCATCATTATTCGACACCAGAGTAACTCGCTGAGCAAATTCAACTTGTGCTCTCGCGAGAACTCTGGATTACCAGGGTATTTGAACCGTATATTCATATAAAAAAAAAATCAGAAAAAAATGTTTTACGGTTTTTACAAAAATATTAAGCAAGCACATCTGTTTAAAACATTGATAATAATAAGAAATGTTTATTGGGCAACAAATCAGCACATTAGAATGATTTCTGAAGGATCATGTGACGCTGAAGACTGGAGTAATGATGCTGTCAGCTTTGTTCACAGGAATAAATTACATTTTAAAATATATTCAAATAGATAAGTTATTTTAAATTGTAATAATATCTTTTTATAATCTTTCTACAGACCTCAAATTTGTAAATAAAGTGTATTAGCTTCATGCAAACTCTTGCCTTTATTTATTGCTTTAATTATTATGTTTTGCTTTATCTCATTTATATTACTAATAGCAATGTGTCATGGTCAAAAGTAATGCCTATCATAAAATTACAAGAATCAAATCTGATATATCATTACAATCATAGAAAACCTGCATCAAGATGCTTTACTTCTGCTTTTGAAAGCTGAAATACAGAATAGTAAAAAGTAAACAAAACACAATCTTGTATTCCTCATTTTTGTTGCGTTATTAACTTGATATAAGAGTCATTTTATATTGCAGACTTACTCTTATTTGCTATGCTGGTGTTAGAGGATAAATGTGCATATCCCAGAAGATTGCTCAGGAAATGAATCTAATATTCCTCAAACTCAGGAAGCGCTCTGAAAGCGGAATTGCTGATGTAGTGCGCACTGCAGCGGGGAGCATGAGACAATGCTTTGCATGTGCTGGCCTAATGGTGAGAGTGATGCCAGGCCTACTGACCTCATCAACCATGACATTTACTACAGCGCCTACTGCTGCGTTCCTCCTTCCTCCCACAGCGCAATGCAAACAAACACCACTAACCTGATGTCCATGTACGCATCATGTACAGCACCCAGCCGGTAATGCCTCAGACTCTGAGAGCAGGCAGCGAAAAAAAAAGAAAAACAGTACAGACTGCAATCTAGCCGCGAAACCGAAAACTAATCTCTAAGGAAGGCTGTCAAGTCTGCGCGCATAACGCTCTAGTGGAATTGAGGCTTAAATGCTTCATAAAGCTTTCATAAATATGCAATCGGTGGGCTAATAGCTGTTGCTAAAACCTGCCTCAGCCCTCATTATCCAGTGGGAGCCCATTGGGAGCCTCTGTGGTGCAAGGTACAGGGGAATATGTTTTGCATTTGCCCCTGCTGAATTCAGCTCCCCCTTAACAAATTCCTTTTGATCTGGTACCCAAGTCATAGCAAGAGAAGATATAATTTCAAGAAACTGTGCCAGTTACGGTGAAACACTGCAAGACTTGCACTTTTAATATATAAAAATAAGTTTGGTATACAGTTACCCACAAGGCAGTCATAATATAACCTTATTTTATTACGCGTCTGCCTGGAATGCTTCATTTTGATTGGTCGGTTGCAACTTTCTGCTGTCAAATATTTTTGCATAATGATTGTTAAACTGTATAATTGACACAGCAACTGGAAAAAATATGCTTTTGGGGTTCAGATGGTGTAGTTACTACTTCTACCAACTAACTAGACCATGCTGCTAACTTAGGAAAACCTTGAGCCATTGTGATATTTTGAAATATATGGGGGGTTAGGACTGGTAAAGCATTAAAAATATAATACTTATCAGGGCTAAATGTTATAAAATGATGCTCCTAAAATTTCCTTCTAAACCACTAAAAAGTACAATTTCTTAAAGACTACACAAATTCATGAATGGTTACAGAGAAAAACTGTGAATTGTACACAACTGAGGATCACACAGAAACAGATTTTCAAGTTATTTCTAAGACAGCAAACTCATGCAGAAACACATGCCTCAATGCTAGGAGATACGCGATAAATGAAAACAATGTGTCCTAAAATCTTTGATTGTCTGACTGCATAGAATAATAGTTTGAAGCTTAAAAAATTGGAGTCTGCGCCCATCATACACAAGCCATTTTTTTGTGTGTGAAGTACCAAAATCTGCAGACTGGCTCTGACTTTTGGTGATTAGCATTAGATTCGCCCAGACTGTAAATCGGGGCATAAATGTGTCCAAACGTCATGTAGTGCATTCCATTCATAGTAAATATGATGTTTACAATATTTACAAATGGCAGTACGTAAGAAACAAGATTATGAACCACAAATTTAAATGCTAAATTAAAAGTTGCAACAGACTTTCATTACCTGTTTGTCTGTCTCCAAGCACTCACCAATTAAAATATTGGCCACGTGTTTCAAAGCAATCATTTAAAGAAGGTGGACCAACCAGTGATTGAAAGCCAACTGTCCAATGAATAATTAGATGCCATTTTGCAATGCAAATTCCATGTATTATGTTTTTACAGCATGACATCCGGGCTGGACCCAAAATGACATGTTTAGAGATTGTAATCACTTTTGCATTTTTGATGAAAATTAGGGGAAGCTGGGCTTCTAGTACAGTAAAGCAATTGCCAATTTTATTAATAGAGACATTTCAGCATGCCATAGAATTTGTATAATTTATTTGATTTATATAGCCTACTTACTTCTGAATAATTAATTTGATGTAATTTGCAGTTACAGGAAAAATTGTGTTCTTTGAAAACTTGCAACAATATTTATATTAATGGTTATGTCAATATACAGTATGCAGGCTATATAGTCCTATTCTAATCATTTCATTCTGAATAAAATACTGATGTTAAATCAAGAAAGACAAAAGTAATAAACCTGACCCTCAATAAGAACTTAATTTTTACTGAAAACTGTTGCATCAAATAGAGTGATACTATTATTGGACATTATAATTTGTTGGGAATGTGAATAAAACAGGGGTGGAAGACTTGTACCTTGGCGCTCGTCTCATCTGACAGTAGATCAGTGTGCCCTTGGTTTCCAGTGAGTAATGCTCATCAAAATGGTTGTATTCCTCCATAAACCTTAAGTCTCATACACAATGAGAAATGTCGAGGTATAGGTTGAGAGACCATTTCTCTTGACATTCACAATGGCAGGCTCATCAGTCATGCTGTCAGAGGCTAGTTTGGAATTTATGAGGAATAACGATGGGTTGAAAATAGACGAAAGCCTTGCTCGTACTTCTGTATGGAGTGTTGTATGCTTTGCTTGACCCGGTCTGAAACTCTATTTCTTTCCTCCACTGACCCCCTTGGGCTGATTTTTCATTCAGAGTGATTCCAGAGTTTGGTGTCATATTAAAGTTATGGGTTTGTGAGTGCCAGTAGGGTCTGGCTGTTGTCGTCCGGAAAAGGTTGAGACATTTCACAGGGTGATTTGGAAAACATTTTTACTTAAAGCTGCACACAGACATAAAGGCCTGGTTTCACAAACAAGGCTTAGATTAAGCCAGGATTACGCCTTTGATCAATTAGTCGATTTTATAAAGTGCACTAGAAAACATCATCACTGGTGTGCATCTTGAGACAAAACAATATCCGTGACATAATTTAAGTTGCTTTTAGTTAAAACAGCTGTCATTGACAAACATGTACATTGAATTTAGAGATAATTGTCAATATCTTTTCTGAGAGTGTCTAGGGTAATTTCAAGCCTCTTTGCCAGTGGTTCTAAATCAGGAGCCCTAAAGGTGACTTAATGAATTAAAATGAGCTAAAAATCAAGATATTAATTTTAAGATATCATTTTAATTCATCTCCTCAACAAACTGAGTTTCCACTGTCTTTAAAACTTGGATGTGTGAGGTAACCTAAATTTAAAAGCTTGATTTCTAGACATGAAAAGTTCACGTATAAGTCATACATTTTATGATTTTTTTTTTCAAGCTCTAAAATTGTGAGTCAAATTTACAAATCCTTATCCTTAATCCTAATCCAGTAAATTATGAACATCTGAAAAAGTCAATGGTCATTTGAATATTGTTGTGGACAATGGGATCTTGAGACATTTGATTAACGTGGAAATTGAAGCGTGTTGCATTGTGGGAGAGAACTACATCAATTGCGTTTTGTTCTATTGCAAGTTTACAAGTGATGAGAATCGCAAACAACTGATTCAAGAAAGAGTCAAGGTTCATTTAAAAGCTATTTTTTCTTTAAAAGCCATGAAAGATTCTCACTTTGTAAGGATTTTTATGCCACTTTCAATCAAACTCAACTCAACTTGACTAACTCAACTTCCCGAACATCTATGTATTACATAAAGAAATTGGTTGTTTTCGGTCCGGTCCCCTGTGTTGGGTTGTTGTGGGAAGGAAAAAGGAGACCAAAATTCAAAATGTGTCTTTTAAGACTTAGCTGAAGGGCAAAAATTGTACTCCCCATCCAATCACCTAGTTTACTAGACTTTATTGCAGAGAGCTAGAGATTTACTTTCACTGTTTTTTCTAACAACGAAATAGTGAACATTAGAGTCAAACTAAGATTGATGGACCAATGCCACAGACATGATGGAGGACTTGTCATATGTTCCAATAAGAACTCGCTGTGCAAATGCCCCTCCAGAAGCTCTGCCATTTGCTTCTGCGGTAGTTGTTTTTCTCCTGTTGTTTTCTCCAGAGTTCAGGGACACTACATTGTCTGGCCGCAAACAAACCTTAATGTAGACAGAGCCAAGTCGGCAAATCTCGGTGAGTACACACAGCCAGACCCCCCTCGCCTTTTCAGCTGGAAGTACACAGGAGAGCGAGGCATTTTTCAATGCATTTAGATGAGACCTTTAACAAAGGTCTCTAATGCAGATATCAATGATCCCTGAGAGAGGCTATTGGAGTGAAATTGGCTGACGGGGATGTCACTGCTTGCATGAAAAATGATGGATCCAATTTGTCCGCTTCTCTGCTCCATTCCCGCAGCCTCGGTGCAAGGCTACATGAAGAGTCTTTAGAGGAGGAAGAGAACCAATAACAGGGCCTGTAGAGTTGCCTAACAAGTTAACTACTTGAATTGCCACTTTACCTCCAATTTTATCAGGCTGTCAGTGGGACCGTAGCAAAATATGATGAGTCAATGATCAGATCCATGGAAATAATAACAGCCTTTGGTTTCAGCCAGGCGACAGAGGGAGTGTTTCCATCAGGGCAAACATTTCTGATAATTCTGCTAGAAAGAAACTCTCAGTGCCCTAAAACACTATCCCTTGAACTCCTAGAACACGTCCGGAAGGGGTTCACCACTGACATGGTTATTTTAATGGAGCGACTCCAGGAAGCCCAGTGATAGAGTGCTCAGCATTGCGCCCTTCAGGGGAAAGGTAAATTTGTGAAGTTAATCACTTAATGAGGCTAATTAAACATGGAGAGCTCAGGTGTAATGAGTGCCACCTCTGTGCCTGCAGCAAATGAGTGTGATTTCTCTCTCTGGGCAAGAGGACGACAGCAGGGTCTTCTCTGTTATTTACCCCACAACCAAGAATGACCCACTTAGGTCATTCAAATAAAGATCCCAAACACCAACTGTGTTTTGGGCAAGTATGGGCCTTCAGGCCACAAAATCAGCCATAAAACAGCAACATGTGGTTATCATCACTCAAACCCTCTCACATTTTGAAAGAACTTGGCTGAAGCTAGA
This sequence comes from Abramis brama, assembly GCF_963993115.1. Taxonomy (NCBI): domain Eukaryota; kingdom Metazoa; phylum Chordata; class Actinopteri; order Cypriniformes; family Leuciscidae; genus Abramis; species Abramis brama. Next base: position 26,792,811 of record NC_139983.1, read on the forward strand.
ACTATGCTAGCGCTAGACTAATGCTAAAATCTAAGCAAAAACAAGCCTTTTCGAGTTTTCACATACATTTATGCAGCCTATATGTGACCCTGGGCAAAAAAATGTGATTGTTTGATCCTTTCCATTGATGTATGGTTTGTTAGGATAGGGCAATATTTGGCCGAGATACAACTATTTGAAAATCTGGAATCTGAGGGTGCAAAAGAATCGAAACTGATAAAAATCGCCTTTAAAGTTGTCCATTTATGTTCGCGATTGTGCTGCATTCACTCACACAAATAAATGTTTTATATATTTACGGTAGGAAATTTACAAAATATCTTCATGGAACATGATCTTTACTTAATATCCTATTGCCACAAATATTGATTCTGGAGAAAGATTTAGCCTCAAGCTTATAGGCCAAAGTAGGCTAACAGCATTTAAATGCTTTTTTCCCTCATATCCCTTACAAAAAGTAATATGATAGGCCAAAATTGATGCTAGCAAATGAAAAAATGTCATGGAACTTTCATACTATGGTAATGAATGTTTACCAAAGTAAAAAAAAAAAAAAAAAAAAAAAAATATATATATATATATATATATATATATATATATATAAATGGTAATAACAATATTTAGCAATTTTGAAATTTGAAATAAAAAAATAAAAAAAGATTTTCCAAGATGTTTTCCAAGAAAATGTTAAGTTTAATTCAATGCGTTACTTATGGAAGCTTGTTTCTGGCAATTAATTGAATACAAAATTCGACTTTTTTCTCGCAATTGCAAGTTTACATCTAACAATTATGACTTTTTTCAAAAACTCAAAATTGCGAGTTTATATCAGAATTGCGAGATGTAAACTTGCATTTGTGAGAAAAAAAAGTCAGAATCGTGAGATAAAAAGTCGTAATTATCTTTTAAATTGTTTTATTCCGTGGTGGAAACAAGCTTTACTTGCCATTTCTTCGTAATTATTTGTGAAATTTACTAGCAATATCTGAGTGAAATACTATACTAGAAAGATATAATCTAGATCTAATCTAAATACTAGATTGGATAAATACTACTTATTTATATTTTAGGCTATTGATAATGCTACTCCTTAATTTATCATAGACTATTATTTATAATACTCTCTGATGATTCTGATCCCAATCACAGGATCAAGTACATTTTGATAATGAGGCAGCTAAAGCACAAAAAAAGCTGACGCAAACAGGGTAAAACAACCCTTGCCCTCATTCACCCCATAATGCATTGCAAATAAAAGGTTTTTCATCAGACGATAATACACCTCTTCATAATATGGCAGGTGACCGTGTATTGTAAGGTTGTGACTAAAATATCTCTTTGATTTACACTTATTCCATTATTAGCCTGTCTTTGAAGTGACCCGAGAGCACTCGCTAACTCCTCATTACGCAGACAGAAATTAAACTCTATAGCTGTAGAGGACTTTGATGTTTCCAGACACCCGTGAACCTGGGAGCAAAACATTGTACTCCCTTACATCAGATACAGTGTTCATCCCTTGGGGTGGTACATTCATTAAATGTGATAGGAACAGATAAAAGACAATGTCCTTCCCCTTGTCAAGATTAGGTTGAGGCATTGGGTGATGTTGCAGTGTGACTGAGATTGTGATTTTACAGACCAAAACATCCCCTGGGTAGATTTACATATGCATACATAAAATTCATAGAGCAATTATTGACAACGCTGCTGTCTGATGAGATTTATTAGATTGCGATTCGCTTAAATCTGACAGATCTTGGAAACAGGGCAGTATGCATGACAGGAAAATGATGGCCTTCATAAAACATTATATTACTGCAATGAAATGGCATTAATCTTTCATAACATGGGTCATCGTTGTATGCTAAACAGATTTCACTATGGCAGGACGTTCAGAGGAAGGGCAGGACATGGGCATGTAGAGACATCAGTATACATGTAGGCTAAATGCACAAAAGGTGAACCGGGTTCTTTTTCGATGTTAAATATGCAGACATAACTATGAGTCAGAAAATTCAAGAAATTTCCCAAAAACAATGTAATGCAAAGAGTCTGAGTATTGGATCCATTAAGAGTGATGATTTTACATGACATTACTTGTGATGTTGTACAGTTCTCAAAATCTGTTAATCAGCTAAATTTTCACATTTTAAATCAATACAACCACTGCACTGTATTCCATTAAAATTATATGCTAACATTTGTATTGATCACCATGATTTTGCCAAAAGACATGTTCCTGGATCAACACATTTTGTCAGAAAATGTAGTCCTAACCCTATCCTTACCCCTACCCCATAAGTTATCCCTAAAATCAGAAGGAAATGATAGGTGAAAAAAAAAAATGATGTAGAAGCACCTAACCCCGGTTGTAAGCCTAATCTTGACATAAACTCTAAACTTGTCCCTCAAATCTGATGTTACATTAACATTATGCATTTGGCAGACGCTTTTATCCAAAGCGACTTGTATAACATTTCAAGGTACACATTTACATTCTTATCAGTTCTTGATGATGTTGATCCAGGAACATACTGTATGCTTGATGAAATAACATTCAACCATTTGCAATAACACTTAAAGACTTTGTAAATTAAATGTAAAAGTCAGCTTTGAATATTCAAATTAGTATGCATTAAAATGACCTCTCCTATAGGAAAACTACATTGAAAGTAGTCCTGAGGGTTACACTCCGAAACATGTTTTTGTTCAGGATTCACCCTTAGACATTATTAGGCAGCGTGGCCATCCATGCAGCTAAGCAGTAAAGCTCAAATGCAAATGGCACAACACTCTGCTCCAGTGCTGCCTCATCAGTTCTGACACCCTGCTGGAGTGGTAATCTGTGAGCCATATGCATAGCAAAGCATCATGGCCATCTGCCCTGGGAACACACGCATCCATCTTCCTGCATGAGGGACACAGGTTTGTATACATGTAGGTCCTGAGGATATCGGGAGGGTGAGAAAGACAAAACAGGAGAGTGAGTGTGAATACCACTGCATGGCTCCCTCTGCTGTGCTAAATACTGTTCACTAATAACAATCTATATTCAAAGCTGGGAATTAAAGGCGCAGTCACTCATGTCGGTCCAAACCTGTATGATATTTCAGTACGTACGTTCCTGTACGTTCTTTACCATATAGAGTTCAAATGACAAATAAGCACCAAAACGGCACAATAAAAGTGGTCCGTACAACTTGTGCTCTTAATTCCAAGTCTTCTGAAGGTGTATGCTGGCTTTGTAAGGTTTAATAAATCATTAAGTCTAATTTTGTGAATCACTCAAAAGAGTGACTCTCAACTGTCTCAAAATAATGACTTGTTTATTGATCCAGTTAAGTTGAAATTTAGTGACTCGATTCAAATAATGATACTAAGCACCAGTTACAGAACAAGTTGATGGTGAATAAACAATCAGAGCATAAATGTTTTTAGGGATAGTATTTCTTTAATGAGGACAATGTAGGTTAGAATACATCTCACAACATTCCCATTCCCCTTATTATCCCATAATTTCTCAAACAGACCAAGAAAGGTAAAAGAAATAAAAATGAGAGAATAACATTAATTACTAAAATTAAGACCAGCAATATTATTGATTTGACTGTACTGAGACAATTGGAATGAGAACTAAACTGAGCTGGACAATGACATCACAGTTTTCTACAGAATTGAACTCTGTTTGCATCATTATTTTCCTGTTTATCCATTTTAAGCTGCATTAAAGTGCTAAATAAATAAAAGTGACTTGACCTTACTATAATTGTTCATGATTTATTAATATAATATAAATAAATGTAAAGGGTGTTAACAGGTCCATACCTAATGCCTTCATGTCTACTTGAGAATGATGCAGTAAACCTTACCAGACCAAGCTAAGAATGATATCACCACAGGCCAATCTGATCTCTTTTATTTTTAGAATATTTCCTCAGAGCATCTAATCAGTGCGCAAGGCCCAGCAACACCAACGTCTCCCTGCCTGGAATCTTATCATACACTAGGGGCTTTTATCCCTTCTTCCAGTCATTAACAAGGAATAAGCAGATAGCAGTCTAGGAAAAAAAAACAAAAAAAAAAACAAATCCATCCATGATGTCAGTGCTAAAAGGGGTTTTAAGGAGACCTGTAAGTTTCCAACAGTTCCGAGATTCATGGTATTTCAATTAAGAAAGCACTTTTCTAACCAAAGGAACAGAGTGCTTTCAGTTCAGCTGTGATCAATTTGAGGACTTACATAACTCTAAAATGTCTGCATATTTCAAAGACTCTGCTCAAGGTGAGCGAACACAAACTGGGGTTTAATACTTCTGGTTAGGCCTTTAATTAACTGAAAGTGAAGCTGTAAAGTAGGTTTAAGATGACAGCTACACAATGCTCTGAGACAGGTTGCCTGAACTCCTGCTAATAAGTGGAGAATATATCCCAAAGGTGTGTGACATGATTCTCTACCATCTGGCAGTCATCATAATAAAACTTTTAGGCAAACTTGACATGATGACTCTTTTTTTTTTTTTATGAACCAAGTTAGAACTTTGCACAACATCAGGTATTTATTATTTCATTACTGACAACATTTTTAGTCAAATATTAGGGCTACATTTGACACATTTTGCTGCCAGATGATAGTTATGACACCTGCTCAAATGTCAAACCTTCATCTGATTATAAATATGGTGATTATCTCTAAGGTGGACACCCGACTTGATATATTTACCATCTGAATCTAACCACGTCATGTCAACAAATTGAAAAGTCAGCCAGCTATTAACCCCAAATACCAGTTTTACATATTCTTACGTTATTTAAAAACTGTTGTTTTAATTACCTTGAACAAAACTGAAACTGGGGGCATGGCCTAATGGTTAGAGAGTCCGAAAAGTAACCTGAAGGTTGTGGTTTCGATTCTCAATACCGGCAGGAAATGACTAAGGGCACCGAACCCCCAATCGCTCCCCCGGACGCCGCGGTGAATGGCTACCCACTGCTCCGGGTGTGTGTGTCCATGATTTTCAGTGTGTGTTCTTTACTCACTGCTCCTAATGTATGTGCACTAACTTGGATGGGTTAAATGCAGAAGACAAATTCCGAGTATGGTTTACCCTACTTGGCCTTCATGTGTCTCTTTCACTTGAAAAACAAGACCTTTGTCTCAAAATATAGTCAATCATTTTATTGGTTCTGATTTGCGACATAAATCTACAACATTTTAAAAAAAACATTAAATATTAGATCATATTAGTGCAGAATCAACATTGAGTTGCTGTCCGGGATCGTGTCAAGGATCAGCCAAATTTCCACGTGCATCATCAAAAGCGGTTGATAAGAAAAGTGCTGAGCTGAAGTTTTATGCCATCTAGTGGTTTAAAAGAGAATAAAGTCAAATGAGCCTTTTACCCCGGTGCATCTTTAAGGCCAAAGTACTCTTCACTTTTTACGCGTATGCGAGGGTCAGCGTACAGTGCTCATGATGCGAATTTCACCATCAGAAGAGTACTGTACCATATTTTTGTAACCGTGGGTACTTTGTAAATTTGTTTGTAGTAATTAGCTTATCCACAAGGTGGCAACCAGGCCCCGGGGATCGTTGCTTCACAAGGTAGTCGAAGTCGAATGCAGGCAAGCTACAGCGACAGCTACATAGACGAGAGATTGTGTGAAGAGGTTTGAAAGTACCCTCATTTTTTACAACTCTAGCAAGAATACAAAGATATTTACATGGGTTGTGACTCGTGGTGAGAGATTGCTCAAAACTATGCATGCGTCAAACGCCTGTGTACTGAGTACGAATCAAAAGAAGTATACTTTCTGCTTTAGTCCCGTGGTACCCTAATATTATCTGAGATCAATTTTGGTCTTAGTTGAGCTGATGTTCAAACTACTAAAAGCAACAACTTGATACAAAAGCAATTTTTCATGTCCAAAAAACCCAAGGCATATCAAGTTAAATTAAATATGTCTGTGCGCATCATGATATCATACTCAATAACCATTGATCTTAGAGCAGACGGCATGTGACATGTCAGACTATGTGACAAAAAATAAAGTATGTTGTCCTTGCAATGCCAATGCAGAGCTTGTATGATGTCATAGTCCACTCTGACAATGATGTGTCAGTACGTTTTATCAATCACAGAGTAAGTTATCCATACACCCATTTCACAAATGAACAAAGAAAATTAAACCTCAGCTTCTGGCCCATTAACACAGGGGTGAACCCAAGGATTTAGGAAGGATGTGTGTCCCTACACTTCATCAAAGTGCTTTTAATAAGAGCATTCCGTTGAAGGCCAAGCATTGTCCTTCTAAAAGTGCCACATTTACATACTACAATTACGAAGCCGAGAGCCGAGACAGCCTGAGAAATTATTTTGCATTCCCCATTGTTGCGATGACGTTAAACAATGATATAAACCATGACCTGCAGGTCAATCATTAGTCCCTGTTCTATACTTGTCTGATGCTTTGCAAGCCGCATGTTTAATTTGTTGATTCGTGGCATTGTGGTCCATTCAAGGGATTAAAACCTCAAGCAAGAACCCTCTTATTAAAATACTGGTTTCATATAACCTCCCAACCTCCAAAAAAAGTAAATGCGATTAAAAACTAAAATAATTTATCAAAAGTACCACGATTGGTTCCAGCTCAAGACCTCTTTTTAACTATTAATTCTTGCAATTAGGCAACTTATGAGTGTGAGGGCCCATCAAATATTCATAGTGATGCATAATTATGTATTACATTCCAGAAGTTATATATCCACAGTGGGCTTGTCAAGATAAAGACATTTTTATTTGCTTTATAAGACTGTTTCATCTCCAACAGGGTGGATAAAAGAGCCTTCTCTGACACAACTGCAGGGGTTCTTAGTGACCTCCCATATTAATTCTATCAAGCATAAGACACATGAACACTGGTAAAGTATTCAACACAACAGGCAATCCCATGTATCAAAGTGCAGAGAATGCATCAAAGGTTTACCTTTAAAAAAATGAACCACTGAGCCTGTCAACAAGGGGACAAATAAAGCCCCAGAATGAGGCTATAGAACGCATTGTGTGATAAATTATATATTATGTTCATGCCAGTATTGGAAGATCATTGAAGGTCTTGATTGTGCCAGAAGCAAATATGGAACCCCAACTACAATGGACTTGCTGAAGAAGTTTGGCTTTCATCTTGAGATATCCTTCAAAGCTTGCTTCAAACAGAGCAAACTGGCAATCAAACTAATGTGTAACCAGGCAGTTGTGCACTTCACCAAGCCCATCATCAGAACAGCAGCTGGGATCATGAGACAGCGCCGTCTCCTCATATCAAGCATTCAAGGTCTTCGGAACATGTTATTTTTTCCATGTTGAAAGCTATGGGGAGATGATTTGAGAATCTTTAATGTCTTGCATGTGACATGTGAAAGAAAATCCTCTTACTTATAGATCCATCTATCTGAAGTCTTTAATATATAGAAATAAAACAGAATTCTTCAGTATTACTTTTAAAAGTAATATGTTACAATATTGTGTTTCTCCCTTAAAAAGTGTCTTTATTTTTTAATAAATGAGATTCTGAATTTCACTGTTTTATTAATTTTGAGGAAAATGAATCTGTTTTTGTGCAAATAAGATGATGCTCGCTCACATTTAGCCTAGAAATAAAAATCATGTTAACACAGCGCACCTCTGCACTTACTCCGGATTTCACTCAACATGGGGACAGGAGAGCTGACAGTCAATAAATGGGAAAACAAGTAACTTGCATTACTTATTTAAAAAAGCAACCGATATTTTGTTGTAAATTTAAAAGTAATGCATTACTTTACTAAAGAATAGCTGTCTTTGAAACAATTTGCAAATTACCATGTTAGTTATGTTGCTTCATGTTATCTATCTATCCTTATGCTATTCCACTTGTACTGCCATCTTTCTAATTTTTTATTTTTGCACTTAATGTCCATGTCCAAGGCCATTAGGTACGGAGTTCAAAGTCACTTTTTTCTTTTCTGAACAAATGCAAAAATGTGAAATATAAGTTCTGAATGACAGGTTCTAAGTCATATATAGATAGCTCCATAGACTACTGATATGACATTGTGCATTATTTATTTATTATTAAAAATGTAGAAACTTTTTAAATAAAAAAATAATAAAAAAAACAGGGGTAAATCATTCAAAAATCATTTGGGGTTAATTGTTTGATAGGAATGGAAAGTGACACCACAACATATGATACACCTCTACACATTTGACTGCCCATATATTACATGATTGGTGTTAATTATTCCTGTTACATGAAAGAAGATACAAAATGGTGTGGTACACATTGCAGGTAATACTACACTAAATAAGCTCTAGGCCCTGGCCCCAATCAAAATCCAAAGAAAACATGGATGTACTTTTACATCTGTGAAGAGTTTCCTGTTTCCAGTGGTCACTGGAGGGCTGCCATCCATTTTGAGGTCTGGTATGGATTAGACATTTTGATATTAAACAGGCAGGTTTCAGAAGTCTTCCTCTTGAGTAGAATAGCAGATTTTATTTTAGCTTGAGGGAAAAACTATTCTAAATTGCTTTTTAAGTCTTTGTAAATAAAATTCTAAAACCATTATTTATTTGTTAATCTGAAAAGATTTTATGTAAAAAAACAAAAAAAAACAATTATTATTGGCCCCAGATCTCATTCAAAATCATTATATGGATTATATTATATGGATATATATTCTGGCCAGAATATTCACGCAAGAATTTCCCTTTAGTGTCCCACTGAAAAAAAAGAGATAATGATAATAATAGAATAAAGGTTTGAGACAACATGAGAGTGAGTACATTTTTATGTCAGGGGTAACAAAAAAAACAAAACAAAAAAAAAGACTACAGAGATACTAGAAATCACAGCTGTGAAATGTCGGGCGGGCACAAACAAAATATCTCGCCTCTGTAGTGTCATTCAGATGTTTATGCTACCATAGCTTGTGCAGAACTTGCCATGAAAACATCTAAATGACTTTATATCTCCAAGTTATTGCATGAGAGATAAAGCTATTAAAGGAATGGAGAACAAATGGCAGTTAAAGGCTAAATTTACATAGAGTGGAGAGGAAGCATGCTGAGATGGTGTTTGGTGTCCATCATATGCTGGATAATAGTGTTGTTATATTCACCCAGGAGGCCATGCCTGCATTTGCTATGCTTATGGCTTCAACCTATAGATTTCTGGCATGTACAATATGAACTGGATAAGTCTGATAGCTCCTCAGCTCCAGTGGACTTATGGGCTTGTAAGTGTCTACACTTGCATCCCAGCATATGCAGTATGTAGTCTTAGTATCATTGAAAACACCTACTTATTTGAGGTACTGCTTGTCACTGTGTAGTATGGAAATACGCATATTCACAGGGAGTCTTACTGTACAGTGTAAAGGCAGCTATAAAATATTAAATATATTCAAGGAAGACAAGATCAATCAAAATTCAGTATGCAAAAGTTGTGAAAATGGAAACCAACCACAATTCATTATGCAAAACAATGTCATTTTAGTATTATTGAGGTATTATAGTTTTGTATTAATAGTTTGAATTAGTTATTATTATTATATTTTATTTAACATTTATTTCATTTCAAATAACAAAAATGTTTAAATGGTTTTAGTTTTAGTTACCTTTCAAAGTTTGGTACATGTTCAATATTTAATGAATATCAATGTGAATATTCATAAATAATGTCAATGGGAGATTTTCGAACTTTAAATCTTAAATCTTCTTAAAAAGACTTTAAATATACAATAAAAAAATTATAATATAATAAAACAGAAAGTACAGAAAGTATTTATGTGTAAATACTTATTTTGAATGAAGTAACATGGTGCAGCAGTGGAAAGGTGCATTTAATAGGAAAGCATCCAACATGAAAAATGATCTCATACAGCATCAGTAGCTGAATGATGTCTAAAATATTATTTAGTGATCAAGACCTTGGTGATATATGTGGAATGTTAGTTAGTAATGTGGAGCGTATTAGTGGTCTCTTTATAAGTGTATCATGTACACTTGCTTCCAAGGAATTTTGGCTGTGGTTTGACCAGGCATTTAGGAACTTACCCTTTAAAAACTAAGACATGTGCGACCATATTCCACACTTCTTTGAGGACATCTCCTCCCCCTTGGTATCCTGAAAACATAAATCAGAATCTTATCCTTTGATCTAATTACATTTCAATGCAGTACGATCCTCATTTAGTGAAGCTGTCAAGTTATGCCTTAAAATGATATATTAAACTCAAGCTAATGCGGCTTTTGAAGTGAAAGGAAAGAAATATGGATTTTACTCATGCACTACCACATGAGTACTATATGAATGATAATCAGCTCATTTGGGATGTTTAACAAAGTTATTTTTTGTGTTTCTTCTATTTGCATTGCATTTTATGAATGCACTAAATGAGGACGTTAAATGCTTGTAACTAAAATTAAATGAGTTTAGATCATTTTCACAACTCTTGAAATACACTTTGTGTATTTGGTTGTAATGTTAAAGGGATAGTTCCCCCATAAACCTCATGTTGTTCCAAACTCGTATGAACTTCCTTTTTCTATAAAACAAAGTTTTGATGAATGCTCTGCTGAATTGTATTTATTTATTTTAAATGCATGGGGACCAATATTATCAAGCTATAGAAATGATAAAACAACAGAGTACACGTAAAAAGTGGTCTATAGCTTGTGTGAGAAAAAGGGATTTTTAGGTCACCATTCACTATAAATGTAGCTTGACAGCTATGCTTTCATAGTATGGAAAAGAGCAGCTTGAACATTCTTCTAAACATCTTCTTTTGTGTTCTACACCAGAAAGAACCTAATAGAGGTTGCAGAAGACAAGTCTTTTTTATGAAAAAAGTATTTTTGTAACAGGGATTCAAGATAGAGAGGCAGTGTTTTCTTAAGTGGTCCAACGGCCAACTGGACCAAACCTGTGCATCTTCATCTGATTAATGACCATCCTCGGTCTAATAAACAGTAATTGAACGGTCTACTGCAGAGGACCTGTAAGCCTGGGAGAGCTGATCGCAGCCCGTTCTATCGTCTGGGGGTTGATTATGGTTGACCTTGTGTGAAGCGCACTTTGAAACAGTGAGTCTAGGCTGGGAAACTGTAGCTAGAGAGCAAAGCAGAAGATAAATGAACAGATATTGTATTGACACGGCAAAAGGAGATCAATAACGTGATCAATATCTATTTGATTTTTATCAGAAAACTCCGTGGAGGAGGAAGGCGATTGATCAAACGTGCCAGGGCACATCGGCATATCTAACAATATTAATTAAGAAAAACTGCTTAGGTGACTGATTGCTAAATCAGTCAATATTGTTAAAATCAAAACTAACGATTGCTGCATTCAGATGTGTAGCCTTATTCTTTCTCAGGATGGATTTACTGTAAGCTTTGTACTATAGTAGTTGTCTTAACATGCTAAATGAGTCCATAAGCATAGTTATGATGATAAAAGTTAATAGAAGGTATAATAATTACTTTTTAATATTATGTTGTAAATGATCGTGATTGAATAGAGTCAGAGTTCTTCATTGTAATGAAAAAAAAAACTCTTATATAAATATTAATAAATAATATAATGTTATATAATAATACAATAACACTGTTCACATCCATAGACAAGTTTTCATGTTAATGATAATTAAAATTAATAGAATTATTCATTTCATAACAGGGACTCAGCTTTTTTCTTCTATTTTTTAAACAGCAACCATATGTAACATGAAATTGGACAGACAAAACTTACTTCCGCAGATTTATGTGTAAGTTAGCTTAGCTGTTCTTTTATCTATGGGCTGGGGTTCAGTGTGTTAATGCAAATCAAAAATGGCATCATTTCTGTAAAGATGGCTGTTCTGACTAAAACACTATCATATAATTGAATCTGTTCATCAATAAAAAAGGCGCAACTCTAGTAACAGTAGCAGGGGGAGATATAATTCAAAGGCCCGTCAACGATGAGGTAATATTTATTTTGACGCATGACTCATATGTGGTGAATGAAATGTTTAAGAAGCTTTCAAATATATCATGCTTTTAAGAAGCCTTCTTATTTTACATGCTTTTAAACATCAGAGGGTCTAAAAGGATATGAGCACTTTCTCAGCAAAGCAGCACTTTTACATTATGATTGCTTACTTAGCTCAGGTTCCAGCACAACAAGATACTTGTTATGCTTTGTTCTCATGTGAACACAATGCAGCTCCCATTGTAAAATATATCAACTGGATGACAGCGGTTTAATACCGTCACCTCGATAATCCTCATAATAACTCATTATCACAAAATATCTACGCCATAATATACACGTTACTGTCAGATTTTTATTAAATAGATCTCTCCGAGAGTCATAATCAAGCGTTATGATGCAGGATAATAAACACGGCTGGACAGGAAAAGAAGAACGTGTCGCAGCTATGTGTGCAATGGGAATACAAGCCTTCAGCGTGAGAATATTTATTGGACATTGTTGAGTGCTGGGGAACATGGTTAATGGTTAACATTACGCAGTCCTTCCGAGCAAGAGCAAGATTAGCACTTACATGTCTTTAGTGCCGGCACTGTGAACGGTCATAAAAAGGACCCCTCATCTGCTCTTGTAAATCAAATCATTTTTGAGCGGTGATGATGGTTCTGCCAATTAACTGAGGCCGGACTGGTGAGAATTACCACTCACTAATACACATGATCCATTCCTGAGATCTATAGCCTTCCTCGATTTGGCAATCTCCATACAGGACTAAATGTGATAAGAAATGAATTATTCTATTGATGAGGTCCTTAACAAGGTAATAACCGCACTCCCCAGTCAATAATTATTTCGATAAGAATATCTCTATTATGAAAATGCAGACTGCAGCAGAAAGTCACAGCACCAAAACAATACCCGGTGGTGTAATTGCCTTTGTCTGAAATTATAGTTTTCATTAAATGGAATGCTGCATGTTATTGATTGTTTAAATAAGACTCGATATCTTCCTGTTTCAAAGCACTGTGAAATTGCATGGCATTGTAATATTCCAAAGCATTGTTGTGTCTGTTCATCAATGTTATGAGATTAACACTTTAACGAGTCAAGGACTATTGGCCACAGTAACTGCTGTATCTAAATGGACTAATTTGATGGGGTTAGAACACAGACAAAAAAAAAAAAAGCAAATCACTACCTCTGTCATCGTGACCACATCTACTGTGTGAACAGAACGGAGAGTGGAATAAGATAGACTTATGCTGTGTTCCATTCATAGTCGATGTGGGCTATTCCTATTAAAGCCATAACCCAGCTAACAGGGAATGGTCTCAGAACATTGGCTATTGTTCTGGCAAGATTTTTCTCAAAAGTATGAACAAACATTCTTCCAGTAACTTTAACAGAACATTTGTTCAATGTTAACTGGTCTTTAATAATGTTTAATAGAGCTCCATACCTTTGGTTCTGGTTGATCTAATAACTCGTCCCTACACTCTCCATGGCTGTTGAGTTGGAGGTCTCCTGACTCCTTCATACTTAAGGTATGGTCTGAGATATATTGATGGGCATTGAGTTTAGGTTTACTAAATTACCTTCTTAGAGACTGGTCAAAGCACAATAAAGAAGACTAAAAGTTAGAATAGGCTGATCTGACATTCAGATCCTGAGAAGGCATTACTAGGTTGCAAACTAAATAGTCTTTGACCTTTTTGGTTTTGGAAGGGTATGACCTTGGTGTAGCAGTTGAATTTGGATGGGTTGGGAAGTTTTTGGCAGGGCTGTCACCACCACTTTCTGGTCGGGGGTCTTCGTAAGAGTTTTGTTCCTCCTCAACTTCTTTTACTTCCATCTGTGGGAGAAGAAAGTATTCAGCTTTTTTATTGCTGCATCCTAGTTTTGGTATTCAATAAGTATATTGTATATTGGTTGTCATCTTCACCTGTTCTATGGGAAGATCCACCTTCATATTTTCATCTTCAAGGACTTCAGGTGCTATTACTGCCTCCATCATTTTGTTGGTGGCTCTGAAGACACTTTTTTCTGGAGAGGGCGATAAATCCTGATTACATGCTGATCATATGTTGGATGCATCCGTCAAATTTTTTGAAGTTTGAATAAAACAAAGATTATTGGAGTACATTTTACAAGAAAATACTATGAGTCTTTCTAATAATTTCATGTTTAATTTAAGTTTAGTTTAAGTTACTTGCTGTTTATTCACAAAAAAATAAATAAATGATTAGCTGTCTGAGTGAAAATTTGAGTGAAGATCCAGCAAAAAGCAGGATCAGGTTGATCCATTAGAATGAACCTTGCGACACTGTTTCCACAACTGAGTTTCGCAGCGCACATAACAAAATGACATTGTAAATGGCCAGGCTCTGTTGGGGCTAACTACAAATCAATTAATGTTTGTTACAAAACGATCAATATCTTCTCTCAAAAAGCAGAAGATTAACACAGACAAAGAAAAAAACCTGTCTATAGATGGGCCGTCTTGTTTCGGCAGACAAGACATGAGGGTTCAAGTGATAAACACTCTTCAGCATTACCCAAAACACTTCGCATCAAATCAAGTTCGTCTGAGCTCAGCACTTCACAAAGCATTTAATGGGCTTTCTTGATCCTGAGATGCAAACTGCATTGGCTGGTGCCTTTGATATTCAAAGGTAAGACAATCTTGGCTAATGATAGGCTGACAGCAGATGCACTCCTCCTCCAGTAGGTGATGGGAATGGCACTCGCAGTCATGGCATGTTTGATTACCCCTCTGCAGTGATTGATGTAGTTAAAAGGAGCTTTCTTGTTTTATTTTTTTTTTCGTTTCTGCCATTAGGAATGGCATTATGTGGATCTTCTGCCCCATGGGACATGATCAAGTGTCCAGAGTAGGTATGAGCCTTCATCGGGGGGCTTTTATAAGCATGGCTGCAGACATGCCGTCCGAGGCTAATGCGAGATCTGCATGAGTGAGGGAAACTCAACTCCATCACAAGGACTGCTGGCTCGGCTCTTACGAGTAAAGTGATGGCAGCTCCGGAGCGCCTGCAATTATTCACTGAATGATCTCATGGCATGTAAAAGACACAATGCACTTGCTCAGTCAAAGTCTTGTTCAATTCACGCAGTTTACAAAAGTGTCATGCTCATTCACATGCACCCCCTCATATTTGTGAGCCAAATGGATTTTGAATAGAACAAAAAAAAATGTATAAACAACAAATAAGAAAAAAATATATATATACTTTAAATATATACCTTTTGGTTAAAAAAAATATAAAGATTAGCAATTATTTAAATAAATTATTTAAGTGATTAAATAATAAATTATATTATATTATAAATCTCTTATGCTCACACAGCTGCATTTATTTGATAAAATGTCATATATATATATATATATATATATATATAAAAATTTAATTTATTGAAAAAATATGAATTACTTTAAACATACTGTATACTTTATTATGCAACACACTATCACTAAACAAATAAAGGTAGCCAAAAAAAAAACCCACTAGTTACAATATAAGTCTCTATATGCAACAGAGTGAGAGAGACTTGGTGAATGAAAGCAAAAGAACAGAAACCATTATAGAGAAAAATTCAGAGAGAATGAGAGAGAGATTTCTAATGAATAACTTATGAACATTTTGATTACCTATCAGAAAAAAATGGAAACATTTTGTTTTCCCAGCCAGAGCTAACAAGGCACTTGCATACATTTTAAACAAAATGGCATGATTGAATTTATCTACGATTTAAAGCCCTTTGCAGCATTTGAATCTATGCTGAGCTTTAATATTCCTCTCACAGGATGGCATTCTATCCAAGAATGAGAGCGTATTTCCCTAATGTAGGTGGGCTTTAGAGAACAGCCTGTCAATTCAAAGCAATTTGTGGCGCACACACGCCTGCGCTCGCTGTATTGCACCGCACACATGCAAGAGTACAAGATCCCTCTTTTTTGCTACTCTCTCTCATTCCCTTAATCATAAATGCATCACAATCACACAGCAGAGATGGTAAAGAGAAAGATGGAGAGAAGGGAGGAGAAAATAACACTTCTACAAAAACAACAGCCACAGCGCCTATCAGCAATTATGTAAAACGCCTGTATCTGGCGAAGGAAGAGCAGGGAAATGGAACTCCAGGGAGACCGAAGGAAACGACTTGCCACACTCACCCGGCGTAGCGAAGAGATCTGGGATTTTCGAGCCCTGCCCGGGCAGTTTGGCGTAAAAAACGACGGAGCCGGCTATGTCCACTCCTTGTTTTGCGAACTAAGGGTAGAAAGCAATCTTCTTTCAGACCATACATGGCTTTGATTTGATCTGATGCTTAAAGTGTGTCTACAACCCGCTGATAACAAGAAACAACTGTTTCGAGCACAGCTCGTTCTTCCTCTTTTACTCTCTTTTTCACATTTTCCATTGACCTCAATTTTTCATGAGCTGATATGCTTTGTAGCTCCCCAGCGAACGGCACGGTATTGAATTCATCTGGTTCCAATACATCCCATGCACAACCTATCAATCACCAGAGAGCACAGCAAACTAATCATTTATTGATGAAACAGGGCAGCCATGAATTTCTAACTGCGATAGTCTTATTTATCAAGCCAGATCAAACAATGAGGATCCAAACAAGCTTTAAAAAAGAAACTTGAGGGGGAATAACTTATTCTTCAGCAGACAGCAGACAGTTATTGATGATGAAAAAAGAAGACTGGGGCACTGGAGACACAGAGAGAGACAGAACAGTGGGAAGAGGGGTTTAGAGTGATGCTTTGACAGCAGGAGTCATGTCTGAATTAATACTCCCACAAAAGGTAATTTTCTTCCAGCAGGCAGTGCATACCGGATCTACCGTTGGGAGCAAGGTGAGCCATTTCTGGCACAGTGAGGGAAAGAGAAGGCTTAATACATTTTTCTCCTGCTCTTGCCACTGTTAGTTGGCTCCATAGAGAGGCAGCATGGGGGTACTTCACTGATCTCCGTCTTCCACTGCTACACACTTCGGGCAATGGTGTTTGCAAGCCCACTAACATGGGGCCTGGGGAATAGCTGAATATTTGTTCTACACACTTGCTTTTTTAAAGCAAACTCTGCCTGACATCCTTTTGAATTTGAACAGCTGTCGGAGGGCAAAGGAGACATGGCACGGCCAAAAGTTCTGCTGCAATTCAGTAAGTCAGAATTCATTCAGAATTCAAGTTCATCAATGAAACTTTCAGGATGAACGAGCGTAATCCTCAAACTGAAAACGTAAAAAAAAAAAAAATGATATAAACTCAAGAGGTTGTTGTGAAAAACAAGATATACAACTATATTACTGACAGCAAGTGAGTTTTTGAAGAGTTCAAGGTCAATTTTCATTTAATCCCAGCTTTAGACAGCCTCCCAACGGACCATCTGATTCATGTTGAACAAAACTGCCAACACCACTCAAAAACTGGCAGTTCCAATCTGATTGGCTGGCTACGCAATTTCATTATTCCGTTGAGGTTCACAAGTCCGCCTGGAAACAAAGACATGTTTAGAAGGTGCTGGGTTAATACAATGAGTGCTTTTGCAGAAGAAATTACTGGATTTTCCTGGATGTGATGCCAGGTTTATGCCATCCAATCTTTTGTTTGAAGTACAGTGGAAGGTAAACCAGATACTCACGAACAGAACTGCATACTGTGCTTTGTATTTATTTTTAATGGACACAAGTTTCAAAGTCCAAATACATATTAGGTATCTTTGAAGTTTTTTGTACAGCAGTTTGCAGACTTACAGTGCGGTATATTTTTTTTGAATGAATGAGTTTCTATCTATTATTGTGCCATCTATAGTCTCTATTTCAGATAAAACCACATCTAAAAAGCATGAAAAAACAAAATAAACTGTGGTTCTTCACATCTCAGAACGCGTTTCTGCTTTGAAAAGCGTGAGATGAGGGCAGTGGAATGGGGAAAAAACGCAAGGTCTCGAGACAAGTTTTTGAAAAGTTGAACTGATTTTAACTTGAGCACCGCGTTTTTAGAATGCGTGTCATCCGCGAGACGCTGCAAAAGACACAAGACGCGAGCACAACGTTTATACGTTTCCATCTAGCGCGTGTTTACATAGAAAAACAATGGAAAAGTAGCGCATTGGAATGGAACAACGCGTTCTGTGTGAACGGACAGCTAAGTGTGCGATTCTTGACCAGACTAATGCTGCCTTCACACACCAAAGTTTTTTTAATTTTCACTTCTCAAGTCGTAATCACAAATTTTTCACGTTCAGGTGCTTTGTTGTTGTAAAGAATATGAATCATGGAGGTAGGGCCATAGCTAGTTTGTGCAGTTTGTGGCTGCGCTGGATAGCCATTTTGCAGACAATTCTTGAATTACGGTCCAATAAATGCAGTATTCAATGTGCACCAAATGGATATTTGTATACATAAATATACATGACTGTAACGCCAAGAAATCAGTGCAGATGCTGTGTTCTCTCCTCTATGTTTAAGGTTTATCGCCCGTCCTTACTCGGAAACTTGGTTATCAAAATGATCTCAGAGTTTCCCAGTCATAAATATGACTTGAGAGGCCGATCATGTTCAATTTCTGGCTAGGAAACTTGCATTTATGTTAATTGTGATGCACATGACAGAAGACAGACAAAAGTCTGGCTAAAGCCGGTTGCACACTGTAAGATTTATAATAGTCTTTTAAGACTGTTGCTTGTCAGACTGTCGAAGAACATGTCAAACTAGCGATCAAAGACTTCAGATTTTGGCCTAGGAATCTTTTAGGATTCTCAACATTTGTCTCAGACGGCCAAATCGTGGCCAAAATCATACAGTTTGAAAGTAAATGAGATTTAAGTAAGGGCATTTAAAGGTGGAAAGTCTCAGTTCAGTTTGTAAGGTTAAAAGTATGTAAAGCCAATGTTGTACATTTGATAGACAAACAAGACTAATCTAAGGCCCATTTTAAACAGGACGACGCCAAAACCAGGTGTAAACGGGGTTCAAAACGGTTTGATACATCTGCATGAAAGTATTAGGTATAAAAAGCAAAAAGTCTCAGATGACCACTTGTGATGGGATCTGCTGATACGGATCTTGATACCAGGCTTACACAAGGCCTAAGAATAGGTAGTAGTTTCCTTTATACTAACTGAATTATGAAAGTACAGCATGGGGGATGGTATCTTCAATCCAGAGCTATGTAATAATGACTCTGAAGCCAGGCATGGAAGACCCCCTGGTGTTTCAGCGAAAAACTCCCCCTGCCTGTGTAGGACAGGCCTGACAGAGAGCAGCTGGATGGGTGTCTCCACCAATCCCCTCGAGAAAGCAATGTTTCTTCAAAACAGGAAGCCTCCGCAGGGACAGCAGCGGGTCTGACTTGAGCAAGTCTTCGGAGATATGAGGAGACAGCTTCGCCCTGCAGTGCCACAGAAAGGGTCTGGGACAGCTTTACTGCCTCTGCATGTCACAGTCATGGATTTGTGGCCGCTAGTACAAGGGGGTGTGATCATCTCGGTCGCTGTTGCACTTTTCCACCCATGTCAACTTTGCTGACACCTAGCTCAACATCTGTTAGGCCAGTTGGAGAATAAACACCAAATGCTGTGCTACTGCTTTCATCTGCCGGTGCAGTGCCAGCTCTGTCACATGGAGAAAAAAACCCAACGGAGATTTCTAATAATACACTGGCCCCTCCATGCTGTTTACATGACAATAAAATATAGGCTTAAATATATTGTATCGATCGCTTAAAGATGAGACAGATTCTTCCGCTGTTCAATTTCTTAATAAAAATATTTATGTTGGAATGACATCATAGGATAATGTAAGCAGCCAGACGGATAAAGAAAGGTGTTTTGGTAGAGGTGGTTGATGGAGACCAAAGCTGAGTCTTTGTCTCCCTCATGTGGAAAATACAAGATCTGTAGAGAGGATGCTACCAAGAGGAAATATCATGTTTTGTATTAAAAGAAAGCATGCAGAACTTGCTATGCATTTATGGAATTTCTTTTTCTTCTTTTTTTTACAAAGATCTTTTCATAAACTTTACATGCTTTTTAGTATAAAATATTAAAACTTTTTAATTTAATATTTATATAACTAACTATGTATATACGCTACCTTTCAATGTTTTAATGTCTCATGTTCCCCGAGGCTGCATTTATTTGACTGATTACAATTTATAATGATAATTTGAGAATTATTGGAAACAAATGAATGTTTTTTTTCAGGATTCTTTCATGAATAGAAAGCTCTAAATAACAGCTTTCATTTGAAATTAATAAATTATAAGTTATTTATTCCTGTGAGACTTCAGTGTCACATGATCGTCCAGAAATCATTCTAATATGCTGATTTGGTGCTTCGGTAACATTTATTATTATTATTATTATTATTATTATCAATGGTGAAAACATTTTTGTGGAAACAATGATACCATTCAAACATTTGTGGTAAGATTAAAAAAGAGATATTAATGCTTTTATTCATCAAGGATGCATTAAATTGATCAAAAGTGACAGTGAAGACATTTATAATGCTACAAAAGATTTATATTTAATAATGCTTTTATAAATTGAATAAATAAATTTAATACATTTAATAAATGCTGTTCCTATTCATCAAAGAATCCTGAAAAAAGTATCACCATTTCCACAAAAACGTTTAGCAGCAAAACTGTTTTCATTATTAATAATAATAATAAATGTTACTTGAGCACCAAATCGGCATATTATGATTTCTGAAGGATCACGTGACACTGAAGACTGGAGAAATGATGCTGAAAATTCAGCTTTCACATCACAGGAATAAATTACATTTTAAAATATATTCAAATAGCAAACAGTTATTTTAATTTGTAATAACATTTCGCAATATTACTGTTTTTACTATATTTTTGATTAAAAAAATGCAGCCTTGGTGAGCGAAAGAGACTTCTTTAAAAAAAATAGTAATGTTTCCAAACTTTTGGACAGGTTCTGTATATTTTAATTGTTATTAAAAATGCTTTGTAAAGAAATTTAAACTATAAAATATAAAATACAATTATTTTCAAACATGCAAACATAAGCCTCTAGATTTAAATCCACCCAAGATCTAAATGTTCTTAAGATCATGAGAAACAAATTAAATAAAATGCATCAAATCATTTATCTGGTAGTGTTTGAATTACCATTACATTCTCTGAAGGGAAAACTAATATGTATTAAATTGTTTGTTTTCCTCTCAACAAATACAGATTACGGGTAAATGTAAACAGATTATGGAACAACACCTTGGAATGTAATGACACTTTGATGAGACTTTGATTGCTACTCCATCTTCATTGTATCAAAGATAATTGGCCACTTTCTTCAAATTATTTCCTCCACTCAATGAAGCTGATGAAGCATGAGAAATCAATTAGACAAGTTCTTTCCCTTCTAACATCAACAGGCAAACAGTTTGCTGTCATTTCTCTTATTCTCAATAACCAGATGTCTCAAACTTTACTTTGGAGAGCTCAGGGTCCCAGTCTACTAAGTGTGTATTTTTTCTCCATCACTTATGTGCCAGGTCTGGCTCTTATTGTAGTCTGGACCATCCCAAAGCATCAAGTCAACACGCACACTATCACAAAACAATTTATCCTCATTCTGTGGGTACAGGGGAGGGTTTCAGCGCCTTCCCCCGGTGAGGGAATTCGGCTCTCACTTGATCAAGTAACACAAACTCTGAGCGTTGGGACAGTTTGAAAAAGGAGAGGTGAGAAGAACTCAATACCTCCTACAGACAGTGATTGATGAGGGGAATGTACCCGAACCCAACTCGCACGGACACAGATCAGCCTGATTGGAGACATTGAGATCCTGTGACGGTAACATTTTTCTCAAGTATCTGATCTTCAGAACTAATGAACAGTGGTTAATTTATATCTGGTCCGAATTGAAATTTTCTAACTAACTGGGTTCAGTAAGAGTGGAAAGAGATGGGTGATCATCAAGATTGGTGTCTTGTAAACTAGTTCAGGACATTAGCCTGGTTCTATATTTAATCTCCATATAACTGTTTAAGACACACACTCGTTTTCCCTGTGTTCATCCCTGTCTTCTGAAGAATGAGCCTATTAGACACTGACAGGCAAAATCAATGCCAGCGTTTTCATTAGATATATATTTTATCTATGACACAGTTTGATAATATTATTTCATTATCCTTACCAAAGTTCTGTCTTGGTTTCCTTTTTTTAGCACTGGAAGAATGCCATTGTTGATCCTAAAAAAAAGGGGGGGAAATGGGCACTTAAAGAAATAGTTTTTATTAAAAAAAAATCTGTTATCACATATACTCATCCTCTGGTTGTTCCACACCTGTTTGCTTTCTTTGATTCATGGAAAACATTAAAATATTTAAAAAAACAGAAATCTGTTTTATCATGTCAGTTCTGGCATTTTTATTAATTCTGTGGTTTATTAGTGCAATTTAAACTATGTATTTTTAATGTTAATTTAATTAGCAATTTACAAATAATTTTACTTTATCTCTAGATTCTAGATTTATTGTCTTTTTTCTATTTAATATAACCTACCATTCAAGTTTGGGGTCAGTAAGATTTTTTTTTTAAAGAATAAAATACTTTTATTCAGCAAAAGTGAGAGTGTTACAAATTATTTTTATTTCAAATCAATCTTGTTCTTTTGAACTTTCTATTCATCAACGAATAATGAAAAAATTTCAGTTTCCAAAAAAAAAAAAAAAAAAAAAAAAAAAATTATATATATATATATGAAGCAACACAACTGTTTTCAACATTAATAATAAGAAATATTTCTTGAGCAGCAAATCAGTGTATTCAAATGATTTCTGAAGGGTCATGTGACACTGAAGATTGGAGTAATGATGCTGAAAATTCTAAATGCATTTTAAAATATATTAAAATTCCAATTTCACTACATTAATGTTTTTACTGTATTTTTGACCAAATAAATGCAGCCTTTGTGAGCGAGTGACTTCTTTCAAAAACATTACAAAATCTTCCCAGCTCCAACCTCAAACAGTAGCCTCATTTCTTCACATTTCTGCATAGAATCAACCGCATTGGTTTCAGAAGTGGAATATTTTCCCTAGTCTTTCTCCTTTTGTACTCCATGGAAGAAAGAAAGTCAAACAGGTTATGAACATCAAAAGGTGACCAAATGATTGCAAATTGAACTACAAGAAAGTGCACTAAAAGGGCATTATACACCAGTCATTGCAATTATCTTGTCTTATAATCTTCCTTACACATCAGTGAGGCTGTGAATTACTCCTTTGCATGGAACCAGATGATAAGGCAAAGACCTGAACCTCTCTGCCCCTACAGCAACATAACAGTGGTTGTTCTTCAGCTCATACGCTCCACGTAAAGGCTTCCCATTCAGCATGCACAACCTGAAAGGATTGAAACCGCTCAACATTGTCTTTCATTTTACACATGTACATTTCATGAATGAAGCACATACAGTACCTGCGCACAGCTCCAGTGCGAAGGTGAACTTTCTCGGTCACCATGGCCAATACGTTTTCCCAGCTGGCAAGCGTGTGTTTTGGAATCAGCACCCGTGCTGGAGGAACCAAGATATCTCCATTGGTAAAAACACTACAAAATATAACCAGATTTGGAACTCACTCCACACATTTGCGCTTCACTGATAATTAACAACATTTGAGAAAATGAGATGCCATTAGACATAAATAATGAAATAAAGCAGAGAACATTGGTCTGATTTTATACCATTAGACAGTATTATAAACCGTTCTAAAGAATTAGACTTTGCCGTATTGCCTGAGGGTTCGCCATTGAAGACTTCCAATAGGGACACATTAAAAGCAGGGCTCACTTGATGGTGCACGACTCATTACCGATTCTCTTCCATCGAGCTGGGACAATTATTCTGCTGTGAACTACAGGTTGGATCTGCAGTGGAGACAAATGAACAGGACCCCGCTGAGCATCACTGACAATAACTGTTCCACTACTCATTTAGGGCACTTACACATCTGGTTTTCTTCAATTAAATGCTATGTTGGTTGTTGTGCAGACGGAAACAAGGAGCTAAAAGGGTGACAGACAGTGACATATAGTGCCATAACCTCAAGCAAAATCACTCTAAGTGGGTATTTTTATGATTATTGCTCTATTATGGTCCACTGCATTTTGGTCTCTGAGGAAGGTTGTAAAAAGTATTAGCTTAATAAGTCACTTCAAATTGTCCAAACTTTGAATAGCACCAAGCCTGCGTCTTCTTGAACCCTATACAAAACTGCTGAGTGTCTTAACTGTTTTTATGCTTGAGGTCACAGAGACCTCAGTGATGAACATGTAAAAATCATCCATTTGGATTATACAGTTTTAACATAAATTAATAAACTCAAATGTGATTTGTCAGTCATATAGAAAAGAAACGGGACAGATTTCTGCACTCAAAAAAATCATGGCATAGGTTATTATTAACTATTTGCATCTATTTGATTTTACTTAAATAATCATATTTTAAAATGCATTTACTCAAATAGCTTAAAATCAATATAAATCATTGGAGTCTTTTAGTGGCCGTTCACATGCGTTTATATGCGTTTTAGCCGTTCATTTACATGACAACGGCGTTTCGGGGGCTTGAAAACGCAAGGGTTTCAAAGTGCTAGTTTAAAAAAAATACACAATTATTGTCTGTAAACTACAAAAAATTTGTGAAAACGGTGACGTCGTGCACATACCTGAGACGCGAGAAAAGGAAAAGAGGATGCACAAATAAGAAATGAGAAGCACCCCATGTGTTCAGTCTATAGGCGCGTAGTTTCTTTACAAAGTGACATCGCCAACTACTGGCCTGGCAGCAGAATACAGCGTTTTTAGTCATTTTCGTAGATTTATGTGAATGGGGATCGTTTTGACAATGTTGCTGACTGTATGTGAAAAATACAAAGGAAAAACTTTGACATTTTTTGTTGACGTGTAAGCACCCTAAAATTTAAAAACGTTTCATTTGTTTTGGTCGTTCATTTACACGACAACGGCATTTTGGGGGCCTGAAAACACAAACTTGTGAAAACAGCTTTCAAAGTATAATACAGTGATTTTAGTCATTTTCGCAGATCTGTGTGAACTGTGATTGTTTTGACAATGTTCTCATCTGTACACGAAAAACGCAAAGGAAAAACGTTCCCGTTT
The DNA here is from genome assembly GCF_963993115.1 of Abramis brama. Classification (NCBI taxonomy): domain Eukaryota; kingdom Metazoa; phylum Chordata; class Actinopteri; order Cypriniformes; family Leuciscidae; genus Abramis; species Abramis brama. The sequence goes on from NC_139983.1 coordinate 26,818,027, forward strand.
TTAGTACATTGATTTTGTGTAAACGCACCCTTAGATAACAAATATACTATTTTGGTATCGTGGTGCTTATACTATGCTACTGTTCATTATAGTACACCTTCCTGCAGTTTTGCTCAAACTTCAGCGAAAAGCAACTGAAGCAGGGTTTGTATGAAAATTACAAGCAGGTGTATGAGCAGGAAATGAAAATTGCAGGAAGATAGAACTCCAGAGCAGGTCTGAGCACACTTGTGCTAAATTGTGGCATTGGTAATTATTCAACAGATAAATTGTTCAACAGCTGTAACCACTTTTCATTAATACATAATTTAAATAGTCACTGCATTTATAGGAGTATAGGAGTGAAAAGAACAAATACTTCAAAAAACATGTGAGGCACATTTATTGACCGAAAAAAGACAGTAAACAAAGAGTAAAGAAAGATAGCTTGTAAAAAAGGAATTTTGGAAAAGGCATTTTGGAATATGACATTACTGTATACATTAGAAAATGAAAAGAAATCCGAGGGGAGAGCTTAAAGGAGAAGTTCACTTTTAAAATGAAAATTCTGTCATCATATAATCACCCTCACAGGAAATCACAGGAAAAAAATATACTATGGAAGTCAATGGGACCCAAAAACTGCCTGGTTACTGATATTCCTCTAAATATCTTCCTTTCTGTTCAGCAGAAGAAAGAAATTCATACAGGTTTGAAACAACATGAGGGTGATTATATGATAACAGAATTTTCATTTTAAAAGTGAACTTCTCCTTTAAGTAGCACAAATCATTTGCAAAGAGCATGTAGTGAATGTTGACTAAATCATTTTCTAAAATAATTTTATGAGCAGTCAGAAAACTAAGCCTGCCCCACACATAGGCGCCCTGATGGTTTAAAATGGAGAGAAACAGCTGACTCAAATGGAGATATCAACACACGTTCACTTTATGGTTTTCAGCAACAAAAAGCATGAAATCAGTCATCCGCTACAGTCTGGAGAAACCTTGCAGTGATATTCTGTCTGAGAGATGTAGCAGAGTCAATAATGATGTAGAACTGCAGTAATGATCATACTGCAAAAATGTTATGATTTGCCTCAGATATTTGCTTTCCCTATACCGTTCTGATTTATTTACTCAGACAAACTCACTGAAAGGAAAAATTATTTAGATTATATTTCAAATATAAAATATAGTATGATAAAATGTTATGAACACTGTAGCTTCCAAGACTCTTACCGGTTCACTTTTCTTTTTTGACGGTTTCTGTGGTATGTGATGATAGCTATAAAAGAATAAAGGAGAGAGAAAGTATATAGTTAACATCATAAAAAAAACATATAATATTGTTAATATAAATATAATATATCAAGTACTTAAAAAGTATATTATTTCCATGCTTTGAAATGTAATTTCATAACAAAGTACATGTATGTGTAAGGCACTATTACACTATTACAAATTACACAAAAAAGGACAGCTGATAGAAAAAAAGTTCATCCATTTAGAAACTAAAATAAGTTACTAAAATAAGCATTATATTTTTCAGGTTTAAGGCTGTTGTAAATTCCATATTTGTCGATATGAGAAAGCTGTACAATCAGGGAAAGCTTCATGAGGATTGCAATAAATCACGTGCTTTATTGAAAACAATAGCCTTAATACAAGGTTCCATTGGAAGTTATGCTGTGTACCCGTTACATGCATAAACCCAAACTAGGGCCATCGGTCCAAAGTCGGCCTGTCATGACTTTTGATTTGGCCCACCATACTAAGATAAAAAACAATAAATAAGCTTATTGGCCTATATGTTAAGCCAATGTCTTAATTTAGTCTCTCTATCTCTATTTGCATAAATCTAAAACTCATCTGTACAAGTGACCAGTTTTTGATTCAAAACCAGATTTTCACTTAAAGATGATGCTTCTCTGTTGGAAAAGACCGTATTACTGTATAAACCCTGTATTAAACTGCTATTATAATTTAATTCATAGTTTAATGACATATATTGATAGTAGCCTTTCAAAACCTAAAAGTAATTTAACCCCAAACCACATCAGTTTGCTTACTCTGTAGGCCTAATAGTTTCCGTACTTATTCTATAATAATTGCACCATTACCATGTGAATAAAGTGAACTTACTCCAGTTGTTTCAGTCTCTCTGCTCCGGCTGCCACATATCTCTCTCCGTGCACGAGCTGCTCCAGATCCAACACCCTGTGACCCTTGTTAGGGGTGTAAATGTTTCGCACTGCCCCAAATGGAGCGGTGATGCCTCGAGTGACAGTGTTCAGAAAGCTGTCAAAAGTGAATGATTGGCGTTGACTGATGACAAACCTTCGGCCGGGGTAAAAAGCATCTCCGTTCCGGAATACAGTAACCGTTTTGGTTGGCGGAAGATGTGAATAAAACCCGCGACCAGACATTATGAGCCAAACCAATCCTGCTCTAACCCACGAGGAGGTGCTGAAAACAAAATATGCAGTTGTAAAATAAGAGTTTTTTAAAGTTTTTTTTTAAGTTTTTTTTTTTTCTTGAAAAAAGTAGATGTTGTTTCTTGAGTCAGTAGATGTTGTTTTGACGAGATTTAGAAAATGCCAAAACGCAAGAAATGGCAAGTATTGACCCCTCAATTCCCTTTCAAACTAAAAGGAAGCGCCATAACTGTTTCTTTTTCATTTGTTGACTCTTTAAAAAAAGTCTAGTTGAGTCTGTGAGGTAACTGGAGATTTAACGGCGGCGATCAGGCATTACCTAAACCTTACAACCACCAAACAATTGATTAAATTTTAATTAGCATATTACTTACACATGTCGTAGCAGACACTGCATTGCAGGGCATCTTTTCAAAAATATCAGTTTCATCTATAGGTGTCAACCAGATTTTTCCTGTTTTGGTGGGTTAATAGCCTAACCTATTTAAATTAGGTAAACAAAAAAAAATGTAAAGGCACTAACACTAGTGATATTGACCTGCTACTAACCTAGCCTTTTTTTTTTTTTTAGGGAATCATGAATATTTTGGACGTCCTCTTCATCCTCTGAACTTTGACCTTTTTATGTAGCCTACTTTCACCTTTTGAATGTGCTATTAGCGTGTGATAGCCTACATGCATTCCCTGTGATCTTTGTTCAATAAAAAAAAGTGATCATGCCATAGTGGTTGCAATGGCATGAAATAAATGGACACATTTTTATTATCCTGATGAAAGCGACAAACATTTCATAGGCATCTGGTAAATTAAAGTAAATAATAATATAATTAAAGCTAAACCCTTTCATATTATTTATTAGGTTAGAATGTGTATAGGGTTTCTTAAAAAAAACTATCTTTTACTGAAATGACAAAGGAAATTGTTCATCATTTAAATGAAAATTCTGTCATAATTTACTCACCTTCAAGTTGTTCCAGACCTGTATGAATTTCTTTCTTCTGCTGAACACAAAAGAAGATATTTTGAAGAATGATTGTAACCAAACAGCTGGGGCACCATTGACTTCCATAGTATTTTTTCCATACTAGTCAATGGTGCCCCACAACTGTTTGGTTACCCATATTCTTCAAGACATCTTCTTTTGTGTTCAGCAGAAGAAAGCAATTCATACAGGTTTGGAACAACATGAGGGTGAGTAAATCATTTTTGTGTGAACTATCTCTTTAAGAATGACTTAAATTACATTTCTGGTCAAGCTGATTTAAACTAATTAGCAGATTTATGATATTTTTGTACAATCTATGGTCACAATATATAGTTTAGCAGAATATGTCCCTTGTGCCATTGTCTGTTTGGTCTGACAGGCAGTGTAATATAACAGATCAGTTTACACAAGCATGTCGCCTGATTATGTTTTTAAAGTTCATTCATTCTAAAGGGGAGGGGGGAATGGTAGTCTATACAGTTTGCCACTTTGCCACAAATTAATCAGATTTCCTGCCTTCTGTTATATTTTCATGCATAGTTAATTTGGGACGGCTTGACCTTGTCATTGGCAGCACACACAGTAAGTGCAGAACGGCAATGAGAGTGTGTAGAGCCAGACGTGACCACTAGAGAGCGCCAGATTATAACTCTATCAAAATAACTGCAACGCCTCAAGTAAAACAGGAGTAGGCTAATGAAATTTTATTAGTGCCTCAGAAAAACACACGTTGAAAATACACAAAAAGTTACTACTGGACAAAGAATGTATTAGAAAAAAAATGGTTGTTCATGATATACAGATACAAGTGTTAATTTATTGTTTATTTACTAAAATAACAGACATATCAAATATATGCCGTATAATGAATCCCTAATGTATCTATTATGCTTTAGAAATAACTTACCATATTAATTAAGATTACACAGATTTAGTAAGACTAGGAGCAGTAAAAAAAAAAAAAAATCTCAAGAAACTAAACAGTGTTACTAAATATGATATAATATCATAATTAAAGCAGTATGGGGAAGTTGACAAGAAGTATGGACATAAACTTTATCATCTGTATGTGTATATTTTTCCATTAATATATATATATTTTTTTTAAATTAAATTCATCCCAAAGTACTGAGGGAGGAAACAAATGGACTTCTTTAGTTCTAACATAATTTCAGGGAACGTTTAATACCACTTTAACACAAAGCAAATAATGTTAAAGATATAAATCATCTTAATATGATAGGCCGTTTGTGATGGTGTTATTTTTTATTTCTTAAATAAAATAAGAAATGGTGATCTTATTTATTTCATTTATTATAATAGATAATTAAGAGAGAGAGATTAAATCTGTGGAATATAAAGCAAGTCTTGTTTGTCCATTTAATTGATTACATTTATACTTTAATGTAGTTTAGTAAACTAGATGTCCAGCTATCATAATAAAGTTGTCCGAGTCTGCAATAAAACCTGGAAAATTTTAATTATCTACGTGTGTTTATTGATCTGTATAATGTATACTGTTGTGTGACAAATACATGTTAAAAGTAAAAAAATTCCAGATAGTCTCTTAGTTGCGTTTTTTAAAAGGCATGTGCAGTATAGATCACCGCTTTGAGGTCATTTCATTATTATTTTTTATTTTATTATTTTTTTTAAAGAAATTCATACTTTTATTCAGCAAGGACATTAAATTGATCAAATGTGCCAGTAAAGACATTTTACAATGTTATAAAAGATATCTATTTCAAATAAATGCTGTCCTTTTAAAGGTTATATTAATCCGTTATATTCATTCAACTGGTTTCAACAATGATAATAATAAGACATGTTTCTTGAGCAGCATATAAAATGATTTCTGAAGGATCATGTGACACCGAAGACTGGGGTAAATGATGCTGAAAATTCAGCTTTGCCATCACAGGAAATTTTTTTTTATTTTTTGTAATATTATTTCTGTTTTTACTGTTTTACCTTGGTGATTATAAGAGGCTTCTTTCAAAAAACATTCAGAATTCTTAACCCCAAACTATGTGTATAACCACATTAACTAAAGGTCATTAACACTTTATTTTGACATTCTACTAACTATAAGTAACTTTGCAACTACATGTCAACCAATTCTCATTAGAGTATTAGTAAACTGTCTCCATAATTTACATTTATGAATTTGGCAGATGCTTTTATCCAAAGCGACTTACATTGCATTTCAAGGTAGACATTTTACATTCTTATCAGTTCTTGCTTTCCCTGGGAATCGAACCCATGACCTTGGCGTTAATGCTTTATTGTGATGGTCCTCCAACAGACATTTTACATGTCTACATGGCAGCTTATTCTGCTAACATGAACCCTAACACCTAACTCTAACCTACTAACACTCTGATGAGAGTTGCAAAGTTACTTATAGTTAGTAGAATGTCTAAAGTGGACCATTGAGATAAAGTATAACCTAACTGGATGTTGTTTTAAACAGTTTTGCATCAAATATAGCATGTCACACTGCTGTGACTGCTTAAAATGTTACGTGAAAAATGAGAAAAGCTATAAATGCTGTACCTTTTTCATTTAATTTTTTTTATGCTTAAGTATTTAAACACTTCTAATTGACTTTCCGCCCAATAGATGCTCCATGAAGTCATACTGTGTCCTTGTCAAACTCACACACAAAGTACATGGTGAGGTGACAAGCTACATCAATCCACTCGCCTGAAGACACCATCTCGACGCAGTCCTCGTCATCGTAAGCGTTGTTTGGCTCGCCCTCCCTCCACTTGCTGAAAGTGGTCATGGGTGAACGCTCCACATACACAAAGTGGCCTTCTCGCTCCAGGTCGTTGATGCCGATATACACTCGACTGAGGCCAGCTTCGGTGATGTAGGCAGCGATGGCTTTGTTAGACGCCTCATCCTTGGGCATGGCCAGGTGTCCACCTCGCCCCTGACAAAACACCTCCGCATCCCTGGAGCGCTTTTCCTCCTTCACCAGCAGATAGACCTTGCTGTCTGTCTCTTTGATGCCAGCGACAGCTGCAGGGGAGGGCAGTGCTGAAAAATGAGGATCTGAAATTCTATAATCACACCGCAGCAGCCAGCATTCACACAAGTGCATTCTGACAGTCAAACAAAAGAGCTTCTGGCGAGTGGCTAAATACTTTTATCTAGGCGTATTCACCCTTCACATCAAAGCGAACAACTGTATGAATCAACTTCACGTTATTGTAATCTCATGAACGCTGGTTGAGAGAGCAAACGGTTCATTCTTTCTTTTGGACATACCATTTTTAATGAACTTCAGCTCACTGGTTAATTGCGCCACTTGATTATCCATCTCACCAATCATTTTCCGTAAGGGTGCACACTCACAGGGGACACCTGGGGAGACAAATTAAATATGAGACCATTCACACGAGCTCTCCAAGCATTAAACCGATTCCTAATTAAACTGATATGAACTTAATACTGTTTTAGCAACGGTTACCTGGCTCTCCATTTGGGCCCTTAGGTCCTGGATCTCCCACATCACCTTTTAAACCTAGAAAAATGTACCATTATTAAGCAGTTAGACCACACAAGCCTGATTACTTTCAGATTTGTAGTTTTTTCATAAGCTTGCCTTTAAATCCAGAGGGACCCATCTTCCCATAATGTCCAGAACTTCCTTTTTGGCCTTTGACTCCAGGGAGACCTGAAAAATAACATATAAACTTAATATGTACAAAAATAAAACACATGGATACGAACCAAAGAATATCCCTGGAGTTTGATTCCCTTGTTTATCAGTATGTTGAATCATTAAAGGCATGTATAAACACAAGTCATGATCCTGGCTCACATGAGCTCAACTATCTAAAAGCAAGATAAGGGACGTTTTAGGGGCTCCTTAAAGTGTACACATTTGGCAGCTCCCCTCACTTGGTTTGAAAATTTTGCAATTTCTTCTGCCATCAAAAACTTGTAAGTGGATAGTAATTAAAAAGCATGAGATTGAATTTGATGAACCTCTCAAAACAGTTTACCTGGCTCTCCAGATGGCCCTAATCTCCCAGGTTTCCCAGGTGCTCCTTTCTCTCCTTTCTCTCCTGCTTCACCTACATGACAACAGGAACATTTTGAACAGTAACAGACAAACCTGTTCAGAATAGCATATATTTGCACTGTTGTTGCAGTCGTATGTATACTGTGCACATTTTCTGTATGCACTGAAAACGCTACACCTACATACTTAATATATACAAATATACAGTATCCAAGAGTTTAATCCACACAATTTGAGCTTCCATGTCCAGTGTGATGAATAGATTGCCAAGAATTAATGGTGCGTTCAAGTCATCCTGGGTAGTTCGTACGTACGAGGTGGGAAGTCGTGTTTACGACGGCAGGAGCGTTCAAGTCACTTTCGTCGTAGTAAGATGGCGGTGCACTTTCTCTTAATTAATTACACAAAAATACAGCAAAGTTCTTAAACTCTAGTTTTAGAAAATGGAGAACAAAGAAATGTGCATCAGATGTGTTTTGCTTTTTTATGTTTTTAATTAATTTATGAAGCCACTGCAAACTTTATCGTTACATATTACATTAATGCCATCATATGCTGTGCAGGCAATTAGCTTACTTCGCTGTAAATAGAAAAGCCTGATAATATCACTGTTAAATACCTTTAAGTATTGTGGTATTCCGCCATGTTTCTCACTGACACGCCCCCAACTCGTGAAGATCGGGGCTTAGAGAAATCCCGAGCTTCCCACTCATATTACGACATTGTGGTGGCGTTTATGTGCGTTCAACTAAATACGATCTTTACGAGATGACTTGAACGCACCATAAGTCATTTTCATACAAAATTCTAATTATAAATCCCAGTAAAAGATAGAAGGCCTATATATAGGCCTACTGCCTTTTCTGAAAGAAAGGCAAGGATGCATTAAATGGATCAAAAGTGACAGTAAAAACATATTCGTCAAAAAATCCACAAAAAAAAAATTCCCAAAAAATATTAAGCATCAGAATTGTTTTCAACATTAATAATAAGAAGAAATATTTCTTGAGCAGAAAATCAGCATATTAGAATGATTTCTGAAGGATCATGTGACACTGAAGACTGGAGTAATGATGCTGAAAATGCAGCTATATGCCACCACAGGAATAAATTGCATTTTAAAATATATTTAAGCAGTGAAGAGTTATTTTGGTAACACTTTATTTTGATGGTCCCTTCTGATCATTCTGTTAACTATAAGTAACTTTGCAACTAAATGTCAAATAACTCTCATTAGTAAACTGTCTGCTTAATATCTGCAAACTTTTTATTGTGATGCTCCCCCAACAGACATTCTACTGACTATAAGTACAACTATGTGTCAACTTATTCTAACCCTAATCCTACCAGTCTACTAATATTCTACAAACACTCTAATGAGAGTTAGTTGACATGTACTATAGGTTACTTGTAGTCACCATCAAAATAAAGTGAAACCGTTATTTTAAATCGCAATAATATTTCACATTTTACTGTTTTTACTGTATATTTGATCAAATAAATGTATTACATTTGATTAAATTAGTTAGTGTCATTAGTGTAGATGGCATAATGTGGTGTAATTTATTTGTAGTACCTTTGAGTCCAGGGACGAGGATCTGGACTGAGCATGGTTCTTCTGGCATGTGCTGACCATAAACTGACCTCATTAGTGTCAAACTTAACATGCAAGCCATCAGCTTCTCTCCACCCATACTGGAAACAGAACATTCATGTTCGTCTACAGTCAAATACTAACACAAACGTCAATGCCATGTTGATTGGAAAATGTAGAAGCAGATTATTGGATTCACAAAGGCTTCAGTGCTCATAAAATGGAACAAGTGGGACTCAATAACAGACGATGTCTCCACAGTCAATTAATCTTGTCACAGACATACAAACACAAACAAGCTAGTCATACCAACAGCATTTGCAAAGAAAATACACAAAAGAGCACAAAAAAAAAATATTCTTCCCAAACTATCTCACCGGCCACCTTCATTTCAAAGTCGACACTCGAGAGTAAACAGTCACACCAAGACGTCTCCTGTAACTACCAACTTTAACATCTATGTTGTCTCGTTGTTGCACACCACCTGCAGGACAATGTATTGCTTATGAAATGGACTTACCTTGTGTTGAATTTCAAAGCCCACTATATAAAATGCAGCAGTCCCAGCCAGTATATGGATCCAAGTGAGCTAATGGAGGTTTGCTCACTGGTGGTCTCTCTGAAATTTTTCATCACACACCCTGCAAGAAACAGGCCTGAGAGTGAGCAAGAACGTGTAAACACAAAGATAAGAGCGGCTCTGCAACACTCCTCTCTCTCTGATATGGGAAATTTCCACGGGAAAATATCAGGGTCGGTGACAGAACGACTCTTAACACATTCCTCACAAATTAAGCATCAAAAACATTCCCAACTGTCACAAGTTTTAGTTAAGATAGCGTTAAAGGAAAGAAATTAAATGTATTATTTATATAGGTATTATATTTTTAGATGCTAAAGCCAATCATAATTTTATCTTCACATAATGTATTGCAATTTAAATGAGCAGGAAGTTACAAAGAAGCATGTTTAATTTGAGGTCACGCAGGATGCGAAAAGCTTGGGAACAGAAATGCTGCAGTTTGTGCATTGGTGCACAGGGAGGCAGTAAACATTTGCCAGAATTCCATCTGGAAAAATCCAGAAAAATGAATGGACTCGTTTCTTGTGCTGCAGGTTCAAAATAATAATAATAATAAAAGTGTATTGGTAAAGCCATTATCAGAAAATTATATATTATATTATATTATATTATATTATATTATATTATATTATATTATATTATATTATATTATATTATATTATATTATACACACTGCCCGGCCCAAAAGAAAGTCACTTTTTGGATTTAAATAGGCAAATGCTTAAGAGTCTATGATTGGATCATTATTGCAGTGATTATTATGTTTCAAGCATGTTATATGTTTGGCAACAGTTCTTCTGTCCCTAACTGATGGAGTGTGTAGCTTTTCATTTCTTAATCAACCATGTAGGAAGACACATCATGGCAAATCTTGATGGAAATAACATGTAATATAAGAGATAACATTTCCACTAAGAGGTGCATCAGTTTTTGATCAAGATGTTTTATTGACAATGCAAGAGTTTAGCACTCTGTAAAGTCTCGTCCAGCACATCCCCAAGACTTTCAATGAATTTAAGGTCTGGACTCAGAGGTGTCAGTTCATGTGTGAAAATGATTCTTCATGCTCCCTCACGATCATTCTTTCACAATCTGAGCCTGAAGAATCTTGGCTTTGTCATCCTGGAATATGGCCATGATGTGTCTTCCTACATGGTTGTTTAATAAATGAAAAGCTACACACTTCATCAATTAATGTTAAAGAACTGTTGCCAATCATATAAAATGCTAGAAACATAATAATCACTGCAATAATGATCCAATCATAGACTCTTAAGTATTTGCCTATTTAAATCCAAAAAGCGACCTTTTGTTTGTCCGGGCATTACATTATATTAATTATATTATATTATATTATATTATATTATATTATATTATATTATATTATATTATATTATATTATATTATATTATATTATATTATATTATATTATATTATATTATATTATAATGTATAATAACTTCTAATGTTTTCATTTATTTTTGTTGTAATTATTTAGCTTTTATTTATTTTTCTTCCGAATTTTAATGAATTCTGTTTTGTAGTTGTTGTTCTGAAATGAACAATGTTTATTTTCTCGGTTGCACTATAAACCCCAAAATTAATTTTCTATAGTTGCACTGTACTTACAAATGAGTCACATGCCAGTAACTGACAATGAGGATCAGAACTACATGTGCTGCTATTTATATTCACAGTAAACAAACTTAATAAAACCATTTAGATGTCATTCACCTCCAGAGCTCTATTGTGATCTTGTGTGTTGCTAAGGAATATCCTTCCCTTGGTAACCAAAACTAACATAACGGGATGATGAGGAGAAGGAGAAGGGGATGGGTGATGGGGGAGGGGGGATGGCTTGAAATTGTGCTGCAGCAGTTCTCACTCTGACACATTGCACTACAGTGACACTGCATGCTGAGGAAACACATCTTATTTTTGTGTTTATAGGGTTATGGTTATGGTTATGCCTTATGCCTAGTCCCATACTGTCCACTGCATATACTCTACCGCTCAAAAGTTTGGCTGATGCTTACCAAGGCTGCATTTATTTGATCAAAAATAACTTTTCTATTTTAAAATGTTTTAAAAATGTAATTTATTCCTGTGATCAAAGCATCACAAAGCATTTTCAGCACCATTACTCTTCCATGTCACATGATCCTTCAGAAATCATTCTAATATGCTGATTTGGTGCTCAAAAAAACATTTATTACAATTATCAATGTTGACAACAGTTGTCCAGCTTAATATTTTTGTGGAAACCATGATAAAAAATTTTTTTGGGATTCTTTTAATAAAATAAAATAAAAAAGAACAGCATTTGTTTGAATTTTCTTTTTTTTGTCGTATCATTGATCAGTTTAATGGTCCTTGCTAAATAAAAGTATTCATTTCTTTAAAAAAAAAAGTACTGACCCCAAACTTTTAAAGAGCAGTATACAGAACTACGGAGCCCCTAAAGGGACATGGTGATGGGAAAAAAAATATGAGATGGGCGGAAAAAAATATATTACAATAGTTTTGCGTTCGCTTGAAAAATGTTGGCGTTCCCTCGCAAAACCTTTGCATTCTCCCAAGAATCTTTGCGTTCACTCTCAAAAACCTTATGAGCTCTTTGCAGGCGAATGCAAAGTTTCTCGGTGGAACGCAAAACATTTGCGAGGGAACACAAAAGCATTGACAAATAATTTTTCCTCTATCTCATTTTTCTTTCCATTACCATGTCCCTTTATGAGCTCTGTACTGACATTAGCACATATGTTCGTAAGTAAATAAATAAATAAATGTTCAGTAATCTTTCTGTTACTATCTAAATGCTGACAATAGATTAAAATTCTTTAAAAAAATTATTTTCTTTCAATGATAGCTTAACCCCCTCTGTTTTGTCTGACTTTGTCTTGACTCTGAACCGGATAAATTCTGAATTTAAAAAGTGTGCAGTTGGATGTTTTGCTCTTGCATTCTGCTCCACTAAGGCTAAAAGCCCTCTGTGGAAGAGAGCCCGGAGAGGACAAACCTTGACCAGCGGAGCATGACAGTCATAGAGGCCTGTCTGACTTAAGGGCACCTTCAGAAAGATGGCACTTTGTGCTGTGTCAGGATCAGGAGGTTGGCAGGCGGCTCAGCCGTCGGACGTAATGCCCATTCAACCATCTCATTAAAGACACTTATTTTCTTGAAAGATGAGTGAATAAATCACGCTGTGCAAGGGTGTCAACCTGAACTTGTTAATCAAGGGATGGTTGAAAAAAAATCATGCATTGCAACCTACGAGCTCAATAACCTGCATGGAAATAGCACTTTCATAAACCCTGTACTGAATACAAAAAATAATAATAATCTTATATAATCAGTTATGAATCATCAACATATTTTGTTGACTTTTTCTATATTTAACTTTTTTTATTTAATATTCAAACACATATGCATGATATGATTTAAACAAAAATGATATATCTTGGGTTTTAATAATGCTTTAAGTTTCTTGGCTCATCTAGATGTTTCTCTTTCCTACACTTTCACATTATGCAGGTCTCTTCATCACAATATGCCTTGTGTTCACAGTTTACACGTTTATATTATGTGTGCTATGAGGGCTATTTTAAGCACAAGAGGAAAACAAAAGCCATTATGAAAGACAGTGAGCAATAAGACAATAACTCTTAATAGTTATTAATTCATGAGATCATATCATGAGATCATACAGTATGTGTCAAATTAAAGTAGATAAATGTTTTACATAAGGGTAGTTAATCATAATGTCCATGGGTCAAGATTTTTGGTTAAAATATTGATATACAATCTTTTTTTTTTGTTCTTTTTTTTTGTATTCTTTATTCGGATCCCCATTAGCTTCCACAAAGTGGTTGCTATCTTCCTGGGGTCCACACAGCCATACAAGACAAAAATATACAAATAAAATAAAACCAAGAATTAATTACACTAATCAAATCATCAAACTATACATCTTAGCAGTAGCAGCACATCAAACATACAACATACATTTACATATTTGTAAGCATATCTTTACATTGTCTTCTAAATACATACATGCTTTTACATACATGTATGTTTATTGGAACCATATTCCAAGCAACAGAACCTCAATAAAGCACAGTTTTTTCATGAAATTTGTGTGTATAAACCCACATATACAAGTTTTTCAGAGAAGAAACAGGCTGTATGATACTTGATTAGCAGTCGTAAATGTAGTTTATTAGAAATAATTTAGAAATAAAAGGCATTTTTCCTAGCCTGATTTTAGCCTCTGATTTGAACACTCTGTTTGAAGGGGCGTGTCTGCTGTAAGACTTCAGTGTAAACGCCCACTGCTGTGATTGGCTGACATGTTTGCATATGAAATAGCTAGCATTACATGTGGAACTCTCTCGAATACTTTTACTATTACAGCTATTATACGTTTTTACTATTACAGCTATCGAGATTAACGAATCGTGAGAAGTTTTTAAAGTATGTAGATCTATTCCCATCACATAAAAGGTTGCAGTGATGAGCATTGAGCAGATGACAGACAGTCTTTTGATTGTGTGAATGAAGATCTTATCATTGCAACGCAGTTTCTGCACTCTCACTAATGATTTCACCAATGCAAACATGAGGTAAGTACAGTAAGAGCTTCGTTGTGCAGCGTAACAGCGTCATTGATTTCATAACAAGTTTTGGCAAGTGTCCAGATAAACTTGCGCTGTGTGATTGACAGCTTGGGCGATTGGAAAGGGATTGTTCTTTGAACGCTTTCTGTAAATATTTTAATCACAGTTAAAATAAGATTATTTTCATCCTACCAAGAGAAACGATGTGAAGTTGATATTTTAGTCACTGGCTTGATTTACTGATGCATAAACAGTACTGAACGATTTTGAGAGAAAGATGATCTGTCTGAACTTGAACAATTACACATCAGACATTCACATAACCCACTGGTTCTTCAGAGGCTCAGATGAAGGAACTAAAAAAATACTTTTGTGTTCATTTGTACATCCAAACACTGAGCAACTGCCATGCTTCACTCGTTTGCAAGCCATGATGTCTCTCGAGGAAAAACCAATATCGCGCTCGCGCAGCTCATTTTCTCATGGGCGGGCCAAATTCTCTTTGCGGGCAAAGTAGAGAAAGGGGAGGTAACCTTTCCCCTTATGATGACTGTTAGCGATCGCCCTCGCGATCAGAGGCATAATAAGACCAATGCGACAGGAAATCCCAATTAAGGTGAATTTATTGTGAAGACAGTGCAAATCCAACGGCAAAAACAAAAAAAAACAAAGAAAAAGAAAAACTACAAAAATAACATAAATATTTACAAGTTTTTGTGGGAAGGTAGCCACAACAGCAGTTGTATCGTTTGGTTAACAAACTTTCTGGAACAAGTTTCTATGGATTTGCTTCCACTTCACACAACCAACCTGACCCTCCTGCACCATGCTTTCTGGCAGCCATTTATAGTCTAGGCCACACCCTGGAATGTACCATTCTACAGGTAAGTTTTACTTTCTAACATATGTACTTCCAACCACCTAATGCATATTAAACAACATCCATAATTAAATTACACAGTAACAAGAACATGCAACTATGATGCAAAACAATGAATTAACAATTATAAACCTTGCTTTACAGGAACATTTGGACCCCCCCCCCCCCCCCGCCGCCGCCCCCCCCCTCCCCGTTACCCAACATGGTTTCTCCCAATCAGGCAGCATGTCCACCATGTTTAAATACTTGCTTTTAAACTAATACAGGTTTGGTCACAGGTGTTTTCCAAGCAGGTAAGTTAGATATGTAATAATGTGTTACACAATTTTCAATAAAGTTTTCAAATCAAACATATTTGTGTTGTGGTTCTCTATAAAGATGAATGAACAATGTTAGCGGCTAATGATACCCAAACACGTTGTACATATCCACTACACATAACAAACAAATACACATTGTACCCTCAAATATCTAAAACACATTATACACAATACATTCAAGTATTGCACAAACATTGCACATTCACAACACTGCAGTCTGAATATCCAGGATATCAGTGTCAGTAAATAGACTGCGTTAATGCTGCACATGTTTGTGTGTTTGATATGGTGTACCTACATACAGTCCATTCATGATCACGGGTTTGCTCCATGACAATGACATAAAGGGAAGATTCTAGATTCGCCCGTCTGAGCTTTCATTTTCTCAAAAATACCCAGGGCTTGGTTTACACCTATCAAAATGTCTAGCCACTGGGGGACCATAGGCAGGCTAGGGGAACTCATATTAATGTTAAAAAACCTCATAAAGTGAAATTTTCATGTTATGGGACCTTTAACACTTGACTTAACACCGCAGTAAGTATTTTTGGTCTCAGAAAAAGATCCATTATAAAATATATTCTGTTTCCCATTAGAAAGATAACTTCCGATCCAGTCAAGGGCAAGATTGGTAAGATTTTTTTTATTTTTTTTTAATAAAAAATGTTTTCTGCCTTCAATATTCAATACTGAATGTTTTTGCAGTATGATTTTTTTTAAAGGAAAAATTTTCCATGCGCTTTGTCAATATGAAGTCTGCATAGTAATGATAATATAATATATACATAGGGCCTACATACATATACTCAAATAGGATTTACGTGGGTGCGTGTTGTATATATATCTCATCGACTAACTATAAATGTTTTTTTCTCTTCAGTTCCTTTCATTATTTTGATGATTAACTGCGATGTGCAATGGCACGTGAAACACTATATGACGTGTAAGTGTGTGCGATCACTGTGGCGTATGTGTGCACAGAAAGTGATGTATTTGGTCTTGATATAAAAGATGATTACTCACTGCATTTTCATATTACTCAGACACGCTGTAAAAATCATCAGAATATCAATGAAGTCGGAGTCCAACAACCTCACACCTGCCACAATGTGTGCCACGAGCCATTACAGTCTCACACAGAAACATCCATTTATTTGAAGCAAAGGAAAAGGACTCTTTCATCTAAAAGTGTTACCTCAGAAGCATGCCCTCCCGTTCATGAAAACGACATGCAGTGAATTCTGATGCCTTGAGGAATTGCTCATCAGCCCGGGTTTATTTCCCTCCGACATGATAATGGTGCTTTATTGCTGCATTGTAAACTTTTCATAGAGACCATAGCGCTTATCTTTCATCTGATGACTCGACACAAAATTACTTTGCAGTGTAGACACAATGCCTAAATCGGGAGCCAGGATATTAGCTGCTGGTGAGCCGGTGACAGATCTGGGGGACCATGCGTTTGATATATCATTTCAGCAAAAACCTTCAGGTAAAGCTGTGCCTTGATGAGTCATCATATAAATAAAGAATAGAGAAAGAACGAGGGAGAGGGACAGACAACGAAAGAGGGCAAACATCAGGCACCATGAACATATGGAAAAGATGACTTTCATTCTGGGTTCAATACAAGTTATGCTCAATCAGCAGTATTTGTGGCATAATGGTAACACAAGGTCACAATAAGGCACTTACAATGGAAGTAAACAGGGCCAATTTCTGGATCATTTAAAAACAAATTTGAAGCACATCATTTTATAAAAGCACTTACATTAATTCATCTGTGAAAACTTTGAGCTGTAAAACTGTTCTTGTTATTTTCTAGTCATTTTAGTGTTTTAGGCATTATGTTGTCATGGCAAGTCATAAAATTGGGTATAAATAATACACATAAAAGGTTAGTAATCTTTTTTTCCACCAAAATCATGTTAACACATACTGTTTATGTCTTGTAGAAAAACTAGAGAAGCCCTAAAAGGTCATTGGAGGAAAAATTATATTTCAATGCTTTTGCATTAAGCCAAGAAACTTTGGTAACATTCTATTTTAAGATGTCATTGCATGTAATTATGATGCATGATGCATGTAATTATGCATAATTTACTGTTATTACTATACATGTAACATATGCAACAAGGACACTGTAAAATAAAGTGTTGTCGAACTTTTCACTTGCTCGCTAATTCTCTAAAGAGAAACTTTACATTCACTCGCAAATCTTTTGCGATAGGAATAATATGAGGTGGGTGGAAAAAAGTAAATTTCTGTGCTTCTGCAATCAAACGCAAAGTTTCTCAGGAGAACACACTAGTTTTAAGAGAACGCAAACGCTTTGCGAGCGATCGCGTTATTGGGGAACGCAATACTTTTTGCAAAACAACGGAAATTTTTAGCTGGCAAACACAAAAGTTTTTTAAGTAAACGGAAAGTTCCTCCGGTGAATGCAAATGTTCTGTGAGTAAACGCAAAGTTTCGTGAGGACGCTCAAAATGGGGAGCTCATAAGCAACATAATACCACAAATTTTACTGAACGTAACTTGTATTGAACCCGATACATTCTTTTAATAGGCAAATGCCCAATTTCCCGACTTCAATGGACATTAAATCAGCAGTGTGACATCTCACTCTGAAAATAACCAGACCAACCACCATCAATCACCGTTGACACATACCAGGAAAAACACACCTTTTGGAACCTTAAGTGCCACTGGGGTGAATAAACATAATTATAATGTCAAAATGGGAACACAGTGTAAATACAAACTCCCTTGTACTCTCTTTTCAGTTGGAAAGGGTTTAACTAGATCATCATCTGGCATCCAATCGAGTGCTATCCGAAGCCCAAACCCTATCATTGGCTCTTATATCTGTAATCTCCACTTCAGAGGTAACAATTTTAGCAAGGGGATTGGAAATGAGTGGCTGACCCAGTATCAGCTGTCCTCTGTGTCTTTCCTTCACTCACGTGTCAAAGCAACTACCAGCACTCTATTAACATGAATCTTTCCAGCATCGTGCATCACCTCTCCGACTGCTGGAGATCATTTCTCTCACCGAGCGGCACATATTGCAGATTACGGTTGCCAGGTTACTTCGCACCAACATTCTAAATGTGGGCACATGCTTCAACCCAGAAATAGAGAAAAATATATCAGATGCAGTCTAGTTAGAGATCACTCCTTTGACAGAGAAAACATATCGTAATGGATCGGTAGGGAGGGGGCAGTGATGCAGAACTCTTCGCAGTTATATAGGTCAACACCCTGAGGATGGCTTTTACAATTTGGGGAATATATACAGTATCATTTGAAAGTACATTGCTATAAGAAACTTAGGCTTATGTAACCATTTCCAACTGAGATCTGCATTTCCATACATCCCGCTTTGAAAGCGAAATTAACGCCTAATGAGGCTATCAACACATGAAATAATGTGGCGCTACTAAAGAAATGTGCAAGTGTATGAATGCAAAAATTGAAACAATTGACTTTTTTTACCAAAGGACACTTTCCAAGATTTTCCAGAGCAATTTGCAGACCGAAGCGAGATAATATGGCTTCTCTGTCCCTACTTTTGCGAGCTCTCAGTGGAAAGAAGCAGAGACGGAAGGGGGTAGACACTGGAATCTGTTCACTGGCTTGTGGGAGCTTGAGATTTCTCTCCTTAGCTTGAGGCTGGTTGGGTGGTGGTGGAATATCATCAGCTCCAGAAGGCTGGCAACGCTCTCAGCTTGGTGTAGGCATCGAATCTACAATCTAACAGATCTAGGACTGACTCACAAAACACAAGCCTGAGTAAAATGCGTAGTATGGTGGAGAATGCGGGCAGCGCCAATGGCTCACAAACTGCCGCTCGTATCCAACACAGTAAAACAATTCAGTGTGTATAGTTTTTCACAAAACAGCTTTATCAGATTGATGGAGAATCTGTTGAAGCCAAAGGTCAGCGGAAGAAGAGTGCTCCCGTTCCTCGATGGGTTAACTAATTCATCCAAATTGAATTCCACTCTCTGAACAATGTTAAAGCCAGAAACAGATCAGAATTCCATCTGACCGGTTAACGGTAATTCATTTAAGTCTCTCCCGTCCCGTGGAGCTTTACTCAGTCTGTGGAGAGCGTTCTGCTAATGCATCCATCTGAGAGTGCTTTGACATGATGGATCAGACGTGTGCTGATAGCTTATTTTTCAAACACAGTGCTAAACAAAATGCAGGATGTACTGTACAGATGTACTGTATGTGCATCTAAATATTTCCAATGAAAATGATTAAATTCTGAATGCTCAGTATTATAAGACAATTCACAGAAAAACTTTTCTAACAAAATGCAACTTGCAAAGCAATTAGGTTTGACTTTGAAAAGGATGGTGATACATGTTTATTTAAATGTGTAGACTGTTTATAGAAAAATCTGTATTTAGTTTCATAGCAGTTTCCTTGGAGAAAAAGATTAAAAACTATAAAGAACACAGTAAGTCATCAGATATGACTACTCTTTCTCTCCAAACCTCAAGATATGTTCAGAATCTGATCCACACTACAGTATGAGTTATTAAAGAAACAAGCTGTCACAACAAGCTGCTCAGCAGTCTAATTGGCAAACATGCTTATTTCTCAGTACTCGGTCACATTTTGTTGTGTTGTTTATAAGCATCACTTGTATTTACATGTAAACTTCTGGAAATCAAACTGCTTTGAAAACAGAGGTCTCCCAGAGGGTTTGTGGCACTGAGCTGTCATGAAGATTTGATCAAATTCTGTCATTATTTATTCGCCCTCAGGTTGTTTCATGTAATTGTTTTTCAGTGGAAAAAAGAACATTTGTACATCTCTTTCCCATATACAACAGGGTTTCCCAGACGTGTGTTTGTGAGAGTTTGTTTTATTAAATCATTATAAAAAAACAATACAATAAATTAAACACTTATTTTAAAAAAATTGTCACGGTCGGGTGCAGCAGAGATAAAGCAGGATCTACGTGCAGCAGTCTTTATTTACAAGTAAACTCAAATCTTTCCAAAACAGAGTCTCAGGAACAGGAACAAGATCAGGGACATGAGCAGAACAACAAACCTCGTAACAATGTAGAACTGACAGAGAACTGAAAGAAATGCAAGGGTTAAATAGACAGCTAAAGAGACTAATTAACGAGACACACCTGAACTGAAACTCAAATCAAATCAGTAACCACGGATACAAACAGGCAGGGGACGGAGAAAGACGTAACTCAACACACTGACAGCAGAACACTAGAACAGAAATACAAACATGAATCAAAACACACACAACATGTGCCAAAAATAATGGTAACACTTTACAATAAGGTTTCATTAGTTAACATTAACAAAGAATGAACAATACTTCTACAGCATTTATTAATTAATGTTAATTTCTACATTTACTAATGCATTGTTGTATTTGTTAACATTAGTTAATGCTTTGTGAACTAACGTAAACAAATATTAGCTATATCTCTATTAATATTAACAAAGATGAATAAATATACTGTAACAAATAAACTGCAAATTTTTAGTTCATGTTAATTAATGCATTAACTACTGTTAACAAATTAGACCTTATTGTTACCAAAATAAAACACAAAAAAAGGTTCAATATTTTGTTTACCTGCAGGTCATATGGCCATTAAAAACATCAGAGAGCTGTGGACATGCAAATGCATTGTTAAATTATTGAAATATACAGTAAACCTAAAATCTTAGGAGGTACTTCAAGTAAGTATATTAGGACAAAGGTGTTTAGCAGACCAAAATTTTGGGAATACCTTCCATACAATGACAGTTAGTGACCCTGCCTGTTAAGCTCCAAAAAAATTACATAAAACACCAAAAAAAAGCACCAAAATAGTATCATAACAGTAGCTCATATGACTCAACCACTATTTTTTATCTTACATATTTCTCTTGCACAGAACAACCTCCTGGACAACAACCAGTCTGGTTTCAAAAGCGGACACTCAACTGAGACGGTTATTGAAGCTCTGAGCAGAGAGCAGCTTCCAAATCCTCAGTTCTCATCCTGCTGGATCTGTCTACTGTGTGTGACACAGTTAACCACCAGATCCGCCAGTCAATCCTAAAGATGAAGGGCATCTCTGGAACCGCACTCCAATGGTTCAAGTCTTACCTCTCAGGTAGGTCCTTTAGGGTGAGGTGTCTAAGTCACAACATCTAGCTACTGGGGTACCTCAGGGCTCAGTGCTGGGACCGCTTCTCTTCTTCATCTACAGCACATGTCATCACTAGGATTGAAAGAAGCTTGAATCGCTAGAAGCATGGTACAAGCTTTCTTTGCAACCAAAGTGTTTGTGGTTTCCTTTGATCTCTCTGAATAGACTCAATGGAACAACAGGTGTTAAGGCTATGCCTGCTTAGTTGACCTTTTAACATGATTTAAGAAGAAAGAAAGAGGCCTCCTCACAGTTCGTGATGAGGCGAGACGCAGGCTGCTGTTTTAACACCTGCAGGTGAAGAAACGGTCAAATGTATATTAAGCTTTCTAGCGTAGGTGGCAAGTATGAGATATGTACATATGTTTATTGCATAATAGCCTTAACTGTGGAAACTTTCAAGTTATTTTACCCAATCAAACCATATAAAAGGTTTTGCTTCCCGTTGCTCGGCGCCGCATTTCGAGGTGAAGACCTATACGCATTTCTGTTATTTTTTTTCCTTTTTTGAATTTATTGTCTTTGTATTATTCTGAAACCTTTTTTTTAAAGTAAACCGAAACCATTTTTTGGTGATTCGAAAAACTTTTAAAATAAGTCTCAGAGTGATTTTTTCCCTAGAAGTATCTTTACTTTGTTATAGTTTAGATATTAATACTAAGCAAAAGCCCAGTGAAACGGACCCAGGACTGAACTGGATCGGACACCGCCGAGGACCCTGAGACCATTTATAGCATCTTTAACCTGCAGGTAAGGACAATCTCTGATTGTAATAGGTTATGGGAATGTTGTAGAAGGATTCAGATGTTACAGCGGTATAGAAACACAACAATATACTACGTTAGACTAAACTGGAAAGGGTCACAGCACTTACATATTGGTGTCCTATTGTGAGTTTAACTGCTTCTATTGCTCTCCTCATTTGTAAGTTGCTTTGGATAAAAGCGTCTGCTAAATGATTAAATGTAAATGTTAAATGTACATTTTCCAAATCCTCTGAAGCAAATATTACCCACATTTACATTCTTCAAAATTTGTATTAATTTAATTATTTATAAAATTGTTTATTTATTTATTTTTTGTTCCATAGATGAAAGAAATTCATGAAACAACATGAGGATGACTAAAAAAAAGGACAGAAATTTCATTTTTGGGGTCAAGTAAATTTACTTTTTCAAACAAAAGTACTAGAGACACATCCTGCCTTGGGTCGATATTTCTACATTGCATACAGTAGATGTGTAAAGTCCATGTGTGAGAAAAAAACAAAAAAAAAACTGCAATGTTGTTAGTTCCGACTGAGGAAACAGCCTGAAGGTGGAAATGGCAAGAGGAGGATGATGAGGTGAGGAAGGAGATACAGCATTGTCTGATGGCATCATTCTTACAACACTGTGGTGGAATAAGGTGGCAGTTAAAGGAGCTCCAAGCACAAGATGTCTGGAATATTTTATAATGGATCCAAATTTTGACATCCTTCTCTTTCATGCCACTGCAGAGAGTCTAGTTTATAGAGTTTTAGAGTAACACATAGAGTACCATGTTATCTGTCCATTCTATTTTGCTGGACTTCCAGCGACCTTGCGTTTTAGTGTTTCCCTCTTTATACACTGAGAAAAATGCTCTGAAAACAGTCAACAGTGCATCACATTACCTTTGCCCTCAATTTATTCACTGTGAAACACCTGCGGAACACAATATGACACCTTGCAAATGTGTTGGGAGAAGCAGATTCGCTCTTCCTCGTGATAAGATTCCCAATCATCTGGATGAAAATCACACATTCGTACATGTCCTGACACCGGCATCTTGCTCACTTTGACTAAGTCCAAATGACAACAAGAATGTGATGAAAGTGCTGGGTCAGATGGCTGTATGGTCCTCGAAGTGTCGGAATGATTACTTGAATTTAAATGCAAAGTATGGCCATTGATCTTTGCTAAAGATGACTTTGGGATGGTTTCCCTAATGCAGGCCGGATTTAATCTGTGTTTGGGAAACTTTCATGGCTGTTTTCCCAGATGCAAATTAGCCAATGTCCAAGGTTAAGTTTCACAGACAACAGTGATTCTTCATTCATGGTTTTTAGCCCAGGACCAGCGCTTAATCTGTGTCTGGGAAACTGGCCCACATTGTCTAGTCACATAATATCTTATTGGCATCTTTAGAACGAAAAAGAAGTCAGTGAATACTAGTGTTCAGATGCCATTGTCTCACCCTTTTGAGCCAAGATTTTGAGAGCATCATTAAATTACAGTTGTGCTGACAAAACTGCACCAATCAAGATATAGATCAGGCTTAATTGCTTGCATTGACAGTAAACTAAACAGAGGCTATTTTCATAATTCATCAGAGCCCATTAATGTACAACGAATTACCACTGCCTGATGATTTATGAAGCTCTCAGCTCAAGTCATTTTATGGTGTAAACTAGCCTACTGATGGCAGACCAGTGAAGCTGAGCCTCCAAACCACATTTCCAATGCTTCTGGACAAAAACAGACTCGCCTTCAAGCCAGGGACTTTCAAACTGGGGTCAAAGGACACCCAGGGGGGTGTATATATTATTACTGTTGCTGCTGTTGTTGTAGTTGATGAATAGGGTTGAGAATAGAAAATTGATTCCAACTGGATACTTAAGGTCAGGAATCGGATACTTGTTATAAAATTAAAATTTAGATTCAGCTGCAACAGAATGCTTTGCGAGAACACACAGAATAAATGTTTGATATAAAAAAAAATTACTTCATTTCTTTTTTTTACCATACTAGAATCGAAACTGGGAATAGATAAGGCAAGGCAAGGCAAGGCAAGTTTATTTATATAGCACATTTCATACACAATGGCAATTCAAAGTGCTTTACATAGAAGAAATTAAAATAATAAAAAGAAATAAGAATATTTAAAACAGTTTAGAAAAATACAAAATAAAATACAGTACAAACAGTCGGACGAACATTGGCACAGTGCTCATTCATTAAATGCATAGCTAAACAGAAGTGTTTTGAGTCTGGATTTGAAAGTGACTATTGTAGGAGCACGTCTGATCTCTTCTGGAAGCTGGTTCCAGCTGCGGCTGGCATAATAGCTAAAAGCAGACTCGCCATGCTTTGAGTGAACCCTTGGTATTTCTAGCTGATATGATCCTAGTGATCTGAGTGATCTGTTGGGTTTATATTCAGTGAGCATATCTGCAATGTATTGAGGTCCTAGGCCATTGAATGATTTATATACCAGTAATAATACTTTAAAATCAATCCTAAATTTAACCGGGAGCCAGTGTAAAGACCTGAGGACTGGTTTGATATGTTCATATGTTCTGGTTCTGCTCAGAATCCTGGCGGCAGCGTTCTGTATGAGCTGCAACTGTCTTATGGTCTTTTTGGGAAGGCCAGTGAGGAGTCCATTACAATAATCCACCCTGCTGGTGATGAAAGCATGAACAAGTTTCTCTAAGTCTTGTCTGGAAACAAAGCATCTAATTCTTGTAATATTTTTCAGATGATAGTATGCTGATTTAGTTATTGCTTTGACATGACTACTGAAACTAAGGTCTGACTCTAGTGTCACACCAAGATTCCTGACTTGATTTTTAGTTGTTTGACCCCTAGAGTGAAGGTATGCGTTCACCTTGAGAACTTCATCTTTGTTTCCAAACGCAATGACTTCAGTTTTGTCTTTGTTTAACTGAAGAAAGTTTTGACACATCCAACTGTTGACTTCATCAATGCATTGGCACAGGGAATCAATGGGGCTGTAATCGTTAGGCGATAGGGCTAAGTAGATCTGTGTGTCGTCTGCATAGCTGTGGTAAGCAATTTGGTTCTTTCTCATTATTTGGCTCATTGGGAGCATATACAGGTTGAACAGGAGTGGTGCAAGAATTGAGCCTTGAGGGACTCCGCATGTCATGGATGTCCACTCAGACTTATGATCTCCTATACTCACATAATAACCTCTCCCATCTAAATATGACCTGAACCATTTTAGGACTATCCCAGAAAGCCCCACCCAGTTTTCCAGCCTGTCAAGAAGTATGTTATGATCGACAGTGTCAAATGCAGCACTGAGGTCGAGTAGTACCAGCACTGATAATTTGCCTGAATCAGTATTTAAGCGAATATCGTTTATTATCTTTATGAGCGCTGTCTCTGTGCTGTGGTGCGGTCGGAAACCAGATTGAAAATTGTCAAAATATCCATTCGAGCATAAGAATTTGTTCAGCTGATTGAAGACAACTTTTTCAATGATCTTGCCTATGAACGGAAGATTTGAGATCGGCCTATAGTTGCTTAATATGGTCTTATCCAAATTGTTCTTTTTCAGGAGGGGCTTGACAACTGCAGTTTTCAGGGAGTTTGGAAAACTCCCAGAGAGAAGTGAAGCATTTACCACTTCTAGAAGATCTGCTTCTAAACTGTTTAACACACTTTTGAAAAATGATGTGGGAAGTGTGTCAAGAGCGCAGGTTGATGTTTTAAGGTGCTGTACGGTTTCTTCCAAAATTTTGCCATCAATTTCTTTGAAATCAGACATAGTAACTACTTTCTCAGGTGGTTTGATCTGTCTAACCCCAGGGCAACTCAAGGATGTGCTGATCACCTTTCTGATATTACTGATTTTCTCAGAGAAGAAAGAAGCAAACTCACTGCACTTGTTGTCTGAGAGCATTTCACTGGGAATCTGGCTTGGGGGGGTTTGTCAGTCTCTCTACAGTAGCAAAAAGAATCAGAATCGATAAGCAGAATTGGAACTGGAATCAGAATCACTAAAATTCAAAGATATCTAACCCTATTATTATTAGACAAAAATTGTTAATACCCAACCTTAAGTTAATAAACTTATTATTATTATTGTTATATTGATCATTTTTGACACAGCATTGATCAAAAGTCACAGTAAAAACTTTTACATTGTTACAAAAAAAAAATCTATATTTCAAATTTCTATTCATCACCGAAGCCAGAAAAAAAAATATCATGGTTTCCACAAAAATAATAATCAGCACAAGAATTTTAAAGTAATAATAATTACAATTGCTACTCGAGCACCAATCAGGATATCAGAATGATTTCTGAAGGATCATGTGACACTGAAGACTGGAATAATGATGCTGAAAATGCATCTTTGCGGGCACAGGAATATATTACATTTTAAAATGTAATCAAATAGAAAAAAGTCATTTTAAATTGCAATTCTATTACTGTTTTTACTTTACTGTATGAAGCCTTGGTGAGCATAAGAGACTCATTTCAACCCCAACCCCTTTGACCCCTAGCTGTTCCTTGTATATTTGGGTGTCCTTGAAATGAAAGGCATGAAAAGGTATAAAAACCCTTGTTCTGGGCGATATAACGTAAATCTTGTGGTATGAAAACCGGCAGATTGTAACTACAACAAATCTAAAGTTACATCATATGTACTGATGCAGCGTCTAGACGAGAACAAATCAATAGGATATACAAGTTTCACTGCAGAATACTTGATATTTGACTACAGAGGACAAAGGATTGAAGGTGCCTTCATAGTGTCAAATGGTATAATGTCTTACTGTACTTCCTGTTGTATGTGGTGGCAGACGGCCAGTAGGGAAACAAATTATATAAAGGCCTAATTTAGATAGGGAGGAAATAAAATCGTTGACAAAGAAGAGAATCAAATGACTGCTGAGGGTCAGATGTTGGAGGGCATGTCAAAAAATTGATTTTCAACTTGGACTATGTATTTCTGTGACCTTGGGAAAACTATAGCTCTTATTCTGTTTTCCACTCTCAAGACTCATACGTTTATGCATTTTATAGATCTTCAAAGGTGTTCTCGTGATTGAACACCACACAGCGTTTTCAATCCTTCAAGCCTACTATTACATCTGCAAACAAATTATAGAACTGTTACAACAGTAGAAAAAAGGATGAGGGGGGTGTGAAAGTGTTAAGTCAAATAGATGTTTGGGAAAAACACATATTTACACACAGAATCTGAAACTTTTTTATTAAATTTTGTCCGTAAGGCTGTCAAGGGAAGAACACAGAAGCATTGTTCATATTCACAGTGTGGTTGCAGCTGGAATCTATCAGACAATAAACTGATAATGCTCCAGCTTCAAGCCAGGCCTTCAACCCACTCCAACACTCCAACTTTAACTGTGGTATATAATGCTTGACCTTCGAGGGCATAATTTCAATAGGCCATGGGGCAGACCGCTCTGTTTGATAACTGATAATCAAATTTCAGATTCTATGACTACACATGAACATGAGAAAATGCAATCATGTTAACCAGAGGTAGGGAATGAGCAGCGGAGATGTTTATCACGACTACAGCAAGGCAACACACTGTATCAAACATCAGCCCGAAGCCTTTCAGAAATAAGATTCTCTTCAGTTACAGAGCAGTTTCTTTTAAAAGACTGCAGCTTTTATAGGATCCGTATAAAACATCCACCATCTTCAAAAATCACACTGAATTACCGTCTCTGTGTTCAACATATAAAATTTAAAGATGTTGTAAAAAAATAATAATAATAATGAAATGATCTTCCGATGAGGAGGTGCATAACAGCCCATGAAGGCAAATCCTTGGAAATGGGAAACTCTTTTTTGTAGAGTCATAAAGCTTTCAAATTACAGATGGGACTTTCTATAAGAAACTGAATACATGTGACCTAACGTGATATTTTGAGAAAATAATTTTGAATGTTATCATTTTATATGTAGACCTATATATAATATTTATTTCGTCAATATTGCTCAATATTTTATATATTTGCCAATATTTGTCACTAATTTAGATTACCTTTGGTAACACGTTAACACATGTACCAAAAAGTTTTCCGTTGCGTTTTAGAATTTTTTTGCGTGTACAGATGACAACGTTGTCAAAATGATCCCCGTTCATACGGATTCACGAAAATGAAAAAAAGAAAAGAAAAAAAAGCTGTATTACGCATGCCAGGCCAGTAGTTGGCGATGTCACTTAGAGAAACACTACTCATCTGCGCACATACGCATTCTTCTATGATTCTTGTAAATCTACTTTATAAATTCATTATCTTGAGCAGCACAAACACAGTCCTGTGGTCTGTTCTTCATACCTCACATAATACATCTGAGATGGTTTGACAGATGCCAGATCTTTTAATCGTGATAACTGATCTCTGGATAATTTGGTTCTTCAAACGAATTTGCGGATTTGATTAAAATTTGGATTAAGTTGTCTGAGATTACTATGTGATCTTGTGTTCAATGGAAAGGGCAGATTATCGATACTCGAACCCATGATCAGCAATGCAGCGATTGGCTGATGGCAAGACAGCAACGTAATGACATAATAAAAAACAACATCATACATCTGACGAAAAACTTGACGAATTTCTGAACCTTTATAAGAAAACAGCCAAATGACCAAATATGAGAGTTATAATTGCTAAATGAAATGTGTAACATGATTCCCAATGATTTCTAGAATTTGTACAGGCTTTACATTTTTATTTCAAAGTTGTAATGAGCAGTTCATTTAATTTAACCTTTGAAGTAGATTTGTTATGTGACAGCAGAAATAAAAGTTTGAAAGCACAGCATCAAGCCACTCCCATAATAGATGTCACTGTACAAATTAATGCACAGCTTATGCACGAAGAACCTAACAATCCTCGATCATGTAAAATCCTCAACAGTAAAATCCAGATAACTGAGAAATCCACGTACGAAGAATCCGTAATACGCAAGCACATGACATTACCATTTTAACAAATTCACGTTTTTATAGTTTACACAGAGACGATAAAGGTATCATTCTCAAAAACGTGCACTTTGAAACCCATTTTGCGTTTTTAGGCCCCAAAACTCTGTTGTTGTGTAAATGAATGGCCAAAAAGCAAAAAGTTGTCAGTTGAAAACGTTGTCATGTAAACGCCCACTTAATTCTCAGACCAAAAACACTTATAAAATAAATAGTTACACTTTATTTTAAGGTGTCTTTGTTACACTGTAATTATACATTTAAGTACTGAGTAATATTAAGTAACTACATAGGGTTAGGATTAGGGTTTGTTTTGGTTTAGCATTAGTTGCATGTAATTTATAGTTATTAATATAGTAACTGCATGTAACATTTGTAACAATGGCACTGTAAAATAAGTGTTACCAAATTAATTAATTACAGTAAAAAGATAATCTTTACATACATTATGTTGTGATGCCTAAATTCACTTTAAAATGATTTGATCTAACATGAATGACTTAGTTTTTAGTATATTATTTTTGAGTTTATTTAGACAATATTAGCCATTTAGCAGTTTTTGGCTATAACATGAAAATAATTGTTGACATAAAATAATTATTGCCAATTTTAATATGACACTTTAATAGTGCTGCATTTTCAAATGTGTTTTTGAGCATTCAGTGTTCTGCTGCTAAGTCACATATTTAGTTGGTTCGGTAAGCATATGTATATTTAGATTGCCCTCCTCTTTTGACTTTTTCTACATGCAGACATTATATAACCAGACAACCTTTGCTTCAGTTTTATAGTATACTTAACTTACGCCCACCTATAGGCGCACATTCCAATATGAAGTGTTCAAAGCACTCGAGCTGCGACAAATGTGGCTTTCCTGAAGATAATTGGCTGCATTAGGTTTTGTACTAGGAAAACCAAAATGATTTTTTTGATGAACCACTGTGCTCAACAGGGCATTGTGGAAAGCAATGAAAAGAACATAATGAGCTATATGTATATAAAAGAGAATAATTGTGTCTCCTGAAAGTCTTTTGATTTGGGAATAAAGTCTACATCACAAGATTAAAACACAAAATGAGGGGAAATTAGTACAACACAATAGCGTCAGCAGGGACAGTATTGACAAAAGCTCGCAATACTTTATAATTCACTCCAGTACACTGCTTACTCAGTGATTACATAATGAAGGTCACGTAATTGTTTCGGTTCACTTCTACTGTAAAGATCACTTTTGATGACAGACAGTTGTCTCCTTTGAAAACGTATTTTTTCCATCTTCGTAATATTGCACGTCTCTGATCTCACCTCCACCAGGCTTTCTAGCGTGGCATCACGTATTCACTTTACGGTATTACTTCTAACGTTTAAGGCATTAAATGGTCTTGCATCTCCATATCTGCCTGATCTACTTTACTCTTACCACCCTGCCCGGTGCCTTAGATCAGCTGAACTCGGTTTATTGTCCATCCCTCGTTTCCGGTTGTCTACTGTATAGGTGGAAGGTCATTTTGTGTTAATGCTCCTAAATTATGGAATTCACTACCCCTTACACTTCGTAATATCTCATCTGTGGCTACATTCAAGACTTGTATTTTGGATAATGTGTCCGTGCGGGTGTGTAAATGTATTGTAATGTACAATGTAAAGTGACCTTGAGCTACGGAAAGACGCTATATAAATAAAACTTCTTCTTCTTCCTTTCTAGATGCCTCGCAAGACGAGTGACTGGTTTGATTTATATTTATGGTTTGGCTGATTTTATTATCAGATATATAATTATCAGAGCAGTCAAACACATTTACTGTAGTTTAAGAAAAATTGATTAGCACGTCACCTCCCGCTTAATATTTCCTCTGTCAGGGCTATTTTAATTAAGAGGTGTGTAGGTGTACATACTGTAACTACATGAAAATCAATAAACTTGTCTAGGAAATTAAGGACATTCACTCAAGAGGCCAGAACTGAACACCTTTTCATATAAAGGAAGACATATTATTTCTGTGCTTGCATTCACAATACCAGTTCTGGTGAAACTAAACATCAAGTAAGTTGTAGAACCTTAACCCACCTATTTTAGGAGGGGAAAAAAAGAAAGAAAAGAATAAATTCTGAAGCATTTACTAACCCTCATGAGGTTTCAACCCCATATGCTGAGAAAGATGAAAGGAGATTTTTTTGTGTGAGAATCTTCACACAGCACTTTTCCATACAAGCCTTCATAGGGAGACATTTTTCAAGCTCTAAAAAATGTGCGCCATATTCGAAGTCTTCTGAAGCAATATGATTTGTTTTTAACAATTCCAGTTCCTTTTAAAGTCAGCATGAAATGAAATTTGCGATAGTCTTTTCTTCCCTATAGTGACGTATATCAGAGTGAAATGGCTTCTTGAACAAATAAAAGTGCAAGGATCAGAGATGAGATGTCGCTGTAAGAGGTTATTTTAAAGATATATTAAAGATTATGACGGCACATGAATAAAAAAAAAAAATGTTGTGCACTGATACAATTATTTATAATAAACATTGCAATATTTCATTAAAAAAATTCATTGTCCATTTTGATTTCATTGTGACTTTAACAGTTCCATTAGTGGTTCTTTTAATAGGCCTAGCCTACTTGTTAGGAATATATATTCCCTTGTCAAATGATGGTACAGAATAGTGTCAATGATGAATAAATGTAAAACAATTCTTGAAAAGGGTGTATTTATAAATGTGTGATTCGCTTGTCATAGTCTTTATAGAGGTGGCATAAAAGCAAGTGCATCTTTACACATTGTCATATGAACAACTAGTCTGTGATTACACTGAATTATGTATCTCATTTAATTAGTTAGAAGTTTAATTCACACACAAAAACATCTCAGATTTATTCCTTCAGGAATCGGACTACTCTGGTTGCAATGTATATGTTTGATTCATTAAAAATACATTTATGTTGTCTTATTTGGATCTTAATATTATGTTGTAAAGATCTGCCAATTGTTTTATAAATAAATCTAATTATAGAAGAAGAAGACAAACAACAACAACAGCATAAGGGTTTGGAACAAGCAGAGGGTGAATTTATTTTTTAGATGAATTAAAAGGATGATAAAGGTTTGGAGGCACTAAGACCCAGAGGACAGCATTCTCGCTCAAACTAAGATCATGGTTATCAAAGCTCCAACTTTTGCATCAGAGCCCTATAAAAAGCAAGAACCCTGCGACCGCCTATCAGTGAAACCTAAGAAAAACTGCCGCTGCTCGCAGGCAAACTATCAGCCTTGTGAAGATGACTCGAGTGTGGACGTGAAGAAAGAGCAGGGATGTTCTCACACAACTTCTGGGATGCTTTATATTGTGCAACTGTTGTGTTCGAAGCTGATTTTTATTTTTCTTATAGACCGAGTTTGAGAATTAAAGAAGCAGAAAGATATCTTTGATTGTCAGAACAAAAACACCAACGAGCGTTTGACTGCATCTGATGATAGAGCTGACAGAAATCATGAAGCGAAGAAAATACTGCTTTATTTTCAAAATATGAAAACATATGTCTTCAGGGATGGAGCGCAGCGGTCAATTCAAGCCAACGCCTGCCCAATTCGAGGTTTTAAACAGCTCGACCGACACAAATGTGACTTTAACACCTAAAACGGACGAAAAACAAGAAAGTTTCGCTTTCCAAGTCACCTTGGCATCAGTTCTCGGTCTCATCACTATTGCAACGATATTAAGCAATGCATTTGTCATCGCCACCATTTCCCAGTCCAGAAAGCTCCAGACCCCGGCGAACTTCTTGATCGCGTCCCTGGCCGTCACGGACCTTCTGGTGTCGGTGCTCGTGATGCCCATTTGCGTGCTGTACACGGTCACTCGCGAGTGGACGCTCGGACAGGTAATCTGTGACATCTGGCTGTCCTCAGATATAACCTGTTGCACCGCGTCCATACTTCACCTCTGCGTAATCGCCTTGGATCGATACTGGGCAATAACGGACGCGGTCGAGTACGCCAAGAAACGCACCCAAGCGCGCGCCGCGGGGATGGTGGCGACCGCCTGGGTCATCGCCATCTCCATCTCCCTGCCGCCTTTCTTCTGGAGACAGGTGAAGGCAGGGGAGCTGACCACCTGCTCGGTCAACACGGACCACATCTTCTACACTATCTACTCAACTTTCGGAGCTTTCTACATCCCTACGCTGTTGCTCATCGCCCTGTACGGGCGGATTTACGTGGAGGCGAGGAAGCGCATTTTGAAGCAGTCTCCCAAAAAAGCGGGGAAAAGACTCACTTCGGCACATCTCAGCACTAATTCACCCGCTTCGGTGGCTTCGACCTCTCCTTTGCATTGTGGAAGGCATGACCTCTGCTCGGACACTGGGTCTCTAGGCAGTGACAATCAAATTAGAGTAACTGTGTCCGATTCACTATTGGAGAAAAAGAGAATATCGGCTGCGCGCGAGAGGAAAGCCACCAAAACCCTGGGCGTTATTTTAGGAGCTTATATTGTGTGCTGGTTGCCGTTTTTCATTTACACATTGCTGGTTCCCCTCTGTCCATCCTGCTTTTCCCCAGAACTCTTTGACTTTTTCACATGGCTTGGCTACGTCAATTCACTGATCAATCCAATAATATACACCATGTCGAATGATGATTTTAAAAAAGCTTTTCACAAACTCATAAGATTTAGATGTTGCAGACGATAGTAAAATAAATAAGTATAAGGGATCATGGTTAGTCAGTCGGTCATTAACGCAACGGAATGCTTGATTCTGATGCTGCTATAGCCTACGTTTTAAAGGGATGGTTCACCCAAAAATGAAAATTCTGTCATTATTCAACTCACCCTTATGTTGTTCCATACCTCTATAGTTTCTTTTATTATGTTGAGCACACAATAATATATTTTGAAGAATGTTGGTAACCAAACAGTTGATGGTAGCCATGACGTCCATAGTAGGAAAAAAATACTATGGAAGTCAATGGTAGTGTAAACTGTTTGATTACCAACATTCTTTAAAATATATTCTTTTGTTTTCTACAGAAGAAAGAAAGTTTCATATTTGGGTAAACTATGCCTTTAAGGTGTTGATTTTTGCTCTTTTCCTGCAGGGATATGAAGCAGAGCAGTTCCATGTCACTAGTCCCACATCACTTTGCCACATTAGTATTTTTTTCAAAGAGCCATACAGCATAGAATATTAAAAGAAGCAGACAACAAATACCCGACCAAGCATATAAATGACAGACAACAGGATAAAAATAACAAATTATTTCCATGTTTGTAATTATGCTGTTGCCTATTAACACGACCGAGAGCCACAGCAGATGCGAGTAATCACATTCACACTCCCTCCCTCTCGCTGCTTAGAATCAGCACAGTTCTAGTTCTACTACTTCAAATAGTGATCCTATTTTAATTAATAACAATGGCATGGGTTGTTTCTAAACAAGATAAATGAAAAAAATAATAATAATGTGTTTTAAGGATGAAAACTTGAAAAAATGGAGAGGTAAAAATCTTCAAAAATTGCAACTTGGTGGCAGTGGTATAAGCAAAACAATTGACACCGGATCTTTGAATTATTGGAAATTCACGTCATGCCATATTATAATCCTAATAATGACCGCCTGACTGCACATTATCACTTGTTACACGACTACTTAAATTCATAAATAAATGGATATTAAATAATTAGAGTTGATATTTTATTCGTTTACTTGTAAAGACAAAACACAAGCACAGTTATGTAGGAAACAGGTTTCAGTCAATCAGACTGAAATCAGAATCAAGAATCTCAGAGAGCCATGTACTGTAATAATCTGTTAAATGGGCCTCGTTTAACAGTAGACGTAGGATATATTCCTTCAAACAGAATGTACAATGACTTTGGATTTCTGAACAATGCTTTGACAGCTTGTGGTCAACCAGTCGCTAATTAATAATGCAAAAATTGTGTAAAAAAAAAAAGCTTCATTGTCTTTATTCTTTATTAAATGTGCAATTAAATTGCTCTTATGTGGTCACTGCCTATTGCTGCTGACTGGTTTTAAGCGTAATAAATAAGATGGGTAATCCATTTTCTTGTGCTCACATCCAGTACCTCTTTCTTCCTGTCTTGGTTGATTAAACAGTACGAATATGTGTTGCTTGACTAATGAAAACAGGCCTATTAATGATTCATTTTTACACCTGTTCTTGTTATTTCTTCCCTTGTCCAAGCTCCCAAAAATGTGGGTGTTTTGGTCCTTCATTTCCACTCAGTGAGCATTCTGAGATCAAACCAAGTAAGCAGTGGGAATTTATACTAAGGTCAAGTCTTCACTGTACAAACAGAAGCAGTACACAAAGAGTTCAAGTGCACTGGACACAGTTAAACTGACCGAGGCTTTAAGATTTAGATATGAATTGAGTATTTCTAACCCAAATTGATTTACCTTCTGCTCAATATGCTCATAAGTCATATTATCTGTCACTTGACAGTATGAGAGATCACAGAGTAACTGAGAATGACAGGTCTACCGCAGGAGGTGAGTAATACGTCAAAGACGTGCCGGAACAGGGCAGAGGAGGAGATATCGGCCTATTAAGCCCATATGGAGGTGACAGTGCAAAGTCGCAGCATTTCATGAAAAGGCATGTTTGATATTTCCCACAATTCTGCTTTTTTTCACACGAAGCCTGTGCTTCCTTCAACCCTGTTTTCAATGTGTATTCATGGTGGATATTGATTTAGTTATCATGCTTCAAAACCTCCAACATCAGCAGCCAGTGATATTGGGGACATATTTAAGCAGGGGGCCAATGGACTAGAAACTGACATATTAGCATGCTTTTTTTGGACTTCCAGATCGCAGACCCTTTTAATGCCTACGAATTTGGTGTGAAGTGAGTTTTAAAGACCTAATTTTGTACTATTACAGCTTGAATTTTTAGC
This sequence comes from Abramis brama, assembly GCF_963993115.1. Taxonomy (NCBI): domain Eukaryota; kingdom Metazoa; phylum Chordata; class Actinopteri; order Cypriniformes; family Leuciscidae; genus Abramis; species Abramis brama. Next base: position 26,854,303 of record NC_139983.1, read on the forward strand.
AACATGCAAACACCCGCAATAAGTGTAAACTGTCCTGTCAGAGCCGTTTAACAGTGAATCACAAATCAGCTCTCAGAAAGCAATGGTGATCGGAAAGCAAGCAACATGATGGCATATTTTTTTTAAACATATTGGTCTTTTTTGAGTATGCTTATTAATATGCCTTTTATCATGAGTAGTATTAGTATAAAATGATTTGGAGGCTTGGAGGAGCCGTTAATTATTCGTTTGTTGGTTTAATTAATTTGAATTTAATCCCTTGTCTTTGTCATTTATCTTTTCTCCTGAGCCCATTAAAAGTCGTAGGTTTAATACTATGCAAAATCAACCTTGCATTTCTGTCTTAAATCGTTGCTGTTTCAGAATGTTTTTTTTTTTATATAATTAAATATAATTATAATTAAATTATAAATAAAGAAATATTTAGTTATAGCATATGACTCATCTGAAATAAAGTTTATTGAAGTCCCCCCCCCCCCCCCATCCCCCATCCCCCCTCCCCCCTTTATCCTTAATGTCCTCCAGGGATGGAACATTAATCACGAGCAAACAGAGAAGCACTCATTTGCAGGCATATGATGAACACTTGACTTTGATAATATATGACCTTGACATAATCAACATACAAATCATTCTGACATATGTTACACACATGGCCTGCATATACAGTATGTCTGAGCATGCCTTGCTAAAAATCCGTGCTAATTACCAGAAGCAGTCATCGATCATTAAATTTATGTTTTTAGCTTTTCTGGACATTGACCTTCATCATATTTACATCTCTAAAGGTTTCATATATAGGGGATATTTTTTCATGTCTGCTATTAAACACCAACTGTTCCCTCACAATTTAAACACGCCAAGCTGCTTTGCAATTACACTTTACCTTAATTGTGCTAAATGGACCATATGTGTGCATGTAATGACGTTAACATGTGTTCTCATATACCACAGCTTAATGTTCAAATTAGTCTAACTGTGCATACTTATTAACAGTGTTGTGTAATGTTGAGCAACCCATAATCAGATTACTCACCCTCATGTCGTTCCAAACCTGTATCACTATTTTATGTGAAAACAAAATTATTTTACAAAGTGGGGATTTTTGATTCAAACTGAAATGTACGATTTTCAGAAGAAGAAAAAAGTAAGCATGAAGGCCCACCTCTAAACCTAACTGTCAGTGGGGCATAAGCAAATAACACAAAAACATACAAATTAGATCACACGAATTAGCCACCAATTTGGCAAAAATGTAAAATACGCTTGCCATGAGAGTCTTAAGAGTTTCTTTCTTTCACTGAACACTAAGAAAGAAGTTTTGCAGAATGTCCTGGCTGCTCTTTTCTTTACAGTGGATGTGAAAGATTAACTTTCAAAATTAGCAAAAGAAGGACAATAAAAGGTGACCATACAACTCATGTGCTACATTTCAGGTCAGCCAGAGCGGTGAATGTGATTTCACCAAGTACAATATGTTCCTGGATCAACATCTTTGTAGATCCTGGAACAACATTCCAATCGACCAATCAGATTTGAGGGACAAGTTTACAGTTTATGTCAAGTTTAGGCTTTCAACCGGGGTTAGGTGCTTCTACATCAGTGTTATTCACCAATCATTTCCCTCTGATTTTAACTTGTGGGAAGGGTCAGGTTTAGGGGTAGGGATAGGGTTAGGACTATATTTTCGGACAGGAATGTTGTTCCAGGATCAACAAAATATGTTGCTGGAGGAACATGTCTTACTTGGCAAAATCCCGGTGACCCATCTGAAGCCCTGCAATAGCTTTGTGTGAACAACATAGCCCCACTTACTAGACATTTCACTTTGAAAGTGTCGCAAAATGTGCAAGAGGTAACATAATATAATTTAGCAGAAATGTCGCCACAGGAATTGTTTTCCGATGAGCCTGGGCTGAAAGAACTGATCTAAATATCAGTTGATTGCTAAAAAATCTCTTTCATGTTCATTTACATTCACAAATGGCATCAAGACACATGACGCCAAAGCTTAAATATTGGTTGCTTCCTCACACAGAGCTAGCATATCGCTTGAACCTATTATATTTTTAGAGTTATAACACTGACAAGAGTAAATGATAACAAAACTGTCATTTTTGGGAGAACTATCCCTTTAAGAACATGTGTCATTTTCCATTTCTCATACTCTCTGCTCAACAACAGCTACAGATCATGTCTGTACGTCAATCATGCGTCATGCCTTTTACATTCTTTACTAAATATCTTTTTTTCCCTGAGCATATCTGCTTACACAGTCAACATTTCACAGTTCAAACATCAGAACTGTCACTCACGGAAGGTTCTGTCCCTCTTTCCTGCATGCTTGGGTCTAGTTGTGCCTTTAATCCTGCAAAAAGAAAAATGCACCAGTGCACTGCATTCAATGTCTGAGATGGTCCTTTGCAAAATACAAACTACTTCTCATTTTATGCTCACTTAAGTAATATTAATGCCTAAAAGTCTGCACTTTTTTTTTTTAACCTTTTCTTTAAATGTCATTCCTTGAGATTGACAGATACCTAGGTTTACTTGTTGGCGTGTCTTATTATCAGCCTAATACTTCATGGCTTTATATCTTTTCTGTGCCTCTGCATTATTCACCTCAGGATTACTAATTAAATATGAAAATCACTATGTTCAAAAACAAGACATTATGTCAGGAAACATTTAGTCTTATAAATGCTTTCCAGATAATGAGTTTACCACAGGGCATTAATCCATTATATGTCTACATGGTCCATAACAGACAGCAATCATCAGTTCAGAAAATGTCAAGACAAAAAGTCATTAATTTTGCTCCAAACACTCACTCAGATTCAGAGAAAACATACCTCTCTGAAAGAGGTCTTCATCTTGACTTCTGACATTCATACGCCTTAGGGAAGAAGTCCGCTCCGTAACGTCAGCATCTTTGAAGCGACACGTCTTGAATGCCACGTTATTCCAGCGCCTTTAATGACAATTCCACTTTTAAGCATTCAGTATAGCATCCGTCTTATCTTTCTCAAGGATATTTTGACATTTGAAATGGCAAAATCTTTTCTCAAAGGAGCAGAGACTTTGCAAATAATGCGTTATATAATCTGCAAGGGTCTGGCCTGCTGTCTCACCGTTCAGAGAGATTTTAGTCGTTTCAGTTCTGTTAGCGAATTAGCGCTTTCTTATGCAATGTCACTTATTAACAATTGAAGACATAATACAGTAAAAGCAGATCTGCTGAGGGAAATGCTCACACAGAAAGTCGTGGATGGATAAAACATGATGAATATCTGCTCTTCATTTACAAACATTTACACATAAAATGTAGAGGTCATCTTTATGATCACACGATAATCCCTTCACATCGGTGGTTTGGTGGTGTCAGCAATTCTGATTGTGCCTGTGCGTCACTGCATAGCAAAGAGACTTGACTTTCAACGTGGTTAGCATAAGTGAGTGGATCAAATGCGAAATGGTCGTAACCGATATAGACGATATTTAGATTAGATGCTGACCGTTTTTTAAGTGGTTGATTCTTAAATTATTACATTTGGACCCCACATGGCTTGCTGAAAAATGGAAGAACTTTGCAAATAATGACATCAAACAAAATTGACATCAAGATATGACAAATTGGATGACATTTAATGGCACAATGTTGAGTGTAATTAAAGTAGATGGGGTCTATTTTACAACACAACCATCTTTTTTTATTATTTAAAAAAAAGGGGGGGGGGGGGGGTTGTTTTGTTCCAGCAGGGTCATTTGTTATATAAATGTATGAAATAAAAATGTCTATACTTGCATTGTATGGTTGGAAAAATGTCCCCTAATGCATCTCAGTAATTGTAAGAGCTTTTTCGAACCATGTCCATGGGGATATTGTGTTTTCTCTTATCAGGACAAATGACGGTGGCATTCATGGATAAAACCACATATAATTTCTCTCAGATATGAAGCATGCTCATTTATTGTAAGCTGTTTTCCTATGTACCTTAGTAAGCATTCAGTATCAGGGGAAATATGTTCATCCATTCGTCCATTTCAGTGCTGACATGCTGCAACACAACCAGCACTGAACACTGAACACTGCTATTCTGAGAGGACTGACTCGTATGCAGGCGATGTAAAGTACTTGAGTAATTGCACTTTATTTCTATACTTTTACATTATGGCATTCAGACGCTCTTATGCAGAGCACCTTGCAAAAGTGCTTTAGCATTGCATATGAGACACTGTGATTAACAGATGGCAAGCAAGCAATTTGGAACACTATAAGCAAAGAAGTGCTTCCATGGACAAATAAACAAGCACTATTAGAACAATAGTCCTGTGAGTTATAATTTGAAGGTAATATGTTTAACTCATTACAATTTCCTATAGTAGAAATTAAATATTATGCATATGTACACTATATATGGTGGTATCATGATCTATCTATGAAAATAATATAGATAATTGTTATTTAAACATTATTTAAATGTCATTTAAAACATATTTAAGCATTACTACACACTAATCTTCGAAAGTTTGGGGTCAGTAGTTTAAAAAAAAATTAATACTTTTATTCAGAAAGGCTGCAAAATTGACAGTAAAGACATTTATAAATGTAACAAAGGATTTCTATTGCAAGTAAATTCAGAAAATTAGAAATTTCTATTCATCAAAGAATCCAAAAAAAAAGTTTTCCACAAACATTAAGCAGCACAACTATTTTCAACATTGATATGAGAAATATTTATTGTACACCAAATCAGCATATTAGAATGATTTCTGAATGATTATGTGACACTGAAGACTGGAGTAATGATGCTGAAAATTCAGCTTTCCATCAGAGGAATAGGTTAAAATATAAAACACACACACACACGCATATACATACTACAAAATTCAACTGTAAATTATAACCTAACACTATTGTAAACACAGTAAATGATTAATCTATAAACTACTGTATTAAACAGTCAAACTATACTATAAAGCAGATTCTGTTATTTAATATTCACCAGTTTCAGGTAGGCAGGTGTGCCCTTGAGCTATAGCACAATGAGAAAACCCAGACTGAACAGGTTCCTTTCAGTGCATCAAAGTTACTTTGATATGAAAATCTCTACTGTCTCTTAATTTCATCAGTCAGTTTCAAACACAAAAAAACTTTTTTCACTTTTAAATCCCTACGTACAATGAAGTGAGTAAACTGTTTTTACTTTTACTCAAGTATGTTTTGGCTAGATACTTAGACTTTTAATTTCCAATTTACTTTTTGAAAAATGATGTCAGTTCAGCCTAACTTTCTGTTTATAATAAAGAAAACCACAATGGCAAAGCAACCGGAACGATGGTATTAAAATAAATTAAACATGATTGGCCTTGGTAAACGCTTCGCTGTTATTATGTCACACCAGCATGTGGAAGCGTTATTTGGTCAATGACTCGCATTAGTTCTGAGAATGCTTTCATTTCAACATGACATCAAATCTTCAAGGACGCTGCATTCGGTTTGCTAGGAGCGAGAGTCAAATTTGAAATTCTTCTCTCCATAGCACAGAGTCATTACTCTGGTCTGCTGAAGTTTCCTGGGGGCAGCGCATCTCAGCTCTTCATAGCACATATAGATTTAGATTTGGCTTCACTGGGCACAGTCATAAATATACTTCTGGAAAAAGCATTTCGCAAGGCTGTGTGACGTTTGTTTGAAAATGGGGATTTCTGTGATTTCAGCGTCGCCGTTTTGAGTCATGCTGATGTCAGCCAATGGTCACTGTAACCATCTATTATGCTTCTCATTTTCAGAACAGATGGCCATATTCAGGGCAATTTCCACTGTTTACAATTCACCTTGCATGTACTCTAGACAGCCGGCCATTTATCAAAGCAATCAGAGTTGCTGTTCACTAATGGCTCGAGTGAAAGTGCGCTTCAATGACTTCTTTCCTCAGATAAAACAGGACTGACTATGGAATATTACAAATGCCCTGTATTCACTGTATGATTATATGCTTATATAGCTGCTTATGATATATATGGTATATGATATATCTATATATGGTGTTGAACAACAACCATGAATCAATCTGTTGTTCAATAATGGAAACATACAAAAATCAAGAATGTATACTAAAGGGTTTGATCATGATTTTCTGTTTTGTGCGCACACACACACACACACACACACACACACACACACACACACACACACACACACACACACACACACACACACACACACACACACACACAAAAGGTTTAATTTAATTAAAGTTTGCCCCCTGGTGGTTTCAAAGCAGGCCCGATTTATAAAACCAGACCTATATAAATCTCACAAACTTGTGTTCTGTGTGGTCTTTTCATTGCATGTTTGAAATATTGAGCTCAATAACATTATTGATTTTCTTCGTCTCGCCCACTTTTTCCGTCAACAAGGTCTCAATCAATCACAGAGTATCTGAAAACATGGGTGAATGACCATTGCAAAATAAGTAGGTTGAGTTTGATATCTCAGTCATGACATGAGCTGAATCTCCAGGCAAAGCAATACCCAAGATCGCCCATAGGAGAAGCCTGGAGCTGCAAAAGCTCAACCTATGAGAGAATCGGCCAGTTGCTTAAGAATCGGCCACATCTGTCAGAAAAGCTGTCCATCACACAATATAACACAATTATAGTATTTTAATTTTCCTAAAATGAGCCAGAAGGAGATTTTCTCATTTGGTACTGCTTTCTTTTTAGATTAAACCACAGCTGGAGATCATAATTATCATAGTAATGCACACATTACCTTTAATCCTAAGTAGCAGATGAATATCTTCAACATGCAGTTCCAAAAAAAAAAAATATATAATAATAATAATTAAAGAAAAAGTTATGTTAAAGGGATATTTCACCGCTGGAAAGATGAATGTGTATTTAAATTGGGTAATTTATGTAGTAGAAATGTGAAATTATTTTAGAAGTTTGTCTTCTAGACTTAGTCTGGCTATCACCAGACCAAGCTCAATCGATTGAACATTGGTCTGGGGAGTCTGCTATGTATTTTGACTCTGTACGCAATTGGATAGTCCTTCAACCAATCAGACCAACGATCCGGGTAACATACTTTGCAGAGCGACGCGAAAACTCCAGGCAGGAAATGTGTAACCAAACGTGTTGATCAGCGGTTTGCAGAAGCAGCAATGGAATCGAGCGATTTTTGCAGGTTGTGCAAAAAAACATGAAAGTCAGTGGTATTTACACCCACTCGAGCGATTTGTTTGCTAAAAAGAAGCCATTGAGCATCATCGAGAGGATAAAAGGAATTGGACAGAGCCGTAACGGCTCTGGAATTGAATTGGATTAAACCCGCCAATAGTGCGCCAGGTGGATAAGCCAGTTTGTGATTGGTTTCCGCAAATTTGTAAAGGAAGCAGCAGAGATAAATGTACAGGTTTCCAGCCTGAGATGCAGGGCGAAATCAAATCGCCGGTAGATCAGGCTGGGCTTTCCCAGTCTATTCTAGACTGAGAAAAGCCAAAAAAAGTATTTTTGGCTCATGTGGATGAAAGACAACAACTCCCAGAATGCACTTGCTTCGCTGGCCTACGAGGCCACTCCCAAGCCACGCCTACCGGTTACAGAGGGCAGTATCGGAAGAAATGATACAACTAGTCTACTAGTTGACTTGAAACTGAAAAGACCCTATGGGCGGGTTGAAAACATGCGGAACTAGCTCCTACTACTGGCTGTAGTCTCTAGCCTCTGGCCAAAAAATGACGATTTTTGCGTCATCTGAGTTTTTTTTCCAGACACACAATACAGAAATCTCTCGTCTCAGAGGGACATGAGAGAGAGAAGCACGGCCATTCGAAAATACTACCGGGTTTCTACTGATACAAACTTAATGCTAATCGGTGAAGTATCCCTTTAAAATATATAAGGAAGATTGGGGCGAGGCTTGGAGTCTAATAAAAATAAATAAATAAATGAAACCATATAGTTACTATTATAATTTTTATTCATATTTTGAATTAGTTTTCATATTTACTGATTTAATTTTAATTCAAGTTATTATTATTATTTTTATTTAATATGTCTATATAGTTTAAGATTATGTTTATGTTGTAAGATTAACATGTGATCAAATTAATAATTTTTTTCCTGTGCTATAACTATAGCGAAGCCTACATTAGAAAGACATGTATCTATAAATATCTATATAAAGGTATGCATTTATACAAATCATCTCATCTAAAGGATTTAGGTGGAACAACTTTCGAAGATCTCACATGCAAAGATGAAGGGATCATATGTATGTCACCCAGCATGGGGCGAAATAATGAGAGCTGTATCCTGGGATTATGACAGTGACGACTCAGTCAGTCACTGTCATCCATCAATGTAAAGCTTTGTCAGAGGACGCGTGGAAGAGAGTGTTCTGTCGCAGCAGAGATGTGCTGACTCCAGACAGTCACTCACTCCAGGTTAATTGAAGTTCACCCTTTTGATTGGTCAGTGATGGAACTCATTAGCATAGGTGAGAAGGTCAGCCTGCTTTGCATTTGAGCTCATTTTTACCGCTCTTAATAGAATCAGGCTCCCGAAGACAATTAAACGTAGAAAGGTCGGTCGACTGATTTTCCTGACTTTCAGTGCAAGTCTGCTTGCATTAGCGCACAAGTATTGCCGGTATATCCCTGGACTTTTCCTGTCACCTAATTATCTCTACTATTAGACAGGTGAATTTAAAAGCCACATTGCAGGGATCTGCCATTGAGCTGAGCTTCTTAGTCAGAATAGGATTTTCCTCTGATTCTGATTTAAAAGAAGAAAATAAGAGCAGGTTAGGGTGTCATGATTGTTTAGTGGAATCCAAAAATCTTATTTAATAAGTCACAGCCCATTCTGAAAAGCTGGGATCTAATTTGAAAATTGAAGGAATTTCAAAAGCTAATTTAAACAGGAAATAAATGGAAAGGCAAAAAATAATGTTGGCACATAAATTAGTCTAAAATAAAAAACTGTAACTTACAGGGGCAGATTTACTAACAGCTTGCGCCAGTGCAAACCCTCTTTTGGTGTTAAAAAACTACTGTCAGGTTTTACTAAAGACACGCAGTGAAAAATTTGTGCTGAAATTATTTTTTGCGGGATTATTTATCTATAAATGTTTTATCTTATTGCATATGCATTTGTAGGAGTATCTCTTTCAGACACAAAATTTATGGGAGGGGAGTATTTAAATGAATAATGAAAAGTGATTTACTAAGGTTTGCACCAGTCAATTTACTAGTATTAGCATCATTATCCATTCTGAAAGCATACATGGTTTCAAGATCTTATTTTAATTTTTATATTATATTATATGACTGAACATAAAACCAAATAAAAGCTAAAAGCAATAAATAAATTCCAATAAGTAACAGAAATAATTTCTATATGGAAAATAAAACATTTAAAATCATTTACTATGATTTTACAGTAAGATGTAGCTAAATTGGCAAAAACCTGTTTATGGTAAATTTTTGTACATTAACTTTTATCGGAACCTAAACTTTACAAATAGGCTACAATAGATTAGAAACTATCCTATATCTATATCTAATATCTATACATATTATTATTAGTCTAAGTTATTAGGACAATCATGATCATCAATATTTCTTTTTAGAATAAACACTTCAACTTCACACTTCAAGATGCAGTGCAGAAGAGAGTTTTTTTTTTTTTCTCAGGCCACAAGTGAAATGAGCAGCAATTATTCAGAGCCCTAACTAGATAAAAAAATTAAAAATAATAATAATAAAAATTCTCATTTCCAGCGGGGGTTTCAGCTGGTTACAAATGGCCACCAGCCTGTTCTCATTATCTCTTGAAAGCTGGAATTTCAACTTGCACAGTCCAGCGACGTGGAAGGTCTTGAATGGATTTTGAGCTGCGGAGACTTATTTATGGCTGTGAAATTTAATAAGCAGGGTGTGTGTAATCCTCTTCCCAGCTCAAGCAGTAGGCCTGGGGACTAACATGAATCACAAGGGTACGACAACACACGCTCAGTACACAGATCTGGCCCCATGATCAATGGGCAGAGCCTGCTGTCTCGAACAGGGGGAGTAGAATACTGCATTTCGGCTTGGCAGCCACAAAAGCTGGCAGAGGGCTGAGAAACTTGTGTCGAGTGGGCCTGACTGAGAGAGACGGGGCGTCGGGCGGACTGGAAAGAGAGCAAGTACGCTAGTCGAGTGGCTTGTGACCGAAGCACGGAGGCTAGCAGATGCTGGTCCAGAAGGCTACTAACAGGATGAAGATAGTCCACCACGTGGGCCCACAGGGATTAGGAGTCAGTGAGAGGTAAACAGATTAGTCCAGAAAAAGAGGCAACGCTTTTAACCTCATCACTCCCCTCACACCCTGAAGAGCATCTTCCACCCACTCGCACACTTGAGACTAAATTGTACCCGAGAACCTGTACCATCTGTCAGGAATACCACCCAACCTACTGCAGTGCCCACACACAGCCCCGTCCATGGAAACCTGGACACATGGAAATTAAATCGTTAAAACGATGGAAATTAACTCTTTCTCCCTCGGATGTCAGATAAGTCAATACGGACTGTCTTTTCTGTCCAAATGAGCAACATTACATCCAAAAGGACATAATCTACTGCAACATGCCATTGAAAACAGGATTATTCCTCATTCTGTTCTTGTTTACCCTCCAAGCCACCAGAATCAAAGGTAAGCCGGTGTTTGAACGCCGTTTGAATGCTATTTGCTTGTTTTATTCAAAGAAAATCTTAGAATTCAGCAAAAACAGTACTTTTGGTAATGTACAACGCCTCAGAGCTGCTACAACCTATGCGATTCCTCACACAATAGCCTCTTTCCGCCCTCAGTGATCGAATGAGCTTTTAAATATTTTAGGAGCCAATTTGTGAGGACATAAAAGAAACCCAAAGATTTTTCTTATGCAAAACAAAGCCTTATGACAAATCATTTGATAACATTTTTGTGGCACACACGCCATTAGCGCTTCCTTTTCGGTGCAATATGCTCGTGTTTTGCTAACATTTCGTGCAAGTTCTGAATGCCTCCAGTCTGGCTGCAGTGTTCAGAAGCTCCATTCATTAGGAGAGGGAAACAAAAGGCATTCTGTTTGTGGCCGTGTGGAACGCTAATCTTTTCTGGCTTGTAGCTTTGCTGTGGGGCCTCACTCATCGCTTCAGAAGTACAGCTCAATTAGCATCGCCGCCCCTCATGTCTGCACATGTGCTCGGCAGGCTCATAGACAGCAGCGGGCACATGATCAAATCAGTCACCCTGGTTTATCTTTGAGAAATTGCAACAGTGGCCCAACATCTGCTCATTTGCTAATTAACAGATGTGGTCAGATGTTCTCTGACCCTGAAACACATTGTTGAGACCCTTGTATCTCGGAGTGATCTGCTAACTGTCTTCCACTGTAAACATCTTTTAATAAGGCCACATGTGGCTCTAGAACAGGACATCTTTTGTGTCAGATCAAAATAATTAGACTGAAGGTCCAATCTGATCTGACACCAAAGTCTCAGATGAATTACGACAATAATTCCTATACATACAATTCACTGCTGTTTCCAGTTTAAATGAACACGAGTTGCAGTAAAACACCAACTTGTATTCCTTTTGGGGTAGATTATCCATTAATTAAGACTTATTTTCGCACAGTTCCTTGCACAATACCATGTTATGACCTTAAAACACTTTTACCAGCTCCATACATATGGTTTTTCAGACATAGTAAATTCGCTCAGTAGCTCACCTAGTACAGCTTTGCACTTGCAATACTCGGGTATGAGTAGCCTACCGTGAAAAGTTAGTCATGATAAACAAGCTCAAAGACTAATTGAGCACAATTAAAATGGCATGGTTTCTTCAGCAAATTTATTTTTATCTCACGTTTGCTTTTGTTAACACTATCAGTTAGGTTTACAATAAAGGTTAGTGTAGGTAGTACGTTATTTTCAAACACAACAGAGCGCTCAACTTTTACTTCATTTCCAAACTGCAGTGATACATAAAACAACCAATATCATAAAATGTTACCAGATTCACGTTCATCTGTTTCGGATCAAACTGAAAGCACAATTCACACACTGAACACACATTCCACTAACTGAACATTTCATGTTGAAAGTGCAGCAAAACATGCAAGAAGCAACATAATGTATCAACTATTGCTATCAGGGAAGCGTTATAGAGTTCCACTTTGTAAAAGCAACCGTTACAAAAAAAACATTAATACCTGTCTCTATTAATATTTTAAATAGTAAGATGTAGTAATTGTTATGGTATTCTTTTAATTGATTTATATATATTTTTTTTTAATGTTGTATGTTGTGTACTATTGCAGCTTTGAGTCCAAGAGAAAATTCCTGAAAAGGACAAAGTATAACTAACTCTAATAATATAATTTTGCAGAAATGTCACCACAGGCACGTTTTTCCAAAGAGCCTGAACTGAGATTGCTACTACCCTGGTAATCCAGAGTTCTCGCGAGAGCACAAGTTGAATTTGCTCAGCAAGTTACTCTGGTGTCGAGTAATGATGCTCATTAAATATGCGGTTATCTGATATAGGCGGGCCAGAGGCGAGCTAAACAGATGACGACAGCGCTGTGACGTCAAAGTCATTAGTAAACATTGCAAGATGGCTATGGATGAACACCAGTTGTTTGAAACGGCTTTGGCCGCTACAATGAACGAGTTAGACTTGGCTTTTTATCTAAAACAGGAACAGAAGACGCCGCTCGAATCGCTTCTTTGCAAGAAGGACGTTTTTGCTGTTTTGCCGACCGGATACGGTATAAGAGTATAATCTACCAGTTAGCTCCGCTGGTAGCTAAGCGTATGGGGTTTATTGTTGTGATTGGTCGTAGTGTTATCCAATTGCGTGCAGTGAGATTTTCAAATGCATGCTTGGTGCCACCCCTCGAGCTGGCCGATTTTCATTAGTCGACGCCAGACCATTAATCTTTTAGATTTAGGTCTGGATTTCCAGGCTAGATTGCTACAGTTACTGAATACAATTTTAGTTTTTTGGTATCCAAATTTGTTTAGCCCAGGCTATATTTTATGCTAGTTAAAGGTAGGGGCTAGCAATAACAAGTTACCTTTGAAAACATTAGATCTCACCCTCCCTTCAGAGCGTCTCCAAAGCTACGCCTCCTTCAAAACACATGAACGCACACAGTCTGCAAAGCATCACAAGAGATGGCGTTAAATTACCTCATGTCTTAAAGCACATAACATTACAATAATAATGAATGTAAACAACTTACAGAACTCTTGTATCAGTCTTACTTGACTGCTGCAGATTCATTTCAGCATTGATAGTGTTGACATAGAAACGCATAAAACCAAGTCTGAGGACGTGAACAGCTTCAGGTAGAACTTCACAGGTTGCCAACTCTTAATTACAGTTACGACATGGCGTGAACAAAGCATAAGCTCGTTGTTTTGGTTCAGGTGGAACTGTAAAAGGCGGCTGCTGTTTGTTTTTGGCACTTGGTGACTGTCTGTGTACAACTCAACGCTCTGATGACGTGTGATGTCTGCGCGAGCAGGGTGCGCGGAGGTATGGAAACACATATGTTGAGACTTCCACAGAAGATATATGTAGGCTACATGTTTTAATATTTAGACTACTTCTATTATTGATTGCTATCAGGATGTGAAGAGAGTTTCAAAAGTGTTTATAAAACAAATTGCCTACCCTACCTTTAAGTGCTGGTTCAGTGGTTATGTAATTCACCAGCAGATAAGCCTGGTCAACAAAGGACATTAACATCCAAAACACTATTTACAGGTAGCGTATACCTAGCTATGCTATGCTATGCTATGCAGAGAAATCTGCTAATGTACACGATAAATCCTGTCTTAGTGAGGTACAAGAGGACTGATTGCGTGCTTTAAAAGATTCTGTACAGCAAGATTACACATTAGGCTTTAAAAGTTATCAGCAGAATGTTAAAAAAAGAGGTATGTGTTTAGCCTCTACTATACTTATATCGCTAACACTATTACTTGACTACTAACTAAGCTTATGCTAATCTGTGAGTGGTAAACAGAGGTCTAGCGAAGTCTGAGGGACCCCCTTGCTGAGCCGGGCTTAATGTTTTAAGAAGCTCTCTGAAGTTTACCAGCTGGTCACACAACACTCCATTTTGAAAACAATAGAGGCTCAAAATCCTATAATCCCTCATGGTATGACATTGCTTTGATTTGAACTAATATGATCTCAGTTTCTCAAAATTTGTTGAAGTGGCTCAGATCTTGGAGGGGACAAACAGTTTGTCTGTTTTTTAATGGATCTGTGAATGTCGCATCTAAGAGGAAATGATATGCCATAACTGCTGACGAGACAAGCTATTAAACTAGCCAAAACTGTCTTCATTTGATGTAAAAACGTCCAGATGTATTTTTATATGAGCTATTAACTGTATAATTGTTCGATGCTTCATTACTGAAGCAGGTAATTAAATGCATCGTTGTCATTATGCAGTGCATATGTTCACTGTGACAATGATATAAACTGAAGTTAATGTAGTGAGTTTTGCTGTCGTTCTAATTTCAGGACCATCCATCCTAAACTTCACTGTTCTGTAAATACCAGTAAAACACAAGGTGCAAGTCTATATGTGGCCAATGACCACAGGTGCTGGTTAACTCGAACAGCTCTGGCCATAACTGATTAGGTCACCTTGAGTTACTTTAATACTCTTAGATGTCAGCTTGAGTCTTCAACCTAAGGGTCTTTAGCAAGTAAGATCTTTGAATGAAACATCACTGTAAAAATTAATTTACTGACCTTAATATTGTTCCAAAAATACTTGACTTCTGTGGAACACAAAAGGAGATATTTTGAAAAATGTATTTTGTCCATACAATGAAAGTCAACAAGGTCCAACATTGTCACCCCACTGACTTTCATTATCAACAAAAACAGTTGAACTATCCAGTTTAATTGCAGTAGTAAACTCAGTACATACACATGTACCAAGCATTTTTTTTTTTTTTTTGAAGACTTTCTTTCAGCTTTGAATTTATGTAAAAAATTATGTGGTTCCAATCAAATGAAATTAGATTAATACAAATAGAGAGCAGACCTTTGCAACTCTTATCTAGTGAAAGCACTTAACATCTGCCTGGATGGCATTATAACCAACTGCTTGACTTAGGCTTAATCCAATTAAATGTTCATTCAGCATACTAATCATAGACTTAAATGGTTTCAAATGGTCTCTGGGCTAGCGTAATTACATGAAGTGTAATTATATGATCCATCGGCTTACTATCCTTAGGTAAAGTCAATCCAACTCTTCTGAAACAATGAACACGCTGTTGTTGTGACATTTGCAGAACTCACGGCTGACGACTTGATTCTCAGGATCAGAAATGTGAAGTACAGGCACTTCCTGGAGACTCCACAGCCAATCAAACAGTCGACAGATGGCAGAGATTCACTTTCTCTAGACAGGCATCGAGCAAAGAGATCAGCGCTGTTTAGTACGGGGGTGAAAGTCTGTCCTCAGGAGAGCATGGCGGAGATCATCACCAGCCATAAAGCCTACTACAAACTAAGAGGTAGGACAACTTCTACCCTAAACACCACAGGGGACGGAGCCTTGAACATCAGTGCCAAATTTGGCTACAACACCTCAGATCCTCATAAATCATAATTAACTTCCCAATCATTTTGCAGCCTTCGGGGAGATTAAGGATCAAGCCGAGCCAGAAAAAAAGTGGCTCTGAGCCAAGAAGTAGTGTCCCTACTTATTTTAGACTTTTTAAACTTTAAACTTCCTTTTTAAAGGAAAGTAAAATCAAAGTTAAAAATGAACTTGAAAATATTGTTTGTTTTAATATCTAATCTAATTCTCAACTTTATACACTAGAGTTCAAAAGACTGGGGTCAGTGACATTTCAAATAAGATCTATTTCAAATAAATGTTGTTCTTTTAAACTTTCTATTTATCAAAAATGTAACATGGTTTCCATAAAAATATCAAGTGGCATAACTGTTTTCAACTTTGATGATAATCAGCATATTAGAATGATCATGAAGGATCATGTGACACTGATGACTGGAGTAATGATGCTGAAAATGTGGCTTTGCCATCACAGAAATTACTGTTTTACTGTATTATGCGGTGAGCATAGGATAGGCATGTTCAAGTGACCATAAGATATAAGCAAGAGGCGAATGTTCAAAAACATCTCACCAAGCCCAAACCTTTGAATGGTAGTGTTTATGAAACTAGTTACATTAAAACTGTGAGCTGATCAATAAACAAATCCAGTAATCATTTACTAACAATCATGTCGTTCCAAACCTGTATGAATTCTGTGGAACACAACACTAGAAGTTATGAATAATGTCCTACTTGTTTTTGCCATGCGATAACAATGAATGTGGACAGAAGCTTTCAAAAGGATGCAAATCCAGCATAAAATTATCAGAAAATTTGTCAACATGAAGTCAAATGTGTTTGGAATGAAATGATAGCGAGTAAATAGGATGAAGTGGCAATTTATCCTTGATCTGACCATTAAAAATGACTTTCACTGGTGTATTCTAATGCTGTCAGGTTGATTTAGTCATATTAAATAATATTTTTGGCTTGAATAAAACCAGTTAATTAAGATAAAACCACATGAATCACTATTTTTGGTTACCTGACAAAACATTTTAAGCAGATAGCATGATATTAAATTACTGGAACAAACAAGCTAAAGGTGAGGCTTATTTATTTGTCAGATGCAGTTAAGAGATACTCTCAATTAGATGTCCATAATAACTGTGTTGGCAAAATGAGATAATGGCTGCATACTAAATACTATTAAGTATGTTATGCCTCTGTCAGCGGTGCATATAATTAATTTTAGGTATCCTGGCCTGTTTTTATCAGGTCTTTTCTGTTAGTCCTCTCAGTCGTCTCAACACAATTCTCTAACAGCCTTCTCTAAATAATTCCCATGCTATTTAACAGTTTGTCAAGAAGCTGTGTGGGAGGCCTTCCGGATCTTTCTTGACAGAGTTCCTGACACCATGGAGTACCAGCAGTGGGTGTACGCCTGTCAGAGAGACTCGCTTTGCATGGAGGATCTGGCCCGAAATTTTAGTAGCACACGGGAGCATCTTGACATGGTAGCCAGTGTAAGTAGCTGCTTGTGTCCGATTGCCAATTCAGTTCAATCGTCTTGCCAATACAGCCCAAATGTGCCAATATCATTAAATTGAAAAAAATGGTTTTCTTTTTGTAAATTCTCAAAGAGATTTATATCATTTACAGAGAGTGGATGCTCAAGATGAACAGGAGAGGTAAGAATCCCGAAGATGATCTTGAATTCAAGGGCCTCTTGGTTTCAGTATTCATGGTATGGCGATTTACTTGTCTTCATTTTTAGGGCCCAAAGCCTTCAGAATATCTAGAATGAGGTCACCTGACTAGTGGGAGATGAGAAAATCTCAGCCTGTCCTTTAAAAAACAAAGTTTGTTCATATTTGGTGACCTAGCTATACACTGCTCTCTGACCTGATCCACTTTAATAAGAGGGATCTGTGCCCAGACATATTACGCTTGGGTGTTGTTAGAGCCACACAAACATACCCGGGCTTATATGTAGTAAACCCTTTTATCGGGGACAATGAATTTTATTGCATTTATCATTCTCGGATTGATTTATCCCTTCTCAACATGTTTTCAATTATTTTTAGGGCTCTCACACCTGCACCAGGCGAGAAATGTAAGTCCTCACCATCCAAAAGAGAAAAAAAAATACTGGTTGATCTTATAAAAACACGACTGATTGATGGCTTTTTATGCTTCAGGTTCAAAGAGTCCTGCTGAACTTTTCATCATGGAATCTGACAGCGTATGGCCACTAACTTGTGCTTTTTAGAATATGCGCTTAACATATTGATGAAGTTAGAAACAAACAAATTGACTATTCTCTGATCTGATAGGAAACTGGGGCACCAGATGCTGTCCCTCAGAGGATGGAGGAGCACATTGTGGAGTTCAGCGTGACTTTAGTAGACCCCGTCTACAGCACACTACTGAGGGATCCAGGCAGCCCTCAATATGAAGACCTCACTCGCAATCTTCACGAGCAGGTTAGGCTAAATGATTATTAACTATTAAACAAATGCCATTTAACTTGGATTTTCTAATGTTTCGAGGTACAAACAGAACCTAATGAACTAATTATGAGAACATTTATCTAAAAATCTCAAACAAATCTATCAGCTATGTCATATAATTACACAGGAAATAGGAGCATAATGACTTAAAAATGTTTTTTAAAAGATCTAGGCTATACATCTCACCAGAGCCTGCATCATGTTGTTGAACTCAAAGCAGGTGAAATATGTAAACAGGAACATTGGAACAGGAACACAGCTATGAAAACTAATATTGTTGCGAATATTATTGTTACTTGTTCATCACTGTGTCATGTTTTATTCGCTGACTTTAGCTAGCTTCTTTGCACGAAGAACAGCAATAGTGACGAAAAGCGTTTGTCTGTTTAGGGCTACTGTAGAAACATGTCGGTGCAAAATGGTGTTACATTTCAATGTAAGGGTACCCGCGGTGTATATGTAGATAGAAATGGCTCATTCTAAGGTAATAAAAACATAACGTTTCATTATGTAAGGTCTTTATACACCACTGAAAACATAGTTATGTATATTATATTGCATTTCTGCCTACAGATCCTCCTAAATATTACACAATGCACCTTTAAAACATATTAAAATCACCACATTAAAACAACATTAAAAGCTTGATTTTCACCACAGGGGGACTTTAACTTAATATATAGTTTAATATATATGAAGTACTGAGTATTGTCAAGGAACAGCTAGTTTCATGGGTAGTGAGTGATAACTGTAATTGCATAATTCTGAGAAAATTAGAAGAAATAGTGCAATTGTGTTAAGAACATTCTAGAAAACATTCTTTTTTTTTGCCATTTTAAAAACAAATAAATAATATGTCCCAGTGGTTGTCTATTTCTCAAACTACATAGACAAGGCAAAGACAAAGTTAGTAGATTTGAAAGTAGCTTACCGTAAAAGATCAAATTACAGGAAATCCAAACAAGAATTGAGTAACTTCAGAAGGCAGCATGAGATTAGTTAAAAAAAGACTAGAGCCATGGCACATGATTTTACAGCGTGGCAGCATGTCTGACAATCCATAATCTGAGGTTTTGTAACCTACCATACAAAGATTACTGAATATTGAAATAAAAAAATAGATATTGCAAATATGTCTAAAAATATTTTTCATTCACACGTCTGCAGATGCTGCATGTATTCGACAAACTTCCTGGGTTTAAAGAGATTCGAGTGCTGGGATTTCGGTAGGTTGATGTTGGAACTGTGGGATTCACCGATATATTGCAGTCCATTGAACTTGAAAATTGTATTTTTGGATGGGTAATTCTCTCACAGGGGCAACTCGGGGTAAGTATTTGAAGAAATACTTGGCAAATTGTGTTCAGAACAACTGCGTTTCAATTACTGTACCATTATTTTGTGTTGTACTGTAGACTGTGTAGTATACTTATGAAAATTAACCCTCATGTTTTGTTGAGATTGACTTTAGAGTTCCAGAAACCACAAATGCATTTAAATATAAAATACATTAAAATAGAGGGCACATCTATACAATGTGTATAATCAGTTCTCATAAGATTTGAAATGCCTCAAATGTCAGTGATAATTATGATTATTGAGATTTTATATGGGCATTGAGGTCCTTTACAGAGAACAATGCTGAACAAAACAGTGCTAAGGTGAATAACAAACCTCTTACAATTCCCTTCATAACATTGGTCAGAGCTGGAGGTGTTGCAGCGAGCTATGCTGTAGTGTTTGAGACTGATGGGACACAGGCCATAGGTGACACAGACTCCACAGATGAATATGGCATAGAGGGAGTCCTAAAGAGCATGGTGGTCAAGGCGCTAAGTGAGGACACATCACTTCCTGTGGACGTGCTTTCCCTAACTTTCGAACCAGGTACACAAAATCAATATAATCAATATAAAGGCCCTAGACAGACTACAAATATTTAACCTTACCTAAATCACCCTGTACAGACTCTTCAACAGCAGACAAGCATGAAAACACAAGATCCAATACTGAAATGAGTAAAGAATCAAGATTTTTACCTGGGGAAATGAGTACACAGTCCACAAACGTCACCTCGGAGGAAACTATTGCGCCTTCTGGAACTGTGGGCAACTTTTTTGGGGATCTAGGCACTGATAGGACTCAAACAGTTTCGGGTGAGGGGACAGAAAGGAGTGATGTACATAAAGTACTTGATACATCGTCCCATGTCCCCACACTTGCAGTAGCCACAGAGCTAATCAGCAACTCCCAACTTGAGGGTTCTAAGACGGCAAGTCAAATCACTGAAGACACTTTAGCTATCAAAGGTACATTTCTCATTTGTAGTGAGTAGTGCACAAGAGCACCTGCTTCCCTACTAAGACTCTTAAGCTAGGCAGTCTATGAATGAGAAAATTAATTTTAATTTCACATTAGATTCCAAGCACTTTAAAATACACTCTCTGAAAACGGTTCTTTGTTTTCCAGGTTTGCCAAGAACCACTACAGTGGATTTCCTATCAAAGTTGTCTGAAGTCCAAGAGGATGTAGGAAATGAAATTGTTGCCACGGCTCCACCACTACACTTGGAATCTTTTGAAGTAGCAAAAGCATCTACTTCAGCTCAACCTGAAATGGATTTTGATAAGACACCAGAGGCCATTCCTGCAGAAGCAACATCATCAATCTTGACATCCCTAACCCCTACTAAGCGAGCTCAAGATTATGTATTTCAAGAAGATGACACAATTGGCCCCTCCAAACCTTTAGAGACCTCTACCGAAGGACTTCCTTCATACCCTACCAGTTCAGTTGATAGCCCGGAGTTGCCCCCTTCAATTGACCTTAGTGACCACATCAAGTCTCCATCTGTCACTGCCACTGTAGACACACTCCATCATGTTGGACCTACCAGTCCAGAACCAATTCTCCCTGAAGCTATTCCCTCTGCGCTAACGCCCACAGAAGACCTCATTTCACACCTGACCCCGGACAATTTCCTGGAGGAAGGGGGACAGACTCTCTGGACAGTTTCACATCCCCCACAAGAAGGTAGTACAGATAATGGCAGAGACACACAAGATGATGTAGAGCAGTCTGATGAGGACGAGACTCTGGACTTTGGGAGTGGATTCCCCTCAGAGATCGACGAGAATCCACAATCCTCGGCTCATCCTCTAGGTTACGTTACCACTCCTTCGATGATGGCTTCTAACCAGGCCAAAGAGTTAGTGGTGTTTTTTAGCTTACGTGTGACTAATTTGATGTTTTCTGAGGATCTTTTCAACAAGAGTTCCCCCGAGTACAAATCACTGGAGAACACGTTTCTTGAACTGGTAGGTAAACACACTTCTGTCTTTGACTTTATCTTGATACATGCCTTTTTATCCTCCCTTTGTTGTTAGCTTTACTCTTTTTTTTTTTTTTTTTGTGCCACAGTGCATGCTGGGAAACTGAATAGATAAAGTGTGTCGTTTGTCTACAGTGTTTTGACAGATGGCATCTGAGAACAGTGTTGTTCGAAATGTAATATGCATTTTTCTATAAAGCCAATGTAAAAAGGGTTTGGGTGACTGACAGAAAAATTTAATTACATTTCTGTACATTTTGTGCAAGGATACTTTGTCACTTCAAATGTTTTTCTATGAACTTTTGTTTACCTTACTTTTCAATTTCAACAGAAAAACACAGGGTGAAATCATGTATGGTCATTTCAAAACATAATTATGCAATCTCACACAAGCAAGAGTGGTGTAATACTGAATATCGGCACAGCTACAATTAGGTAATTACAATTGTGCCGATTGTTAGTGTGATATTGCTTTCATACATTAGTTCACTAAACAAGAAGTAAAAACTGAGTAGCTTAAATTTCAGACAAAATTTTGCCAGTTGTTCCAAAGCAAACCAAAGCATTAGGCTTTGCATATCACCAAGCAACATAGACTTGAACAGCACATGAGTGGAGCCATTTTTCCTCCCAGTTCAAAATGATGTGTAATCACTCCGCTTCAGCTCCACATCCTTTTTTCCATTTTCTGCACCCTGGTCACTCCATGCTCACTGGAGAGAAAACCTGCCCAGAACAATCCAATTGCAACTTTTGCTTCAACTTAAAAAAAAAAAAAACTACTCATACAATGTGGACAAGAGTATTACAAACATGGAACTTTCAGGACAGCTCTAGCCAATCTTACTGCAGTTTCACATAAGTGTTGTTGTTTTTATTCAGATTATATCTTATAATATCCTGTTTTTTCAACTAGAGACAATTCTCTGAACCAAGCGACTCGCCAAACCCTGAGGCCTCTAGTCAAGAGACTGAGAGAGAACAGAAGATATTAGCCACAATACCGGTACATCTATATCCAAGCTTGAAAAAGCATAATCAATCACTTTTTGGCACTAGATTCTGCACCTTCGTCTAATAACTTTCCACATCTGATCTTACTGATCAAAATAACTAATAATGTTTAATAACTGCTGACTAATGAACTCTCTAACCAGCATTAACCAAAGCTAAACGCTTACTCTATGGCTTATCTGCCCAACCTGCAACATATTTTTGGTACTTGTTTAATTCTTGATAGTGTGAGTGTTGCCTTATTGCTCTGTGCATATTTTGGTTTCTCAGGATCTGTGCAAACTTTATATGTGCATAGGATATGTGCATTTAAGCATTATAAGAGTATGTGCTCATATCAAATGCTAAACCTGTATATCTGTGAATAAAGTTTTTTTGTTTGTTTTTTTCTTATTTTTGTAAAACACAGAGGAAATCATTTCACAATCCTGTTGAATTAAACAACCAAAAACAGAGCATGACAAAAAAAGAAAAAGAAAAAAAAATCCCTCATGGGACTTGCTGTCTAGTTTTGTTTCTCAGAACTGATTTTAGTTGGTTACGCAGCCTAATGGTTTAGAATTGTTCTTCGGTGAGATGTGTCCTTGAATGTAATCAGTCTCCAAATGTTATTTATTAGAGTGTTACATCAATGACAAAGCACTTTTGTGGATTTTAAAATGAACAGCTCAATGAATTATTTGTAATAAAAGCAAAACACAGAGAAACAGTAGCTACTTTTTTGGCTTGTTTGTGAATGGTTCTGGGTGAATGCAATCTCTTTTAAGTTACATATTTAAAATATTTTTTAATAGTCAATCTGGACTGGCCCAGACTGGTTTTCATGTGTGTTAAAGACTATAATAATGACTATTCCTAACTGTTTTAGTCTGCAGTTTTATTATGTTCATACAGCACACTTCTGAAGGGGACTACTGTTCAATTTATCATTCCGTTCCATAAGATATTGTTTTACTTTTTTGTATTATTATTATTTGTGTGAATCCTAAGATACAAAAATAAGTGGTTGTCCAAACTAGTATTGTGTTGTAGTTTGTCATGACTAACACCAGTACTATGAGACCTTTTGGATTATCACATGAACTACTAAAAATCTGGTCAGGAACTACTCTGGTAAGTATCTGGGTAAAAAAATGGCCATCAAATTGGTTTATTGATTCATAAATGGGCTTTCAAAGGGTAATTTGATAATCGCTAGATATTTATGTTCTTGCAATTTCTGCAAAAAATAGATTTTTCACTGTACACATCAATTTCGCCCATTTATAATTCAACGTTTTTGTCGCTTTTGTAGAGACAACTGTAATATGTTAGTCCTATACTAGGTTTGCATTGATTTTAGCCTCTCGACCTTGTAGGATGCTCTTTTACTTCTGTCTCTACTGGTTTGTGTAGCAACCATCTCCATTGGACATGGAGACCAAAAAAATAGTTTTCATTTAAATTTTAATGTTTTCAAAAATATATTCATAAGTATTAAACATATTTTAAAATTATAATAAAAATAAAGAACAGAACAGCACTGAAAGAGATCCCTATAAACCAGTAGATACAAGGCACCATGCTATAGAGAGTGTTAGAATCAGTATTCAAAAATAGGGATACACTACAATGCTGCTGCTGCCTGCGATAATTCATTTATTTATTAAACTATTTGGAAAGGAGCGCTATTGTATATATTAGCTGATTCCTTCTGTCCTGTGATGGCAATAAAAGGTCACAACACTGGCATCAGCCAGACAGTAACATTGACTGAGACTAAGCTGTGAGTCAAAGCCTGCCCTGTGGGGAAGAATAACACCTGCTCTGCCCTGGCACTTAGCCGAGGGGTGAGAGGTTGATCATGACTGGCAGATAAGGTCTACCTTTTAATACAGATTATCTCCTGTTATACATGCACTTAGTTAAATACAACATCATCTCAGGCCTTCAGGCCTTTTGTTCTCCTAGTATTTGTATTTATTATTATTTTTTTAAATACAACAGAAGCCTTTTCTCCTTTAACTATGAAATGATTAATAATATTTTAAAATAAATTTAATTTAATTTGAATTAATTAAACAAAAACATTTTTAACATCTAAATGTAAAATATTAATTATATTTTGAAGTGAAAACATTTTTATTTTAATTCAAAATTGTGAGGTTAAATATTTAAAAAAGCTTTTCGACTTTCAGAATTGTTAATTCCTCATTATCTATTAACTAAGTGATTAATAAGGTTTTCATTTTAATACATTACACAAAACATCCCATTAAACAAAAATACCAAGGTGAAAATGGTGAATTATTGAGTAACATTTTCAATAATCTATAAGACTCTTGTGCAAATGTCATATCCTTAAGACTTCCATCTTTTGTTTGACTGGTGCAATCAATCTCTTGAAATCTTGAGCTTGAGATGAATGACTGAGCTGCTATGCCCTATTTCTCCTGAACAACCGTCTTTATCTCTAACTGGCCCTCCTCATGCGGAATGAAATGAGCATTGAGAAGATTTTGCATATTGTAATAGGATGAGAGACAGACACTAGCCAAAATCGTTTAGTTTTGAGTAGAGTAGAATTGCTTTAGAATTGACAATCCCAAAAGTTTTGCATCTGAGTTGCATTACGTTCATGCACAATTAACCATTCTGCACTAGTCAGCAATGATGAAAGAGAAGTCGCAACTCACTCAATTTCACTTTTATCTCTACTTTCCCACAGCTCCTGCCGTATCTACAGTCCAACCTGACTGGATTTAAGGAGCTGGAGATTCTGAACTTTAAGAATGGCAGTGTGGTGGTAAACAGCAAGATGAAATTAAACAAACCAGTTCCGTACAATGTTACGGAGAGGGTGCAGTGCGTGCTTGAGGACTTCCGAAATGCAGCGTCTAAGAGATTGGATATGGAAATTGACTCCCAATCAGTGGATGTGGAAGCAGGTAAGGACGGTGTTAAAAAGAGAAAACAGGTAGTTCCTCTAAAGCAGAGGTGTCCAATCCTGCTCCTGGAGGGCCACTGTCCAGCAGAGTTCAGCTCCAATCCCAATTAAACACACCTGAACCGGCTAATCAAGGCCTTCCTAGGCAATCTAGAAACTTCCAGGCAGGTGTGTTGTTTGAGTTAGAGCTAAACTCTACAGGACAGTGGCCCTCCAGGACCAAGTTTGGACACCCTTGATCTAAAGGGATAGGTCACCCAAAAATGGAAATTCTGTAATGTACTGACCCTGATGTCGTTCCAAATATCTATGACTTTCTTTCTACTGTGGAACAAAAAGAAGATCATTTATTTTAGTGTGTTTTAGGTCACACTTCAGATTAGGGTCCAATTCTCACTACTAACTAACTATTAACTACGATCTTTGCCTCAATAAACTCCTAATTACTGCATATTAATAGTTAGTAAGGT
This sequence comes from Abramis brama, assembly GCF_963993115.1. Classification (NCBI taxonomy): domain Eukaryota; kingdom Metazoa; phylum Chordata; class Actinopteri; order Cypriniformes; family Leuciscidae; genus Abramis; species Abramis brama. The sequence continues at coordinate 26,880,200 of NC_139983.1, forward strand.
AGTTGTTAAGTTTAGGTATGGAGTAGCCAGGATCAAAGTCCTTTTCAAGGAAAGTCTGTTAACTCGGCGGCCATATTTGCAACGCCTCCGAGCATCTATTTCGGGCATCCAAGACCAAGTCCTATCTATTCGAATGGGGGAATCCTTAAATCTCAAAAACTGCTTGCCGAACTCACAATTAAATGACATATTTCAAATTAGCAACAAAATCTGATATGAACTGTCCCCTTTACCAATCAGCGATTGGCTCTTTAACTTAGAAGGCAGGACGTTTTCCCCCATTTTGCGAGTTGCAGATTCTCCCATTCATAAGTAATAGGAGCGAACCATCTTTCCATATCTATAGTCTTTGGTAGGATTAAGGGATGTAGAATATGGTCATGCAGAATAAGGCATTCATATGTACTTTAATAAGTACTAATAAACAGCCAATATCCTAGTTATATGCATGCTAATAATTGGACCCTAAACTAAAATGTTCCTTTTTTTTGTCCATACAATGAAAGTTAATTGGGGTCCAAATGTTCTTCAGAATCTTCTTTTGTGTTCTGCAGAAGAAACTAAGTCATACAGGTTTTGGAAGGACATGATGGTGAGTAAATTATTTTCTAAAATGATTTTACTGCGATTTGCTGTAAAAAAAAAAAAAAAAAAAGGCCCAGAAGTTATTAAATTTCAATGAGACTTGCCAATTTCACCAGACCACATGTTAATTATTAGCAACAACTGATTCCTTGTCAAATTAAAATCTCATCTTATTTTTATTTAACAACGCATCTAATTTGTAATGAGATTTTTGAATGTTATTGGCATCTACAAATTCCACCAATTATATTAGGGCATCCAGACCTTAAACATCCAGCAATAAAAATGCTGTCAGTGCAAATGGGGCAGAACAGTAAACAAAATCATCCACATTAATGTAAAGGGATACCAACACCTGTATTAAGTCTTTAATCTTCTTTGTCTGTCTGGCTGCAAGTATTTCAATCCAATTAGTTTTCATTGTCTAATCTAGCCGATCACGTCAATCCATGTAAGTTTACGGCATGTAACGAGTTCTCCCGCTGCGTGGTGAACACGTTAACCACAGAGCCCGAGTGTCTGTGCGATCCGGGCTACAGCACAGTAAACGGCCAGCCCTGTACGAGCATCTGTGACCTACAGCCGGAATACTGCCTGAACGGAGGCCAGTGTGAAATTATACCAGGACACGGAGCAACCTGCAGGTACGTTAACATGATGACCTCTGAAAGAGAAAAAGGATGTCAAAGAACTAAAACTGCTGCTTTCCTTAGAATTCATTTCAATGGAGATTACAAGGATGTAGGGGAAAACCAAAACCACTTGAGCATACAAAGTTCTTCACCTGCACTGCCAGAAAATAAATGTGCAAAAAGTATAGGGGTACAACAGCTTGTCAATGAGGAAGTACCTTTAAATATACACATTTGTACCTTATTTTTTTACCCTTAAAGGGTGCTTATTACAGTTTTTCTCGAATGCTTAAACACATTTCTTGAAACTATGCCTCGTATTCTCAAAACAGTAAACACAATAACATCTCACCCAACTCCCCAAATATCCTATTTTCAAGTCAAAATGAAGCTCTACACTCAAAACCATTCACTCTTGCTAAAAAAACAAACTTTGCCCCTCAGACATCACACACAAGCCCTCACAAACACACACTACAACATAGTCTTGCACACTGGTGCAATAAATTTAAAACAACATTTCCAAAACTGGTAAGTTATGTTGCTTGTGGTTTCCCCCCCTCACAAACTTTTTCACATGATGAACACAAAAGACACAACCAATGGATACATTGGCACATTTTTATTCATTCATGTACAACACACACACACACACACACACACACACATAAAAAAATGATTCCGCCTCAGCATCCGGTCTTTGGTCTGGGTCAAGCCAGAGAATCTCGTCCACATCACAGGCTATACTGGCCCTAGCCAGGCAGAGGGGGTAAAATCCTCTTGCATGCCTGTTCCCCGCTGGCACACATCAACTGAAATATTTGGCAGGCTTCTTCCATTTCATCGTCTCTGTGTCCTAGAAAAATAGAAGTACTGATTACTGCAACTGCAACACATAATTTTTACAAAATGGAAGCATTCAGAAAACTCTATCTGTATGTGAAGCAATTTGATGCATTTCTTTTTATTAGAGTATAGTGCAACCGCTACAGTACATGTATGTGTTGTAACAGCACATAGTACAGCTCTCAAAAGTTACAAAGCAGTCTGAAGTACTGTACCTGTTTTTCTCCCGGAAGGTTCTTATGATTGAGGCGACGGTGAAGCGACTCAAATTTGGCCTTACTCGTAGCCCGGCCTCCCTCATAGTCATACCATGGACAAAGACATGGGCAACTAGAGTGTCTTGTCTCCTTGCCCTTGCCCTTGCCACTCCTCCTCCTCCTCCTCCACTCCAGTGTCCTCGACCTCTTCCTTCATGTCTTTCTGGATCCATTGTTCCAAAACTGAATGAACTGACTCTGGCCCTTTCATCTATCTATTGAAGGTTCTGATTGGTGTGTGATAAATTTTGACTCTTAGTGTTTCCACTTGGGTAATTGTATGCTAATTTAGCTGAAGCTGTGCTGACTGAAATTGAACAATGAAAGTGAACAATATTGAATGCTAGTCCTTTCTAAATGACAACATGGTGTAGGCAATGAGAAATGAAGGGATTTGTGTGTAGAGTTTTGCAGTGACAGTTCAACAAATCTGACTCATGTGTCAAAACAGGGGAATAGTGTTAATAGTTTAGAGAAATGGGTGTGCTTTTTGATAAATGGCGTTATGGTTTTGAAATTTTAGTTCAAAAGCCTGGTTATAGTATTTAAGCAATCAAGAAAAACTGTAATACCTAAGAGCATATTAGTATGGAAGCGTTTCCACCACTAAATATAAAATAAAAAGGTAATTGCAACTTTTTATCTCAAAAATATTTTTTTCTCCTCGCAATTGCGAGTTTAGATCTCACAACTATGACTTTTATCTCAGAATTGCGTTATATAAACTGCGATATAAACTGCGAATTGCGATATATAGATTCGCAATTGTGAGTTATAAAGTCAGAATTGTGAGATATAAACTTGAAATTCTGAGAAAAAAATTCAAAATTACAAGATAAAAAGTCACAATTATCTTTTAAATTGTTTTATTCCGTGGTGGAAACAAGCTTCCATATATTAGTAATACGTACCCTTAAGGTACTACTATGAAGTTCCTTTATAGGCACTAACCCAGTGACAGGTTGTGGTCCATTCATAAATCCGTAAGAAATTACCTTCATGCTGTGGACATACATTACAAACCAGAAGAACAAAACGAGTGCAGCGCTGAAAAGGGGTGGGGCTACACAAGGTTTTGCAAAAAATTTGATTGTCTAAAATTTTCAAGTTCCTGGTCTCCTTGTCCCCTTCACTATAATATTTAGTTATTTATTTGTTTAATTTTTGGAATATTTGTTTTGCTGAAGCTGAACAAAATAATTCATTATTAATAATTTTTTTAAACAATTTATTTGTCATTGGTGTTACCACTGTTAAAAATATGCATTAAAGTGCCCCTATTATGCTATTTCAAAGGTTCCTAATTTTGCTCTCACAACATCTTTACATGCATCCAAGGTCAAAAAAACACATTGCATATAGACTCATGTCTCAAAGAGTCTTAAAACGGTTGTTCAAAGATTCAGTCTCTCTAAACCCCTCCTTTCCAAGAGCCTACTCCGTTCTGATTGGTCAGACGACCCAGTCAGTTGTGATTGGTCTACCGCTTACAGCTCGTGTCAGAAATGAAATGCCTATTATCACCATATCTGAATTTCAGCTCCGGAGGCTTCCTCTGCGCTTGTTAACACAGCGATATGAACAGAAACGAAGGCGTCGGCTTTTCCATATTAATTCCAGTGCGAGTCCTCAATCCTTTTGAAGTAGATTTGCAGTGCTAAAAATATCGTCTTCTTGCCATGTCGACAACACAAACCAAACTCTTCCAGGCCTCAGCTACAACTACAGTGTTTGAGGACAGGTCAAAGTATACGTTGTTCGCGGAAGACCATAGGCTGCCACTAAGCAAATTTGTTACATTATTACGTAGGTATGTAACAGGACGTGAGACAGAATTGCTGACGATTCGTTTCAGCAGCTCAGAATCGATTCTTTCTTTCAGAAGACAATAACTTTATTTGTTGTGCACTTTGATCTTCAAAGCATTGCAGAGCTTTTACATTTACAAAAAGCTATATTACACACTGCATGAAAGGAAAAAGCATAATATGGGCACTTTGGAAAATATTGCCACATTCCTATGCATGCACACTTCTCTTACATTTTTTCTCTCGACCACTTTTAGATGTCCCGTAAGCAAATTCTGGCACTACCACGGAGAACGCTGCAACGAACTGGTGTCTGTGCCCATTGACCCTCTCCTTCTCGTAGCCTGCATGGTGGGAAGCCTCTCAGTGGTTTGTGCTGTGATAGGCATCTTGATTTTCATTAACAAGAAATGTATACGGACCAGAAAGAGCTTGAGACTTGTGTAAGAAGGGTTTTCTTTTTATTTAGACATTTGATTTTTCTTTTCAGATTTGGATTTGCAGTGCTGACTCATTTTAAACTTGTTGGTGTTAAGACCTGATTTCCTTTGCATTGTAGGCGTTCACAATCTGCATTCCCCTTTGGTAATACTATGAGAGTTAATCCAGTTTTTGAGAATGACGATGGGGTCTTAACACATGTGTCAAGCATCCTCTGTCCCATGAGCTCTGACTCAGCCTCCTTACAACACTCAGGCCAAGGCACATTTCGATCACTTGAAAGTATACAACTTAGTATTGAGGTAAAGTTTACAACCAAGAAGGTATTCTTAATGATCTATTTATTTAAATCGATGTCATGACCGCTACTAACATCCATAATCAACCCATGATTAAATCATATCTATGTCCTTCGTTTGAGATTCTAATCTGACTGATTTTTGTTGTTGGCATATCTGACTCAAATCGACTTCGTTTTTTGGTATCAGAAGAGCAAAAACACTAAATCTGATCCTTACAAATACAATCCAAAACACATCCATATGGAAATTGAAATCGATTTGAAAACCAAACCAAATTTGTGTGCAGTTTGGCAAAGGGAAGGATTATACAGTTAATAGACATTAACTTCAGCAAAAAATATGTTTCTTTTGGTGAATCAGCTGTTTTTTGAGGGTTTCTTTGTCTAGAAGAAACTAAAGGCTATAGTAAAAATCCATGCATCAGTATCCTCACCAGTGTTAACACACTATGTATTCATAATAAAATAGATTAAAAACAGTGATATATTTTCTTCTATAACAAGTTACAGACAAAACAGACATACAAAAGAAATCCACTATTATTCTTCCGAGCCCTTCAAAGGCACAACATTAAGGAATGATTTTCCTAAGAGGACACTAGAAATTATGGACAGCATGCATGGATTTTGCATCTCATTTAGAATAGTGCATCTGTAGTTGTCTAAACTAATGATATTATGAATATTAAACTTTTTTTTTCCAGCAACAGATGTTTTGCTCATCAAAATATTGACCGATGGATACAGTGACAAAAATGTACCTTGCTTTGTCGCTTAACAAGACTTTGTCTCCACGACAAAAAAATGTTCAAGATTGATTGTGGTCTGTCATTCCTTTCCCAGAACCCCAGACAACTCTACACCAGAATATCAGAAAAGTTAACATCAGAAATGGTTGACTTACATCAGTGTACACCTAATGAGGTAAGCTGGTGTGAAAACAACCAATTTGATTCAAACAGCAACCGTAAATAATCACGACAGCTTGATTGATTCTATCAAGATGATAAATCTTTCCCATCAAAATGTCATAGAAGAGGAAATAATATTGATAAAACTAGATGTTTTGCGTCCTTCCCATCACCGACGTTCAGTTCCAATTACATTTTTCTTCTACAATCTCAGAACCCAAATAAATATGATGTATTTCAAACAAGTTATTAAATATATAAATATCGTGTAATGTAATGAAAAGCAGAAGCAGCATTATTTGGTCTAGTAGGCTTAAATATTTGTCATGGATGAGAGTTGATGCAAGATTTGTATTCATTCAAGTGTGACTTAATATAATAGGCCACGTTGATTATTCCTGAAAGTAATCCTCTAGTCCTCAAGTGGAATTGTTAAATTAGCAGTGTAAACTATGAAGGATTTGTAAACAATAGAATATTAAACAAAGTATGAGCTTGACAACTAAAATATTAAGGCAATATTGCTTTGTTTATCAATGAACGGACCTGAGTAACTTAATGTAGGCTATTTTCCGTTCGAATAATTACTTTCTTGTGGATTCTGACAGTAACTTACATGTTTGATAAGCTCACAAATCTTTAACTATTAAGCACAAAAAATATAAAATAACCTACTAGTTTAAATTATGACCTTTAAATGATATAGTTATATTAGATACATTTCATACTGAGTGATATTTACCTCCAGCGAGTAAAACCGTATCAGCGATATTGTCTTGACGCTCACATTTCGATCGTTGTCCGCTGAACTCGCAAATGCACTGTGGGAGCAGTACGAACGAAAAAATAAATAGAAATCATACTTCTTGTTGTTGTTTTTCTTTCATTGTACCACAAATTATGGCAAGAAAACGTGTCTTTCTACTGAGTTGTCCTCCTGGGCTGCACGCTAAAACAGACACACAGCGACTATTAGCCATAGACTGTAAGCTATTAGCCTACGTTGATTTAGCATTAGCAACAAATGACCCGAAATGAGGGATAGGTCACCATCACTCTAAAATAGCATGTCTTCGTGTCTTGAGCATGTTTGTGACGCCTGTTGTCTAGGTAGGGAGTTTGCTAGGCTTGTGGACTCATTTAGAATTTACCTAGAGTTCACCACCTACACATTTAATTGAATTAATTAATTAAACTTTTAAATATGTATTTTATTGGATCTAATATGGACACATCGGCGATTCTGGTGAGCTGCTCACTTTGCCCTTAAAGGGATAGTTCACCCACCCAAAATTTAAAATGTGCTCACCCTCAAGTTATTCCAAACCTGTGTGTGTGTGTTTTTTCATTGAACACAAAATAATATATTTTGAAGAATGTTGGTAATCAAACAGTTGACGGTAGCTATTGACTTCCCATAGTTGGAAAAAACAAATACTATGGAAGTCAATGGCTACAGTCAACTGTCTGGTTACCAACATTCTTCAAAATATCTTATTTTTGTGTTCAGCAGAAGAAAGAAACTCGTTTGGATATACATTAGGGTGAGTAAATGATATATAAAAAATAAAAAAAACATTTTTGGGTGAATTATCCCTTTAAAGTAGTCACAGGAAGGTGTGCTGCATTGCGATTTTATACATAACACAACTGCTGATGATTTTGTGTTTTTCTTAGCTTCTTGAATGACCAGGTTGATTTTCTTCATGTTGTATTACAGATGTGGCGCCGGATGTCCAGCAGGTCCTCTTGCTGTGTTTTCAGAAGTCCTGATAGTGAAGGCTTTGAAGTGACTGTTTTATGATATCCAGACACTTGTTTAAGCTAAGCATGGCACCAAAGCTCTTCAGTGCTATTCAAGCAACTCAACTTTGCTGGTTTCTCATAGACATTTGGTGAGTTTGATACAACCGCTCTACTCAAGAATCAGCCATATTCTTGGACAACTGAAGGAATACCTCCAGGAATAGGGACATATGATTTAGATTACTCCTGAAGTTATTTTTAATTGTACCTGGAAAAAAAAATGTAAATTGTATATGAGACATGTAATGTGTTGGATGCTTTGAATACTTGTCAAAGGTTTGTTTCCTCCCTCACAATGAGGTATTTATTTACAATTGATACATTGGGTTGTATCTTAAATAGAAAATGGATTCTAGTCATCTTTTCTAGTCTATCCTCAGTGTCCCAAAAAAAGAAATTGAATGTTAAGTATTTCTGTAACTCTTAATGGTATCACTTGGGGAAAAAAGACAAAAATACAGGTATGTGGGGATGATATAATTGTTTTTACAATAAACCGGAAAAAGTATTGTAGAATATTTCAGCTGTAAAATAAATAATTTCAATTTAAACTTTAATGTGCACTAACTAATCATTCATGTTGACATTCAAAAGATAATAGTCAGTTGTCCCTCAGTAAAGCCTTCTACTCCTAATAACCATTATAAATGCAAAGATCTAAACATAACACGTTTTATATGGAATGTATTTATTTAGGTCTAGTAAAGTGATTAGAGCAACAGTGGCCAGTCAAAAATAAGAAATTCAGAGTATATTTAACCCAGACACAACAAAGATAAATTGACAGATAAGAAACAAATATCGATAGTTTGAGATGACACGATTTCAGTTAGAAAGGATTCAAAGGAGAAAAACATTAGCAAATGAAAAAACAAAGTCTGGGAATAATGACAGCAAGTTGATCAAATGCAGCAATTTGGTCTGTGCCAAAGTTTTGTTAATAGAATGTTATTGCATTTCCCATTACTTCTGTTCTTCAGGCAGTTATTATGACCAAATGATAAAAAGGGGTCAGAGAAGCATATAAAGAGACACTCCGTAGTACAAGCTCATTTAAACTAAATATTTCCTTGAGTTGGTACATACATAAATGTAAAAATGAGAGAAATCTACCACACACGCCGACAGAATTCACAGCAAATCATTAACAAAGGTGCCATTATCACTTCACTGAACAGAAATGAATATGCCCTTTAGCATATCACCATGATTTAAGTACAAAATTGCTGAGCAAAACCATGCATGACAGCAGTGACTATCCTTTTTATGAACTGAAGCCGCTTCAGTTCTGATAAATTTCTGATGGTGCATTGAAACCGCATTTACAAAGGTGAGACAAAATATTACAACCTAATGTATTCCAGTGCATGTTCCTCATTAGCCTTTCCCAACATCATCTGATAAGATTAAAGATACTTTGACTAGTTATTCAATGTATTCAAATATTAAATGTTGCTCCACAATAATGGCCATTTAAGTCCTATAATAGAATTTTATTTTAAAAGGTGAAGTGTGTAATTTCTGCGGCACTAGATAACAGAACTGTGGAAAAAGGTCTGAACACCTGCCATTTGTCGAACAAACAGATGGTCCCACCCCTAAACCCACAACATTGCTCGAGCTGAACATGGAGCAGTGTTATGTCTGATCACTGTTATCTTATTTTAAAATGCAACAAATAACACTCATCACAGAACTGTCTATCGCTACACACTGAAATGTGTCCTTTTGTAAAGATTACACCTAGTGTATTTTAGATTTATGAGCAGGTTTACATGAGTGTAACATTTTAATAACATCCCTATCAAATGAGATATGAATTAGGTCTGAAAATCTTAAGGCATCTCTGAGCAACAGGTTCAAGAAAGGCTCAGATTTGTATGAAAACTGGTTTCTACGCTCACAGCAAAATGAAGAACAAACTACAAACAAAAAGTAATTGCTTCCACTAGAGTTGTACAGCCCTTTGTTTTAGCTACACCACGTTACCATCTACATCTACACATGTATAGATAATGTGGTCCAGGAGGAGAAACGGGCGATGTTCACTTGAGAAGGTTCTGGAGCATGGCGGTCGCGTATGTCGGTCTGGCCTGCTTGCTTTCGATGGCGTTCCTAAGGTATTGGATTCCGCCGCAGCGCTCCCAGATCTCCTCAAACTGGCGGGGGAGGATCTCCGCTCCACGTTTTCGCGTGAGCCCGGTCTCCTCCAGACTCAGCTCGCACATCTCCATGTCGTCCTTACCTGGATACAGCAAAAGATAAAAGGCACCACGCTATGCTTAGGTGCACACCTCACATCTGCAGATAAGAGTCGCATTTTCCAGTGAAGCTTTCAGCTATTTTATCTTTCAATTCTGAAGAATTCATTGTTCACAGTAGTGGAAAATTATTGTTTTATCTTATCAAAACATTAGGTAGTACTGAGGAAGGCCTTTGGTACCTGCTACCAAGAGGATCGGCTGCTTGTCTGGATGAAGCTCCATCTGCCTGGCGATCCAGGGCCCGTCAAAGTGAGCGTACCACCAGCCTTTCTTCTTGTTCTGGGGGTCTTTGTACTGATCCGCAGGCCTTATGAAGGGAATGCGGAAGTAACGTTGCTGTCGGTTCATTGCGATCTCTTGCTGCCGGGCTGGGACAGGTGGAGCAGGGTTCTGCTGGGCTGAAGAAATATAACAGAAAATATTACAATATTAACGATATTTCTAACTCTTTCTAAACTAATTCTGATAGTGGAGCTTGTCCATTCAAATTGTGTCGCCATGATTCTAGAGTGTTGGGATAAGGTGCAATACAGCTGCTAAGGTGTTCTGAGTCATTTTTAACATGTTGCTATGCACTTGTTCTGAACGGTCCAACTAGAGATCTGCATGGGATGGATTGTCTTTAGTCCGCTCCATCAAAAAAATGGACCTTCCCACAACTTTCAAGTTTTGTCCCACTCCTGTTGCAAAAGCCTGGTAAAGATCTACGCACATGGATTTTCAGTGTCACTCTGGTTCCCTTATTCTATTTTTTTCCAATTTCCCCCACACACAACAATTCAGACATCACCTTGTTGCAGCAGGCAAAAGGAAGGTGCTTTCCTTTCTGCCGTGTACAATCAAAAAAACACTGATAATATCCAACCCTGCAACCAGTAAACCATTTATTTTTGTAGCTAAATACAGGAATAATATGATACAAACGAATAACATTCTGTACCTTAAATTACTCCTTACCCACTGCAATGGTTTTTGGTTCTTGTGCCAGACCTTGCTCGAGGTGATCTGAGAGCCTGTCACGATCCGGCCTAACTTGAGAACTGAACGGTGACATAAGTTCCGTGGCTTTGGTTGATCAAGCTCCACTATTTTCATAACTCTGTATTACAGTCATAATGTTTCCTTAGGTACCATTAGTCTTTTGCATCTGACCTTTACTTCAACTGCCCACCTTCTATGCTGTCTGTAAATAGTTTTGTTTTTTGTTTGTTTTTGTTTCTGTTTGTATTCCAAATGTAATGCGATATGCAACTGCAGTCAGTCATTTCTTGGACTGGGCAAATGTCTATTGTCCATTTATGTATGAACTGATTGTTTGTTCTTTACTGTCAATG